>NC_084663.1:212466562-213674375 GCF_028389875.1 Rhea pennata
CTTGCCATTCTTCCTTTAAGGTAAGTGAGTTCTGTAGGTTGCAGTTTGCCTTCTGAATCTTCAGCCCTGTGCTGAAGAATCCTCAGAAGAGGGTCACTTAACTTTCAGTATGTTTAAGAGAATTAACATGTACACAGACTGAAAAAATTTGATGCGCTTCTGGCAGAACTAATTTCAGTCACCAATAAAATGCAGCCTTCTTAGAAACAGAACATGAAGACACTAGCAGAACAGTATATTCAGGAACCTAGTGTGGTGCTAAACAGTATCGTCTGTGAAATAGTAAGAAATACTGGTTCTGCCTTAAAATAGTTTCTACTTGGAAACTCTACTTAGAATTTATATTAACTTAGAAATGAGTGGAAGAGTGAACAGAGAAGTGCAAGATCTTGAGACTATTAAGCAATCAATTTAAAGTCTGACAGGCAAGACTACCCACTATGTACTCTCTTCTTCCATTTGAAAAATTAAGGTGTATTAAGATGCATACAATAACTGGAAATCAATACTTTTTGATTCAGATGCTTGATTGCCATTAGGGTAAAACAGGAGATTTTTCAAAGGTGCTTATAGACGATCGGGATTCAGACTTTAGGCCACATGTGCCGACGCAGCCCTTAGAACGATTCATTCGCATCCCCCTTATAGCCTCCCGTCCGTAGTGATAGTTTGGAAGCAGGGTTGGTAAAATATTTCGCTGATGTTGGATGACGGTTGAAAGGAGGATGCTTTCCCAGGGTCATTTTCTTCCACTGTGACTAGTCCGCTTGTGCAGTGAATACATGGCACCAGAAAAGTCAAGGCCTGTTTATTTTAAGTCTTTTGGCCCTGCGTTTTCAAGAGAAAAATAAATTGGTTGCCTGGCTTGAACAGTTGGGTATTCCTGTCATACCCAGATTTGGCAAAACGGGTCTAAATTTAGTGAATGAAAATCTTGCCTCAGCATCTCTTTTTGATTTGACCATCCACATAACTGGAAACGAGTATTTCTTGTGTGCCATAGAATTCATAGTTGGGCACAACTGTTTTGTGGAACTTGTAACGTGAGTGAGAGAGAAGAATAGATGCTGAGATATTTACGTGTGTCAAGAAAGCATAGTGATGAGTATGACTGGAAGTTAAACTGTTAATATCTGGCCTATTGTTACTGTTTTAGATGTACTGGCTCATGCTCCTGAACAATTGAGCTGCTGTAACTCTGATATCAAACCTATGACAGCAGCTAGTTCAAGCCTTGATTCATGAACCAAAGTATGGAGGCTGATGCTTAGTAGATGAAATATAGAGATTCTTCATAAGCATTTGCAGCTGAAAAGAGAGGAAGGAGTTTGCAGCCAACTGTCAAAGGAAAACTTTTTGTGGAAAACTTTAGGACTTTCTGATACAGATGTTCAGTGCAAATGTGGTTTTCTGGGGTTGGTTTCCCTGGCTGGTGCTCTCCTGCATTCTGTCACAGAGGCCATCTGGCATGGAAGAAGGAGATGCCATCACAGGGTCCAATATTTGGAAAAACTGGGGCTCCATTTGGTCTCCATTTGACCTGTTCTTCAGTCTGTCTTCTGTGATTTGTGTACTATGTAGCTGAAAATAAAGTTACTTTCTATAAGGCAAAAGTATAACACACACATTCTTGTCCTTATAGCTTGTTATCAGTTCAGAGAGCAAAGGATGCTGGCATCTATTTGATTCTGACAACCACAGGGCATTTTTCACTTTTTCCATTGCTATTCACGTCACCAGGTAAAATGTTTTCCTTCTTTCTATGCTTTCACTTTTTCTTCTTCCTTTTTGTTCCCAGAGGTGGCATGGGTAATATTTGAGATTATTTTACGTAAAAAGTTGAAAGTTGTAAGCGGCTAAATGTCAGCATGTTTCCCTAAATCCAAACTCTCCACCTGGTGAAAGGAAACATTGCTTAAAAAAATAAGGGAAAAGCAGTGGACTTCAAGATGAAATACAGAGGGATCAGAAATTGTCATAGTCAGTATTTGTTATTCTTGGTTCAGCCATGGTTCTAGAAATTTCCCCTTGGCTAACATAATCACATGAAACAGTAGTGATACAGACAATCTTGAGATTAAGCCTGACAGATTGTCTGTTTTCTGGCTGACTTCATGTCATCTTCTACCAGAAGCATTGTTGCTTGAGAAATGATTCTAAATTCAGTAATGTTTCATACATTAAACTAAATCCTGCAGCGGCATCCATTTGAAGTTAGATAAGAATGTGCAGAGACATAACAGATCTTTGTGACCAAAAACTGTTTCCTTCTCCAACATCCCTTCTATTTTTAATTAATTAAAGATCCAGTTGCTTCACTTAATCCTAGACTCATAGCTACAACAACATTGCAACTTCTGTATAATGATTGGTATCCCTCTAAATCTAGATGTCCAGTCCAAATCTAGACGTTCTCTGTTTGATTTGATGCTGCTGCTTATTTGCAATAGGAGAAGGTGCAGCCCTAAGAGATAAGCAGCTTCCTTTGCATTCTCTGTTAGCTAGCCAGTATCCAGCATACAACATAGAACTAGATATTTTTGATTTGGCTTTCACTTTGTTTCAAGCTTTCCTGTAATATCTGATCTTTCTGAATAGAAAAAAAATCTTACTTTCAGTACTGCTATGTATTGTAATTGATGTGTTCAATATGTTTGTAGACACTTCAATATTATTTAATAGGTGTAATATATACTTTGGTGTCCTAAGTATATAAGACTTCATAGTGTTTACAGAAAGTAATTATTAAACAGTGTGTTTAATATTTTTATTAAATGGTTATTTGAATAGTGTAACTTATTTTTTTTTGCCTTAAAAATTAAAATATCTTTATAATCTTTAAAATTATTTCTTGTATTTCAGAACTTCCAATTAAAATACTGCTTATGCTGCTGTTTACTGTTTATAGCTTCTCTTCACTGAAATCTCTCTTCAGGTAACTAAACAAACTGTTTCTAAAGACAAAAGTAAAACCCCTTCTGTCACTGGGAATGGTATAATGTCATCAGGGTTGAATGGGTTGGGAAGTAGATGCTGTCAAATTGAAATACTGCTCATCAGAAGATCACGATACTTCTGTCCTAGTCTCAGGAGGCAAGATTTAGGATAGTACTGTTACAAGACATCCTTGTTGTGTTTGAACTGGGACGGCTCTCCAGGTAGTCACAGAAGATAGTAAATTCACACCATTCGCATTTGTTTCGAAGCACTGTTAAAGCACAGAGTTGTGGCCTCTGAGAATTTCATTCAATATTAGAATACTTTTAAACTCAGTACGCTGGACATTTTTATTTATCTGTGCTAGGAGTTATAAATACTATTGTGTTTTGCAGTAGTAGTTAGTGTTTTCATGTATGAAATGGCAGGCTGTGAATAACATGTTTTGGTGATAAGCTGTGATTTGTCAACAGATATCTTTTGCAAGTGTTTTGCTTGTCAAAACATACGCTAATTGCCTGAATTCTCCAGTGTAGTGTCAGGGGCAATTTCTCCCACGTCCACTTAGTCGAAGGTACCGTTTATCAGCACGTCCTCTGTAGTTACTGCTCTTATTTCCCAGACTTCTCCTGATGAAGCCAAGCTGTAAGAAAGTAGCTAATGGAAATATCCTGGAGTTGTGCTTGCTAAGTCAGTCACCTGTTTCTTTGTAGGTGATCCTCTTTCAGACTGCTTTGTCCCTTTTACTATTCCAGGATTTAAATCAGTCCTGCTCAAGAGCTCTAACCTAGGACCTCTGCAGGAGATTATTTTTTTTTGTCTAGAGTTTAGATCTCAAGAGCTTTTGCATGTCTCTTGTTCCTGATTTTTTTTTCCCCCAATTCAAATTCCTTGTGAAGTCTCTGTAGTCAAAGCTCTATTGCTTGTTCTTTGCAAGAGATAATGATACATAAATTCTACAAAAAGTTGGATGTACAAGAAATCTGATGCTTCCAGTCTTTGGATATAGCACTTCCATGGAATAAATATGTATATGAAGTATGGAAGGACTCTCTGTTTGGTTATTGCCAAAGCAGGAGAATGATGTAGGGTGAAGCAGCACAACTGCTAAGATCTTCAGCAGAAATGAATTTAGGTAAAGAAAGGAGTCTGGGGGGCAGGTTTAGCTCGGTTGGTTAGAGCATGGTGCTGCTAATGCCGAGGTCATGGGTTCAGTCCCCATATGGGCTATGCTGGGGGTTGGACTAGATGACCTCCAGAGGTCCCTTCCAACCTTACCATTCTATGATTGTAATTTAGAACTTGATATAAAAGCCACAGGATGAAGAAATTAGGAGTATTCTGTTCTATTTTTTCCCACTGAAAACTCTGCAGTCTAATTGTTATTTAAAGACTTACTATGATGAAGTGTATAATACTCTTCAGTGGTCACTTGCATCACCAAGGGTAATTGAAAAACAGAATGGTTATTACTAGTAAAATATTTTAACATTTTTCTTCTTCTGACAGGAGAGAGAGGCATCTACTTAACTGGCTTGAAACTATCTACCTCATGCAACTAGTGCCTTTGGAAATCTTCTGTGAAATTATATTTCCTCTGACCGCCTGGAGACTGACCTTTCCTTTTGTTCCTCTATTGTTGACCTCTGTGTACTGTGCTCTAGGTATCACCTATGCTTGGCTGAAACTATATGTCTCTGTCTTGACTGAACCCGTTCCTGTTAGACAAAAGGCAGAGTAAAGCAATGTTGTCAGGACCAATATCGGGTTATCCTGTCGAGAGGAGCATCCAGCACTGTGAGGAGCTGTCACAAGGAATAGACCTGTTGATAAGGCAGGGGCTACAACTACCTTAAATCTGCATGATTGGGGGTTTTGTTCCCAATACCGCTGTACTGTCCAGCTAGAATACCTCTTGTCAAAAGAGCTCATGACAATGACATGTAGCTTAGTGAGATGCCATTAGCCATGAGTAAACTGTGAAACTTGATGAAAAGGACCTTGTATTCATATTGGCTACTTAAAAAGTGCAGACTTCCGTCCTGAGGAAAACCCTGGCTTTCTCATTAATGTTGTGTTTTAGTGGAGAAAAAAAAACAGAATGGCAAATTACAAGGGATTATAACTGCATACTCTGGAATATGTAAATAAAAGACTTTTTTTTTTTCTTGATATCTTTGTCTTGAACATAGTTTTTTAGCTCACGTGTGAGCCCTGCTTTGGGAGCCTTGTACCACAAGGTTATAGCAATGACTAGTTAAAAACTTGTCCTGAGGGGCTTTGTCAGACTCCTAACAGCTAAATCTAAAGTTTTATATTAGTTCCTTAATACATCAGTGTGTCTCTGATCGTTCTATTTTATAATCTTTTCAAAGAAGTTTTGATGCACTTCAAAAATAAGTATAATTTAGGAGACGGGATTACCAAATTGAGCAGTTACCCTAATGCCAGTAAAAGTCATGTGGCTGGAAAATGACATTTTCTTTGTAATTCATGTAAAGCTTTGCAGCTAATGCCAAAACGCCAGGTGTCCACAACCATTTCTCTAGTGCCTTACTTTGAAGACATGATAACCCTTGCTCTGCCTCTGCGGATTAGTGGGCAAAGATTGTTCTGAATCTGGAGGGGAGAGAATTACTTACAGTCCTACCTTTCTGTGGATCATGACTTGTTTCATTTTAAACTCTATAAAATTGTCCCTAAAAGATTGTGCTCTAGCAATCGAAGTCTCTTTTGAAACCTACAAATAACAGGCAAAACTGTGGGAAGGGGAAAGGGATGGATTGTGGTGGTGTTTTTAATAGTTGTCTTGATTTTTCTATGTTAGTTGAGTAACTGCCTTTAGAGGGGGTAGTGGATTAAATAGTTACTTTGCTCTTTGAGAAACTTGGTTGTTAAAATAGCATGTTAGGAAAGGGGGGGTGGATATTAGAATGTTGAATTTGATAAATCTCCCTTCATTTGCTGAAAAAAAAATCAACTAGTGGTGCAGATCTGGGCAATGTTCCTGCAAATCCTTCAAGTGCTGATGGCCCGGCTGCAAGGCTCTGCCTCTCCTCTTAGCGAATAGCCAAAGCTTGTTCTTGCAGAGGAAAAGGTAGCTGGAAAAGTTAGAGGAATAGACTTGGAGGTCTTCAGGCTATTTTTTCTGTGTTTTTAGTTAAGCCGACCACCGATTTAATGAAAGAAAAAAAAAAAAAAAAAAAAAAAAAACCCACAGCGGCAGAGCTGTGTGCTCTAGCCCCAGCCCTCAATCCGGCCGTAGGCAGAAAAGAGGGAAAATTACCCTGATTTCCCACCGAAACTAACCCTTCAGCCGCAGGCGGGCGGTGCAGCGGGGCGGCAAAGGCAAAGGTGAATCTCGCGCTGAACCTCCGCGGGGCTCCCCGCCTTTAGGGGATGGGGGGGGGTGGGGGGGTGTGTTGGGGGGGGGAGTTATTTATTTTTTCTTTAATTAAAGCATTCGCTGCCCCGCGCACACGGGATTGGGGGGGGGGAAGGCGGGGGCCGGGCGGAACCCCGGCGGCGGCGGAACCCCGGCGGCGGCGCCCTGGCGGCGGCGGACGGGTGCGGCGCCGCCCCGCTCCGCCCCGCCGCGTCCGCTGACCTTCGGCGGCGGCGGCGGCGCCATCATGGTGTTCCTGCCGGACGAGTCGCGCTCGCTGCCGCCGCCGGCCCTCCTCAACAGGGGCTCGGCGTGGCTGGGCTTCACCGGCTGGGTGGCGGCGCTGCTGGACAACGGCTTCAACCACCGGCCCGTCATCCGAGCCGGTGCGGGGCGGCGCGGGGCGGCCGTGAGGGGCCGGGGGGGGGGGGGAAGGGGCGTTGGGGCCTGAGGCGAGGGGGCCTGAGGCGGCGAGGGGGCCGGTTCGGGTAGGGAGGGAGGGAGGGAGGGGAAGGAGCATTATACAGGGGGGGAATTGGGGGGATTATGAGGGCTGTGGGAGAAGGGGGGAGGAGATTTGGGGAGGAAAAGGGTGTTCGGTGAGGTGGAGTGGGGTGGGGGGCTGAATTTGGGGTGACCGCGGCAGCCGCGGTGGGGGGAAGCCTGAAGTGAGGGAGCCTGTTCGGGTGGGGATGGGGGGGGATCAAGGGGGGCTGGGGAAGGGGCGTTATATAGGGTGGGGGGGGGATCTGGGGCAGCTGTGGGGGAGAGGGGATTCTGAGGCTGGGGGCTGCTCGGCGGGGGGGGGGGACAGGGGAGGTCTGCCTAGGTTAGGGGTGCTGCAGGGACTTGGGGGGCCAGAGAGGGGGCTGAGTGGGACCAGGAAGGACCAAGGGTGCTCAGGGCGAGGTGGGGCAGAGGAGCTGGGGCAGGGTTTGAAGCAGAACCGGGGGGCAGAAGGGTGGGGGTAGCGCACCCGGGGCTGGGGGGGCTCAGGGTCGTGTGCCTGTGAGGGCAGCTGGATTCGGCGCCTGCCTCCCCCGGGGGGAAAGAGACCCCCTAGGGGGGAAGGAGACCCCCTAGGAGCTGCCCGGGAGGTCGCTGCCGCTGCGAGGCGGCGGCCTTTGGGGGGATTTTGTCCCGTTTGCGCTTCTGCTCGTGCCGAGCGGTCGCGTTGGCCTTTCTCGTCGTGATCCAGGGGTTCACCGCCAGATTCTGTTCACGACTGTGGGCTGGTTTGTTGGGTATTACATGACTAAGCGGACGGAATACATACATGCTAAACGCGACAGAGAATTGTTCGAGTACGTGAAGCAACATCCCGAAGACTTCAAGAGGAAAGGTATAACGAGCTGTTATTTTAAGACCTTAATCTGCCATACAGTGGAGATTAATAAGCACTAGTACGTATCGGTATGCTGATGTGCTGCGGCAGAATCTATTCCTATCTGGCAAGTCGTACGTACTTTGCACTTAATTTGCAGCATGAATGGCAACGGTAGTCAGGAAACTTGTGATATAAAAAGAGACATTCCCACTCTGCAAATCAGCTGCCTTGATGACCCTCGCTTATTCTGAAAAGCTTGTTTTAATATAAAAATTGCAGAGCCACAGTAGGCAAAATTCATGCCAGTGAAAGAGAGAAAAAAAAATAGTGAAAATTAGAAATTATGGCTTTTATTGTTTTTAGTCTTGTAAAATTTAGGAGCCCCAGTCAAGGTGAAGATTTTTTTTTTTTTGTTACAAGCATGATACAATTTAAAGTCAGAAAGCGTCCTTGCCTCGCAGAATTTCGCCTTTAGAGGTGATGGGTTACCCACTGTAGGGTCGTTCCCTTTTAGATGTGTTGACAGAGTGGTGCTGTCCGTAGCGCAGTTCTGAGCTTCTTGAGATTGCAGTGCGTGTCGATTCAAAAATGTTGTGTGTTAAACATTCAGGAAAAAAAGAGCAGATGAAAAAAGTATAAATAGAAATGTCAGGAAGCTAAAGTGCAGTTGTTTCTTACTAGCTCATTGATGTTGTTTGAAAGAACCTTAGCAAACAGCGTTGTTTTGCTAAATCTGGACAATACGTGAAGCAACGTAATGGTGAAGTTGCATTAAGCGTCTAGTGTACCATCCAGTAAAATACTGACTATTGCTGTTTAATGACGATTTGCATCGTGCTGTGTCAGTAGGTAACTGTAGAAATAAAGAACACTTATTAGTGAGGTCCCTTTTTAGGGACCTGCAATTCAACCCTATGAAAAGGAAGGGAAGTTATCTACTTAGTTTATGCTGAAAGTTAATAGTTCACTGGAGGTAGCAAGAGACAAGTTTTTGGTGACCTTGTTAACTTCTTGATCAAAAAAAAAAAAAAAAAAAAGGAATCCTTTGATATCTAAGTCTTCAAAATCTACCTCAAATGTTCAGTAGGTTTTTCCAATTCCTTTCATTGCCTTTTGCAGAAAAGAAAAGAATAGGAGAGCTTTTGGAGGATTTCTATCCCGTTCGCTGAGGATGTCTTCAGCAGCTGCGAGCCTGTGCGCAGGATGCTGTCCGCTGAACCAATTCCGTGCCGGTAACTTAAACAGGCTGTCTGTTAGTAACTGTCAAGTGCACGTGGCTTGGAAAAATGATTATTCGCTTTCATATAATTAAAGTTATCATTAAATACATAGTGTTTCATTATTCTCTCTTTTAACATTACGACTATATCATCAATGTGTATGTAATGTTGAAATCTGTAATTAGTAATTTGATTCATCCTTTTTTCAATTATTATGACTCCTTTAATTGTGAAAATGGAAGATTGTTTATGCAGAGTACATTTAAGGAGAAGAAGAAAAACCCACACAGGAAAGTGGATGGGTAGCTTCCTGCTTTCTCTTTCTCAATAGCTTTTTTTCCTAACTTTTGAGCATATGCTGAACCAGCCCCAGAGGACAGTGTAGTGGGATCAAAGCCAAAGGTTGGCTGTGGAAGAAGTTCTGTACCACCAGGGAAAATACATGCTCTTCATAATTGATTCCCTCTATATTTTGCCTTCTCATTTTGTTTTTTCCTTTGCTAAGGAAGATGATCAGGATCCAACCTTTCCACTTCCCAGCTTGATTTGTGGATCCTGAATCCACATCTTGAACCCAAGTGTTTTCCACACATGCTGAGCATCTGCAGCTCTTCTGAATTTCACTTCAGGGTCCAAGTGCTCCGCACATCTGAAGGTCAGAGTACTTCTAAATGTATTTAAATGTTTGTGTCTGAAAACACAGAAGAGTAAAAGAAAATTTTGAGGCTATTTTAGTGAATATGGCAAAATCAGCAATGGCTTGATGTTCCCATGGAAACACCTGAAAATGGTCTTTAAAACACTGTAAAATTTCTAGTATCTGTGCAGACTTCTACCTCCTTCCCTTTTCTGTTAATGGATAGTGACGTACCCTTTCTGAGCTGTGATTCCAGTAACACAGTGCATTTCGGGGGGAAAAGAAGGAGTCTGGTAAAAAAGAGGACTCCAACTTTTGCTGTAACCGTTGTCAAAGTTTCTTTGTCAGTTCAAATTACCAGTTTGGTGTGCTGGATTTCTCAAGACATGGTGCAGAAGTGCATCTGGCCTAGATTCTTCCACTGCTGTTGCATTCTCGGGTGTGCAGCCTTCACTCAGTGCAGCGTTTTGCGCCGTGCAGTGTCTGGAGGCTCTTTCTCAAGTGCCTCTTCCTTGGACAAACCCTGGCACGGGCCAAAACCCCTAGGCTAGCTGGAGCTGTTTGCAACATGGATGCGGCTGCTTGTTTAGCTCGCTATTCCTGCCTTGTCCTGTCCTATCACCTCTGTGTATTAGAGGTGCTGCTGGAGCAGGGATGAGTGTCCAGCGACACTTGCTCTGAGGTGAGGGGTTTCTCACCTCACCTGCTGCTCAGTTCCAGAACCCCTGTGTCCCAGGATCTCCATCCCCAGGGATGGATGAGCTTCTACAAGGTGGATGCAAGGAAAGGGCCTGCCTTCTTCCACCACTGGGGCTGAGAAGTGGCCATGCCCACCATCATGAGCTGAGGCAGCACTGCTACAGCCAAACTGGGGACAGTCATGCAAGGACAGCGCACAGTTTTGTGTGGGGAGACAAGTCTTGGCTACTGGAAGAGGTAGTTTCCCCTTCCCTGACTCTGGGGGACGCCTCAGGCAGGGCTTCAATCTGAAGGAAAGCACCAACACTCACAAGAGCCTTCAAGGCAATAGTTTTATTAGCAAGGAGTGGGGGGAAACTCCCCTCAAAGTCCAGGTACCAGCTGGAGAAGGGGTTCAGCATTTACAAGGGCCTGGCGGAGTTCTCAGTGCAGTAGTGCAATGCAGTCATCTGCATGCTGCTCTTTGAAAATAAAGAGATATGTCTGGAGCCACGGAGCTCTTCTGATGGACCTCCAAAAAGATGGCAGATGATTCTTCATATGGGGACGACAGCCAATGTGGTTTTCCCAGGGTCAAAACCATTGCCATTGTGCAGCAGCACTGGTGGTCAGGGATGAGCTGCCTCAGTGCACAGAGGATGAGTTGGCCTGTGGGAAGAGGCAGAGGTAGTGTTTAACGGTGGCATGCTCTCCTTTGTGTCCCCTGTACTGATTCTGCAAGGGCATCTGCCATCACCCCAGAAAACCCATCCAGGGTGTCTTTATTGCTGGCTTGCCCAGCAAGAGACCTTATCCCCAGCCCCAGCACGCTAGAAATCAATCGTCCAGGAAGGTCTGTGTTGACAGGAGGAGATGAAGTGCTACTTGTAGCATGGAGATTTCAGTCTGCTGGCATTTGGCGAGCCCACACCAATGCCAAAGCATTTCCCCAGGACTCCCTGCGCTCAGGGACACTGGCTGCCTCTTGCCTTGTTCCCCTGGGCTCTGCGTGTCCCCATGCTCTTACCTTGGAGGTGGAGGGTCAGGTTCACCAGCTGGGCTGCCCTTCACTGAGGTTGATCTGCTCGAGGATTTGGCTGTACCGTCGGGTGAGGGCGTTGGCGTCTCTGGTGAGGTGGGTGAGCACCTGCTGCAAGCCGTTGAGGTGGTGGGACAGGCGCTCTTCCAGATCAGTGTCTACATCGTCGTCTGGGGCTTTGTGCATGCTGGCGCTGGGCAGGCTGTGCTCGGTGACGGACCCCAGGCCTCTCTCCACCACAGGCTTGATGGACTTCAGGAGCTGGTAGTGCTCGTACAGGTCCTTGCGACCACTGGCAGTGGGGGAGGCCTCATCGGGCTCCAGGAAGACCCCTCGGAGCAGGCTGGGAAACATCACCTCCTGCTCCATCTTCTGTGTGGCCGAGAAGTACTGCTCCATGGCCCAGCTCCTGTGGCTCCAGCAGAGCTTTTCTCAGCTCAGTGAGCACCGTCTGCTCCCTCTGCCCCCGGAGGGCTTTTTATGCCTGGGGCATCAGTCTGGGGTGGCCGTCCCTCCTCTCCTCTCAGCCAACGGCCGTGCTAGATCACAGTCAGGCTGGGACTTGGCTGCTGCCCCAGCTGTACCTCAGCCAGGGTGTAATCAGCCCTTGTTTGGCCTTCACCGGAACTGGCTGGAGATCCTGGTGCATTTCGACATGCAGATCAGGCCGTGGCCGCGAGGGGAGTTGCTGTGGGGCCTCCTCTTGGCCTGTCCTCCTTGAGCGGCTGCTGTTGAGAGGGGAGGGTGCCGAGCTCCTGCCCCCTTCCGCAGTGCTATGTCTCCTTTCTCTCCTTATGCAACGCTTGGTGCACAAACCTTCCTGAGAAATCGCGACCCACCATTTCGCCACAGCTAGCTCAGAGGTGATGGCGGTGAGCAGCAGCCAGGGAGCAATTTGGAAAGAACTCGCTGTCAGTGAGCCACTGCGTTGGGTTCGCCGTTACCTGAGAGCCAGGGCATCTAATTAGCGTGTGGCCGTGAGAAACTCACAAAGAAGCCCACTTCCGAGAGCTTTCCCCAGGCCACGGGTCGTGCTGAGGAAAGACAACCTGAGACCGGGACAGGGGAAGTCTTGCAGCTCGGGGCACTGAGCAGTCTCCGCGTGGGGAGAACAACGCGGTGCCTGGGGGGCAGCGTGGCTCAGGGCTTTCTGCTGCGACCGGGCGCGTGGGAGAGCTCAGCCAGGGCCCAGCACAGGTCTCTGCGAGGTGGCCGGTTTGGCGATGGAGAGGCCGTGGGCGCAGAGAAATTCCTGCCTGGAAACTCCTCGAGGAAGCCCGTTTTCTGCTCTCTCCTCTGCAAGGACGCAGCCCGTGCGCGGGACGACCACGCTGCCGCCCTCGCCCCCGTGCTCCCTGTCCATGCCCATGGAGTGGGACACGCTTGCTCACACCGACGGCGCTTCGGAGACCCCCACCACGGCGTCCCGGCACGGCCTGGGGGAGCCGGTGCTGCTCTGAAGCCTGGAGATGTCTCTGCATGGGTCCGGCCTGGGCACGTCACGGGGCCCTGGCGCAGCCGAGCTGCCAACAGCTGGGGCAACGGCCCGGCCGCGGGGACGGCGTCAGCCTGTCCTCATCACCGGGGCAGAGGCCAGGGCTGGGGAACCGGCCGGCTCTGCCTGCCCCAGCGTGGCTGTGTGGCAATAGGGCCCTATTTTGGGAATGTCCCGCAGGCCCCTTTGGCCTTTTGCCCCCCCGGCAATGGGCAGCGCTCCCGGACAGCGCTCCACGTGCGCACGCCGTGCTACCAGCAGCCCCACAAGCGTCCAGCTGTGCTGCACGAGCCAAAAGTGGGTGCTGGGAGCTCCCCTCTCCCCCCTGCACCAGCCTGTGCCCCCGCCTGCTCTGCGCACCCCCTTCCCTCGCCGCTACCCACCGTGGGATCCCCATGGAGGCACCAGCCCTGTCTGATGCAGGCTCAGGACTGCGCCCCATGCGTGGCCACCCCCAGTGTCCTCCTCCCCATCTCACTGACCCCAAATCGCCACAAGCAGTAATGTGCTTGTGCTCCCCACTCCCAACACGTCTGCTGCCGCGAGCCGAGCAGGCCCAGGGTCCAGCAGCTGTCTCAGCCTGCGTCCGGTCCCAGCAGCACTCTGTCGGGGTTTCCAGGCTTGCGAGGAGCCCTTGACTCCCTGCATTTCCCTAACGTGGGGGGGGGGGGCGGGGGGGGGGCAGAGGGGATTGAATCACAGGATGGCTTAGGTTGGAAGGGACCTCTGGAGATCATCTAGTCCAACCTCCCTGCTCAAGCAGGATCACCTAGAGCACGTTGCACAGGGTTGTGTCCAGGCAGCTTGTGAATATCTCCAGAGAAGGAGACTCCACAACCTCTCGGGACAACCTGGTCCAGTGCTCTGTCACTCTCACAGGGAAGAAATTCCCCCTCACGGTCAGGCGGAACTTCCTGTGCTTCAGTTTCTGCCCATTGCCTCTTGTCCTGTAACACGGGACAACTGAAAAGAGTTTGTCCCCGTCCCCTTGACACCCTCCCTTCAGGTACTTACACACACACTGATAAGATCCCCCCTCAGGCTTCTAATCCCCAGGCTGAAGAGCCCCAGCTCTCGCAGCCGTTCCTCCTAGGGCAGGTTCTCCAGCACTCTGATCATCCTCGTAGCCCCATGCTGGACTCTCTCCAGTAGCTCCATGTCTCTCTTGTGCTGGGGAGCCCAGAACTGGATGCAGGACTAAAGACGAGGCCTCCCAGGGCTAAGGAGAGGGGCAGGATCAACTCCCTCCACCTGCTTCCCAATGCACCCCTGGAGACCATTGGCCTTCCTGGCCATAAGGGCACACTGCTGGCTCATGGTCAACTTGATCACAACACAATCACTTCTCGCAGGGAAGAAATTCCCCCTCACCTTCAGGTGGAACTTCCTGTGCTTCAATTTCTGCCCATTGCAGAAATGCTGCTGACCTGCTGGCAACACTCTTTCCAATGCACCCCAGGAGACCACTGGCCTTCCTGGCCACAAGCCATGCTGGCTCATGGTCAACTTGCCATCCACCAGCACTCCCAGCTCCTCCTCTGCAGAGCTGCTCTCCACAAGGCCAGCCCCCAGCTCGGACTGGCAAAACTCTTCCCAATGCACCCCAGGAGACCACTGGCCTTCCTGGCCACAAGCCATGCTGGCTCATGGCCAACTTGCCATCTACCAGCACTCCCAGCTCCTTCTCTGCAGAGCTGCTCTCCACAAGGGCAGACCCCAGCTTGGGCTGGTGTCCATGGTTATTTCTCCCTAGGTGCAGGGCCCTCCACTTGCCCTTGTTGAACCTCAGGAGGTTCCTCTCCGCCCAACTCTCCAGCCTGTCCAGGTCTCTCTGGATGGCAGCACAGCCCTCAGGGGTGTCAGCCACTCCTCCCAGCTTGGCATCATCAGCAAACTAAACAATGTGTTTCTGCCCGGTCTCGAACCGGGGACCTTTCGCGTGTGAGGCGAATGTGATAACCACTACACTACAGAAACCCACCTGAATGGGGGTGGATAAAGGATCGGAATATTGGTGAAGCTGTGCTGAAACAACTGCTGAGAGCAGTGTCAGTCCCCTGCTTTCCTGGCGGAATTTGTCGGACCCTAGAAAGCCTCAGGAGAAGCACTAAACAAAGAAGCTTCCTCAAAGGTCCTCCAACACGCAAGCTCTTTGCCTGTCTCAGTGCCTGGGACACTCTTGATCCTTCCATGCTGCCAGAAAGGAGCCCGGCCAAGTCCAGGGTCCCAAACACATCCTGTAACCAGGCTTAGGGAGATCAGGTCTGTGCCAGGGTCCCTGGCAGACCAATGAGCCATGGAGAGAGCTCTGGGCACTGAGGTGCTGAGGCCGGGAGTCACGCTGCGCAGCTCACTCTTGGGGCATCCCGAGCCCTGAGCTTACCCTGGGCCAGCCTCCCTGGGAAGAGGCCATCAGCAGGCACTGCAGGTGAGCAGATGTCTGCTGAGGACACCTCATGTTCCGCGGACTCGTGGCTCCGAGCCCTGTCCTGGAGACAGCATGGTCTGGCTTTCATCCACCCGACCTTTCCCGTGGAGAAAGACATCTCATACCAAAAGTGTGCATACGGCTGGCTGTAGCCACAGACCTGGAAAAGCTGCTGCTGCATGGGTCTTCTGCTGCGGGAAGACCACCTCTGTGTATGCATAGGAGCCGGGCATGAAAGCTGGTGAGTGCCTCACCAGACTCACAGATCGCAGGGCAGTTGGGTTAGAAAAGACATCTGGAGTTCATCTAGTCCAACTCTGCCCAAGCAGGGTCACCAAGAGCAGGCTGCCCAGGACCCTGTCTGGTCAGGCTGTGAATATCTTCAAGCATGGAGATTTCACAACCTCTCAAGACAACCTGTTCCAGGGATCAGTCACCGTCACAGGAAAGAGTTTTCTAGTGTTCAAGCAGAACTCCGTATGTTCCAGTTTATGCCTGTTGCCTCTTGTCCTATCACAGGGCAACGCTGAGAAGAGCCTGGCCCTGTCCTCTTTACGCTCTCCCTTCAGATACTTCTACACACTGATAAGCTCGCTCAGCCTTTTCTTCTCCAGGCTGAACAGTCCCAACTCTCTCCTCATGAGAGATGCTCCAGTCTCTTCATCACCTTAGTAGCCTTTTGCTGAACTCACTCCAGTAGCCCCCTTGTACTGGAGAGCCCAGGACTGGAAACAGCACTCCAGGTGTGGCCTCACCACAGGAAGGATCACCTCCCTCAGCTTGCTGGCAACACTCCCCCGAACGTAGCCCAGGATGCCATTGGCCTTTGTTGCCACAAGAGCCCATTGCTGGCTCACGGTCAACTTGTTGTGCACCAGGACAAGGAATAGTGCAAGAAATGCACCCCACAAAAGGAGGACTGTTGAGCAAGGGCGGTTTTCAAGTGCTCAGAAACCGCCCTCGCATCACCCTGGCCAGACAGCTAGAAGAGCTGGGAGCATCCAGAAGGAGCTGAGGCCTCCTAGCAAGACCAGGTGCCCCCAACAGAGGGAACAGCCAGAGCCCAAGTGCTACTGGGGCTAGGCACAGGCTGAGGCAGCTGCGAGGCCCAGAGCCTGCCCAGCTCTCGGCAGCAGATGTGCTGGGAGCAGGGAGCACAAGCGCTCTTCTATCCCTGGTAGTTTGGAGTCAGCAAGACCAGGAGGAGGACGTTAGAGAATCACAGAATGGTTGAGGTTGATGGAAGGGACCTCTGGAGATCATCTAGTCCAACCTCCCTGCTCAAGCAGAGTCACCTGGAGCACATTGCACAGGATCACGTCCAGGCAGGTTTTGAATATCTCCAGACAAGGAGACTCCACAACCTCTCTGGGCAACCTGCTCCAGGGCTCCATCACTTCTCGCAGGGAAGAAATTCCCCCTCACCTTCAGGTGGAACTTCCTGTGCTTCAATTTCTGCCCATTGCAGAAATGCTGCTGACCTGCTGGCAACACTCTTTCCAATGCACCCCAGGAGACCACTGGCCTTCCTGGCCACAAGCCATGCTGGCTCATGGTCAACTTGCCATCCACCAGCACTCCCAGCTCCTCCTCTGCAGAGCTGCTCTCCACAAGGCCAGCCCCCAGCTCGGACTGGCAAAACTCTTCCCAATGCACCCCAGGAGACCACTGGCCTTCCTGGCCACAAGCCATGCTGGCTCATGGCCAACTTGCCATCTACCAGCACTCCCAGCTCCTTCTCTGCAGAGCTGCTCTCCACAAGGGCAGACCCCAGCTTGGGCTGGTGCCCATGGTTATTTCTCCCTAGGTGCAGGGCCCTCCACTTGCCCTTGCTGAACCTCAGGAGGTTCCTCTCCGCCCAACTCTCCAGCCTGTCCAGGTCTCTCTGGATGGCAGCACAGCCCTCAGGGGTGTCAGCCACTCCTCCCAGCTTGGCATCATCAGCAAACTAAACAATGTGTTTCTGCCCGGTCTCGAACCGGGGACCTTTCGCGTGTTAGGCGAATGTGATAACCACTACACTACAGAAACCCACCTGAATGGGGGTGGATAAAGGATCGGAATATTGGTGAAGCTGTGCTGAAACAACTGCTGAGAGCAGTGTCAGTCCCCTGCTTTCCTGGCGGAATTTGTCGGACCCTAGAAAGCCTCAGGAGAAGCACTAAACAAAGAAGCTTCCTCAAAGGTCCTCCAACACGCAAGCTCTTTGCCTGTCTCAGTGCCTGGGACACTCTTGATCCTTCCATGCTGCCAGAAAGGAGCCCGGCCAAGTCCAGGGTCCCAAACACATCCTGTAACCAGGCTTAGGGAGATCAGGTCTGTGCCAGGGTCCCTGGCAGACCAATGAGCCATGGAGAGAGCTCTGGGCACTGAGGTGCTGAGGCCGGGAGTCACGCTGCGCAGCTCACTCTTGGGGCATCCCGAGCCCTGAGCTTACCCTGGGCCAGCCTCCCTGGGAAGAGGCCATCAGCAGGCACTGCAGGTGAGCAGATGTCTGCTGAGGACACCTCATGTTCCGCGGACTCGTGGCTCCGAGCCCTGTCCTGGAGACAGCATGGTCTGGCTTTCATCCACCCGACTTTTCCCGTGGAGAAAGACATCTCATACCAAAAGTGTGCATACGGCTGGCTGTAGCCACAGACCTGGAAAAGCTGCTGCTGCATGGGTCTTCTGCTGCGGGAAGACCACCTCTGTGTATGCATAGGAGCCGGGCATGAAAGCTGGTGAGTGCCTCACCAGACTCACAGATCGCAGGGCAGTTGGGTTAGAAAAGACATCTGGAGTTCATCTAGTCCAACTCTGCCCAAGCAGGGTCACCAAGAGCAGGCTGCCCAGGACCCTGTCTGGTCAGGCTGTGAATATCTTCAAGCATGGAGATTTCACAACCTCTCAAGACAACCTGTTCCAGGGATCGGTCACCGTCACAGGAAAGAGTTTTCTAGTGTTCAAGCAGAACTCCGTATGTTCCAGTTTATGCCTGTTGCCTCTTGTCCTATCACAGGGCAACGCTGAGAAGAGCCTGGCCCTGTCCTCTTTACGCTCTCCCTTCAGATACTTCTACACACTGATAAGCTCGCTCAGCCTTTTCTTCTCC
Source organism: Rhea pennata (assembly GCF_028389875.1). Taxonomy (NCBI): domain Eukaryota; kingdom Metazoa; phylum Chordata; class Aves; order Rheiformes; family Rheidae; genus Rhea; species Rhea pennata. The sequence goes on from NC_084663.1 coordinate 212,484,803, forward strand.
AGGCTGAACAGTCCCAACTCTCTCCTCATGAGAGATGCTCCAGTCTCTTCATCATCTTAGTAGCCTTTTGCTGAACTCACTCCAGTAGCCCCCTTGTACTGGAGAGCCCAGGACTGGAAACAGCACTCCAGGTGTGGCCTCACCACAGGAAGGATCACCTCCCTCAGCTTGCTGGCAACACTCCCCCGAACGTAGCCCAGGATGCCATTGGCCTTTGTTGCCACAAGAGCCCATTGCTGGCTCACGGTCAACTTGTTGTGCACCAGGACAAGGAATAGTGCAAGAAATGCACCCCACAAAAGGAGGACTGTTGAGCAAGGGCGGTTTTCAAGTGCTCAGAAACCGCCCTCGCATCACCCTGGCCAGACAGCTAGAAGAGCTGGGAGCATCCAGAAGGAGCTGAGGCCTCCTAGCAAGACCAGGTGCCCCCAACAGAGGGAACAGCCAGAGCCCAAGTGCTACTGGGGCTAGGCACAGGCTGAGGCAGCTGCGAGGCCCAGAGCCTGCCCAGCTCTCGGCAGCAGATGTGCTGGGAGCAGGGAGCACAAGCGCTCTTCTATCCCTGGTAGTTTGGAGTCAGCAAGACCAGGAGGAGGACGTTAGAGAATCACAGAATGGTTGAGGTTGATGGAAGGGACCTCTGGAGATCATCTAGTCCAACCTCCCTGCTCAAGCAGAGTCACCTGGAGCACATTGCACAGGATCACGTCCAGGCAGGTTTTGAATATCTCCAGACAAGGAGACTCCACGACCTCTCTGGGCAACCTGCTCCAGGGCTCCATCACTTCTCGCAGGGAAGAAATTCCCCCTCACCTTCAGGTGGAACTTCCTGTGCTTCAATTTCTGCCCATTGCAGAAATGCTGCTGACCTGCTGGCAACACTCTTTCCAATGCACCCCAGGAGACCACTGGCCTTCCTGGCCACAAGCCATGCTGGCTCATGGTCAACTTGCCATCCACCAGCACTCCCAGCTCCTCCTCTGCAGAGCTGCTCTCCACAAGGCCAGCCCCCAGCTCGGACTGGCAAAACTCTTCCCAATGCACCCCAGGAGACCACTGGCCTTCCTGGCCACAAGCCATGCTGGCTCATGGCCAACTTGCCATCTACCAGCACTCCCAGCTCCTTCTCTGCAGAGCTGCTCTCCACAAGGGCAGACCCCAGCTTGGGCTGATGCCCATGGTTATTTCTCCCTAGGTGCAGGGCCCTCCACTTGCCCTTGTTGAACCTCAGGAGGTTCCTCTCCGCCCAACTCTCCAGCCTGTCCAGGTCTCTCTGGATGGCAGCACAGCCCTCAGGGGTGTCAGCCACTCCTCCCAGCTTGGCATCATCAGCAAACTAAACAATGTGTTTCTGCCCGGTCTCGAACCGGGGACCTTTCGCGTGTGAGGCGAATGTGATAACCACTACACTACAGAAACCCACCTGAATGGGGGTGGATAAAGGATCGGAATATTGGTGAAGCTGTGCTGAAACAACTGCTGAGAGCAGTGTCAGTCCCCTGCTTTCCTGGCGGAATTTGTCGGACCCTAGAAAGCCTCAGGAGAAGCACTAAACAAAGAAGCTTCCTCAAAGGTCCTCCAACACGCAAGCTCTTTGCCTGTCTCAGTGCCTGGGACACTCTTGATCCTTCCATGCTGCCAGAAAGGAGCCCGGCCAAGTCCAGGGTCCCAAACACATCCTGTAACCAGGCTTAGGGAGATCAGGTCTGTGCCAGGGTCCCTGGCAGACCAATGAGCCATGGAGAGAGCTCTGGGCACTGAGGTGCTGAGGCCGGGAGTCACGCTGCGCAGCTCACTCTTGGGGCATCCCGAGCCCTGAGCTTACCCTGGGCCAGCCTCCCTGGGAAGAGGCCATCAGCAGGCACTGCAGGTGAGCAGATGTCTGCTGAGGACACCTCATGTTCCGCGGACTCGTGGCTCCGAGCCCTGTCCTGGAGACAGCATGGTCTGGCTTTCATCCACCCGACTTTTCCCGTGGAGAAAGACATCTCATACCAAAAGTGTGCATACGGCTGGCTGTAGCCACAGACCTGGAAAAGCTGCTGCTGCATGGGTCTTCTGCTGCGGGAAGACCACCTCTGTGTATGCATAGGAGCCGGGCATGAAAGCTGGTGAGTGCCTCACCAGACTCACAGATTGCAGGGCAGTTGGGTTAGAAAAGACATCTGGAGTTCATCTAGTCCAACTCTGCCCAAGCAGGGTCACCAAGAGCAGGCTGCCCAGGACCCTGTCTGGTCAGGCTGTGAATATCTTCAAGCATGGAGATTTCACAACCTCTCAAGACAACCTGTTCCAGGGATCAGTCACCGTCACAGGAAAGAGTTTTCTAGTGTTCAAGCAGAACTCCGTATGTTCCAGTTTATGCCTGTTGCCTCTTGTCCTATCACAGGGCAACGCTGAGAAGAGCCTGGCCCTGTCCTCTTTACGCTCTCCCTTCAGATACTTCTACACACTGATAAGCTCGCTCAGCCTTTTCTTCTCCAGGCTGAACAGTCCCAACTCTCTCCTCATGAGAGATGCTCCAGTCTCTTCATCACCTTAGTAGCCTTTTGCTGAACTCACTCCAGTAGCCCCCTTGTACTGGAGAGCCCAGGACTGGAAACAGCACTCCAGGTGTGGCCTCACCACAGGAAGGATCACCTCCCTCAGCTTGCTGGCAACACTCCCCCGAACGTAGCCCAGGATGCCATTGGCCTTTGTTGCCACAAGAGCCCATTGCTGGCTCACGGTCAACTTGTTGTGCACCAGGACAAGGAATAGTGCAAGAAATGCACCCCACAAAAGGAGGACTGTTGAGCAAGGGCGGTTTTCAAGTGCTCAGAAACCGCCCTCGCATCACCCTGGCCAGACAGCTAGAAGAGCTGGGAGCATCCAGAAGGAGCTGAGGCCTCCTAGCAAGACCAGGTGCCCCCAACAGAGGGAACAGCCAGAGCCCAAGTGCTACTGGGGCTAGGCACAGGCTGAGGCAGCTGCGAGGCCCAGAGCCTGCCCAGCTCTCGGCAGCAGATGTGCTGGGAGCAGGGAGCACAAGCGCTCTTCTATCCCTGGTAGTTTGGAGTCAGCAAGACCAGGAGGAGGACGTTAGAGAATCACAGAATGGTTGAGGTTGATGGAAGGGACCTCTGGAGATCATCTAGTCCAACCTCCCTGCTCAAGCAGAGTCACCTGGAGCACATTGCACAGGATCACGTCCAGGCAGGTTTTGAATATCTCCAGACAAGGAGACTCCACAACCTCTCTGGGCAACCTGCTCCAGGGCTCCATCACTTCTCGCAGGGAAGAAATTCCCCCTCACCTTCAGGTGGAACTTCCTGTGCTTCAATTTCTGCCCATTGCAGAAATGCTGCTGACCTGCTGGCAACACTCTTTCCAATGCACCCCAGGAGACCACTGGCCTTCCTGGCCACAAGCCATGCTGGCTCATGGTCAACTTGCCATCCACCAGCACTCCCAGCTCCTCCTCTGCAGAGCTGCTCTCCACAAGGCCAGCCCCCAGCTCGGACTGGCAAAACTCTTCCCAATGCACCCCAGGAGACCACTGGCCTTCCTGGCCACAAGCCATGCTGGCTCATGGCCAACTTGCCATCTACCAGCACTCCCAGCTCCTTCTCTGCAGAGCTGCTCTCCACAAGGGCAGACCCCAGCTTGGGCTGATGCCCATGGTTATTTCTCCCTAGGTGCAGGGCCCTCCACTTGCCCTTGTTGAACCTCAGGAGGTTCCTCTCCGCCCAACTCTCCAGCCTGTCCAGGTCTCTCTGGATGGCAGCACAGCCCTCAGGGGTGTCAGCCACTCCTCCCAGCTTGGCATCATCAGCAAACTAAACAATGTGTTTCTGCCCGGTCTCGAACCGGGGACCTTTCGCGTGTGAGGCGAATGTGATAACCACTACACTACAGAAACCCACCTGAATGGGGGTGGATAAAGGATCGGAATATTGGTGAAGCTGTGCTGAAACAACTGCTGAGAGCAGTGTCAGTCCCCTGCTTTCCTGGCGGAATTTGTCGGACCCTAGAAAGCCTCAGGAGAAGCACTAAACAAAGAAGCTTCCTCAAAGGTCCTCCAACACGCAAGCTCTTTGCCTGTCTCAGTGCCTGGGACACTCTTGATCCTTCCATGCTGCCAGAAAGGAGCCCGGCCAAGTCCAGGGTCCCAAACACATCCTGTAACCAGGCTTAGGGAGATCAGGTCTGTGCCAGGGTCCCTGGCAGACCAATGAGCCATGGAGAGAGCTCTGGGCACTGAGGTGCTGAGGCCGGGAGTCACGCTGCGCAGCTCACTCTTGGGGCATCCCGAGCCCTGAGCTTACCCTGGGCCAGCCTCCCTGGGAAGAGGCCATCAGCAGGCACTGCAGGTGAGCAGATGTCTGCTGAGGACACCTCATGTTCCGCGGACTCGTGGCTCCGAGCCCTGTCCTGGAGACAGCATGGTCTGGCTTTCATCCACCCGACTTTTCCCGTGGAGAAAGACATCTCATACCAAAAGTGTGCATACGGCTGGCTGTAGCCACAGACCTGGAAAAGCTGCTGCTGCATGGGTCTTCTGCTGCGGGAAGACCACCTCTGTGTATGCATAGGAGCCGGGCATGAAAGCTGGTGAGTGCCTCACCAGACTCACAGATCGCAGGGCAGTTGGGTTAGAAAAGACATCTGGAGTTCATCTAGTCCAACTCTGCCCAAGCAGGGTCACCAAGAGCAGGCTGCCCAGGACCCTGTCTGGTCAGGCTGTGAATATCTTCAAGCATGGAGATTTCACAACCTCTCAAGACAACCTGTTCCAGGGATCAGTCACCGTCACAGGAAAGAGTTTTCTAGTGTTCAAGCAGAACTCCGTATGTTCCAGTTTATGCCTGTTGCCTCTTGTCCTATCACAGGGCAACGCTGAGAAGAGCCTGGCCCTGTCCTCTTTACGCTCTCCCTTCAGATACTTCTACACACTGATAAGCTCGCTCAGCCTTTTCTTCTCCAGGCTGAACAGTCCCAACTCTCTCCTCATGAGAGATGCTCCAGTCTCTTCATCATCTTAGTAGCCTTTTGCTGAACTCACTCCAGTAGCCCCCTTGTACTGGAGAGCCCAGGACTGGAAACAGCACTCCAGGTGTGGCCTCACCACGGGAAGGATCACCTCCCTCAGCTTGCTGGCAACACTCCTCCGAACGTAGCCCAGGATGCCATTGGCCTTTGTTGCCACAAGAGCCCATTGCTGGCTCACGGTCAACTTGTTGTGCACCAGGACAAGGAATAGTGCAAGAAATGCACCCCACAAAAGGAGGACTGTTGAGCAAGGGCGGTTTTCAAGTGCTCAGAAACCGCCCTCGCATCACCCTGGCCAGACAGCTAGAAGAGCTGGGAGCATCCAGAAGGAGCTGAGGCCTCCTAGCAAGACCAGGTGCCCCCAACAGAGGGAACAGCCAGAGCCCAAGTGCTACTGGGGCTAGGCACAGGCTGAGGCAGCTGCGAGGCCCAGAGCCTGCCCAGCTCTCGGCAGCAGATGTGCTGGGAGCAGGGAGCACAAGCGCTCTTCTATCCCTGGTAGTTTGGAGTCAGCAAGACCAGGAGGAGGACGTTAGAGAATCACAGAATGGTTGAGGTTGATGGAAGGGACCTCTGGAGATCATCTAGTCCAACCTCCCTGCTCAAGCAGAGTCACCTGGAGCACATTGCACAGGATCACGTCCAGGCAGGTTTTGAATATCTCCAGACAAGGAGACTCCACAACCTCTCTGGGCAACCTGCTCCAGGGCTCCATCACTTCTCGCAGGGAAGAAATTCCCCCTCACCTTCAGGTGGAACTTCCTGTGCTTCAATTTCTGCCCATTGCAGAAATGCTGCTGACCTGCTGGCAACACTCTTTCCAATGCACCCCAGGAGACCACTGGCCTTCCTGGCCACAAGCCATGCTGGCTCATGGCCAACTTGCCATCTACCAGCACTCCCAGCTCCTTCTCTGCAGAGCTGCTCTCCACAAGGGCAGACCCCAGCTTGGGCTGGTGCCCATGGTTATTTCTCCCTAGGTGCAGGGCCCTCCACTTGCCCTTGTTGAACCTCAGGAGGTTCCTCTCCGCCCAACTCTCCAGCCTGTCCAGGTCTCTCTGAATGGCAGCACAGCCCTCAGGGGTGTCAGCCACTCCTCCCAGCTTGGCATCATCAGCAAACTAAACAATGTGTTTCTGCCCGGTCTCGAACCGGGGACCTTTCGCGTGTGAGGCGAATGTGATAACCACTACACTACAGAAACCCACCTGAATGGGGGTGGATAAAGGATCGGAATATTGGTGAAGCTGTGCTGAAACAACTGCTGAGAGCAGTGTCAGTCCCCTGCTTTCCTGGCGGAATTTGTCGGACCCTAGAAAGCCTCAGGAGAAGCACTAAACAAAGAAGCTTCCTCAAAGGTCCTCCAACACGCAAGCTCTTTGCCTGTCTCAGTGCCTGGGACACTCTTGATCCTTCCATGCTGCCAGAAAGGAGCCCGGCCAAGTCCAGGGTCCCAAACACATCCTGTAACCAGGCTTAGGGAGATCAGGTCTGTGCCAGGGTCCCTGGCAGACCAATGAGCCATGGAGAGAGCTCTGGGCACTGAGGTGCTGAGGCCGGGAGTCACGCTGCGCAGCTCACTCTTGGGGCATCCCGAGCCCTGAGCTTACCCTGGGCCAGCCTCCCTGGGAAGAGGCCATCAGCAGGCACTGCAGGTGAGCAGATGTCTGCTGAGGACACCTCATGTTCCGCGGACTCGTGGCTCCGAGCCCTGTCCTGGAGACAGCATGGTCTGGCTTTCATCCACCCGACTTTTCCCGTGGAGAAAGACATCTCATACCAAAAGTGTGCATAGGGCTGGCTGTAGCCACAGACCTGGAAAAGCTGCTGCTGCATGGGTCTTCTGCTGCGGGAAGACCACCTCTGTGTATGCATAGGAGCCGGGCATGAAAGCTGGTGAGTGCCTCACCAGACTCACAGATCGCAGGGCAGTTGGGTTAGAAAAGACATCTGGAGTTCATCTAGTCCAACTCTGCCCAAGCAGGGTCACCAAGAGCAGGCTGCCCAGGACCCTGTCTGGTCAGGCTGTGAATATCTTCAAGCATGGAGATTTCACAACCTCTCAAGACAACCTGTTCCAGGGATCAGTCACCGTCACAGGAAAGAGTTTTCTAGTGTTCAAGCAGAACTCCGTATGTTCCAGTTTATGCCTGTTGCCTCTTGTCCTATCACAGGGCAACGCTGAGAAGAGCCTGGCCCTGTCCTCTTTACGCTCTCCCTTCAGATACTTCTACACACTGATAAGCTCGCTCAGCCTTTTCTTCTCCAGGCTGAACAGTCCCAACTCTCTCCTCATGAGAGATGCTCCAGTCTCTTCATCACCTTAGTAGCCTTTTGCTGAACTCACTCCAGTAGCCCCCTTGTACTGGAGAGCCCAGGACTGGAAACAGCACTCCAGGTGTGGCCTCACCACAGGAAGGATCACCTCCCTCAGCTTGCTGGCAACACTCCCCCGAACGTAGCCCAGGATGCCATTGGCCTTTGTTGCCACAAGAGCCCAATGCTGGCTCACGGTCAACTTGTTGTGCACCAGGACAAGGAATAGTGCAAGAAATGCACCCCACAAAAGGAGGACTGTTGAGCAAGGGCGGTTTTCAAGTGCTCAGAAACCGCCCTCGCATCACCCTGGCCAGACAGCTAGAAGAGCTGGGAGCATCCAGAAGGAGCTGAGGCCTCCTAGCAAGACCAGGTGCCCCCAACAGAGGGAACAGCCAGAGCCCAAGTGCTACTGGGGCTAGGCACAGGCTGAGGCAGCTGCGAGGCCCAGAGCCTGCCCAGCTCTCGGCAGCAGATGTGCTGGGAGCAGGGAGCACAAGCGCTCTTCTATCCCTGGTAGTTTGGAGTCAGCAAGACCAGGAGGAGGACGTTAGAGAATCACAGAATGGTTGAGGTTGATGGAAGGGACCTCTGGAGATCATCTAGTCCAACCTCCCTGCTCAAGCAGAGTCACCTGGAGCACATTGCACAGGATCACGTCCAGGCAGGTTTTGAATATCTCCAGACAAGGAGACTCCACAACCTCTCTGGGCAACCTGCTCCAGGGCTCCATCACTTCTCGCAGGGAAGAAATTCCCCCTCACCTTCAGGTGGAACTTCCTGTGCTTCAATTTCTGCCCATTGCAGAAATGCTGCTGACCTGCTGGCAACACTCTTTCCAATGCACCCCAGGAGACCACTGGCCTTCCTGGCCACAAGCCATGCTGGCTCATGGTCAACTTGCCATCCACCAGCACTCCCAGCTCCTCCTCTGCAGAGCTGCTCTCCACAAGGCCAGCCCCCAGCTCGGACTGGCAAAACTCTTCCCAATGCACCCCAGGAGACCACTGGCCTTCCTGGCCACAAGCCATGCTGGCTCATGGCCAACTTGCCATCTACCAGCACTCCCAGCTCCTTCTCTGCAGAGCTGCTCTCCACAAGGGCAGACCCCAGCTTGGGCTGATGCCCATGGTTATTTCTCCCTAGGTGCAGGGCCCTCCACTTGCCCTTGTTGAACCTCAGGAGGTTCCTCTCCGCCCAACTCTCCAGCCTGTCCAGGTCTCTCTGGATGGCAGCACAGCCCTCAGGGGTGTCAGCCACTCCTCCCAGCTTGGCATCATCAGCAAACTAAACAATGTGTTTCTGCCCGGTCTCGAACCGGGGACCTTTCGCGTGTGAGGCGAATGTGATAACCACTACACTACAGAAACCCACCTGAATGGGGGTGGATAAAGGATCGGAATATTGGTGAAGCTGTGCTGAAACAACTGCTGAGAGCAGTGTCAGTCCCCTGCTTTCCTGGCGGAATTTGTCGGACCCTAGAAAGCCTCAGGAGAAGCACTAAACAAAGAAGCTTCCTCAAAGGTCCTCCAACACGCAAGCTCTTTGCCTGTCTCAGTGCCTGGGACACTCTTGATCCTTCCATGCTGCCAGAAAGGAGCCCGGCCAAGTCCAGGGTCCCAAACACATCCTGTAACCAGGCTTAGGGAGATCAGGTCTGTGCCAGGGTCCCTGGCAGACCAATGAGCCATGGAGAGAGCTCTGGGCACTGAGGTGCTGAGGCCGGGAGTCACGCTGCGCAGCTCACTCTTGGGGCATCCCGAGCCCTGAGCTTACCCTGGGCCAGCCTCCCTGGGAAGAGGCCATCAGCAGGCACTGCAGGTGAGCAGATGTCTGCTGAGGACACCTCATGTTCCGCGGACTCGTGGCTCCGAGCCCTGTCCTGGAGACAGCATGGTCTGGCTTTCATCCACCCGACTTTTCCCGTGGAGAAAGACATCTCATACCAAAAGTGTGCATACGGCTGGCTGTAGCCACAGACCTGGAAAAGCTGCTGCTGCATGGGTCTTCTGCTGCGGGAAGACCACCTCTGTGTATGCATAGGAGCCGGGCATGAAAGCTGGTGAGTGCCTCACCAGACTCACAGATCGCAGGGCAGTTGGGTTAGAAAAGACATCTGGAGTTCATCTAGTCCAACTCTGCCCAAGCAGGGTCACCAAGAGCAGGCTGCCCAGGACCCTGTCTGGTCAGGCTGTGAATATCTTCAAGCATGGAGATTTCACAACCTCTCAAGACAACCTGTTCCAGGGATCAGTCACCGTCACAGGAAAGAGTTTTCTAGTGTTCAAGCAGAACTCCGTATGTTCCAGTTTATGCCTGTTGCCTCTTGTCCTATCACAGGGCAACGCTGAAAAGAGCCTGGCCCTGTCCTCTTTACGCTCTCCCTTCAGATACTTCTACACACTGATAAGCTCGCTCAGCCTTTTCTTCTCCAGGCTGAACAGTCCCAACTCTCTCCTCATGAGAGATGCTCCAGTCTCTTCATCACCTTAGTAGCCTTTTGCTGAACTCACTCCAGTAGCCCCCTTGTACTGGAGAGCCCAGGACTGGAAACAGCACTCCAGGTGTGGCCTCACCACAGGAAGGATCACCTCCCTCAGCTTGCTGGCAACACTCCCCCGAACGTAGCCCAGGATGCCATTGGCCTTTGTTGCCACAAGAGCCCAATGCTGGCTCACGGTCAACTTGTTGTGCACCAGGACAAGGAATAGTGCAAGAAATGCACCCCACAAAAGGAGGACTGTTGAGCAAGGGCAGTTTTCAAGTGCTCAGAAACCGCCCTCGCATCACCCTGGCCAGACAGCTAGAAGAGCTGGGAGCATCCAGAAGGAGCTGAGGCCTCCTAGCAAGACCAGGTGCCCCCAACAGAGGGAACAGCCAGAGCCCAAGTGCTACTGGGGCTAGGCACAGGCTGAGGCAGCTGCGAGGCCCAGAGCCTGCCCAGCTCTCGGCAGCAGATGTGCTGGGAGCAGGGAGCACAAGCGCTCTTCTATCCCTGGTAGTTTGGAGTCAGCAAGACCAGGAGGAGGACGTTAGAGAATCACAGAATGGTTGAGGTTGATGGAAGGGACCTCTGGAGATCATCTAGTCCAACCTCCCTGCTCAAGCAGAGTCACCTGGAGCACATTGCACAGGATCACGTCCAGGCAGGTTTTGAATATCTCCAGACAAGGAGACTCCACAACCTCTCTGGGCAACCTGCTCCAGGGCTCCATCACTTCTCGCAGGGAAGAAATTCCCCCTCACCTTCAGGTGGAACTTCCTGTGCTTCAATTTCTGCCCATTGCAGAAATGCTGCTGACCTGCTGGCAACACTCTTTCCAATGCACCCCAGGAGACCACTGGCCTTCCTGGCCACAAGCCATGCTGGCTCATGGTCAACTTGCCATCCACCAGCACTCCCAGCTCCTCCTCTGCAGAGCTGCTCTCCACAAGGCCAGCCCCCAGCTCGGACTGGCAAAACTCTTCCCAATGCACCCCAGGAGACCACTGGCCTTCCTGGCCACAAGCCATGCTGGCTCATGGCCAACTTGCCATCTACCAGCACTCCCAGCTCCTTCTCTGCAGAGCTGCTCTCCACAAGGGCAGACCCCAGCTTGGGCTGATGCCCATGGTTATTTCTCCCTAGGTGCAGGGCCCTCCACTTGCCCTTGTTGAACCTCAGGAGGTTCCTCTCCGCCCAACTCTCCAGCCTGTCCAGGTCTCTCTGGATGGCAGCACAGCCCTCAGGGGTGTCAGCCACTCCTCCCAGCTTGGCATCATCAGCAAACTAAACAATGTGTTTCTGCCCGGTCTCGAACCGGGGACCTTTCGCGTGTGAGGCGAATGTGATAACCACTACACTACAGAAACCCACCTGAATGGGGGTGGATAAAGGATCGGAATATTGGTGAAGCTGTGCTGAAACAACTGCTGAGAGCAGTGTCAGTCCCCTGCTTTCCTGGCGGAATTTGTCGGACCCTAGAAAGCCTCAGGAGAAGCACTAAACAAAGAAGCTTCCTCAAAGGTCCTCCAACACGCAAGCTCTTTGCCTGTCTCAGTGCCTGGGACACTCTTGATCCTTCCATGCTGCCAGAAAGGAGCCCGGCCAAGTCCAGGGTCCCAAACACATCCTGTAACCAGGCTTAGGGAGATCAGGTCTGTGCCAGGGTCCCTGGCAGACCAATGAGCCATGGAGAGAGCTCTGGGCACTGAGGTGCTGAGGCCGGGAGTCACGCTGCACAGCTCACTCTTGGGGCATCCCGAGCCCTGAGCTTACCCTGGGCCAGCCTCCCTGGGAAGAGGCCATCAGCAGGCACTGCAGGTGAGCAGATGTCTGCTGAGGACACCTCATGTTCCGCGGACTCGTGGCTCCGAGCCCTGTCCTGGAGACAGCATGGTCTGGCTTTCATCCACCCGACTTTTCCCGTGGAGAAAGACATCTCATACCAAAAGTGTGCATAGGGCTGGCTGTAGCCACAGACCTGGAAAAGCTGCTGCTGCATGGGTCTTCTGCTGCGGGAAGACCACCTCTGTGTATGCATAGGAGCCGGGCATGAAAGCTGGTGAGTGCCTCACCAGACTCACAGATCGCAGGGCAGTTGGGTTAGAAAAGACATCTGGAGTTCATCTAGTCCAACTCTGCCCAAGCAGGGTCACCAAGAGCAGGCTGCCCAGGACCCTGTCTGGTCAGGCTGTGAATATCTTCAAGCATGGAGATTTCACAACCTCTCAAGACAACCTGTTCCAGGGATCAGTCACCGTCACAGGAAAGAGTTTTCTAGTGTTCAAGCAGAACTCCGTATGTTCCAGTTTATGCCTGTTGCCTCTTGTCCTATCACAGGGCAACGCTGAAAAGAGCCTGGCCCTGTCCTCTTTACGCTCTCCCTTCAGATACTTCTACACACTGATAAGCTCGCTCAGCCTTTTCTTCTCCAGGCTGAACAGTCCCAACTCTCTCCTCATGAGAGATGCTCCAGTCTCTTCATCACCTTAGTAGCCTTTTGCTGAACTCACTCCAGTAGCCCCCTTGTACTGGAGAGCCCAGGACTGGAAACAGCACTCCAGGTGTGGCCTCACCACAGGAAGGATCACCTCCCTCAGCTTGCTGGCAACACTCCCCCGAACGTAGCCCAGGATGCCATTGGCCTTTGTTGCCACAAGAGCCCATTGCTGGCTCACGGTCAGCTTGTTGTGCACCAGGACAAGGAATAGTGCAAGAAATGCACCCCACAAAAGGAGGACTGTTGAGCAAGGGCGGTTTTCAAGTGCTCAGAAACCGCCCTCGCATCACCCTGGCCAGACAGCTAGAAGAGCTGGGAGCATCCAGAAGGAGCTGAGGCCTCCTAGCAAGACCAGGTGCCCCCAACAGAGGGAACAGCCAGAGCCCAAGTGCTACTGGGGCTAGGCACAGGCTGAGGCAGCTGCGAGGCCCAGAGCCTGCCCAGCTCTCGGCAGCAGATGTGCTGGGAGCAGGGAGCACAAGCGCTCTTCTATCCCTGGTAGTTTGGAGTCAGCAAGACCAGGAGGAGGACGTTAGAGAATCACAGAATGGTTGAGGTTGATGGAAGGGACCTCTGGAGATCATCTAGTCCAACCTCCCTGCTCAAGCAGAGTCACCTGGAGCACATTGCACAGGATCACGTCCAGGCAGGTTTTGAATATCTCCAGACAAGGAGACTCCACAACCTCTCTGGGCAACCTGCTCCAGGGCTCCATCACTTCTCGCAGGGAAGAAATTCCCCCTCACCTTCAGGTGGAACTTCCTGTGCTTCAATTTCTGCCCATTGCAGAAATGCTGCTGACCTGCTGGCAACACTCTTTCCAATGCACCCCAGGAGACCACTGGCCTTCCTGGCCACAAGCCATGCTGGCTCATGGTCAACTTGCCATCCACCAGCACTCCCAGCTCCTCCTCTGCAGAGCTGCTCTCCACAAGGCCAGCCCCCAGCTCGGACTGGCAAAACTCTTCCCAATGCACCCCAGGAGACCACTGGCCTTCCTGGCCACAAGCCATGCTGGCTCATGGCCAACTTGCCATCTACCAGCACTCCCAGCTCCTTCTCTGCAGAGCTGCTCTCCACAAGGGCAGACCCCAGCTTGGGCTGATGCCCATGGTTATTTCTCCCTAGGTGCAGGGCCCTCCACTTGCCCTTGTTGAACCTCAGGAGGTTCCTCTCCGCCCAACTCTCCAGCCTGTCCAGGTCTCTCTGGATGGCAGCACAGCCCTCAGGGGTGTCAGCCACTCCTCCCAGCTTGGCATCATCAGCAAACTAAACAATGTGTTTCTGCCCGGTCTCGAACCGGGGACCTTTCGCGTGTGAGGCGAATGTGATAACCACTACACTACAGAAACCCACCTGAATGGGGGTGGATAAAGGATCGGAATATTGGTGAAGCTGTGCTGAAACAACTGCTGAGAGCAGTGTCAGTCCCCTGCTTTCCTGGCGGAATTTGTCGGACCCTAGAAAGCCTCAGGAGAAGCACTAAACAAAGAAGCTTCCTCAAAGGTCCTCCAACACGCAAGCTCTTTGCCTGTCTCAGTGCCTGGGACACTCTTGATCCTTCCATGCTGCCAGAAAGGAGCCCGGCCAAGTCCAGGGTCCCAAACACATCCTGTAACCAGGCTTAGGGAGATCAGGTCTGTGCCAGGGTCCCTGGCAGACCAATGAGCCATGGAGAGAGCTCTGGGCACTGAGGTGCTGAGGCCGGGAGTCACGCTGCGCAGCTCACTCTTGGGGCATCCCGAGCCCTGAGCTTACCCTGGGCCAGCCTCCCTGGGAAGAGGCCATCAGCAGGCACTGCAGGTGAGCAGATGTCTGCTGAGGACACCTCATGTTCCGCGGACTCGTGGCTCCGAGCCCTGTCCTGGAGACAGCATGGTCTGGCTTTCATCCACCCGACTTTTCCCGTGGAGAAAGACATCTCATACCAAAAGTGTGCATACGGCTGGCTGTAGCCACAGACCTGGAAAAGCTGCTGCTGCATGGGTCTTCTGCTGCGGGAAGACCACCTCTGTGTATGCATAGGAGCCGGGCATGAAAGCTGGTGAGTGCCTCACCAGACTCACAGATCGCAGGGCAGTTGGGTTAGAAAAGACATCTGGAGTTCATCTAGTCCAACTCTGCCCAAGCAGGGTCACCAAGAGCAGGCTGCCCAGGACCCTGTCTGGTCAGGCTGTGAATATCTTCAAGCATGGAGATTTCACAACCTCTCAAGACAACCTGTTCCAGGGATCGGTCACCGTCACAGGAAAGAGTTTTCTAGTGTTCAAGCAGAACTCCGTATGTTCCAGTTTATGCCTGTTGCCTCTTGTCCTATCACAGGGCAACGCTGAGAAGAGCCTGGCCCTGTCCTCTTTACGCTCTCCCTTCAGATACTTCTACACACTGATAAGCTCGCTCAGCCTTTTCTTCTCCAGGCTGAACAGTCCCAACTCTCTCCTCATGAGAGATGCTCCAGTCTCTTCATCATCTTAGTAGCCTTTTGCTGAACTCACTCCAGTAGCCCCCTTGTACTGGAGAGCCCAGGACTGGAAACAGCACTCCAGGTGTGGCCTCACCACGGGAAGGATCACCTCCCTCAGCTTGCTGGCAACACTCCTCCGAACGTAGCCCAGGATGCCATTGGCCTTTGTTGCCACAAGAGCCCATTGCTGGCTCACGGTCAACTTGTTGTGCACCAGGACAAGGAATAGTGCAAGAAATGCACCCCACAAAAGGAGGACTGTTGAGCAAGGGCGGTTTTCAAGTGCTCAGAAACCGCCCTCGCATCACCCTGGCCAGACAGCTAGAAGAGCTGGGAGCATCCAGAAGGAGCTGAGGCCTCCTAGCAAGACCAGGTGCCCCCAACAGAGGGAACAGCCAGAGCCCAAGTGCTACTGGGGCTAGGCACAGGCTGAGGCAGCTGCGAGGCCCAGAGCCTGCCCAGCTCTCGGCAGCAGATGTGCTGGGAGCAGGGAGCACAAGCGCTCTTCTATCCCTGGTAGTTTGGAGTCAGCAAGACCAGGAGGAGGACGTTAGAGAATCACAGAATGGTTGAGGTTGATGGAAGGGACCTCTGGAGATCATCTAGTCCAACCTCCCTGCTCAAGCAGAGTCACCTGGAGCACATTGCACAGGATCACGTCCAGGCAGGTTTTGAATATCTCCAGACAAGGAGACTCCACAACCTCTCTGGGCAACCTGCTCCAGGGCTCCATCACTTCTTGCAGGGAAGAAATTCCCCCTCACCTTCAGGTGGAACTTCCTGTGCTTCAATTTCTGCCCATTGCAGAAATGCTGCTGACCTGCTGGCAACACTCTTTCCAATGCACCCCAGGAGACCACTGGCCTTCCTGGCCACAAGCCATGCTGGCTCATGGCCAACTTGCCATCTACCAGCACTCCCAGCTCCTTCTCTGCAGAGCTGCTCTCCACAAGGGCAGACCCCAGCTTGGGCTGGTGCCCATGGTTATTTCTTCCTAGGTGCAGGGCCCTCCACTTGCCCTTGTTGAACCTCAGGAGGTTCCTCTCCGCCCAACTCTCCAGCCTGTCCAGGTCTCTCTGAATGGCAGCACAGCCCTCAGGGGTGTCAGCCACTCCTCCCAGCTTGGCATCATCAGCAAACTAAACAATGTGTTTCTGCCCGGTCTCGAACCGGGGACCTTTCGCGTGTGAGGCGAATGTGATAACCACTACACTACAGAAACCCACCTGAATGGGGGTGGATAAAGGATCGGAATATTGGTGAAGCTGTGCTGAAACAACTGCTGAGAGCAGTGTCAGTCCCCTGCTTTCCTGGCGGAATTTGTCGGACCCTAGAAAGCCTCAGGAGAAGCACTAAACAAAGAAGCTTCCTCAAAGGTCCTCCAACACGCAAGCTCTTTGCCTGTCTCAGTGCCTGGGACACTCTTGATCCTTCCATGCTGCCAGAAAGGAGCCCGGCCAAGTCCAGGGTCCCAAACACATCCTGTAACCAGGCTTAGGGAGATCAGGTCTGTGCCAGGGTCCCTGGCAGACCAATGAGCCATGGAGAGAGCTCTGGGCACTGAGGTGCTGAGGCCGGGAGTCACGCTGCACAGCTCACTCTTGGGGCATCCCGAGCCCTGAGCTTACCCTGGGCCAGCCTCCCTGGGAAGAGGCCATCAGCAGGCACTGCAGGTGAGCAGATGTCTGCTGAGGACACCTCATGTTCCGCGGACTCGTGGCTCCGAGCCCTGTCCTGGAGACAGCATGGTCTGGCTTTCATCCACCCGACTTTTCCCGTGGAGAAAGACATCTCATACCAAAAGTGTGCATACGGCTGGCTGTAGCCACAGACCTGGAAAAGCTGCTGCTGCATGGGTCTTCTGCTGCGGGAAGACCACCTCTGTGTATGCATAGGAGCCGGGCATGAAAGCTGGTGAGTGCCTCACCAGACTCACAGATCGCAGGGCAGTTGGGTTAGAAAAGACATCTGGAGTTCATCTAGTCCAACTCTGCCCAAGCAGGGTCACCAAGAGCAGGCTGCCCAGGACCCTGTCTGGTCAGGCTGTGAATATCTTCAAGCATGGAGATTTCACAACCTCTCAAGACAACCTGTTCCAGGGATCAGTCACCGTCACAGGAAAGAGTTTTCTAGTGTTCAAGCAGAACTCCGTATGTTCCAGTTTATGCCTGTTGCCTCTTGTCCTATCACAGGGCAACGCTGAAAAGAGCCTGGCCCTGTCCTCTTTACGCTCTCCCTTCAGATACTTCTACACACTGATAAGCTCGCTCAGCCTTTTCTTCTCCAGGCTGAACAGTCCCAACTCTCTCCTCATGAGAGATGCTCCAGTCTCTTCATCACCTTAGTAGCCTTTTGCTGAACTCACTCCAGTAGCCCCCTTGTACTGGAGAGCCCAGGACTGGAAACAGCACTCCAGGTGTGGCCTCACCACAGGAAGGATCACCTCCCTCAGCTTGCTGGCAACACTCCCCCGAACGTAGCCCAGGATGCCATTGGCCTTTGTTGCCACAAGAGCCCATTGCTGGCTCACGGTCAGCTTGTTGTGCACCAGGACAAGGAATAGTGCAAGAAATGCACCCCACAAAAGGAGGACTGTTGAGCAAGGGCGGTTTTCAAGTGCTCAGAAACCGCCCTCGCATCACCCTGGCCAGACAGCTAGAAGAGCTGGGAGCATCCAGAAGGAGCTGAGGCCTCCTAGCAAGACCAGGTGCCCCCAACAGAGGGAACAGCCAGAGCCCAAGTGCTACTGGGGCTAGGCACAGGCTGAGGCAGCTGCGAGGCCCAGAGCCTGCCCAGCTCTCGGCAGCAGATGTGCTGGGAGCAGGGAGCACAAGCGCTCTTCTATCCCTGGTAGTTTGGAGTCAGCAAGACCAGGAGGAGGACGTTAGAGAATCACAGAATGGTTGAGGTTGATGGAAGGGACCTCTGGAGATCATCTAGTCCAACCTCCCTGCTCAAGCAGAGTCACCTGGAGCACATTGCACAGGATCACGTCCAGGCAGGTTTTGAATATCTCCAGACAAGGAGACTCCACAACCTCTCTGGGCAACCTGCTCCAGGGCTCCATCACTTCTCGCAGGGAAGAAATTCCCCCTCACCTTCAGGTGGAACTTCCTGTGCTTCAATTTCTGCCCATTGCAGAAATGCTGCTGACCTGCTGGCAACACTCTTTCCAATGCACCCCAGGAGACCACTGGCCTTCCTGGCCACAAGCCATGCTGGCTCATGGTCAACTTGCCATCCACCAGCACTCCCAGCTCCTCCTCTGCAGAGCTGCTCTCCACAAGGCCAGCCCCCAGCTCGGACTGGCAAAACTCTTCCCAATGCACCCCAGGAGACCACTGGCCTTCCTGGCCACAAGCCATGCTGGCTCATGGCCAACTTGCCATCTACCAGCACTCCCAGCTCCTTCTCTGCAGAGCTGCTCTCCACAAGGGCAGACCCCAGCTTGGGCTGATGCCCATGGTTATTTCTCCCTAGGTGCAGGGCCCTCCACTTGCCCTTGTTGAACCTCAGGAGGTTCCTCTCCGCCCAACTCTCCAGCCTGTCCAGGTCTCTCTGGATGGCAGCACAGCCCTCAGGGGTGTCAGCCACTCCTCCCAGCTTGGCATCATCAGCAAACTAAACAATGTGTTTCTGCCCGGTCTCGAACCGGGGACCTTTCGCGTGTGAGGCGAATGTGATAACCACTACACTACAGAAACCCACCTGAATGGGGGTGGATAAAGGATCGGAATATTGGTGAAGCTGTGCTGAAACAACTGCTGAGAGCAGTGTCAGTCCCCTGCTTTCCTGGCGGAATTTGTCGGACCCTAGAAAGCCTCAGGAGAAGCACTAAACAAAGAAGCTTCCTCAAAGGTCCTCCAACACGCAAGCTCTTTGCCTGTCTCAGTGCCTGGGACACTCTTGATCCTTCCATGCTGCCAGAAAGGAGCCCGGCCAAGTCCAGGGTCCCAAACACATCCTGTAACCAGGCTTAGGGAGATCAGGTCTGTGCCAGGGTCCCTGGCAGACCAATGAGCCATGGAGAGAGCTCTGGGCACTGAGGTGCTGAGGCCGGGAGTCACGCTGCGCAGCTCACTCTTGGGGCATCCCGAGCCCTGAGCTTACCCTGGGCCAGCCTCCCTGGGAAGAGGCCATCAGCAGGCACTGCAGGTGAGCAGATGTCTGCTGAGGACACCTCATGTTCCGCGGACTCGTGGCTCCGAGCCCTGTCCTGGAGACAGCATGGTCTGGCTTTCATCCACCCGACTTTTCCCGTGGAGAAAGACATCTCATACCAAAAGTGTGCATAGGGCTGGCTGTAGCCACAGACCTGGAAAAGCTGCTGCTGCATGGGTCTTCTGCTGCGGGAAGACCACCTCTGTGTATGCATAGGAGCCGGGCATGAAAGCTGGTGAGTGCCTCACCAGACTCACAGATCGCAGGGCAGTTGGGTTAGAAAAGACATCTGGAGTTCATCTAGTCCAACTCTGCCCAAGCAGGGTCACCAAGAGCAGGCTGCCCAGGACCCTGTCTGGTCAGGCTGTGAATATCTTCAAGCATGGAGATTTCACAACCTCTCAAGACAACCTGTTCCAGGGATCGGTCACCGTCACAGGAAAGAGTTTTCTAGTGTTCAAGCAGAACTCCGTATGTTCCAGTTTATGCCTGTTGCCTCTTGTCCTATCACAGGGCAACGCTGAGAAGAGCCTGGCCCTGTCCTCTTTACGCTCTCCCTTCAGATACTTCTACACACTGATAAGCTCGCTCAGCCTTTTCTTCTCCAGGCTGAACAGTCCCAACTCTCTCCTCATGAGAGATGCTCCAGTCTCTTCATCATCTTAGTAGCCTTTTGCTGAACTCACTCCAGTAGCCCCCTTGTACTGGAGAGCCCAGGACTGGAAACAGCACTCCAGGTGTGGCCTCACCACGGGAAGGATCACCTCCCTCAGCTTGCTGGCAACACTCCTCCGAACGTAGCCCAGGATGCCATTGGCCTTTGTTGCCACAAGAGCCCATTGCTGGCTCACGGTCAACTTGTTGTGCACCAGGACAAGGAATAGTGCAAGAAATGCACCCCACAAAAGGAGGACTGTTGAGCAAGGGCGGTTTTCAAGTGCTCAGAAACCGCCCTCGCATCACCCTGGCCAGACAGCTAGAAGAGCTGGGAGCATCCAGAAGGAGCTGAGGCCTCCTAGCAAGACCAGGTGCCCCCAACAGAGGGAACAGCCAGAGCCCAAGTGCTACTGGGGCTAGGCACAGGCTGAGGCAGCTGCGAGGCCCAGAGCCTGCCCAGCTCTCGGCAGCAGATGTGCTGGGAGCAGGGAGCACAAGCGCTCTTCTATCCCTGGTAGTTTGGAGTCAGCAAGACCAGGAGGAGGACGTTAGAGAATCACAGAATGGTTGAGGTTGATGGAAGGGACCTCTGGAGATCATCTAGTCCAACCTCCCTGCTCAAGCAGAGTCACCTGGAGCACATTGCACAGGATCACGTCCAGGCAGGTTTTGAATATCTCCAGACAAGGAGACTCCACAACCTCTCTGGGCAACCTGCTCCAGGGCTCCATCACTTCTCGCAGGGAAGAAATTCCCCCTCACCTTCAGGTGGAACTTCCTGTGCTTCAATTTCTGCCCATTGCAGAAATGCTGCTGACCTGCTGGCAACACTCTTTCCAATGCACCCCAGGAGACCACTGGCCTTCCTGGCCACAAGCCATGCTGGCTCATGGCCAACTTGCCATCTACCAGCACTCCCAGCTCCTTCTCTGCAGAGCTGCTCTCCACAAGGGCAGACCCCAGCTTGGGCTGGTGCCCATGGTTATTTCTTCCTAGGTGCAGGGCCCTCCACTTGCCCTTGTTGAACCTCAGGAGGTTCCTCTCCGCCCAACTCTCCAGCCTGTCCAGGTCTCTCTGAATGGCAGCACAGCCCTCAGGGGTGTCAGCCACTCCTCCCAGCTTGGCATCATCAGCAAACTAAACAATGTGTTTCTGCCCGGTCTCGAACCGGGGACCTTTCGCGTGTTAGGCGAATGTGATAACCACTACACTACAGAAACCCACCTGAATGGGGGTGGATAAAGGATCGGAATATTGGTGAAGCTGTGCTGAAACAACTGCTGAGAGCAGTGTCAGTCCCCTGCTTTCCTGGCGGAATTTGTCGGACCCTAGAAAGCCTCAGGAGAAGCACTAAACAAAGAAGCTTCCTCAAAGGTCCTCCAACACGCAAGCTCTTTGCCTGTCTCAGTGCCTGGGACACTCTTGATCCTTCCATGCTGCCAGAAAGGAGCCCGGCCAAGTCCAGGGTCCCAAACACATCCTGTAACCAGGCTTAGGGAGATCAGGTCTGTGCCAGGGTCCCTGGCAGACCAATGAGCCATGGAGAGAGCTCTGGGCACTGAGGTGCTGAGGCCGGGAGTCACGCTGCGCAGCTCACTCTTGGGGCATCCCGAGCCCTGAGCTTACCCTGGGCCAGCCTCCCTGGGAAGAGGCCATCAGCAGGCACTGCAGGTGAGCAGATGTCTGCTGAGGACACCTCATGTTCCGCGGACTCGTGGCTCCGAGCCCTGTCCTGGAGACAGCATGGTCTGGCTTTCATCCACCCGACTTTTCCCGTGGAGAAAGACATCTCATACCAAAAGTGTGCATACGGCTGGCTGTAGCCACAGACCTGGAAAAGCTGCTGCTGCATGGGTCTTCTGCTGCGGGAAGACCACCTCTGTGTATGCATAGGAGCCGGGCATGAAAGCTGGTGAGTGCCTCACCAGACTCACAGATCGCAGGGCAGTTGGGTTAGAAAAGACATCTGGAGTTCATCTAGTCCAACTCTGCCCAAGCAGGGTCACCAAGAGCAGGCTGCCCAGGACCCTGTCTGGTCAGGCTGTGAATATCTTCAAGCATGGAGATTTCACAACCTCTCAAGACAACCTGTTCCAGGGATCAGTCACCGTCACAGGAAAGAGTTTTCTAGTGTTCAAGCAGAACTCCGTATGTTCCAGTTTATGCCTGTTGCCTCTTGTCCTATCACAGGGCAACGCTGAAAAGAGCCTGGCCCTGTCCTCTTTACGCTCTCCCTTCAGATACTTCTACACACTGATAAGCTCGCTCAGCCTTTTCTTCTCCAGGCTGAACAGTCCCAACTCTCTCCTCATGAGAGATGCTCCAGTCTCTTCATCACCTTAGTAGCCTTTTGCTGAACTCACTCCAGTAGCCCCCTTGTACTGGAGAGCCCAGGACTGGAAACAGCACTCCAGGTGTGGCCTCACCACAGGAAGGATCACCTCCCTCAGCTTGCTGGCAACACTCCCCCGAACGTAGCCCAGGATGCCATTGGCCTTTGTTGCCACAAGAGCCCAATGCTGGCTCACGGTCAACTTGTTGTGCACCAGGACAAGGAATAGTGCAAGAAATGCACCCCACAAAAGGAGGACTGTTGAGCAAGGGCAGTTTTCAAGTGCTCAGAAACCGCCCTCGCATCACCCTGGCCAGACAGCTAGAAGAGCTGGGAGCATCCAGAAGGAGCTGAGGCCTCCTAGCAAGACCAGGTGCCCCCAACAGAGGGAACAGCCAGAGCCCAAGTGCTACTGGGGCTAGGCACAGGCTGAGGCAGCTGCGAGGCCCAGAGCCTGCCCAGCTCTCGGCAGCAGATGTGCTGGGAGCAGGGAGCACAAGCGCTCTTCTATCCCTGGTAGTTTGGAGTCAGCAAGACCAGGAGGAGGACGTTAGAGAATCACAGAATGGTTGAGGTTGATGGAAGGGACCTCTGGAGATCATCTAGTCCAACCTCCCTGCTCAAGCAGAGTCACCTGGAGCACATTGCACAGGATCACGTCCAGGCAGGTTTTGAATATCTCCAGACAAGGAGACTCCACAACCTCTCTGGGCAACCTGCTCCAGGGCTCCATCACTTCTCGCAGGGAAGAAATTCCCCCTCACCTTCAGGTGGAACTTCCTGTGCTTCAATTTCTGCCCATTGCAGAAATGCTGCTGACCTGCTGGCAACACTCTTTCCAATGCACCCCAGGAGACCACTGGCCTTCCTGGCCACAAGCCATGCTGGCTCATGGTCAACTTGCCATCCACCAGCACTCCCAGCTCCTCCTCTGCAGAGCTGCTCTCCACAAGGCCAGCCCCCAGCTCGGACTGGCAAAACTCTTCCCAATGCACCCCAGAAGACCACTGGCCTTCCTGGCCACAAGCCATGCTGGCTCATGGCCAACTTGCCATCTACCAGCACTCCCAGCTCCTTCTCTGCAGAGCTGCTCTCCACAAGGGCAGACCCCAGCTTGGGCTGGTGCCCATGGTTATTTCTCCCTAGGTGCAGGGCCCTCCACTTGCCCTTGTTGAACCTCAGGAGGTTCCTCTCCGCCCAACTCTCCAGCCTGTCCAGGTCTCTCTGGATGGCAGCACAGCCCTCAGGGGTGTCAGCCACTCCTCCCAGCTTGGCATCATCAGCAAACTAAACAATGTGTTTCTGCCCGGTCTCGAACCGGGGACCTTTCGCGTGTTAGGCGAATGTGATAACCACTACACTACAGAAACCCACCTGAATGGGGGTGGATAAAGGATCGGAATATTGGTGAAGCTGTGCTGAAACAACTGCTGAGAGCAGTGTCAGTCCCCTGCTTTCCTGGCGGAATTTGTCGGACCCTAGAAAGCCTCAGGAGAAGCACTAAACAAAGAAGCTTCCTCAAAGGTCCTCCAACACGCAAGCTCTTTGCTTGTCTCAGTGCCTGGGACACTCTTGATCCTTCGACGCTGCCAGAAAGGAGCCCGGCCAAGTCCAGGGTCCCAAACACATCCTGTAACCAGGCTTAGGGTCCCTGGCAGACCAATGAGCCATGGAGAGAGCTCTGGGCACTGAGGTGCTGAGGCCGGGAGTCACGCTGCGCAGCTCACTCTTGGGGCATCCCGAGCCCTGAGCTTACCCTGGGCCAGCCTCCCTGGGAAGAGGCCATCAGCAGGCACTGCAGGTGAGCAGATGTCTGCTGAGGACACCTCATGTTCCGCGGACTCGTGGCTCCGAGCCCTGTCCTGGAGACAGCATGGTCTGGCTTTCATCCACCCGACTTTTCCCGTGGAGAAAGACATCTCATACCAAAAGTGTGCATAGGGCTGGCTGTAGCCACAGACCTGGAAAAGCTGCTGCTGCATGGGTCTTCTGCTGCGGGAAGACCACCTCTGTGTATGCATAGGAGCCGGGCATGAAAGCTGGTGAGTGCCTCACCAGACTCACAGATCGCAGGGCAGTTGGGTTAGAAAAGACATCTGGAGTTCATCTAGTCCAACTCTGCCCAAGCAGGGTCACCAAGAGCAGGCTGCCCAGGACCCTGTCTGGTCAGGCTGTGAATATCTTCAAGCATGGAGATTTCACAACCTCTCAAGACAACCTGTTCCAGGGATCGGTCACCGTCACAGGAAAGAGTTTTCTAGTGTTCAAGCAGAACTCCGTATGTTCCAGTTTATGCCTGTTGCCTCTTGTCCTATCACAGGGCAACGCTGAGAAGAGCCTGGCCCTGTCCTCTTTACGCTCTCCCTTCAGATACTTCTACACACTGATAAGCTCGCTCAGCCTTTTCTTCTCCAGGCTGAACAGTCCCAACTCTCTCCTCATGAGAGATGCTCCAGTCTCTTCATCATCTTAGTAGCCTTTTGCTGAACTCACTCCAGTAGCCCCCTTGTCCTGGAGAGCCCAGGACTGGAAACAGCACTCCAGGTGTGGCCTCACCATGGGAAGGATCACCTCCCTCAGCTTACTGGCAACACTCCTCCGAACGTAGCCCAGGATGCCACTGGCCTTTGTTGCCACAAGAGCCCATTGCTGGCTCACGGTCAACTTGTTGTGCACCAGGACAAGGAATAGTGCAAGAAATGCACCCCACAAAAGGAGGACTGTTGAGCAAGGGCGGTTTTCAAGTGCTCTTTGGCAGCATCGCCATGTGGGATGTTGGTCAAGTCTCACCTCAGCCTTCTTGCACTCTTGCCACTTGCTTCTTTGATTAAATCCCCCCCTCCCCCTGCCCCGCATGTTCCCAGGGAATTACTGTGCTTGGTCCTAGCGGCAGATTTGTGCATGTTGAAAAGGGGCACATTGATATCTGCCAGCCATTACAATTCTGTGCAGCACTCAGAGTCCCGAATCATCGGTATGGCTCTGAATGAGCTAACGCAGAGATTCCTCAGATAAAATGAGGCCCAGGAGAGACAAGCCCTCACACTACAGAAATGGGATTTGTTCCATCTCATGTTGCTCAGAAACCGCCCTCGCATCACCCTGGCCAGACAGCTAGAAGAGCTGGGAGCATCCAGAAGGAGCTGAGGCCTCCTAGCAAGACCAGGTGCCCCCAACAGAGGGAACAGCCAGAGCCCAAGTGCTGCTGGGGCTAGGCACAGGCTGAGGCAGCTGCGAGGCCCAGAGCCTGCCCAGCTCTCGGCAGCAGATGTGCTGGGAGCAGGGAGCACAAGCGCTCTTCTATCCCTGGTAGTTTGGAGTCAGCAAGACCAGGAGGAGGACGTTAGAGAATCACAGAATGGTTGAGGTTGATGGAAGGGACCTCTGGAGATCATCTAGTCCAACCTCCCTGCTCAAGCAGAGTCACCTGGAGCACATTGCACAGGATCACGTCCAGGCAGGTTTTGAATATCTCCAGACAAGGAGACTCCACAACCTCTCTGGGCAACCTGCTCCAGGGCTCCATCACTTCTCGCAGGGAAGAAATTCTCCCTCACCTTCCGGTGGAACTTCCTGTGCTTCACTTTCTGCCCATTGCAGAAATGCTGCTGACCTGCTGGCAACACTCTTTCCAATGCACCCCAGGAGACCACTGGCCTTCCTGGCCACAAGCCATGCTGGCCACGTGGCCAACTTGTCATCCACCAGCACTCCCAGCTCCTTCTCTGCAGAGCTGCTCTCCACAAGGGCAGCCCCCAGCTTGGGCTGGCAAAACTCTTCTCAATGCACCCCAGGAGACCACTGGCCTTCCTGGCCACAAGCCATGCTGGCCACATGGCCAACTTGTCATCCACCAGCACTCCCAGCTCCTTCTCTGCAGAGCTGCTCTCCACAAGGGCAGCCCCCAGCTCAGACTGGCAAAACTCTTTCCAATGCACCCCAGGAGACCACTGGCCTTCCTGGCCACAAGCCATGCTGGCCACATGGCCAACTTGTCATCCACCGGCACTCCCAGCTCCTTCTCTGCAGAGCTGCTCTCCACAAGGGCAGACCCCAGCTTGGGCTGGTGCCCATGGTTATTTCTCCCTAGGTGCAGGGCCCTCCACTTGCCCTTGTTGAACCTCAGGAGGTTCCTCTCCGCCCAACTCTCCAGCCTGTCCAGGTCTCTCTGGATGGCAGCACAGCCCTCAGGGGTGTCAGCCACTCCTCCCAGCTTGGCATCATCAGCAAACTAAACAATGTGTTTCTGCCCGGTCTCGAACCGGGGACCTTTCGCGTGTTAGGCGAATGTGATAACCACTACACTACAGAAACCCACCTGAATGGGGGTGGATAAAGGATCGGAATATTGGTGAAGCTGTGCTGAAACAACTGCTGAGAGCAGTGTCAGTCCCCTGCTTTCCTGGCGGAATTTGTCGGACCCTAGAAAGCCTCAGGAGAAGCACTAAACAAAGAAGCTTCCTCAAAGGTCCTCCAACACGCAAGCTCTTTGCTTGTCTCAGTGCCTGGGACACTCTTGATCCTTCGACGCTGCCAGAAAGGAGCCCGGCCAAGTCCAGGGTCCCAAACACATCCTGTAACCAGGCTTAGGGTCCCTGGCAGACCAATGAGCCATGGAGAGAGCTCTGGGCACTGAGGTGCTGAGGCCGGGAGTCACGCTGCGCAGCTCACTCTTGGGGCATCCCGAGCCCTGAGCTTACCCTGGGCCAGCCTCCCTGGGAAGAGGCCATCAGCAGGCACTGCAGGTGAGCAGATGTCTGCTGAGGACACCTCATGTTCCGCGGACTCGTGGCTCCGAGCCCTGTCCTGGAGACAGCATGGTCTGGCTTTCATCCACCCGACTTTTCCCGTGGAGAAAGACATCTCATACCAAAAGTGTGCATAGGGCTGGCTGTAGCCACAGACCTGGAAAAGCTGCTGCTGCATGGGTCTTCTGCTGCGGGAAGACCACCTCTGTGTATGCATAGGAGCCGGGCATGAAAGCTGGTGAGTGCCTCACCAGACTCACAGATCGCAGGGCAGTTGGGTTAGAAAAGACATCTGGAGTTCATCTAGTCCAACTCTGCCCAAGCAGGGTCACCAAGAGCAGGCTGCCCAGGACCCTGTCTGGTCAGGCTGTGAATATCTTCAAGCATGGAGATTTCACAACCTCTCAAGACAACCTGTTCCAGGGATCGGTCACCGTCACAGGAAAGAGTTTTCTAGTGTTCAAGCAGAACTCCATATGTTCCAGTTTATGCCTGTTGCCTCTTGTCCTATCACAGGGCAACGCTGAGAAGAGCCTGGCCCTGTCCTCTTTACGCTCTCCCTTCAGATACTTCTACACACTGATAAGCTCGCTCAGCCTTTTCTTCTCCAGGCTGAACAGTCCCAACTCTCTCCTCATGAGAGATGCTCCAGTCTCTTCATCATCTTAGTAGCCTTTTGCTGAACTCACTCCAGTAGCCCCCTTGTCCTGGAGAGCCCAGGACTGGAAACAGCACTCCAGGTGTGGCCTCACCATGGGAAGGATCACCTCCCTCAGCTTACTGGCAACACTCCTCCGAACGTAGCCCAGGATGCCACTGGCCTTTGTTGCCACAAGAGCCCATTGCTGGCTCACGGTCAACTTGTTGTGCACCAGGACAAGGAATAGTGCAAGAAATGCACCCCACAAAAGGAGGACTGTTGAGCAAGGGCGGTTTTCAAGTGCTCTTTGGCAGCATCGCCATGTGGGATGTTGGTCAAGTCTCACCTCAGCCTTCTTGCACTCTTGCCACTTGCTTCTTTGATTAAATCCCCCCCTCCCCCTGCCCCGCATGTTCCCAGGGAATTACTGTGCTTGGTCCTAGCGGCAGATTTGTGCATGTTGAAAAGGGGCACATTGATATCTGCCAGCCATTACAATTCTGTGCAGCACTCAGAGTCCCGAATCATCGGTATGGCTCTGAATGAGCTAACGCAGAGATTCCTCAGATAAAATGAGGCCCAGGAGAGACAAGCCCTCACACTACAGAAATGGGATTTGTTCCATCTCATGTTGCTCAGAAACCGCCCTCGCATCACCCTGGCCAGACAGCTAGAAGAGCTGGGAGCATCCAGAAGGAGCTGAGGCCTCCTAGCAAGACCAGTGCCCCCAACAGAGGGAACAGCCAGAGCCCAAGTGCTGCTGGGGCTAGGCACAGGCTGAGGCAGCTGCGAGGCCCAGAGCCTGCCCAGCTCTCGGCAGCAGATGTGCTGGGAGCAGGGAGCACAAGCGCTCTTCTATCCCTGGTAGTTTGGAGTCAGCAAGACCAGGAGGAGGACATTAGAGAATCACAGAATGGTTGAGGTTGATGGAAGGGACCTCTGGAGATCATCTAGTCCAACCTCCCTGCTCAAGCAGAGTCACCTGGAGCACATTGCACAGGATCACGTCCAGGCAGGTTTTGAATATCTCCAGACAAGGAGACTCCACAACCTCTCTGGGCAACCTGCTCCAGGGCTCCATCACTTCTCGCAGGGAAGAAATTCTCCCTCACCTTCCGGTGGAACTTCCTGTGCTTCACTTTCTGCCCATTGCAGAAATGCTGCTGACCTGCTGGCAACACTCTTTCCAATGCACCCCAGGAGACCACTGGCCTTCCTGGCCACAAGCCATGCTGGCCACGTGGCCAACTTGTCATCCACCAGCACTCCCAGCTCCTTCTCTGCAGAGCTGCTCTCCACAAGGGCAGCCCCCAGCTTGGGCTGGCAAAACTCTTCTCAATGCACCCCAGGAGACCACTGGCCTTCCTGGCCACAAGCCATGCTGGCCACATGGCCAACTTGTCATCCACCAGCACTCCCAGCTCCTTCTCTGCAGAGCTGCTCTCCACAAGGGCAGCCCCCAGCTCAGACTGGCAAAACTCTTTCCAATGCACCCCAGGAGACCACTGGCCTTCCTGGCCACAAGCCATGCTGGCCACATGGCCAACTTGTCATCCACCGGCACTCCCAGCTCCTTCTCTGCAGAGCTGCTCTCCACAAGGGCAGACCCCAGCTTGGGCTGGTGCCCATGGTTATTTCTCCCTAGGTGCAGGGCCCTCCACTTGCCCTTGTTGAACCTCAGGAGGTTCCTCTCCGCCCAACTCTCCAGCCTGTCCAGGTCTCTCTGGATGGCAGCACAGCCCTCAGGGGTGTCAGCCACTCCTCCCAGCTTGGCATCATCAGCAAACTAAACAATGTGTTTCTGCCCGGTCTCGAACCGGGGACCTTTCGCGTGTTAGGCGAATGTGATAACCACTACACTACAGAAACCCACCTGAATGGGGGTGGATAAAGGATCGGAATATTGGTGAAGCTGTGCTGAAACAACTGCTGAGAGCAGTGTCAGTCCCCTGCTTTCCTGGCGGAATTTGTTGGACCCTAGAAAGCCTCAGGAGAAGCACTAAACAAAGAAGCTTCCTCAAAGGTCCTCCAACACGCAAGCTCTTTGCTTGTCTCAGTGCCTGGGACACTCTTGATCCTTCGACGCTGCCAGAAAGGAGCCCGGCCAAGTCCAGGGTCCCAAACACATCCTGTAACCAGGCTTAGGGTCCCTGGCAGACCAATGAGCCATGGAGAGAGCTCTGGGCACTGAGGTGCTGAGGCCGGGAGTCACGCTGCGCAGCTCACTCTTGGGGCATCCCGAGCCCTGAGCTTACCCTGGGCCAGCCTCCCTGGGAAGAGGCCATCAGCAGGCACTGCAGGTGAGCAGATGTCTGCTGAGGACACCTCATGTTCCGCGGACTCGTGGCTCCGAGCCCTGTCCTGGAGACAGCATGGTCTGGCTTTCATCCACCCGACTTTTCCCGTGGAGAAAGACATCTCATACCAAAAGTGTGCATAGGGCTGGCTGTAGCCACAGACCTGGAAAAGCTGCTGCTGCATGGGTCTTCTGCTGCGGGAAGACCACCTCTGTGTATGCATAGGAGCCGGGCATGAAAGCTGGTGAGTGCCTCACCAGACTCACAGATCGCAGGGCAGTTGGGTTAGAAAAGACATCTGGAGTTCATCTAGTCCAACTCTGCCCAAGCAGGGTCACCAAGAGCAGGCTGCCCAGGACCCTGTCTGGTCAGGCTGTGAATATCTTCAAGCATGGAGATTTCACAACCTCTCAAGACAACCTGTTCCAGGGATCGGTCACCGTCACAGGAAAGAGTTTTCTAGTGTTCAAGCAGAACTCCATATGTTCCAGTTTATGCCTGTTGCCTCTTGTCCTATCACAGGGCAACGCTGAGAAGAGCCTGGCCCTGTCCTCTTTACGCTCTCCCTTCAGATACTTCTACACACTGATAAGCTCGCTCAGCCTTTTCTTCTCCAGGCTGAACAGTCCCAACTCTCTCCTCATGAGAGATGCTCCAGTCTCTTCATCATCTTAGTAGCCTTTTGCTGAACTCACTCCAGTAGCCCCCTTGTCCTGGAGAGCCCAGGACTGGAAACAGCACTCCAGGTGTGGCCTCACCATGGGAAGGATCACCTCCCTCAGCTTACTGGCAACACTCCTCCGAACGTAGCCCAGGATGCCACTGGCCTTTGTTGCCACAAGAGCCCATTGCTGGCTCACGGTCAACTTGTTGTGCACCAGGACAAGGAATAGTGCAAGAAATGCACCCCACAAAAGGAGGACTGTTGAGCAAGGGCGGTTTTCAAGTGCTCTTTGGCAGCATCGCCATGTGGGATGTTGGTCAAGTCTCACCTCAGCCTTCTTGCACTCTTGCCACTTGCTTCTTTGATTAAATCCCCCCCTCCCCCTGCCCCGCATGTTCCCAGGGAATTACTGTGCTTGGTCCTAGCGGCAGATTTGTGCATGTTGAAAAGGGGCACATTGATATCTGCCAGCCATTACAATTCTGTGCAGCACTCAGAGTCCCGAATCATCGGTATGGCTCTGAATGAGCTAACGCAGAGATTCCTCAGATAAAATGAGGCCCAGGAGAGACAAGCCCTCACACTACAGAAATGGGATTTGTTCCATCTCATGTTGCTCAGAAACCGCCCTCGCATCACCCTGGCCAGACAGCTAGAAGAGCTGGGAGCATCCAGAAGGAGCTGAGGCCTCCTAGCAAGACCAGTGCCCCCAACAGAGGGAACAGCCAGAGCCCAAGTGCTGCTGGGGCTAGGCACAGGCTGAGGCAGCTGCGAGGCCCAGAGCCTGCCCAGCTCTCGGCAGCAGATGTGCTGGGAGCAGGGAGCACAAGCGCTCTTCTATCCCTGGTAGTTTGGAGTCAGCAAGACCAGGAGGAGGACATTAGAGAATCACAGAATGGTTGAGGTTGATGGAAGGGACCTCTGGAGATCATCTAGTCCAACCTCCCTGCTCAAGCAGAGTCACCTGGAGCACATTGCACAGGATCACGTCCAGGCAGGTTTTGAATATCTCCAGACAAGGAGACTCCACAACCTCTCTGGGCAACCTGCTCCAGGGCTCCATCACTTCTCGCAGGGAAGAAATTCTCCCTCACCTTCCGGTGGAACTTCCTGTGCTTCACTTTCTGCCCATTGCAGAAATGCTGCTGACCTGCTGGCAACACTCTTTCCAATGCACCCCAGGAGACCACTGGCCTTCCTGGCCACAAGCCATGCTGGCCACGTGGCCAACTTGTCATCCACCAGCACTCCCAGCTCCTTCTCTGCAGAGCTGCTCTCCACAAGGGCAGCCCCCAGCTTGGGCTGGCAAAACTCTTCTCAATGCACCCCAGGAGACCACTGGCCTTCCTGGCCACAAGCCATGCTGGCCACATGGCCAACTTGTCATCCACCAGCACTCCCAGCTCCTTCTCTGCAGAGCTGCTCTCCACAAGGGCAGCCCCCAGCTCGGACTGGCAAAACTCTTCCCAATGCACCCCAGGAGACCACTGGCCTTCCTGGCCACAAGCCATGCTGGCCACATGGCCAACTTGTCATCCACCGGCACTCCCAGCTCCTTCTCTGCAGAGCTGCTCTCCACAAGGGCAGACCCCAGCTTGGGCTGGTGCCCATGGTTATTTCTCCCTAGGTGCAGGGCCCTCCACTTGCCCTTGTTGAACCTCAGGAGGTTCCTCTCCGCCCAACTCTCCAGCCTGTCCAGGTCTCTCTGGATGGCAGCACAGCCCTCAGGGGTGTCAGCCACTCCTCCCAGCTTGGCATCATCAGCAAACTAAACAATGTGTTTCTGCCCGGTCTCGAACCGGGGACCTTTCGCGTGTTAGGCGAATGTGATAACCACTACACTACAGAAACCCACCTGAATGGGGGTGGATAAAGGATCGGAATATTGGTGAAGCTGTGCTGAAACAACTGCTGAGAGCAGTGTCAGTCCCCTGCTTTCCTGGCGGAATTTGTTGGACCCTAGAAAGCCTCAGGAGAAGCACTAAACAAAGAAGCTTCCTCAAAGGTCCTCCAACACGCAAGCTCTTTGCTTGTCTCAGTGCCTGGGACACTCTTGATCCTTCGACGCTGCCAGAAAGGAGCCCGGCCAAGTCCAGGGTCCCAAACACATCCTGTAACCAGGCTTAGGGTCCCTGGCAGACCAATGAGCCATGGAGAGAGCTCTGGGCACTGAGGTGCTGAGGCCGGGAGTCACGCTGCGCAGCTCACTCTTGGGGCATCCCGAGCCCTGAGCTTACCCTGGGCCAGCCTCCCTGGGAAGAGGCCATCAGCAGGCACTGCAGGTGAGCAGATGTCTGCTGAGGACACCTCATGTTCCGCGGACTCGTGGCTCCGAGCCCTGTCCTGGAGACAGCATGGTCTGGCTTTCATCCACCCGACTTTTCCCGTGGAGAAAGACATCTCATACCAAAAGTGTGCATAGGGCTGGCTGTAGCCACAGACCTGGAAAAGCTGCTGCTGCATGGGTCTTCTGCTGCGGGAAGACCACCTCTGTGTATGCATAGGAGCCGGGCATGAAAGCTGGTGAGTGCCTCACCAGACTCACAGATCGCAGGGCAGTTGGGTTAGAAAAGACATCTGGAGTTCATCTAGTCCAACTCTGCCCAAGCAGGGTCACCAAGAGCAGGCTGCCCAGGACCCTGTCTGGTCAGGCTGTGAATATCTTCAAGCATGGAGATTTCACAACCTCTCAAGACAACCTGTTCCAGGGATCGGTCACCGTCACAGGAAAGAGTTTTCTAGTGTTCAAGCAGAACTCCGTATGTTCCAGTTTATGCCTGTTGCCTCTTGTCCTATCACAGGGCAACGCTGAGAAGAGCCTGGCCCTGTCCTCTTTACGCTCTCCCTTCAGATACTTCTACACACTGATAAGCTCGCTCAGCCTTTTCTTCTCCAGGCTGAACAGTCCCAACTCTCTCCTCATGAGAGATGCTCCAGTCTCTTCATCATCTTAGTAGCCTTTTGCTGAACTCACTCCAGTAGCCCCCTTGTCCTGGAGAGCCCAGGACTGGAAACAGCACTCCAGGTGTGGCCTCACCATGGGAAGGATCACCTCCCTCAGCTTACTGGCAACACTCCTCCGAACGTAGCCCAGGATGCCACTGGCCTTTGTTGCCACAAGAGCCCATTGCTGGCTCACGGTCAACTTGTTGTGCACCAGGACAAGGAATAGTGCAAGAAATGCACCCCACAAAAGGAGGACTGTTGAGCAAGGGCGGTTTTCAAGTGCTCTTTGGCAGCATCGCCATGTGGGATGTTGGTCAAGTCTCACCTCAGCCTTCTTGCACTCTTGCCACTTGCTTCTTTGATTAAATCCCCCCCTCCCCCTGCCCCGCATGTTCCCAGGGAATTACTGTGCTTGGTCCTAGCGGCAGATTTGTGCATGTTGAAAAGGGGCACATTGATATCTGCCAGCCATTACAATTCTGTGCAGCACTCAGAGTCCCGAATCATCGGTATGGCTCTGAATGAGCTAACGCAGAGATTCCTCAGATAAAATGAGGCCCAGGAGAGACAAGCCCTCACACTACAGAAATGGGATTTGTTCCATCTCATGTTGCTCAGAAACCGCCCTCGCATCACCCTGGCCAGACAGCTAGAAGAGCTGGGAGCATCCAGAAGGAGCTGAGGCCTCCTAGCAAGACCAGTGCCCCCAACAGAGGGAACAGCCAGAGCCCAAGTGCTGCTGGGGCTAGGCACAGGCTGAGGCAGCTGCGAGGCCCAGAGCCTGCCCAGCTCTCGGCAGCAGATGTGCTGGGAGCAGGGAGCACAAGCGCTCTTCTATCCCTGGTAGTTTGGAGTCAGCAAGACCAGGAGGAGGACATTAGAGAATCACAGAATGGTTGAGGTTGATGGAAGGGACCTCTGGAGATCATCTAGTCCAACCTCCCTGCTCAAGCAGAGTCACCTGGAGCACATTGCACAGGATCACGTCCAGGCAGGTTTTGAATATCTCCAGACAAGGAGACTCCACAACCTCTCTGGGCAACCTGCTCCAGGGCTCCATCACTTCTCGCAGGGAAGAAATTCTCCCTCACCTTCCGGTGGAACTTCCTGTGCTTCACTTTCTGCCCATTGCAGAAATGCTGCTGACCTGCTGGCAACACTCTTTCCAATGCACCCCAGGAGACCACTGGCCTTCCTGGCCACAAGCCATGCTGGCCACGTGGCCAACTTGTCATCCACCAGCACTCCCAGCTCCTTCTCTGCAGAGCTGCTCTCCACAAGGGCAGCCCCCAGCTTGGGCTGGCAAAACTCTTCTCAATGCACCCCAGGAGACCACTGGCCTTCCTGGCCACAAGCCATGCTGGCCACATGGCCAACTTGTCATCCACCAGCACTCCCAGCTCCTTCTCTGCAGAGCTGCTCTCCACAAGGGCAGCCCCCAGCTCGGACTGGCAAAACTCTTTCCAATGCACCCCAGGAGACCACTGGCCTTCCTGGCCACAAGCCATGCTGGCCACATGGCCAACTTGTCATCCACCGGCACTCCCAGCTCCTTCTCTGCAGAGCTGCTCTCCACAAGGGCAGACCCCAGCTTGGGCTGGTGCCCATGGTTATTTCTCCCTAGGTGCAGGGCCCTCCACTTGCCCTTGTTGAACCTCAGGAGGTTCCTCTCCGCCCAACTCTCCAGCCTGTCCAGGTCTCTCTGGATGGCAGCACAGCCCTCAGGGGTGTCAGCCACTCCTCCCAGCTTGGCATCATCAGCAAACTAAACAATGTGTTTCTGCCCGGTCTCGAACCGGGGACCTTTCGCGTGTTAGGCGAATGTGATAACCACTACACTACAGAAACCCACCTGAATGGGGGTGGATAAAGGATCGGAATATTGGTGAAGCTGTGCTGAAACAACTGCTGAGAGCAGTGTCAGTCCCCTGCTTTCCTGGCGGAATTTGTTGGACCCTAGAAAGCCTCAGGAGAAGCACTAAACAAAGAAGCTTCCTCAAAGGTCCTCCAACACGCAAGCTCTTTGCTTGTCTCAGTGCCTGGGACACTCTTGATCCTTCGACGCTGCCAGAAAGGAGCCCGGCCAAGTCCAGGGTCCCAAACACATCCTGTAACCAGGCTTAGGGTCCCTGGCAGACCAATGAGCCATGGAGAGAGCTCTGGGCACTGAGGTGCTGAGGCCGGGAGTCACGCTGCGCAGCTCACTCTTGGGGCATCCCGAGCCCTGAGCTTACCCTGGGCCAGCCTCCCTGGGAAGAGGCCATCAGCAGGCACTGCAGGTGAGCAGATGTCTGCTGAGGACACCTCATGTTCCGCGGACTCGTGGCTCCGAGCCCTGTCCTGGAGACAGCATGGTCTGGCTTTCATCCACCCGACTTTTCCCGTGGAGAAAGACATCTCATACCAAAAGTGTGCATAGGGCTGGCTGTAGCCACAGACCTGGAAAAGCTGCTGCTGCATGGGTCTTCTGCTGCGGGAAGACCACCTCTGTGTATGCATAGGAGCCGGGCATGAAAGCTGGTGAGTGCCTCACCAGACTCACAGATCGCAGGGCAGTTGGGTTAGAAAAGACATCTGGAGTTCATCTAGTCCAACTCTGCCCAAGCAGGGTCACCAAGAGCAGGCTGCCCAGGACCCTGTCTGGTCAGGCTGTGAATATCTTCAAGCATGGAGATTTCACAACCTCTCAAGACAACCTGTTCCAGGGATCGGTCACCGTCACAGGAAAGAGTTTTCTAGTGTTCAAGCAGAACTCCGTATGTTCCAGTTTATGCCTGTTGCCTCTTGTCCTATCACAGGGCAACGCTGAGAAGAGCCTGGCCCTGTCCTCTTTACGCTCTCCCTTCAGATACTTCTACACACTGATAAGCTCGCTCAGCCTTTTCTTCTCCAGGCTGAACAGTCCCAACTCTCTCCTCATGAGAGATGCTCCAGTCTCTTCATCATCTTAGTAGCCTTTTGCTGAACTCACTCCAGTAGCCCCCTTGTCCTGGAGAGCCCAGGACTGGAAACAGCACTCCAGGTGTGGCCTCACCATGGGAAGGATCACCTCCCTCAGCTTACTGGCAACACTCCTCCGAACGTAGCCCAGGATGCCACTGGCCTTTGTTGCCACAAGAGCCCATTGCTGGCTCACGGTCAACTTGTTGTGCACCAGGACAAGGAATAGTGCAAGAAATGCACCCCACAAAAGGAGGACTGTTGAGCAAGGGCGGTTTTCAAGTGCTCTTTGGCAGCATCGCCATGTGGGATGTTGGTCAAGTCTCACCTCAGCCTTCTTGCACTCTTGCCACTTGCTTCTTTGATTAAATCCCCCCCTCCCCCTGCCCCGCATGTTCCCAGGGAATTACTGTGCTTGGTCCTAGCGGCAGATTTGTGCATGTTGAAAAGGGGCACATTGATATCTGCCAGCCATTACAATTCTGTGCAGCACTCAGAGTCCCGAATCATCGGTATGGCTCTGAATGAGCTAACGCAGAGATTCCTCAGATAAAATGAGGCCCAGGAGAGACAAGCCCTCACACTACAGAAATGGGATTTGTTCCATCTCATGTTGCTCAGAAACCGCCCTCGCATCACCCTGGCCAGACAGCTAGAAGAGCTGGGAGCATCCAGAAGGAGCTGAGGCCTCCTAGCAAGACCAGGTGCCCCCAACAGAGGGAACAGCCAGAGCCCAAGTGCTGCTGGGGCTAGGCACAGGCTGAGGCAGCTGCGAGGCCCAGAGCCTGCCCAGCTCTCGGCAGCAGATGTGCTGGGAGCAGGGAGCACAAGCGCTCTTCTATCCCTGGTAGTTTGGAGTCAGCAAGACCAGGAGGAGGACGTTAGAGAATCACAGAATGGTTGAGGTTGATGGAAGGGACCTCTGGAGATCATCTAGTCCAACCTCCCTGCTCAAGCAGAGTCACCTGGAGCACATTGCACAGGATCACGTCCAGGCAGGTTTTGAATATCTCCAGACAAGGAGACTCCACAACCTCTCTGGGCAACCTGCTCCAGGGCTCCATCACTTCTCGCAGGGAAGAAATTCTCCCTCACCTTCCGGTGGAACTTCCTGTGCTTCACTTTCTGCCCATTGCAGAAATGCTGCTGACCTGCTGGCAACACTCTTTCCAATGCACCCCAGGAGACCACTGGCCTTCCTGGCCACAAGCCATGCTGGCCACGTGGCCAACTTGTCATCCACCAGCACTCCCAGCTCCTTCTCTGCAGAGCTGCTCTCCACAAGGGCAGCCCCCAGCTTGGGCTGGCAAAACTCTTCTCAATGCACCCCAGGAGACCACTGGCCTTCCTGGCCACAAGCCATGCTGGCCACATGGCCAACTTGTCATCCACCAGCACTCCCAGCTCCTTCTCTGCAGAGCTGCTCTCCACAAGGGCAGCCCCCAGCTCGGACTGGCAAAACTCTTTCCAATGCACCCCAGGAGACCACTGGCCTTCCTGGCCACAAGCCATGCTGGCCACATGGCCAACTTGTCATCCACCGGCACTCCCAGCTCCTTCTCTGCAGAGCTGCTCTCCACAAGGGCAGACCCCAGCTTGGGCTGGTGCCCATGGTTATTTCTCCCTAGGTGCAGGGCCCTCCACTTGCCCTTGTTGAACCTCAGGAGGTTCCTCTCCGCCCAACTCTCCAGCCTGTCCAGGTCTCTCTGGATGGCAGCACAGCCCTCAGGGGTGTCAGCCACTCCTCCCAGCTTGGCATCATCAGCAAACTAAACAATGTGTTTCTGCCCGGTCTCGAACCGGGGACCTTTCGCGTGTTAGGCGAATGTGATAACCACTACACTACAGAAACCCACCTGAATGGGGGTGGATAAAGGATCGGAATATTGGTGAAGCTGTGCTGAAACAACTGCTGAGAGCAGTGTCAGTCCCCTGCTTTCCTGGCGGAATTTGTTGGACCCTAGAAAGCCTCAGGAGAAGCACTAAACAAAGAAGCTTCCTCAAAGGTCCTCCAACACGCAAGCTCTTTGCTTGTCTCAGTGCCTGGGACACTCTTGATCCTTCGACGCTGCCAGAAAGGAGCCCGGCCAAGTCCAGGGTCCCAAACACATCCTGTAACCAGGCTTAGGGTCCCTGGCAGACCAATGAGCCATGGAGAGAGCTCTGGGCACTGAGGTGCTGAGGCCGGGAGTCA
This sequence comes from Rhea pennata, assembly GCF_028389875.1. Taxonomy (NCBI): domain Eukaryota; kingdom Metazoa; phylum Chordata; class Aves; order Rheiformes; family Rheidae; genus Rhea; species Rhea pennata. The sequence continues at coordinate 212,523,175 of NC_084663.1, forward strand.
CGCTGCGCAGCTCACTCTTGGGGCATCCCGAGCCCTGAGCTTACCCTGGGCCAGCCTCCCTGGGAAGAGGCCATCAGCAGGCACTGCAGGTGAGCAGATGTCTGCTGAGGACACCTCATGTTCCGCGGACTCGTGGCTCCGAGCCCTGTCCTGGAGACAGCATGGTCTGGCTTTCATCCACCCGACTTTTCCCGTGGAGAAAGACATCTCATACCAAAAGTGTGCATAGGGCTGGCTGTAGCCACAGACCTGGAAAAGCTGCTGCTGCATGGGTCTTCTGCTGCGGGAAGACCACCTCTGTGTATGCATAGGAGCCGGGCATGAAAGCTGGTGAGTGCCTCACCAGACTCACAGATCGCAGGGCAGTTGGGTTAGAAAAGACATCTGGAGTTCATCTAGTCCAACTCTGCCCAAGCAGGGTCACCAAGAGCAGGCTGCCCAGGACCCTGTCTGGTCAGGCTGTGAATATCTTCAAGCATGGAGATTTCACAACCTCTCAAGACAACCTGTTCCAGGGATCGGTCACCGTCACAGGAAAGAGTTTTCTAGTGTTCAAGCAGAACTCCATATGTTCCAGTTTATGCCTGTTGCCTCTTGTCCTATCACAGGGCAACGCTGAGAAGAGCCTGGCCCTGTCCTCTTTACGCTCTCCCTTCAGATACTTCTACACACTGATAAGCTCGCTCAGCCTTTTCTTCTCCAGGCTGAACAGTCCCAACTCTCTCCTCATGAGAGATGCTCCAGTCTCTTCATCATCTTAGTAGCCTTTTGCTGAACTCACTCCAGTAGCCCCCTTGTCCTGGAGAGCCCAGGACTGGAAACAGCACTCCAGGTGTGGCCTCACCATGGGAAGGATCACCTCCCTCAGCTTACTGGCAACACTCCTCCGAACGTAGCCCAGGATGCCACTGGCCTTTGTTGCCACAAGAGCCCATTGCTGGCTCACGGTCAACTTGTTGTGCACCAGGACAAGGAATAGTGCAAGAAATGCACCCCACAAAAGGAGGACTGTTGAGCAAGGGCGGTTTTCAAGTGCTCTTTGGCAGCATCGCCATGTGGGATGTTGGTCAAGTCTCACCTCAGCCTTCTTGCACTCTTGCCACTTGCTTCTTTGATTAAATCCCCCCCTCCCCCTGCCCCGCATGTTCCCAGGGAATTACTGTGCTTGGTCCTAGCGGCAGATTTGTGCATGTTGAAAAGGGGCACATTGATATCTGCCAGCCATTACAATTCTGTGCAGCACTCAGAGTCCCGAATCATCGGTATGGCTCTGAATGAGCTAACGCAGAGATTCCTCAGATAAAATGAGGCCCAGGAGAGACAAGCCCTCACACTACAGAAATGGGATTTGTTCCATCTCATGTTGCTCAGAAACCGCCCTCGCATCACCCTGGCCAGACAGCTAGAAGAGCTGGGAGCATCCAGAAGGAGCTGAGGCCTCCTAGCAAGACCAGTGCCCCCAACAGAGGGAACAGCCAGAGCCCAAGTGCTGCTGGGGCTAGGCACAGGCTGAGGCAGCTGCGAGGCCCAGAGCCTGCCCAGCTCTCGGCAGCAGATGTGCTGGGAGCAGGGAGCACAAGCGCTCTTCTATCCCTGGTAGTTTGGAGTCAGCAAGACCAGGAGGAGGACATTAGAGAATCACAGAATGGTTGAGGTTGATGGAAGGGACCTCTGGAGATCATCTAGTCCAACCTCCCTGCTCAAGCAGAGTCACCTGGAGCACATTGCACAGGATCACGTCCAGGCAGGTTTTGAATATCTCCAGACAAGGAGACTCCACAACCTCTCTGGGCAACCTGCTCCAGGGCTCCATCACTTCTCGCAGGGAAGAAATTCTCCCTCACCTTCCGGTGGAACTTCCTGTGCTTCACTTTCTGCCCATTGCAGAAATGCTGCTGACCTGCTGGCAACACTCTTTCCAATGCACCCCAGGAGACCACTGGCCTTCCTGGCCACAAGCCATGCTGGCCACGTGGCCAACTTGTCATCCACCAGCACTCCCAGCTCCTTCTCTGCAGAGCTGCTCTCCACAAGGGCAGCCCCCAGCTTGGGCTGGCAAAACTCTTCTCAATGCACCCCAGGAGACCACTGGCCTTCCTGGCCACAAGCCATGCTGGCCACATGGCCAACTTGTCATCCACCAGCACTCCCAGCTCCTTCTCTGCAGAGCTGCTCTCCACAAGGGCAGCCCCCAGCTCGGACTGGCAAAACTCTTTCCAATGCACCCCAGGAGACCACTGGCCTTCCTGGCCACAAGCCATGCTGGCCACATGGCCAACTTGTCATCCACCGGCACTCCCAGCTCCTTCTCTGCAGAGCTGCTCTCCACAAGGGCAGACCCCAGCTTGGGCTGGTGCCCATGGTTATTTCTCCCTAGGTGCAGGGCCCTCCACTTGCCCTTGTTGAACCTCAGGAGGTTCCTCTCCGCCCAACTCTCCAGCCTGTCCAGGTCTCTCTGGATGGTAGCACAGCCCTCAGGGGTGTCAGCCACTCCTCCCAGCTTGGCATCATCAGCAAACTAAACAATGTGTTTCTGCCCGGTCTCGAACCGGGGACCTTTCGCGTGTTAGGCGAATGTGATAACCACTACACTACAGAAACCCACCTGAATGGGGGTGGATAAAGGATCGGAATATTGGTGAAGCTGTGCTGAAACAACTGCTGAGAGCAGTGTCAGTCCCCTGCTTTCCTGGCGGAATTTGTTGGACCCTAGAAAGCCTCAGGAGAAGCACTAAACAAAGAAGCTTCCTCAAAGGTCCTCCAACACGCAAGCTCTTTGCTTGTCTCAGTGCCTGGGACACTCTTGATCCTTCGACGCTGCCAGAAAGGAGCCCGGCCAAGTCCAGGGTCCCAAACACATCCTGTAACCAGGCTTAGGGTCCCTGGCAGACCAATGAGCCATGGAGAGAGCTCTGGGCACTGAGGTGCTGAGGCCGGGAGTCACGCTGCGCAGCTCACTCTTGGGGCATCCCGAGCCCTGAGCTTACCCTGGGCCAGCCTCCCTGGGAAGAGGCCATCAGCAGGCACTGCAGGTGAGCAGATGTCTGCTGAGGACACCTCATGTTCCGCGGACTCGTGGCTCCGAGCCCTGTCCTGGAGACAGCATGGTCTGGCTTTCATCCACCCGACTTTTCCCGTGGAGAAAGACATCTCATACCAAAAGTGTGCATAGGGCTGGCTGTAGCCACAGACCTGGAAAAGCTGCTGCTGCATGGGTCTTCTGCTGCGGGAAGACCACCTCTGTGTATGCATAGGAGCCGGGCATGAAAGCTGGTGAGTGCCTCACCAGACTCACAGATCGCAGGGCAGTTGGGTTAGAAAAGACATCTGGAGTTCATCTAGTCCAACTCTGCCCAAGCAGGGTCACCAAGAGCAGGCTGCCCAGGACCCTGTCTGGTCAGGCTGTGAATATCTTCAAGCATGGAGATTTCACAACCTCTCAAGACAACCTGTTCCAGGGATCGGTCACCGTCACAGGAAAGAGTTTTCTAGTGTTCAAGCAGAACTCCATATGTTCCAGTTTATGCCTGTTGCCTCTTGTCCTATCACAGGGCAACGCTGAGAAGAGCCTGGCCCTGTCCTCTTTACGCTCTCCCTTCAGATACTTCTACACACTGATAAGCTCGCTCAGCCTTTTCTTCTCCAGGCTGAACAGTCCCAACTCTCTCCTCATGAGAGATGCTCCAGTCTCTTCATCATCTTAGTAGCCTTTTGCTGAACTCACTCCAGTAGCCCCCTTGTACTGGAGAGCCCAGGACTGGAAACAGCACTCCAGGTGTGGCCTCACCATGGGAAGGATCACCTCCCTCAGCTTACTGGCAACACTCCTCCGAACGTAGCCCAGGATGCCACTGGCCTTTGTTGCCACAAGAGCCCATTGCTGGCTCACGGTCAACTTGTTGTGCACCAGGACAAGGAATAGTGCAAGAAATGCACCCCACAAAAGGAGGACTGTTGAGCAAGGGCGGTTTTCAAGTGCTCTTTGGCAGCATCGCCATGTGGGATGTTGGTCAAGTCTCACCTCAGCCTTCTTGCACTCTTGCCACTTGCTTCTTTGATTAAATCCCCCCCTCCCCCTGCCCCGCATGTTCCCAGGGAATTACTGTGCTTGGTCCTAGCGGCAGATTTGTGCATGTTGAAAAGGGGCACATTGATATCTGCCAGCCATTACAATTCTGTGCAGCACTCAGAGTCCCGAATCATCGGTATGGCTCTGAATGAGCTAACGCAGAGATTCCTCAGATAAAATGAGGCCCAGGAGAGACAAGCCCTCACACTACAGAAATGGGATTTGTTCCATCTCATGTTGCTCAGAAACCGCCCTCGCATCACCCTGGCCAGACAGCTAGAAGAGCTGGGAGCATCCAGAAGGAGCTGAGGCCTCCTAGCAAGACCAGTGCCCCCAACAGAGGGAACAGCCAGAGCCCAAGTGCTGCTGGGGCTAGGCACAGGCTGAGGCAGCTGCGAGGCCCAGAGCCTGCCCAGCTCTCGGCAGCAGATGTGCTGGGAGCAGGGAGCACAAGCGCTCTTCTATCCCTGGTAGTTTGGAGTCAGCAAGACCAGGAGGAGGACATTAGAGAATCACAGAATGGTTGAGGTTGATGGAAGGGACCTCTGGAGATCATCTAGTCCAACCTCCCTGCTCAAGCAGAGTCACCTGGAGCACATTGCACAGGATCACGTCCAGGCAGGTTTTGAATATCTCCAGACAAGGAGACTCCACAACCTCTCTGGGCAACCTGCTCCAGGGCTCCATCACTTCTCGCAGGGAAGAAATTCTCCCTCACCTTCCGGTGGAACTTCCTGTGCTTCACTTTCTGCCCATTGCAGAAATGCTGCTGACCTGCTGGCAACACTCTTTCCAATGCACCCCAGGAGACCACTGGCCTTCCTGGCCACAAGCCATGCTGGCCACGTGGCCAACTTGTCATCCACCAGCACTCCCAGCTCCTTCTCTGCAGAGCTGCTCTCCACAAGGGCAGCCCCCAGCTTGGGCTGGCAAAACTCTTCTCAATGCACCCCAGGAGACCACTGGCCTTCCTGGCCACAAGCCATGCTGGCCACATGGCCAACTTGTCATCCACCAGCACTCCCAGCTCCTTCTCTGCAGAGCTGCTCTCCACAAGGGCAGCCCCCAGCTCGGACTGGCAAAACTCTTTCCAATGCACCCCAGGAGACCACTGGCCTTCCTGGCCACAAGCCATGCTGGCCACATGGCCAACTTGTCATCCACCGGCACTCCCAGCTCCTTCTCTGCAGAGCTGCTCTCCACAAGGGCAGACCCCAGCTTGGGCTGGTGCCCATGGTTATTTCTCCCTAGGTGCAGGGCCCTCCACTTGCCCTTGTTGAACCTCAGGAGGTTCCTCTCCGCCCAACTCTCCAGCCTGTCCAGGTCTCTCTGGATGGCAGCACAGCCCTCAGGGGTGTCAGCCACTCCTCCCAGCTTGGCATCATCAGCAAACTAAACAATGTGTTTCTGCCCGGTCTCGAACCGGGGACCTTTCGCGTGTTAGGCGAATGTGATAACCACTACACTACAGAAACCCACCTGAATGGGGGTGGATAAAGGATCGGAATATTGGTGAAGCTGTGCTGAAACAACTGCTGAGAGCAGTGTCAGTCCCCTGCTTTCCTGGCGGAATTTGTTGGACCCTAGAAAGCCTCAGGAGAAGCACTAAACAAAGAAGCTTCCTCAAAGGTCCTCCAACACGCAAGCTCTTTGCTTGTCTCAGTGCCTGGGACACTCTTGATCCTTCGACGCTGCCAGAAAGGAGCCCGGCCAAGTCCAGGGTCCCAAACACATCCTGTAACCAGGCTTAGGGTCCCTGGCAGACCAATGAGCCATGGAGAGAGCTCTGGGCACTGAGGTGCTGAGGCCGGGAGTCACGCTGCGCAGCTCACTCTTGGGGCATCCCGAGCCCTGAGCTTACCCTGGGCCAGCCTCCCTGGGAAGAGGCCATCAGCAGGCACTGCAGGTGAGCAGATGTCTGCTGAGGACACCTCATGTTCCGCGGACTCGTGGCTCCGAGCCCTGTCCTGGAGACAGCATGGTCTGGCTTTCATCCACCCGACTTTTCCCGTGGAGAAAGACATCTCATACCAAAAGTGTGCATAGGGCTGGCTGTAGCCACAGACCTGGAAAAGCTGCTGCTGCATGGGTCTTCTGCTGCGGGAAGACCACCTCTGTGTATGCATAGGAGCCGGGCATGAAAGCTGGTGAGTGCCTCACCAGACTCACAGATCGCAGGGCAGTTGGGTTAGAAAAGACATCTGGAGTTCATCTAGTCCAACTCTGCCCAAGCAGGGTCACCAAGAGCAGGCTGCCCAGGACCCTGTCTGGTCAGGCTGTGAATATCTTCAAGCATGGAGATTTCACAACCTCTCAAGACAACCTGTTCCAGGGATCGGTCACCGTCACAGGAAAGAGTTTTCTAGTGTTCAAGCAGAACTCCATATGTTCCAGTTTATGCCTGTTGCCTCTTGTCCTATCACAGGGCAACGCTGAGAAGAGCCTGGCCCTGTCCTCTTTACGCTCTCCCTTCAGATACTTCTACACACTGATAAGCTCGCTCAGCCTTTTCTTCTCCAGGCTGAACAGTCCCAACTCTCTCCTCATGAGAGATGCTCCAGTCTCTTCATCATCTTAGTAGCCTTTTGCTGAACTCACTCCAGTAGCCCCCTTGTCCTGGAGAGCCCAGGACTGGAAACAGCACTCCAGGTGTGGCCTCACCATGGGAAGGATCACCTCCCTCAGCTTACTGGCAACACTCCTCCGAACGTAGCCCAGGATGCCACTGGCCTTTGTTGCCACAAGAGCCCATTGCTGGCTCACGGTCAACTTGTTGTGCACCAGGACAAGGAATAGTGCAAGAAATGCACCCCACAAAAGGAGGACTGTTGAGCAAGGGCGGTTTTCAAGTGCTCTTTGGCAGCATCGCCATGTGGGATGTTGGTCAAGTCTCACCTCAGCCTTCTTGCACTCTTGCACTTGCTTCTTTGATTAAATCCCCCCCTCCCCCTGCCCCGCATGTTCCCAGGGAATTACTGTGCTTGGTCCTAGCGGCAGATTTGTGCATGTTGAAAAGGGGCACATTGATATCTGCCAGCCATTACAATTCTGTGCAGCACTCAGAGTCCCGAATCATCGGTATGGCTCTGAATGAGCTAACGCAGAGATTCCTCAGATAAAATGAGGCCCAGGAGAGACAAGCCCTCACACTACAGAAATGGGATTTGTTCCATCTCATGTTGCTCAGAAACCGCCCTCGCATCACCCTGGCCAGACAGCTAGAAGAGCTGGGAGCATCCAGAAGGAGCTGAGGCCTCCTAGCAAGACCAGTGCCCCCAACAGAGGGAACAGCCAGAGCCCAAGTGCTGCTGGGGCTAGGCACAGGCTGAGGCAGCTGCGAGGCCCAGAGCCTGCCCAGCTCTCGGCAGCAGATGTGCTGGGAGCAGGGAGCACAAGCGCTCTTCTATCCCTGGTAGTTTGGAGTCAGCAAGACCAGGAGGAGGACATTAGAGAATCACAGAATGGTTGAGGTTGATGGAAGGGACCTCTGGAGATCATCTAGTCCAACCTCCCTGCTCAAGCAGAGTCACCTGGAGCACATTGCACAGGATCACGTCCAGGCAGGTTTTGAATATCTCCAGACAAGGAGACTCCACAACCTCTCTGGGCAACCTGCTCCAGGGCTCCATCACTTCTCGCAGGGAAGAAATTCTCCCTCACCTTCCGGTGGAACTTCCTGTGCTTCACTTTCTGCCCATTGCAGAAATGCTGCTGACCTGCTGGCAACACTCTTTCCAATGCACCCCAGGAGACCACTGGCCTTCCTGGCCACAAGCCATGCTGGCCACGTGGCCAACTTGTCATCCACCAGCACTCCCAGCTCCTTCTCTGCAGAGCTGCTCTCCACAAGGGCAGCCCCCAGCTTGGGCTGGCAAAACTCTTCTCAATGCACCCCAGGAGACCACTGGCCTTCCTGGCCACAAGCCATGCTGGCCACATGGCCAACTTGTCATCCACCAGCACTCCCAGCTCCTTCTCTGCAGAGCTGCTCTCCACAAGGGCAGCCCCCAGCTTGGGCTGGCAAAACTCTTCCCAATGCACCCCAGGAGACCACTGGCCTTCCTGGCCACAAGCCATGCTGGCTCATGGCCAACTTGCCATCTACCAGCACTCCCAGCTCCTTCTCTGCAGAGCTGCTCTCCACAAGGGCAGACCCCAGCTTGGGCTGGTGCCCATGGTTATTTCTCCCTAGGTGCAGGGCCCTCCACTTGCCCTTGTTGAACCTCAGGAGGTTCCTCTCCGCCCAACTCTCCAGCCTGTCCAGGTCTCTCTGGATGGCAGCACAGCCCTCAGGGGTGTCAGCCACTCCTCCCAGCTTGGCATCATCAGCAAACTAAACAATGTGTTTCTGCCCGGTCTCGAACCGGGGACCTTTCGCGTGTGAGGCGAATGTGATAACCACTACACTACAGAAACCCACCTGAATGGGGGTGGATAAAGGATCGGAATATTGGTGAAGCTGTGCTGAAACAACTGCTGAGAGCAGTGTCAGTCCCCTGCTTTCCTGGCGGAATTTGTTGGACCCTAGAAAGCCTCAGGAGAAGCACTAAACAAAGAAGCTTCCTCAAAGGTCCTCCAACACGCAAGCTCTTTGCTTGTCTCAGTGCCTGGGACACTCTTATTCCTTCGATGCCGCCAGAAAGGAGCCCGGCCAAGTCCAGGGTCCCAAACACATCCTGTAACCAGGCTTAGGGTCCCTGGCAGACCAATGAGCCATGGAGAGAGCTCTGGGCACTGAGGTGCTGAGGCCGGGAGTCACGCTGCGCAGCTCACTCTTGGGGCATCCCGAGCCCTGAGCTTACCCTGGGCCAGCCTCCCTGGGAAGAGGCCATCAGCAGGCACTGCAGGTGAGCAGATGTCTGCTGAGGACACCTCATGTTCCGCGGACTCGTGGCTCCGAGCCCTGTCCTGGAGACAGCATGGTCTGGCTTTCATCCACCCGACTTTTCCCGTGGAGAAAGACATCTCATACCAAAAGTGTGCATAGGGCTGGCTGTAGCCACAGACCTGGAAAAGCTGCTGCTGCATGGGTCTTCTGCTGCGGGAAGACCACCTCTGTGTATGCATAGGAGCCGGGCATGAAAGCTGGTGAGTGCCTCACCAGACTCACAGATCGCAGGGCAGTTGGGTTAGAAAAGACATCTGGAGTTCATCTAGTCCAACTCTGCCCAAGCAGGGTCACCAAGAGCAGGCTGCCCAGGACCCTGTCTGGTCAGGCTGTGAATATCTTCAAGCATGGAGATTTCACAACCTCTCAAGACAACCTGTTCCAGGGATCGGTCACCGTCACAGGAAAGAGTTTTCTAGTGTTCAAGCAGAACTCCATATGTTCCAGTTTATGCCTGTTGCCTCTTGTCCTATCACAGGGCAACGCTGAGAAGAGCCTGGCCCTGTCCTCTTTACGCTCTCCCTTCAGATACTTCTACACACTGATAAGCTCGCTCAGCCTTTTCTTCTCCAGGCTGAACAGTCCCAACTCTCTCCTCATGAGAGATGCTCCAGTCTCTTCATCATCTTAGTAGCCTTTTGCTGAACTCACTCCAGTAGCCCCCTTGTCCTGGAGAGCCCAGGACTGGAAACAGCACTCCAGGTGTGGCCTCACCATGGGAAGGATCACCTCCCTCAGCTTACTGGCAACACTCCTCCGAACGTAGCCCAGGATGCCACTGGCCTTTGTTGCCACAAGAGCCCATTGCTGGCTCACGGTCAACTTGTTGTGCACCAGGACAAGGAATAGTGCAAGAAATGCACCCCACAAAAGGAGGACTGTTGAGCAAGGGCGGTTTTCAAGTGCTCTTTGGCAGCATCGCCATGTGGGATGTTGGTCAAGTCTCACCTCAGCCTTCTTGCACTCTTGCCACTTGCTTCTTTGATTAAATCCCCCCCTCCCCCTGCCCCGCATGTTCCCAGGGAATTACTGTGCTTGGTCCTAGCGGCAGATTTGTGCATGTTGAAAAGGGGCACATTGATATCTGCCAGCCATTACAATTCTGTGCAGCACTCAGAGTCCCGAATCATCGGTATGGCTCTGAATGAGCTAACGCAGAGATTCCTCAGATAAAATGAGGCCCAGGAGAGACAAGCCCTCACACTACAGAAATGGGATTTGTTCCATCTCATGTTGCTCAGAAACCGCCCTCGCATCACCCTGGCCAGACAGCTAGAAGAGCTGGGAGCATCCAGAAGGAGCTGAGGCCTCCTAGCAAGACCAGTGCCCCCAACAGAGGGAACAGCCAGAGCCCAAGTGCTGCTGGGGCTAGGCACAGGCTGAGGCAGCTGCGAGGCCCAGAGCCTGCCCAGCTCTCGGCAGCAGATGTGCTGGGAGCAGGGAGCACAAGCGCTCTTCTATCCCTGGTAGTTTGGAGTCAGCAAGACCAGGAGGAGGACATTAGAGAATCACAGAATGGTTGAGGTTGATGGAAGGGACCTCTGGAGATCATCTAATCCAACCTCCCTGCTCAAGCAGAGTCACCTGGAGCACATTGCACAGGATCACGTCCAGGCAGGTTTTGAATATCTCCAGACAAGGAGACTCCACAACCTCTCTGGGCAACCTGCTCCAGGGCTCCATCACTTCTCGCAGGGAAGAAATTCTCCCTCACCTTCCGGTGGAACTTCCTGTGCTTCACTTTCTGCCCATTGCAGAAATGCTGCTGACCTGCTGGCAACACTCTTTCCAATGCACCCCAGGAGACCACTGGCCTTCCTGGCCACAAGCCATGCTGGCCACGTGGCCAACTTGTCATCCACCAGCACTCCCAGCTCCTTCTCTGCAGAGCTGCTCTCCACAAGGGCAGCCCCCAGCTTGGGCTGGCAAAACTCTTCTCAATGCACCCCAGGAGACCACTGGCCTTCCTGGCCACAAGCCATGCTGGCCACATGGCCAACTTGTCATCCACCAGCACTCCCAGCTCCTTCTCTGCAGAGCTGCTCTCCACAAGGGCAGCCCCCAGCTTGGGCTGGCAAAACTCTTCCCAATGCACCCCAGGAGACCACTGGCCTTCCTGGCCACAAGCCATGCTGGCCACATGGCCAACTTGTCATCCACCGGCACTCCCAGCTCCTTCTCTGCAGAGCTGCTCTCCACAAGGGCAGACCCCAGCTTGGGCTGGTGCCCATGGTTATTTCTCCCTAGGTGCATGGCCCTCCACTTGCCCTTGTTGAACCTCAGGAGGTTCCTCTCCGCCCAACTCTCCAGCCTGTCCAGGTCTCTCTGGATGGCAGCACAGCCCTCAGGGGTGTCAGCCACTCCTCCCAGCTTGGCATCATCAGCAAACTAAACAATGTGTTTCTGCCCGGTCTCGAACCGGGGACCTTTCGCGTGTTAGGCGAATGTGATAACCACTACACTACAGAAACCCACCTGAATGGGGGTGGATAAAGGATCGGAATATTGGTGAAGCTGTGCTGAAACAACTGCTGAGAGCAGTGTCAGTCCCCTGCTTTCCTGGCGGAATTTGTTGGACCCTAGAAAGCCTCAGGAGAAGCACTAAACAAAGAAGCTTCCTCAAAGGTCCTCCAACACGCAAGCTCTTTGCTTGTCTCAGTGCCTGGGACACTCTTGATCCTTCCATGCTGCCAGAAAGGAGCCCGGCCAAGTCCAGGGTCCCAAACACATCCTGTAACCAGGCTTAGGGTCCCTGGCAGACCAATGAGCCATGGAGAGAGCTCTGGGCACTGAGGTGCTGAGGCCGGGAGTCACGCTGCGCAGCTCACTCTTGGGGCATCCCGAGCCCTGAGCTTACCCTGGGCCAGCCTCCCTGGGAAGAGGCCATCAGCAGGCACTGCAGGTGAGCAGATGTCTGCTGAGGACACCTCATGTTCCGCGGACTCGTGGCTCCGAGCCCTGTTCTGGAGACAGCATGGTCTGGCTTTCATCCACCCGACTTTTCCCGTGGAGAAAGACATCTCATACCAAAAGTGTGCATAGGGCTGGCTGTAGCCACAGACCTGGAAAAGCTGCTGCTGCATGGGTCTTCTGCTGCGGGAAGACCACCTCTGTGTATGCATAGGAGCCGGGCATGAAAGCTGGTGAGTGCCTCACCAGACTCACAGATCGCAGGGCAGTTGGGTTAGAAAAGACATCTGGAGTTCATCTAGTCCAACTCTGCCCAAGCAGGGTCACCAAGAGCAGGCTGCCCAGGACCCTGTCTGGTCAGGCTGTGAATATCTTCAAGCATGGAGATTTCACAACCTCTCAAGACAACCTGTTCCAGGGATCGGTCACCGTCACAGGAAAGAGTTTTCTAGTGTTCAAGCAGAACTCCGTATGTTCCAGTTTATGCCTGTTGCCTCTTGTCCTATCACAGGGCAACGCTGAGAAGAGCCTGGCCCTGTCCTCTTTACGCTCTCCCTTCAGATACTTCTACACACTGATAAGCTCGCTCAGCCTTTTCTTCTCCAGGCTGAACAGTCCCAACTCTCTCCTCATGAGAGATGCTCCAGTCTCTTCATCATCTTAGTAGCCTTTTGCTGAACTCACTCCAGTAGCCCCCTTGTACTGGAGAGCCCAGGACTGGAAACAGCACTCCAGGTGTGGCCTCACCACGGGAAGGATCACCTCCCTCAGCTTACTGGCAACACTCCCCCGAACGTAGCCCAGGATGCCATTGGCCTTTGTTGCCACAAGAGCCCATTGCTGGCTCACGGTCAACTTGTTGTGCACCAGGACAAGGAATAGTGCAAGAAATGCACCCCACAAAAGGAGGACTGTTGAGCAAGGGCGGTTTTCAAGTGCTCTTTGGCAGCATCGCCATGTGGGATGTTGGTCAAGTCTCACCTCAGCCTTCTTGCACTCTTGCACTTGCTTCTTTGATTAAATCCCCTCCTCCCCCTCCCCCCGCCCCAAATGTTCCCGGGGAATTACTGTGCTTGGTCCTAGCGGCGGATTTGTGTATGCAGAAAAGGGGCACATTGACATCTACCAGCCATTACAATTCTGTGCAGCACTCAGAGTCCCGAATCATCGGTATGGCTCTGAATGAGCTAACGCAGAGATTCCTCAGATAAAATGAGGCCCAGGAGAGACAAGCCCTCACACTACAGAAATGGGATTTGTTCCATCTCATGTTGCTCAGAAACCGCCCTCGCATCACCCTGGCCAGACAGCTAGAAGAGCTGGGAGCATCCAGAAGGAGCTGAGGCCTCCTAGCAAGACCAGTGCCCCCAACAGAGGGAACAGCCAGAGCCCAAGTGCTGCTGGGGCTAGGCACAGGCTGAGGCAGCTGCGAGGCCCAGAGCCTGCCCAGCTCTCGGCAGCAGATGTGCTGGGAGCAGGGAGCACAAGCGCTCTTCTATCCCTGGTAGTTTGGAGTCAGCAAGACCAGGAGGAGGACGTTAGAGAATCACAGAATGGTTGAGGTTGATGGAAGGGACCTCTGGAGATCATCTAGTCCAACCTCCCTGCTCAAGCAGAGTCACCTGGAGCACATTGCACAGGATCACGTCCAGGCAGGTTTTGAATATCTTCAGACAAGGAGACTCCACAACCTCTCTGGGCAACCTGCTCCAGGGCTCCATCACTTCTCACAGGGAAGAAATTCTCCCTCACCTTCCGGTGGAACTTCCTGTGCTTCACTTTCTGCCCACTGCAGAAATGCTGCTGGCAACACTCTTTCCAATGCACCCCAGGAGACCACTGGCCTTCCTGGCCACAAGCCATGCTGGCCACATGGCCAACTTGTCATCCACCAGCACTCCCAGCTCCTTCTCTGCAGAGCTGCTCTCCACAAGGGCAGCCCCCAGCTTGGGCTGGCAAAACTCTTCCCAATGCACCCCAGGAGACCACTGGCCTTCCTGGCCACAAGGCCAACTTGTCATCCACCAGCACTCCCAGCTCCTTCTCTGCAGAGCTGCTCTCCACAAGGGCAGACCCCAGCTTGGGCTGGTGCCCATGGTTATTTCTCCCTAGGTGCAGGGCCCTCCACTTGCCCTTGTTGAACCTCAGGAGGTTCCTCTCCGCCCAACTCTCCAGCCTGTCCAGGTCTCTCTGGATGGCAGCACAGCCCTCAGGGGTGTCAGCCACTCCTCCCAGCTTGGCATCATCAGCAAACTAAACAATGTGTTTCTGCCCGGTCTCGAACCGGGGACCTTTCGCGTGTGAGGCGAATGTGATAACCACTACACTACAGAAACCCACCTGAATGGGGGTGGATAAAGGATCGGAATATTGGTGAAGCTGTGCTGAAACAACTGCTGAGAGCAGTGTCAGTCCCCTGCTTTCCTGGCGGAATTTGTTGGACCCTAGAAAGCCTCAGGAGAAGCACTAAACAAAGAAGCTTCCTCAAAGGTCCTCCAACACGCAAGCTCTTTGCCTGTCTCAGTGCCTGGGACACTCTTGATCCTTCGACGCTGCCAGAAAGGAGCCCGGCCAAGTCCAGGGTCCCAAACACATCCTGTAACCAGGCTTAGGGTCCCTGGCAGACCAATGAGCCATGGAGAGAGCTCTGGGCACTGAGGTGCTGAGGCCGGGAGTCACGCTGCACAGCTCACTCTTGGGGCATCCCGAGCCCTGAGCTTACCCTGAGCCAGCCTCCCTGGGAAGAGGCCATCAGCAGGCACTGCAGGTGAGCAGATGTCTGCTGAGGACACCTCATGTTCCGCGGACTCGTGGCTCCGAGCCCTGTTCTGGAGACAGCATGGTCTGGCTTTCATCCACCCGACTTTTCCCGTGGAGAAAGACATCTCATACCAAAAGTGTGCATAGGGCTGGCTGTAGCCACAGACCTGGAAAAGCTGCTGCTGCATGGGTCTTCTGCTGCGGGAAGACCACCTCTGTGTATGCATAGGAGCCGGGCATGAAAGCTGGTGAGTGCCTCACCAGACTCACAGATCGCAGGGCAGTTGGGTTAGAAAAGACATCTGGAGTTCATCTAGTCCAACTCTGCCCAAGCAGGGTCACCAAGAGCAGGCTGCCCAGGACCCTGTCTGGTCAGGCTGTGAATATCTTCAAGCATGGAGATTTCACAACCTCTCAAGACAACCTGTTCCAGGGATCGGTCACCGTCACAGGAAAGAGTTTTCTAGTGTTCAAGCAGAACTCCGTATGTTCCAGTTTATGCCTGTTGCCTCTTGTCCTATCACAGGGCAACGCTGAGAAGAGCCTGGCCCTGTCCTCTTTACGCTCTCCCTTCAGATACTTCTACACACTGATAAGCTCGCTCAGCCTTTTCTTCTCCAGGCTGAACAGTCCCAACTCTCTCCTCATGAGAGATGCTCCAGTCTCTTCATCATCTTAGTAGCCTTTTGCTGAACTCACTCCAGTAGCCCCCTTGTACTGGAGAGCCCAGGACTGGAAACAGCACTCCAGGTGTGGCCTCACCACGGGAAGGATCACCTCCCTCAGCTTACTGGCAACACTCCCCCGAACGTAGCCCAGGATGCCATTGGCCTTTGTTGCCACAAGAGCCCATTGCTGGCTCACGGTCAACTTGTTGTGCACCAGGACAAGGAATAGTGCAAGAAATGCACCCCACAAAAGGAGGACTGTTGAGCAAGGGCGGTTTTCAAGTGCTCTTTGGCAGCATCGCCATGTGGGATGTTGGTCAAGTCTCACCTCAGCCTTCTTGCACTCTTGCACTTGCTTCTTTGATTAAATCCCCTCCTCCCCCTCCCCCCGCCCCAAATGTTCCCGGGGAATTACTGTGCTTGGTCCTAGCGGCGGATTTGTGTATGCAGAAAAGGGGCACATTGACATCTACCAGCCATTACAATTCTGTGCAGCACTCAGAGTCCCGAATCATCGGTATGGCTCTGAATGAGCTAACGCAGAGATTCCTCAGATAAAATGAGGCCCAGGAGAGACAAGCCCTCACACTACAGAAATGGGATTTGTTCCATCTCATGTTGCTCAGAAACCGCCCTCGCATCACCCTGGCCAGACAGCTAGAAGAGCTGGGAGCATCCAGAAGGAGCTGAGGCCTCCTAGCAAGACCAGTGCCCCCAACAGAGGGAACAGCCAGAGCCCAAGTGCTGCTGGGGCTAGGCACAGGCTGAGGCAGCTGCGAGGCCCAGAGCCTGCCCAGCTCTCGGCAGCAGATGTGCTGGGAGCAGGGAGCACAAGCGCTCTTCTATCCCTGGTAGTTTGGAGTCAGCAAGACCAGGAGGAGGACGTTAGAGAATCACAGAATGGTTGAGGTTGATGGAAGGGACCTCTGGAGATCATCTAGTCCAACCTCCCTGCTCAAGCAGAGTCACCTGGAGCACATTGCACACGATCACGTCCAGGCAGGTTTTGAATATCTTCAGACAAGGAGACTCCACAACCTCTCTGGGCAACCTTCTCCAGGGCTCCATCACTTCTCCCTCACCTTCCGGTGGAACTTCCTGTGCTTCAATTTCTGCCCACTGCAGAAATGCTGCTGGCAACACTCTTTCCAATGCACCCCAGGAGACCACTGGCCTTCCTGGCCACAAGCCATGCTGGCCACATGGCCAACTTGCCATCCACCAGCACTCCCAGCTCCTTCTCTGCAGAGCTGCTCTCCACAAGGGCAGACCCCAGCTTGGGCTGGTGCCCATGGTTATTTCTCCCTAGGTGCAGGGCCCTCCACTTGCCCTTGTTGAACCTCAGGAGGTTCCTCTCCGCCCAACTCTCCAGCCTGTCCAGGTCTCTCTGGATGGCAGCACAGCCCTCAGGGGTGTCAGCCACTCCTCCCAGCTTGGCATCATCAGCAAACTAAACAATGTGTTTCTGCCCGGTCTCGAACCGGGGACCTTTCGCGTGTGAGGCGAATGTGATAACCACTACACTACAGAAACCCACCTGAATGGGGGTGGATAAAGGATCGGAATATTGGTGAAGCTGTGCTGAAACAACTGCTGAGAGCAGTGTCAGTCCCCTGCTTTCCTGGCGGAATTTGTTGGACCCTAGAAAGCCTCAGGAGAAGCACTAAACAAAGAAGCTTCCTCAAAGGTCCTCCAACACGCAAGCTCTTTGCTTGTCTCAGTGCCTGGGACACTCTTATTCCTTCGATGCCGCCAGAAAGGAGCCCGGCCAAGTCCAGGGTCCCAAACACATCCTGTAACCAGGCTTAGGGTCCCTGGCAGACCAATGAGCCATGGAGAGAGCTCTGGGCACTGAGGTGCTGAGGCCGGGAGTCACGCTGCGCAGCTCACTCTTGGGGCATCCCGAGCCCTGAGCTTACCCTGGGCCAGCCTCCCTGGGAAGAGGCCATCAGCAGGCACTGCAGGTGAGCAGATGTCTGCTGAGGACACCTCATGTTCCGCGGACTCGTGGCTCCGAGCCCTGTTCTGGAGACAGCATGGTCTGGCTTTCATCCACCCGACTTTTCCCGTGGAGAAAGACATCTCATACCAAAAGTGTGCATAGGGCTGGCTGTAGCCACAGACCTGGAAAAGCTGCTGCTGCATGGGTCTTCTGCTGCGGGAAGACCACCTCTGTGTATGCATAGGAGCCGGGCATGAAAGCTGGTGAGTGCCTCACCAGACTCACAGATCGCAGGGCAGTTGGGTTAGAAAAGACATCTGGAGTTCATCTAGTCCAACTCTGCCCAAGCAGGGTCACCAAGAGCAGGCTGCCCAGGACCCTGTCTGGTCAGGCTGTGAATATCTTCAAGCATGGAGATTTCACAACCTCTCAAGACAACCTGTTCCAGGGATCGGTCACCGTCACAGGAAAGAGTTTTCTAGTGTTCAAGCAGAACTCCGTATGTTCCAGTTTATGCCTGTTGCCTCTTGTCCTATCACAGGGCAACGCTGAGAAGAGCCTGGCCCTGTCCTCTTTACGCTCTCCCTTCAGATACTTCTACACACTGATAAGCTCGCTCAGCCTTTTCTTCTCCAGGCTGAACAGTCCCAACTCTCTCCTCATGAGAGATGCTCCAGTCTCTTCATCATCTTAGTAGCCTTTTGCTGAACTCACTCCAGTAGCCCCCTTGTACTGGAGAGCCCAGGACTGGAAACAGCACTCCAGGTGTGGCCTCACCACGGGAAGGATCACCTCCCTCAGCTTACTGGCAACACTCCCCCGAACGTAGCCCAGGATGCCATTGGCCTTTGTTGCCACAAGAGCCCATTGCTGGCTCACGGTCAACTTGTTGTGCACCAGGACAAGGAATAGTGCAAGAAATGCACCCCACAAAAGGAGGACTGTTGAGCAAGGGCGGTTTTCAAGTGCTCTTTGGCAGCATCGCCATGTGGGATGTTGGTCAAGTCTCACCTCAGCCTTCTTGCACTCTTGCACTTGCTTCTTTGATTAAATCCCCTCCTCCCCCTCCCCCCGCCCCAAATGTTCCCGGGGAATTACTGTGCTTGGTCCTAGCGGCGGATTTGTGTATGCAGAAAAGGGGCACATTGACATCTACCAGCCATTACAATTCTGTGCAGCACTCAGAGTCCCGAATCATCGGTATGGCTCTGAATGAGCTAACGCAGAGATTCCTCAGATAAAATGAGGCCCAGGAGAGACAAGCCCTCACACTACAGAAATGGGATTTGTTCCATCTCATGTTGCTCAGAAACCGCCCTCGCATCACCCTGGCCAGACAGCTAGAAGAGCTGGGAGCATCCAGAAGGAGCTGAGGCCTCCTAGCAAGACCAGTGCCCCCAACAGAGGGAACAGCCAGAGCCCAAGTGCTGCTGGGGCTAGGCACAGGCTGAGGCAGCTGCGAGGCCCAGAGCCTGCCCAGCTCTCGGCAGCAGATGTGCTGGGAGCAGGGAGCACAAGCGCTCTTCTATCCCTGGTAGTTTGGAGTCAGCAAGACCAGGAGGAGGACGTTAGAGAATCACAGAATGGTTGAGGTTGATGGAAGGGACCTCTGGAGATCATCTAGTCCAACCTCCCTGCTCAAGCAGAGTCACCTGGAGCACATTGCACAGGATCACGTCCAGGCAGGTTTTGAATATCTTCAGACAAGGAGACTCCACAACCTCTCTGGGCAACCTGCTCCAGGGCTCCATCACTTCTCACAGGGAAGAAATTCTCCCTCACCTTCCGGTGGAACTTCCTGTGCTTCACTTTCTGCCCACTGCAGAAATGCTGCTGGCAACACTCTTTCCAATGCACCCCAGGAGACCACTGGCCTTCCTGGCCACAAGCCATGCTGGCCACATGGCCAACTTGTCATCCACCAGCACTCCCAGCTCCTTCTCTGCAGAGCTGCTCTCCACAAGGGCAGCCCCCAGCTTGGGCTGGCAAAACTCTTCCCAATGCACCCCAGGAGACCACTGGCCTTCCTGGCCACAAGGCCAACTTGTCATCCACCAGCACTCCCAGCTCCTTCTCTGCAGAGCTGCTCTCCACAAGGGCAGACCCCAGCTTGGGCTGGTGCCCATGGTTATTTCTCCCTAGGTGCAGGGCCCTCCACTTGCCCTTGTTGAACCTCAGGAGGTTCCTCTCCGCCCAACTCTCCAGCCTGTCCAGGTCTCTCTGGATGGCAGCACAGCCCTCAGGGGTGTCAGCCACTCCTCCCAGCTTGGCATCATCAGCAAACTAAACAATGTGTTTCTGCCCGGTCTCGAACCGGGGACCTTTCGCGTGTGAGGCGAATGTGATAACCACTACACTACAGAAACCCACCTGAATGGGGGTGGATAAAGGATCGGAATATTGGTGAAGCTGTGCTGAAACAACTGCTGAGAGCAGTGTCAGTCCCCTGCTTTCCTGGCGGAATTTGTTGGACCCTAGAAAGCCTCAGGAGAAGCACTAAACAAAGAAGCTTCCTCAAAGGTCCTCCAACACGCAAGCTCTTTGCCTGTCTCAGTGCCTGGGACACTCTTGATCCTTCGACGCTGCCAGAAAGGAGCCCGGCCAAGTCCAGGGTCCCAAACACATCCTGTAACCAGGCTTAGGGTCCCTGGCAGACCAATGAGCCATGGAGAGAGCTCTGGGCACTGAGGTGCTGAGGCCGGGAGTCACGCTGCACAGCTCACTCTTGGGGCATCCCGAGCCCTGAGCTTACCCTGGGCCAGCCTCCCTGGGAAGAGGCCATCAGCAGGCACTGCAGGTGAGCAGATGTCTGCTGAGGACACCTCATGTTCCGCGGACTCGTGGCTCCGAGCCCTGTCCTGGAGACAGCATGGTCTGGCTTTCATCCACCCGACTTTTCCCGTGGAGAAAGACATCTCATACCAAAAGTGTGCATAGGGCTGGCTGTAGCCACAGACCTGGAAAAGCTGCTGCTGCATGGGTCTTCTGCTGCGGGAAGACCACCTCTGTGTATGCATAGGAGCCGGGCATGAAAGCTGGTGAGTGCCTCACCAGACTCACAGATCGCAGGGCAGTTGGGTTAGAAAAGACATCTGGAGTTCATCTAGTCCAACTCTGCCCAAGCAGGGTCACCAAGAGCAGGCTGCCCAGGACCCTGTCTGGTCAGGCTGTGAATATCTTCAAGCATGGAGATTTCACAACCTCTCAAGACAACCTGTTCCAGGGATCGGTCACCGTCACAGGAAAGAGTTTTCTAGTGTTCAAGCAGAACTCCGTATGTTCCAGTTTATGCCTGTTGCCTCTTGTCCTATCACAGGGCAACGCTGAGAAGAGCCTGGCCCTGTCCTCTTTACGCTCTCCCTTCAGATACTTCTACACACTGATAAGCTCGCTCAGCCTTTTCTTCTCCAGGCTGAACAGTCCCAACTCTCTCCTCATGAGAGATGCTCCAGTCTCTTCATCATCTTAGTAGCCTTTTGCTGAACTCACTCCAGTAGCCCCCTTGTCCTGGAGAGCCCAGGACTGGAAACAGCACTCCAGGTGTGGCCTCACCACGGGAAGGATCACCTCCCTCAGCTTACTGGCAACACTCCCCCGAACGTAGCCCAGGATGCCATTGGCCTTTGTTGCCACAAGAGCCCATTGCTGGCTCACGGTCAACTTGTTGTGCACCAGGACAAGGAATAGTGCAAGAAATGCACCCCACAAAAGGAGGACTGTTGAGCAAGGGCGGTTTTCAAGTGCTCTTTGGCAGCATCGCCATGTGGGATGTTGGTCAAGTCTCACCTCAGCCTTCTTGCACTCTTGCACTTGCTTCTTTGATTAAATCCCCTCCTCCCCCTCCCCCCGCCCCAAATGTTCCCGGGGAATTACTGTGCTTGGTCCTAGCGGCGGATTTGTGTATGCAGAAAAGGGGCACATTGACATCTACCAGCCATTACAATTCTGTGCAGCACTCAGAGTCCCGAATCATCGGTATGGCTGTGAATGAGCTAATGCAGAGATTCCTCAGATAAAATGAGGCCCAGGAGAGACAAGCCCTCACACTACAGAAATGGGATTTGTTCCATCTCATGTTGCTCAGAAACCGCCCTCGCATCACCCTGGCCAGACAGCTAGAAGAGCTGGGAGCATCCAGAAGGAGCTGAGGCCTCCTAGCAAGACCAGTGCCCCCAACAGAGGGAACAGCCAGAGCCCAAGTGCTGCTGGGGCTAGGCACAGGCTGAGGCAGCTGCGAGGCCCAGAGCCTGCCCAGCTCTCGGCAGCAGATGTGCTGGGAGCAGGGAGCACAAGCGCTCTTCTATCCCTGGTAGTTTGGAGTCAGCAAGACCAGGAGGAGGACGTTAGAGAATCACAGAATGGTTGAGGTTGATGGAAGGGACCTCTGGAGATCATCTAGTCCAACCTCCCTGCTCAAGCAGAGTCACCTGGAGCACATTGCACACGATCACGTCCAGGCAGGTTTTGAATATCTTCAGACAAGGAGACTCCACAACCTCTCTGGGCAACCTTCTCCAGGGCTCCATCACTTCTCCCTCACCTTCCGGTGGAACTTCCTGTGCTTCAATTTCTGCCCACTGCAGAAATGCTGCTGGCAACACTCTTTCCAATGCACCCCAGGAGACCACTGGCCTTCCTGGCCACAAGCCATGCTGGCCACATGGCCAACTTGCCATCCACCAGCACTCCCAGCTCCTTCTCTGCAGAGCTGCTCTCCACAAGGGCAGACCCCAGCTTGGGCTGGTGCCCATGGTTATTTCTCCCTAGGTGCAGGGCCCTCCACTTGCCCTTGTTGAACCTCAGGAGGTTCCTCTCCGCCCAACTCTCCAGCCTGTCCAGGTCTCTCTGGATGGCAGCACAGCCCTCAGGGGTGTCAGCCACTCCTCCCAGCTTGGCATCATCAGCAAACTAAACAATGTGTTTCTGCCCGGTCTCGAACCGGGGACCTTTCGCGTGTGAGGTGAATGTGATAACCACTACACTACAGAAACCCACCTGAATGGGGGTGGATAAAGGATCGGAATATTGGTGAAGCTGTGCTGAAACAACTGCTGAGAGCAGTGTCAGTCCCCTGCTTTCCTGGCGGAATTTGTTGGACCCTAGAAAGCCTCAGGAGAAGCACTAAACAAAGAAGCTTCCTCAAAGGTCCTCCAACACGCAAGCTCTTTGCTTGTCTCAGTGCCTGGGACACTCTTATTCCTTCGATGCCGCCAGAAAGGAGCCCGGCCAAGTCCAGGGTCCCAAACACATCCTGTAACCAGGCTTAGGGTCCCTGGCAGACCAATGAGCCATGGAGAGAGCTCTGGGCACTGAGGTGCTGAGGCCGGGAGTCACGCTGCGCAGCTCACTCTTGGGGCATCCCGAGCCCTGAGCTTACCCTGGGCCAGCCTCCCTGGGAAGAGGCCATCAGCAGGCACTGCAGGTGAGCAGATGTCTGCTGAGGACACCTCATGTTCCGCGGACTCGTGGCTCCGAGCCCTGTTCTGGAGACAGCATGGTCTGGCTTTCATCCACCCGACTTTTCCCGTGGAGAAAGACATCTCATACCAAAAGTGTGCATAGGGCTGGCTGTAGCCACAGACCTGGAAAAGCTGCTGCTGCATGGGTCTTCTGCTGCGGGAAGACCACCTCTGTGTATGCATAGGAGCCGGGCATGAAAGCTGGTGAGTGCCTCACCAGACTCACAGATCGCAGGGCAGTTGGGTTAGAAAAGACATCTGGAGTTCATCTAGTCCAACTCTGCCCAAGCAGGGTCACCAAGAGCAGGCTGCCCAGGACCCTGTCTGGTCAGGCTGTGAATATCTTCAAGCATGGAGATTTCACAACCTCTCAAGACAACCTGTTCCAGGGATCGGTCACCGTCACAGGAAAGAGTTTTCTAGTGTTCAAGCAGAACTCCGTATGTTCCAGTTTATGCCTGTTGCCTCTTGTCCTATCACAGGGCAACGCTGAGAAGAGCCTGGCCCTGTCCTCTTTACGCTCTCCCTTCAGATACTTCTACACACTGATAAGCTCGCTCAGCCTTTTCTTCTCCAGGCTGAACAGTCCCAACTCTCTCCTCATGAGAGATGCTCCAGTCTCTTCATCATCTTAGTAGCCTTTTGCTGAACTCACTCCAGTAGCCCCCTTGTACTGGAGAGCCCAGGACTGGAAACAGCACTCCAGGTGTGGCCTCACCACGGGAAGGATCACCTCCCTCAGCTTACTGGCAACACTCCCCCGAACGTAGCCCAGGATGCCATTGGCCTTTGTTGCCACAAGAGCCCATTGCTGGCTCACGGTCAACTTGTTGTGCACCAGGACAAGGAATAGTGCAAGAAATGCACCCCACAAAAGGAGGACTGTTGAGCAAGGGCGGTTTTCAAGTGCTCTTTGGCAGCATCGCCATGTGGGATGTTGGTCAAGTCTCACCTCAGCCTTCTTGCACTCTTGCACTTGCTTCTTTGATTAAATCCCCTCCTCCCCCTCCCCCCGCCCCAAATGTTCCCGGGGAATTACTGTGCTTGGTCCTAGCGGCGGATTTGTGTATGCAGAAAAGGGGCACATTGACATCTACCAGCCATTACAATTCTGTGCAGCACTCAGAGTCCCGAATCATCGGTATGGCTCTGAATGAGCTAACGCAGAGATTCCTCAGATAAAATGAGGCCCAGGAGAGACAAGCCCTCACACTACAGAAATGGGATTTGTTCCATCTCATGTTGCTCAGAAACCGCCCTCGCATCACCCTGGCCAGACAGCTAGAAGAGCTGGGAGCATCCAGAAGGAGCTGAGGCCTCCTAGCAAGACCAGTGCCCCCAACAGAGGGAACAGCCAGAGCCCAAGTGCTGCTGGGGCTAGGCACAGGCTGAGGCAGCTGCGAGGCCCAGAGCCTGCCCAGCTCTCGGCAGCAGATGTGTTGGGAGCAGGGAGCACAAGCGCTCTTCTATCCCTGGTAGTTTGGAGTCAGCAAGACCAGGAGGAGGACGTTAGAGAATCACAGAATGGTTGAGGTTGATGGAAGGGACCTCTGGAGATCATCTAGTCCAACCTCCCTGCTCAAGCAGAGTCACCTGGAGCACATTGCACAGGATCACGTCCAGGCAGGTTTTGAATATCTTCAGACAAGGAGACTCCACAACCTCTCTGGGCAACCTTCTCCAGGGCTCCATCACTTCTCACAGGGAAGAAATTCTCCCTCACCTTCCGGTGGAACTTCCTGTGCTTCACTTTCTGCCCACTGCAGAAATGCTGCTGGCAACACTCTTTCCAATGCACCCCAGGAGACCACTGGCCTTCCTGGCCACAAGGCCAACTTGTCATCCACCAGCACTCCCAGCTCCTTCTCTGCAGAGCTGCTCTCCACAAGGGCAGACCCCAGCTTGGGCTGGTGCCCATGGTTATTTCTCCCTAGGTGCAGGGCCCTCCACTTGCCCTTGTTGAACCTCAGGAGGTTCCTCTCCGCCCAACTCTCCAGCCTGTCCAGGTCTCTCTGGATGGCAGCACAGCCCTCAGGGGTGTCAGCCACTCCTCCCAGCTTGGCATCATCAGCAAACTAAACAATGTGTTTCTGCCCGGTCTCGAACCGGGGACCTTTCGCGTGTTAGGCGAATGTGATAACCACTACACTACAGAAACCCACCTGAATGGGGGTGGATAAAGGATCGGAATATTGGTGAAGCTGTGCTGAAACAACTGCTGAGAGCAGTGTCAGTCCCCTGCTTTCCTGGCGGAATTTGTTGGACCCTAGAAAGCCTCAGGAGAAGCACTAAACAAAGAAGCTTCCTCAAAGGTCCTCCAACACGCAAGCTCTTTGCCTGTCTCAGTGCCTGGGACACTCTTGATCCTTCGACGCTGCCAGAAAGGAGCCCGGCCAAGTCCAGGGTCCCAAACACATCCTGTAACCAGGCTTAGGGTCCCTGGCAGACCAATGAGCCATGGAGAGAGCTCTGGGCACTGAGGTGCTGAGGCCGGGAGTCACGCTGCACAGCTCACTCTTGGGGCATCCCGAGCCCTGAGCTTACCCTGGGCCAGCCTCCCTGGGAAGAGGCCATCAGCAGGCACTGCAGGTGAGCAGATGTCTGCTGAGGACACCTCATGTTCCGCGGACTCGTGGCTCCGAGCCCTGTCCTGGAGACAGCACGGTCTGGCTTTCATCCACCCGACTTTTCCCGTGGAGAAAGACATCTCATACCAAAAGTGTGCATAGGGCTGGCTGTAGCCACAGACCTGGAAAAGCTGCTGCTGCATGGGTCTTCTGCTGCGGGAAGACCACCTCTGTGTATGCATAGGAGCCGGGCATGAAAGCTGGTGAGTGCCTCACCAGACTCACAGATCGCAGGGCAGTTGGGTTAGAAAAGACATCTGGAGTTCATCTAGTCCAACTCTGCCCAAGCAGGGTCACCAAGAGCAGGCTGCCCAGGACCCTGTCTGGTCAGGCTGTGAATATCTTCAAGCATGGAGATTTCACAACCTCTCAAGACAACCTGTTCCAGGGATCGGTCACCGTCACAGGAAAGAGTTTTCTAGTGTTCAAGCAGAACTCCGTATGTTCCAGTTTATGCCTGTTGCCTCTTGTCCTATCACAGGGCAACGCTGAGAAGAGCCTGGCCCTGTCCTCTTTACGCTCTCCCTTCAGATACTTCTACACACTGATAAGCTCGCTCAGCCTTTTCTTCTCCAGGCTGAACAGTCCCAACTCTCTCCTCATGAGAGATGCTCCAGTCTCTTCATCATCTTAGTAGCCTTTTGCTGAACTCACTCCAGTAGCCCCCTTGTACTGGAGAGCCCAGGACTGGAAACAGCACTCCAGGTGTGGCCTCACCATGGGAAGGATCACCTCCCTCAGCTTACTGGCAACACTCCTCCGAACGTAGCCCAGGATGCCACTGGCCTTTGTTGCCACAAGAGCCCATTGCTGGCTCACGGTCAACTTGTTGTGCACCAGGACAAGGAATAGTGCAAGAAATGCACCCCACAAAAGGAGGACTGTTGAGCAAGGGCGGTTTTCAAGTGCTCTTTGGCAGCATCGCCATGTGGGATGTTGGTCAAGTCTCACCTCAGCCTTCTTGCACTCTTGCCACTTGCTTCTTTGATTAAATCCCCCCCTCCCCCTGCCCCGCATGTTCCCAGGGAATTACTGTGCTTGGTCCTAGCGGCAGATTTGTGCATGTTGAAAAGGGGCACATTGATATCTGCCAGCCATTACAATTCTGTGCAGCACTCAGAGTCCCGAATCATCGGTATGGCTCTGAATGAGCTAACGCAGAGATTCCTCAGATAAAATGAGGCCCAGGAGAGACAAGCCCTCACACTACAGAAATGGGATTTGTTCCATCTCATGTTGCTCAGAAACCGCCCTCGCATCACCCTGGCCAGACAGCTAGAAGAGCTGGGAGCATCCAGAAGGAGCTGAGGCCTCCTAGCAAGACCAGTGCCCCCAACAGAGGGAACAGCCAGAGCCCAAGTGCTGCTGGGGCTAGGCACAGGCTGAGGCAGCTGCGAGGCCCAGAGCCTGCCCAGCTCTCGGCAGCAGATGTGTTGGGAGCAGGGAGCACAAGCGCTCTTCTATCCCTGGTAGTTTGGAGTCAGCAAGACCAGGAGGAGGACGTTAGAGAATCACAGAATGGTTGAGGTTGATGGAAGGGACCTCTGGAGATCATCTAGTCCAACCTCCCTGCTCAAGCAGAGTCACCTGGAGCACATTGCACAGGATCACGTCCAGGCAGGTTTTGAATATCTTCAGACAAGGAGACTCCACAACCTCTCTGGGCAACCTTCTCCAGGGCTCCATCACTTCTCACAGGGAAGAAATTCTCCCTCACCTTCCGGTGGAACTTCCTGTGCTTCAATTTCTGCCCATTGCAGAAATGCTGCTGACCTGCTGGCAACACTCTTTCCAATGCACCCCAGGAGACCACTGGCCTTCCTGGCCACAAGCCATGCTGGCCACATGGCCAACTTGTCATCCACCAGCACTCCCAGCTCCTTCTCTGCAGAGCTGCTCTCCACAAGGGCAGACCCCAGCTTGGGCTGGTGCCCATGGTTATTTCTCCCTAGGTGCAGGGCCCTCCACTTGCCCTTGTTGAACCTCAGGAGGTTCCTCTCCGCCCAACTCTCCAGCCTGTCCAGGTCTCTCTGGATGGCAGCACAGCCCTCAGGGGTGTCAGCCACTCCTCCCAGCTTGGCATCATCAGCAAACTAAACAATGTGTTTCTGCCCGGTCTCGAACCGGGGACCTTTCGCGTGTTAGGCGAATGTGATAACCACTACACTACAGAAACCCACCTGAATGGGGGTGGATAAAGGATCGGAATATTGGTGAAGCTGTGCTGAAACAACTGCTGAGAGCAGTGTCAGTCCCCTGCTTTCCTGGCGGAAATTGTTGGACCCTAGAAAGCCTCAGGAGAAGCACTAAACAAAGAAGCTTCCTCAAAGGTCCTCCAACACGCAAGCTCTTTGCTTGTGTCAGTGCCTGGGACACTCTTGATCCTTCGACGCTGCCAGAAAGGAGCCCGGCCAAGTCCAGGGTCCCAAACACATCCTGTAACCAGGCTTAGGGTCCCTGGCAGACCAATGAGCCATGGAGAGAGCTCTGGGCACTGAGGTGCTGAGGCCGGGAGTCACGCTGCGCAGCTCACTCTTGGGGCATCCCGAGCCCTGAGCTTACCCTGGGCCAGCCTCCCTGGGAAGAGGCCATCAGCAGGCACTGCAGGTGAGCAGATGTCTGCTGAGGACACCTCATGTTCCGCGGACTCGTGGCTCCGAGCCCTGTCCTGGAGACAGCACGGTCTGGCTTTCATCCACCCGACTTTTCCCGTGGAGAAAGACATCTCATACCAAAAGTGTGCATAGGGCTGGCTGTAGCCACAGACCTGGAAAAGCTGCTGCTGCATGGGTCTTCTGCTGCGGGAAGACCACCTCTGTGTATGCATAGGAGCCGGGCATGAAAGCTGGTGAGTGCCTCACCAGACTCACAGATCGCAGGGCAGTTGGGTTAGAAAAGACATCTGGAGTTCATCTAGTCCAACTCTGCCCAAGCAGGGTCACCAAGAGCAGGCTGCCCAGGACCCTGTCTGGTCAGGCTGTGAATATCTTCAAGCATGGAGATTTCACAACCTCTCAAGACAACCTGTTCCAGGGATCGGTCACCGTCACAGGAAAGAGTTTTCTAGTGTTCAAGCAGAACTCCGTATGTTCCAGTTTATGCCTGTTGCCTCTTGTCCTATCACAGGGCAACGCTGAGAAGAGCCTGGCCCTGTCCTCTTTACGCTCTCCCTTCAGATACTTCTACACACTGATAAGCTCGCTCAGCCTTTTCTTCTCCAGGCTGAACAGTCCCAACTCTCTCCTCATGAGAGATGCTCCAGTCTCTTCATCATCTTAGTAGCCTTTTGCTGAACTCACTCCAGTAGCCCCCTTGTACTGGAGAGCCCAGGACTGGAAACAGCACTCCAGGTGTGGCCTCACCACGGGAAGGATTACCTCCCTCAGCTTACTGGCAACACTCCTCCGAACGTAGCCCAGGATGCCACTGGCCTTTGTTGCCACAAGAGCCCATTGCTGGCTCACGGTCAACTTGTTGTGCACCAGGACAAGGAATAGTGCAAGAAATGCACCCCACAAAAGGAGGACTGTTGAGCAAGGGCGGTTTTCAAGTGCTCTTTGGCAGCATCGCCATGTGGGATGTTGGTCAAGTCTCACCTCAGCCTTCTTGCACTCTTGCCACTTGCTTCTTTGATTAAATCCCCCCCTCCCCCTGCCCCGCATGTTCCCAGGGAATTACTGTGCTTGATCCTAGCGGCAGATTTGTGCATGTTGAAAAGGGGCACATTGATATCTGCCAGCCATTACAATTCTGTGCAGCACTCAGAGTCCCGAATCATCGGTATGGCTCTGAATGAGCTAACGCAGAGATTCCTCAGATAAAATGAGGCCCAGGAGAGACAAGCCCTCACACTACAGAAATGGGATTTGTTCCATCTCATGTTGCTCAGAAACCGCCCTCGCATCACCCTGGCCAGACAGCTAGAAGAGCTGGGAGCATCCAGAAGGAGCTGAGGCCTCCTAGCAAGACCAGTGCCCCCAACAGAGGGAACAGCCAGAGCCCAAGTGCTGCTGGGGCTAGGCACAGGCTGAGGCAGCTGCGAGGCCCAGAGCCTGCCCAGCTCTCGGCAGCAGATGTGTTGGGAGCAGGGAGCACAAGCGCTCTTCTATCCCTGGTAGTTTGGAGTCAGCAAGACCAGGAGGAGGACGTTAGAGAATCACAGAATGGTTGAGGTTGATGGAAGGGACCTCTGGAGATCATCTAGTCCAACCTCCCTGCTCAAGCAGAGTCACCTGGAGCACATTGCACAGGATCACGTCCAGGCAGGTTTTGAATATCTTCAGACAAGGAGACTCCACAACCTCTCTGGGCAACCTTCTCCAGGGCTCCATCACTTCTCACAGGGAAGAAATTCTCCCTCACCTTCCGGTGGAACTTCCTGTGCTTCAATTTCTGCCCATTGCAGAAATGCTGCTGACCTGCTGGCAACACTCTTTCCAATGCACCCCAGGAGACCACTGGCCTTCCTGGCCACAAGCCATGCTGGCCACATGGCCAACTTGTCATCCACCGGCACTCCCAGCTCCTTCTCTGCAGAGCTGCTCTCCACAAGGGCAGACCCCAGCTTGGGCTGGTGCCCATGGTTATTTCTCCCTAGGTGCAGGGCCCTCCACTTGCCCTTGTTGAACCTCAGGAGGTTCCTCTCCGCCCAACTCTCCAGCCTGTCCAGGTCTCTCTGGATGGCAGCACAGCCCTCAGGGGTGTCAGCCACTCCTCCCAGCTTGGCATCATCAGCAAACTAAACAATGTGTTTCTGCCCGGTCTCGAACCGGGGACCTTTCGCGTGTTAGGCGAATGTGATAACCACTACACTACAGAAACCCACCTGAATGGGGGTGGATAAAGGATCGGAATATTGGTGAAGCTGTGCTGAAACAACTGCTGAGAGCAGTGTCAGTCCCCTGCTTTCCTGGCGGAAATTGTTGGACCCTAGAAAGCCTCAGGAGAAGCACTAAACAAAGAAGCTTCCTCAAAGGTCCTCCAACACGCAAGCTCTTTGCTTGTCTCAGTGCCTGGGACACTCTTGATCCTTCGACGCTGCCAGAAAGGAGCCCGGCCAAGTCCAGGGTCCCAAACACATCCTGTAACCAGGCTTAGGGTCCCTGGCAGACCAATGAGCCATGGAGAGAGCTCTGGGCACTGAGGTGCTGAGGCCGGGAGTCACGCTGCGCAGCTCACTCTTGGGGCATCCCGAGCCCTGAGCTTACCCTGGGCCAGCCTCCCTGGGAAGAGGCCATCAGCAGGCACTGCAGGTGAGCAGATGTCTGCTGAGGACACCTCATGTTCCGCGGACTCGTGGCTCCGAGCCCTGTCCTGGAGACAGCACGGTCTGGCTTTCATCCACCCGACTTTTCCCGTGGAGAAAGACATCTCATACCAAAAGTGTGCATAGGGCTGGCTGTAGCCACAGACCTGGAAAAGCTGCTGCTGCATGGGTCTTCTGCTGCGGGAAGACCACCTCTGTGTATGCATAGGAGCCGGGCATGAAAGCTGGTGAGTGCCTCACCAGACTCACAGATCGCAGGGCAGTTGGGTTAGAAAAGACATCTGGAGTTCATCTAGTCCAACTCTGCCCAAGCAGGGTCACCAAGAGCAGGCTGCCCAGGACCCTGTCTGGTCAGGCTGTGAATATCTTCAAGCATGGAGATTTCACAACCTCTCAAGACAACCTGTTCCAGGGATCGGTCACCGTCACAGGAAAGAGTTTTCTAGTGTTCAAGCAGAACTCCGTATGTTCCAGTTTATGCCTGTTGCCTCTTGTCCTATCACAGGGCAACGCTGAGAAGAGCCTGGCCCTGTCCTCTTTACGCTCTCCCTTCAGATACTTCTACACACTGATAAGCTCGCTCAGCCTTTTCTTCTCCAGGCTGAACAGTCCCAACTCTCTCCTCATGAGAGATGCTCCAGTCTCTTCATCATCTTAGTAGCCTTTTGCTGAACTCACTCCAGTAGCCCCCTTGTACTGGAGAGCCCAGGACTGGAAACAGCACTCCAGGTGTGGCCTCACCACGGGAAGGATTACCTCCCTCAGCTTACTGGCAACACTCCTCCGAACGTAGCCCAGGATGCCACTGGCCTTTGTTGCCACAAGAGCCCATTGCTGGCTCACGGTCAACTTGTTGTGCACCAGGACAAGGAATAGTGCAAGAAATGCACCCCACAAAAGGAGGACTGTTGAGCAAGGGCGGTTTTCAAGTGCTCTTTGGCAGCATCGCCATGTGGGATGTTGGTCAAGTCTCACCTCAGCCTTCTTGCACTCTTGCCACTTGCTTCTTTGATTAAATCCCCCCCTCCCCCTGCCCCGCATGTTCCCAGGGAATTACTGTGCTTGGTCCTAGCGGCAGATTTGTGCATGTTGAAAAGGGGCACATTGATATCTGCCAGCCATTACAATTCTGTGCAGCACTCAGAGTCCCGAATCATCGGTATGGCTCTGAATGAGCTAACGCAGAGATTCCTCAGATAAAATGAGGCCCAGGAGAGACAAGCCCTCACACTACAGAAATGGGATTTGTTCCATCTCATGTTGCTCAGAAACCGCCCTCGCATCACCCTGGCCAGACAGCTAGAAGAGCTGGGAGCATCCAGAAGGAGCTGAGGCCTCCTAGCAAGACCAGTGCCCCCAACAGAGGGAACAGCCAGAGCCCAAGTGCTGCTGGGGCTAGGCACAGGCTGAGGCAGCTGCGAGGCCCAGAGCCTGCCCAGCTCTCGGCAGCAGATGTGTTGGGAGCAGGGAGCACAAGCGCTCTTCTATCCCTGGTAGTTTGGAGTCAGCAAGACCAGGAGGAGGACATTAGAGAATCACAGAATGGTTGAGGTTGATGGAAGGGACCTCTGGAGATCATCTAGTCCAACCTCCCTGCTCAAGCAGAGTCACCTGGAGCACATTGCACAGGATCACGTCCAGGCAGGTTTTGAATATCTCCAGACAAGGAGACTCCACAACCTCTCTGGGCAACCTGCTCCAGGGCTCCATCACTTCTCGCAGGGAAGAAATTCTCCCTCACCTTCCGGTGGAACTTCCTGTGCTTCACTTTCTGCCCATTGCAGAAATGCTGCTGACCTGCTGGCAACACTCTTTCCAATGCACCCCAGGAGACCACTGGCCTTCCTGGCCACAAGCCATGCTGGCCACATGGCCAACTTGTCATCCACCAGCACTCCCAGCTCCTTCTCTGCAGAGCTGCTCTCCACAAGGGCAGCCCCCAGCTTGGGCTGGCAAAACTCTTCCCAATGCACCCCAGGAGACCACTGGCCTTCCTGGCCACAAGCCATGCTGGCCACATGGCCAACTTGTCATCCACCGGCACTCCCAGCTCCTTCTCTGCAGAGCTGCTCTCCACAAGGGCAGACCCCAGCTTGGGCTGGTGCCCATGGTTATTTCTCCCTAGGTGCAGGGCCCTCCACTTGCCCTTGTTGAACCTCAGGAGGTTCCTCTCCGCCCAACTCTCCAGCCTGTCCAGGTCTCTCTGGATGGCAGCACAGCCCTCAGGGGTGTCAGCCACTCCTCCCAGCTTGGCATCATCAGCAAACTAAACAATGTGTTTCTGCCCGGTCTCGAACCGGGGGCCTTTCGCGTGTGAGGCGAATGTGATAACCACTACACTACAGAAACCCACCTGAATGGGGGGGTGGATAAAGGATCGGAATATTGGTGAAGCTGTGCTGAAACAACTGCTGAGAGCAGTGTCAGTCCCCTGCTTTCCTGGCGGAATTTGTAGGACCCTAGAAAGCCTCAGGAGAAGCACTAAACAAAGAAGCTTCCTCAAAGGTCCTCCAACACGCAAGCTCTTTGCTTGTGTCAGTGCCTGGGACACTCTTGATCCTTCGACGCTGCCAGAAAGGAGCCCGGCCAAGTCCAGGGTCCCAAACACATCCTGTAACCAGGCTTAGGGTCCCTGGCAGACCAATGAGCCATGGAGAGAGCTCTGGGCACTGAGGTGCTGAGGCCGGGAGTCACGCTGCGCAGCTCACTCTTGGGACATCCCGAGCCCTGAGCTTACCCTGGGCCAGCCTCCCTGGGAAGAGGCCATCAGCAGGCACTGCAGGTGAGCAGATGTCTGCTGAGGACACCTCATGTTCCGCGGACTCGTGGCTCCGAGCCCTGTCCTGGAGACAGCACGGTCTGGCTTTCATCCACCCGACTTTTCCTGTGGAGAAAGACATCTCATACCAAAAGTGTGCATAGGGCTGGCTGTAGCCACAGACCTGGAAAAGCTGCTGCTGCATGGGTCTTCTGCTGCGGGAAGACCACCTCTGTGTATGCATAGGAGCCGGGCATGAAAGCTGGTGAGTGCCTCACCAGACTCACAGATCGCAGGGCAGTTGGGTTAGAAAAGACATCTGGAGTTCATCTAGTCCAACTGTGCCCAAGCAGGGTCACCAAGAGCAGGCTGCCCAGGACCCTGTCTGGTCAGGCTGTGAATATCTTCAAGCATGGAGATTTCACAACCTCTCAAGACAACCTGTTCCAGGGATCGGTCACCGTCACAGGAAAGAGTTTTCTAGTGTTCAAGCAGAACTCCGTATGTTCCAGTTTATGCCTGTTGCCTCTTGTCCTATCACAGGGCAACGCTGAGAAGAGCCTGGCCCTGTCCTCTTTACGCTCTCCCTTCAGATACTTCTACACACTGATAAGCTCGCTCAGCCTTTTCTTCTCCAGGCTGAACAGTCCCAACTCTCTCCTCATGAGAGATGCTCCAGTCTCTTCATCATCTTAGTAGCCTTTTGCTGAACTCACTCCAGTAGCCCCCTTGTCCTGGAGAGCCCAGGACTGGAAACAGCACTCCAGGTGTGGCCTCACCACGGGAAGGATTACCTCCCTCAGCTTACTGGCAACACTCCTCCGAACGTAGCCCAGGATGCCACTGGCCTTTGTTGCCACAAGAGCCCA
The DNA here is from genome assembly GCF_028389875.1 of Rhea pennata. NCBI lineage: Eukaryota > Metazoa > Chordata > Aves > Rheiformes > Rheidae > Rhea > Rhea pennata. Next base: position 212,557,391 of record NC_084663.1, read on the forward strand.
TTGCTGGCTCACGGTCAACTTGTTATGCACCAGGACAAGGAATAGTGCAAGAAATGCACCCCACAAAAGGAGGACTGTTGAGCAAGGGCGGTTGTCAAGTGCTCTTTGGCAGCATCGCCATGTGGGATGTTGGTCAAGTCTCACCTCAGCCTTCTTGCACTCTTGCACTTGCTTCTTTGATTAAATCCCCCCCTCACGAGACAACTGAAAAGAGTTTGTCCTCATCCCCTTGATACCCTCCCTTCAGGTACTTGTACACATTGATCAGATCCCCCCTCAGGCTTCTCTTCCCCACGCTGAACAGGCCCAGCTCTCACAGCCATTCCTCAGAGGGCAGGTGCTCCAGCCCTCTGAGCATCTTTGTAGCCCTATGCTGGACTCTCTCCAGTAGCTCCATGTCTCTCTTGTCCTGGGGAGCCCAGAACTGGGCACAGTACTGGAGATGAGGCCTCCCCAGGGCTGAGGAGAGGGGCAGGATCACCTCCCTCCACCTGCTGGCAACACTCTTCCCACTGCACCCCAGGATACTATTGGCCTTCCTGGCCACAGCAGCATATTGATGGTTCATGATTGTCTTGTCCACCAGGACTCCCAGATCTTTCTCTGTGGAGCTGCTTTCCAGCAGGTCAGCCCACAGCCTGTACTGGTTGGGGGTGGCCATGTGTGGGGCGCACTCCTGAGCCTGCATCAGACAGGGCTGGTGCCTCCATGGGGATCCCACGGTGGGTAGTGGCGAGGGAAGGGGGTGCCCAGAGCAGGCGGTGGCACAGGCTGGTGCGGGGGGGAGAGGGCAGCTCCCAGCACCCGCTTTTGGCTGGTGCAGCACAGCTGGACGCTTGTGGGGCTGCTGGTAGCACGGCGTGCGCACGTGGAGCGCTGTCCGGGAGCGCTGCCCATTGCCGGGGGGGCAAAAGGCCAAAGGGGCCTGCGGGACATTCCCAAAATAGAGCCCTATTGCCACACAGCCACGCTGGGGCAGGCAGAGCCGGCCGGTTCCCCAGCCCTGGCCTCTGCCCCGGTGATGAGGACAGGCTGACGCCGTCCCCGCGGCCGGGCCGTTGCCCCGGCTGTTGGCAGCTCGGCTGCGCCAGGGCCCCGTGACGTGCCCAGGCCGGACCCATGCAGAGACGTCGCTAGGCTTCAGAGCAGCACCGGCCCCCCCAGGTCGTGCCAGCACACCGTGGTGGGGGGTGTCCGAAGTGGTGTGGGTATGAGCAAGCGTGTCCCACTCCACGGGCATGGACAGGGAGCACGAGGGCGAGGGCGGCAGCGTGGTCGTCCCGCGCACGGGCTGCGTCCTTGCAGAGGAGAGAGCAGAAAACGGGCTTCCTCGAGGAGTTTCCAGGCAGGAGTTTCTCTGCACCCCCAGCCTCTCCATCGCCAAACTGGCCACCTCGCAGAGACCTGTGCTGGGCCCTGGCTGAGCTCTCCCACACGCCCGGTCGCAGCAGAAAGCCCTGAGCCACGCTGCCCCCCAGGCACCACGTTGTTCTCCCCACGCGGAGACTGCTCAGTGCCCCAAGCTGCAAGACTTCCCCTGTCCCGGTCTCAGGTTGTCTTTCCCCAGCATGACCCACGGCTGGGGGAAAGCTCTTCGAAATGAACTATTCCTGGGGTTTCATCATGGTCACATCCTATTACAGAATCACAGAATGGTTGAGGTTGCAATGGACCTCTGGAGATCATCTGGTCCAATCCCCCTGCTTAAGCAGGGTCACCTGCAGTACGTTGCCCAGGATGCTGTCTAGATGGCTTTTGAATATCTCCAGGAATGGAGACTTCACAACCTCTCTGGATGACTTGTTCCAGGGCTCAGTCACTCTCACAGTAAAAAAAGTTTTTCTTCATGTTCACATAGAACTTTCCGTGTTTCAGTCTGTGCCCGTTGCCTGACATCCTACCACTGACACCCCTGAGAAATGTCTGGCCCTCTCCCTTCAGATACTTACACACATTGGTAAGATCCTCCCTTAGACTTCTCTCCTCCAGGCTGAACAGATCCAGCTCTCGCAGCCTTTCCTCATAGGAGAGATGCTCCAGTCACTTCACCATCTTGGTAGTCCTTTGCTGGACTTGCTCTAGTATTGGAGAACTGAGAACTGAACACCTCCAAATGTGGCCCCACCAGGGCTGAATACAGGGGGAAGATACCTCCATCAGCCTGCTGGCAAAACCCTTCCTAACGCAGTCTGAGACACTACTGTCTTTTTTGCTGTGAGGGCAACTCACTGTACACCAGGACCAACAGGTCCTTCTCTGCAGATCTGCTTTCCAGCAGGTTAGCCTCCAATTAGCCTGATTATACACTTTCTCTCTCTCTCTCTATATATATATATATAAAATATTATATACGATAATTATAATAATTAGATGCCTGGTTCTCAGGCAATGCTAAACTCAACACTGCAGCTCATTGCCAGTGGTTTTTGCAAATTCCTCCCTGGCTGCTGCTCAGTGCTGTCACCTCTGGGCTACTTGTGATAGTATCTCAGGAGGATTTGTGTGCCAAGAGTTGCTTAATGAGAGGAGGGAGACATAACATGATTGAGGAGACAAGAGCTCAGCACTTTCTCCACCATCTCCAGCAGCAGCAGCATAGGGAGGACAGGCAAGGAGGGGGACCTTCAGCAGCTCCCCTCACAGCCACGGCCTGCTTTGTGTGCTGAAACGCACCAGATCTCTGTCCAGCTTGGTTGAAGATCAAGCAGACGCTTCGCCAGGACTGACTGCAACTTGGCTGAGCTACAGCTGGGGCAGCAGCCAAGTCCCAGCCTGACTGTGATCTAGCACGGCCGTTGGCTGAGAGGAGAGGAGGGACGGCCACCCCAGACTGATGCCCCAGGCATAAAAAGCCCTCTGGGGAGCAGAGGGAGCAGACGGTGCTCACTGAGCTGAGAAAAGCTCTGCTGGAGCCACAGGAGCTGGGCCATGGAGCAGTACTTCTCGGCCACACAGAAGATGGAGCAGGAGGTGATGTTTCCCAGCCTGCTCCGAGGGGTCTTCCTGGAGCCCGACGAGGCCTCCCCCACTGCCAGTGGTCGCAAGGACCTGTACGAGCACTACCAGCTCCTGAAGTCCATCAAGCCTGTGGTGGAGAGAGGCCTGGGGTCCGTCACCGAGCACAGCCTGCCCAGCGCCAGCATGCACAAAGCCCCAGACGACGATGCAGACACTGATCTGGAAGAACGCCTGTCCCACCACCTCAACGGCTTGCAGCAGGTGCTCACCCACCTCACCAGAGACGCCAACGCCCTCACCCGACGGTACAGCCAAATCCTCGAGCAGATCAACCTCAGTGAAGGGCAGCCCAGCTGGTGAACCTGACCCTCCATCTCCAAGGTAAGAGCATGGGGACATGCAGAGCCCAGGGGAACAAGGCAAGAGGCAGCCAGTGTCCCCGAGCGCAGGGAGTCCTGGGGAAATGCTTTGGCATTGGTGTGGGCTCGCCAAATGCCGGCAGACTGAAATCTCCATGCTACAAGTAGCACTTCATCTCCTCCTGTCAACGCAGACCTTCCTGGACAATTGATTTCTAGCGTGCTGGGGCTGGGGATAAGGTCTCTCGCTGGGCAAGCCAGCAATAAAGACACCCTGGATGGGTTTTCTGGGGTGATGGCAGATGCCCTTGCAGAATCAGTACAGGGGACACAAAGGAGAGCATGCCACCGTTAAACACCACCTCTGCCTCTTCCCACAGGCCAACTCATCCTCCGTGCACTGAGGCAGCTCATCCCTGACCACCAGTGCTGCTGCACAACGGCAATGGTTTTGACCCTGGGAAAACCACATTGGCTGTCGTCCCCATATGAAGAATCATCTGCCATCTTTTTGGAGGTCCATCAGAAGAGCTCCGTGGCTCCAGACATATCTCTTTATTTTCAAAGAGCAGCATGCTAACAACCGCATTGCACTACTGCACTGAGAACTCTGCCAGGCCCTTGTAAATGCTGAACCCCTTCTCCAGCTGGTACCTGGACTTTGAGGGGAGTTTCCCCCCCTCCTTGCTAATAAAACTATTGCCTTGAAGGCTCTTGTGAGTGTTGGTGCTTTCCTTCAGATTGAAGCCCTGCCTGAGGCGTCCCCCAGAGTCAGGGAAGGGGAAACTACCTCTTCCAGCAGCAGCCAGCCCCAGGCGAGGTCGTGCTCCATCCCAGTAGTGCTGGGCCTAGGCTGGGATGTCCTGGACCAGTGCCACACTAAGTTGCTGGGGTGGGCACAGCCATGCTTCAGCACTGGCAGCAGCCGCTCTCCCTTTCCTTGCACCCATCTTGCCCAGGCTCATCCACTCTCAGCAATATCCATCCCAGCAGCCTTCTCTGACCAGCCTCAGGCTTGTGTCCCATCCCAGTCCTCACTGACACAGGCACCAGTGCTGTGGTGAGTTCTGCTTGGCTGGGAAAAAGGAGAGGAGACCAGTTTGATTCAGCAAAACCACTAGGTTTCACCATAGCATGCGGGTGAGGCATCCAACTCCTGCAGTAAATATTTCCTGGAAAATTGCCTGCCAGGAGGCTCATCCTCTCTGCCTGCACCCCTTCGATGATCTAGTTAACCCTCTTCCCTTCTGCAGGCCTTCCTGCAGCTGGGGCACAGTGGCTAGGAGGGTTGGGGGCCTGCAGCTCTGTGTAGTCCTTGAGGAGCCCCACACTGTCCCACATCTGTGCACAGACAGCAGGCACAGACCAAGGAAGTTTCCTGCAGCATCTGAACATCCTCAGAGACAAGAAGCCTCGCAGAGAGGCTTATAGGAGAAGGGCTCATCCCTGCTCTTGTGAGAGGGGGAAGGAGAAGAAAAGCCTTGGGGGCCTTGGTGAGGCTGGAGTCAGGGTGGCCTAAGCGCGATGAGCTTGGCCGCGAGCGAGCCTGGTTGAGCACTTGCCTTTGCATGAGCAGCATCTCCATCAGACCATAAGTGAAGTGCTCCAAGCTTCTGTCCCTCGACTTCAGCCGCCTGCAGGCAGCAGTGCTGCCCCAGGGGCTCCGTGTTACAGCTCTCTCCTCTCCATGTGCAATGGTCAGCACACGAATCCTCTCCAAATCCTCCACCAAGCTACAAGCCAGTGGCTGCATGTCCCACCACGCATGTTGGGGTGGCTTGGAGAGGTGGAGGGAGAGGAGTGAATGACAGGAGCCAACGCTGGAGGGGGGGTGAGCATCTCTCAGCCTCATGGGATTTTGGAGCATGTAGAAGGCTTGGGTCCATGTTGGCTGTGGAAAAAAAAGGGTTCAGGATGGCTGCAGAGAACCCTCTGTCACCAGCCAGGCTGGCAATGATGGCCTGAGCTGTGCCAGTCTCAGCCCCACGGCTGTGGGTCCCAGTTGCAGTGGAGCCCAGATCCTAGAATGGCAAGGTTGGAAGGGACCTCTGGAGGTCATCTAGTCCAACCATCAGCATAGCCCATACAGGGATTGAACCCGCAACCTTGGCATGAGCAGCACCACACTCTAACCAACTGAGCTAACAGCGTGGCTGGAACCGATGCTGGGGCCGTGCATAGCGGGGGCACAGTGCAGACGCTGGGCACCACGGGTGGAGAGGACTGCTCCTCACCCTCCATCTCCCTGAGGAGCGGGGCGCAGCCCCCAAGAACCACACCTGGGCATCATCCCTGCGTGGGGCCCCGGTGTATCCAGGCTTTCACCAGCTGGGGCAGCAGCCCATCACCGGGGCAGGGTCCGAGGTGGGGAAACGGCTGGGTCTGCCCATCCTGACGCAGCCTTGCGGTTGTCTGGAAATAGGGCCCTGTTTTGGGAACAACCCGCAGGCTCGCAGGGCAGCAGCCCTCTGCACACTGTGGCTAAGATGGGTCAGGCCGTGATGGAGAGACCTCAGCAGCCCTCCCAGGTCTATTCCTCCCACCGCCTCCTTGGACTCAAGCCCTTGACATGCAGGCAGGCCAGCTTCCCTGTGCCACCGGGGAAGGGAAACAGCAGGGGGAGGGAAATCTACCATGGTCAAGGGGGCAGGAGCTCAGTGCATTTTCCCACCTTCTCCAGCAGCAGCAGTGGCGCAGGAGTGGGCCCTTCAGCAGCTCCCCTCATGGCCACGGCCTGGTCTGCGTGCTGAATTGCACCACAGTCTCTAGTCAGCTCAGGTGAAGGCCGAGCAGATGCTCAGCTAGGGCTGATTGCACCTTGGCTGAGCTACAGCTGGGGCAGCAGCCAAGTCCCAGCCCTGCCACCAGCCAGCATGGCCGTTGGCTGAGAGGAGAGGAGGGACGGCCACCCCAGACTGATGCCCCAGGCATAAAAAGCCCTCCGGGGGCAGAGGGAGCAGACGGTGCTCACTGAGCTGAGAAAAGCTCTGCTGGAGCCACAGGAGCTGGGCCATGGAGCAGTACTTCTCGGCCACACAGAAGATGGAGCAGGAGGTGATGTTTCCCAGCCTGCTCCGAGGGGTCTTCCTGGAGCCCGACGAGGCCTCCCCCACCGCCAGTGGTCGCAAGGACCTGTACGAGCACTACCAGCTCCTGAAGTCCATCAAGCCTGTGGTGGAGACAGGCCTGGGGTCCGTCACCGAGCACAGCCTGCCCAGCGCCAGCATGCACAAAGCCCCAGACGATGATGTAGACACTGATCTGGAAGAGCGCCTGTCCCACCACCTCAACGGCTTGCAGCAGGTGCTCACCCACCTCACCAGAGATGCCAACGCCCTCACCCGACGGTACAGCCAAATCCTCGAGCAGATCAACCTCAGTGATGGGCAGCCCAGCTGGTGAACCTGACCCTGGCCTCCATAAGGTAAGAGCTTAAGCAGACACAGTGCCTCATGGGCACTGTGCAAGGTGGAGCCGGCATCCCTGGGGAACTCCTCCATAACCCAGCAGCTGGGGATTTGCCTTGAAATTTGTTTGACATCCCCAAATGCCAGGAGGTTTAGATGTCTGTCCTGGGGGTGGAGGTTCATCATTTCTCTTCAGTGAAGAGAATCCTGCTGTTTGTCTTGCATTTCAGTAAAGGCTCGTGGACAAGGTCTTTCAGTGCTAAGGGATTTAAACACACTGTGAGGGTGTTTGGGGTTGTGGCAGATGCTGTTGCAGGATTGGTGTGTGTCGTGAAGGAAAGGATCCCACCATCACACATCACCTCTGCCTCTTCTCACAGGCAAAGTCGCCCACTGCGCACCAAGGCAGCTGCCCTGTGAGCTGGTACTGTACATCCAACAACAGGGATCATGAGCACCAGAGAACCATGTCATGTACTGTCCTCATTTGAAGAAGCTACGCTGTGAAGTCCCTCAGAAAAGACCTCTTTCGGTGGTCCATTCCCTGAGCTATACCTCTTTATTTTCAAAGAGCAGCATGCGGACGACTGCATTGCACTACTGCACTGAGAACTCCGCCAGGCCCTTGTGAATGCTGAACCCCTTCTCCAGCTGGTACCTGGACTTTGAGGGGAGTTTCCCCCCACTCCTTGCTAATAAAACTATTGCCTTGAAGGCTCTTGTGAGCGTTGGTGCTTTCCTTCAGATTGAAGCCCTGCCTGAGGCGTCCCCCAGAGTCAGGGAAGGGGAAACCACCTCTTCCAGTAGCAGCCCCAGGTGAGACCCTGCCCATCCCAGCAGTGCTGGCCCTGGGCTGGGATCTCCTGTGATAGCACGTGTTAATGGGACAGGGTTATACAACAAGGGAAGGAAACCCACCACTCACATTGCCCTGGTACCACCCAGTTTCCGCAGGTTGGAAAGCAGTGCCAAGCCGATGACACACACAAAGTCCACATGCGTTTGGCACTTAGAGAAACAATTCCAGATATTGTGCTAAGCAAAAACCTCTCCTGGAATGAAGGCTGCATGCAGGAGAAAGTCACCACCCTGGGAGAACGTAGGCCACATGCGCTTTCCAACGATGCATTGAGAAAGCCTGTGTGAATGATAGGGAATTGAAGGGAGAAAGAAACACTGATGGCAAAAGCAGCAAAAGCTGATGTCCAATTTCTCTCCATGAAAGGTATTGATATGCTTAAAGTACAGCCCAGAAATGATGCATGAGATAGATACTTCCACTATAAATGCAAAAGGGAAAGAAGGAGGAACCTGTCACACACAAGACAGTTCACAAGGCCAAGATCATTTTCAAATGTTTTCCCGGGGACAGCGAGCCACTGATGGTTTTGCCTCATTCACCAGCACTTCCAAAGTCTTTTTCCCTTGACTGCCCGTTTTTTTATACTTCAGCATTTAGATATGCTGAGTGTTGTGTTCAGGATCCCAAGACCATATCCAAAAGTCGAAGTGAATGTCCTGAAACACCAGCAGGAATAGATGAAAAGCTAGTGGAGAAAGCAAAATACAGAGGGAATCAAATATGCAGAGCATTTATATTTTCCTGGTTGGTACAGAAATCCTTTCTAAACAAGATGTTGACTTCAATCTCTCTCCAGTGTCAGTATGGATTGGCCTACAGAGTGCTCAAGTCTTAGGGAGCTACAGAAATGAATATTTGGTTTGATTTTAAAGACTCCCATTTTGTCTTGCTCCTACCTGCTTATTCAGGCCATTTCTCCAGGCTGTCACGACCATTTTGGTGTCAGGCTTTGCCCTCCATGCTGTCCTGTGACCAAGCTGCCAGCAATTGGGCCTGGGAGTCTCCGAAGAGGATCCTACCTGGGTTCATGGGCTATGGAGAAGGAGAGCAGGGACATGATGTGGCAGCAGTTTGGGGGCCACATTCAAGGCTGCCCCTAACATCTGAAATGGCACAATGTGGGTTCAAGTGTGACCCACACTGTCAGCAACGACAGTACCCTGGGAGACCTGCTGGTAACTTCTGCACCTGCCTGCAGGGTCTGAAGCGCTGTAGGGGCTTCATGACCGAACAAAAAGCTAGAAGGTCAAGAGCAGATACCCTTTGACATATGCACTGGAAACCAAAAGGAGTTCAGAAACCTTCCAGAAAAGCAAGTAAGATTTGGATGCAAAATAATATTCCTAAAACATAACCTAAGAGAGCTAATTCCTTAAAAATAGCATACTACAAATATTACCTTGAAAATATGTACATGGTGACATTTTTCATGCAACTATTAGACCACAAGGAATCTTACTAGTGAATTGCAGTTGTTAAAAAAAATTACCAGCTGGACAGCTTGGTAAGGATGAGGCTTATCCAAATTTCAGGTATTCAGCTGCAGAGAACTGAGGATCTCATTGCATTCTTTGGGGGAGTTCAGCACAAGCCCTGCTCAGTGCTGCTGCAACACTGCTCTGGGCAAAGTCTCTCTTCAGTCATCTCATTACTAATATGAAACTACTTTAAAACAAATTCAGCTGGGAGATGTTCTGCATTGGTCAGCCAGTCTCTGGGCAGATGAATTCCAAATTGCAGTCCAATTTTGTTACACGGAGGTTCCCTGAACAAAGCTGATCTTGTTCTCCAAGACTGAGATCTGACATCTCAGGTTAGACTGAGCTCTTGAAGATGCAGAACATAGTGCTTCCTAGAATTTCTTACCTCTGGCACCTTTCACTCATTATTCTTCTCTAGGCATCTTTTTTTTGGGAGGGGAGGGAGGCTTAATTTAGGCTGGAAGAATCAAAAAGCAAAACACTTGCATTTCTGGAAAGGAGGGGCCTCTGACCTCCTGCAATATTGGTGAAAGCTTCTGTCACAGCCTTTAGGGCACCAATAACCCCCAGTGGACCTAATCAGGCTCCCCCAGGCCCCCACCCCTACCCATGAGATGCAAGCCCCATTTCAACTCAGCCCTGGCCCCCAGTCCCTGTCTAAGCTATGTCATAGCTTTGGTGGTCTCCAGCCCTGCCTCCAGCCCTGCTGCCTTTTGCTTCTCCCTGGGGTCCCACGATGGTCCCTGGATCTGGCTCATCACTCACCATGTCCAGGGTTGTTGGTGGAGCTTGTTGCCAGCACTCAGCTCTGCTCAGACTCCATTGGAACTCCATTGGACTGTGAGCCATCGGTGAGGGCACTGCCTGCACTGGGTCACCCATGGCTCATGGTTTGCCTTTGACTAGGCGAAGTAATGAGTACCAACTAGCATAAAATGTGGACAAACACCCCTCCTACCAGGCAACATAAGGATTTCAGAACACGTCTGTCTCCTGTCTCTGCCTCATCCCTGACAAGTTAGTAAGCTTCTATTTTCATCCAGAAAAAAAGTGGAGCACAAGAGTGATACTGGGAGACACTTAAGTCCTTCCTATTCCAATTCCTCACAAAGAAGAGAAGAAATAACACAGGCTAGGGGAGAAGTAGAGCAGAAAGATGGATATGGTTGTCTCCAGCCTGCCTTTGGAGGCCATCTGCCCCTGGGGTGATGGTAGAGCCAGACTTTGCCCAGACTGTGAGAAACGGAGGGAAGTCAATTTTAAGAGCTCTCAGTGAGGACTGGAGAGGAGTGAAGTCCATGGGCTCTGCTCATTTACCTCACTTGATATGACAGAGGGGATCTGCGATGGCTGGAGAGTCGGTGCCCTGGGGAGTGGATCAGTCAAACCAAGGAAGGCCAGTGGTCACTTCACAACGGCTTTTGGCCTAGGCTTCAACCCTGCAGCAAGAGAGGCTCATGGTGCCCCAGGGAAGTACCAGACCTGATGACCTGCTGCTGCTCACCACCACTGTTCAACATGAATAATAAGAGATGCAAAATGTTCTAGAGAATGTCTGTGACCTGGGACAACTACCAAAGGTCTTTGGCAGAAAGAGCAGAGAGACAGGGCAGATCAGGCCCTCTCCGGGCATGGCAGGGGACACTGGGCTCTGCTCTGCGACCAAGTCTCTCTAGGCGCAATCAGTACGGGCAGCCCAAAAGGTTGGCCTGGGCCAGGTTCACATTGCAGCTCCCCTTCCTGGGTCTATCCTCAGCCTTGCCAAGTCTATCACCTGCTGTATCACCCTGCTCCTCTAAACTGCCTAAATCAAGTCAGATCACATTGGTTCTCCCTCCGCATTGCGCCGCGGCTTGGGCGCAGGGTGCAGAGACAAGGCTGCCCAAGGCACAGCGTGCCTGGTTCAGAGCTCTCCCAGCACAGGGAGGATCTTAGGCTGGAGAGGCTTGTGGTGCCCCTGGGGCTATAGTAGATCTGGACAGAATCACAGAACCAGAGAAAAATTTTAGTTGGAAGGGACTTCTGGAGGTTTCCAGTCCCACCCTCCTCAAAGTGGAGGAGATCACATTGCTCAGGGCATTGTCCAATTCAGTTTTCAATATGCCTGAGAATGAATATTCCCTTTGCTCTGCCCACTGTTCCAGTGTTTGGCCACCCTCATGGCGACAAAATTTTCCCATACACCTAATCAGAACTTCCCATACTGCAATTTGTGTTGCAGCCTCCTGGTCTGTCACTGCACACTTCTGAGAAGAGACTGCCTCCATCTTCTGTCCGTTCTCCCATGAGGCAGCTGCACGTAGCAAGAAGATTCCTCCTTGCCTTCTCTTTTCCAGACTGAACAAACCTGGTGCTCTCAGCATCTTCTCATATGTCCTATGCTCCAGCCCTCAACCATCCTAGTAGCTTCCCCTGGACTTGCTCCAATCTGTCTCCATCTGTCTGCTAATGAGGAGCCCAAAACCAGACACAGGGCACAGATGTGGTCTTACAAATGCCAGCAGAAGGGAAGAATCACTGCCCTGGACCATTCCTTGGATGCAATTGTGCTTTTCTGCGGTAAGGATACACTGATGAAATGTGGACAAATTTTAATCCACCACGATCCCCAGGTCCTTTTCTGCAAAGCTGCTGTCTAGCCAGTTGACCCCAGGCCTGGGCTGTTTCATGGGAAAATTCTGATCCAATTGCAAGACGTTGCATCATGGTGTCCTTGGGGATGTATCAAACTCCAATGATCCCTTGCTGTTCGCCACTACTGTTGAATGTGACTGATAAGAGATGTGAGACGTTTACAGCCTGATCTGTATCCTGGAAGAATCAATAAAGATCCCTGGCAGAAAGATCAGGGAGATAGGGCAGGACAGGACCTCTCCAGGCACAGCAGGGGATGCTGGGCTCCGCGACGGAGTCTCTTTAGGCACAATCAGTATTGCCAGCTGTCACAGGGGAAAAAAGTTCAGTTCACATAGTTTAACCAAATCAGGAGCACAGTTATTTGTTAACAACATAAAACTAATGAGCAATCAGTGAGCTATGCATTCAGGATCAGGATCAGGAATACAGATTAACCACAGTACTAGACCCAAAATGTTAAATATCTACAAATTGCCAAACATCTGTTTATAACTGATCACAAAGAAGCAAGTCTGTCTCCTCCTCACTTCACCCCCACGGAGGCTGTGTTGCCCTCTAGAGCCCGAGCATACTCAGACGGGGAGAATGGGAAGAGAGTGCTTTGCTCAACTTTGATCCCTGCTAGCTGTGGCGGGGGTCCACCAGGAGTAAAGCTTCTGCATTCCCAGCTGGCGTGCAGGCAGGGGGCTCTTCACCTTCAACCCTCTGCCAGAAGCACCAGCAGCCACAGTCTGGGTCCCAGAACGGGTGACTCCTCCTGTCCCAGAAAGACACTTCACTCTGGGAATGTCTTACTGAACTGGACGCTAGAGGGAGGTGTCCCCTCACCTCTTTAGTCCTTTTTTAAAAAAATAAAAAATAAAAAAAAATTGAAAAAAAAGAACTCAGCTGTTTCAAAACAGCTGCCTTGTGGCTAAAAACAAAGCCTGTTTCTCCACTAGTTTTTAATTTTGATTAAAAAAGCCAGAGATCTCAGAGCATCTGTGGTGAAAGGGGGACTCATGACTACACCACGGGCCATGGGCTCTGCTTCTGTGTTGCACTGTGCTGCTGCCCATGCCAGGCTCTGCTCTCCAAATCTGCTGTAGCACAAGAGGGAAATAATGTCCTTGAGACTTAAATCTGAGACTCATCAGCTCTAAAACTCTCATGTAAAATGAGCAGAAGTTCTGCAAACGGTTCATGCGTTTCTATCTATTGCCTGGCAACTGCTCCACACTTTACTCATGTGTTTCATGCTCACATTTCCCAGTATCATTGCTGAGCAATGCTATGAAGCTCCATAGTGCTGTAAAAAGTGAACAAAAAAACCTCAGAAAACTCATTTTTCTTTTAGTGAAATTCAAATAGCATATAAGATAAAAAAATAAAGAAAATGTATTTCACAAGTTAACAATGAATTGCACTGTCACTTCAAACTCTCGCCCACTAACACCTTGCCATGGCATCCTGCCAACAGCAGATACCATACTGAAACCAGCCCTGCTTAAACCTACGCACAGTCCCAGGTGCACTCCAGAGGCGCTGACTGTCTTACAATCTCTGCACAGAAGGAACTCAGCCATGGTCCGTGGACACCTGAGGCCGCATGCAATTACGCAGGTGAACAAGTTCTTTAAGTAAGAAGGATCACCCCACATCCAGGCAGCACTATGTGATATTCCACAACCAAATGTGACCTGTTTTATGCTGCTTAATAGATTAAAACTGATGATGATTCTGATTGCATTAATGGAGACCCCATGTACCGTGCTGACCAAAGGAAGAGATGTGGGAATTTCTCTCAGGCCAGTCTGTAGTCCCTCTGCCAGCTAGGATCAGCTCTTTATACCGGTCACTTCTTTTAATCTTCTTGCTTGCTGTATCCTGTTCTCCTGGTGAGCAGCCACCAGTGAAACAGGACAGGCATGCAATAGAAATTAGACCTTGCCTTCTGTGTTGTAGCTTCCTTTAAGGGAACAAGGCGTTTCTCCTACGGTGTGAACATCAGGAAATGCTCCTATTCCACCAGCTCTGATCTGCTAGAATGTGGAACTTGCGAGTAAAACCTGAAAAATTTGCTTCTCTCCCTTCACTGTGTGAAATGGGGATTTCACAACTAATGACAGCTAAAGCTTCACAGGGTCCATTGAAGCGATACACAACCTAAGTCTGTTTTCTCTTTCTCTCCTTATTTCTACATGTCACAGCAAAAGGTCTTATTTCCTTTCCTTTCCTGCATGGGGGCAGGTTTAGCTCAGTTGGTTAGAGCACGGTGCTGCTAATCCCATCGTTGTGAATTTAATCCCTGTGCAGGGCTGTGCTGAGGGTTGGACTAGATGATCTCCAGAGGTCCCTTCCAACCTTACGATTCTACGATTTCCTTTACTAGCCCAACTTTTCCCCTCTTCCATCACCAGCCTGGGAAAGAGTGAGCTGAAGCTCAACAATAAGACCTGGCATAGACATGCTTGTTGGGCTGCCGTCCTTCATGGATTACACAGAAGAGATCCTCTCTTCAGCAGATTCTCCTGCTTCTGGCTAGTCAGGCAGTATCAGCCTGAACGGAGACTGGAGTCAACCCAGTGTTGGGAATGCGCCCAGTCTTCCTCAAGATGGGGCAGCCAGCTGAACGGACTCACGCTGACACCTTTAATAGGACTGTTGTGTTGCAGAGAGATGGGAATAGTGGCACCCATGTACTCTGCTCTACCCCACACCCTCTGTATGGCAATGTCAGAGTTGGGGGATAGCTCAGGAAGGGAAAGTCCATGAGGACATTGTTTCAGGAAAGTCTACAAGCTGAACAGGATATAAACAAGGGAAATAAGTGAATGGAAATGAAGGCCAGGAGAAGATAATGTGGTTCCTCAGCAATGTGGGCACTGAGGGCTTGTTGAGTTACTTTAACTGATGGCAATATGAGTGGTTAACTTTGTATCCTGCTTTCATGGCAAAACCAAAACTCTTGAGCAACTTTCAGTGCCACCTAGTGCTCCTGGCTTTGGTGCTCCTGGCTTTGGTGAGGGTGCCTTTTCCCATCCACCCTATTCTGCCATTGGAGGTGGAACAAGCACTCGCTTGGTCAGGAGGCACTTTGATCCCTTGGCATTGGGTGGTGTCCTGGGGCTTGTTGAAAACTGGTTCAGATCCCTGCTAAGGCTGCAGATCACACATTCCCCAAGTATGTGAAAGTAGGTGGAGCTGATAAATGACTAGAAAGCAACAGGTGATGTTTGCATAAGAGAAGAACATGGCTGTTTAATTTAGGTGTGGTCACCTGCCCAGCTGCACTAGTATAATTTATGAGTAGAGGTAGAGCAACCTACTGTTTGCTTTGCTTTGCAGCCATATCATACTTCATCCATCAATGCTAGAAGTTTGCCCATATGCAGGTTTTCCCCTTGCTGGCCACTGCTTTCTGCAATTGGAGTAAATGCCCAGGATTTGGCCACATGGGGTACAGATCCGGTGACGTCAATGGGAACTGATGTGTCCGTGAGCTCTTGAATCCCAAGTACTTATGACTAATGACAAAGAGGCACTTCACTGCAACGCAGATTATGTAGGCTGGCCTCACGTCACTAGAGACACTTGGCAATTTGCAGGAGTCAGTGTATCAGACTGGGCCTCAACAGACAGGAATTTTTTCCACCATGACCTTTGCAAGGGACCTCCTTTGTCCTTATATCCCCAGCAAACCCCAGAGAGATCAGTCAAGACAAAGGTTCTCCCCAGTAGCCTTGTTGCCAGTGTCCCAGCTGGAGAATAAAACCACTATGCCAAGAAACCCCCGCTCTCTGCAGCAGAGGGACAGAAAGAGGAGCAGTCTGAGAGACTTGACCATTGAGTCTCAAACTGATAGAGTTGTATCAAGCTCATGGAAAAGTGGTACAAGCTGTGAAGATGTGGGAAAGTGGGGCAAGCGACTAGGTCAGGAGCCCCTGTGTTTTGGTAGACAGAGCTGGTCCAAGGCCAGGATCTCTCACAGAAGCTGTGCTGACACCAGCTGGGCAAGGGAGCTCTGCTGAACAGGGATTTCCTGGGTTGCTGGGGAACACCATCTGAGTCCAGAATGGCCAGGCCAAGCTTGTAGTCTATCCTCTTAGCTAGCATGTCCACTGCTGTTTAAAATAATCTGGCTTGTGTCCTAGCTTTCTATGGGAATCTCCTCCACAGAGATTCCCTGGAGGAACTGGGGCCTGGGAATCACCTTCCTTTCTGCTGAACTATCACTGTTTGCTAGCAGCAGTGATAATGGTAATGGCTATAATATCTCACTCCTGGTGGAGATCAGCCATGGATCATCGCCTCCATGTTCTAGGCAAAAGGACCAAATCAGAATGGCTTTATCTCCTCAAGAAACTTATGATACCAGACAAGAGGGAAGGAGTGGAGAAAGACAAATAGGAGCTACTCCATGCTGCCTTCCAGCTGCTTCACCAAATCCAAGCATTTCATTTCATTTCCTGTTTTAGCATCTGCTTCTTATAACCATTTCGTTCTTTTTTTTCCCCTTGGATTTGTATTAGGGCATAAAACCCAAATGTGAATGCTGTTTACCTAATTCTTTCAAACAGAAGCTGCCAATCCAATGTGTTAAGGAAATAAATCTGTTAAAAATACTTCTACGGATGTTACTGCTTCCTAGTCAGATGTATGTAGCAGCATAGAGCCGTTCCATTTCATTGTTATGTACATATTTATATAATTTTTAAAAACACATATTTATTCCCCACAAAGCCATTGTCAAGTTATTCCTTGTTTGGCAGATACAAGGTTCTCAGGGTTATTTTGGTTGATCTTATGATTCATGCTATGGTTGCTTATACAAGATCCATGGACAGTCTAGTCCTTTTATGCAAAGACAGTGAAAGGATGGTCCCTGCCTTAAAGAGCTTACAGTCTTGGAAATGCTCCTCTCCCATTAGCAAACAGGCATTAGAAAGAAATCTGCTTTTGAAGTGCCCACAAAAGAAATGGCAGGACAAGCAGGTACCCTGACCACAACAGGCAAGTGGCTTGAAGCACCACCGTGCCACCTAGAAGCCATGAGAGGAATGGAGTATGTCTAACTGGTTCTTGTTCCTTGTCTTTCTGATGGCTCTATGACCCATTTTGTCTGCCAGTCTCTCCAATAGGTCTCACAAGCCTTCCCTTCAAGGACAGGAAGGAATCTCCAGCCACAGGTTTTTAACAGCACTTCTAGCTTCTTACCCAGGTTCATCAGGTAATCTCTACTGACTCACATGGAGCTCAAAATACACGGACTTTCTTGGTTTCCCCTTTTTGGTTCACAACAGCCATAGGGAAGGAACAGAACTGAAGCCCCTGGTGTCCTACACAACAAAGGGTGAACACGCCTGAACAGCTCACGAACCAAGGTGAAAGTCAATCTGGTCAGCAGCACAGCATGTTCAGCACGAGCTGGAACAGGTATAGTCAGGCAGCCGCAGCCACACGGTGCCTGCTGGTCTGCACAACCCGGGTGTCGTGCTGCCTCCAAGAGCTGTTCCAGCACACAATGAATGCAGAGTCCTCCGAGGGAACCAGCAAGGACTCTAACAATGGCACTGGGAGGGATATGTTTTTGTAGCGGAAAGGCAGTGGCAACTATCAAACAAAGGGAACATTGGGAACTTTACCCACCACCACATCACATTTTCCCACCTGGCCATTCCCCAAGTTCCCAGGTCCTTACTGAGCCTGATAGATCTGCTCAGCAAATATCCTCAGAGCTCTCCTTTTCGTCTCAACAGGCGGATCCCCAAAAGATCCTCGGTTCATCAGATGCAGCTTTAAAAGGATGAAGGATTGCAGGGAGCCAGGCCAACTGGCAACAAACTTGAAGCCCAGCAGGGCTGGGTAGAAATTCCAGCCTAATGCACAGCAAGTTCCATTCCTTGATGGGAGAAACACAGTTAACTTCCTCAAAACTGTGCAGTGGTGGCCAAGACCTCCCTAGACATGTAGAACAGCAGCTACAATGGAGCTTCTGATTGTGGGAATCCCAGTACCCTGTTCGCCCAAGGCTATGGAGACTTCCATGGTCTTCGTTTTTGATTTCCCTCCCAAGCAAAAAGAGAAATTCAAATCAGTTTAGGTTAGTTGTTACCATCAGTGTGGACTGCTGAGAGCCTTGTCAGATCAGCCTCTTCCAGCCTTCTCTAAAACCCTGATTCCTCTTTTGCCTTTCATGAGTTGCTCCTCCACCCACTAATTTCCTCAGCACTCCTTTGACCAGGAGATAAAAGGAGGAGTGATGTACTGCAAGACCAACTGTTTCCATTTAGCACAGGCACAGAAGGTTTTGATCCAGAGACAGATACTGCACTGCAAACCCTTCTGCAACCGTGACACCAGGCAGGTCAGGTGTGTGGCCCCAGTAATCCAGGATGCCACCTCTAGTGTGACCAGCTCTAAAGAAAGGCAATAAATCCCTGCTGGTGGGTAGCAACATGCCAATAGTTTTGGCTGTGAGATTTTTTTCCTAAAGCCATTTTTGAAGTCAGAAGGATTTGGCAGTTTAAATCCAATCCTTACTAAAAAGAAAAAATAAACCCAGATGGGAGTAATTTGCATAGCAAGACTGAAAATGCCATCTTAAAGCAAGTCATGTAGTTGGTAGGATTAAAAAGTCCCAGAAAAGCACAAATAATACCAATCAGATATTTCACATACACGGTGACTTTCAGTCAAATATCTCAGAATACTTCACAAACTTTGGGGCTGATTCTTTGTCCTATAATGAGCCAGCAAAAGTGGCTGAGATATAAAAAAGGAGTAAGAGAGTGGAGGAACCAGAGCAGTATATTAATCAAACGGAAGAACCATATGTGGTCAGCCTGGCCCCAGTAAACAGTGTGCTGTTGATGTCAGCTAGCAACTATTCCTTTTGCTGATGTTGTAAGGATCTGGCATCGAAGGTTTGCTCCTAAGCAGCCTTGATTCTGGCTTTGGAGGACCTTATGGATGAACTTTTGCACAAACCAGTGTCTTCTGTTCATCATTCCTTAGTGAAAACTCGTGAGAGCAAAGAGGTGACCATCTGCCCACTTACCCAGTTCTGCAGTTACAGAAGGAAAGGCTGCTAACCCTACCATCAAAGATGCATCACGTAGAACAAGCATGGACTCCATCTTTGTCAATTATATCCAGGATATTTCTGAAGGACCTATGTGAGCCAGCCCAAGGATCAGGATATGTAGGAATCAGTGACCTAGGAAATTCAGACCTTCCAACTGCTTTTCAATAAACATTTACAAGTCACAAAACCTGAACTTCCAAGCACACCTCATGTTCTACTGCTTCCAGTGCTATTAATTCTTCTGGCCTGGCAGAGGGAAAATCTAAGTCCTTTTATTTAAAGCAAGAGTGACAACTAAGGCACAGGTTGTTACTAAGGGTCTCTCAGGATGGTTTTAGAGCAGTGGAAGCAAGGTATAAGTCAGGTTCAATGAGAGGTTCACGTTAATGCACAAAGCCTTGAGAAAAATCTGGGTCTAGTTTTCATGGAGCCTTGTGTGAGAATTGGTTTTATTCCCAACTGATTAAATCAGTGCAAATTAAAGTATTTTTGCTGTATGTCTTGGGTTTCTGTTCAGACTAATGCTCCATTCTGGGAGGATGTAAATCCAGCAAAGCACGTACATAACACAGATAGATTTTGCTTATAAGGTTTCCTTATATATTGTGCTATCATTTTTCACCCAGAAAGATTTTAATGAGGTGCTGTCTTTGACCAGTATTTTTCCTTTGGTTGTAAACATCAGGAAGAAGCCTGCAATATGAAAGACAGTGCAGCAAGCTTGGTGAAGGAGGTAATAAACTTTTATTAGCCCAACTGATAAAACTGTAAAAAAAATAAGCCAGCTGAAACAGAAGCTGACAGACTTGAAGAAAGTCTTGTGTGCCCAAAAGCCTGGATGTTTTCATCTATCTATATCGGTCGATCTAGTAAGAGACGTTGTCTCTCTTTACAAACTTTGACTTATACCTTTGGGACAATCATGCCTACAACAAGGTTGCTACCATAACGAAAGAAAGACACATACATGGTGAGTAACCTCAGGATAATTTGTAAGCAACGGTGCACTCAAAAACACCTAGAACAAGAAACTGAGGGATTTTGCTATGGATCTGAACTTCAGGTGACTTCTAACTCTTCCTGGCGAGTTTTACAATGCTGCGTGTTTCCAGACAGGTGAAAAACAACCCCACTACCACTGAACTTGTGGTGCTTTCCACCCTTGACCTTCGGTGAATGCAGAATATTAGAAAACAATGTTTTGTATAGATACCAATCGAATTATCTCTGACCTATCAAAATAATGGTTTAGGCTCAGGTTTCATTTTATTTATCCTGCACAAATTAATCAGTGCCTGGAGCTTGCACTGGCAACTAACAAAGTAATACCACCTTGGAGAGTTACCAGGCATCCTGACGTGACATCGATGGATTGGATAAATGGGATCAATGAGATCGTTTCAATAAACTGCGTACTGCATCTTTAAAACAGCAGTGCGAAGAGGCCAAAAGGCTTGAGAAACATTTACTGGTTTCAGTACAGCTGGTTGGCAGGGCTGAGACGGTCACAGGTGCGTACGTTGCAGGGCTCCTCAGAGGTGCTCTGGGCAGCGGGCCTCCTTTGGAAAGGATTATCTGGCTTTTAGTCACTGCACAGAGATTATTACAGGAGGATTGTGTCGGGTGGCCAGCCCAAGTCCGCCCTGCGCTTTGCTGACCGCCAGAATGAGCAAATACTTCCGCCTTCATGCTGTTCCCTCCCCTCTCCTTATACCTGTAACAGGGCTGTGTCCGGAGCCAGCAAAGAGAAGAGCCAGCAAAGAGAAACCAAACGACAGCGGATCGGAGCACAGCTACCCAGCAGCAACCCAAGACAAGGCAGGACCTGAGCACGGGTTTCCTCGGACCCTTCCTTCGCTCTGCGGCTCGGGGGGGGGGGGGAGATGAGCATTTCCTCGGAGCACAAGCCCCTGGGGAAGCGGGTCACCAGCAGCATGCATATGGTGAGTGAGGCACATGTCGGGGCACGGTTCCCTCTCGCGGGATCAGAGCACTGGGCTACGTTATAGTGCTTTTTCTGCTCACCTGCTATTTCAAAGACTCCAGGGCCTGACATATACATGACCAAGAGGCAAAACCTAGATAAAAAGTTGTGTCTGACTCTTTGCACCAGTTGGTTCACAGAAGGGCCTTATCTCTCACCGGGATACAGGATCTGGCAGCAGCAAATAACCTAAGTGGTTCTTCTTCTTCTTTGGAAGAGGTAGAATTAGTTTGATGCTAACTTAAATTTGTCACATCTTTTTGGTTTGGTTTTAATAGCTCTTAGAGTCTATAATGACTCCTAAGCTTTAGATTTGCAGAATCATCAGCTGGGAGCAATAGTTTTTCTAAAGAAAAAACTAGTGAGAATTACAATACAAGAATAAAGAAAACTAGTGAGAGTCACAATACAAGGAGAATCCTATCAGGCAGAAATTAGGGATGAGATCAGATGATGTTTTTTTCTTTTCCTCTCCTCTGCCCTCAGCCTGTTACTAACTGATTTTCCTTCTCTGTTTTGGCTGTACAGCCTCTCCCCCAGGTAAAAAAAGTCAGATCTTTCATCTGGGGCACAGATAGGTGCGATCAGTTCCTAAGTATCACCAACTGGATAATTACAGAGCTGGGAATCAGCCAGTGCTAGTAATCCCCATCACCTGGGAATCAGGTTGATCCTAGACCAAAAATGTAAGTCAAGATCTGACTGACCATCACATTAGCAGCTCTTCTGTACTAGTGAAGAATATGTTTTCCTTTGGTAAGAATAACAAGCGTCATGAAACATTTGACTTGCTGTCTGAAAAAGGAGTAAAGGCTCAGCAGTATGAGATACTCCTGAGTATCTCATCCAAGTGATCTCTGCTAAGGAGTAAAGCTGAGCTGCTTGTTACCACTTGGACTAATAGCAAATTTCCTATCTGGGAGGAAACTTAACTACAGAAACAGCTTTGGGCTGTGTTCGTTAATGGGTAGAAATCACTGGGTGCTCTCAGATAGGATCATTTTACGCTCCTCTAGCTCCAGTGCAAATGAGATAAAGCCACTTAAACCAGAGTTATTGCAAAGCAATATTCCAGCTGGGTCTTTGGACTAAAATTTCTGTTTCCCCCTAGCTTGTCCAGGCTATGGGCTCACTCCTGCTAAATCTGATAGCTTACGGCTCTTTAAAAAGGAAAGTCTCCCTCCTCTGGTCTGGCTTGTCAGTTTGTAGCCCCTTCATCTGGCCAGATAGCAGTGCTTGTTAAATCCTCCATGAGCCAGCTCATAGAAATGAAGCAGAAGCAGAGCCAGAGCTGGCACAAGGTGAGTGTCAGAAGCATGCAGCTGGGTACAAGGGAAGGGGAGAGGGCAGTAGGTGCTCCCCCTTCCTTTTCGTTGGTGTGAGCTGTTACAGCAGCTCACATCATCTCACGGCTCTGTACTTGTAAGGCACCGTGGGCTGGATCCAGCTAAGCACTTAAGTACATGCTTCACTTTAAGCATGTGACTAGCAGCACTGAAGCAGATCCTTGCATGACCAAATACAAGAAAAAGCAGGTGAGCTCCTGGAAAAAAGAGTTATTTATTGACTCATGCCATCCCAATGGCAGGTGTGGTCCTGGCCAGGCATGTGACTTGCATTGCAGCCCTGACCTGACGGGTATGAGGTGAAATAACTGCCTCATTCCTTCCCTCTACTTTGCTGTACTGAGTACTGTAAAAACTGGTTGAGTGCAAAGGGAAACTGTTAAACTTCTTCAGCACCAAACAGTCAAGAAGGCCATCACAAGTGACACCAGGTCCTGCCTTTCTGAGCATTCAGCCCCCTCCAATGTTTTTCTGATAGCAGTAGCTTCAAAGCACAGTGTTCCACACAAATAAATCCAAACTGGAGGCTTGACATTCTTCCTTCTTAAATTCACTTCAGTTGCACAAATAATTTTCTTCATTTTCTATCGGAAGCTATTATACCTTTCTAAGTTTGATAAGAAGGTGCTGCGCCTGAGCACAAACATGCTGGATTTTGGTGTCTCTGTTGTCTTTATAGCTAATGCCCCGGAAAGGCAAAAGCCAATCTTGCACATTTCTAAAGGTGAAAAGAGCTTTAGTTCTGACTTTGAAGAGAAAAGATTAATTCAAGTGAGAAGGTAGAGTTGCACAGCTTTCAGCTCTGTCCTTGTTCCTCTGCACTGAAGCATCAGGACAGTGAGAACTCAGACCACTCTGAAAGGAGAGTGGTCCAGCAGGACCACTTCTGGGACCACTTGGTCCCACTTGTGTGGACTTAGGAGATCCACACTGAATCCTTCAGCCTGTTACTGACAACTTGCCAAGTGACCTTGGCAAGTTACTTCTTGTCCCACTGCCCAATGGCAAAACAACGCTCTTCCACATCCTGAAGATGTGATGAAGGCTAATCCATTCAGAAACATCCAAACATCTGCTACTCTGGTTATGATGGCCATATACATATCCTGCATCTGCTTTCAGCAATAAATGGCCTGTAGCAGATGGCTGAATGTTCCCTTCTGTCAACCAAGGGATGGGGACTCATGTCATGGCAGTCCACGCTGCCATTCCAATTTTCAGCTGCAATTATGATTGTTCCTTTTCCCCCGATCCTTCCATGCTGACTGCTCGAGATAGGTCATGTGTGTTATTTCTGTCCCTTTGTGATACTTGCAGTTGTCACCAATAGTGGAGTTAAATGTTGGTGGGGAGATGTACACCACAACACTGAGTACCTTGAAGAAACACCCTGGCTCCAAGCTCGCAGAGATGTTCACTGGCCAGCCCAAACTGAGGACTGACTCAGAAGGGAGGTTCTTCATTGACAGGCCGGGGACCTATTTCAAATACATCTTGGAGTATCTGCGTAGTAACCAAGTGCCCACAGAGTGCATCCAGGACGTGTACAGGGAGGCGTTGTTCTACGACATTGAACCTCTAATCAAGCAGCTGGAAGATTCCCCTCAGATCTTTGGGGAACTAGTGGCGAGGAAGCAATTTCTGGCCCGTGTGCCCAATTACAGTGAGAACATCGAACTGATGATCCGCATCGCAAGGGCGGAAGCAGTCGCATCCCGCCAGTCCAGCGTCATTGTGTGCGTTGTCAGAACAGAGGAGGATGCTGCCAGATGCCAGGACGCCTTGAACAGCTTGGACATGGATAAAAAATCTGTGGTGAAATTTGGCCCCTGGAAGGCAACACCAAGTATTTCTGATCTGCTCGACTGCATTCAAATGGATGTCGAAGCCAAAGGGTACAAAATATCCTTTCAGCCCCATGTGGCAGAAAAAGGGTTTCGTATCAAATCCTATGACTTCTTCTACAAATTCCTGTTCACCTGGTGGTAGCAAAGTGCCACCATTGATGAGGAATGGGGAAAAAAAACAGTTATTCAAACAAATTGACTTAGATTGCAGAGACTAAGCCATGGACTACTGGAGAGACAAGAAGACATGGATGGGCCAGTGAAAGGATCTCCTGTGAAGTTTTTTGCCAAATGAAGTAGCACTACTGAGCCACCATTTTGTTAGGTATTAGAAGATAACTGTGCGTTTTAAAAGATACATGTTTAGATATGCGGTATGACTTTCACAACATGCTTATTTCTTTTGCATGTTTTGGTCACTAGTACTGACTGTACTGAGAAGCAACAGGCCCTGCTGGAGGCAATCCAGGTATCAGGAAAAGGATGAATTTTATTCTGTTTTCTGTGTTGCTAACTATTAGATAAGTTCAGAGAATTGTGGCTGATACACCTGAAATTGAGGGCTGTGCTGCCATTCAGAGAGACCTGGACAGGCTGGGAGCTGGGTGGAGAGGAACCTCAGGAGGTTCAACAAGGGCAAGGGCAGAGTCCTGCACCTAGGGAGAAATAACCCCACGCAGGAGTCCAAGCTGGGGTCTGCCCTTGTGGAGAGCAGCTCTGCAGAGAAGGAGCTGGGAGTGCTGGTGGATGACAGGTTGGCCATGAGCCAGCAATGTGCCCTTGTGGCCAAGAAGACCAATGGTCTCCTGGCGTGCATTAGGAAGACTGTTGCCAGCAGGTGGAGGGAGGTGATCCTGCCCCTCCCCTCAGCCCTGGGGAGGCCTCATCTCGAGGACTGGGTCCAGTTCTGGGCTCCCCAGGACAAGACACACATGGAGCTACTGGAGAGAGCCCCTCATAGGGCTACGAGGATGATCAGAGGGCTGGAGCACCTGCCCTATGAGGAACGGCTGCGAGAGCTGGGCCTCTTCAGCCTGGGGAAGAGAAGCCTGAGGGTGGATCTGATCAATGTGTACAAGTACCTGAAGGGAGGGTGTCAAGGGGACGGGGACAAACTCTTTTCAGTTGTCTCATGTGACAGGACAAGAGGCAATGGGCAGAAATTGAAGCACAGGAAGTTCCGCCTGAAAATGAAGTGGAATTTCTTCCCTGTGAGAGTGACAGAGCCCTGGACCAGGTTGCCCAGAGAGGTTGTGGAGTCTCCTTCTCTGGAGATCTTCAAGGCCCGCCTGGATACAACCCTGTCTAACATGCTCTAGGTGACCCTGCTGAGCAGGGGGGTTGGACTGGATGATCTCCAGAGGTCCCTTCCAACCTTACCCATTCCGTGATTCCGTGAGAATCGCAGGCTCTGTGATTAATACTTAAGTACTTCTCAGATAATGCCAGGCACAATCTTTTCTGGTGAAAAAGTCACACGAAATTCCAGTGGAATCACTGAAAATGCATTAATTTATGCCAACTGCAATTTGGATCGTTAACAAAAAGACAAAAGCTCTGGCTCTCATTCTTTTCCATACCAGATCTAGTTAAAAAGGATTTCAGTGTCCCGCTCCCTCCTCTTGTTCCTCCAGTGGACAGCTTATTCTCTAGCCAATGTATTTATTACTGTTATTTGTTATTTATTCTGGAGTAAAGACTGAGAACCCCCTGCTGTCATGCAGGATCAGCATAAGGTAAAAATACTGTTATTAATTCCAGGAGTTTACAATCTAGTGAGATCACTCCTTTCTCATGCCACACTACTACATCTTTCCCTTGTGACAGCTACTATTATTCTTTATTTTCTTAAAAAATATAAGCTTCTGCAAGAATAAGGAAAGCTCGCAGTGTTTCGAATGGAAGGAAGCACTACTGAAGCAAAACCGTGGGGGCCTCAGCGGCAATTTTGCCTTATACGGCACTGGATTGGGTCCTACGTCATTTTTTTTTTTAAAAAAATCCTTAATTCCAAAGTTTACTTTTATACTGGAGAGGGCTGTGAGCTTGTTTTTAATCACTCTGAGGATATCTGACAATCATTACGGCTAGTCTAGATTATGGTTGCGCTTCCTTTTCTTCTCGAAATGTGGATTTCTTCCGGCTGAGGGCAATAATCTTGGGGATGTTAAATAAATGTGCTTTAAAAGCTCTTTGAATGACACAGAAGTGTTTACTGACATCTTTCCCCTCCCCCCAAAAAAAACCCAAAGCACAGTTTTAATATTAAACTATCGGATTTGAGTCGCTCCTAATTATGTCTGGTTTAAGCTGCCCTCATGCCAGCACGGATTTCCCGGTGGTGAAAGTCAGAAGTCATGCCAGCGGCCTCGGTGAATCGACAGTTAAAGGGGATTTAAATTAGATATCAGAGGGAGGGAAAAAAAATACAGCTTTTCTTCCGCCTCCGAATTGCAGCCCAACGTGCTCAGATCATCTTTAATAAAACTCTTCACCAAAGTCAGCACTCCCCTGGTCGCAGGAGGCTGCTATTTTTGGGGGGAAAAACCCAGAGGAAGGGGCTTGCGCGGCTGCGGCCCGCAGGCCGCCATGCCGGGCCTGGCGCCACCGGTCCCATGGCAACGGGGAAGCCCCCGCGGTTCCCATGGCAACGGGGAGCTTCGTCTCTCCCCCTCCCTCCTCCCCCCGACTGGCGCGTCTGGGCTGCCTGACCATAGAGCGTGACTTCCAGCTCTGGCAGCGAGGACACTTCCTTGCCGCGTCACGCCGTGGGCAACTTGGTGGTTTTTCTTCCGGGCCGAGGAGGCGGGCGCGGCGAGTACGGTGGCCGCGGAGGGCGGGGAGAAGAGGCGGGCGCGGCGCGGCGCCTACGGTGGCCGCGGAGGGCCGGCGGCGCGGGCGGCATGGCGGCGCACCTGAAGAAGCGGGTGTACGAGGAGTTCACCAAGGTGGTCCAGGTACTGCAGCGGGGGCCGGCGGCGGCGGCGGCGGGGAGCCCCAGAGCTGCCCCACCAGCGGCGGCGGAGCGGAGCGCTGTCGGGAAGGCCTTCTCTGGCGGCTTGGGGCCTAGCGCGCGGGGGCCTCTCCTCACCCCCGCAGCGGCGGGGCCTGGGTCGATGTTCGCCTGGGCTGCTTGGAGGGGAGGGCCGGGCCGGGCCGAGGTTGAGGGAGACGGCGGCGGTTGTTGCCCCGGCGGCGGCGGGGGGAGGAGGACGGGAGCTGCCCCAGGCTGGCTCGGCTGTACGCCAGCGTTCCCTCCGGGAAGGAGTGAAATTTGGGGTTGCTGCGTGCCGTTGAACCTTGCCTCTCTGCCCCCGCCTGCAGCAGCAGCATGAGGACCTGTCCGCCAAGAAGCTGCGGCTGACCAAGCCCAGCAAGTCGGCAGCGCTCCATGTCGACCTGTGCAAAGCCACGTCGCCGGCAGATGCCTTGCAGTACCTGCTCCAGTTTGCCAGGAAGCCTGTGGAAGTGGAGAGTGTGGAAGGGGTTGTCAGGATCCTGCTGGAGCATTATTATAAGGTAGTGAAGCTGGGAGTCAAACATGTTTCCAGATTCCTCTTTCTGGTCTTCTTATCTAGCAAGATGGGGTTGGCTGTAGAATAAGGAGTCACTGGCTTCTGAATCGCTAACTCTGGTCTGGCTTGGGCTGTTGGAAGCCCTGTGTGAGAAGAGTGAGTGACTAGCCCTTTCTTTCCCCAGAGAATTGCTGTCTGTGTTAGTTGGTAGCTTTGCCAATAGTTTCAAAAGTCAGGTGACGGGAATGTGAACTATGTTATCCCTACAAATGATCCCACGTAGTTAGTCTGAAGTTAAGCTGACAAAGACAAAAGAGATCTCAAGAAATTGTCCAGAGCGCCAAGCTGTCCAAATCTGACCCAACTTTACCTAAGTCCTTCCCAACTGACATTTCCTAATCTCTTTTAACAGGAGAATAACTTTTTGCTTATGATGTGGTCAAAACAGTTTTAACATGACACTTCCAAAAAACTTTTCAGCTTTTCAACAGAAAATTTACTAGCAGAAAAATAACAAAAGAAGTAGAGTATGCGTCATAATATCTAGCAGTGACTGTTGTTAAAGCACCTAATTTAGATCCTGAAAAATGAAAATGATTCTCAGCTAGGTTTAGAAAGAATTTTTTTCTCTACTGATAAAGTATTTGACCCTATGGAGATTGGAGTCTCTCTTGATTGCTGTTGAAAGATGTAATATTTGTATATTACTGCAACTCTGTGTTCCAAGTTGCACAATTGCTTGGTCAGAGCTAAATATAGAATCCAGACTTCTTTCTGCCTTTTTACCCTGTGTTAGATATCCCTGGCATTAGGATGAAAGAAAGAGCCTCCAGATGTGACTGGAAGTACTTTTGCATGCATAAGTCTTGAGTGGTCAAATTAATAACTCTTTGAAATACTTCCCTTAGCCTACAGACCATGATGCTTAGCAGTGGTCAAGAAACCATTAGTCTCTCATTTTTAGTGAAAAGATGGAAGAAATTAACATTGACAACAGTGAATTTCCTGGCATCTTGAAAACCTAACTATTTAAAATATCAATTTTTAAACTGATATTTAGTGCTGATATTAGTAAAATAATTATTTTGAAATGTACTGAAAGCTGCCACAGAAACATTTTGATATGTTAATTTTCTATTAGATGAGTTGTAGAACTGTAGGGGAGGAAGCAGACTGACAGGAAAAAAAACAATCCCATGTGTTGAATTGCTTATGGGTTCTACCTCTGTGTAGTCTTTTATGCTTTTCAAATGAAAAATGAATGAAGGTGACTGTTATTGCTTTCATCCCAGGAGAATGATGCCTCTGTACGGTTGAAGATTGCTTCCTTGCTGGGTTTGTTATCGAAGACTGCAGGATTTTCACCAGACTGCATTATGGATGATGCCATTAACACACTTCAAAACGAGAGTAAGTCACACGTTTCAGATCGTGTTCAAGATCAAGGCAGAATCATGTAGACTTTTAAGTATCTAGGGCAGTGGCAAGGTTCTTATGGATACACGCATCCGAAGTAAATAATTGGGAATTATTATTCAGAGTACATATTTTCTACTTTTGTGAACAGGGGCAGAAAATATGTTCTGAGGATAATAAAAGTTTTCCTCAAAGCTGTCTACTGTATGTATCTGTATAATGTAATTTAGTGGTAGTCCAGGTGAACACAAGACTAAACGTGACTGAGCAGTGAAGGCGCACTGCATACTGGGCTGTATTAACAGGATCATAGATGAATCAAGGGGAATGACTGTTCCCCTTTACTCAGTGCTACTTAGACCACATCTGAGATGCTGCAACCAGTTTTGGGCTCCTCATTACAGGAGAGATGTTGATAAGGTTGAGTGCGTTCAGTAGAGCATCACTAAGGTGGTCAGAGGCTGGAGTACATGGTGTGTGAGGCAAACCTGAAGGAACCTCAAACCTGTCTGGGCTGGAGAAGAGAAGGGTTTGGGAGGGGGTAGAGAAGGGGGGAGACTTTCCTACCTCAGTGGTTCTGTGGCTCTGTGTCTTGTGAGGTATCTGTGGACTCTGGAGGTATGCAGCCTTTCACTGTTTTGCTTTGCAGAGTCTCACCAAGTCCTTGCTCAGCTGCTGGACACCCTGTTGGTAATCGGCACAAAGCTGACAGAAAATCCATCGGTCAGAATGAGACTAGTAGAGGTGGCCTGCAAGGTAACACAGCCTTCCCAAGGAAGCGAATACTTCTGAAAGCTTCGTTCTTACATTTTGTTGAATTTGGATTGAATCTGTGTTGGGAGAGAGCTCCAAGTGCTGTATTTAAGACAAGAGCAACCTAAAACTGCATGAGATATGAGCACAATGTTGAGTCTAATTAAGGAGTCTGTAAATGACAGTGGTGTTTGAGATGAGCTTTCTTGGTTTCTGTAGATGCTATATAAGCATTTCTGTATTTTGTAGATGATGTTTAAATATCCAACCAAAACTATTGCTTGATAAATAGCTCCTTTTATCAATAGAAAGCCTCCTCTTGAGGAAAAAAAGTAATTAAAATGTTTAAGCTAATGTGTCTATAGTTTATTTCTAATTAAACTTTCATTACTGCTACAGGAAAAATTTTCAAGTCAATGCTTAAAATATTTTTAAAATTTTCAACAAACTGTGACGATGCTAACATTTTTAACTGCTAGGAGTCTTAATATCATTATGTATTTTGAGGGGTAAAAGAACAATTAAAAAATACAGTTGTATCCCTCAATCTCTTCCGTTCCGTAGCATCTGACGGATTCTTCCCATGGTGTAAGAAATAAGTGTCTTCAGTTAATTGGCTGTCTTGGACCAGTGGAAAAAGGTGTTGCAAAAGAAGTTGAAAGCCAGACTGCCAAAGATGTCCAGAAGATAATAGGGGATCACTTTAATGACCAGGACCCTCGTGTTAGGACTGCAGCTATAAAAGCCATGGTAAATGTTGCTTGGATAATGAAGTGAATTGTGTGGGGTTATACAAGGAAACTGATAAGAGACTGAAAACTGATTTGTAGAGATTTAGATTAGGAATTACTTAATTATCTTAATAAAAACCCACTTAATGTGTCAAAATTACCTGAAAAAATAAGATAGGACTTAAAATGTGAGAATAACAACTGAGATGTCGTAAGGTGTTTTAGTGATTGGTAACAATATCAGTTTTGGCTACAGCTGAAAAAGCTTTTTCATTTACTGACTTTCTCGATTGCATGCAGGTTCTTTGCTTTCATGAGAAATCTGTGTTTTTTGATTCAGCATTGGTCTAGTGACCACAATTACAGTAAGCCACTACTACTACCAAGACACAATAGAAAACTGCTTATGACAAGAAATCTGTATAATAAATCCCCAAAGAAATTTTATTTATTTACTTTAAACAGTGTTTCTATTTTGCCCAATGGTCATGTTTATTACTATTCTGTACACTCTTCTTGAGGGTAACTGGTTTTCATGTAGGGTATAAGGTGGTGACCCTATAGAAGCTTTTAGCTTTGCAGAAATGCTGACAGAGTGCTGAAAATTTTGCTTAATATGAGTTGCCTGTGAGCATATGGGTTGCAGAAATTTCCCTATTGATGTCCCATATGACCTAATGGTGAGCAAGAGCATTTGGATTAATGTTATTAAACATTAATGTAGGACATATCCTATATTAATGTTTAATAACATTATATATTTGAGAGAATTGAGTTTCACTTTCATCTCTCTGGGATCTCCCTCTGCCAGAGGTTGCGTTCATCCTTCATTTTCATTCTGTTCTGATTTTTTTCTTTTGAGGCGCAATTTTTTTAAACCTGTTTGGGTAATTCTTATGACCTTCAGCCATATCCATAGCAAGATTTATGACCTTAAATTTATAATTACAGTGGAAATTTTGCTGTCTTTTTATAGTTTTAAGCAGGAAAGTATTACAAATGAATTCAGTATCACTAACCACTTTTAGGACTCCTGTGCAGGATTTTCCGTGCTACTATCTCATTGGCATGTCATAATTTGAAGAAATGGATACAGAATAGCACTGTCTCCTTTCTTGTTGGCTGGATTCAAGCAGATATTATCCATTTAGTTGTATGTCAGATTTGTGACTTTTGCTTATTCCAGACAGAAACAAAAAGTGCTTAGTTGAACAGTTTTTGCTATTCTGTGGTTCGGCAATTGAAAAGATTTACAGGCCGCGGAAATTTGTTGGCAACACCTAATTTTGGTCCATATTTCATGAGTTAGGAGGAAAATTTTTTTTTTTTGAGGCAATAATAAATAAACAAGTTTTGTTGTGAGAAGCTGGACTCTGTAAGCCTTTTTGCAAAAAACTTCAGCTCCCTGCCACACATCTGCTCTTGTCTTCTGAGAGTGCGTATTGTAACAAGTGTGGAATAAGTTGTATACATTAGTTTACCGGTATATGTATGCTGACTGAATAGTCTACATTTCCTGCGGTAGGAAAGCTCATCGGTGTCTTATTAATAAGTTTCTGGTTTTGTTAGTAAATGTAATTATTTTTAAAGTTTCTGTATTTCTTTCAGTTGTGGTTGAAATACTAAGAAGCTGTATGAATGTTGGGAGAATGCAGACAGTATTATCTTACTTTCCTAAGCAATCAAAGTGAAGTGGTTTTGAAGTTCATTAAGTTTATACCTAAGTGACAATTATACTTGTCTTGGCCAAGATCATGAAATGCTTTAATTATAGCAGCAATCAAGAAATGCAGGCAACTAATGTTACTCAAATAGCAGGGAAAAAAACGGTGATGAAAATGAAGTCTATGTCTCTTAAAACTGTCACTTTAAACTTTCTTTTCTCTCTTTCCTGCAGCTTCAGCTTCATGAAAGAGGATTAAAATTACAGCAGGCTATTTACTGTCAGGTAAGACTTTGTACTCGTTTCTATCTATTTTCTACTTGTTTGCCTATATTGCTGTTTAGATTTTGTGACATATGCTTGGAGCGATTGAGGTCACTGAATGGAGATGGGGTATTCTGTGTGCAGTTTGGCTGTTTTCTTTGTTACCCTATGGTAGTGAAAATAATTGGTTTTGCATCTTGTTTTGCTCAAATGAACTAACATGTTTTGATTGGAATATGTTCTTCACTAGGGGAAGATAACTGGAGAAAAGGCAAGGCATTAGATAATTATGACTGTCATCTTGCGGTCTCCTCAAAGAGTAAACCCTTCTTCGCTGAGGGAGTTTACGTTTGTTATGTCAGCAAGGTTGCAGGGCTGAAACCTGTATCAAATTAGTTCTAGTATAGGTTCATACTGCATGCCTCCTGCATAGTACAGGCAATTCTGGAGTTCTTCTGCACATGCCTTGCTGACTTCATTAGGACTAGTCTATCTGATCAGACTTGGATATACTGCAGAGTAGGAGGAGAGACCAAATTCCTCTTGATTTATAATCCGTCCTAACTGATTTATGGTAAGGATCAGAAATCCATTGTGGGAGATGATTGATGGCTCTGGTGGAGATGTTTCTTGTATATTTGACTGGAAATCTTCCTTTCAGGCTTGCAAACTGCTGGCAGATGATTATGAACAAGTGCGCAGTGCTGCGGTTCAACTGATTTGGGTCCTCAGTCAGCTGTACCCTGAAAGGTATGTGCTTTATAGAAAAAAGACTCAAAGTGGTGGTGAGATGATAATCCTAATCCCAGAAGCTTTGTGGTGATGAGTCTCAGGAGTAGCTGTTAGAAAGCTGATGTGTGCAAAATGCTGATACCTGCTGAGAATGCATTGAGCTAGATGAAATTTCGGTTTCTGGTGTCCTAGTTACACTGAATGCCTGTTTCTTACTTTTTGCCACACTGCATAGCATCAGATCAGCAAACTGACTCATGTTTCTCTATGTTAGCATTGTCCCAATTCCTTCTTCTAATGAAGAAATTCGCCTGGTGGACGATGCATTTGGAAAAATTTGTCACATGGTTAGTGATGGTTCCTGGGTTGTTAGAGTACAAGCTGCTAAATTACTGGTAAGTGGCATTTTCTTCCTCTGTATCTGAGAATAGCTCATGTTATGTTACCTTCTTTTTTGTATGTTTGAAAAGAAATGGGAGGAAATGTTAGATCTGTTTAGATCAATTTCTACCAAAATTTGGGGAAGGAGAAAAATGCGAGAGGTAGATTTTTTTTTTTATAGTTTCTCAGCTGAACTCTGCAGTGATTCTTTGAGGATAGAGGGTTGGTTATCCAACAAAAAAAAAGTGCTTTTAATAATTCCCTTTACCTACTTTTCAAACACAACAGGTGTAACCCAACATACTCAAGAAAGACCATGTTAACATCAGTAGGAAAATAAGATGTGCTGACTATTTTAAGCAAATTCTTTTGGACTCTGAAGTATAGTAGCACTGAACGCTATATAAAGCTACTAGAATGAATGGAAATGTATGGTGTAATTTAAAATAATTCAGTTTCTTCTTCTTCTTTTTTTTTCTTTAGGGTTCTATGCAACAAGTTAGCTCCCATTTCTTAGAGCAGACACTTGACAAGAAGCTCATGTCAGATCTGAGGGTATGTAAATATTTGGTTTTATTAGTTTTTACTGTGTGTAGTGTACTACGCACAACAGGTATGTTAATGTCAAGTGTGTTTGTTTAGCTTGCTGCAGGGCTATCGAGAGTTAATTGATGATGATGCATTTTCTGTTAGATTAACGTCAATGAAGCAATTGCTAGTTTTAGATTTCATTAGTTGAGCATGCAGTAAACAGCTCTAGGCTATTCAGGTTTCACAGATGAAAGAAACATTTGTTTGTTCTTCTGACAGCGTTTTGGCTAAAAGTTTTATTTATTGTGGATGGAAAGATTGCGTCCTAGTCCTGAGAGGAAGCTTATGGCAGTGTTGTAGAAGATCTGACTGGCAGACATTTCGAGAGACATAGGTAGCTAGAGACATAGGTAGCTAGAGACTGGGACGCCTAAGCCCTGTGAGCAGAACTTTTCACTAAAATTCCTTAAGCGAACCTCTCAAGGTATTGTTTTCTGTATCTACAAAATAGTGATGAAGCTAGAGCTGCTGGTCTTTTCTGGGCTGCTTTGTGAAATACTACAGGATCCTTCAAATAAAGTGCTGCACAGCTTTTTTTTTTACGGGGTGGAGGAAAGAAGATACATTAGCAAGCGTGCTTAATGAATATCACATTTCCGTTTACACACTAGTAACTGCTATATAGTATGGACAGTCACTGAGGTGTTTAATTGCATTTTAACAAGTTTAACTGCAATATGGTAGCATCTGTTTTTGCAGATCAGTTGTGGGATGCTTAACTAGAGGAGCCTGAGCTCTGACCCGGTTTGGCTGTTTTTATGATGTTTAAGGATAGATTAATTAAAATATATTAATCGTTGTCTTTTCCCAACATTAAAAGTACAAAGAATTATTGGTGATTTGAAACTTCCATAGAAGGGGAGGGTAGTATTTGTTTTTCTCAGTATTTGCATGTCTCTTTTCTGTCTGTGTCTCTAAACCTTTAACTACCTCTGGTTTTGAATCTGGGAAAAGCCATTTAATATATTGTTTGGTCATCTTTGAAGTAAACCATAATCACAACTGAAAAACTTGTTTGCACAGAGGAAGCGAACTGCACATGAACGAGCCAAAGAACTCTACAGCTCTGGGGAGTTCTCAAGTGGCAGAAAATGGGGAGATGATGCTCCCAAAGAGGAGATCGACACAGGCGCTGTAAACTTGATTGAGTCGGGAGCCTGTGGGGCTTTTGTTCATGGCCTGGAAGATGAGATGTATGGTAGGTGTTAACTTACTACCCAGTGACTAAAGAAGGATATACGATCTGGTTCGTGCATTTTTTTGAAACAGACCACTTGGCAATTGTGTGTGGGTTTTTTTGTTTTTTTGGGGTTTTTTTGGAGGGGGGGAGGGGGGTTTGGTTAACAAATTGTGGATTTCAGGGTTGTTGCTTCCATTGTAATCTTTGACTTTTGGGGGAAGTTATTTCAAAGATGTTATAATATTGTACAGTACTTTTGATCAAAGCACTTAATTGAGTAGCTACATCTACATCATCTAGTTGTACCTCTAGATCCTAGGATCACATATGCTTGTTAACATAGTGCTATTATACTGGTGTCTCCTGGTCTTACTGTGATTGCCGTGGAGGCTTTAGTTGTGTTTTTCCAACATTTAATATTGGGTCTATTCTTTTGAGCCTGGGTAAATTCTGAATGTAAAAGTTAGCACAGGTGTTCCTGAGCTCCACGTTTGGCTGTAGCATTGACTATGGTGACAGCCTCAGGAAAATGGATGTTTGCAGCTTTTTAGCTTGACTTTCCTGTGGGCAAATTGAGGATTTGTGTTTCATGGGGCTATTGAGAACAGCTAGTATTTGTGTAGAATCATGACTACGTTGAGTTCTAAATGTTATTCTGGAATTTGTTTTTAATGTTACTGGAAGGATGGTGCTAAATTAGAAAGTATAAAAACACTATAACTAAAATATCTCTTTTAGTTGTGTTGTAAAAATTGGTTTATTGTTCCATTACTCCTATAAATCAAAGCATGTCTTCCTAATGGAGGTGGTGAGCTAAACTCATCCTGGAGCTTAAAAATGCAACTTTGCTTCTTTCTGACTTAATGACAGAAATTGTTCGCTGGAGGAAGCCTGTTAATCGTGAACCACATTCTCCAGGTGTTTTACCATAGGTACTATATGGTGCCTTTGTGGGATGTCAATAAAATGGATAAAGATAGCGTATACACAGATTGAATAACGTAGATCTCTCTCTCCCTCCACTGCAGCATTTTTTAAATACTGCTGAGCTATCTCCTTCCTCACTCGCAGCAGTGCGTAATTTCTTACGTGGACTGTTGTAACTTTGAACTAAATTAGTGAGTCAGCTTCTGAAAGCAATATTGTTGAATTTTTTCTTTTGTTGTCATTTATTTGTTTTTCCTCTTTCATACCTTGGTCTTAATGACCACAGGGTCTGGTAGAAGTGGCAGAAGCTTTGTTACTGAATAAGCAAGGGTCTTGCTGTGTTTGCATTTTTCCACTTATTTGATTCCTGATGATTCTGATATGTTCTTTCAGAACAGCAGGCCTAAAAGCAACTTACAAGTTTAAGTAGATGTTTTCAAGATGAGCAATTTTGAGTGAAAAATAGAAATATGCTTAAAACAATAATATTTGTAAGACATCAGATTCTTGTTCTTATGATCCTGGCACATGAATGATCCCAGCACATAAATATTATGGAAGCTAGCGAGGATGGCTGTAGGGAAGAAAATCTCATCTTCTCTTAAGCTTGTTTTATTTGGGTATTCTTAGAATTCCTGCGATGTTTTATAGTCTAAATAAATGGACATTTTTGATCTCTTCTTCCTTAAATTATACATTGTTTTTAATAATTAGGTGGCATGTTTTTGCCTTGTTTTGAGGAATCCAAAGTCATGAAAGAGATGAAGTTCATTCTGTTTATTGCTGAAATACTGCAACTCTAGGGCTTTACAGCAATTTGTAAAGTGCTACACAGCAAGTTAAAAATGCAAAGAATGCTCTGAGCAATTAAGATGTCAGGCAGAATAAAGCAAACAGAGTTTAACTATCTAAATTAGTTTGTTTAAGATACCAGGGTTATAGCTGCACTTGCAAAACACGCTATGAAAGGCATAATATTTATTGGTGCATAAGAGGCCTGTTTTCACGTGAAAGTCCGTCTAGATACATTTACAGCAGTAACATGTGCTCCGTTGGAGGGGGGGCTTTTGATCTGGAGACTTTCCTGTGGAAAGGACTTTAGTCTCCTTTGTCCTCAGAGTTTCTTTAGCAATTCCTATCCTAGGCTTAGCCCTGGAATATAGTGAGTTGTGGCCGTTGGATAGTATACCCTTTAAACAGCACTAAGGATTGATTCCCTCCCTCTCTTCTAATAGAGGTTCGGATTGCTGCGGTGGAGGCTCTCTGCATGCTGGCTCAGTCTTCGCCTTCTTTTGCGGAGAAATGCCTTGATTTCTTAGTAGACATGTTTAACGATGAAATTGAGGAGGTGAGATTGCAGTCCATACACACGATGAGAAAAATTTCCAACAACATCACGTTGCGGGAAGATCAGCTGGATACTGTGTTGGCTGTCTTGGAGGTAAGAGCTGCTTTGGGGGGAAAAAATTGCCTTCCTGCTTTCTTTTGAGGTGTTAGCATTATATAATGCTAATCAGACCCATCCTTTGAGCTGAAACTGTCCACTGCTTTTTTTTTATTTGAGCACACTCAAATGTTCCTGATGTCCAATAGCTTGTAATCTCAAGTAGAACAGAATATTTTTTTTAAATAGATGAAAATTAGATAAAAACATTTTACCCTTAATTAGGGTAATGCAAAACCTGTGGTATTGCATAATGGGCATTTCCTCCTGTTTCTTTTTTTTCTCGTCCAGCACTCTGCATTATTTTGCATTGAATGCAGCTTAATTTTCTTTGGGTTTTCTGTGTTCAGTCACCCTGGCTACACCTTTTCTGAGCAAACAGAATAAAGACGTGGGCCCAAGATCACTCTTTTAACTATTTACCTGTACCATCTGCAGCATAGTTTTTGCTTTTCCCAGCCAGTGCTCTCCCACATGATGCTCAGCCAGGATTCAGGGGATAGCATGGGCCAGGCTGCCTTGTTCTGGGGAAGGGGAAGAGAGTTCAGCTGTATGAGCAGTGCTGTGCCATACTGCTTCCCCTCAGGCCTGTTTTATTTACTAACTGAGCTATAGCCCTTGGGACATGGGTGAGTTTGGGTGTTTTTTTTGTTTTTTTCTTTTTTTTTTTTTTTTTTCCCAGATTTGCAGTATGCAGTAGTCAAGTCTCTGCATCTTTTGGAGAGCTTCCCAGCCTTTTTTCATGCTGTGAATCTACTGTTTCTGTCTCACCTTGCTGTTTATTTAATCCTGTGTAACAGTGGCTGCAGAAAGGAGCAAGCAAACTACCGCATTTTATCAGTCTGTAACAAATGCTATGAACAATGATCTGAATTTGCAAACACAGCAGCTAGTTTCAGGTGTCTCAGGCTTTTGTGTACCTGACTGATATTTGTTCAGAGCTGAGCATCTGTGCATTAAGGGTATAAACAATTACTAGTTAGACTGGAAAAATTTAGGGTTCTGTCCTAGGCTTCTGCGCTGATTTATCCTGTATATTATGACAACTGACGTGTGAGAATGATTCACGATTTTGTCAGTTGGTCTGATTCAGAGAGGTGCTTGCTTGCTTTCTGTTTCAGCAGCAAAATCCAAACTCAAATACCAAAATAAAAGATTTGGAAAAATAACATTAATTTTAAGGCCTAAATTGTTTTTAGGGTGGAAATACGGAAGAGTTGAGGGGCTGTAGTTTCTGGGTTTGTTCTGCTTTGAATTTGTCTGAATAATTCAGTCTACTCTTTGCTCTTCTCACAAGGCTGAAGCTCTATATTCTGTTTTTTTCACATGGTTCTTTATCTCATCTTTCGTTGACTTGTTCTCCTATCTATCTCCTTGTGCCTCTCTTTTCTCCATACTGCCCTTCCTGTGGTCCATGTGACTCAGCCAGAATATTGCATTTCCTTGGGCATCCCATTCCAGTCCTTGGAGTACATATTCTTTTTCAGTCATAGTGTGTCTGTCCCTGTGTTCCCTTCCACCACGAAAAAGAAGGGCTGAGCAGTGCTTTCCTCCTTTGATCGTTTGTACGTGTTGGCTGTCATTTAAGAGCCTTTACAAGAGGATCATGTTTCTTCTTTTGTGCAAGACAGTGATGAATGTGCTGTCGATACTTGGCAAGTTATAAATAAAGTGAATCTACCACTGAAATGCATCCAGTTCTTGTATGCTGTCAAATTTCCAGTCTATCCAGCAGTGCTACACAAATGCTGGTAACAAGGAAGTATAATTCTTTTTTATATATATAAATATATGTATATATAATATATACATATATATATATAAAAGAATTATACTTCCTTGTGTGTGTGTATATATATATGTATATATGTATATGTGTATATATATATAAAACTACAATGTAGTTTTTGGTTGAAGGAGTATAATTATTCAAGCTGGAATTCAACCATAACACTTCTAAAAATACTGCTTGAAGAGCATAAGCTCTGCTGAACAATATCTTTTTGCCTAATAAATAAAATGGTGAAATGTGACTTTAAAAGTGGCGTATCAAGGATTCCATATTATCGTAAAGAACACGTAAGAGTGGTTTTTCTTTTTATTATATTTTATTATACTTCTATAAACCAGTCACTGGGTAGAGTTCTTTCTGTCTTATGGACTATCTTTGTTAATCTAGTTTGTTATGTCTTCGGTGCTTGTGCAGACTCTTCAAAGACTGGCAACTGAGTTAAAGGCTTGTGGAATTGAGCTTCAGATGTTGAATAACAGTAGGCTGCTTCCAAGGAGGATGAAACAGGATTGTTTCGCTGGTCATCTAGGAATTAGCCAACACCTTTACATTTTTGTTAGTGTCTGTGCCTAAGAATAGCGACTGAATAGCGACTCTTGCTCTGTTTGAGAAGGTAAATGGTGGAAGAGAAAATGAAGCACATGTGTAAATGAGACATCTTGGCTGAGTTCAAAAGCAGTAGACCCTGCAGCAGTTGCCTGGACTGAAAGTTCATCATTGTATAGCTATGATGAGCTGCAAATGTGTGCAAGTTTTTGGATGCCTCTATTACTAATTCATCCTTGGAAGAGGAATTGCTACGATTAAAACATTTGTATGCATGCGTATCTTCTCACTCAAAGGTGTTTGGGTTGGATTTTTAGGATTCTTCAAGGGACATTCGGGAAGCACTTCACGAGCTGTTGTGTTGCACCAATGTTTCAACTAAAGAAGGCATCCATCTTGCACTGGTGGAGCTACTGAAAAACCTGACCAAGTATCCCACCGACAGAGAATCCATATGGAAGTAAGTGTGTTTAGTGTCCTTGTGTTTCTGCTTGTTTTTCTGTTCTTCTTAGTAATTGAACAATCAGACAAATATTAACTCACTAAAGAGGTCACAGGTACTATAGGTGTAACATTCTGTTATTCTGTAAATATTTGGAATAGCAATTGTACTAAGCATTCTTCTTCTTCATGCCCAAAGTACAGATTCTGCATCTTATATATGTGTCAGTACTCGTACTGGGAATCCAGCACTGGTGGCCGTTTTTGGAAATAGCCCTCTATCATAAGCAGTCACTTCAAAGCATTCCCAGAGTTTTCAGTAAAGATTAATTCAGCCCTCAATTTAAAAACTCATCTCTTCAATGCAGATAATGCTTTGTACTTACTTGAAACTGCATTAGATAAGTAATATTTACCAGCGGCTGATTATATCAGTTGTAACAAGTAGATTGGCTACGTAGCATTATGCTCTTGGAGGGACTTATTCTGTCTGGGCTAAAATAACTAAAGGTTGTGGATTTTTTGGTAGCTTAATGGGAGCAACAAGGGAAGTGATATTACAACACACATTTTGAGATAGAATTCTTCGTTATTGTTGGAAACACTTATTTTAGTCTTATTTTTAGCTTGCTTTTTCTTTTAATATAGTCTTACATTGCTTTTGTGGGTTTGTGGGTTTTTTGTTTATTTGCCGTTTAAATCTACCTCACTTTTTCTTTTGGAAAAAAATTTATGTTTATTATTAGCATTTAGTATGAATGTTTTTCTTGAATTATGTAGCTCCAGGTGTTAAGTGTTTTTCAACATGTTTCTGCCCTAGATTACTTACAGTTTATTTAAACTGTATTTATTATTCCTAGCTGTTTCAAGTTATCTTCTCAGTTTTGTTGGATCCCACTAAACATTAAAGCAAATACTGTGTCCTGAAGAGACAGTAGTGCCATGAGTTTGCATGAAGACTTGGACATGAGGATTTTGAGGTTGATCGACACCTCACTATGCCACTATAATATAGACTAGCAATGCTTTAAAATGTTATATTTTGCAGTGTACATGCTTACTAAGAAATATTTCAATCTGTGTATTTTCAGATGCTTAAAGTTCTTGGGAAGCAGGCATCCAACTTTGGTGCTTCCATTAGTCCCGGAGCTACTGAGCACACATCCTTTCTTTGACACTCCAGAACCAGACATGGATGACCCAGCCTGTATCCTTCCAAGGAAATCAGTTGTTCTCTTTAACTCCGAAACATTTAACTCCAAAACACTTAATCATTTTTTTTTCTAATTGCTCATATTCGTTATACTGTTTCGAGCTATAGCAGGCAATCCTGCGGCTATTTCTGAATCCCTTTGCAACTTACTGTTATTATTCAGTAAGAGGTGGAATAACTGTTGTCTAGAACCATCTTCATAAATACCTATGGGATATAATTAACCAGATTATTCATTATAGTGAGAAAAAAGGGTTATCAAGGAGTTTGTCAAGGTTTAGGTCTTGCAAATGTGTTGTTTGATGTGAAAACGTCTGTCTAGTTTGCACTAATCTTAAAGATTGTTCAACCTTCAAATAAGAAGAATGATTTTCCCTGACTGTGGTGTGTTTTTTTTTTTTTTTTTTTTTTTTTTTTTTTTTTTTTAATACAAGGCTTCCCCTATCTTCACTGTTGTGTAATGTATGGAACACTATTATCTTTCAGTACAGCAGTGACTAAATCCCTCTAGTGCTATAAATTTATTGTCTTTTTGAAATAATTCAAAGTCCAAAATCCTTACATTAATGTTGGCACTTCTGATGCTTTAGCATACTAACTATTATTGTTATAGCATCATCTTTAATGATAGGAGATGCCTTAGAAATGTGGAATACCAGTTTCCTATTGTTCATTCTTCTCTCTTCCCCTCTGTGCAATTGCAGAACATAATTTCACTTATGGTGAATACAGAGAGATGTTAGACTGGAACAGCTCTCCTCTACTGTGAGGCGTATTTATCTTGCCATTCAGAGGCCATCAGCCAGAACATCTATACAAGTCAAAGAAATACCTTATCAGAATTAAAAAGGGCTAGGATCAGGTGGAAAGATGGATTTATCCCTAACATGATAGTTAAGCAATAATTTGAGTAAATTTATGCCCTAGTTGAGAATTGAAGGAACAGTGGGGAAAAGGACTTTCGTTTGGCTAAAAGGATCTTTTTACTCTGAACCAGAGAATATTATTTGATAGGGTGCTCAGGAGTAAGCTGACTGCCAAATCCTTTGGAGAGGTGTTCTGTGAAGACAGGGCTGGGAGCCAGAAACTGCAAAGTAGAGCTGGATGTCGGTCGTCTTTTTTTATTATTATTTTATTTTATTTTCTCTTCAAATAAATTGTTAAAAAGTTTAGTTTTGATTGATTCAAAGTATTTAGCAAGTTTGAATCAAATTAGCTAATAGCTTCAGCTGAAAACTCGAAAAGGATTTTGGTCAAAGAGAGGGAATCGATTTGTCAAGGTGCTGCCTCTATGCTTGGCAGCCCGTAACTACAGCAGACTTTCATGAAATAGGAAATGTGAGTCCAGGTCCCTTCTGTGCTTGTGAGAGGGTTTGAACTTACTTCTTTCTCGTGCAAGCAAGCACCCTCGCCATCCTGAGCTGTACACTGGGGTCCTGTTACTCGCTCCTGCTAGAGATTTTGTGCTTGGGGTTTCCCTGTTACAGGCGGATGCCTCAGCTCTTGGCTAATTTTGATGCCTTTTGTATTTCATTTACTCTTGGACTGTGAAAATGACTAAAATGACTTTTCTATTCTATTCCAGAATCCCCTTCCAATGTTGATTCCCTGATTTGATTTAAATCTGTGCAAGAGTGTTTTTTTGTTTGTTTGTTTGTTTTTGTTTTTGGGGGTTTTTTTAGGGTTTTTGCACCATAGGAGATGCAGTAGTTTTCAAGGACTCTGAGAAAAATGTTTACTTTTAGTTAGTATTTGGGTACTGGACAGGTAAGCAGAGAATAAGCTCTGAGATGAGCAAGAGCGAACTTCACCTACTAGACCCATTCTACATTTGCTCTCCCTGGCTCCCATGCTTTGTGTTGCCTGTGCGCAATCCCGCGTTGGCAATTACAGAACAGGCCATATTGGAGAAAAGATGTTATGTTTACACTTTGTACTTCATTTTCGTCTGCTCATACCGCTGCCTGTTTGGTTTTTGCTCATCACTCTCCCAATGTTAAAAAAAAAAAAATCACTCCTAAACAATTTCCAGCAAAGAAAGCGTTGTTGAGTTGTTGTTTAGCTTGCCACCCCCCAGGAACTCTTTCTGCTGCTGTTTATTTTTCTTTAACAATCCATTTCAATAGACATTGCTGTTCTGGTTCTGATTTTTAACGCTGCTAAAAGTTGTCCCACGATGCCCGCCCTGTTTTCTGATCATACGTTCCGACATTACGCCTATCTTCGCGACAGTCTCTCTCACCTGGTCCCTGCGTTGAGAGTAAGTTGAACCACCTCGCTTTGTGCTTCACCACTGTGTTGCTGCAAATACTGTAACGTTTTGAGTCCAAAAGGTTTTTCCTCGACCATCAAGAGGGTGAACATTGAATTGTTCGCTGAGTAAGAGGAGCCAAATATTAAATTGTTACAATATGGAGTTTGTAATGTTTTGGGGAGTATAATAATGTTGCTGCTCTCGAGTGAGAATAGCACAGAATTTGCTGGTTAGGGAGGAGTACTGGAGGGCAGGATTCCTGGGAGCTTTCTGGCAGTGGGATAAAGAGGAGTTTAGCCTATACAAATCTTGCTTACATCCTACTTGCATGATTTACTTGCAGATGTGTTCCCTGTCACTTCGAAGCGTCTTTCTCCTGCATGGAAGTATAGGTGGTGCTGATGTTGGCCG
The DNA here is from genome assembly GCF_028389875.1 of Rhea pennata. Taxonomy (NCBI): domain Eukaryota; kingdom Metazoa; phylum Chordata; class Aves; order Rheiformes; family Rheidae; genus Rhea; species Rhea pennata. Next base: position 212,601,592 of record NC_084663.1, read on the forward strand.
TAAGCCTTATCACAGCTCATAAAATCAGCTGCGCTTTGTGTGGTCTTGACTTCATCATCTCATAGTTCATAGATCAGGAAGATGTTTCTCTCAAAGGGATGTTGAAATTTAAACTGAAGATCTCTGTCCAGGGGGGGATTATAAAATGGAGAGGGTTAATTAGCAAAGATGCAGACATGAAAGCCTCAATTAAAAGCTTTGAATCTGGGAAATAAATTGGAGTTTTCTGTCGCTAGTATTCTTGCCTCTAACTAGTGAGGCGGCATCTTAGAATGTTTTCACTTGTGTTAAACTCTTCTCTTTTGTGTGCATGTGTTTCTCTTTGCTTAGTTGCCGGGTAGAAAGCTGGTGTCCTCCCCTGTCTCTACCAGTATTACACCAAATGAGGATCCTTCCCAGCAGTTCTTGCATCAGAGCCTGGAGAGGGTTTACAACCTTCAGCACCTCGACCCGCAGGGTGTGCAGGAGCTGCTGGAGTTTACCATTCGGTAAGGCTGCAAACAAACTGGTTGGTTTGTTTGAAGATGGGTTCAAATTCCCAATTTCTTTGAAGTAACTGCATTGATTCTGAATACGAGTATTTTACTTTGCTGTTGGGCGCTTAGTCTGAACCTCCTGATAGAAGTTGTGATTATATTGTGATTAAAAACAGAATCATGACCTGTTTAAAACAAAACCAGGGATCTCAGCTCTGGCTTTACTACACCAAAAGATCAGTGTGTGTTTAAGGGGAATATCTTTTCAGAGCTTGGCCAGGTAAGGATTCTCGTGTGGGACTGTTCACTTATGGTTGAATGTGCTTTCAGTTTTGTGGGATGGCAAGTTTGCATGTCGTTATTAGTTCTCTGTTCCTTTACAAATCCCTCGTTTTGATCGTGTTATTTGGAATGCACATGGGGTTTTTTGCAGGGAGAAAGAGTTTGTCCCCTTTGCTCTTCTAATTTTCAGGTCCCATGGCCTTTCATTCAGCGGGAGAGGGTTTGTTGGGTTCTTATAAATGGGACTGGTGATAAAGGACCCTGGCATTCTTCATCAGTGTGAAATTCATAGAGAGATTTTCCCAGAATAGACAACATTATTTTGCATTGCTGTCTGCTGTTGATAAAGGTGCACAGTGTGGCTTCTGAATGTGAGTTGTGTGTTTCCTTTTCAATTTCCTGTGCAGACTGATTTGCACAAACAAAACACTTGAAAAGGATCCTTTCAATGTGACTTGTCTGCTTGGTAGAAAAAGAGCTGTAGTTTAGGTGTTAGAAAAAAACAGTCTAAAATGCAGTGTTTGGATCCAAAATGTGAATAAAGAATTCCAAAAAGCTTTATTTTTCTTTCTTCACAAAAAATCTGCTTTTTCTAAACATGCAGCTGTGAATTACCTTTAAACCCACCTGCAGTGGAGAATGAACAATGTGCTCCTCACTGAAAACCTTCCTGTGAAAAGCAAATGACTTGTTCTCGACTATTTAGATGCTATTATGCATTAAACAGAACTAAACATTTTAGGCAGTCCCTTGGCAGAGTATCTGAAATCTCATAGGCACAATAAAATTCTGGAAACCTCACAGGCAATGGATATTTCCCATTCTGAATATAGGAATTTTATCTGAGAGCGCGATATAGATGGCTACATGTGTTTACATGCCGTAAAGGACAATAATACTCCAAAGTTATTGGAAATAATTTGTATGCTTTTTGGTGGGATTCCCCCCCCACACTGGAATCACTACCTGGGAGTTGTACTAAACCAACTGCTGTTTTCTACCCTTAAGTGAATGGGAAGATTTAACAACAAAACAAAAAAACGTTAAAGGTTATTTTGCAGAGGACAAGAGCTTGCGGCACTGACGGTTTGGTTGCTAAGAGGAGAGGGATAGAAGAAATTCACAGCAGTGGGTTCCCCAGTGGCACTTAGCTCCTTCCTCCTCCATCATTCTTGTCATCGGGGGAAGCAGTGCAGACCTCATGGAGCTGGTATCTGCTTGTGACTTGAGTTTCTAACTGTGCTGAGAACTGATGCTGTACCCCTAGGCTCTCCAGCTGAAGCTGTAGGAGAGGCTTTGTGAATTAGTCTGCGTGGTTTAGTTTCTCCCATCTATATAAGAGGATCGTTTTTTAAAAAAAAATCTTGCAGGCATGTTGAAATCTCATATATTTGTATGGAAATAGAATTAGGGGAATCGTGAACCATAGAAGACTGGAAAATGGAATATTTGGCTGTTAGCTGAGAAGTGGCATTCCATTCCCCAGGAGCGTGTTGTGGTACATTAAGTATGATGTGGAAATGAAGCACCAGGGAGTCTGTTCTTTTCTGCTCTCCTGCAAAGGCTGGAGTTTAGTCACCATGTAAGGCTCAGACTGGCTCTGCTGTTGCTGCATTTAAGGAAAGACCAACCCCTCTGCTTGGGAAAGATTTTTCCTTGGCGTCAGAGTTCACAGACAATCTCATGGATTCTTTCAGTGTCTCGGCTATCAGCAAACTTCAGGTTTGGCCGAGCCTGAGTTTTAGAATTGCATCATAAATATAGGAGCATTACAGCTAAAATAAGAGGACGGTTAGCTGATGAAACAGCATTCATTTTAATTTGGGGGTTTCTTTTAATAATAGTGGGGAACATGGAAATTGACAGTTTTAGTATGCTTCTGGAGCAAAGCAAAATGCAAATAAGAACAAAGATGTGTTGAATCCACCTTATCCAAACTGTTTTTCATTACAGAACTGAAAATAAGTTCTCTTAATACAAATTTTTAATTCGTTTTAATCCTCAGTGGTCAGCGACATTAAGCTTTTGGGGTTCCATTGGCTGTCTTTTTTCTGGAGAATAAAAGCTACTTTTGTAGCTGTATGCTTTACAATAAATAGTTATACCCCACAGCAGCTTGTTTTGACCATATCAGTACACTGGACTTAAAGAAGCTTGTTTTTAAAAATGCAGCTATAGAATCATAGATTCTGTAGTTCAGATGTGCCTTATTGCATGACTCCAGCATGTTCGAAACAATCTTTTCTAGCCAACATGAGTAGTTAGATTTCCCAGCAGTGTAACTCAAATGGGTCATTAGCTGCTGTAGAAATCTGGAGTGTCTTAAGTTAAATCTGGAACTGCTACGCTGTATGGTTCCTATAGGGCTGCAGAGTAGTGTGGGTTGACAGACTTGCTGCTTCCACTGCTGTGCTCATGACAGCCTCCAGGAGCAAGAGAGATGCTGCAAATTGTTCTGTAGTGCCTCGTTTCTAAACGATTTCTGGTGCTTTTTGTAGGAATAAGCAGAAAGGAGATGCAGGAGGAGCTGGCTGGTTCAGCATTGCTGTTGCTGCACTCTGAGTACACTCAGATTAACATTTTGCCCTGCCCCTCTTAATGTTTTTTTTTTCTTTTTTTTTTCACTTGCTTCAGTGATCTTCAGAGGCTTGGAGAACTGCAGTCAGAACTGGCGGGGATGGCAGACTTCACTGCAACTTACCTTCAGTGTCAGCTGCTCCTCATCAAGGTTTGGTATCGTCTGGGTTTCTTGGACTATTGGTCTGAAGTGCCCACAGTCCATTGCAGTGGTGCACTTTTCCTGTTTTGATGTTTGCGCTGAAAACTGATTTGTAATGAAGGTGCAGGTTCCCTGGGGCTCCGATGTTCCTGCTTTCCTTCTGCGGCAAATTATTTACGTGGTGACTTTGCAAATGAGTACACCAGTACAGATGTCTGCTCTTGTATGTGGAGCTTACGCTGGTTTGCATACATTTGCCAGTGCGGAGTTTGATCTGTTTTTTGACAGAAATCTTCTACAGTGGTGAAATGTTCTGTCCATCTTATATTAGCAGATGTCCTGGTTATTTTGACAAAATAGCAGCAGCTATTTTCAAAGTCAGCTTCTTGCTGTAAACAGGAACTCAAACTTCTTGCTTTACTTCTCGAGCTATAAACTGGTGGTATTATTTAAGTTAGTTTGCTGATACTCTCTAGGTGTTAGAAGGTGGCCTACATAAACGCAAAGCAAGAGTTCACAAACCAGTTTCCAGAAGGTGCCCAGCAAAAGCTTCGTTATGTAAAACCAGGAAAGTATTTCAGTTTCTTTGCTAAATGTGTAGTTGCCAATTGGAATATCTTACAGCAGCCCTGAAGTCCTTGGGAAACATTTACAGCTTGCAAATACATTTGGATGGGTGGTGTTACACTTCCGAGCAGTAATAGCTACATCTGCAAGTTTTGCCCAAGCAGAATGTGCCGTCCATGCAGAAGGCTAGCATTTGGATTAGGCTTTTTTGGCTTTCCTTCACGCATTGGCTGGGGTGAACCAATGTACGTTAGCTGAAAGAATATGATATTTTGTGTTTCTGGCAAAGATTGAGCTGCTGGACAGTCAATACATCAGTGATGTGGAAGAGCGAATAGTGTGGATGAAATGAGAAGTAACTTGGAATATCGTACAACTAGAAATTCTGATACAGCAGAGAGAAACTTTATATATATATATAAAGGATATTGTATGTGTGTTCTGGAGCTGTAGCTCCAATCAGCTTTGTGTGTAGCTGTACCTAAGGGCAAGCAGCTTCAAAAAGGAGACAGTGGTATACATCGTTCAGGCAGACTTCCTGACATTTTTTGACACAAATCAAAAAGCAAATAGTTTTCTTTTTTGTGTTTGTTTGTTTGAGTGCAAATATCAGTAGCTCTGTTTTACTCACTAACTCTAGGACTTTTCGAAGGGGTGAAACTGTCACCAGGAATGCTCTGAAATATGACTGGATGGGTATCTTTCTGGGGACCAGTTGGTGTTGTTTCCACTTTTATCTGTCATCTAAGAATGTCCTGATCTTAGTCTCAAAGAGGTGATAAAGCAGTAGTTATCGTTTTTTCTAATAAACGATTGCATTCTGCGTAAAGCTCTCCATAAAAGATACTGAAACGCTTGCTCCTCAACAAGTCTGTAATTGATAGTTCTGTAAAATATTATTCTCAACTTGTCTTATATTTTATAATAATATCAGTGCCTCGGTATTTATATAAATTTTGTGTTTTTGAGGACCTTTTTCCCCATATTTTGTTTAGAAGCACGAAATAAACTTGTGTTCTGCTTTCCCAAACAAACCCTTGGCCAAGAGGCAGAGCACATACCCTGTTCCCAACGTTACCCAGCACAGGGTTATAACTTGTTACTGTTTTAGAGTGAACTAGGTATTTATCATACTTCATGGTTTTCTTTTGTAGGCCTTGCAGGAGAAACTGTGGAACGTGGCAGCTCCTCTGTACCTGAAACAGAACGCGTTGGCGTCTGCTGCAGCGAAGCAGGTGAGGTTGAAGCTTCTGAGTCTCCATGGAGGCAAGTCCTCGGAAACGAGCCCTTCCTTACCGTGAGCCAATGCGCTTCTGATTTTCTACTACACTAGTCTGTCCAAATGAATTCTGGTTTATCAAAGTGGAGTAACTTGTACATGGGATGATACTAATACTAGGTTTGACTTATGCTTGACTTCTCAGATACTGAATGTGTTCTGAGTTGCTTGACTACTGTTTTTCCATTAGGAAAATGGTGGGTGATCAGGTGAGAGGTCAGGTGAGACGTTCGGAGTTAGGCTTTTTGTAATTCAAATGTGTGCAGTGGATTTTGTGCACTAAATGCAATATTTCCAGTTACATATTGTGCAGATATAAAATTCTAAAACATACTTATATTTTAGAATTAATTAAACTACAGTCTGTTACAGTAACAATTTAAAAGACAAATGTAGGCACTGTTTAACAGTGTTCATGTAGTACTGACATAGAGATCAAAGAATCATAGAATTGTTAAGGTTGGAAGGGGCCTCTGGAGATCATCTAGTCCAACCCCTCTGCTCAAGCAGGGTCACCTAGAGCATGTTGCACAGGATTGTGTCCAAGCAGACCTTGAAGATCTCCAGGAGACTTCACAACCTCTCTGGGCAACCTGGTCCAGGGCTCCATCACTCTCACAGGGAAGAAATTCCCCCTCACGGTCAGGCGGAACTTCCTGTGCTTCAATTTCTGCCCATCGCCTCTTGTCCTGTCACACGGGACAACTGAAAAGAGTTTGTCCCCGTCCCCTTCACACCCTCCCTTCAGGTACTTCTAAGTACACGTTGATCAGATCCCTCCTCAGTCTTCTCTTCCCCACGCTGAACAGGCCCAGCTCTTGCAGCCGTTCCTCATAGGGCAGGTACTCCAGCCCTCTGATCATCTGTGTAGCCCTATGCTGGACTCTCTCCAGTAGCTCCATGTCTCTATTGTGCTGGGGAGCCCAGAACTGGACGCAGGACTCGAGATGAGGCCTCCCCAGGGCTGAGGAGAGGGGCAGGATCATCTCCCTCCACCTGCTGGCAACACTCTTCCCAAGCACCCCAGAAGACCATTGGCCTTCTTGGTCACAAGGGCACATTGCTGGCTCATGGTCAACTTGTTGTCCACCAGCACTCCCAGGTCCTTCTCTGCAGAGCTGCTCTCCACAAGGTCAGCCCCCAGCTTGGACTGGTGCCTGGGGTTATTTCTCCCTAGGTGAAGGACTCTGCACTTGCCCTTGTTGAACCTCCTGAGGTTCCTCTCCACCCAGCTCCCAGCCTGTCCAGGTCTCTCTGAATGGCAGCACAGCTCTCAGGTGTATCAGCCACTCCTCTCAGCTTGGCATCATCCGCTAACTTGCTGAGGAGGCACTCTGTCCCCTCATCCAGGTCATTGCTGAAGAAGTTGAACAGGATGGGACCCAGTACGGAGCCCTGGGGGATGCCATTAGCCACAGGCCTCCAAACATTGAGGGCTCGTCCAGGATTTGAATTCGGTACTTCTTGCAGCCTAAGCGAGAATTTTACCCCTAGACCAACGAGCCAACATGAAGATCAAAAACATGGTTAAATCTGGAGTTCAGCTTGAAGGCAGAGATCTTTTTCAGATCAGATTAGAAATGGGGCAGACATGAAAGCCTGACAGTTTCTGCCTGTGACTTACTTTGGATAAGAGTCTGCAAGAGTTACTGATGCAACCTGAGCCTATTAGGAGAGTCTGTGTTAGTCAAGCTGTACTCGTGGTAGAAGATGACAGTTAGGGATCATTGAAGCCCATTAGACATACTGAAGTCTATGAGGCCAGGTGGGATGCCTCTGAGGGTGCTGAAGAACTAGTTGTCATTGTGAGGCTGCTTTCTTGTCTTCAAAAGCTCATGGCAACTGGACAAGGTTCATGATGACTGAAAAAAGGCAAACATCAGACCATCTTCCAGAAGAGTGAGAAGGGGCTCTAGGTTGCCCAGAGAGGTTGTGGAGTCTCCTTCTCTGGAGATAATCAAAACCCACCTGGAAACAATCCTGGCTAACATGCTCCAGGTGACCCTGCTTGAGCAGGCAGATTGGACTAGATGATCTCCAGAGGTCCCTTCTAACCTCAACCATTCTGTGATCCTGTGAGAAGGAGATCTAGAGAACTACAGGCTGGCTGGCCAGACCTCAGCCCTGAGAAGGTCATGGAGTAAATCCTCTGAGGAGCCATTTTGAAATGATTGGCTGCAGCCAAAATGGATTTACCAAGGGCAAATTATGCCTGAACAACCTCTTTGCTTTCTACGATGAGGTGACTGCTGTTGTGGACAAGGGGAAGGCAATGAATGTTGCAACGACTGGAGGTCCATTTCCGCCAGAATTTTTCTGTGTTTCTGTTTGGTATAAATGATCATATCCTGAAAAAAGCAAAGCTGAACACTGGGAAAAAGTGAAGGAGAAAGAAAGCTATTAAAAAGTCTGGAAGAAAATCTAGGATAAAGGCAAGTCCATATATCTGCTGGGAAGCAATACTGACATTCTGAGTATCCAGTTAATTAAAATGTAGTAAGAGGCAGCTATTGCTGTGCATCAAAAACCTATATGCTGTTGGCCGCTCTCCCCAGGGACCAGTACAAACAAAAGCCTGTCAGTTTTTTACGCCTTCTCTAGTTGAACTATCTTTGCCGGGTGCCCTTCTCAGCAGCGTATGAACCCCCTGGGAAGCTGCTGTCTGTTGTGATTGTGGATGTAGATTCCTTCCCATCAGTAACTTGCCCATTCTTGGGCTCAATATGATTGTAGAGAAGCCAGTTACACTAATTTGAGTACTTCTCTTGCCTGCTTAAGCCCATCTGTTCTAAAGATGCAATATCGTAATAACAAAAATTGCAGTGTGTTTAAGCTTTTAACTATGTGGCTAAAATAACCTAGAGTGATGCTTATCTCGTGATACTGCAGCTGAGGATGGGGACTATGCGAAGTGTTCTTGAGTGTAAAGTTGTTTCCAAGACAATTATGACAACTCTAGCTCTAAAATATAAAACTGCAGGGCCAATGGGACTACTGTATTGTGCTGCTTACGTCTTGTGTGTCAGAGCAGCCAACAGGGGAATCGGTGAGCGTTTTACCGCTGGAAATCTAAAGTGCAGCGTTGCAAAGTAGGCTGCCAAAGAGGAGAGTGCTTGATTTCAGGCAAAATTTCATGAATTGTTTCTTTAATTTATTCAAAATAACTTTTAATAGTAGGAATCATCTTTATGCCACAAATAATTTCATCGAAAGAATAGGATTTGTGGATTAATGTTTCTCAGTAGGAGGAGGGAAAATACTGGAATTTTGTGATCAAGTTTGCAAAATGATTTAACAGCATCTGATTTCTTGTTATTCCTGTGTTGTCTGACAGATCCTGGAAGAAACTTATAAAATGGAGTTCATGTACAGCGGAGTGGAAAGCAGACAAGTGGTCATTATCCATCACATGAGACTGCAAGCGAAGGCGTTACAGCTCATAGTGACGGCGCGTACCACCAGAGGGTAAGGATGACCTGGTGAAAGAGAAGGATGTGAATCTCCTTAGGGTTAGCTAAAGCCTTAGTTTTCTCAAGCTTTTTTTTTTTTTTCCTCCTTTAATTGGGGGGAAAAAAATGCCTAGGGTAACTTAAATGCATAAAACATCATGGCCAATGACCATTTGCCAAACAGATTTGGAATGAAGAGACAACTTCTTTTGTCTTTGATTTAGCTATATAGTGACACAGTATTAAATTAGATGATAAAATTAATAGGAAAGCATGTTTTGGGAGTTGAGTTTTTTCTCAGCTGGGAGCATAAGAAAGCATAAAAAAGTAAAAGCATTGTAGAGTGTCTTAGAGTTGAAATGTGGGACTTATTTAAATGAGAAAAAAATCATACATATTGAAGAATTCACTAAGTATATTTACTTTGTTAAATGTAAGTTAGTTGCTGAGATTTTTGCATCATAAAAGAATTGTCTTTTATTGATGTTCTGCAACTAATGTTTGGGTGACCTGGACATAAAATGCTTATGCATATGGATGACTTGGATCACATGAGAAGCTGTATGTGGTTCATTTGGGCTGCTCGGGTGAATAAAGGTACATGTGGTTTTAAATGTTTATAAAACTAGAACTTTATTTGGCAGTGTTAGAGCAAGGTGCTTTATCCTAATTTGTTTTGGGGGGATGTTTTTGTTTTTTCAGGGGTGTTGAGTTCATTTGCCTTCAATTTGCTGTGTTCCCTTAGAGGTCAATAATGTATTTGCTTTTTAACCTTCTGATTCCTAGTGGAGAGTTAGCATTTTCCCACAATGACTTTGGGAACTTCATCAGTGCCTTGTGCAAATGCAAAGAGATTTGGGGCAGGGGGAGAGGGAAGAAGATAGTACTGCTTCCTTTTTTATTCTGTTGGGTTTACTTTTTTTCTTGTGGGAATGCCCTTCTGGCCTCCTGTTGTCTTTAAGATCTGGTAGTTTCTGTAAGCTTGAACTGGATTCCAAAATACCTAAATACTTATACGTATAGTGCCAGCTTTCTTTATTGGAAATAATAAAAAAGGAATGTTATTTTTATTACAGAGCTGAACCCCTTTTTGGGATGTGTGAAAAATTCTTACAGGAAGTAGATTCTTTTCAGAGGTGAGTAATTCTGTTGCTTTTTCGCTTTCTGCTTTAAAACCTTAGTTGATGTAAAATGTTTTTAAAAGCTGATGGTGTTTCTTCTGTATGAAACCCGTTCTCGGATGTGTCAAACTTGACTTTCAGAATTATGTAATTCAAAAATAAAGTCTCTCCACCTCTTCACAGGATGCTGAGAGCAGCAATTCTGTACTGAAGGCCCTTTTAGGACTTGCTGTTCTGCATTTGTATTGGATTTTTCTGTAGTTGAAGCAGTTGTCAAATACATGCAGAGCATTTGGAGGTGTCATGTCATCTCTCATTCACTTCACAACTTTTGAACATGCGTGATGATTGCCATCAGACTACCTGAAACCATTAAGGCTCATTATCATCATGGAATATTCCATGCATTTTCTGTCTCTTCCCATCTCCCTCTCCCTGTTGCTGCGCTACATCAGAGCCTGCTGTCGTAAGACAGTGGTGAAGCAAGAAGTAGACTCTTTTCTAAACCTGTGATCAATGGAGGAGCTGTCATAGAAGAATGATGGAAAAGGAATTTTCCGCTTCCTCCTCCCCAAATTTCTGAATTGGAAATTAGAGAGCAAACGAACCATCTACATGCTCAGGGTGGGAATCATCTCACCCGGTTGTAAACATTTGCATTATAGCCACTGCTTATGAAGCAGACACCTGGGCTCTCACTGAGAAGAGAGGTGCGTCCTTCATCTTATCCTAGTATAGATTGGTGATTTGTGAGCTGTTTGGATGGACTTGAAAGGAAGCTATCAGAGGTAGATATCCAGAGTTGACTGAGCAGAATTCCACCTCTAGTTCTTGATCAAATTCCCATTTATTTCTGGTCCATGTGCTTGGCGGTTGTGGCTGTTGAAGTGATGAGAAAAGGGATCTGAATATACCCATTCCCTAACGATAAGCTTATTTGGTGGCTAATGAATAGAACCGTTTGCTTCCTTTTTTTTTCATCTTTTTCCTGATGCTGAATCTCAGGATCAACAGAAGTCATCACTTAGAGAAGTATAGCCCCTAGGGGCAGTGGTGGATTCCACAAAGGGGAGTCTGGATGATGTTTAGGTCTCAATTAGCTGTGAGATCGCCTGTAAATACCTGAACATGTAAAATGCCTGGCTGGGGTGTGCACCCTCAGCGTGCCAGCTTTTAGCTGCAGTCAGTGACAGAGTAGCTGATATTTGCTGTCCATTCAGTGGCTGTCAGAGGAACACAAAGATGCACGTTCCTACTTAAACCTCTTTGCACGCAGAGGGGAAGGGGCTTGGGTTTTTTTTTGTTTTGTTTTTTTTTCTCTCCATTTTTGCCAAGCCGTGACATGGTGATAGAGGCTTCCGTGTTATGGATAATGACACTTACTAGGACCTTGAAAGAAAATCACATCTCTAGGGCTCTGGATCTTGAAGCTGTTTTTTGGCATCTCCTGAATTCCTATGTGGGCTTTAAAGACTAACACCACAGGTGAAGACGGACTGCACAAACTGGTCTTGAGAAGCAGGGAGGAGAACCTGCTGTTTAACAGAGAGAAATGGTGCATTTTTTTTCCCCCACTAAATTGCACAAGTGAGAGTTTTATTAAGCTTACAAAACCATCTTGTTAAACTTAGAAAGGCATCTCAGGTATGAGATGGATGTGTATCAGAAGGGGAATCTACATGCAGAACCGACAGTAAGAGAATGGCAAAAAAGAATGCTTACTCTTTTTTGTCAGATTTGAAACTGGAATTGAAGACTACCTGTTTTACAACACCACTCTACTCTATATCTAATTCTACCATTATAACTAAGTATAAAGATTAAGTAGCTTGACTGAAAATCACAAGACTATTGAAAAATGTTGAGATAAGCATTTGATTTTCATTAATATGTTCTTAACACACGCAGGTGTTTCATCTCTGAGCTCCCACATATGCAAGGCAGTTTTGTCGATAAACTGCTGGACTTAATGCCCAGACTTGTGACCTCCAAGCCTTCAGAAGTGGTCAAGATCCTTCAAACAACGCTAAGACAAAGTACTTTCCTTCACCTTCCTCTTCCAGAGCAGGTCAGTGTAACGCAAAGGTTTAAATGCAGCATTCTTACAAACTGTCTTAGAAGCCAATAGACCCTGAGGCTTTTTTGTTTCAGCTTGGTGATCAATCACAAGGGTTATTTCTTTGAACTAGATATCTAATATCTCCAGGGCTGTTGCAAAAAATAGAGGTTTAGTAATTCCTGACTTCCTGACTGTATCTAAAATTATCCAAAATTGATCCACAATATTTTCCTCTGTTAATAACAGTCATGATTGTCTTGTCTTTTCTTTTTCTCTCCTATTCACTTTTGAAAATGCCCCTGATAGCTCCACAGAGCTACTGCGACTATCATTGAGCCTACTGGTGAATCTGACAACCCCTTGAGGTTTACATCAGGCTTGGTAGTGGCCTTGGATGTTGATGCAACTCTGGAACATGTACAGGATCCCCAAGGAACTGTTAAAGTTCAGGTAAGGAGTTACTTGACGTAAGTGCGAGCAAGATTGTATTCTAGGGGGAGTTTGCATAAGGATGTTATTACTTTATTAGTAGCAGTGTTGAATTTCTGTGTTTTTAACACATGCATTCAGAAACTGGCTTGTATATCATGCACTGCATTGACTTACATCCAGGTCCTGAGAGCTTGCTGTGAGCACTCTGATGCTATTCTGTGCTACACACATGCTGCCAAAGGCACTCGCACGTTATGAACACGGACACTCAAACACACACTGGGGAAAAAGGCAGCTTATGTAATGGCAAGAAGGGAAGCAAAAGACGCTGCTCTGAAGCACGCAGAACGACATAGGTGTGTGCCTGTCTATATTTAAAATTTAGCTTTCTTCCTGCTGCTGAACCACTTATTTAAAACATAGCTAAGAAGGTGGCTGTGGTGTGATGTTAAGCAAAATATGCAAGTTCACTGCATAACAAAGAAATCAAATCCCCTGTTTACAATGCAGAGGAAGAAGCTGATGTCCACGTGCTTTATCCCATGTGCTGTTGTTCTGCATGGTAGGTTTGTGGCCATTCAATCTAGAGCAACTGGACTCCTGGCTCCGAGGCTAAGTACACCTTCCTGCCTTCTGTGTTCAGGCAAAAAACAAAACAACAGTGCACGTCATGTAAATCCCCAGTGCAGCTCTCATTCAGTGTTTCTTTTTCTTTATTTTTTTCCCCCCTATAGGTATTGTATCCAGATGGACAAGCACAGTTAATCCATCCTAAACCAGCCGACTTCCGAAATCCTGGTCCCGGAAGGCACAGACTGATAACTCAGGTTTACCTCTCGCACACAGCCTGGACAGGTAAGGTTCGTGATAAAATACGACGCGTTTGTGTTGCTGCCTGTTTTGAAGGTGGAGGATTGTGTCGTGCTTGATCCCAGTCTTTTGCGCAAAAGGTGTTCGCATCCGCACACAGGCTTCCTGGCATGAGGAGCCTTTAAATAGGAGGACACATGTTTAGAGTGGGGTCACCCGTTTCAGCGCAGAGCGAGACTGGCTGCTGGAGGCAGCCCTGCATCCTCGTTTAAAAGTAAGGAGTCATGGTAGACTGATCCATTCTCGTTCGTTGTTTCAGTTCTGACGGGTATCTGAGCATGGCAGAGAACCTTTGGAACTGTGTGTACTCGACAGTATAATTTCCGTGCTGATTAAAGTTTCACTCTTTTACGCCCTAAAAAACCCACCCTTTATCTCCGATGAAATATGCGACTCTGATGTTTGTGTTCAGTTGTAGTTGGCAGTCACACTTTCCGCGTACGAAAGTGCTTTGGAAATTGGTTTGTGGGATTTCAAACAAGAAAAGCAAAGAATTTTTTTTCATGGCTCCCTTTCTCCTGTTTTTTTTTTTTTTTTTTTTTAATCCCTTTGCATTTATTCAAATGTGGGCTTTTTTTTTTCTTTTCTGTGCAGTTTATTTTTTTGGTTAATAGGAGTCAGTGGTTTATTTTTTAACCAACTTTTTTTTTTTTTAACTGCAATGTTCTCTTTCACTTAGTCATTTTTCTACAGCACTTCCATAGCACATTCATTTATCCTGCTTCCTCTGTTTTGTTTTGGAGAAGAAAAAATGATATTGTTTCTGTGGCTGGAAGTATCTGGGTTTAAAGGCTGATCTGCTGCCAGAGGGAGCAGAATCAAGTTCTTATTTCTAGTTCTACAGTATTTGCTAGAAGGACATTTTCATTATGGTCCCAAGGGGTTCTGTTTTGGTGCCTCCCCTGGTCATTATTTTAATTAATTTAAATTTGACATTGGAACTTAAGCTTATAAAATGTGGCGATGGTACCAAGCGGGCAGTGGCTGAGAGAACCAAGTCAGAATTCGAAGTGATATCGGCAAAGTGGAGAAATCGCCTTAGTTCAAGAAAATTACTCATCGGTGACCACTAAAAAGTGTGTGTGTAGGAAGGAGAACATCCAGACCTAAAGGGTGGAGTAAGGGATGGATGCATAGTAGAATGAACAGCTACAAATTAGAGAGTTGACAGCCTGACAAGAAGTTGGATCTTACTCAGGGAGATGTTAGCTGAACTGTGGTATAACTGTGGAAAAAGATTATTTATTGTGCTCTGTTTGGTGGTGATAGTGTTTCAGCTGGGCATACTGCTGCAGTCTGGGGCACCACGTTGTCAAGATTACATAGACAGAATTACGTAGAGAAATGCACTGAGAAGAAGAGGTTTTGGTGCTGCGGTCTGTAAGAAAACCTAAAGCAATCACGTCCTGCAGTCTAGGAGCGAAAGTTTTGACAAGGATCTTGTTCCGCTCAGAATCGTATCATATAGAGCAAAAGCTTATTTTCATTATGACCGCTGGGAGAAGAACGAGACAAAATCACCTTACGTACTCTATGGACAGTTTTAGGAATACCTGCCTAACTACTGAGGTGGAAAAACAAGGAAAGAGGCTGTCTTGCAATGTAAAAATCTCCAACAGAAGACAATCTTTAAGTAGTCTGTGTTGAGAGTCTTAATCAGACTCCACCTAGATTTAACTTAGTCTTGCCATAAAGCTAGGGAACTAGGCCTTCTATCTTTTGACAATTATTTTTGAAGTTTGCTAATTTTAGGTTTATCATAGCATTCTCTTTTTAAGCGGTGGCTAAGAGGGAAGAGGGGGGGAAAAAAACAGTGCTTAGTTCTACCATACTGAATGTAATGACCAAATTAAAGTTTTAAACTTACCTTGAAAAATTAGTTTTTCAAGACGCTTTTGGGTTCTGATCTTGTAAACCTAGAACGGTTCTGTACTTAACCTAGAATAAGTAAGCTAAAATCTTGACCAATTTTGAACTGCAGTGAGTTATTTTGTTCAGCATCGCTTCTTCACTGTGTGATGATCGTTGTTTGGGTTATTCTTTTTTCTTTTCTCTTCAGAGCCGTGTCAGATTGAAGTGAGGTTACTGCTGGCCTACAATTCCAGTAGGAGCAAGGCATCTGCTAAAATTCCCAAATGCACCTGGAGCGACAGCACGGAGGCTCTCCCGCTGTCTGAGAATGGCATAGAGGGAACCATACCGTTCAGCAAACCCGTCAAAGTCTATATAATGCCCAAACCTGCCAGGCGGTGAGCAGTCCGTCACTGAAAGACACCTATTTACGTGATTCTTGGGTTACATGAGAACAATTTACATTCCAAGGTAGTGAACCAAGCCAACACAGTGTTACACTTGCACAAAAAGAGGTAAACCGTGATAAAACGGCTACTGAAGAACAAACGGTCTTCGCTGTTACAAAGAAGGTCGATCAATACGGGAGTTATTCGAACGGTTTCAAGGAATTGCGGACGTTCCCATATCGAATCAACAAAATCAAGGCAACTCTCGGTCAACGTTCCAGTGACTATTTCATTGGGCCAAACACTGCAGTTTTCACCTAACAAAAGTTTCTCTTCAAGGCCTTTAGGTTTCTTACTCAAGGTATTTACTGTGTAAATACTTAGGAATTTAAATCCATGTTATTTTACAACACTGAAATGAAATTAAGGGTTGGTTTCTCTTTCTGAATGTCTGAAACTTTTATTTGTGCATTGGTATCTAAATCCTTAGCAAAAAAAAAATTTCTAAAGTGCTGTTGTCCTTGTGTAGGAACTGCATCTCCAGGTGATATTACCAGTTGCCATAGGCTCAGTCCTGAGGTTCTTCACATCCTGTACGGCCGTATTGAAGTTAGTGGTTTTGGGGAGGGCGTAGATTGTTAATGTTGCAGGGCTGAGGGAGGAGGCACACGCTGGCTCACACAGCAGAACTTCAGTTAGCAGGACGTGGAGTTTAACTGAGTAGTAGCAATGCAACGCTATGTTACTTTTCTTTTTTTTTTCCTGAGGTGGAGTCATACATCTTTACCTTTGCATTATAACTCCCCTTTCCAGTTGCATATTTTGTTTGCCTTTAGGAACCATGTGATTGAATAGCACAGGCTGAAAAAAATACTAATCTTACTCCATTTAAGTTTTACAGAATTTGTTTCTGTGTGTTGATCTTTCTCCTGGACTGATCATGCTGAGATTAGAAAGTCCGTTTAGCTTTTCGTTTCTGCAACAGTTTTGGCAGTCAAACCTTTTCTGATCTGCTTGAAGTAGCTGAACACACTCTCAATTAAGCAGCAGTAAGTCAACGTGTCAGTGTTTCTCTAAGCAGGTGAGCTAAGAGGGACAGGAAGCCCTTTCCCAACGGGACGGGCACAGCTGCAGATCTGCAGTTGAGGACCAAAATAACTGGTCCAGTAGAACATCTGCGCCCCCTTCTCGTACCGCACTCTGCTCCTGGAGGGCTTGTTCTTGCTGGAAAAGTGATGCTCACGGCTGCCTTCTTGAAAAATGCCCGTTCATCACCCCCAAGTGCAAGACTATGTTTCAAAGGACTAAGGAACCTCCTATGATTCTTATCCTTTGATAGGATTTGCCAGGAGCACTTGAAGTGTGAAACTTGCTAGTACAGCAGCCGAATGTTACCTGTGTTTTATTAAATTAATTGCCAAAAAAAAACAGTATATGTAGCAGGTAAACAAAGTAGTAAAGAAATACCTTCCAGTTGTAAAAAGATTAGTTTAATTACTTATGCAAAAGCCTTTATATGGTTTCCTACAATAAAATTGGAAAACTCCTAACCTGTTTTGTGTTACTGTAAGCATGAACATGTGGGTCTGTGCTAATAAGAATTTTTTTTTTTTAATTTCTTCTATTTTAGCGCTGACGAGTTGTGGTCCCAAGGCCAACTCTATAACCATTCAGTTGCTTTAGGTGTTCATGTATTAAAAGTCCCGACTTTTAGAGACTGTATTTTTTATTTCAGCTTTAGGGCACTGGTTTGTAAGCCTGCTGCACAGCTGAGTTGTTACCATCTGACTTCTTTTTGGCATCCTCAGCGGAGTTCCTGCGGGACACGGGCAGATGTGCAACTCTGATTACGAAGCAGTGTCCTGGGCAGGTACTCGATGAGTTGAGCTATCACCACACACCTCAGTTTTCCACTTCCCCAGCGTCTGAGCGGTTTGTCGTCCCCGTAAAGACCTCTAAGCAGGATCGGGTCCGCGTGCGCGCAGCCGCAACCGGTGCTGTGGTCGGCAGAGCAGAGAGCGGGGGCCGAGCGGCGCTGATGGGCGGCACGATGAAGCGTTCGCACCGCTCCCTCTCCCGTGGGTGAACGCTCCCCGTCCCTGCAGTGACCGGCTCGCTGGCGTAAGCTCTGCTTTCCGTCAAGGTAGCCTGGTTGTCCTGTGGGTATCAAATTACAAGTTATTACTCGGTTCGGGGTCACAGGTGACCAACGTGCTACTACGTTTTGAACGTTTTCTCATTTACAGTATCAAAATCTCAGCCTCTTTATTTATTTATTTTTCTCCCGAGCACTAGGGCAAATTTCTGCTCCTTTGCTCCCCTGCGCTGTGTCTGAGCTCCTTTTCACGTAACGTACAAGGCGGAGATCACTCTCCTGTATTGTTGCCAACTGAAAATCAAATACTGAAAAAATACGGAAAAGTTCTTAATCTGTAATTTCAGGTGCCTAAAATCACTTGAAAATTTAAAGCCAATAAGGATGCTTTCAGTCTTGTACCAAGGGTATGTGAGAGTTGCCTTTTCTTCTTAATCTTGTCCTGATTTTTTTTTCCTTCTGATTCCTGGTTTGACTCTCAGAATTCAGCGGCTTTCCTTTCTTCCTTAGGTCTCGCCTATTCAAGCAGGATGACTAAATCATCCTCATTTTGGCCAAACTGAAGAAAATGTTCTGTAATGCTGGATGATTATTTTAAAATTCAGTGCTGAATGCTGGGTTTTTTTCTGTTGTGCTCCTTCCAAGATTCACATTTGCCCTTGTTTTTTTTCCTGCTGTGTAGATAAGCAGACTTGTAAACATTCCTTATACGTGGTGTTGCAGCAGCTCTTTGTGCCTTGTTCTTCTCACTTCAGCTAAGATTTTAGTTTGCTGCTGTTCTCTTGCTATTTTCTGCCCTCTTTTTGTTGAATATGTGACTCTATACTTGTGAGGGTTTCTTATTTATTTATTTTGAATCTGTGATTCTTTTCAAAGTATTTTTACTTCTAAGGGCATTCTTCACATCAAATCTTAACATACAGGAAATCTGAAAGGTATTTTTTTTAGAAGATAAGTAATGTGAGGTTTTATCTTAAGTCTATTTATTGACTTTTTTTTTCCTCCATCCATGTTTAAGACATCTAGGTTTTTCTTCGCTCGAGAATTCTGGAGTTTATTCAGAGATGTAGTTCAGAATCTTTTATCTCTAATGAAGGAGGAACATAGGACTTCAGATCACAGTCATCCAAATGCTGGCAGATTCGGTTCTACCAGACGTCACCTCCATCCCTGGAAGGGTGATGGAACAGCTCATCCTGGGTATCATCTCTAAGCATATGGAGGAAAAGAAGGTGATCAGGAGTAGCCAAGATGGACTCACCAAGGGGAAATCCTGCTTAACCAACCTGATAGCCTTCTAGGATGGAATGACTGGCTGGGCAGGTGAGGGGAGAGCAGTGGACGTTGTGTACCTTGACTTCAGCAAGGCTTTTGACACTGTCTCCCATAGCATCCTCCTAGAGAAGCTCAGGAAGTGTGGGTTAGACGAGTGGACAGTGAGGTGGATTGAGAACTGGCTGAAAGGCAGAGCTCAGAGGGTCGTCGTCAGTGGCGTGGAGTCTAGTTGGAGGCCTGTGGCTAGTGGTGTCCCCCAGGGCTCAGCCCTGGGTCCCATCCTGTTCTACTTCTTTATCAATGACCTCAATGAGGGGACAGAGTGCCTCCTCAGCAGGTTTGCTGATGATCCCAAGCTGGGAGGAGTGGCTAATACACCAGAGGGCTGTGCTGCCATTCAGAGGGACCTGGCCAGGCTGGAGAGCTGGGCGGAGAGGAACCTCCTGAGGTTCAACAGGAGCAAGTGCAGTCTCCTGCACCTAGGGAGAAATAACCCTGGGCACCAGTCCAAGCTGGGGTCTGCCCTTGTGGAGAGCAGCTCTGCAGAGAAGGACCTGGGAGTGCTGGTGGATGACAAGTTGGCCATGAGCCAGCAATGTGCCCTTGTGGCCAAGAAGACCAATGGCCTCCTGGGGTGCATTGGGAAGAGTGTTGGCAGCAGGTGGAGGGAGGTGATCCTGCCCCTCTCCTCAGCCCTGGGGAGGCCTCATCTCGAGTCCTGCATCCAGTTCTGGGCTCTCCAGGACAAGACACACATGGAGCTACTGGAGAGAGTCCAGCACAGGGCTACAAAGATGCTCAGAGGGCTGGAGCACCTGCCCTGTGAGGAACGGCTGCGAGAGCTGGGCCTGTTCAGCGTGGGGAAGAGAAGCCTGAGGGGGGATCTGATCAATGTGTACAAGTACCTGAAGGGAGGGTGTCAAGGGGATGGGGACAAACTCTTTTCAGTTGTCCCATGCGAAAGGACAAGAGGCGATGGGCAGAAACTGAAGCACAGGAAGTTCTGCCTGACCGTGAGGGGGAATTTCTTCCCTGTGAGAGTGATGGAGCCCTGGACCAGGTTGCCCAGAGAGGTTGTGGAGTCTCCTTGTCTGGAGATCTTCAAGGCCTGCCTGGATGCAACCCTGTCTACCCTGCTGTAGGTGACCCTGCTGAGCAGGGAGGTTGGACTAGACGATCTCCAGAGGCCCTTCTGACCTCAACCATTCTAAGATTCTAGGAGTGGGAATGTAGCAGCACCATGCAGCATGAGGCTGGCTCCACTGAGGCTGAGCAATCTAGAAGCAAGGGCAAATAACTTGCTTGAAAAGTGTAACAGCGTTCAGTCCCCAGCCCCTGTGCCTTTTACCTCCCAGTTAGCTAGAGCACCAGGAAGCCGGCAAAGAGAGAGGATGACTGAACAGTTCAGTTTCGTTTAACTTTTCAGATTTAATTATACACGGCCTCTGTAAGGGGGGAGGGGGAAGCCTATCTCTATATGTTTTTAATTTCAAATTCATAATTAGACTGCTTCAGATTAACAGAGCCAATTCTTAGAACTTTGAAACTAAATAATGCAACTGCCAAGAAGTTATTAAAGCTGTGAATGAATTTATTTGGAACACACTTGAAGACTGTGAGCCATTAACTCAAGTGTGGCATGGCTTCAACATTAAAAAGGTATACAGAATCTAAAATAAATAGAAATAAAACCGAAGTTATTTAGAAGGAAAATTAACAATGTGTGCATTTTAATGAGGACCATAAACCGTCATCCTGAGATATCACACACGTGGGTTTCCTTTGCATCTTGTCTTATGCTGGTCCAAGTTCCTCAATTGCATGCACAGCCATAGATAGAATCAGTATTTTCATCTTATTTCACTCGCATGTTCCAGTCTGTTTTTTGGGGGCTGCGCTGGCTGCGTTTTCCAGTTTGGTTCAGCTCTATTGATGAGACTTTATTTTAAAGTTTGAAGGCAGGCAGCTGCTAGGCTTTGCATAGGTGATGTCTGATGTCCCTTAAAAATGCTGCTCATGTTGCATTCAGTTGAGGCTTTTACGGCCTGCCTCTCCTTGCTGCCAGATCATGCATGCTGCCTCACAAAGATAAGCGCTGGGGACTGAACCGCTCAGTGGCAGGAACAGCTGGGCTGGAATCTTCTTGGCACCGAGCCCAGAAGTGGCTTTATTTTAATGAGTTTGTCAGGGTGGGAGTTCACAGCCTACTGGGAGATGGTTTTCATGGTGGGAGGCACAAGTGGTGTATGTGAAAAAGCCTACCCTATAAAGTGCATTCCCATGATTTAGGCTAAGATACCTTTATTTTAAAAATTATTTATTGCTTGAGCTTAAAACAGCAGTTTATTAAAGATACCAATTTTGGTGAATCAGGCTCAGCTGTTTCCCCATGTAGCAAGGCAGCTTCAGACACAGAAGAAAATCTGGCTTTCGCTGACTGGAGCAGGCTCTTTTGTGGGAACTGACAAAAGCTGACTCAGGAAACTGTGACAAGCACAGTAACAGAAAATAAGGATGCAAAGGACTTACAGCACATCATCTCCTTGTTGACACTGAACTTCTGTGCTGATGGCTGCAGGATGCCGTTTACCCTTAAAGAGAAAAATCCATTTCTCTGCACCTCCCCATTTTCGGAGTGGAGTCTTCCATATCCCACTAGTTGCCAAACAAAAGGAACAATTAAAAAGCTGCAGCATAAGACAGTGTGAGGTGCACCTCTAAAAGTCACCTGGCAGAGCTAAGAAGGCTCAGCTCCTTCCATGGTTTTTGCAACCAGCTATATAATATTTCTCTGAAATACAAATACAGCCTTTGATATTTTTCTCAAATGAAAGATGCATGCCTATCCGTTTTGTTGAATGTGGCTTCCTCCAGAAAGTGATTTCAGTGCCATGTTAATATGGCAAGGAGAGGAAAAAAATAATGGTGTGGTATGTAGCAGCTGGAATTGTTCTCTTAGCAGAGGCCTTACCAAGCATCTTCCTACTTAAGGCTTTCTTGAACTCTTAAAGCTTAAGAAATAGTGCAACTGTATGATGGTGACTGAAAGAGTCAGACCCCACTCCACTGTAAGGTAATGCCTTAACGCAAAATAAAGTTTTGAAAGTCTGTGCAGATTGGTAAGGACTTGTTCTACTGACATTCTCTTGAAAAAAAACCAGAGTCTTTTGGTGGTTCATCTTCTATCTTATACAAGGTAAACTACTCAGAAAAAATGTCATAGCATTGACGGCTGTGTCAGTGAACACAAACACAGCTGAAGAGGCAGTTCTTGCTGTTTTAGCTACAATTTTGCCTTAAATGTAGCCACACCATTAAAAACGTTACTAAGAGATGGTAAGATAAAAACTCCATATTGCTAAGTACTCACTTTCCCTTTGCTTTTACACCACGTTGTATTTTGTGAAATAAAAGGTTTTTAAAGCTTAATAGAACAAACTGAAAAAAAGAATACATCATTTTATAAAAGGTTATTCTTGACTCTTGGGAAAGTCATTCAGTTCTCATACAAATGCAAGCCTCTCCACCACGACTTTGGATAGCTCTAAGAGCCTCAGGGCTTTTAGCAGTGTTATCTCTGCACTTCTGCTAATACGCACGGATTTGATCAAAAACTAGTGAGCCTGGTGAAAAGAAATCTACGATAAGTCACTTATAACTGATCATATTAATAGAAGCCCACCAAGCAGGAGAAACGGTAAGAACAGGAACAACAGTAAGAATGTGAGAAAGTTCTAAAATCTTCACTGTAGTAATGTACTTGCTGGCACAATGTTTAACTGATCATCATTACCTGATGATTAAGAATTCCAACAGCCATTCCCAGCTTGCTAGCAGCATCGTAATAGCAGCAATTTAGTTCAGACTAATTTCCTACAGGCTGACATTTTTATATTGCAAACTAATTGATCAGTCTATTCATTTTAAAAAGCTAGAGACTTTTAAATTGAAAGGCATTCTACACTTTCATATTCATGATTAATGGGAAAATTCCTTACAGCCCAAATTTTATGTTCATACCTTGTAAACCTTTTTCCTTTTCTGGTTCAACATAAAATTTAAAAGTGCCAAGTTATGTGAGATTCTTGATTTATCACAAAAAGAAATAGTTAATATCCTGAACAAAACTGCCAATAGGAAGCAGAGCTAGCGCTTTTTAAAGCCCTTTAAAATGCTTTATTTTATTTAATAATGCTTATCACCACTTCTTGTGTACTATTTTATCCTATTTACCAAATATCTAATAGCTATATTGCAATATTTAATGCAGTTGTGATCTATTTCCTGATAGAAATATTCACAACCTAAACTTAATTTTTCACCTGTTTCCTAAATTAAAATAACCAGAATATGAACAATCTTCAGAAGAAGATTAGGTCAAATTCAAGCGTGTATGGATACATTCTGCAACTCAACAATTTTCTGTCACTAATAAACTCCATTTTCAAGCACTCAATTTGTTTAAATCCTGAACTGCTAAATTATCCTTGCATTTTAGATTTTCAGCCTACATTAACGCCTTAGCACTTTGCACGTAAGTCCACTCCGTTGACTGTAATTTGATTCAGTCAGAAAGTATATCCATGTTTTGGCTGAGGTCAGGGACGCTGTATAACTGATGTTTCAACATGTTGAATGGAAGACTCCTCCCACTTTGACACCTCGAGCAGCCAGTGCATTGTACTCTTCTACAGCCTTCTCTGTCTGTAAGACCAACACATCAATCCCATTTTTCTTAAGATAGTCCACAGTAGACGGTGGTACCTGAGAAGAGGAAGGGACAAGGAAGGG
Organism: Rhea pennata; assembly: GCF_028389875.1. Taxonomy (NCBI): domain Eukaryota; kingdom Metazoa; phylum Chordata; class Aves; order Rheiformes; family Rheidae; genus Rhea; species Rhea pennata. Next base: position 212,625,247 of record NC_084663.1, read on the forward strand.
CAATTATTAGAATCTTTTCCCCGTATAGAGACAGTTTGAAGGAAAATAGGTACTGAAAACATTTGTTAGCAGATGCCCTGAAGGTATTAACAAACTGGTAGTATGCTAAGAAATTTTTAAGATTGAGACAAATTTTTCTGTTCAATAAAGCAACTTGCATATACATCTCTCCCATTTCTTCTTAGTAGTTTTACATACAGCCCTTTCTTAAGGCAAGAAATAGAATTTGACAAACAAATATTGAACGTAAGGTGTTATTCAGATCACCAAAAAGTTACAGAATTTCTTCTTATGAAGGGAAACACTTCTGAGCTTTCTGCAGCTATCTGTTTATCTGTTGAAATTACACTGCCAAAATTACTAACAAAAATGTCTCATTTTCAAATTATTTACAAGAAGCTAGAGAACTAGTCAATAATCTGTATGGAGGGGGGCGTTAATGACATTTTGAAAATTTCTCCTTTAAATTTTGCTCCTCTAGCAGAATGTAAACCTGCTTACTGTTCCCTGTTGATACTAACACACAAGGAGCTCAAATGATGTTACTTTCAGGAAGACAGTCACTAGTGGCAGGAGCTCAGATATGCTAATTCAGCATTCTGATTTTTTTTCTGCCTTAGAAGAGCATCCCAGTTGATCTTCCCCGTGCCCCACCCCACACACACACACAGAGACAAGGAAAAAACAAACAGCTCCTGTATGTTTATCAGAGAACAAAAACCTACCTGCAAAGCCTCACTCATGCCACGACCAATCACTACAGTTTTAACGCCCTTCTTGACAACTTCTTCAAGGTCAGCTGGTTGCACTCCTGGAGAATGCTAAATGTCAGGAGGAGAAAACATTAGTCTTTGTACTGAAAGCATAAACCAGGAAAGATTCAGCTCTGGAAACATTACATAGCTTAACAGGACAAATTAGCTAAACCAAAATGTAAAACTACTCTCTTTCCTATGTGCATGTACATGCACACACAGAACTGGTCAATTCAAAAGGTATATAAAGTTACAAGCAGATGAAGAATGATAGTTCTTCAACTGGATCCATAAATACACCTATAATGTTTACATAAAGGTTTATTATGTTACACTAACTCTCCCCTTCCCCCCACTTCAGTTTTTGTGTATCTCTATATGGCGAGAAGTAAGACATTGTACAATTTCTAGGCAGAAGTTTGACCCCTCTTCAGTTTGCAACCGTTTTTTTTTTTTTTTTCTTTTTTTGTGGGGGTTAAATTCTATAAAATACCTTTCCTCTTCTCTGTCTCTCTTACAGGATTTGTATGTTTTTTAAGTGGACTGAGCCTAGCTTTTCATTTTAGTAGGCAATCGTGGAATTCTAAAGAAATTTATTTTTAATGGAGATGCTCATAAATCTGGATTCCCTATCCTCCTTGCTCTTTCAGAAAATACTACATTCCTTGGATTAATTAAGGTCAAAGCATCAGCTTAACAACTGGGTGTAAGAGGGATAAAACTGATCTAAAGCAGCAGCTTTAAAAGTGGTCTATATAATGGAAAACCTAAATAGATGGAGTTTGGTTCTTGCTGATGTAAAAACGACGCCAGAAATCCTGCCTCTCTAAATAATCCAACTGCCTCCTCTCCCCTTTCCCCCTCCCTCCCCCGTTCTGCCTTTCTTTTAACATAGACCAATTTGTCTTCTTTTAGCTGGAGGAATCCTCTAAGGACTTCTATGAACTTATTAAATGATCAGGCTGAATATCAAAATGTGATTGAGCTAGAAACTATTTGGGAGCTTTTCAGCTATTATATCTGTTCTGCTTTTCCAGTCATATGGGCACATAAATCCAAAGAACAATATTGTTAAAATTTGAATTTCTCTTGTCAAACAAACAAACAAAAAAAAAAGCATCCTTTTCTTCAAACTGCCAAAGACTGAAAATTCCACTTTACATAATCAGGTCATTCTTACACATAACAAGGTACTGTTAAAAGATTACATATACAACTATCTTTCTCTTCGCAAAGTATGGATATCTTTGCATGAAAGCATTATAATATGTACATGGTGCACTGAGAAAGTTAAGTTGCATGCTTAAAAATTAAAAAGCTTAAAAATTTCACCAGAAAGTTATATACAAAGTTCTAAAACTCAAGGTTCTGTCCTTCAGTTGTGTCAAAATGAATTCAAACAGAGCTCTGGAAGGGCCTTTGCGGATACAGCTCCAGATTCTAAGACATGACGAGTATGTAGGCCTTTTTCACTTTAACCTTTGCTTATAAACTGTGGATTTTTTTTAACCAATTCAGCTATCCAAGTACAAGCTCTGCTATGGAAGAATGTACCAACACAGATTTCCTGGTACCAATTAAGATGCTTCTCAATCTGGAACATCAATAAGTAGTTTTATATGGTTATGATAGCATGTACAGATAGAGTTTACCGAATGCAAAAAACCTGCAAGGATACACACTTGGAGTATCACTATATAGACAAGACACTGTGTGCTTAACCAGCCTGTGAGCTTTCCACGAAGGAACTAACGTTCATGACACAGTTTCCATATCCTTCCTCTGTAATAACTATGAGGGACTTCACTCTCAAGGATAGTGACATAAACTAACCCACATGCATGCTCAGTTACTGTGGAATTCTTCTGACTTCCCATCAATTTATTCCTATCCCACTCAGGACAACCGTTGTTCCTCTAGGCATATCTTCAGTATGAGAAAGGTTGTTACTAGCATCTTATTACAATTGCATTCTCAATCAAACACAGAACACTGTTTGAGGGCCCAATCTGTGCAGCTGTCCAGGAGGACTGGTGGCAATAGCTGCTACTCCCTGTCACCCATGTGAAGTACTGTGTCTGCAGCCCTCCGACCTCTTTGCACATTTACTTCTTAGACAGACTTTCTCCATTTCTTCTCAGGAAACGTTTAATGGTTAGAAAGAAGCAACAGGCAGCCTGCTGAACATCTGGTTGGAACTGTAATAACTGTCCTTTGGACCATTCTCACAGTCTCATTTAAAATGGAAGGTGAAAAGCAAACTGCAGGCTTACATTAGTCCCGGTTTCTCGCCAATCCCAGGTTCGGCTTCCTCCTGGCCATACTTTGCAGTCCTTGTAAATTGTAGGACAGCCTTTCACCTTCATCTGACCCCATGAAAGGGAAGCAATTTCAGGGGAAGACATCATAAAGTTGAATCAAGGTCTGGGAAAAGGATATTTAATACATAATATCAAGCTAACATATGTAGTACATAATTAAAAAAAAAAAAAAATCTTGTCCCAAGGAGCTTGGAAGGAAAAGCTATGACAGACATTATCCACGTGATTTTTGTGACAATAGAAATGAATCGAGGATCAGTAGATTTGTTTAATTAACAGTCCTCCTCAAGATTTTGTATAGGATCTTGAACCAAACATTTTACTTGCTGTATCTGTAGAAGAATCAGGTGCCAATTTTTACACCAAACAACAGGAATCAGGTCCCAAAATATCCTTCCATATCTGGCTTTTAATTTTTTCCATAAATATATAATGATAAAAACACAGTCCTAAAATATGTGAGATTTACACTGGCTATATGGCCATCTAAACCATTTCAGGATATAGAAATAGGTTCATTAATTTGAGATGGTGAATGAGGTTAAAAAAATCCCCAAAGAACATATTATTGCTTTATCAACTTTTATTCAACGCTCAAGAAAGACTGATGTAAAAACAAGAAAATAGCTACACACTGGACTCTAACAGATTTTACATCTGTATACTTCTCTCGATAAAGGCAACGTTGAACAGAAAAGGCATTAAGAAAGCAACGGCACTGCCACAGCAGACAAGACTTCAGACACCTGAAGAGGTCAGGCCTTCTCTGTCGAGGTAGAATCAACTATAATTACTTGTTCTCTACAGAAATCAAGTCTCCCTAGGTAATTTCTTGGGACAGCTAAGCACCCAAATAATGTTTTTTTTTTTATAAAGTCTGAGCTAAATCTTTGCTTTTTCACTTAAAAAAAATATTTTTAATCCTTTCTAAGTGACAACAGCTTAATCTGTGTCATTTCCACCATCTTTTATTTACCTGAACACTTATCCCTCCCGAGTCTTTTTTCCTTTCTTTTAGATTAATTAAACTTCAGTTCTCTTCAGCCTTTCTATCAGTCATGTTTTCTGAATGTCTGCTTATTTCCTCTGTTTTTCCCTGAAAGCCAACAATTGGCTGCATCTTTCTTTGACATCTTTTGCCTCAAAGGAGACAAAGTGTTCCAGCTAAGACCTTATCAGTGCTGCCTATAGAAAAACTCTGCTTTTTGGTATTAGGCACAGTCATTTTTAGATCTGCTATCACAATCATAGCTGCACATCAGTGGAAAGGGAAAATGCCCTAGAAAGAACTACTTGACAGTACCACGAAAATACCTGTGCTCTTTACAGTACTTCAAGTCACTGCAATCTGATCTCTGGTATGATTCTGGCACTAGATTGCAACATGTAAGTCACACAGTGGTACTTAGAAACGGTTTAGACTAGCACAACAGTGAATTGACAGTTCTCCAGGGTTATGACCTCTCTGCCCTTCCTGTTCAGGGGAAAGGCAAAAAAAAGAGGATGGTCTGAAATCAACACCGAGGACAGGACAGGACAGGACAGGACAGGACAGGACAGGACAGGAGAGGAGAGGAGAGGAGAGGAGAGGAGAGGAGAGGAGAGGAGAGGAGAGGAGAGGAGAGGAGAGGAGAGGAGAGGAGAAGGCTGGTTGCATCTGCAATTAAGAGAGTTCTGCTCATTGCTGTTCCAAAAAATCTTAGTGGTAGATTCTTCCAGATATCCAGATTCTCTTTTTCTTGTTTTTGTTTTAAATTGTTCAAATTCACCATGAAAATCAATCTTAGGAACCCTGGTGCTACTGAATAAAGAGCCCTCTCAAAACAGCAACCTTTGGATGAACAGGCTTATAGTCCTCCTAGAAGCATTGCCACCTCCCTTCCTGCCTTACAGCAAACTAAAGTATTGCCAGATAAGATATGTTCTTCTCTGATTGCCGGGAATGAATGTCAGTACCCTGCTTCAAATGTTGCATTAAGTAAAAAAAATAATTCTTTTGGATACAGCAAAGGAATGAGGCTGCCAGAGCTTCTATTTCCACAGAATGCAGGGGCAACTTTCTTGCTTGCTCCTTTCTGAAGTCCGTGACATGCGCGCCTTGCCAAGCAGCTGTGAATGACTGCAATTTGTCTAGATTCATATGCTTTGGATTCCCTCATTACACATCTGCAGTGCATTGGGTTCATATGAATGTTCCTATGTGGTTTTTTTCCCTGCTGAATTGAGATGATAGCAGAAGAACTAGCACTAGTTCCAACAGAATAGATATTACCTGTGAATCAAAATGTAAAGGCAGAACCAACTCATCAAAGTTGTCTCCGAAAAAAGAAAATTTTGCCTGCTCTAGTCTTGTGATGAGAGAACAGAATTCTGGAGTTAGAAGAACTGGAGGTTAAACAGAAGGGAATGATATTCCTTTATTCTGATAATACTGCCAGAGAATATTAGTAAGATCAATTGATCATCTGAATTAATGAGGATATCTTAAATGGAAGTGAATAAGAATTAACCTCTTAAAGAGGACTTTGGACATTCTTGATGAAGGTCATAGTCTAATCACTAACTAGCAAGGATTAGAAAAGTATTTCCCCATCAAATGAGTTATTCTTTAATTTTTCATGGTGACATTTGCTGAAACGTACAGTACCAGTAAAGATCAAAAGAGATAGTGAATTATAAGACTCACAAATATGATCTAAAATAGCAATTTCTTTGAACTGTAGTACTTCAAATATGAAGGAGTGATGAGGAGAAACGGATGAGAAACCTATAAGCAAAGCTATGATAGTTTAAAAACACTGGGAATACAAGAAGCTGGATAGCCTACAAGGAAGCAACACAGAAGCTTATAGGAGGACACTATATTGAAAGAAAGAAATGAAGTAATGGTTAAAGATGCCACAACAAAAAATAGCAGAAAGCTGAGAATTAAGCCAACAAAACTTGACATTAAGCACAGGTATGCAAAATGGTGGATTTTAAAGTTTCCAGCATGTCTAACTTCCATGAAGTCAAACCTTGCTTCAGAGTAGTATCCATCAGCAAAAACTTGGATAAAAAAGAGGAATGGGAGTAATGTATCAAAGTAAATTGTATTAAGATAGCATAGAAATGAAGTTTCATAAAAATCAATGCTATCCTGAGATCAAAGAGGATAAAGGCAAAACGGTAAATCAGCATACACAAAGTTCTGGACAGAGAAATTCCTGTAACATGTCAAAAGAACATCATTCTCCAAAACTGACTGTGAGCAGGATACCTGGGGCAGGGAAGTTATTGGGTGAGGTGACCGAGGGTGTTCCACTCCTAAGAGAAGAAAGTGGAGAGAAGTAGTGTGAAAATGAGGGAAGGAGGGAGGCAGGACGGGAGCCAAAGAGAAAGATCCGAGCGAAGCATTAGCAGAGCAGGGAGGAGGGGGAACTGCGGTGAACCCAGAGGAGCAAGGCTGGGGAAGGCAGGAGCTTGAATTTACGAAAAGAGCGGCACAGGCGAGTTCTGGAAATCCAACTGAAATTAGCGGTTGAGTGAGGGCCTCGTCCCCGGCCGTTTGCTCTCTAGCGAAGCAGGTAGCGCAACGCAGCGGCCGGACCGGACAGCGGGGTCAGCAGAGAGGCGACGGCCCACCGCCGAGCGCCCCAGGCGACAGCGCTGCGGCAGGACCGGCCTCCGCTCCGCTTCCCGGAGCGGCACCGTCCTGCTCCCAGCACGGGCCGGGGGAAGAGCCTTACTCCACTTTTCCACCCGCGGCCGCTTCGGCTCGGCAGCGGACATACCCTCACCCTCTCCCTGAGGCGATCCGTTATGACCGTTAACGACCGTTATGCACCTGCCCCCACACGCGCGCGCGCCCTCACTCACCGCCAGCGCGCGCGCGCGCGACCCCCTGCCCCGCCGCACGCAGCCTCCGCCGCTCGCCGCGAGAGAGGGCAGTGGGGGAGCGCGGCGCCCTCATTGGCCGGCGCTACCTGCCGGCCCCGCCTCCGCCCTGAGGCATCACATAGGGGCCGGCGTTCTGCTCCCGCCCCCGCCGCTCCGATTGGCTTCCCGGCGCTCGTCCCGCCCCCGTCACAAAGAGCCCCTCCCCTTCCCCCCGCCGCGTCCCCGCCTTGTTTTCATTCCCGTACCACACGAGGCGCGGCGGAGGTGGCTCGTGCCGCTCTAGCCGCCGTCTCCCTCCCCACCCCGGGCCGCCCCGCCCTCCCGCTGTTGCATTGTGGGATAGTGGTGCCGCGGCCCCGGGCCGCCGAGCGCGGCTCGCGAGCGCCCCCCTCCCTCCCTCCATCTCCTCCCCCCTCCCCAGCTCCTTCTCCATCCTCAGGTCCAAGATGGCGGCGGCGGCTCCTCCGGCTCCATCTCCGCCTCCCCCTCCTCCCTCCGGCCCGTGTTGCCCGGGCTCGTGGCCCAACTTCGCCGTCGTCTGCTCCTTTCTCGAGCGCTACGGGGCCTTGCTGGACCTACCCGAGCTGCCCTTCCCGGAGCTGGAGCGCGTCCTGCAGCCGCCGCAGGAGCCCGGAGACCAGGGTGAGCGGCCCGGGTACCTTTCTCTCTCGGTCCCTCCCCCCCTCTCCCCCCAGGCGGTGTGGGGAGGGGGGGGGGGGAAGCCGTGGGGTGAACACGGACGGGGGGGGCCCGAGGCTCTTCCTCCCCCCACCCCCGCCTCCTCCCAGCCCCCGGGGGGTGGAGCGCGCTGAGGGAGAGGAGGGGCCTGGGATTCCCGGAGTGAAGCTCCAGAGGGGGAGGCGACCCCCCCCACTCCGTATCCTTCACCTTCCCCCCCCCCCAAACACACACACAACCGGCCCTTGTTTTTTTAGAGGGAGCAGCTTTTGCTGGGGGGTGGGGAAGGGCCAGGGAGGTGCCTCTTCCCCCCCTCCCCTCGTTGAAGGGGGACTCTCCCTCCTCTCACCCCCCAGCGTCGCTGCGACCCCCCCCCCGGCTTTGCACCCCTTGCACGGGTGGGGTTTTTGCAGAAAAAAACGAGCTTAAAGGGATGTTTTTTGTTCAGGCTAAGCCTGGCAGGGAGTCTCCTCCACGGGCACCCCTCCCCCGGCTTGAGGGGGGGGTTGCTCTGCTGTCCTCCCCTCCTCCTCCCCCCCTAAATATGTGTGTGTGTGTGTGTCCTCTCTGTGCTCCCCTCCTCAAACTAGGAGAGGAGGGGGAGTGAGGCAAGGCAGTGTCCTGGTCCTCCTCCCCCCCCCCATGCATGTAGGATGAGGTTTGGGGAGCAGAGAAAGGGAAGCCTTGAGCTTCCTCCCCACTGCTCCTATTGTAGGAAATCTCCTCCCCACAAACACAGACATCCATTGTGCGTAATCTCCATCCTTGTCCTCTCCCCCCCCTCCTTTTAGCTGGCGTGGGGGGTAAGCCCATCGCCTGCCCCTTCCCCACTGCCACCTGAGCTGTGAGGGGGCCCTGTGAGGCCGAGGGATGGGTTACGTACACTCCACTGTTTTCTTTCAAGCTGCTCCTGCTCTCCTCTCGCTTCAGGAGCAGCAGCGATTTGGTTGCCAGACTCTCTGATTTCTGCTCTGTGCCATGGATGTGGGAGGGCCTGGGCAGGAGAGCGGCCTGGGGGAGGGCTGCGTGGAGGCGGCTGCAGGGATATAGAGGGGAAGGTGCTTGTTGCTCTTGGTCTCTGTCTCTTATTATTGGTTTGGTTGTTGCCTCTGCACTCTTGCCACATAGGGAGACCGCGGAGCTCACGGCGCATGCTCGTCAGGCCCCATAGAAACTTCCTGCTGCTGGAGAATCCCAGCTCTGGGCTGCTTTTGGTCCAGCAGCCCCTGCTTTCCCCTAAATACGTGCATGTAGACCTCCCTCCCCTGTCAAACTTGCCCTCTGAGGGAGTGGGGGATTTTTGATAAATCGAGATGTAAGCCCTTCCTCTTACAAAGGAAGCTGCTTTTTGCAAAATGCAAACATCCTATCTGTGAGTTCACAGTAAGCTGCTGAAGTAGAATGATACAAGATTACTTAAACTTACTGTCTCATTATGTTTTCTGTTGCCTAATTAATGCAAAAGGAATATTTGAGATTCCCTGACTTCTAAAAACAGTATTAACTTTCTTGAATGTATGTATGTATTTTCAACTCTGCAGGACTTCTCTACCCCTTATGTTATGTAAAGGACTTGTTAGAACAGGCACGTGTTTGTTTTGTTAAGGTATCACAAAACTTATGAATAAAAGCAATGAATGTACGTTAAAGAATGTGAGTTTTCAATGAAGATATTCATTTTAAAGTAACATCTGTAAAGAAAACTAACACTGAATGTGCGTCTCTGAATGTAAATGAGTATGTAAGAGAAATTTTTCTGGATGAATTGCAGAATGAATTCAAGTAAAAAGGCACAGGAGTGACCTGTATTTTAAGTACGTGAAACTTGTGCATTTGTTAAAAATCTTCCAATTTTTTAATAATTCCCCTAGTCATCCAATTAAAGTTATCGGTAGAATAATGACTGCTGTGCAGCTCTTTTTAGAACACTTCCAATTGATTTGAATTATGGAGTTTGTGTTATGGATTGCTGTTATACTTGCTATTAAAAAAAAGTCTATTTTTCCCCTTTTTATGAAGGGGGAGGGGAACCAGGTTTTGCTCATTGCTTTAGAACAAGCTCCAAAAGTGGGAGCAATTTCTAACTTTTGAAAGCACAGTCTCTAAACTGCTTGATGTTGCAGGTGTTTGGGTACAATTAGAAAGTGTATTTGCTTGCATTTGCTTATCTTTTAGAAAAGAATGTGTGGAAGTGAAAAACTTAAGATTTTAGTGATTCTTAAAGCTTTGTGTGATAGATTATTTATTTATTTTAACCAAGCAGGAAAAAAGAAACCAACTCATTGAGCATGCTTTGTGCTGCTGTTAGCTCTTTTCTAGTGTATTTTGTGCTTTTGGGAAAGCTATTGCAATGACTTGATATGTCTGTATGAAATTGTTTAAATCAGTCCCCTAAATGGTCCTTTTTTTTTTAAGGGTATAGGTTTTATGTTTGTTAAACTGGTTGAGTGAAAACTGAAGTAATCCTTTTTTCTGAACTTCTATTTGCCAGTGGTATGTAGTTTTACTTGGATAGCAAAAGAGATTTGGATTTGTTATGAATAGTCAGTTTTGCTTTGGATCCTAACACTCTTTGACAGTGGACTTGCATTGACAAAAATCTAAGCACATTGCTACAAAATTTTGAAGTGTGTGTGGAGGAGTTCTTTTTTGTTGTTGTTGTTTTTATTTATTTATTTTTTCCCTGAACTTAGAATCTGAATCAAGTTTTAAATCTAAACTGTCAGGTGTCTCTTTAGAACTTCTCTCCAGATTGGTTTTGCATTCAAGGAAGGAAATCAATAATTTGGGGGTTATGTTGATTAGCATCAATACAGTTTTGATAGTGAGCCATTTCATAAATTGTCTTTTAAACTTGGCCTAGAGTTTGTTGTCTCAAAAATTGCTTTTTGGAGGATATTGGCAAAACTTATTTTCGTTACACTAGGAGTCTCAAAGAACTATGAGCTCAAGTTTAAGTGTTCAGTGGTTGTATAATAGTCTTATTTTTCCTGTTAATGATTAGAACAAAGAGCTCGTTCATGCTTAAGGAAGCAAGGTACAATAACTTTCCCTTGCAGAAGGGGATGCTGCATGGGTGCAGAACAGTCATGGACAGCTAGGAAGCTATCAGATATTTCTTTGAGGGTTTTTAGATTCCGTTAATGCTTGAACAGCAGAAGTGCTTTACCATGTTACCTCTGCTATCTGAGAATTTCAAGAAAGATAGTAATAACGGTACTAAAATATTAATAAGTTTGACTTTTTTATGATTATTAGCATTTTAATATTGAGTTAGGTTTTTATTTTTCAACTGCAGGTGAAGAGATACGGTCTTGTCTTAACTCTGGCAAACCAGTATGCAAGGAGTGCTTTGATATTAGGATAATGTGATTGAATAGCAAGACATGTGTGTGCGTTGTTGATTTCACCAGTCATTTATTGAACAGTCTTACAAAGAATAGTGGGATAAACTGGTAGCCATAGAAATAGTCTGCTTTTTAGGAAGACTGGGGTTACTAGTGGCTCATTTGATGATGGGTCACATTACTTTGTTTGAGTAGTTGCAGCTTTCATCTATGGTGAATAATTTTCTTTACTGTTATGAATAATAATCTTCCCTCTGAGAAGACTTATCCTTATTTTATGTAAAATATGGTGAGTTGGATTGTGACTATGACAATCTTAAACTACTTTTGAAAAGAAAAAAGTTGAGAGTCTATTTAGATTGTAATATTGGTAGTAGCTCATAAAATTTGTTAGCTGATGTGCCTCAAGATATAAATTGTTTCTCTTAGGATCTATTAAAAAGCAGCCCAATATATAATTTTAACTTATAATTTTAATATAAGCACTTGGAAATCATTAAAAACCATCGTTAACCCTCGCATTACTGTACTTGTAGATGCAAAACTAAGGTAACAGTACAGCTCATCCTGCTGTGTGCTGCAGTGCTTTTTCTATTCCATCTGGTTACTTCTAATGGCAAAATTGTGCAAGTTGGAGCAAATCATCACACTTGTTCTCCTTGTTTTGATGGATACATGCTGTATTATTTTATTAAGAGTTTTGACTTGTAACACAAAAGCAGTTGCACATTTAAACATTTAAATATGCGATAGAGGGGGGCAAAAGCTAAATCTATATTTAGAGCCATGTTTAAGGAACCAAAATATCAAATTGCCACCTTTGTGTTTGTAAATAGCTTGAGAATCGGTGTAAATGTTAATTAAGCCCTTGGTCTCTTGTCAATGAAAATATTAGTAGAATGTTAGCTTGCACAACAGAGATCTAATTTTACACATGGCTACACAAAATGCTTGCTAGTTTGCCAGGTTCCCTAGCGTGTGAATGGGAGAACCTCTCACTGAGGTGAATGGCATATTCTGAAGCATGTTAGACTGTGTCGGTTCATCAATTTTTGCAGGTTTTTCCTAGTGGTAGGGGGTTTGATTTACGCTTGATTGAAATGGTAACAAGAGTGCATACTTCGCATATTCTTTTGGCAAAGTAGTCACCTTGCATCCCGCTCCCCAGTAATGCTTGTGCTGAAGGTGCCCGAGGGAATGGGAAGGGCGGTTTTCGGTGTGTAGATCGCGGAGCCGAAGGATCCTGCGTTCTCACCAGAGTTTGAATTTCTCTATCTCCTTTGACTCTTCGCAGATCGACCCAGGCTTGAAGTTTGTCTCTTAATTACTGCGTGAATGTGTCCTGTTTGGAGTTTGATAATAAAAACATTGCTAACCTGTTGGCTCAGTTTTAAGTGGTGTAAAGAAATGTATGATTAGGTGCAGATCCTTGATAGGAGACCCATTTTTGTAAATCTCTCTTCTCACCTTTCCCCTTTATCTTTAATGAGGACTGAGGTTAGAGGCAGGTAAACTGTGGAACATCTATACAATCCATTTATAGTTTTTTTTTTTTTTTTTTTTTTTTTTTTTTTTTTTTTTTTTACATTATAGAACAGGGAAAAAAAATCCTATTCTTTGGCGCTACCATGCTTCACAAGCAGCGTGTTTAGTAAGCTGCTTTCTTTTTTTTGAATCTTCTAGGCACTTAACATCTTTTCCCTTTTCAGAGGTATTTGAATGTTGAAGTCATTTGTTTCAGTGGGTTATCTGTCAGGTTTTTTTATTGTCATTTCAGTAACCCTGGAAAGCTTTACAGCATTAAACTTAAGGATTCTTGGCATTCTCCATGAAGAAATTAACAACTAAGGTTGACTTAAGCAGATGTTGGACAGTCACATGGGAGAAACATACTGAAGTTCTGTAGCTGTTTAATGCAGCAAACAGAAGGCAACGAGATCCTAGTCTATGACAAGGAGTTTGACAGATTTTCAAACTTGATGTTAGGTACATTTTTAATGAAAAGGATAGTAAAGCAGAGTTTCCAATTGAATGAGATTGATTTTCCAGCATTGAATATTTGAGATCAAGCGTTTTTGTATACCAGCAATCAGAAGCTACTGGATTCAATGCAGTTTTTAGGCAAAAGTCATGATACGTTACAGTCTACAATATTGACAGTAAATTGGTTAGTACTGAGAGTAGGAAATAAATGTGCTATAAAAGTATTGTCAAACATGCTTTTGACTAAAATTTAATAACTACTACTGTGATTGAGATACGTTGTTAACGGCTTTTGATCCATAAAAATGGATTCATATAGTGTCCTGTCATGCAAATGAACAAGTATCAACATCTTAAGTTGGTAGAGTTTATAGTGCTGGAGGTGGAGCTTATTCACACATTATGTAATGTTGAATCTTCTTCATCAGACAAGTACTAAATGTATGGCTGTATCACTGTTGTAAGCTTGCTTTTGCCGTAAAGCCACATTAGCTAGTTAGAGGTAGCACTTCCCACCCACTCTGCACTTTTATTTTATTGCATCCTTTCCTGTATGAGTAAGAAATTTAACTGTCATGCTAAATCACTCAGATTATCTAAATGCAGAGAGAACTTACTTGAATATAGGTAAACTGGAAGTAGGTTGTTGCTGTCCTGTTGTACTTAGCGACCCAACCAATTTTCAGAATGTCTTTGTCAAAGCTCTGAATCAACCTATTAGTAAAATATAGTATTTAGACAGGGATAAAAATACTGGAGGATGTAAATATTTATATTTTAAAGTTGAGATTTGTGGAATTGCAGGTGAATGTGTAGTTGACCTCTGAATATGATGTGTTACCTCTCTTATTACTTTGTTTTTAAATATGATGGAGGTTCTACTCCTCTAATTTACTTAAACCTATGTAACTTCATGTTTCTAGTCATCAAGTTTACTGATTTGTTGAAAGTGGACTCCAACTGCTTATGAAATGGTCAGACAGCATAACAGGGTTAAACTCTGAGGAAGTAAGTAGTAGGAGTAACCATTCTTGCATGACTTTATGGCAAGCAACTCTCTAAGAGAAGAATAAACTTCTCTTTTCTACACTTCAGTCATTCTAGATTAATTTGACTTTAAGATCAACATGCCTAGTTCACATACACTTTTCAGTTATTCATTTAAGAAATGAATTAAATTCATCTTGATTAATTATCTCATAATAGAGTATGGATGTGTATCCCTGTTTAACTGTTCCAGTTTTGTCAGTTCTTCCATATAGAGTCTTCATATTATTCCGAATATTGTGCTGGCGTGTCAGTCGACCTGACTGTGCTCCAGTATTTAAGCTTTGATAGCAATGTTTAAACCAGGGACAGTATTCAGTCAGGTCTCTTAGTAATTTCAGTTCTTTGCAGAACACCATTCGTAGTTGTAACTAGGCTCTGTGTCTTCTTATGATCCTATATGTAAGTCCTGGGTTTCCCTGTCTTCTGGGGAGATGAGCAGTTTTAGTTTGTCTTTCCAGTGCCACTGCCCAACTGAAACAGATGACAAAATGCTGTACCAAATGGAGGAAAGGGGGCTCAGGATGCACTTCTGTCATGGATGAGCTCTGGCAGAATATACTCCCCCAACCCCCCCATCCTCCCAAAAGCAAAACAAAGAAAGAAACAAAAGAACCCTGAAACTCAGCTATATCAGGGTTTATGCAAGTTCTCTTTGACAGTATGACTGCAGTGAGGAATAGCAATAAACGCTTGCTAGGGGAGACTGTTGAATTCCAGCTCACTTTGTTGGTATGTCTTCAGTACCATTCAGACTTCTAGCAGGTGCTAGAGCAGGAGGGAAAGCTGATAATCGTTCCAAGGCACTGAATTGTCAGGCTTGTTTCAGGACAGGTGCTCAAGAGATTCAGGAATGCAGGTGGAGGTTTTTCCTGCTGGTGTAAGATGGTTCTTAATGCAGCACATGGGGCTTCTTCCATTATGGTATATCTGTACGAAAGAACTTTATATATAACAAAGTGGGTTGTGTCGTGACACCATTACATGCAAGTTAGGAGTTATGTTTTGTCCAGCTTGTTGCCTCATCCTTTTTGGCATGCTCAAAATAGCATGCACACTGGAAAACTTAAGCTTCAGTAAGGCTGTTCCCTATCAGAAAATACTGAATATTACAAGCTATCTGAGTTGTTACAGTAATCTAAGCTGCAACTAACTTCATCCTGATAGTCAGGAATACAGAATTCAAGGCAGAGTACTGTGTTTTGGTGCTGTGTTTGGTATTGTATGCTCAATAGCTAGGTGCTGTCTGTGCCCTAGTTGTGAGGGGCTGCAGGGCATGTGTTTTGACAACAACAGAAGAATAATTCTGCATCAAATCAGCAGTCCATCGTTTCTGTATTTTGCCTGTGACACTAGCCAAGTTTAAGTGCCTGCAAAAGCAGAATTTCTCAGAATATTTTCCCTACATCCAGTAGTTTGTGGCTTGGGGGCTTCCTGTTTCCTCTGCTGCTTCTTTGAATGGAACTCCTGCTCATATATGGGATTACTTCAGGTGAATATTGTGTAGTGTAAGAACAGTGAGCAGGTTCACATGTGTAGTTATTCCTACCCCTGGCTGGTTTATACAGTTCTGAGCTCATTGCTAAGCTGGCATTGGGATTAGCTCTTTTTTGTGGTCTGTACTAAACTGAGAATCCCATGGGAACTCCCAAAAAGTTAGTAGTGTTGTTGATACAAGAAGATGAAAACAGAATAACTATTTGTGGTGTTCCTGTGCTCTTCAGTAGCTGGTAGACCACATTTCTTGGTCAGAAACGTGACAGAATGCCTGGCAGGTCTTTGGAGAAAGAGAACCTATGTAGGGACTTGGTAATATTCTGCTGGAGACAGAAAACAAGAAGGAAAGGAAGACTTCCTTTGCATGGTGTGAAGGAGGAAGAGGAGAGGACAGGGTCTACTGAAGGAGTGCACTGGTAAGAAGGTGCAGATGATGAAGACGATGAATAAATAGTCATGCTGAAGAATGTTGTGGCTGTGTGTTTGCACTGTTCCCTCAAAGCCAGTTGTCTGGCACTTTGTAGACATTACTGGATTTCCACAGTTTCCATTTCAACTTCACCATCTCTCCCTGGGCTGTACCACACCCAAGTAACAGAACAACTTCTTTCCTCCTAAATTTATGGCAATTGGAGTAAATGGATATATTCAGCACTTCAAACATATCTGCCACCGTGTGGACAACGGGACAAGCGTGTCCTCCGTGGTATCCCCCGCAGTGCTTGCTCTTCGCTGCGCTCCTTTGGGAGAAAGCGTGCGTGTATGGCTGGGAGCGAGCTTCAGTGCAGTCCAGCAGTATCCCCTGATGCAGAGAGCCTGTGCACCGGGACTGCGGGGTGGACTGCGGTGATCATCCGTCCTGTAGCCGAGAAGCTGCCAGGCTGCCCGCGTGGGCAGCAGCAGTGAGGAGCGCCGTCCCTCGCGCTGTCGGCTCTGCTCGCGCCTCCCTGCTCGGGCCCGGAAAGTGAGGCGGAATAACTTACCAACGGTTTTGGCTGTGGAGTTCAATAAAATCTTCTGTGTACAATTTGATTCCAAATGTAAAAATCATTGTATGAAATACAATAAAACTGGTGCAAGAATGTGTATTTCTTTTTTTTCCCCCTGCTAGCCTCGTGAAAAGAGCGTAGTTCATCCTGCTTGTGGAATTTAGTGGGGTCTCTCTCCTCCTCTTCCACTTCCCCAGAAAATAAATCAGAGGACTCTTCTTTGCCTCAGTTGTTCTACAAAGCGTCGCAAATGCTTTGGCATTAACAAGTATTTTCTTAGTAGCCTCTAGAATTTGTATGTCTGTCATCTATGCAGTTCGCCCCCATTCTGCATAACTCTGACACAGTTATTTCTCTTCCCCAAGAGCCAAACAAAACTCTTAAGGCTAGAGGGGTGGAGGGTTTCTCAGAGCCATGGTAGAAACTGTGACCCTGTTCATATCTGTAATAGTCAGGGGAAAACAATTTCTCAAAGCAAGGCAAGGCTTTTTAAAGATACCAGTATTTCGGCAGCTCTCCGTTAGTATTAGA
Source organism: Rhea pennata (assembly GCF_028389875.1). Taxonomy (NCBI): domain Eukaryota; kingdom Metazoa; phylum Chordata; class Aves; order Rheiformes; family Rheidae; genus Rhea; species Rhea pennata. The sequence continues at coordinate 212,642,274 of NC_084663.1, forward strand.
TTTCTTTCCATTACGGTCGGTTAAATCTTGTAGTACCTTGAAGAAAAGTGCTGTTTACCGCTGAACTCATAGGCTTGACTGATGTTTGGAGAACAGGTAAGCGAGTCAGGCTGCTCCCCACATCTCCGGTCCCGGCCTTGTAAATCCTTCCCACCCTCCTGAAAAATAGTAGTTATCATCTGGAAGTTCTGCTGCTTCTTGGGTGTCTTAAGCTGTACCATTTTCCGATGCAAACAGTCGGTTTTAGTTGGCAAAGTCCTGAAGTAGCAACGTGCCAGGCGAAGCTGTTTAAACAAAGCTTGTGTGTAAGTAATCACTTGATTTCCTCCTTTCTGTTCATCCCTCTGGTACTGCCCTGGCTGTTGCCCAAGTCATCTACAGCTATCTAGTAGCAGAAGTGCCAGTGCACGTTCATTGCTTTTATTATTAACGACTATCAGGGTTATAGTGGTTTGCCCCTGAGAGCAAGCTGTGGTGGTTCACAAAAGCCAGATTAATTAGTGGATGATAGAAGAAGTGTGGAAATTTTGGGTTGACCCCAGAGCTTGTGGAATTGTGTCCTGGTATTTATCAAGAGTGTACTGCAAGAAGGCATCTAAGATAGAGAATTGTGTGGCAGCATGTTGCACATTTGAATATCTGCCTAGAATGCTGTGTGTTTGTTTGAAGAAGAGGCATATTGCATGGATGTAGTAGTTGAAAAGGCACTGGCATAAGGTGGCAATGTGAATACAAAAGATGCTTCCATTAAGTGGCAAAACTGTCCCTCGAGTATTTAAGTGTAGAGAAATTCCGTAAGAAGTAGTATCGGCTGATCTAAGTACGTAATAGGAGGTTAAAAAGGGTAGCCACGGGAAATACGCGGTAAGAAAAATTGATACAATAACCCTGAACTTTTGGAAGAGGTGACCTTTATAAGAAGGGAGACAAGAAGGAGTAGTCACAAGTCAAAGAACAAAAATGCAGACTTTGGCATAGATGCTGCTTAGAAAGCTAGTAATTGTCTCAGAATGCGTATTTTTCTGGCAGGTGGGAAGAGGATGGCAGAGGGCTGTATAAGGCCTAAATGTCCAAGTTTTTGTGCCAAGTGGAAGCTATTCAAAATGCAGAAATCTTACTCCAAGTGAAGTCCAGGAATAGGACGTAATCATAGTGGCAACAGAAAGAAGGGAACTAGGAGGTCTGAGGTGGATTTGGAGAGCAAAGGGGCAAAGAAGATTCTTTATACAAAAAGTGAAATCTGGACACTGTGGGGTGTCCAAGATCACTGGCTTTATGTACAATAATTAAAGGAAGGACACTGCTGAGAACTTAACTATGCATAAGATGTCACTCCTAGGCTACTTTGTAGTGTCTTCTTTCTAGTTATGCTCTTTTTCTGGCAATAAACTTGAAATATGATTAAACTGAGGTGGAACTTGCTAATTGAAAGCATTTTAAATTATCAGGCTCAGATGCTCATTCTGAGTTTTGAAGGAGTTTAGAAATACACCTAGTAAAAATGCACAAACTCATACCAGAGTATAGAGGTGGGGGAAAAAAAAAAAAAAAAGGAGCAACGAGGATGTTTCAGAGTCTAACAAAGATCTGGGGAATTGAAAGCAAGTCGTTTTTACATCTGTATTTGATAAACTTTATGAAACTGTAGTTTCATAATTCTGATAAGAGTTACTTGAGATACTTATTCTCCAAAGGAAAATATCCTCCTGTTTTCTTTGAATTCTTTTAAAGCGTAGACGTGTGGATCGTGCTGGACCAAACGTTTACTTGTATATGCAAAAAGTCTTTCAAAGAGGTCGTTGATGAAGGGGTTGATTGTGCTCCACAGCAACTTCATCTAGTATAACCAAAACAGTAATTATCATCTCCAGCCCTTTCTTTAAAGCTATTCTTTTGCGGGGGAGGAATCAGGTGAGACGTGGATCATGTTTTTGGCCATTGCAGTTTACAGCACAACTTACTAATAAAAACTGAAATCGCCAGTGACCTGCATTTGTGCAGTGGATTGCAGGTAGAGGAGTGGATTTGCTTTCTATTCATCCATCCCTGCTCTGAGCAATAACCCTTGGTGGCGGAGCACTTGGGGAACATCAAGGAACTTTAACACTCAACCCTTCTAGCTAGGTCAACCACTGAACACGAGTCTGCGTCCATAGTGGTCATGAGGTGAGAGGCAAAGCATCATCCTAAACCTCAAAACGATTAGGACAGGGAACAGACTAGAAATAAGATAATTTTTGTCATTGTGGTATAAGGAAAGCAGAATGCCTCAATTTTTGTATGGCATGGGTATTTTATTTGCCCAAAAAGGGGGAAAGGTTGGGTTTTTTTAATTTTTAGGTTGAAAGGTAGATGACCCACACGAGCAGAAAACACTGCTGTAGATAAAAATTTTCTGAAAGAGTAACAACACTGGGAATGAAACTGAGAGTTATGAACAAGTATACATTAGAGAGGAAAATGTCTGTGATGTATATGTCCCAGAACATTTAAAATTAGCTGTTAACTCAAAAGAGATTCTTGGTACCGATATGGTAAGTCAGAGGAAAGAGCCTCAGTCAACGTGGAGCTGGAATTTAAAAAACCAACAAAATACTAAATAGTACAAAGAGTGGGCTAAAAATCTTACGTAAAACTTGGGAGATCTGTAGTTGCTTGTTTGCTTTCATCTTGATGTTGGTGCTCAGTTGTTGCTATTCTATCTTGAAAGATACTGCAGATAGTTCAGTAGACTAAGTAGGATTGCACGAAAGTGTCCACACAAAAAAGGTTTAAAAAGATGTGTACTGCTAACTTCAGAATAGTGTTTTAAAAGTATACAAAACAAGACTCTTAGAGGTGTGTTCTTTGTCTATTATAAAACCAGAATAATTCAGATTAAGCATTTTTCATGTGATGCATAATTACAATTGATTGCTGCGAATTATTCCTGAGGCCAGAGCTCAACAAGATCTAGATAACAAATATTGAGTTGTAGTAAACATACTTAAAAATAGGAACATGAAGTTTCTTGATTCCCAATTAAACCGCTCTCTAACTTAAATAGAGGATTTAAAGATAATCTGGGTATAGGTAATTTTGTAAATGCACTGTGAGGTTTCTTTTTACCCATCTTCTGAAACAGCAGATGGTAATCACTGCCCAAATCAGAGGGTTGGGTTGTATGAGCTATGATTCTGCTGTGTTACAGCATTTTATGTTCCAAATGCTGGCCCTACAACTAGGGAAGGATCTGTTGATACCAAAGGATTTTTAAGATACTTTGTATTTTTAGGAAAGGAGATTCATTGGGAAGGTTCTGGTGTGTGTTACGTTGTGGTGGGCTTTTTTTCTCTCTGCAACACAAGCGCTCTTTGCTTTCCTCCATTCCTCATAGCACCTGCAGGTGCTCGTTTGCGTTGGTGGGTTGCACCTCCAGCAGTTGTCTCAGGTAGTGGCACTGTGTACATGGTAGCTAGAAACTTCAGTGCTCCTTCGTGCTGTCACCGTCCTCCTCCTTTCTTGCTCATTTTACATTGTGTAAAAGGAGGTTGGTGGCAGCTGAGCCCAGGTAACGGCGTTGTCAGCGTTTCAGATCTGGCAAGCTGGTCTGTGGCTTTGGGTCTTCCTAAACAGACAGGAGATAATATCGAGTCCAAAGCTAATAGTCTTGGCTACCCATGTAAAGCTGCAGCAGCCCCCAAGTTATAACCGTTTCTTGTAATTAAAGAATTACATTAACTGGAATAGATATTTTAACAGTGTTAGCAGGTCAAAACATGAGCCTGCTGTAGAAGTTTTTACTTCAGAGCCACATGTTTCAAGACTTGAAACTTCTGTGAATTTCTATTCTCACTTGCTCCCTGGGTTTCTTAAGCAATGGAGGAAAAGTTGCTACTCTTTATAAAGCCATTTAAAAGTTAAATTTCATTAATCTGTAAAATTTTAGGCTTGTGATCATGAATTTGTCTGGAGAATTACTTTCCGGTTGTATGGCTGCCTCGTTTCCCAGAAATGTTCATAAACTGCTGCACATTCCAGCTAAATTGCCGGAATCTCTGAAATACTCTGCATCTTTTTTTTTCTGAATCTCTAGTAGTTCTTACTGTTTTAAAATTTATACTTGAACTGCCATTATCCATGCTGATAAGTTAATGAACTGGCATTACCTTGGAACAAACCTGCCATTACTTCCAATTGACAGTCAGATATGTTCCAAATTGCAGAATGACTTGTGTTGTCTTCATCTTCAAATTTTGCTTATGTGGATCGTTTTTTAAAAAACAAAAAATCTCGTACCATAATAGACGTAATGCCACTGTGTGTAAAGCATTCAGTGCTTACTCAGTAGTACTTGATTTTTCTGTATGAATAAGTTGCTATTGAATCTTTTGCAAAATATGAAATGTAAATCTATAGCATGGATTTTTTTTGTACGTTTTAGGGAACAGTAAGGGACTTGCTAGTTTTAAAACTAAGATCTTGTGATACAAAGGGACTAGCTTAGGACTAACTTTTTAAGAAAATCTGGGTGCAATATTTGACAGTTATATAGAAATTGCCAAGAAACATTTCACCTGTTCTATAAAGTTATATAAATGAAGGATAAAGTGATGTAAGTTTTAGGGAAGTGATTTTTATTCAAACTGCTCTGAATTTCTTAATATTGTTATCTATTCAAATCAGAGAGAAGTGGGATAAATGATTTTTGTAGTGTAATCAACGTCCATCTTCAGTTAATGACATATAAAGCTTTCAGCCTGTACCCGACGCCTCTAGCAAAACTGACACGAGAATGGTATTTCTAATAACTAAACAGAGTAAGAAAGAAAATGTCTTTAAATTTGTCCTTGTTTCATGTAATGAACTTAAAAAGAGCTCATATCCAACTTACTGTCTAATAGACCACATTAAGAGAAGCTTCTTACAATTATTGCATGAATAAAGTGAGCTCTAAGCCTTTTTAACTACTGGTGTATGCAATATGTGTTCATACGTTGAATCTTGATTTCCTCTTATTTCACTGCACTGAGGATACTATAATTTAGTTCAGTAAAATAAGATACATACTCTGTCTTTCAAAGTTAAATGTTACCAAGCTTGGAGAATTGATTTTTACCTGCCAGAGATGTCTATGCATCGATAAGCCTTAAGAACTAAGGCCAGATCTGCCATTGTAATTCTGTGTCTGAAGTGGGACGTAGGAGTAAACGCAGGTGACTGCGTTTAAGAATGAGATGCACACCACCCAGTACCTGGTAGCACTCCTGTACCCTAAGACCTATATATACATTGGTTTTCACCACAAAACTTGCCAGAGACTATACAACAGAATTATTCTCACCGAATGTTTTGAGCGTAGTTCATGTGACTGATTTCAAATGTCTACTTCAGTATGAGCAGACTCTTCCCTGGAAGTGCCTATTTCTCTCTGTGGACTATAGATGGATTATAGAGAACTAGCTGGGATGCAAATACCTACGTTTGTTCAGAGGAATCCTACTGCTGTGCTGCTCTCCTTTCCTAGATTTTAATGGCAAAACATCTAAGAAATTTGGAACCTTGAAGTAGGGACTAAAACTCAGGTTCCTTTTTCATAAGATGTCTTTGTGAATCTAACCCTAGCTCTTGCCTCTGTTCCCTGAGTTTGCATATCTTGGGACATGAGCAAAAATGGGTAGCACGAGCAGCTCTTGCATAGCTGATGTGGTGTGGGTCTTGTGCGTAGCATGGACATACTCTTCTTCTTCTCACCATTAGCACAGTTGCTCCTTACCTGGGAACTACAATGACATAGTTCAATTCTAAGCAGGAAAATGAGGAGAATTTTGTGTCACAGGTGAATGGATTTGGATTGTTATTACTGTTATATTGGAGGCTGGAATACTTCAACAAGCAAGAGGATCCTAGAGTCATCTTATAAAAGATTCTATTTCATGATACTCTAATAGCCAGGTTGAAAGATACCTGTGCTGCCCCATCTTCTCTTTTGTGGGCTGTGGTCCCAGTAGTTTCAGAGAGTCAAGTTGTTGCTTATATGTGAGGTAAGTATCAGTAAGTCAAGTGGTATTAATTTTAAATAGCTGAAATGCCTGATGTGGTTACTCAAAGTGACTTCAGGGTGAACAACTGCAATGTGTTACAATTTTTAATGACTACTTTTGCTACCTGCTTTTCAGTGCAATGTACTTGTTTGTACATTGTTGCCACAGCCAGATATTTTTCACTGGCCATTCATATATCTACTGTTGGTGGACTTGTGCCCACTTTGTATTTACTACATTTTGTGAAATCATGAACTGGGCTTTTACATGCTATCTTTCCTTTCCTGAGTTATTTCCAATTTCTAAAATAGATTGTATGCTATTTTTTCCTACATTGTTCTCAATACCATTTTTCTTTTTCTCTCTCCAGTTTATTCCTTGAACAGTATAACATGCTTTCCTTTCTAAATCTTAAATTTATTTATATATCAATCTTGCTTTTCTTAACATATCTATTGAAGCTTTATATATGAGCTTTAAAAAAAGTTGGTAGGAACTTAATAGTGAAACAGAAGGGATTTGTGAAAAATCAGACCATCTTTTAGCTTCTAAAGGGCTACTGAAAAACAGCTGAACTTGTGTTTAGGGATTTTATTTAGACTGGTATGGTCTCTGGTGGTAGTTCCAGCTATGATTTGGTGAATATTGAGTCTTTTTCTTGAACTCCAGCTTACAGAGTTATGCTGATGACAACACACATGGATTTCTTGCTATCAGCTTTAGGTATGGTGAGAATGTGATTGATAGTAGTGTGGGCATCAGGGGACACACACATCATCAGAAGGTTGATTTGTGGGCAGTGGGAGAAGATAGAGTGAAAATATTGGGAAGGAAGTGTGCTTAATAGCAAATTGGACCAGTGGGTCATAGATTCTAAATATTTGAAGAAATATTTAGCTAAACGTAGTTTGAGTTTTAAGGTTACATACTGGTTGCAGCTAGGACTGATGGAGTGAAGTCGGATGCAACTCTGATAGCAAGATCTCGTAGGCTGATGACATAAGTTAACAACAGAATTAGGAGGAAAAGGTAGAACTTTTCAATCTCAGTTCAAAACACTATTCACCTGGGTTGCAATTTGTCTGCAAATGGCCATGAAAGAGGTGCTGTCCTGAGGTCTTGGCGTGAGGATGGAAGGGGGAGTCAACAAGGTAAAAACACAGGTCTGTTACTGAATAATGTTAGAGTGGAAAGCATTCTGAATAGTCTAAGCAAGTTGAATGTTTTGTAATAGGTATTTGAAAAGATAGAAGATTGCTCAAATATTTATATGAAAATGATCTAGCCACTGAACATCAAGATTTCAAAGTGCTCTGCTAGGATAACAATGCGATTTAAATGTGAGGGTGGTTTGTTTGTTTGTTTGTTTTTTTATGCCTGCCAAGATCTTTCTAGGAACAGGATTTAAAAATGTTACTGGGTGACTTGTCTTTCTGTTTGCTTCTTCAGTTTAATCATAGCTCATCTGATTGCTCTTTTATGTTCTCTTGGGAAGCAGTCTCGTTATTTTTTTTTCCCCTTTCCTGCCTTTTTTTATGGGCACAGAACTTGGAGATAGGATGATAACAAAGGGACTCAGCTAGACGTGATATTTAGATTGCTCTTTGAAACAAGAGCTGCTGCCTTTTCTGTGTTTGAAAACAATGGGTCAAATGCAAAAAGGTGTCAAATGCTTCAAATTTCTTTTATGCCAAGCATATTGCATGTATATGGGTGTCCTTTTTAGCACTGCAGGTATTTTTCAGAAGTTCTCTATAACTTCTTGCCTGGTTTATAATACAAGTTCTGTGTCTAACGTTCTCTCTAGTTGCAGTGTTTTCTTATATATAAATATATAGATACATATGTGTGTGTGTGTATATAATTATCCCAATTATATTATAATATAATTGGGATAATCTTATCCAAATTATAGAGATCCTCCATTTTCCTCCTCCCCAAAGCTCAGGTGATAAATGAGTTTTGTAGTTCCTAAAGAGGAACGTTTAAGTTGGCATAAACCAGCGCTGCCACTGAAGGCCTTTTCTCTGTGCCCTTTCTCTTTCCAAATGTTCCACTAGACTTTTAATGAGCTAAATCAGGAGCTGATCTTCGGTTAAAACTAATCTAGAAAAAAAGACTTTTGCAGTCTCAACTTGTTCATGGAACTACAGATTCACAAACAAAAAAGAAGAAAAACTTTAACTGCGATAGAAACGTGGTCACCCGTCTCTTGGACGCTCTTGCCTCCTTCCTAACAGCCACAGTTAACTGGTTTTAAGGAAATATATGCATGATGGCTTGTTTGCAAAGGGTAAGTTTACACTGTAGTTGGCAACTTTTCACCAAATACCTTAATGGATGCTCTTGCCTTTGCATGGGACTCTAATGCACCTCACTGCGTGTTGACAGTGGAGGAAGGTAAATGTGGTTTAAACTAGCTTGTATTTGCTTTCCCTAAAACTCTTCGCGCAGGATGTCATGCAGAGTAGCTAATACACAAGTTTTCTGCTATAGTTTTCTGTGAGTTAGCTTCACTTCATGGAAAAATGGGCAGGAGGGAGTTTGTTAATGATCCCAATGATCTTGGCTGTCCACCTGCTTAGCGTGGTTTTATTTGACAGTGAGGTCATGGTATTAAAACGTAATTTTTGTCAAGGGAGAAAGACCAAAAAGGGCAACCGGTTAACGGAAATATTTGCTCTGTATATCTCAGTGAGTCACTTTGTTTTTCACTTGCCAAAACAAGTTAGCATGGAAAAAGGTTTTACTAGTAAAACTGGGAAGACCTGTTTGTGCTCAGGAAGCATGAAAACTGCCAGCAGTCTTTGTATCCCAGAATGTTACTTCTTGTTCCCTTCCGCCTAGTCACCACAATGCCAGGGGTTTAGTGTGCTTTTCCCTTCATCCTTGGAGAGAGGCAAAAGCGTTGTAGTCTTTGCATTCTCCTTCCGATCCCAGGAGCTCTGTCTGCACCATGAGCCAGCAATGCGCCCTTGTGGCCAAGAAGGCCAATGGTCTCCTGGGGTGCTTGAGAAGAGTGTTGCCAGCAGGTGGAGGGAGGTGATCCTGCCCCTCTCCTCAGCCCTGGGGAGGCCTCATCTCCAGTACTGCATCCAGTTCTGGGCTCCCCAGGACAGGAGAGACATGGAGCTACTGGAGAGAGTCCAGCGTGGGGCTACGAAGATGCTCAGAGGGCTGGAGCACCTGCCCTAGGAGGAACAGCTGTGAGAGCTGGGCCTCTTCAGCCTGGGGAAGAGAAGCCTGAGGGGGAAGGGAGGGTGTCAAGGGGACAGGGACAAACTCTTTTCAGTTGCCCCATGTGACAGGACAAGAGGCGATGGGCAGAAATTGAAGCATAGGAAGTTCTGCCTGACCTTGAGGGGGAATTTTTTCCCTGTGAGAGTGATGGAGCCCTGGACCAGGTTGCCCAGAGAGGTTGTGGAGTCTCCTTGTCTGGAGATCTTCAATGCCTGCCTGGATGCAACCCTGTCTACCATGCTTTAGGTGACCCTGCTTGAGCAGGGAGGTTGGACTAGATGATCTCCGGAGGTCCCTTTCCACCTTACTGATTCTATGATTCTGTGATTATTCTGATCATCCCTCCTATGTCCAGCTCTTCAGATCACCTCTGAAACAAAGATTTTTATTTGAAACAGTTTCCATGATAACCGACTCCCTCTCTTCCCTCTAGACCCTGGGCTTTGAGCGTCATCTACATTTTCTGTTTTCCTCCTCTGTTTCTTTAGGATCTGTTCAGGAGTGTGTTCAGCTGTGAGTATGTTAAATTTTGGTGGGAAGATAGGCAGAGATGAAATGAGTTTGTGGCTATAGGGGAACGTGTTAATAGATTCCTGCAACCAAGTCTTTGATCCACAGTTGTGCAGGTGCTTCAAGTTACAGTTTTTCTAGCCAGAAGATGGGGTTCCCATATGTTCCTACTTTTTCCATTCCAATTTTCTCTTTCCCGAAGTTATTAGAAATGTACCACTGATGTATGGAATTTTTCCTGAAATACTGGAGTAGGTACAATGCAGTATTTAAAGCATTTGCCCTCCAGAAAAATGCAGGACAACAAAATTGGCCAAACTCCGCCAAAAGCCCCTAACTCTATGGCAGTGACTCAGACTTTGTGACTCATGTCTTCTTCCTATGAAAATTTTCTCTTTTGGAATACCTAGCAATGACACCACGGTTTAATTATTCTTTAAAGGAGGGGTTTCATCTTCAAAAATAGCTTTTTTTTTTTTTTTTTTTTTTTTTTTTTTTTTTAATTCTTATTAGCCCTGTAAATCAGTGTAAACACAGGGTCCTGTGGTTTTTTCTACCTGTTAAGTATATTCTGTTGAGCTGTGCCTCATGATTTTAGAGAGCTGCTATAAAACTTTGTGTTTTTTTCGTGAAAGCGGTATAAAAATGTTGAGGTGTCATTCAGATTTAGTTGTTTGCTGTATGTTGTGTCACACGCTTTTGGCCAAAGCCTTGCTAGGATCACAGAATAGCTGGGGTTGGAAGGGGCCTCTGGAGTTCACCTGCTCCAACCACCCTGCTTAAGCAGGGTCCACTAGAGCTGATTGCCTGGGACTACGTCCAGTGCAATATTATATAAGGAAGAATATTGTTCCTTCCATCATGTGAAACTTAAGAAAAAGCAAAATTACTCTAATATTAGGTTATCATGTGAGTCTCTGAAATGTGTTGCAGACCCCACTTGAAGAGCATGGAGGAGATAATATTTTACTGTTGTGGTTAAAAAGAAAAATACTGATTGCATCTTATGCTATGTTCAATATGATAGGTTTATAGGTTTATATATTGTAAAAATGATGCTTACTGGTTTCTCTCTTCAACAAACTCTTGTCAAGAATTCTCTCTACATTGTGGACAAAGATAAGGTAATTTAAAGTTGTCCAGATTCAACACAGTATTGAGACTACTGAAATGCCGTTCAGTTTACTGATGCACTTCCACTCCTTGCCAAATGAATTGAGGAATGGGTGAATTTTCTAGCACTCTTTAGCCTTCCTATCATCTCTTCCCTAAGCTTATAGTTTTTTGCAAGCCAAGTGTGTACTATTTTGTGTGATCCACGTATTATTTGCAGCTGTTTTGACTCAAAATTTATTGTCTCAGTTTCACAGGCTTCTACTGCTTTTATTTAGGCACCCTAGTTGGTCAGTCTGCGCTTCACACACACTATATTTTCTGCCTGTGAAGAGACCTTTTGTTTTCTTTTCCATAGCTCCCACCTCATTCTCTAGAGCGACGATGATAGTATGCGGTCCAGTGTCACGCAGCTCCTTGAAGCACTTCGTAGAGAAACGGCAAGCTAGTCTAGATACCTGGTCATTAATAGTTATGATACATGAAAAACATCCCAAGATCATCAGGGTACATCTTCAAGTTCATAGGCAAGACTTGAAATGTTGGACTCCCCCCCCCCCAAAAAAAAAGAAAAAAAAAAAAGAATTGTGGAGGAGATTTCAGTACATACTAGTAGAAATCCAACTAAAGGTTGGCCAAGGATGTGCAAAATGATGTGCAGAGTTGACTTTCTGGTTCTTGGATAGTTAACATTCTTCATCTCTTCCAAGATTAACACTCTGACAAGGATATTTCAGGGTGACTGTGAATTTGATTCTTCTAAACAAATCATCCATGCTTCTTTTAAAATAGGATTCCAGTGAATATGCACCCATACAAAATGTGATCTGATTTTTTTTTTAAAAAAAGCCAGAACAAAAGCTTTGATCCAGTAAGTTTCTGAATAGTCTGGCTCAGTTCCACGTAACACAAACACAAGCTGAAGTTTAATTGTGAGTTGACTTTAATGGAGTTGCTCATGTGTGTAAAGTGCTTTGTGCTTAATTTCATTTATTGCAAGTGCTCAGCACCTAGCAGGATTAAGACTTGTGGTCCTGTGCCTTTTAAGATACGTGGTGGTTTAAATGTGCGACATGCTCCGACTTTGAAGAAAGCCAAGGAGGACAAGTCTTAGGTTTCTTCAGTGTGCAAAAAGAATGGTAAACAATTAAAATGGAATAAAAGGAAAGCAGCCAGGATGATTTTTGAGTTGCTTGAGAATTATCTACGTTTAAAGTAGATCTATTTATGGGTACCAGGCTGGTACTTCATATATTTGATGTGAGCTGTGCTTATGTATTCGATTACTGGCTACAATGATTAGTGATACAGCAGTGATTATCTATTTTTGAAACAAAACTAATATTTTCACCAAACAGATTTTAAAAACACATTATATTCACCTGAATATAAGGGCACTTCGTCGGAAGACACGTATCAGGTTAGGTGAAATCAAATTAAATATTAAAATAAAAAAAAACACTAAAAATCAAATTTGTATAGAGCAGTAGAGGAAATAGTATCTCTATAATGACTAGTTTAGAAAAAATTTGTTGGGGTCCTAGCTGTTTATTGTATGTAAAGTAATACTACCAGAGAAGCAGAAAAATAATAAAATTTTTGTTTTTTAATTTTTTAAATATTTACACACAGAATAATGAAAATGCTTTGAAAATAAAATTTTATACAAACTGTATATAAATAAAAATATGAAAAAAAAAGTTAATTTCTTTGTGTTTTCCACAACAAATTACAAGTGTGTAAGGTTTAACTGATGTCCTGAGAAAATAATTCAGAAAGCTCACTTCACTGGGCTCGGGCGGGTGCATTAGTGTTTTTTCAGTTACATGTCTTAGAAGTGAGAACGCTCTCCAGCTTACAAATTTGATGTTGCATAGGTTTGCCACTTGGTGGTGCCAGATTGATTTATAAAACGCAGACGTGCGATGAGATGAACTCGTAACCGGGGGGTGCGTGATAAGCTGCACGTGTAGATTGGTTGGAAAACATTGGCTCCGTGGCGCGCTGGTGCGGTTGCGCTCAGTAGGAGTTTGAGCCTCCATCTCTCAGCCCTCGAGTCTGGAAATCTGCTCCATCCCTCTGTTATAAAGGAGGAAAAAAAAAGGGGGGCTAGCAAAGTTATATTCGGGAGGACAAAGTTTCTGGAACATTTCTGGCATAGTATGTGCACAGCCAAAAATAGCTTGGATTTGGAGTTATTCCAGGCATAGTGCGCGGGGGGTGCCTCTTGGATTTTCAGAGATGGCTGCAGGTGTGCTGCTCTCACTAAAGTAAGTTTTATTTCTGTAGGTGTCTAAGTGACTTCATTCCTGTGCGGTTGTTATTTTAATGCTGCTGTGATTTTTACATATTTATTACTGAGGTGTACTTCCTTGAATTGAAGGGGGGGGCACAGGATGGGCAAGGTTGTAAATCTAAACTAAAAGACCATGTAACTAATCTGATTTTCCTTTGTTTTCTAGTTATGGAATTATGCTTATGCTGATTTAAAGTTATTAAACTTTATTAAAATTTCTCTATTTGTTACAGCATTTCATTTTCAGTCTTTAGCATTGGTATGTATTTACATCAGTCTTTATAACTTGTTTGTTTTTCTCTCTCTCTCTCAATCCTGCAGTTCCAAAAGAATTGGTGGAGCTTCACTTGAAACTGATGAGAAAGATTGGGAAGTCTGTCACAGCAGACAGATGGGAAAAATATTTGATCAAGGTACAATACGTGTGTTGAATTATTCTGCAGTGCTGGAGTCTGGTTACGATGAGCTTGTTGTGTCAGCAAGCCCTGGTCTGAATTATAGCGAGCCTTGGGCTGTGTTGTGGCCAGCGTTGACGTGCACGCCTGGACTTCAGCTGCATAAGAGCCCGGCTTAACTTTTGGTCTGCCTAGGCTCGTGCAGATATCTCAGGAAGTAGGCAATATCTTCTGCATGTAAAAGAGCACGTACCTTCATTCTCGGTAATAATGTACTTCTTGGAGACTTGGAGCCTTAAGCGTAGAAGCAGATTTGTTAGCCTGTTAACGAGCTAAATTAAGCAGAGAGATTTGCGTAGTAACTTTGCATTTGTATGTCAATTGTTTGAATATGATTTAATCGTTGTGATTTGGTTAGTGTTCCTACAGGGACTAACCGTATGGGAATTCTCTTCTGGTGTGTTAATGATAAATGGAAGTATTGCAGGGATTTATACTGGCATGCCGAGAATTGTACAACTAAAATGAAAATGTACCTACTTAATTACTTAAAAATGCAGCATTGCATTGCTTTACTGGCAGAGATAATTCTGTATAGGTGTTTTAATTGTGGCCATACCTTTCTTTGCACCTTGTATGCAAATAGCTTTTAGTTTAAAGAATTTGCACTCTTCAGAAAATAAAAATATGCAAATATTCCAAGTTAATATATTAGCCATTCCCTTCTAGGCATCTTGATTAATGTCTTCTATTCCGGAAGAATGTAGTCTTGTTATTTTCTATACACCATGATCCCATCTTAGAACATGTGGAACCACAGGCAATAGCAGCAATACTGATTATAGTACCTAGAAGAGCCAGTCACAGTTTGCCCCCTTGGTGCTATCTATAAGCTTTACAGAGTTAGGAATTTGCCTTGAGGTTTGTGTAGTCTTAAGATGATGGTGTATGTAGCAGTGGCAGTGTGTCAAGAAATAACCTGCTGAAAGGCCTCACATTAAATCTCACTCCTTAACTGTAGACTTGTGAAGTGTTACAGTTGTAAAGCATTTATGATGGTGCTTTAAGATAATAACGTACAGTCGTCTGTGTAACACCTGTGTGGTTTATGTATTCCTAAGTACTGCGGTTATTGAGTAGTGTTAAATTTGATAATATACCCCAAAGCCTTTGTAGCCAGATGAGAAATCCTGACTTTGGCTAGTGACCTTAGGTACCCTGTTGAAGCAGATGTGTGATGAGCAGAAAGCAGAGGGAGAAAACAAGTTCATGAGGGAGTAGTCTGGAAAATCTTTAGTCTGGAAAATCTTCCTTCAGCAGGCATTGCAAGGACAGGAAAATGATAAGGAAACCCTCCCACCCACCTCCATGAAGACAAAGTAAGCAGTATTAAATCCTACTTCATTTACCAGACTCCAAAGCTAAGTGGAAAACTTTTTCTAGCCAGTAGTTCAAAGGAATCTTGAGAACAAAGGAATTTGAATGTAACTAATTAGAGAGGTATGCTAATACTGTCCCCATTTCAGAGGGATATAAGTCGTTCAGAAAAAACAACGAAGAGTATTGGGAAATGCTGCAAAACACAGGGAAAACTGAAAAGCTGTAAAACCTTTTGAGAGTATTCTTAATAGGTGTCAGTAGTAGTATTTGACATACTCTAAAAGAAAACATTGACCTGTTTTTCCTCTATTGGAAACTACTGATGCGTTGCTGTTGCTAAAGTTTGAGTAATACATTCTGGATGTGACCATTTTCTTCTCCTATTGGGGAGGGATTTTTATTGTTTTATTTTTTAAACAGGAGGATGTTCAAACGTATATACTCCTAAAATTTATGTGTGTGTGTATAGATATATATATCTAAATGTGTGTGTGTGTGTGTGTGTATATATATATATATATATATATATATATATGTAGATGTATTGCTAATAACATGTCAACTGTCTGTAACTTATGCTTTATCTGGCTGCCATGCTTATAAAGGGCAGGCATAAAATGTCGCTAAGCAGTGGCTGGTATTTTGACAGATGAGTTTATTTTGTGATAGGAAGCCAACGTGGAGTTTTTTCCTTTCCCTGTTTTGATGGTGAACCATTCAAGCTGGTTCACTAGCATATGCACCAACCTCTTCGGGAAGGAAAGGGCTGCAGGGCTCTGGAGCCTGACTTTTCTCCTCTGTGCAGTGTCCCCATGGTCAAGTATGACTGCAATTAAAAAAAGTAAAAATAAATAAAAAAAAAAAAGAACAATTTGTTCTAAAAATGTTTACAACTAAAAGCAACTACCCAGCTTAGGCTGTTCTTGAGAAACACACAGTTGAATTCATTCAGGCTGCGCTGTCCCCTGACAAAACGCTTCACTCGACTTTTGTGGAGCGTATTTTGCGTTTTTAGACAGACAAGACTTCTCTGCACTGCTCCGGCTGCACCCTGCACCTCGGAGGTGGGCGCTTCCCGAGCACGCTGTCTTTCCTGCCCCGACTGTTAGAATTAAGGTGTCCATAGTCCCACCCGAGCAGACTCCTCTGCTGTGTCTTTCACCTTCTCATTTCCTTGTTTATAGTGAACATCTGCAGCATGGTAATAGTAAGTGTCGGATGCCATCGTAGCTGCTTTAGAAATGCTTTAGAGAGACACAGCTGATCTCTTTGTACCGGATGGGCAGGTGCTGACCGCTCTTGAGTGTGCTGAAGCTATCCCTTCAAGCAGCAGATTTGAGCGGTTTAAAATCTCTCTTCTGTGAAGGCGAGGACTAACATTTTGGCAGAGCCTGGATCAGTGAGATCTTTATTTCAGGGCTGTGACAATAGTTGTGAGGAAAAACCATGATCATCTGGTTTGCAGTTGTCAAAACGTCGTCGTTTCAGTTTGAGCAGATGTTTCAGCAGCTCTTCTGCCTCCAAATCGTTGCTTTGACAATCATACGTTTCCAGAGCGGATACAACTTCTCATTATTTCTTTCATACTTAATAAGTAATGAACAGTGATTGGCACAGGCCCTTAATGAGGGTTTTGATGTACAATTTTCAAGTAATAATGTTTGTAATGTTGAAAATGAGGAAGGAGAGAAAGCAGAATAACCTGGTTTTGTTAGTGATGAGCAGGTTATCTCCCTTGCTGTGAGCTTTGGCTTTGTGTCAGAGAAGTCTACCTCCTCCCTAGATTGTAGTTTAAAGTGTGATTTCTGGTGGGGGGGGGGGACTGAGCTAATCTAATTGCAGGCTGAGGCCAAAAATCATGGTCCAGCGTGTCCTTTTTGTGTGCAGTCCTGAACTTTTACCTTGTACTAGGGGTGATGCTCATCTGACCCCAGAGCGAGCCAGTGTAGGGACAAAAGCCCGCAGAAACACTAACTTCCCAAAGAAGAAAAGGAAATAGTTTTCTTATATTTTAACCCCCTTGACTAGCTCACCCTTGGTCACTTAAAAGCTGGTGTCAGTACATGGCGTAGCAGTGGTGAGAGAGGAGAGGTAGGGCCGCCTCTTCTGGAGGTAGCCCACATATGGTTTTATGCTATGAATCAGCTGATCTGTACTTTTAGTGGGTAAAATATAGGGTTATTACTGCTGCTGTTTCCAGGGAGAGCTGCTTTTAATCGTGATTTACAGGCTTAGAGACTTTTATTTAACAGTAGCTTGGTAACGGGGAGACTGCATGGCTACGATTCTCTGAGTACATCCAGCAGGGTTTGGGTTCCTTGCAAATTGAAATGCAGCAGCACCTCCTGTGCTGATTTGGACAGTCGTGAATTAACAGTGGCGATTCAAAATACTCTCAACTCGATGTATTTGTGACCTTCCCCCGCTTTTAGTGGATATTTCCACTAGAATAGCCTCACTCATTGGAGATCCCACTACTGTGTCTTGACTTGATAAGCAGCTGTTGTGTTTGTGCTTATGACTCTTCTCTTTTTGTGAGAGTTGTTTTAAGCATGTCTGACTTGTTTAGGGAGGAGGGGAAATTACTTCTATACTTATTTATTGGAGCTCCAGCTGATTCTGTCCATCCTCTACTGCTGCTCTTCTCACTTTGTCCATTTTTTTCCCTCCATATTGATGGGGTTTAATTTATTTACTTCTGATAAATTTAAGTTGACTATTCTCACAATATTTTAAAATATTTATCAAATGGCTTGAGGACCAAGATGTTTAGCATTTTCTAAAGAACAATAATTTTACAGCGTGGAGTGACTCAGTTCCATTTGTTATATGCAGTGTAGTTGTAGGACTTAGAGGCCCCAGGACTTATGGTGACTTATGTGATAAGTGCTGCAAAGACGTGTAAGAAGAGATCACATCTACTCAAGGGTATTTATATTCTGAATAGACCACTCGGAAACAGGAAAATGGGAGATTTTGCACAGCAAGACAAAAACAGGAGTTGGCCTCATAACTCCCCTGTTCAGGGTTGTGCTACCTCATTTAGGAGGTCTAGAGAAGTTGGTGGTGATCAGGACCTTGACTCTACTCTTCCATGTGTCAGTGGAGATTTGCCAGTGCTTGCTGACCTACCCTGGTTTTACTGCTTATTTTTATGTGAGGCTTTTGGACTTGCAATACTCTAAGGGATCATGTAAAATCATTATTGCAGTAAGGTTCTATTAATATATAAACATTTAAAGTTATTTTTATCCACTAACCCTAGTTATCTTAATATTTTGTTTGTGACAGATATGCCAAGAATTCAACAGCACTTGGGCTTGGGAGATGGAAAAAAAAGGATACCTAGAAATGAGTGTTGAATGCAAATTGGGAATTCTGAAGGTATACATTCATCAGCTAGTTTTTAAATGTCTTTTTCTCTCTCTCTTAAATATATTGCAGATTGGCTTTCTCATTCACTTTAAAATCTTGCAGAGTTAGCTTGACTGAACTGGATATACTAAATATGGAGTTAATCTTTTAACAAGTATAATATTCATTCTGGTGGGATAGGCCCAAAGTGAATGTAAGACTTCATACGAAATTCTTTTTGTTGTTATTGTTTTATATCAGTAGCTATTTGTCTGTGGAGTACACTTATTAAAAGGTTTATTAGCTTGCAATTAAATGTGCTCATCTGAAGTCCAAAGGCAAAGATGTGACTTAATCTTTTCGACTGTTGAGAAACCTGGCAGGGTTGGTTTCAACTTAACATAATCTATATATGTTTTAGTGTAGAATTAGATCACTTGTATTATATAAAAATAATGATAACAATAATAATAATGCATTTCTAAACTGGCCAGTAATAAAAATCTAAAAGTTATCTCTGATTTAAAAAGAACATGACCTGGAAATGTGAATAGCAGTAGTGAACTCATAGATCCAATAAATAGGGGTTTAAAAAGAAGTTTCAAGGTGCACTAAAAAGGAAATGAGCTGATGCTGTTATTTCTGTTTAGACTTTGATGTTTTAAGTCTTCCAACTTTCTGATTTTTTCAGTATCTCTGTGAATGTCAGTTTGATGACAATCTAAAGTTTAAAAATATAATTAATGAGGAGGATGCTGATGCAATGCGTCTTCAGCCCATTGGTCGAGACAAGGATGGCCTAATGTATTGGTATCAGCTGGATCAAGAGCATAATGTCAGGATGTACATAGAAGAACAGGATGACCAGGATGGATCCACCTGGAAGTGCATTGTTAGGTATTCCTTTTTTTCTTAGTTTGTAGTTTTTATTGTTTTAAGATGGTTATTTGTGACTGGAGTTCAGAAACTTAAGTAAATTGATCTCCATTTTTCACAGATTAGAATTCCCGATGATATTTTCTGTATTCAGGCATGAATGTGTGTGAAAGAACATGGATAGCTTTAATTATGGGGACAAATGGCTCATTGATTTGTGGATAATAGCCAGCGTATAACTTGTTTTCTGCTTTATCAAGCTACGCTGTGGAAAGAGTGTCATCAGAAGAATCTCTTGAGGACAATTGGTCCATGTTACTTGACAGTCATCAGCGGACGGTTTGTTCTTATGAGAATTACATTGCAGTTCTTACCTCCTGAAACTGCAAAATTATTTACAGTCCATGTAGGCAGGCACTGAAGAATCTTCCGGAGTAGAGATCAGCTCGTAGATCGCTGAAGATGAGGTGCATGATGTTGATGCAGACTGACATAGGTACATGTCAGTGCCCTAGTGTCTCAGTTGCCTGCTGCAGTTTGGTCTGATAATCTTTTAATAAGAGCCGTAGAGTTATGTTTTATGTGATTCTTATTCTGCATAGCTTGTTTTTTACTTCCTGTCTATGCAAAGTATATATGGGATCTTTCTTAATGGAAAATAATCAGTTTGTAATCTATCCCACATCTGCCAGATGATCCATTTTTGGTTTATCTCTATCTAAATTTTTTTTAGATAATTAGTTTCAAGTGCATTGTAAACTGGAGTAAAAAGTAAATAGAAATGTAGAAACGAATCTAAAAAGTAAAATAACGTCTTTATTTTTTCATTTCTGTTTGTAAATTTTAATTTTTGTCTGCAGCTTATTTACATATCTATTACTTCTATAATAGAATCATAGAATCAGTGAGTAACCAGGGTTGTCATGCAAAGTGGCTGAAACCATTATCAGTGGATTATAAAATGATAAGCATTATCGCTAGGGAAATTTAGACAGCTGTTGTGGGTGAATTAAAGTAAATGCATCCCACCAAATCAACCAAGAGCTGAACTGTGTCTGTCTTGTCTCATGTATTACAGACTCCAGAGAGCAATGCCAAAAGTAGAGGTGTTAGGGCTTCTGCTGAGAAAATTCTGATGCTCTGCATTCGCAGCAGAAAAGCACAGGAATGGAGTCTAAAACTTGACGTGGTTTTAAAACCACGAGAATCTGCATGTCGGAGCTATTGCACTTCCAGGGGCCCCTTTTCAGTAAACTTGGACGATTGCTGAATATTGACTTTTGAAAAACAGTAACATGAAAGCTTTATTATTCTAGTCTATTATGAAAATAATGAGTCTATTAATCAGATCTCAAATAATGTATTAAGGATCTGTTTTTTCTAGTTAGATGCTCAGCTTAGATAAGCAGCTCTGTGTACTGAGACTCACATGTATAGAGATGCATGAACTTTTTCTCACAATCAAGTAGCTGGATTTTTCTAGACATCTCTGTATTGTTCGCTGAATACGTTTTGGATGGGTACTTCTAAAGGTATTTAAATGATTTAATTGCTTTTGAAAATTTCACTCAAATAATAGACTTGTCCTTTTGGTGAATGAGCAATAAACTACAAGGTCTTTCATTGAGAGAAAGGTGAAACTGCAAGGTAAAACCAGTGAGGATTGATAGCAGAGTAACAGGTTACAGAATAATAAATAGTAGCAGCTTAGATCCAGACCAACAGGACTTAAGAGTTTAGATGGTAAAGGTCCCTCGAAAGGTATTTTTGTTTTAGTAAGGATAAATTGGAAAGTAGTACACCCTGGAGTGTAAAACTGCAGCCACTTTGATAGGACAGGCATTTCACTAGTCTTGTAGGCATGTTTTTTAGGGCAGCATCTATTTAAGCAGATGGTGTTTGTTTATTCCTAATGAATCCCTTTGGGGTAAGTGAGTAAGTGGCTTATCAGACAATATGTTTTTTCTTCTGTCATCCAGAAACCGAAATGAGCTCGCTGAGACCCTTGAGCTCTTGAAAGCACAAATAGATCCTGCCCTGCTGAAAAACAACAGTCAGCAGGAGAATTCATCACGTGAAAGCCCAAGCATAGAGGATGAAGACACCAAAAAGGGTGAAGAAGCATCTCCACAAGGTTTTCTAGCTTCTTTTTTTTTCAAATTTTGAATGTTGTTCTGTGGCACTGTCAGAATTTTCAACTTCCTGAAAAGTGACTGTGTTAGATTAGGACTTCTAAAAACATGTTTTTGTTCAAAGTAAATCAAGTAAATGTTGAATACTTTGAAGTGCTAAATAGCTAATAATGCTGTACTCTTTAGTGCATATTTAGGCTCAATAGTTTACTTACAAAAGGAGGCTTGTGTATATAAATTGTTTTCCTAGTAATTTTATTTTTGCTATACATTTTGTATAACATTGTAAATACTTGCTATTGTACATTTTCTGTGGCACTTTGCCTAACTGTTGCCCTGTTCTAGCAATATTAAAATTTCAAAAACAAAAAAAAATGTTTGTGCAATGCCATGATTGGTATTAATTCAATATTGGGTGTGTTGTTTGTTTTTGCTTTTTGAGTTTGAATGAAAAAATGCAGATTGTTCCCTCAGATGTTTCACAATCAATCCAATTTTTTGGATTCATTGGACATGAACTTAAGTTAAAACAATTTAAAATATTTTAGACATGAGGTGGACCTTAGCTGCCCCCACTATATTGTTCTCATCAGTAAAGAACCTTTTTTCCTTCCTTATTATCATGTCATTGCACATATTTGGTATCTTGTTGGTTTGTTCGTTCATTTTGCTAATTATCCGCTGGACTGAAATATTTTGTGTTAAAGAATCTGCTTTTTTGGGGGGGGGCGGGGAGGAGGTGGGGTCAGGTTTATGAAAACTTGTTAATCCTAAGTAATTTTACTCCAGATGCTACCCGGTATTAACATTTCATTGAAACACAGGAGAAGACTGCTCCCAGTCAGAAACAAGATTTAAGGTTTCCAGCGTGTTAGCGTGAATTTCTTCAGATCTGAGTTAATTGAGTATATGGATTTAGCCAAAGCTCATCTTGGTTCTGAGTCTTAAAGAGGAAGGTTTGGTGTTTTATTCGTAACAACAAACAGTTTAGAAAGAAAAAAATGAATAAAATATTTAGCTAAGTATTTGAGTTGTTGTGGAGGCATTAAAAGACTTGCTGTAGAAATTACAGGAAAGTCGTCTGTCGGTCCAAGACATTTGAAGTATCTGATGCTGCAAACAAGTGACATAATCTGCGAGGTTACAGATACTGCAGAGTCAATTCTGAGTAATGATCTTGCCTTTGTCCCACTTGGTTTTACTCGAGTTGGATCCAAGAGGAGCCGTCTGAAAACGTTTTAATGACTGTCTCCTGTGTGATAAGTCCTCAAACCCTATGGCACACTCAGCTGTCAAACTATCACTTGAGTTACTGTTTACATTAGGCTGTGTATTGATGCAAAACTCAGTCCTAGATGTTAGTCCAGTGTATGTAGTTATTAATTTATACATGCAGCAATTTAAGCGCGGTACAGGTTCTGTATTTACAGAACACTGTTTAGACCTTTTGAGTTGAGAAGCTTTAGTAATTTTTCCTGTTAGTCCAAGAATTGTACTGAGAAATTCTGGGAAAATGAAGGCCTTCAAAGGTGCTGTGAACATATACTGGAAGAACTCATACCCGTTTTCTTTGGCCCTTTCCAAAATAGCATTAAATTATTCCACAAAGAATAATGTAAACTAAGCTGCTGCTTAGGTTTTTTACTGGCCTACTTGACTCAAATAGCATTACTACCACTTCTGCATCAGCTGAGTGACTTTGTGTATGTGATCTGCATGATCTGTTTAGGCAGTTTAACAACCCCCTAAATCCTAGAACAATTGCGTTTCAGGGTAGAAGAGTTTCATAGTTTTGATGCTCCTTGATGTTAGAAGTTTGGGAGAGAGCAGTAGGGGAAGGAAAAAAAGGGTTTTCTCCAAGAACAAAGTTCAAGCAGACAGAAGTGAAGAGAGAGCAGAAGAAAATAGATGCAGAAAAGGCATCCAGCTCTGCAGTATCATGCAGATAAATGCTGTCATTAGAGGGGCAGCTTTTATGTTTGAAGGGGTCCGAGTGATTATCTCTTCAAAAGGAGAAACAGCTGGCCTTGAGCCTTCAAAATGTTATCGCTTAAGATACACGAGAGTTAGCATCTCTTTCGCTCCTGTACTTGTGGCTGAGAGTTACTTTGATACATGCTTTGTGTTTGAAAGAATTCTAAAATGCATGAATTCTGCCAACACGCTATCTTTCTTTTCTAACGCACTTGTTTTCTTTAAATGTAATTAAAATAGCTGTCAGGTACTTTGCCCTCTATAATTTCTTACCACTCTTATCTTAGAAAAGAATTACAATGGCATGGAGGGAGAGGGGTTTAGTAGAGGGGAAAAAAAAACATCCTTTTGTTTGGAGTTATAGCACAGTTGTTATAACTGCTGCCAGATACTTTTATGATATATATAATATTATATTTGCTGTTTTTTAGTGAGTTGTATCTCTAGCTGACCCAAAAAATGAGATTAAAAAAATGTGAGGATACTGACAGGATGCAGCAATGATAAATAATAGTCTGATGTATATAGTAACAAAACAAATTTATGTTTTTTTTTTCCTGAGTGCTGGAACTGTATTTTAACAATTAATGATATAAAATTGTCTATTCAAACTAGGCATAATCTAATACTTTAATCTCTGCAAGTTGTTCTGGTATATGCTGCTACTTACTGTGCTTGTTTTTGAAACTGCAAATGAACCACATGTAGAATATTGTATATGATTTGCATTTTGCTAGTAAGAGATGCAGTCATGTCCCAGGAACTGGGTGAATGTTGTAAAATATAGTGCTGAATATCTCCAGCTTTCTCTGAATTGCTGAAATGTAATACTTAAATATTTTCCTGAAATAACAATATCAAAAAAGAGGGGAGTATGTAGTATGTCACTTGAAGTACGTGGAATCTTATAACAGGTTCTGAGTAGTGAAATAATTTAGGAACTCGAATGAGATTCTTCTGTTTTTTTAAGCTGGTGTTTCATGCATTCTCTGCTCTAGGTTTTATGTGTGTGTTCTCTGAAAGTATTGTGGTATTACTGAAGATATGGTTGAGCTGTCTGCATAAAAAAAGGATAAATCTGGAATTCTGCTGATAGCTTCTGTGAAATTTAGGTTTATCTCTGTATATGATTAAACTGACCTGTGATTCTGTAGCTTAAATTGGTGGCCCACCTGTCTAACGCTGTCGTTAAACAGGCCTAACTCTTAATAATCCCAAGGCAGAAGATTCATTTGGGGTGGGGAGAAAAGTTGATGGTTTGGGTTTTTTTTCTGATGTACATTGGTCTTGATTGAGAATATCTGTAATCCTCTAAATCCCATGGTTGTTTCATAACTGTTTCTCTGTCAACAGAAAATCAATTAAAAATTAAAGAAGAAAAAGAGGTGGTGGAGGAACAATCAAAAGAATTGGAGAACCTTCCTCTTCCTGTGGTCAAAGATGATGAAAATATGGTGAAAATTGAGAAAGTGGAAGAAAAAGAAATTATAAAATTGCCAGTAATAGTAAAATTAGAGAAACCTTCAGAATACAATGAGGAAAAGCAAACAGTCAAAGAAGAAAGTGACTCCTTTAAAGAAAATGTCAAGCCTGTTAAAGTAGAGGTGAAAGAAAACAAAGTAGAACCAAAAGACTTAAAAGAAGTAAACAGTTGTACTGACAAAATAGCAGTTCACGAGCCGGAGAGGTTAGACTTTTGTGTTAATGTCAAAACTCCCCAAGAAATTGTGGAGAAATCTGTGGAAGAAAGTGAAAAACTTAAAAATGATCAGCAGGCAAAAATACCTCTTAAAAAGCGAGAGATCAAACTGACAGATGACTATGACAGCCCAATAAAAGGGTCCCTATGTAAATGTGTAACTCCAACGAAGGATGTTTTGAAAGAAGAAGGGAAACCAGAAGAAGAGACTTTTAAGAGAGTCCCCACCATTACTGCTTTATGTCCTGATGGGAAAGTGCTAGTAAATGGGGAGGTTAGCAGTGAAAAAATAACCCCAAGTGTCATACAAAATAATAAATCGGAACACTCTTCTACCACAAAAGAAGACAGCGGCTCATTAATGGAGAAGAATGGTAAAAATGGGGAGAAGGTGTCAGACTCATTAAACTCTGTTAGTAAAATTGTGAAAGCCTGTGAGGTTGAGAAAAATGCAGTAACTGTGGTCAGAGAGGTAGGGTCTGTGGTCTCTGAGGTTTCTAATCAGAAAGTGCCTTTAAAAGAGGAATCTAGTCCTGTGGAAAAAGAGTCCTTCGACAGCATAGCTGCTGACGTGGTAGCGGAAGAGTCTTCAAACTCTGAAGACTGTGCCAAAAAAACTGAAGAGAAGCTAGCCTTGAAAATCAAAACGGACAGACGATCGCCGCCCAACGAATGTTTAGAAAAGCTAGAAAAGTCCACAAACACATCTACAGCCAAGGAACTGCCCAAGCTTGCACTAGCTGATGAGGAGAGTTTGGAAAGTAAAGGTGAATCTGACGAGAAACCTGCTTCTCCAGAAGCTGCTGAGATACCCCCTTCATCTACTTCTCCTGTTACATTAGAGAAGTCCATTTTAGAAAAGGAGGACTCTGATACTAACAGTATAGTCCCTGAGGAAAGCAAAGTAGAAGAAAAATCAGACCCTGAAAAACAAGAGGAAGAGCCCGAGCCTGCCAAGACAGAACCAGATAGATTAGATGATGCCCATGCTTCTAATCTGGAGGACTCCTCAGAGAGTAAAAAGGAATCTCCAGTACCTAAAAGCAAATTTAAATATAAACTAGTTTCTGAAGAAGAAAGTTGTGCAACAGATAATAAAGAAATAACTTCTGAAAGACAGAAAGAAGGAATTAAGTTAACAATCAGGATCTCCAGTAGGAAGAGAAAGACAGAAACGCCTCCAGAAGAGCTCAGTGTCGGTCGCACGTTAAGACGATCTCCAAGAATATCTAAGCCTACTCCAAAAATCGTGGAGACTCGAGATCAGAAACCAGAGAAAAAACGAGCTGAGGAGGAGGAGGAGAAACCTGCAGCAGCACAAAAACAAGAACGAAAAGATGATGCAAAAAAGCAGGAGAAGGAATCGAATTCTAAGGTTAAGGTAATACTATTTACTACTTGGGAATGCAGATTAAAATAGTTTTATCTGTAAGGAGAAGACACACTTACGTACGAATATTGAGGATAATGTTTGTTTTGTCAGGTTTTTCCAAGAAAGCTGCTTTTGCAGTCCAGTTCGTGGGTTAGTCTAAAACCTTCCTAAGGGAGAGAGAATATCTGTCGATCCACCAATTTATAAGCTCTTTAATTTAATTTATCATTAAACTAACTAGACCTGGGTAATTCCTCCAGAAAATGAAGTAATCAGATCTGAGTCAGTGAGTGCTTGAATGGAGACTTTTAGCTCCTGCAGATTGGCTGCATGGCCTGGTTGTTGGTGTCTGGTTAGGCAGTCTGAGGAAGATAATACACAAAAAGGACCCAGAAAACAGTGAAGAGTAGTGAGTTGTCTTTGTGGTGTGTTTATGATGTAATTAGCTTTTCACATACATGGGAAATACATTTTACTTTGGGGATGTCTGTCGTCTCCTTTTCCTGCTTCCTTTTTTTTTCCTGCTTCCCCCCCGCCCTTTCCTCCACAATAAAATTTTGCTTGTTGGGCACAGATCTTAAAAGTATGCCAGGTAAAAATAATATGAGTTTATGAGATAAAGGAAGTTCAGTGTGCATTTGTATACCATGCTTTTAAATCTCTGTAATTGTGAACCCCTTTTATTCATTTATCCTCCGTATTTTTCTGGGTATGGAGCAGAAAGGAAAAACAACAAATAAAGGCTTGATATTTTTGAGTGTATGGAAGATGTTTGAAACAAGTAACTTCTGTCACTTCAGCAGGTTGAAAAAAAAACTCAAATCTTTTAATTGGTTATTTTATATTTGTTTTCTTTTAGGAAAATATGTTCTAAAAACATATTTGAAGTTATGATAATATATTATGAAGCTTAAACTTAAGTTCTCATGCTCAAGTAATTGAAGTGCATTTGCTACTGAAGTTTAGCCAAAAGTTAATCACTGAAGAGCTGGAAATTAATGTTAAGCACCTGAAGTGAAAGTGTACTGATTTGACAAATACTCCTTTTGTATGAGTCCTTCCTGCAGGGAAAATAGGACACTTTCTTCATTTTGTTTTTTTTCAGCTAGTTCGGTCAAAGTTTAAAAATATTTGTGAGTTGAAAAAGCTAGAAAGGTTATTTTCCTTTTTCAATCTCTGCAGAAAAAAAACATGAAAGAATGGTATCTATGAGAAACAGGTCAGTTAATTCTAAAAAAAAAAAAATCTCCTGTTTAGTGTATTGCTTTAAGTTTAAAATGTCCTAGATGCAGAAAGTAGTTATAACCAATATAAAATATTGTTTTGAATTTAAATTGAATTGTTTTTCACACAAAATACATTTTAAACAAATCATTAGTAAAATGTATCACCATCATTTAGTGAAGAAGAGAGGTCATCTTCTGTTTTGGAGCGCAAAAAGGTGGAAAATCCAAATAAATGCATGATAAGACATACAGTTGTTTAAATAAGATGGCTATGATATATCCCTTTCATTAGCAAAAAGAACTATCAACTGAGTCAGATTTAACTTTAAGAAAAATAACTTAAAGATATAAATATGAAAAAAGACCTGAATGTATGTTATTCACTTACAAGGTGCACTGATTTTATTTCAGAAAATTGTGCTCATCTTGCTGTGCTATGTTACTGTAAATTTGCAACTGTACAGACTGAAATGAATCACTTCACTATACTAATTTTCTCTATACTACAGTATAGAGAAAATCAGGTATTTTAAAGATTTGGGAAGAAGCAATGTAAGGGTTTTTTTTTTCCTGTGTTTAATCTTTGAAATGGCATGTCTTGCAGAGAAGCAAAGTTCGGTGGACGGGTACTCGAACACGTGGCAGGTGGAAATACTCAAGTAATGAAGAAAGTGAAGAGTCAGAGAGTGAAAAAAACTCAGATGAGGAAGAGGAGGAAGAAGAGGAGGAGGAAGAAGAAGCTGCGCCTGCTGATGATGATGAGCCATGCAAGAAGTGTGGCCTTCCCAATCACCCTGAGCTGGTAGGTTTTGGGGGAAAGCCTCTATTGACTGTTTTGACAGTAAAGGGTGGAATAGAAACACATCTGAAGGAACATCATGCCTTTGCGGAGTAGGAGTTTTGTGCGTAGGAGAATACAATTTAGGTTTTACTTGATATTTATTACAAGAAGGCCATAGTTAAAGTCATGTTGTAGAGGACTACATACTCCAACGGCTATTCACAAAGCTCATGTCAACTTTGTCACTCCTTTTTAATGGAAAGGGGTATCTAGAGTTTTGCTTGTGTGTGAATTTAATAGTTTCCCAGTGCTGTATACCCCTAGCAGTCTGAAAATTTATCTTTACAGTGCTGTCATTGAATAATCCAAACTGAGGAAATGCCTCAAGAATGCTCCTGGCCAGGTTTCCATCATGGGGACATGAGTGCATGGGCAAAACCATTCCTATCAAGTTTTGTCCAGATATAGTTTGTCCAAAATCTAGAAAGCTATACCCAGTTCCACAGTGTGGGCACAATCCAAGCAGTCCAGTATTCTTGCACGCTTACATGTGTAAGAACACATCATAAGAGGAAATCTGGAATTTATGTATCACAGTTTTCAGCTTCAACTGCCCCATGAAAAACACCTCTTGGCTCCAGGAACATCTAGAGAGGAATGATACAGGATTTCTTGGTTTTGGCGCAGTCCGGGGTATTTATAAAGTGCTTCTGTGTTGGCTAAGAAACTAGTTCTGGAACTCATTAAACATTATTCATGCCAAAAAATACTCATGTTTCATTTTGTTTCTGCAGATTTTGTTGTGCGACTCATGTGACAGTGGATACCATACAGCCTGCCTTCGCCCTCCTTTGATGATAATCCCTGATGGAGAGTGGTTCTGCCCACCTTGCCAGCACGTATGGTTCCTGTTTAACTCTACTCTTCTCCTTTTCAGCTTTGCTTGGGGTTGTGGGAGTTTGTTGGGAGATTAACAAGCTATTTCCTTTATTTATTTATTCATTCATTCCCTGTTAAATAGTATTGCATGACAGATTGTAGAGATGCTCATTTTCCCCTTTGGCCTTTAGTAAAACTGAGTTTTATGAGGAAGTGTTCCTTTTCCTTCCTTTCTACTGTTACTACGTCTTGCTGATGTGTAGACGAAAATCTCCAGCACAACTTGCTTTCTTCCATCTTTTCTTAAACTACTTCAAGCAAATTATATGAAACAGATAATATCTTCGTTTTGCCTTAACGAGAAATCACATTGTCGTCCTGGCGGGAGAAGCAGTAGGCAGTGAGGGATGGATCAGTGGCCAAAGCAAGCAGCTTTTTTTTGAAGTTCCAGTCCTCCTTCAGACATTTTGCTCAAAACCTGGTTAGAGAAAGCTGCTGTTTCTAATGAATCTCATGCATCAAAGTGTGTTTGATGCTGTTCCTGTTAAATTAATAGGGGAACCATATAGGCACATTTTCAGAATAATCTGCCTAATCTCAAACCACATCCTTATTTTTAGAAACATTCTTTGCCAAAAGGGCTGCTGCCCTGCAGAAAACTAGCCAAATGAGACATGGCATGATATGCCTGTATTTTGTATTGATTTTCACTTGTCTTCTGGGAAGTGTTTTGGTTTAAGTAGTCATGGTCTTGAATGTTTAAGGATATTTTCTATACGTACTTTGGTATTGCAACTTGCAGTTAAAGCATCTCTTTGCCTCCTTAGTGCTACTTGTTATTTATCATACTAAAAATCACTAAATTTCTAAAAGTGTGAAAAAAATCCTTGGATATAGTATAGGGAGGTGTGACGCAAAAAAGACAAGCAATTGATCCATAGAAAATGATTTTACATATGGCTTCTTGAGTGTTAACTGGTATAATAAGATTTGAAATACTTGGTAGGAAAATGATGCTGAGGCATACTTTTTACTGTGGTGCGCACGTGCCTTTTCATGTGCCTTTTAAGGATTAAGGTAAGTGCCAAACAAAAACGTCAGTGTGTGTGTACACGCTTAACTTCGCGTGTGTATAGTATCTATGTCTGAACTCCTCAGGTTTTTCTGAGGGTAATTTGTAAATATAATGAAAATTTGGTGCTAATTTAAAAATACCGAAGTAGTAGTTTCTTTCTGAACATCTTTAATGTTTGCTTTAGGCACATTGCTTCCTACAGTAGATGCTAGTTACTGGAAGGATGTGTTTCTGCAGCAATTCATGCTGAAATGCACACATGTTTTAGGAAGACAGTCTTTGTTGTAAGCCACACTGCTAAAAGAGGACCCTCCAGTTTAACAAGGGATTCATCTTCCAGATGTTAATGTGATAAGTATAAAAATAGCAAATGAAATGCCTGAACATTAAATGAAAATAGTTGTTTATGAGAGAAACTAATATTTTGTTTATTCCCTTAGAAATTGCTATGTGAGAAGTTAGAAGAACAATTACAAGATCTGGATGTTGTTTTGAAAAAGAAGGAGCGTGCAGAACGCAGGTACTACTGTTTGGTTGTGTTTGCAGCAAGCTGTGCTGTGAAGAGGGGAGGCAGTACTTGAATAAGCATTAAAAGAACTGAGGACTGGGGAGAAAAGTATCAGAGAGACTGGGAATTGGTAAAAACGGTTTTGATTTCCTAGAGAGGTTATTGGTGGCACAGTGGTGGTACAGCTTACAAGAGAGGAGAAAGAGTCCAGTAATTGCAAAAGATGAGGAAATGCATTCGTAGTAAGCTTTAGTCATGGTGCTTGAACACAATTTTGGCTTTCCCATACCTATAATTAAATGGTTTTCAGCGCTGGTTCAGCTGCATGCAGTAGCAATGCTCTGTCAGGCGGGCGTAAACTTCCTACGCTAAGCACGTGCTAAGTCCTGACTTTGCTGCAAAGGTCATCTAGATTAAATATGGTTCATAAATCTTGTTGCTTTTGATTCTGTTAAACTTTGCTTTACGAGATTACGCAGTTGCAGTAGTGCAATGGGTCAGCTGAACTGCAGCGTGTAAAGAAGGGTTCTGTCCGCTCTTGCTGTTACCGAGGGCTCGGTGGAAACCAGTCTAGTGCGCTTACAACTTTCGTGTCATTTGGAACTCTTTTCTGCAGCAGCAGTGGCAGCGACAGGGTTGCGGATCAGGCGCCAGCTGTTCCTGACGTTTTCATCTAATTCTGCTCAGAGTGGCTCTAGACCACACTGTGGCAGAACGACTCTTGGCCGTTTCGGGGAACGTGTAGCTTTGGGAATGAAGCACTTGGCTGCTCCGTGAGGGAGCTCAGGTCACACACGGCCTCGGCCTGTGCAGGAGTGAGGGGCGCAGAGGAACCGGCCGCTCTGTTTCGTGGTGGGAGGTCTCAGCACTAGCGCGCAGTGTTTAGGCACCTGCTTTGCTAAATATTCCGAGGGCAAACATTGCAAGAAATGCTGTTTTTTCCAGTCCATCCTGCTTTTTTGAAATCAGTAGCCTTGCATAAATGCATGGTTTTCTGATCTTTGCAGAAGAGCGTACAGTTCATATTATCGCTGTTTTCAGTGTTTGGAACAGATGTTTAATGACCCTTTTGCAACCTGATCCTTGTACCAAATCAACCTGAAGTTTTGTATTGTAATCATAAGACTGCTTTTTTTTTTTTTTTTTTTTTTTTTTTTTAGTCTTTAAAAAAAGAGAAAGGAGCTTTGATTGTAAAAACTTTCATGATACAATAGTTGAATGTTGAAGTCTATTTCAACTTAACGGTGGTGTATTTTAGTAAATTGTAAAGTAAAAAGACTGAAAAAAGCAAGAGTCATAATGTTAAAAAAGAATATAAAGTCCTTCTTAATGCAGCTCAGTGTATAAATTAAAATAAGTTATTTGGGGCATAGAAATATGTTAAGATAATGTTTCTTTAATATATTACATTAATGTTAACATAATGTAAAATCTCAGTACCTCTGGGGACTGCCTGTCTTTTTTGGCAAAGAGAAAAAAAAATCTGACTATCTTACTGGGGCGTGCTCGGCTGATTCTTTGAACCAGTGGTGGTGTTGCGCTTTTGAACCAATGATGCTGTTGAGCTCTTGCTTTCAATTATTCTCTAGCATTTAGCTGGTAGCTTTCGAAGTTCAGACTGAAGCTGATACAGCTGTTCAGCTCTCTTCTTAGGCATCCCCAAAGTGTCACGTCACAAATTTTCTTTAAGTTCACAATAGTTATAACGACTGAGAAAAATACAGGTCTGAGTATTGCAAAATCATACCTTTATTTTGCTTCCCCTGTTCATGAATTCCAGGTGCTACTGCAACATCTTGCAGACTTTCAGGTTTCTCACCAACTTCTATAATCATGTCCTGTCACCAGCAAGAAGGAATGGATGCTGAAGCTTTTAATTCATGTTAGAGACTCTCAGATTTCTTGATAGTAAATCCCTCTTGGGACAACTTCTCCACTTCTCCCAGGCCAAATTAGGTGGAATACTTCCTTTCATTTACTCTTTCATTGCTTCCCTATAGCAAATAATTCAGCTACTTATGTGAAAAAATGTTTTTTGGGTTCTTCTAGGAAGAGTCAGTGCTTATTTGCATCTTACAGTTTGAGACTGATCGGTTAAAATTTTGAGCTTGTGTATTACACTCTGATGAGAAAGGCGTTTAGTATTTCATATTTGCATCTGGTTTTAAGCCCTTTACCTCTATAGGATTGGTTTGTTCTATTTGCTGATTTCTTAAGCAGTGTGTATTCCAGAGACAGGCAGAAGTTAAGCAGATCTTGAAAGCCTCACTGCTAATGTTTAAAAACAACTGAATATTTCTCATCTCTCCTGTCTCTTAATGTTTTGCATTATAAGAAATGAGAAATGGAGGGGATTCTCAATCCAGGAAACTTGCTGAATGCTAAAATATTTACATTTTGAGTTGTTCTGTTCTGATTTTCGCAGTTGCATTACTTGTATGAAGATATTTTAATTAATTTTCAAGAGCATAATGATTTTGCATAGTACATGATGAAGTTCTTCCCTTGTCCAACTGATCTCGTAGTGCTCTGAAGGGCAGAGAAGCTTTCTTTTGATCTGTCAGTTTGAAGAGCTGACTTTAGGAGACAAAAACAATTACTTTAATACAAAGCCAAAAATTTCAGTTTAGACATAATGCTACAGAATTGTCACAGCCCATGATTTTGTTCGACTTTAAAACAACTTAAAATCCATTTTTACTATCTGTTAGTGTTACTCTAGAAACTTTTATTTAAGAAAAAATACTGTTTTTTTTTCAGTAGACAGCTCTTTAGAAGAGTATTTTAATTAAAAATGTGTAGTTCCTAAAGCTAATGATAAGTCTATTTGAAAATTTTCCTAGCTGTTTTATAAATATAGGAAAATAGGGGAAACCACACTTTTAGGTGGTTACAGGTGCCTTCAACTGTTTGTATAAAATACTACAAGAGAGGCAGACATATCTAAAATTAATACGCATTTCAGGTGTTTCGTGTACCGGTTTAGATGACTTGTGTACACGGCGCATCCGGCTGCGACTCGTGTCATTGGATACGTGCTCATTACTCACAGTAACTTCACAAGTCTGATTCTGGTCAGTTGTATAACTACTGTGAATCTTTAGCTCAAAAAACCAGAAGAGATTGACACTGGTTCTTGCATAATTTCATTTCAGCTGTAGTGATGCTTTACAGGATCATGGAAGTTCACACCTTGCCCCCGTGCAGGATTGTTTGTCAGCATATTTGTTCTAAAACACTGTTGTTCAAAAAAAATAAAACTAAACAAACCAAAACAACAAAAAAACCCTTAGAGATGTGGCATACTTACAAGAGTCCTTGTAGAGCCCAGTAAATGTTACAAACTTTCTTTGCTATCTTCATTTAATTAAATTATCCCTTATTTTCATAGAAAAGGCTAACAGGGACCTACAGAGATGGCAGTATCAGTTCCCAGCCTCAGTCTAGTCCATATGACTATTCTTACTGCTAGACTTCTGCTGAAGCTCACTTCAGTAGCCTAAAGATCAGCACCTAGTGTGTTTGAGAGGTGCTAGGATATCCAAGACATGTCCACTTGGGGCTGACAGATGTGACAAGACCGACAGAAGACTTTTGTCTTTCTGGAGCAGCTCAGAGAGAGAATTGCAATCAAGGGCAATCCAGATGTCCCTGGATACTGGTGTTGAGGTATATTAAGCTTACCACTACTGTCTGAACTGGATTTTGCTTATTATGATTTAATTTTGTTATCCATTTTGGACGTGGAGAGCAGTTTACTACTACTTTACAACAGTCTTTCTTTTATTTGAATACTTTTATCATTGCTGTCTTTGGTCTTCTCTAGACCTGTCAGCCCTATTTTTCAGCCTTTTTCAACGGGGCATGTCTGTAGCATTCCTGTTCAATCAGACCTGCTGGCTTTCTCTGAACTCTTCAGCTGGTTCTCGTCTTTCTTGAAGTATATGTGCTGCCTAGAAGGCACCAAGTGCTCCAAGTAGGTATGAATAGTGCTGACTACAAGCGGAGGTTTCCTTCAGTCGTCCCATAGGCTGTTCTCCTGTTCATGCATCCCTGCGCGATGGCAGTTGTTCCTAAAACAGCTTGACTTCATTGATCTTTGTTCAGACTAGTCTCCGTTTCCAAAAAACTGTGTCTCTAGTTATTTCCTGCTTGATCTTTCTTGAGTTGATTGTTCCTGCCCAAGTCTAGAATCTTGCATTTGGCCTTTTTGAATTGCATCCTGCTTTTGTGATAATTTTTCCAGTTCAAGATGATTTTGAATTCCTGCTTTATTTTTCAGAATCCCCAAGATTAGTCATGGTTAATGGACTTGATAGCATAATCTCTATGACAACATTAATATTTTAAAATGGCTTTTTAAACCCAAGTTTAATCATTTCCATGTCAAATGTTCAAATAATCAAATACTATTATTTGTCAGAACTCTTGGCAAAATCACTTACATCATACGTGTAGGAAAGTACAACCCTGTGAGATTTAGCATATAATTCCAACTAAAATAACCTTGCATTTGTAGCATCCTCTTGAAATGCCTCTAACTGCAGGAAGATCCCCAAACATTGCTAATCACAACTTTATTTTATATCTCTGCAATCTTTCTCTAAGTTTCTTTTCTTCTCTCTCCTAAAGAAAAGAACGACTGGTGTATGTGGGTATCAGTATTGAGAACATCATTCCACCTCAAGTAAGTTAGTATGTCTATATTGCATTATTCTTTTATTTATTAAACCTTTTAATTGCAGTATTTGCATGTTAGATTATCAAGAATAATGTTAAAGTAAGATTTTGGCATTGTTTGTACAAAATTTCACCTGATAAGGATTCTGGTGTAATCATTTGCTTAGATGATTTGCAGTTTAACTTTTTAATCTATTACTCTGTTGTTGGCTGGGTTTCTTTGCTGTTATTCCAGTATTAATGCTAACTGTGTTTGTTTAGCATATATAACTTTCAGATGATAATTTTCAGACTCCTCAAGGGAGAAGTTTCTCAATGGTATGTTAGAGGCATCAGTAGTACTTCAGAAAGAAAAATGTATATACAGATCAGAAGCGATTCTAGAGCCTTCATTTTAGATTGAGCATGAACTTACCGTGGAAACCGAGGGGGCTTTACCTTGTGTGCGGGCACCAGCTGGGGCCGTGCAGAACCCGCTTGTCCTTTGAAGGATCTCAGATCTGTCTTTCCACTGTTGCTTACACTTGGCTTTGAGCAGGGCGCTCTGCCATGCTGTAGATTGTAAGAGTGGGATAATCTAGGAAGATAGTCATCTATGTTTGAGCAAATCATCATAGCATTATAGAAAAATATTTTTACCTTAGCCTCTAATAAGTATTTATGTTAGAGCTAGTTTTGGTGAAGAACTGTAACATCTAGAGTGTTTTATTAGCAGAAGTTTTTATATGGCTTCCTTTTTACAGAAGAGGAGGAAAAAGGTTTTTACTTTTCTCACAGATGTCTTTTTCTCACTACTTTAATACATTCTGAAATTATTTTCTTAGCCTTAGCGAGATACCTGCATCCAAAATAAACATATCCAAAATCTATTCTTGCAGGAAAGTTCAAAATGAAACTTGTCTTTGTTTTAAAGACAGACTTTCCACTTTCACTTCTGTAGTAAAGCAAACTTTATCCCTCTGTCTCTGGTGACAAAGATAGTAAAAGATTTTTACGAACTTGAGAAAGAATCTCTGGCTGGAAGCATATGTTTGAAAAATTCAGCCTGAGGATAGATTTTTGAAAATTTAATCACTTGGAAAAATGCCATAACAATAAGCTGCCTGGAATTTGGTTGAAACCGTACTGTGTAAAGGTTTTTAATAATATATAAGAGTAGAGAAAGTCCCTGAGGAGTCAGCAGTCAGTGTAGGAGCACAGATGCGCAGTCCTGGGGCTTGGTGTGTACAGACCTATGCCAGCAACCATTTGTCCAGCTGTTGCGTTTACAAGTCCTGAAAGTATCACCTGAGTTAAAAACACAATGTTTTAATATAAACACAATGTTTTAATAACCTGAATCCTTGACCTATGTATTTGGAATTATGTTGCCATTAAGACAATGTGAGCAAGTGTTTGTGTAAACTGCACTGTAATGAATCGCTATGCTAGAACTTGAAATGGGCGGTGCTGGACGTACGAGCTATCTATTTCATATGAACATGGGTTAACATGAATAATAAATCTGGAGGAAGAGGAGATAAAGCTCTCTGACGCTTCTTTCTTATGTGAGCAGGAGCCAGAAATACCCGAAGGTCAGGAGGAAAAGAAGAAAGATTCCAAAAAGCCCAAATCAAAGCTGCTCGAAAGGAGGTCTACTAGAACCCGGAAGTGCATAAGTTATAGGTACGCAGCTTGTTTAAATAGCTATTCAGAAAACTCAATCTGACCTTGCTTAATTGTTGATTTTAATGTTAATTTAAGATGTTACTAAAGAAAATATCATTGCTGGTTTAGGAAATTAAGTATTGCTGTAAAGAACGTTTATACAATCTTGCCTGTGACAATTTGTTATGATGTTCACGACAGGTTAGGAAGCATCTGACCAGGAGAAAATATTCTTGCCTGTAGGATGTTTGGCATTACTTCAGTGGGACACACATTATGCAAAGGCAGCAATTATTTTTTGGAGACAACGTTTTATATAATGCTGCTCTTTAACTCAAACTTAGGTGTATCATGCAGTCTATAAGAGAAATTCTGTCATTTTGTATCAGAAGATTGAGTTTCATGTATGCTGTCAGGGAGTCACTTCCAGTTCATATGTGCACGGTGAAGTCCCACAAGTGTCAGTGAGAGCTTGCATGCTCTCCTTTCGGGGGGGGAAATAAGTGCCATAAATCTTATTCTGCTTGGAGATGAACCTGTACTGTGTAGCATGTTGCCTCTCTGCAGATGTGTCATCCCTTTGTGTCTTCCCAGCCATCTGTTTAGCCCACTGATGAACAGGTTAGCAAAACTCTGTGTTACAGAGTGCAGCAGCAGCAGTGTTCCTTTACACCTAAAGGACAAGCAGTTGTCAGCTCGTGTTTAATCTCGGAATATTTGTTAGCAGTGGTTTGAAAGCGTAAAGTGATTTCTCACATTTCAAAGAAAGCATCTTAACAGTGCGGATGGAAAATAGTGTTTGAGTAATTGGGAGCAAATCTTGTTGATGGAGTAATTTCAGAGTAACTTACCTTATTGTAAAGCTGCCTTAAAGCTGACATGCTGTTTGCTCTTAGGGCATATAGAGAGACCAGAAATCACCTTATTTTTTAAAGAAGAAAGTGTTTTTTGCTTACTATTGGAATACAGACTACTATTAGATCTATTTTTTCCCCCTTGTCCTGGCAGAGCTTAGAGTGGAGGACCAAGATAAATATAATTGGAATTTTGCTTTTTTCAGTGAATGAAAAGCTGAATCTTCAGTGAAATGTTATCCAATTGCTGATCATTTTTATTTAAAAAATAGCAAATGAAATGAAGAAAAACATCTAAGTAAAATGGCTTTCCTACACAGTTGATAACATTTGTACTTTTTGTATCTAATATCTCCAGGTATCTAACTTGTTAGTAAATCAAAGGATTTATTAACAATCCTTTGAATTCATCACTGAAGAACCAAACTACAGAAGTCCTTTCTGTGTAAAAGGGATGGATCCTTTCTGCTCTGTCTGCTCTTCCCTTTCAGAGAATTAGCCTATGTGCAGAGATTTATCAGTTTTACAAAAGCTGCTGCAGTGGAAGCATATCTGAATATTTTGCTTTTGTTTTGCTTTTGTTTTTTTGTTTTTTGTTTAGTTACGTAACATTATTAGCATATTTATATCTAATAATGAAGAACTCTGAAGAGTTCTTGTGCTCTTCAGTAGGGTATATTTTATCTGTTCAGCTTAGAATGTTGCAAATCCGTAACAATTACTGAGAGTTAATTAGTGAGCAATTACTGAGAGCTTTAAAGAAGAGAAATGGAACCATCTGAAATAAATTTTCAAGGAAAATTTAAACAGTTTGAATAATTATACTTTAATAGCTGCTTTTCAGAAAGTCTGCTTTGCAAATTGATAGTGCATATGTTATCTAATAAAAGGCATGGGAAAATTTGACTGATAAATACTTTGTGTCAGAAATGCTGCTGAGATTCTCTTAATAGTTTTCAGATTATACAGTATTAAATTCAGTAGTATTCTGTAATATTAAGTATTTTTCTGTTCGTATAAATCAACATTAAGACAGCCAGGCAGTGATAAATATTCTGGTAATGAGTAGAAATAACAAATATGCCTTTTTGAAAAATTATTATTTTACCTTATATCCAGCACATTATCTATGCAGTCTGAGTTCTTAGAGCAATTTCAGCTTTTAAGGTATGTTTTCAGAGTACAATTTTATTAGGGTTCTCTTCAAAGTAGTAAATGACTTGTTGCTTTTAGGTTTGATGAATTCGATGAGGCAATTGATGAGGCAATTGAAGATGATATCAAGGAGGCTGATGGAGGAGGTATGTTTCTGCTATTACTTGTTTTTCATTGCAGTGATGAGAATACTAAGACAAAATTTATTTTGATACCATAGGCAACAAATATAATCCTCTCTCCTAAACTGTACAGATTAATTTTTAATATTGTACTTCCAGACTCAAATTAAATAATTTCCCTTGGTAATGGGCGTTTCAGTTTAAAAATAAAAAGCAAAAACTATTTGATCTTGACAGTTAAATTTAGCTTGTGTATGTTTTGATATGTGAATACAATGAATACAAAGCATTACAAGAAAAATGTTCAAGTTCATTCACTAAATTTTGAATTTGATATTACAATGGCATGTGCTGCTACGGACATTTGTCACATCTAGAAACTGGGTTCACAAATTGGTCCGCAATTGGATTCTCTGAAACTTTGGTCCACAGAGCCATCCTCCTGGGAAATGTTAATTCACTTGTGTAACCACTTCTGAGTTGCGCTGTGAATAAAGTGAAATTATGTTTATCTGCTAAGGCAACATAAGGGAAGAAAAGAGATCTTCAAAAATATCTGAGAAATGTCAGATGGATTTTTTTTTCTTCTACTACATCACACTAATCAGCACGGAGAAAATTCCCATGAAACTGTTAATGCCTCAGTTGTATGGGTTTTGGCATCTCCATAAAGACACTTGTTTTCAGAAACTCAGTGAGTTATAAAGCCAGCCTAAAAATCACCTGTTATGGCTGTAGGTGTCTTAACACAAGAATCATACCTTCATATCTCAAAACAGTAAAATTGGCTCGTCAGAAACTCTGCTCACTGGTCAAACAGCAACTTTACTGCCCTTCTTAGAAGATGAAGTGTTTAACATTATGAAACAAAGATGTGTTTTCTGATATTTGCACCCCTCAAAAGGTATTACTAGCTCTGGGCAAAATGCATATTGGGGTTCAGTATCAGCATGCTGACACTTACCTACAATCTTCTACGTTGACCTCAGTATTGCCAGGGGACCGCAGCTGAGGCAGTGCATGTTAGGAACAAGAGTCCAGAGTAAGTCTTGCATGAGGAAAAATGATTCCACTTAACAGAAAAGAAGCTGAAGTTATAGGCCTGGAGGAAAGATATTTATAAAGTTGAATTAAAAAACTAACTTGTTAGGTTTTTTTTCTCCTTTCTATCTCTGAGTATAGGCATTGGCAGAGGCAAGGACATGTCTAATATCACGGGTCACCGTGGGAAAGACATTTCCACCATCCTAGAGGAAGAAAGGAAAGAAAACAAGCGACCACAAAGGGCTGCTGCGGCACGTCGCAAGAAACGACGGCGACTAAACGATCTGGATAGCGATAGTAACCTAGATGAAGAGGAGAGTGAAGATGAATTCAAGATCAGTGATGGGTAGGTCTGCAACTGAGCTGCTGCCATGAATCACTGATGGCCGCAGGTTCCTGCGGTTCTGCTGTGCCCCTAAAACTGTCATAGGAGCATGTGCTCAGTACTGGAACGTCATTGTACCCTAGAGGAACACAATTATACTGGAACGTCTGCACTCTAAATCCATGAGGTGAAATCTCCCAACCTCTGTTTTAGGCAAAGCTTGTTCTGGAAATTTTAGTGGTGTGTTTGAGGCCACACTGTGGGAATCTATACATAGTTATGTTAGAGAAGGAGCCAAATGTGCTCAAACCTCTTAACCGATGTAATGTTCTAGCAGAAATCTTTAACAAAGATATAGCTAAAAGAAGGCTTACTGTTTCACTCTGAGACTACAGCAGTTTTGTGGGATTTTTAATTAGGCCTGATTTCCATACAGAAATTGGAAAAGTAAAATTTCTCCTTTTAGAGTATATAGAATTTCACAGTGTAGGTTGTGAAATCAAGTTCTTGACTTTTGCTTTCTAAGTCTTAGAAAACACTGAAAGAGGCAGTTTATACTGCAGAAAACAAACATGTGACATGTGAAGTTTTAAACACTGAGTGAACATTGCACTGTCTAATGGAAACTCTTTCCCTGGGATTTTTAATTATCAGTCTGGAGA
Organism: Rhea pennata; assembly: GCF_028389875.1. NCBI lineage: Eukaryota > Metazoa > Chordata > Aves > Rheiformes > Rheidae > Rhea > Rhea pennata. The sequence goes on from NC_084663.1 coordinate 212,683,596, forward strand.
ATTCTTAATGTTAAAAAAATTCGTAATAATTTTAGTCCTCCTTTATGCTACAGTAAAGAAACGTAATGGAGCTTGAGCTCTGATTTCTTCACCATCAACTTTTAAAGCTTACACCAGTTACTAGTGATTTTTCACATGTGACTCTGCTGAGGACTTTTCAGTGGCATCCCAAATAGTTGAGCTAAATGCACTGGAAATTTCCTATCAATAAATGTAGTTTGCAGAAATCTCACAGAATGAATAGGTCATTGATCTGTTAAAGTATGTCCATGCATTTTCAACTCGGTTCTCTGCTAAATGCCTGTTGGATGTTATACTGGAATTCACATTCAGCTGGCACTTAGCTCAGAGCTAAGTGACTGTGTACCTTCAGTGCTCAGCTATATTTAAAAAAGCACTAGCTCACTTTTGAAACAGTGGGAGCTTTATAAGCTGAAAACGTTAAGTTTGTGAGGTACATGTTTTAATGTACAGCTGCTGCTCTTATGCAAGACCTAATATTCTAAATCTCAGAAATTGCATAGGGTAGCGCTTGAGCGGTGAAGTCATGTCAGCCAGAACATGTTTTTTTCTTGCCAAGTCGTGCTCATCCTACGGATGTTATGTTAAAGGGTACTGTGTGAACACTGTAGAATTTGGCCTGTATAAATGTAACCTGTACTCTCAGTGGGATGTAGCATTTATATCATCTGCTCTTCTGATCTGCAGTGTAGTGTCATGTGCTGTAAAGGTACTCCCTAAGCATACAACTGAAATCTAACGTCCGTGATGGCAGCTTGCTCTCTGGATATTTGTTATGCCTCAATACTGTAAGATCTGTGCATTATTGTGAAAGCCAATGCCTGCTTTGTATATATAACTTACAGATATTCTCATCATATTACACGTATGATTTCCCTTCGAACAGATCACAGGATGAGTTTGTTATATCAGAGGAAAATCTGGATGAAAGTGAAGATGACCCACCATCAAATGAAGACAGTGATTCAGAGTTCTGTGCCCGCATATCCAGGCGACATCTCTCCAGGCCTATGAGGCAAAGTAGGCGGTTACGAAGGAAAACAGTCAAGAAAAGATATTCTGAAGATGATGAAGAGGAAGATTCTGAGGACAATTCAAGCAGAGAGTCTGGTGAGCGTACTAAGTCTTTTAAACTTATTGAATACTCTGCACTAGAGAGAGGAAGAGTGAAAGTCTCAGTTTCCTGTCATGACTTTAACAGCAACTTGTTTGGTAACTTTGGTTCAGTTGTATGTCATCTTTGCTCCCTGTTTGTAAAGCAAATTAATAGTTGTTTGTCATTGAGTTTAATAAGTGAAAAATCCACTTTGTTTGTTACTCGTTTCCCTTGTATGCTGTTGTGGTGTTCAAAATCCTCCCTTCTCAGAGTGTTCTGCTGTGAATACTATGAAGGAAACTGGTACTGAGCACTAGATTCTTGACATTTTAAATAAATGTGTACTTAAATGTGTGCTCAGCATTATGATTCAAAAAGACACCTTTGTGGACAGTTTCAGGTATCCCATACCTTCCTGTTTTGAATGTGATTGCAGGGAAGGATAAGAATGGAGGTGAAAATATGCTTCTTATATCTCCTTGAAGACCTTCTGAATACCTTTGAAAAAGCTTCTTCTGAAAGAAACGTTTTTCCCTCACTTTGTATGGAAGAATAATTCCTTCAGCTGCAGTGAACTGTTGTATAGCATTCTGTGTTGTCTGGTAGGCTTGAAGGCAAACTTTGTAACTAACACCTTGAATCTCTCTCTTCTACAATTACTTTTTCTGGTCTTCAGTAACTAAAGACTCTTACGTCACAGGAGCACCTAATAATTCACTTTAATCTACTTGTCCTTCAACCCATTCATGTGCTGTTTGTACAGTTTAAAGTATGAGCATAACACCTATCCAAAGATGAGTAGTAGAACCAGCTTGAACTAAAAAAGAGAAATTTCTTTTCTTATGCAGCTTTTAATGATTAGCATTTTTTTATGAAGATTGTCCTCTGTGTTTTCCCTTCGTTTGAAATCCAGTCCTATAAAGTGCTCCATATCCTAAGCACTTACTGTGAATTTAAGATATTAGGTACACTAGAGTGTTAACTTGCTGTCCAGAGTGTGTTACCTTCAAGTGTTTTACCTGTCTTTCTGGAATATAGATGAAAAACATGTTGGAATAGGTTACTTTGAAGTAATGGTTTGCAAAAGGAGGGTTAATGCATGGACAGATTAAGATAATTATACGCACCTAAAATAGTTGCTGTCTCCCTGTCCTGAATGCATCACTACACTAGTTGTAAGCTGTAATTAGTGAAGATTAAGAGGTCTAAAGAGATTGCTCATCTGCTCTGCAGTGCATTTGTTTCCTGTATCTGTGACAAGACCAGAACCCCATACCATACTGTCAGAGGTGTCCTGCTTGAAAAAAAGCAGAAAGAGGAAATGCTGAATGCAATTTTTTCTTACTTTCATGGCAAAATGATGGTGGTGGAAGCGTTCCCTAGCTCATCCAGTATCATTCCTTATATATCTAAAGTATAGTCCTAACTCTGTGTCTCTTTCTTCACCCCTCCTATTGTCCCTCAGGACCCTGCCTAACCTTATTTGGGGCTAAAGAAAGAACGCACCCTGTGAGTGGCTTTGTTTTCAGTTTCCAAAGATGGAGTTTCCTTCTGAAGGTGGTTGTTCTTACTGGCTTGCTCTGATTCATTCTTTAATATTTTAGGCGGTAAAGAGGATGCCACTTTGATCTGTGATTCATACAAAATCAGAAACGTAAAAGAACAATACGTGACGGGTGTAGTAATGTTGTACTGTGAGCTTGGGATAAGTGTTTCGGCACAGCTCAATGAAAAAGTGCTAAATTTGATTCATAGCTATTTCAACTGTTGAAAACATTAAGTTTAATTCTTAAGGACAAATGTAAAAAAGTTTAACTCTTAAAGACACTAGCTGCACTAGACTGGTGCAGAGAGAACAGTGGATGATGGTAAGTTCCTTCTGTAAAGTTTCTGCTTTGAGCAAACATTACATTATTAACAAAAAGCATTGTTAATAATGTAATGTTTCAAAAACAGAGCTTATTTGGAGTTCAGTTTCACCTTGTCAGTATTTTTGTATGTATCTATTGTCAAAACTGTTTGAATAAACAGATAGAATAGATAGAAGAAGGACAGATTTGAATAGATAGAATTTATTTAAATTGAAATAATGAGAAAAAAGTACTTGCCAGTGAAAGTGGTAATGCGTGTAGGTCATCGACTCGGATTCAGTCAGATTGTTCCAGCTGGCAGGAATTGTAAAAGAGGCATCTTTGACACCAGTGGAGGTGAGAGAACAAAAAGACGGAAAGAAAATCTGTTCTGGAGGAGTTGGAGGGTGAGAATAATTTTAAAAGTGGGCAATTCTAGGCTGGCAGCGAATGGGGAAACTGATGCATGAGCCTGGAACAGGTCAAGGTAATGAGACGCGATTGCTGAGACTCTCCTGTATTTGAAGAGTGTTTGATTTTATTGGTGCTGGTCAAAGCTTACTTAGATTTTGCAGTTTCATTTTAATGGAATAATGCACGTGGCTGTTTCCTTCTATACAGAAAGTGCTGATTACACAGATTACAGTGATGATGATTACCTGGAAACTAGGAGGAGAAGATCAAGACGGAATCAGAAGAGACAAGTTAATTATAAGGAGGATTCAGAAAGCGATGGCTCCCAGAAAAGTGTCCGATACGGAAAGGAGTTAAGACGAGTGCATAAACGCAGGCTTTCCACTTCCGACAGTGAAGGTAAAATAAACAGTCCACCATTTGTAGGAGCTGGGCAGATGTGAGCATTAGCCTACAGAGAGAAATGTTGGTGTAGTTCAGAGATCCATGGAGAGGAACTCTGAAAGAATTTCAGAGATTCTCTTTTGTAAGAGAAAAGGGTATTAATTCTGGTGCCTCGGTTGTATTTGTGCTGGTAGTTTTGTCACCCTCTGTTTTTCTGTACTTGTTAAGACTCACTCCATCTCCTGTTTTCAGGTGCTGTGCTAAGTACAGGTGTATAGTTATGTTCTATCACAGAGTAAGCCTGCCCTGAGTAGTATCAGCCATGGCATGCGACTGCTGTATTTTGATGTAAAATTAGCTTTTTTGAAAGCACACGCACTGCCTTTGGGGTGCTTGGCACTCTGTCCAGCTCGTGAGACGCTTAGGGCTGGCTTTCAGAGGTGCAGAGCGTTGCTGCGGTGGATGCCAGGCTTCCTCAGAAAATCAGCCATTCTTGACAAGCTGAGTAGCTCTAATCTGTCAGTAAGTTTTGGAAGCGGTGGGTTTGAGTTTGCAAAATGTTATAGGATCCTCTTAGGTGAAGAGAACTAAGTATGTGAAAAAACCTTATAATCTTGAAAACTTGATCTTACACCTGAATTCACAGTTCCGTCTTAGAATTAGGGTGTTTACACTCTCTGCTAAAAACTCGCTACATCGTGACTGGGGTCTTTGCTGCCTGCATTTCTAACTTGAAACAGCACCTGGGTAACAGTACCTTTTCCACATGAAATCCACCCCATTTCCTTAGCCATTTTTGGTACTGGCTCTTTGCGTACTAAAATCAAGTACCACTTAGTACCATTCCAGCAGTTTCCCACAAGTCTAAGGTGATAGTAACTATGCAACAATGTTACTGAAATGTAATTACGGTGAAAGTACTGGAATTCTGGCAGAGTCTCTAGCAACTTTAATCTACATGAATATATTTTACATACAATTCATATGCATTTCCAGTAAGGATAGCAAAAGGAGTGCCAATGGTGTTGGCCATTTGACTTTTTTTCTGTCATTCCTCACCTACACTGTTAAGGGTCAGTGTAAAGGCTGTCATCCCCCTTTTCCATCCCCCTCCTTTTCCATCCCTTCTTTTTTGTCCTGTCGTCATTTGGGCCCTGAGTTTCCGGAACGGTGTAAAGTAGGTGCTGTGAGATGGGCTCAGAGATACAGCTCTGTGTTATTCCTAGCATGTAATCACCCCTTATAGGGGGAAATTCACCTGTCTCTGAAGCCTCTGGTATTCCTCAGGTTGGAAACAGAATGCCAAATTCTTGGTCTTTTACTACTTCGGTTTATTTAAAAAGTAAAACGAATGCAAGCTTTTTGACACGGTCGCTGAACACCTGTCTAGGGCTGGGGAACTGAGGAAGGAGACTAAAGCGTGTGTTTTGAAAGAGAAACGGCTTTTAGAAAGAACAAGTGTAAATGTTTTGCTTGCTCTCAAATTTGCTAATGGCTTTAAGTCTTCTGCTTATTCCAGAGAGCTACACATCTAAGAACTCTGAAGATGATGAATCCACACAGGAGTCAAAGCAACTGATTCGAAAACGTAGGCGAAGTACAGATGAATACTCCGAAGGAGAAGAAGGAGAAGATGAAGAAGACGAAGGGAGGCCTGTCCGCAAACGGCTGAATCGAATTGAAACGGATGATGAAGATAACTGCGAAAATGCTAATGACGACGCAGAAAACCCTGCTTCTGCAAATAAGCTGCCAGCCCCACAGGCTCCTCAAGACAACACCAAGAAGCCCTGCTACCGGATAGAAAGTGATGATGAAGATGACTTTGACAATGTGGGGAAAGTAGAGAGCCCTTTGGACTACAGCCTGGTGGACTTGCCTTCCACCAATGGACAGAGCCCAGGGAAAACCATTGAGAACTTGATTGGCAAACCAAGCGAGAAGACCCAAGCCCCCAAGGACAGTACAGCCACTGCCAGCCTGGCGCCCAACGGGACAGGGGGTGGGCAGGAAGCAGTAGGGCCAGAGGAAGATGAAGATGAACTTTTGAGAGTGACTGACCTTGTTGATTACGTCTGTAACAGTGAACAGTTATAAGACTTCCATTTTTGTGCTAATTTATTCCATGGTAGCTCATACCAGCGGGCCAGTTATTAAAAGCTGTTTTATTTTTCCTAGAAAATTCTCCACTACAGTATCACTTTTTAGAAGCAAGAATTTCACCAGTCCTGCAGTCTTTCTGTGAAGTGACCAGTTTTGAACTCTGAAGATGAATTGCTGTAAATACCCTCTTTTACCCCCACCCCCCACCCTCTCCTTCCAAGTCCATGGTCCTGGGTAATTTCACTCACAAAAACCTTATAACAACGAGAGATTTGTATATTTTTGACTTTATATTTCCTGAGTGCATACAAATTTGTGGAAATGGGTGGCCTAAGAAAGCATTCCAAATCAGTCAGGGCCCAAACCGGAATTGGGATGGGTTTGGCTCATGGGGTGGGGGGGGATACAGAAGCACTTGTGCTTTAGCTTTTTCATATGAAATATATATTATATTTAAATGTTCACAACTTAGATTACAACTTAACAGGCAGTTTAAAAATTAATGTCTGTACTGTCACATCTTGTGAGTTGTAGGTTAACATACCATAGCTCATTTTAGTAATCACCTTCATGGAAGTTTTTTTTTTTTTTTTTTTTTTTTTTTTTTTTTTTTTTAATACTGGAGGTAAACACAGTTAATAAAGAGGCCAAGGAGGTACCATAAACAAGAACTCTACTATCCATTATGACTTGCAGACTTTCCTAATAAACATCCTTTAAAGTGTTTGTACAGTAAAGTGTACTGTAATGAACTTTTTGACAGTTGAAACGTGCTAGCGATGAATTTATAAAGCTGTCTCATGCATAGTTCCTCAAATGGTCTTTAATACCCAGTGTCTAGTGGGAGGACATAGTGATCCAGAGTTAGTCTGTAAATCGGATGGCATCGTGAAGTGCTGCAAACTTTTACAGACAACAGAACCCTACAGTAGCTGCCTGGCCGCTTGCGTTTAACCATCTGTTGGAGTATTTTGAATGATACATGTTTGTACATACTGCATTGACCACAGAATTACAATGCATCAAATGATTGAGGGATTTTCAAATAAACCGTGACTGGTCCATTCATGTCCTTAATATCTACTTCAAATTGAAGTAAACAAATGGAACAGTTTTCCTTTTGGAGGTTTTCTGTTTGGGGTTTGTGTGTGTTTTTATTTTGGTTTTACTTATCTGCCTGGATGTATTAGCAGGTTTTGAATGTAGTGTTGGCCTTTGGCCATTAGAACTTTCTTAAAATACATTTTAATAATTGTCATGTGACCAACAGATTTCAAGAAGGCAGTATTTCTGAGAGAAAACGCATGACTCCAAGACATCTCATCAACTTCTGAGTGGGCATGAAGTGCTTATGTGCTTTTGTTTAAAAAATGGATACTACAAAAAAAAAAAAAAAAAAAAAACACGTGGAGCACATAAAGAGCAAAGCTGAAATTTGTTTTGGGTACCATTCAGTTTTCTCTTTATTCTGAATTAAGGTGCACGCTGTGGCATTTGTACATGTTGTAGCACACAGACAACTAAAACAAATCTGCCAAACATTGAAATCCGAAAAGGTCACATCTATTAATCCTTTTGCTCTGAGATTTGGATTTTTGACTGGTGTTTATGTCCGTTGCCGGCAATGGATGCACCAAAACTGCTGCTGCCACCAAGGAGTGAGTTCTCCTTTCCTGCCCCACCTGATTCTCTAATATTATATTGTATTTACTAGTCAGTCATTAAGCACTTCTGTTTTCCTGTAATAAAACTGGCATTAGGCCTTTACTAAATACCTCTCTAGAAAACCTAGATCCAAAAATACCTGCCTTCTGGCCTTGAGTCGTTTGTGTTTCCCCAACTCTCTCTCCATGAGTTCTATCAGAACCACTCCGTAACTCCTGCTTACCTAGATTCTAGCAGTCCATATATCCTGCTATAAAACTAGAATCAGAGCTGCAAAAAGATAGAATTCATTCATTTGCTATGCTAAGCAAGTTGGTGATTTAAAAAAAGAGAAATCACTCTCTAAATGAGAATTTAATTCCATTAAAGATTAAATAGTTTTCCACCTTATCTATGTTAACTATTAACAGTTTTTATAACCAGATACTAAAACAGGGTAGTGAAAAGCCACAGAAGTTTAGGATGTGTTCTTAAAAGCATATGTAGCATTTTAAGCTACTCTAGTGTTTTTCTTTGCCTAGGTGATGCATAAATGTCGTGCTTCTACATTTCTAATTATACTTGTGTTTTAAAACAAGCAAGAACATATGGCTTCCACTCTTCAGTGTTAATAATTGCTGAGCGTTTTTAATATTTGCAGTGCAAGCTGTCAAATTCATGTGCAGCAACACTGTGCAACCAATGATTTCTCATCTATTTTGGCAGTGCCATAAGCTTTTTTGCTGCCTGATGGAGCCTTCTAGTATCTGATCAGTGCTGTAGCAAATGTTCTTGTAGAGTCAACTCCAAATGTTAAGTACTTAGTGGACAAGTAATTGTAAATGTAAGAAAATACAAAGGAGTTAAAATACTGAATATACCAACCAGGAAAAACAATTGTACTGAGTTAGGAGTGAAGTAAAAGCAGAAAAGATCGGAAGGCAGAATTGGAGCACTGAAGCTTACAACAGGAGTGTCAGGTTTCATAAATGTGGGAAGATGAATTGTTACAAAGTTTTACTTTCTATAGGTCACTTTTAAAAACTGACTCTCTGTATCTGACGAGTCGCATTTGATACCTGGGACAGCTTCATCCTCTCGGGTCCAGAGTTCCAACTTAGATTGGTGGGAATTTTATGCAAGTGAAAACAGCAAAAATTTTCCTAGAAAGTTATGTTTTCAAACTTGTATCTTCTCCCATTTTGAAGACTTCTAGCTTGGTGGAAAATGTACAATATCTTATTTGGAAAGATAATGTTTTCTGACATGAGGCCAGCTGACTGTGCCATACAGGGTTCATGCTGTTATTATCGATGTATATGTGATTACACAGTGGAAATGTCCTCCAGGTATTTTGGCGTTCTTAGCATGTTGTGCTCTTCCTTATTCCTCATGAGATCAGAAGTGAAATGTCTTTCAATACTGATCTTCAGGTGTTGCTTTAGACTGATCAGAAAATATTCAAACCATATGAGAAAAAGAATAAAACTGGCCAGAGATTTTTTTTAACATGGTGGATTTAACAGTAAAAGAAAAAGCACCTACTGGCTGAAAATACAGAGCATTTATTCAACAAACTCCTGTGCGTTTCATACAGGTTGTCACTGAAAGCTTTTTGTTTTTTTTTAACTGCACCCTTCAGAGTATAGTTGATTGGGAAGAAAATGAACTGGTTTTTAAGTGCAGTTTAAGTAGTGTTGGAGAGGGGAAGAAGCTATAAATTGAGTGGGGGAATGGACTTTTTTTTTTTTTTTTGTCACAGCTCATGTGTGTATCAGTTAGTTAAAGTGCACAGCAGCTCCACTCTGCAGTGAGCGTTGTGCGTTACACTAACCAGAGAAGGGTGGCAGAATTAAGGACTCAAAATTTCACTGCAGTTGTCTTCTAGCTATTGAATCTTCTAAGCCTGAGCACACGTGCGATTTTAAAACAGAAAACAATGCCGCCGAACTACCAGAAAAAGAGCCCCTCGGTATTGAAGTCTTGTATGAAGGTCAGTGCTGAACAGTCAACTCTGAACATCTGATAGTTTGAGTCTGTACATGTTAAATTACATTATTGCATCTGATTTTTTTTTTAATGAAAAGACTCCCTATTCTAACAGCACTTAAGAGGAACAGAGATGCTCTTTTCTGAATTGTTTATGAAGTATGTCACCCTCACGATACGTTTGGATTAAAGTGTCTCAATTACTCTTTGTACAGTGGGAGCTGATGACTTCGTTTGACTTGTTTTCTGTTCGCTTCTGTTTTCTAACTGCTCTGTCTGGACTCTTTGTGAGAGACCTTACCCAAAGCACCTCAAGGCAAATACGTGTGTTCGCAAAAACAAAATTGTACGGTAGCGGTACACTTGTTTTGATTTCTCTTAATATTTATCATTTGAACTATATTGGTATCCAGATGCTGCAGCTGTTTAATAATTTTAATAGTGCATAGTCGGGTGTCCATTACATACCTCTGTTCTCAGGCGCTTATAACTTGGATTTCAGTGCTCTTCAATGCAAAGGCCTGGTCTAAAGTTTTCAAATAATTGTTTCAAATTGGGTATTTTCACAAGCTTCTATTTCAGAAAAGTAAACGAGTAATTTTTATGGCACCTGCTTTTTTTAAATTCACTTTGTACACAGTAAGTTAAATTATGGCAGTCGTGCTAGCTTCCAGAACTGGTCTGATCAAGACATTTGTATCATCTATTTCAAAACAGTAATTTAAGTCTTGAAAACTGGTTTGATACATGTGCAGTGACTACTATTCATAGGCTTGTATTATGGATATTTTGTGCAGTGTGCACCCTAGATATGTTATTTACATTTGAAAAATGCTTCCAGTTCACTGGGTCTATAAAATCCTTAAATAAATATATATATAGATATATAAATACTAAAAAAAAAAAAAAACAAAAAAAACCACAAAAACAAAAAACCAAACTACAAATAACTTCAAACAAGCAATAACTTTCTGAAGCAAATTATATTGTATTCTGGTGGAGGAAACTCCAGCAATTCACGTGAAAGAGCACAGTTCTGCCATTCCTTAGATGTTTAAGGCTTCTGTAGAAGCATTTAGGACTATTGTTCAAAATAATGATATGCAGGATCAAGCCCACTTTTCCTGTCAATCCTACTTTTTTTCCATGCCTTCCATAACAGTCAGGTATGAACTAAATCTCTTAAAATGTTGGAAGACAGAAAAAAAAATGGAAAAAACACTTTTTTTTCTAGTATATATTGATGTAAGAAAACTTCTAAATGACTAATTTTTTGATGCCTTAGAGTTGGGTACTCAGTCTGAGATGTAGTAGAGAACTCTGGCTTCGGAAATATTTACCCGTTGAAAACTATTCCTGAAGGTAGACGCTCAACAGCTGAGGTACTGAAGATTACTAGTCACTTCTGAAAACGTACATCACTTACCAGGCTCTTACCTTAGATTAGGTGTAACTGAGATGATTCCAAGCAGCAAGAACAAGTATGCTTGGCGATTAATTGTCCCAAAGCTTCAGAGTAATTTAACTTATTTTGTATATTGCAAAAGATGTATATTGCGTAGCGTGATGCTTAAAAAGATTGTGTACAGCTTCTGGGCGAAAGAACAGAACACTCTAAAGTAGATAAGTTTTTATAACTGAATATGTGGTGTAAAGGCTCCAGTTATAACTGCAATTAAAAGGAAGTTAAGTCCTACAACTTGGGTTTTTGACTATCATTTTTGTAAATGCTGGCACCCTGCACCTGAGCTGATAAGCAGGAGAGGGGAAGACAGCATTTAGGGAGGACACACGCTTAGTGCAGGCACCCGTGTCTGCAAACGTATCTACTCTTGCTACGTATAACCCCAAAGGTTGCTAACGAGAACTGAAAAGCCGGAGTTGCTCTGCTCTTTCAGTTGGTTTACTTTGTGCACTTTGCAGCACTTTGTGTATAGTCCGTCTCACTGGTTCCCCAGGTGCAGACAGAGTTGGTTTCTCCTGCTGTTCGAACGCTCTTTCAAGTAACAGCAGGAGATGGGGAATGGGTAGAGGGAAGTGGAATGGAGAAACGTGTATGCAAACCCATGCAATTTGCAAGCCAGGTCTTAGACAAGCCTAAAAGAACTACTTCTGACTTGCCCTTTAAAGACTGTATTTCAAATGGAAGGTATTAATTTAAGAGAATCATCCCAATACCGTCCTTTTCTCATCCTGATCTTCGTAGCCATAGGAAGATCTGTTTGAGCCCTCTTTCCTGGAGGGGATTGGTAACGTCCCATCAGCGCAATATGGGTGTAGACAAAGCTCAGTCCAAACGACGTTTGCCTTCGGGGACGTTTGTTGAAGTCCACGCAGTTTGCTTTGTTGTTGGCTCCTCTTAGTGTGATCCACGCAGCTACACTGATTAGTGATACTTTAGATTAGTCCGTCAGAACTTGACTTGAATGACTTCAAGGGGATAAAATTCTTCTACTAAAACATCCGATAGGCCTAGTTACCAGTGCACCATTTGTTTGTTAGAGCATTTTAAGGTCCTTACTAGGTATTAATCTGCTGCTCAAGTTAGTGGTAGAGAAGAAAATCAAATCTGTATGCCTTGTTTAGTTTCCCATTCCAAACTCATTATATGGACTCTAAATTATTGTACAGTATCTTATTCCTATACTATATTCATTAAAATGGTACTCCTCCCCCTAACTTACATTGGTTTGTTTTAAATGCCAATGCGGTTGCTAGTTTCTGTTTCACAGTCCTCTTTAAAAATAGATCTGTAGCAGCCATGAGATGGTATTTGCCTGATTGAAAAGTTTAATTTCACTGTTCTTGGTGTGCATGATGGTTTTCCAATAGGCACAAACCCTGTATATTAGATGTGAACATCAGGTATTTTCACTCTCCTGATTAACACAGAGCAGGTCACTCGCTAGCAGAGCGGTTATCCTCCAAAATTCAGTGAGAAGTAGATCAAAACTGCCAGGTAGGTCTCTTAAAAATTTAACATCTACGTACACAAAATACAGTTTTGTCTTGCTCCTGTGTGCTGTTTATAAGGTTTCTTTGCAAACATGAGTTCCTTAAAAATAGTCTCGTTCATAGTTGGCCTCGTTTTTGTTGTCTCTCTCTGGAGAGCTAACACAGTAAGTTCCAAAAGCGTAGCTCTTTGTAGAGTGTAATCCTTGCATTTCTCAAGTCCTCAACCTTGATTTTTTTTTTAAATCTCTTTTCAATCATGACTTGCTACAATATCGAAGGGAAAGGACTGAGGGACACACACTGTGTGTGTGTGGCGGGGGAAATATGTTGAAAAAACTGGAAGTGTTATTCTTGTTGCACATAAATTGGGTGGTGCTTTCACTGTCTTTTTTTCCCCCCGCAAGTAATATCACATGCATGTAAAACATGATGTATTAAAACTTTTTAAAATGGAAGTCATGGTGGCCTCAGTGCTCAAAGGGTTAACTGCAGTTTAATAACAGCTAATGTTTTTAGATTTGCAGTACACAACTGTTTAAATACTGTATTCCTTGTAAATGAAATTTAAAAAAAGTTAAGGCTGGTGCCAATATTTTTGTTAATGAATTGTTCAGCGTTGTCTCTCACTACAGTCTGGTCAGATCTCTCTGTGTATAAGCTGGGCCTGAAGCCATTTTATAGCTTGCAGGCCCAATTGTGTAACTTTGCTTTCATAATGTTTTTGTTATAATATCTACTGTCATTTCTTTCATATAAATATGACATGTAAATTGTCATAATAAAAAAAATTGAAATAACTTGACGTACAAAGTATAATGTGTATTGAAGAAGTTTGCTCTTTAATGATCATCACCCATATACCTCCAGGAGGGATTTCTTTTTGCTTGACTTTTAAAATACTCACTGATTAATGGCTTCTACATTTCATTCCAGCCTTTCAAAGTGATACTGTCTGGCGTAGGAATGAATAATTTAATGTTTTGTGTTGATTTTTGTCATGACAGCTCAACTGATGGGGTTTTTTTCTTTGAGCAGCTGTAGCTGATAATGTGGAAGACCCAGAGGACCAGTTTTGCACTTGTGATGATTTTTCTTTGTACATTCCATCTTCTACATCATTTTTATATGTAATTCCATAGCGATGTTGCAGTCACTTGAAAACCAGTAGCAGGAACAGGGTTCAGTGTTCGTCTTAGGCTACACCATCCCTTTCACTTGCTGCTGGAGTTGCATGATTGCTAATTACGACTGTGAATTCCTACTACTAGGGAGCAAATCTCCCCGTGACCAGTTTTTGCCAGCATCGGACATAATTTTATCCCGCAGCCAAGAGTACACCCAGCACGGCTGTTCAAACCTGTGAGGTTTCCACGTGGTACTAATGGAGCAAGGACCTAGGTTCCTTTATTTAGACAGCGACCTGAAAAGCCACAATACACAGACCTGCGGAGAAACACTAAAACGCAGGCGTTCGGACGTGTGACTACGGCAGCGGACACCGACAGCGTTGTACGAACTGAAGTCAAACTACTGCGTGCTCGCATAAGGACGAGATACTGCTGTGAAGTCCATCCTTTTGCTCCAAACTAAATGCCAAAGATTTTATGCGTTTTTAAAGAGCTGTAGGCGTGATTCATGTCACCTTATGTTAGATGTCTGCGTTGGTCGCTGTACATCAGGCAACGCGGTGCTGTCAGTGGAGGGAACCAGGCGCCTTCACACGGGGAGTCGTATGTTCTGTCTTCAGGTGGCTCTTACCTACCCTTTGAAGATACCTGTTTCTCTCCACTGGCTCGAAATACAGCCTAGGCTAAGTCACAGTTGGACATTTAACGTTAGGACACCAGTACCGGGGATGGATCCTGCTTTGCTTTTTGAAGCTCGTAAAATTAACTTTAAAATGCCTGGAGCCCGGGAAGGAAGCTCTCAAAACTGGAGCTCCATTCTGTTTCTTTTATGAACTTACAGGCTACTGGAAATGCTTGCCTGCTCCTTCTGCTCTCTTGGGCGAAGTTATGAATTAAAATGTCAGCTTTGGCTATTTCATTGCTTATTTTGGTAAGCACAGGCTTGTGTGTTTACTTCTCGCTATTAAGATACTGGGGTACGAAGTATCTGTAGGTTGTGAAACAGGAAGATACGGATTTCTTCTCCTCTGTTAAGGCTCCGGATCTCAAAACAAACTTCCCACTTTGGTCCTAAGCCATCCTTTCTCCTTCTAGAAGAGTGGTTTGTGACATGAGAAAAAACAACATTTGTGTGCAGAAGGAAGAACGACCTCCACACTGAACCCCTGCAGCAGCTTAATTCAGCTTTAATTCAGAAGTTTGGGGTTAAAATAATCTTAATAGCCTTGTTGCATGATCTCCAGTCAGCCACAGAGGTGCTCAGGGCTGTCCGTATCAGATCACAGGGGCTGGACATGAGCAAGAATGTTGATTTTTAAAACCTCTACATGTGACAAATGGATGTTTTCATGTATTTGCACCTCATCCCACCAGTCGCTGTAATCTGATCTATATTCATGGATGTATTGCAAAATTCCTGTTCCCTCAGATAGGCATTTTTGTGTTGTCTGGGCACGGCAAACCTTAAGTTGGTTGAGAAACTTGAGTTTCCTCATCTCTTACTGCTTCAGTCAGTATTTTGAGGTATCCTGGCAATGTTGAAAGACCACTTCACTGTGGAAGTTGCTTTCTGTCAGTGTGGTTATTTGCATGAATAATAATTGCTGCATAATTTGAATAGACAGGACTGATCAAAGCATTTTAAAAAACTCAGCCTAACAGAACCATGTTCCTTTGAACATTTTCTTTTTCTTTGTGCTTCCCACCAAAAAAAAAAAAAAAAAAAAAAAAAAAAAAAAAAAAAAAAAAGAAAGAAAGAAAAAACAAAAAACATGATTTAGGTACCTGTGACTCTTTTTCTTCCCTGGGCACGGTTGTCAACGTGCTGACCACACACCTAAAATTCATTTTAGGGTGGAAATAAGGGTTTTCAAAAAGCTGCTTTTTTCGTTTTCCCTCCCGCCCTAGCTTCCTCGCAGGCTGGCACCGCTCTTGGCGGACCCCCCTACCCGGGTCGGCCGTCGCTTCGGCTCTCGCCTCCGCCTGCGTTTCCCGGACAACGCGAATTTTACCGAAATCTGCCGGAGGCGGAAGGGCCCGGGCCGGCGCCTCGAGGGCACGCCGGGCTCAGCCCAGGCCGCGCGGCCCGCGGTATTTTGAGGTGTTTCCGTGGGTTTTTTCCCTCCTCCTCACCCTCCCCTTTACTTGGGGGCCGCCCCAGGAGCGTCGATAACCGATTTTTCCCCTCCTGCCCCCGTTTATCCTGTCGCAGCTTGGCGACGCCCGCTGCAACATGGCGGCGGCGGCGCGGGCACGTGACCGCCCCCCTCCCGCCGCCTCCGCTACCATCGAGCGCTGCCTAGAGCGGTTGGCGTGCGTTCGTCTCGCTGCTCCCTCCCCGCCGGCGGGGGGCGGAGCGGCGCGTTCCGCTTCCGGCGGGCGGTGAGGAGGAGGCCGTGGCGGCGCGGGCCGGGCCGGGCCGGGCCGCGCGGTGCCATGAGCTTTCTGAAGCGGTTCCCGCCGCCGGCCGAGGGCGTCCGCCACCAGCAGCCCGACACAGAGGCGGTGCTGGCGGGGCGCGGCCTGGGCGCCGGCACGCTGTACATCGCCGAGAGGTGCGGGGGGGGAGGGGGAACGGCCCCATGCGCCCCGGTGTGAGGGGCCTCCCCCGCCGTGGGGTCCCTTCTGAGCGGGCCGGGGGGATCTGCCGTGGGGAGGCGGCGTCGTGGGCAGCCTCTCCTGAGGGCGCTGCGGGGGGTGCCCGTGGGGGTCCTGACTGCGGGGAAGGGCTCTGCCTTATGGGGGGGCACGGGCGTCTGCCCTGGGGGGGGGGGGTCTATGCGGGGGTCCCCCCCGAGGGGCCTTGAGGTGGAAGATCTGCCCTGGGGGGGTCTCTGTATGTGGGGGTCACCCCTGAAGGGGCTGGGGCGGGGATCTGCCCTGGGGGAGGGGCCCCTATATAAGGGTCCCCCCTGAGGGGACCAGAGGGGGGTTGCTATGGGGGGAGGGGGTCTCTCTGCGTTGGGGTCTCACCTGAGGGACCTGCCCGGGGTGTGTGGGGGTCTCCCCTAAAAAGCCTCGGGGGGGGTGGGCCTGCCCTGGGGGACGGGGTGTCTCTGGGTGGGGGTGTCCCCTAAGGGGACCCGGGGAGGGGGGGTCTCCCCGGGAGGGGAATGCCTCTGTGTGTTGAGGCCCCCCCTTGAGGGGACTCGGGGGGAGGAGGCTGTGGGGATCTGCCTGGCGTGGCCTGCCCCTGGGGGGGGCAGAGAGACCCCCTCCCCCCATAGCAACCCCCCTCTAGTCCTCTAGATAGTTTCTTCTATCTTGCCTTCAGTAGCTCGTTGTACGAGGCCCACGTGAGCCTGCCGGCGTTCTCCCGGAATGTTTCTAGCAGGTTGCTAAGCTTTTACTGGAGTTTCTTACTGGCAGCGAATGGAAAGAGCTGTCATATGCAGGAGCCCCGTCCTGTGGGAGACCTGGGCGCGCTGGAGCATGGGGAGGCTCTGGATCTGACTACTGACTCTGCGTTAAGAGCTGTAAATGCTGAAAACTGGCTGATAAAAGTTTAGGAAAGAAATTCCTCGCTTCCACTTCTCTAGCTCTTGTACTTAACCTGGTTTCTCGAGGCGAGGAGCCTTCTGCGACCGTTCCGATTTTTGTCCTCCAACGAAAACTTTTGAGCTCCCTGTTGGCTCCCAAGAGTGGCAGAGGTCTCAACTCAGTATTTCTGTTCAGCATGTTACCTCACCGCCCACAGACCACGCAAGCTATTTGTTTGATTTGTCAGCTGCTTGAAAGACGGTGATTCCTCTGACATGAAGGAGTTAGCAGCCCACTGGTGGCTGCGTAGCTCTGGGCTGGGCCCAGCTTGTGCTGTCTCAAGTTGTAGTTAGGGATGAGAGTGAAAACATAGAGAAATGGAGGTTATAGCACATAAGGTGTTAGATAAAACTTTGTTCTGCTGATCATAAAACTAGTTGTTTTTCCACATACAGCTCATCTGTAGAGACTACGCACATCAGAATTATAATCCCGCAGAAATTGCGATGGTGATCTTCCTTCCCTAGTGTACGCTTGATCTTGAAAAAATACAGAATGTTTGACAGTTTGAGTCACAAATTGCCTCTGCTTTTATTTTTGAGGTGATAGATACCTACAGGGCATAGAAAATAAAGAGGCAGGGAGAAAAAAAATCAGGCTTTACTGCAAGTATAATAAAGCTGGAATTTGTTTAGGGTGCTCAGATTAACGTTCCTTGTGAAAAGAGTTCTGTTACCTTCAAACATAAGCTATGCTGGGGCAGGGTGCTGTTAAGACAGTTCCAGGATCATGTGTCAGTAGAGAGTGGGTAAGTGCCTTGTCCACCTCCTAAAGAATTACTCCTTTTGTTTGGGTTGATTTGCTTTTCTAAAGGTATGAGCCAGGTGCCTCAGACTTCTGTTAGTGTCTAACTTGTCTTTTTCTTCCCCTTTTTAGTCGCCTGTCTTGGCTGGATAACTCTGGACTTGGGTTCTCCTTGGATTATCCCACTATAAGTTTACACGCTGTCTCCAGGGACCTAAATGCCTACCCATGGGAACATTTGTACGTCATGGTGAATGCTAAATTTGAAGGTAAGCCTCCAACGTTGCTTACTGGTTTTGTGCAGTCCTGCATGGTATGATTGCTTCTTCACACTGTCAGTTATAAAAGGGAGTAGGTTGTGTTTTTGAAGATGATATAGTTCTTCTAAATAATAGCTTGTGTTTTCTCTTATGTCCATGAAGGGTAATTACTTTAAAGCAGAACTTTACCCTGGCCTATAGTCACTTCTGTACGGTACTATTCTGCACCTCAGCATGCAATTATGTACCACTGAGCTTCAGTTCTCTGCTCTCTTTTACTTATTTTAAACAGTTTTGTTTATCTGCCTGCCTATGATTCCAGTGTTTACATATCATTCTTGCTTTATTGAATTTCTGTTAATATTGCTACCTTTTTCAGTTTTTTACCTGCTGTTTCATAATAGCCTGGAAGCTTTCTAATTTCTCCTACAGCTTATTAAAAAAAAAAAAACAAAACAAAAAAAAAAACAAACAAAAAACAAACAGACAGTGGCTTGTATTACCAGGAGTAATGAATCTTTAAAGATTTCTCCATAAAGTAACTTTTTAAATAATCTTGTTTCTTCACAACCTAGAGAAAGAAAGCTTTTTATTTCACTGTTTGCTTGAGGGTTTTTTGGTTTTGATGTATCAAAATGTTTTTCTTTTAGAA
Organism: Rhea pennata; assembly: GCF_028389875.1. Taxonomy (NCBI): domain Eukaryota; kingdom Metazoa; phylum Chordata; class Aves; order Rheiformes; family Rheidae; genus Rhea; species Rhea pennata. The sequence goes on from NC_084663.1 coordinate 212,702,375, forward strand.
GACCTTTTAATTCAAGTAAGTGTGTCATAAACCATACCATCTCAGCTACAGAGTAATGAGTGTTAAGTCTTAACAGACATTCTTTCTCCCTAATAGCTATTAGTCATGGTAGTTAAAGGTTAAAATCTTGCATATAATTTTTGTTTAGTCTATATACTGAAACTATTTACAAGAATCTGGGGAGACGTTTTTAGTCTATTAACACTTCTTATTATTTGTTTCATGTCATATATTACTAATATTTCTAGACAGTCTGTTATTAAAGATAACATCAAAATGCATGCATATACCTCTTAGTTCTTTTTCTTTGCTTTTCTGTAATTGCATTTATTCTGAAGTAAATTGAGACTAGTCTGAGGAAGGGTGTTCCCTACTGCTTTTAATTCATCTTGCTAGTACTGTTTAAAAATATGGAATGTTTCCTGTTTGATAGATTTCCCTCTCTTGTCCATAAATCCTTTGTGAACTGAATTCTGGGGTAAGTTCTGGCTACAGTAAATCTTCTACAGCTAGGGAAATGTGAACATTTAGTTTTCAGTCTACACCTACCCTGCAATAGTGTGTTTCATCTGCTGAATAATATTAAATGCTGATCTCAACTTCTGTGGCTGCAGGAGTCTTGGTTTCTTAGTTGGGTAGGGTACATTTTGTTCTCCCTCTGAAGGTTTTTGTTGTGTTGTGTGTATGTGTGTGTAGGCTTTATCCCCTCCCCCCTTTTTTTGTTTTACTTTTGTGAAGAGAGGCAGTCAGAAGTTAACTTCATTGGAAATGGAGCTGGACTCAGCAGCAGCAAGCTGTGCCTGCTGATGTCAGTTGGGCAAGGATTGGGTCGCTTCCTTGGACATTTTATTTTTGGAGGCAGCTGGCTGGCAGCTTCTTGGCTTTTTAATATCCTTGGAGTTGTTGCCAGTTTTGTATCTGATAAAAGCTGCTCTCTGTGAAGTAGTCTTACTGTAGTTCTGTTTTTCTGTAGAAAGTCAATTATGTGCTTTTGAAGCTGTCAGCTCAGTGTCCCCAGCCACAAAGTGATGAATCATAGCTATCTTCTTTGTATTTTTGTGTCTCCAGAAAATAAGATGTTTCATTGTTGCTTAGTTATTTAAGTATGTAATTCACAGAAGTCAGGAAGTACTTTTGTTCCCACAGTTGTCTTTGGCTCTGAGTGTACTTTCTACCTCTACCATATTAGGTATTAGCATATATTGCTCACTGGCTAGGAAAATGAGAAATTGAGTTCAGAGCTTACATAAATGCCACAGACAATATCAATAAAGGCCTTCCTGTGTTTTATCCATGTTTATGGGACTTGAGCCCTATTACAGAACACTCTCACAGATTGTTTGCAGGTTTCTGATTTGATTGTACATATGTTCCAGAAAAGATAGATAAACTGGATTTTTTTTTGACAAAATAAACATGCTTCTTTTAAATCTTTACATTTCTTAAAGATGACGCAAAAGAAGCACCCATGGCTGAAGGGGAGGAGGAAGAAGACAGTGATGATGACATTGAACCAATTGCAGAATTCAGATTTGTACCTAGTGACAAATCAGCCTGTAAGTGAAGTTGGGAACTCATATTTTAGCTTTTTCCCAAATGAAAGCTCAGTGCTTGACTGAAGTGTTAATATTCCTCACTATATATGGAAGATGCTCAGATACAGAGTTTAGACGATACGATCCTTAGTGTCCTTGGCTAATTCTTGATTTCTGTCTGCTGAGAAGAATGAAGTAAATAATTTTCTCTCGGTTTAACTTGGAATATGTTGAGCAGTCACTCCATGAAAATTCTAGTGCTGTATATGTAAGATTTTTAAGTATAAATATGTGACACAGATAACATAATCTAGCTAAATTTTCAGAGAACTTGCATGGTAAACACCTTTAATTACAAATTCAGTGATATTTGAATCAGTGATAATTTCATTAGGAACATGTCTATGTCCAGATGCTGCACCACTGAAAACCAGTCATGTCCAAACTGGCCTGACATGGCGCTTACTGTTAGATCTAAGTATTAGAAATCTTCTGTATTAGGTGCTGCAAGGAATCCACAGACTGAATTGTCCATAGATAGCCCTATCTCACTTTTATCATCAGTGAAATAGCAAAAAAGTACCATTTAAAAGATAAAGCACTGGACTGGATCTAGGAAACCTGATTTGGTGTTAGCATGTCACTAGCTTGTTGAGTGATGTTTTTAAACAAGAATTGTGTGGTTGTTTTGGTTGGTAAAAGAACGTTCTCGTTTTCTCTGATCTCTCAGACCCAGAATTCTTGCTTTTTGTTACAGGGTGTTGATGGAGAAACAAGGCAGGCTTTTCTCTCCATCTCTGTAACTCCTGGCTGCCCTCGTGTATCTGGTCATACCCATGCATGACCAGGGTGTGCCAGTTGTAAATCATTATCCGTTTTCTTAAGCTTCCTAACCATAAAGATTTGCTTGGCCCTAAGGTGAGAGTAGTGCTGGCCGCTTGATTTTGGAGCCATGCAGAAACCATTAAGATATGCTCCTAACAACATCTTAGCTGTAAGTTGCCATTTTCCAGCTGGGAGTCCATCTCTGGTCTCAGCTGGTAGGCAGTGGTGCAGGTTACTGGCCTTAGACAACACTTCTCTTTTCTCGTAGTTCATGCTGGCCAACTAAAGCACTGCAAGTTAAATGTTAGCATCATCTTTGGCCACTTGCTGAAAAGATAATTCTGTTGTGTTTTTATAGTGGAAGCCATGTTTTCAGCGATGTGCGAGTGCCAAGCTCTGCACCCAGATCCAGAAGATGAAGATTCAGACAATGATTATGAAGGAGAAGAGTATGATGTTGAGGCGCATGGTTAGTAATGTCTGCTTCTTTTCAAATATCTATCAGTGCCTGGATACCTGAAACTTTTCTTATAGTTGTTGTCATGAGAATGGTTCTGTCTGTACTGTATGTACATTAAGAAGTTCCTTGTTTATTATTGATATTGCTTAAATACTCTTTATGGCAAAAAAGCACAACATAAAACTCAAAAATTAGGGGAAAATCTGTAATTTAACTGTGTCAGATTCTATTGTTTTCATTTTCAAAAACCCCAAGGCATTAATATCTTTTTTGTTCCCAGAGAATGTATTTTTATGAGTTCTGTGCCCATGCTATGTCTTGGTCTATTCATGTAACTATTGTGGTATGTTGTTGACATAAGCAGCTTTATAACCTTTCTCAGTAGCTGTGTGTGTGCTGATCTTGGCATAATTTGCCTAGTTGTTGTCATATTCCCCCCACCCTTGTTCGATCCAGGCTCCTAAATTTATACCTGATGACCATGAACTTGCTTCTGCAGAACTAGGGCAAGGTGATATCCCAAGCTTTTACACTTACGAAGAAGGATTGTCACATTTAACTGCAGAAGGTCAGGCCACTTTGGAGAGATTAGAGGGCATGTTAGCCCAGTCTGTGAGCAGTCAGTACAACATGGCTGGAGTGCGAACAGAAGACTCAGTAAGGGAGTTTGAAGGTAAGATATGCTAAAGAATACATTATTAAAACACTAAATAATACATTAATAATACATTATTCTTTAGTGGGTTTAATGTATTACATTAAAAGTGTTTTTTTTCCCAGTCTGATTAGTCTGTAAGTATCACTACTGACCAGTATCATGCTATGGATAGTATCATACCATACTGTATGTGTCAGTGGCAGTTTTATCTTTGTTCACAACTACAGGATATAAAAATATCTGTAGTCATGTTAGTGTAGGTCATGGATTGAGGACCACTGTGTTAAGAAGTGCTGATTTTTATTGATACAATTTCCTAAGCAGTGGTAGAGTGAAGTCAACTTAGGGTAAGAAAAATTAAACTTGTCAGTCTACACTGGGCTTAGGAAGCAATTTTTCATTCAAAACGGGCAATCGTGTGGGGTTTTTTAAGCACTCTGTTTTATAGGCTAATGATTCTGTTTAAAATCAGTGCAAGTTCAGAATCTTGGAAATGTACTGGAACTAATAAATTCTGCTTTTTTAAAATGTTGGCTTTTTGAAGTCTCTGAATACTATTAGTTGTTTAAACATATGTTTAAAGAGTAAGTTTTTTTTTTTTTTTGATGGAAAAATCTTTCAGATTTTGTCATTTTTGCATACTGTTTTCACCTGAGCAATACATTACCTGGGAAAAGGACAGAGCAGTAGTTCACTGCTACCGCTTCTTTTATGATATAAAACTCAGTGTTTTACTATGGCCTCACATTTCTAAAGGATTAGTGATGGAAAATGAAATAGCTCTTGTGAGTTTCTAACTATTGGCTTGCTTAGAGTAGTCAAATAAAACTAATCCATTACTGATGCATTTGGATTTTTTTTTTAAAAAAAATCTTTGATTGCTTTAGTCACTTGTTTATAGATTCTCTTTGTTCTACAGCTTTGTAAATTAAGTTATATAACCTAAAGATATCTTTAGAAGATATACTCAAATTTGTGGAATGTCCTTCCTGTAAAAGTTTTTTTTTTTCTGGTTTTTGAAAACTTAGAATAGATTGAACAGTAAGTATATCACATGTCTTGGAGTCATTTTCAGCCATTTTATTAGCCTTTCCAATCTGTGCTATAGTCCTGCTTTCTGATGTGGTAAACCTATTAATATCCAGAGGGGCTGCTCAGTTTCAGAATTCCTACTATTTTTTGATGTTGTAGGTGAGGGGACTCGTTCTTTTTTCAAAAACCCAAGTATTTTAAATCTAACATTTAAGTCTCTTAATAGGATAAGGTGAGACAAGATTTGTAGGAAGAGGCAGTATCTTTAAGTGATCTATTAATATAGTTGGACTAAAAACACAACTTCAGAGCACATCAGTGTTTTCTTAGGGCACCTCAGAACTTCAACAAAGGTATTTTCTACTTTGGTAATCTCTCACCAGCAGAGGGCACTCGCTGTCCTTTGTGTGATAATCCCATCTGTTTGTGAGTGCTGCAGTGTTTTGTAGCATTGGCTGTTTTTATTTTTCAGATGGCATGGAGGTGGACATAGCACCAGCAGTTGCTGGGCAATTTGAAGATGCAGAAGTTGATCACTGAGGAGGACAAACGCTGCTGTAAGTTCTTTTATCCTCAGACACCGATGCTTTTCCGTCCTGCAGAGCCTTCCTTCTCTCTAATTTGTTTAATGTAAATTATCTCAGAGTGCCTACAGGAAATATCTTGAGATACAAGGATGATGGTGATTTGGAGAAGGAAAAGATAGTTGTATTGTTCCATGAACTGTCATGTAGTTGTTCAAAATTATGTATCAGCTTAAACTATCATTCTGTTTGGGTAACCTGCCTGTACATGCTTGTTTAGAAGACATATCAGCCTTTTAGTAGATTTAGTGGATTAAGAATCATTTGATCTCAGAAAGGTTCTTGGATGTTGATGTATGAATACTGGCACCATTGCTGGGAAGTTACTGTCCTTAGTATCCATTATTTTGCCCTTAGTGTGCAGGATTTCCCAGGCCTTTCAAGGGGGCAGAAAACCTCACAGCATTGCAAGCCCATGTCTGCTTTCCCTCTAAGTGGAGCAGGAACAGTTCCTGGTAAAGTCACCAAGCTCCTTGGATGGGGTCATTGTTAAAAGTGCACAACTTGCAGAGAACTTCAGTTTACGCAGTTGTGCCAGTGTGTCCTCTTGCCTACCATCTCCTTTACTGCTTGTTTTACTCTCAGTGGCATTTCAAGATGTGCCAATGTTTCCTAGCCTGGGCTGTGTTGGAGAGGAGAACTGCTTATTCTGGGACTGCTTTCATGGAGAAGTACAGGCCCAGTGGAGCATTAATTTCATCTCTGAGCAACATCTGCTAGTGGTAGCAGTTTACATGCACTACTCAAGTGGTGGTGAGCTGCCCCCATTCTTCTGGCTCACTTGGAAGTGAAAACACCAGCTCTTGCCACAACAAGTGATCACAGAACTATCCCACTATAAATGCTAGAGCAGAAGTTTGGGGGAGACAACATAAGGCTTGTGGGAGAAAACATACCATTTGGCAGTTATCATATTTGACAAATGATGCACTTTAAAATATGAGGGAGACTCTTCAGCTCTAAAGAGGTGACTTCTAGGTAGTGAACAGAGAACTTGGCTCTGACAGCTCTGCCTCTGAGGTCATGTCTATGCTTAAAAAAAAATCCTGTCTGCTGAAAATTCAAGTTTGAATGCTGCTAGTCCCATAAACATAAGAGGGATTAAGGAGAGTTACTGGTTGATAGCAGAACTCTAAGGAATCTGAAAATGCTGGTGGAAGTGCTGCTGACTGATTTTCTAGTAAAGCAGGTAATAGTCAGTGGTGTTTTTCCTGCTCCTTATTCCATACTTTGCATAGTGTAGCAGTCATGAGAAATAAACACTGCTAGTTGAGTAGATGGGGGGTGGTATTCTTTGCCTGGTTCTAAGCTGTTGCTGATCACAGCTAAGGAGCTTATCCTTGTCAGGGTGGATCAAGTGACCTGCATGTGCAGTGAGTGTCAAGGGCTAAAATGATGTGGTCAAGACCTGTGTGGGGGACAGGCCTTTTTTCAATCTACCACCAGCCTCACTGTGTTGATGTAAATTCAAAAATCTAGGATAATCGATTGAAGATGCAACATGAGAAGGACAGCTCTTTGAGGTCTGTGCTAATCATCCCAGAAACAAACGTGATGGTGGCTTGGGTCTACACTCCAAGAGTAGGGCAGAGAGGGAGCATGCAGTGATCTTCTCGGTACTCTCAGGAGCAGCACAGTCCTCCTAACTTTCTGATCTGAGAAAAACAGAATTTGCAAGAAATCTTGTTGGCAATCCTTTGGAGAGCAGCATGCTGCTCTGTCTCTAAAGCAACTCGTGTTGCATGTTACTGCTCATTACTCAAATGAAATGTGACAGTTGCTTGATGGAGCTCCTGGAAGTCTTGCTGACAGTTGATCTGTGACGCGTCTATTAGTCTTGTAATAAGCGGTGTTTTGTCTGTTGCATCACACAGTTCCAGTAATTGTGTTTTGAACTAACCAGTGTGCCCGTGTGTGGGGGAGGTATGATAAGGTCTTCCAGGGCACAGGCTAACAACTGCTGATTGTAGATGCACACTGTCCTTAGATGACCTAAATTCAGATCTGCTGTGAAAAGCAAAGGTGCTCAACCGTTCTGAAAACTACCTCCCTAGCAAGTTTAAAGTAAACTGCTGTCCTGTGTGACTGTGAACAACGGATAGCTGCTACTGTTTAAAGACTAATAATCTTATGTTTTAATGCCCGTTATGTAAACCTGGTGTCTTGTATCTTTCAGATTCTTCTCGTGGCACTTCCAAAATAAGCCGTAAAACTGAAGACGTTGCAGTGACTATCGGGAGTTAACCTTTCTTTTAATGACCTAAGCTTAGACATCTAGGTCTATAAATGCTTTTATAGATGTTTAAAACAGGGTTTGACATTTGTGACCACTATGGGTTTATTAAGGGAAAAAAAAAAACAGTAAAACCTCTTGCATCTAACACTTGAACGGGGCTAATCACGGCTCGTTTCAAAGAAGCCTTTTTAGGAATTCTAGGACTTCAGAAATAAAATTGAAAGCAGAACAGAATTCTAGATTGTCCTAGAATTTTCCATATTTTTGTACCTGTTCATTGAGTCAGTGGAGCAGAATGGAAAAAGGAATGTTACAAAGCTTCACTAAAAGGAAATAAGATTAACCAAGAATTAAAAGCAAAGTTAAATTTAAAGCCCCTCAAGTAACTGACTGTCTGTTCAGTGCTATTCCCTGTCACTTCTTTGGGAACAGAGTTTGGGTGGTAGAAAAGATGGAATAAAATCTGTGAAGTCCAGAATATGAGAATGCTTTGTGTCTTTGTATTAAATGTTAACAACATTGTTAAATAAACTAAGATTTTTTTGTATTTCACAATCCAACTCTGTTGCAGTTCTCAGTCATTTACTTCAGCAAGCTGCTGGCCACTGGGAACTCTGAGCAGACCTCCTTTGAGTTACAGGTGCTCGCTTTGATGAAAATGGCTTTGATGGACTTTTCTTTATATATAAATTTAACCAGATGTGAGAGTAAATGGGCAGAATATTTGCACAGTGCCTCTGTAAGAAAGAATTAGTCTTACTGTGGCATATCCCAAGTGTAGGAAGCTAAGAGAGAGCTTAGTCTCACTGGAGCTCCCTTTTACTTGTTTCATGTCCCTGCACTTGCTGATGTTTTTGCCATGGGGCAACAACAGCAGATTTGAAATTGTCCTGTATGTTCAAATGAATGTCTGATATTAAATGTCCACTATCACTGGCTCTGAAGTAGACTTGTCAAAGTTTTCCTACATGATTATGCTGGTATGTGAACAGGTTTTTTTAACAGTCGTACACTCTCGGAACAGTATTAAGTGGTTCTGTCCTGCTCAGCACTTCAGGATATGGCTTGGTTTTGAGATATGTGGCATGTATTAATTATAGCTGCTCTTTACTATTCCTTGGAAATGTCAGTCAAATTAGTGATGATTTAACAGTATTGTGAACTACTGACATTGCTGAATAAATTATTTGGCATGTTATGCAACAAGACATCCTACAAGAAGCTTTTAGTCAGCTTTGAAATTCAGAGCTCATCTGTCTACTGTAAACAATATGCAAAAGAACATAAGCTAATACTTAGGAATTATGAATATTAAATTCCCATGTTGCATGGCCTGTGTGTGGACTGCAAAAGCATGGATAATGGCAGAAGACTTCTGGTATACCAACAACAACAAATTTGGTCAGGTTTCCCTTTTTTACAGTTACTCCTTGTCTTTTATATAAAAATATTGTGCAAATGATAATACTTTGCAGTATATTACAACAATGAAGAACAAAAATACTTTAATCTCCTGTCAGAGAGCAATGTCAGTGCTATAGGCTGCAGGGGTCTAAATAATGAATATTTGCTAGGAAAAAAAAAACAATCAACGGCCGGGATTTCGTAGAACCAGTGTGGACTAGCAGAACTTTAAACTCAACAGCATTTCCTAACTGTTACAGACAACTTGGTGTACTCAGTCCTTCTGATGACAGACGTACGCAAGTTAGGCAGAAGCTGCAAAAAATACCAGTTACTGTCTTCTCAGTGTTCTGCTTTGACCTGAAAGCGAGATTAAAGTCCTGTACAATTAACTGTAGTAAACGGTCTTTCTGTTATTCACTTGTTTCTTTGTTGAGCCTCTCAAAAATGAGCTAAATGGGCTAAAGCAGTGAAGCTGAACAGCTTTTTATTGGGAGGTGCAGAGAAGAGAAATATTTGACTAAGACCTAAACCAACATCCATCTGGCTCTTAAATTAAATCTTTCTGGGACTGAGTTAAAAAGGAGGTACCATGTAGTTTTACTTGTGTTATTCCATCATTACTGCTTAACTACTCTAATTGTATGCATATTTTATACAAATACATATATTTATATATATTTTTTAAGGTAGGGATAGAGAGTTAGCAGGGAGGGTACGAGTAGTGAAATTCGTGATAGCTAAGCAGTACTAAAACGCTACTGGTACTGTTGTTCATGAAGAAATTTCATGAAACTGTAAATAGCAATTCAAGCTTAAAGGAGACTGGTTTGATTTTTGCATAAGTCTTAATTCCTGAAATGTGGTGTTTCTGTTGTTTTTCATATTGAAAATAAACTGTACCTGTTAGAGATCCTGGCAGATGAGCACAGTTAACTTACTTACAGAGGAACTGAAGTACTGACACTGTACAAGCAGTAGCATGCTCTGGAAGAGAGAGTATCTATCTTGTGTTGTATCAATACAGAGCTCCAAGTGCAATTATTTTGTGATGCTCCCTGTTAAATGGACAGATTAATATTAATTTCATTTGGGAAGAAAAGCTCTGGATGAGCTCTGAAAGTAATGTTGAGAATTAGTATCTTATTTGAGTGTACAAGATCTATCTTTAAAACTTTATGCTTAGACCATTTGTGATTTTCTGCCAAAAATTTTCATAAGCAAACTTTACTTACATATTTTTAGTTTAAAATATTATTGTCTGTACCATCAATGCAAAAGTTAAATTCAATTCTTAACATAGCTTTATTTTTCATTCTTTTTTACTAGCTTCTTTTTTGCTTTTGGTTTGCTTTAATTTAGTTGATTTTAAGGCTTGTCTAATTTTTAACAATTCTACTTCAAGTAGCTATAAATAGAGAAGCTACTTGTTAATCCCCTAGACTTGTACCTAATTTAAGTTTCTTTTTAAACTATATGCTATGCCAAAATAAACAATACAGACATACAAAAGTCAGATCTGACCTCTTTGCTTTATGGACTTTGCTTACAGACCTTTGAAAATAAAATGAAAGTAGGGCCTTTAATGTAGCAAAACTGGGCTTTCTGTTGATTTGTACTTCTAGTTTCTCTCTTCCTAGCCACCCATTTAACTCTTTGAATTTTATTTTTGAGACCTTTACCCTCTGGCTTCATGAGTATGAGAGATACTTAGCCCAATTCTTTACATAAGGCTTGTTTCCATAAGAATCTAGGCTAAAAATTGGGCCTGATTACTACAGTAAAGACAAAACCTCATATTGGGAGTGGTGGTGGTGGTGGAAAAATCTATAAGGTATGGATCACCTTAAAATAAGTGGAACTGATAAAAGCAGAAAGTCAGCTGACACTGTCGGGTCAAAGTCAATGAGTCTGCTTTAGAAATGGGAGCAGATCTGGATCATCAGAGACTTTGTAGGCTGTAATTGGACCATAATGCTGTAAGTGTCTGAACAGTCTTGCATACAACTCCAAAAACTGTATACTTGTAGTATCAATTTTATTCAGTGTTGTAGCAGCCCTCCATAGCTGCATTTTAGGTAAGTGGCTGAATGTAAGACCAGCTAAAGGATGAGCTCAAGTAGCAACGTGGTAGTGTTTAGTCCTTGCTGGGAGGAACCTGATCAAAGATAAGTTTCTTACAATATACCTACTCCAAATAGTAGCAAAATGCAGCTTAATGATAAATCCAACAGTATTTTTTTGTGTATTAGCAGGCTAATTTGTGTGTGTGTTTGAGGGAAGGGAGGTACATAAAAAAAAAAAAAAAAAAACTAGGGCTGTGGACTAAGACATGAAAAGTATGTCTGAACAGTTGATTTTATTTTGCAATGTATTCTAAGCATACGTCAAAAAAAAAAAGATTTTATTGAAACAAGTAAGAAATTACATGAAATCATTTACATCTCAAACTCTTTCAAAAAAGACAGTTGAGAACAGTAGCTGCTTTAAAACTTGGTTCAGTATTTTACTGTGCAAAAGCCTTGTCTGACTCATTTCCCTCTTAAATTATGCTTTGCAAGGTGAACAAAGCTGTAAAATACTACTTTGGGACTGAGATGACATATAATGAATAGAGGGCTATAAAAATTGAGATTTTTATAGAACTTGTTAATATATCTCCTTCAAACCTATTAACTATGAAGTGAAAAACTAAAAGAACTTTAGAGGACTGGTAGCTAGCCACACTCTTCACCTCACCAGTTTGAGTGGGTTTCCTATGTTTTTAGCTCTTTTCGCTTACTTCAGCAAATCGATTTATTTCAAGAAAAATATCTGGTAAGATTTACTATGTAAAAATCTAGGATAAACCAAGTTCTGAATTGTTCATCTCTATATACTATCTATTTCTGAAAAGGCAATAGTAATTAGGATAAGATTGTTGGTTTTTTTTCCCTAAAATGCACTTTGAATTATGTTTCTGTAGAATTTTCAGTACTTATTAACGCTCTTCCCAGCGAAGATAAACATTCAGTAGACTATGGTGAGACAGGATGGGGCAGTCTTCCCCAAAGGAAGAGAGGAGTTACTTACCTGCAATGAGTATTTTTAAAACAATGTTGGTCCTACAATTGTTTTTTTGGTGTAGGGTACCTCTAGAATGGAGCTGTGAAGATTCTTCTAGTGAGTAGTGCAGCCTTTCTTCCTCTCAGAAGTGCCATATGTTGAAGTCACTAAAAGAATGGAATCTTCAGTTCCTTTTTTGCAAGTGCTGTCTATAGGAAGAAACCAGTAAAATCAAAAAAGACTGTACTTCTCTAAAATTCATTTTATATGCATTTGTAGTAAAGGTCAGCAAGTGGCACTTATGGCTAAAGTGACAAAGTTTCAATGCTTAAGTCCTTTTCTTAACATTTGTATGACTTAACTAAAAATGTTGGCAAATACTCTTGATGACAAAGTAAGAGTTTCAATACAAAGTCTGAAGTCATGCACTTCAAACCAAAATCTGAAAACATGCTGAAAGATAATGTAGAAATTAATGTCAACAGTTTTCTGAACAGCTTCCTTTCCACAGGTGTCTGCACTTTACTTATTTTAAGTGTGTTTTTTTTTTTTTTTTAATGTAGTATTGCTGAAGCTCAAGATTTGGTCTCAAGATATCCGAGGAACGATTTCATCCCATACAAAAGCGACAAGTATTGTACCTGAAAAGACAAAATAGAAAAAAGAACTTTATGTAAATATATTTGAGAAGGACACAGTACTGGTATTAGAAATAAACATTACGTTAAAATATCTGAGAGTTTAATATACAGTGGGGACTCAGAAAAATGAAAATTCTCTGTAGAAAAGGTTGGAGACAGTCAATACTTTTTGAAAACACACACACAATTTCTTGCAAAGAAAGCCTCACTAGACCTTGCAAATGTCCATTTGTGGACAACTAAATTTAGTTCGCTGAATGCTTGTTTTAGTATGTTGTGCTTCTGATGTGTATTAGCCAAGGATGGAAAACTTTGACCAGAAGAATTTGCTGTGCACCCTCCTCTTGCCAGATATGGACCCTGCCTTTGTGAGAGAGCCTATAAACGACCGACCAACCAACTGAATCTTGATCTCTCAGCAGCTAGGATAAGGCTGCGTTCATCAGCAATGTCTGTTTTAATAACTGCATTGTTATAATGTATTGCAAACAGGTACAGGACAGTGGGTTTTTCTGAGGATCATTCTGGTTTAAGGTTTATTTTGAAGCTGAAAAATGTCCTCTAACTGTAGGTTTTATAAAGCAAGGGCTGGGGAGAGCTAGTGAAGCCTAAAGATTATTCTCCACTGTCAGTATGAATGACTGTTGATAAAGTTAAGACATTCTTCATGAGAATGAAACCTAAACATAGAGAAAGCAGATTAAGACCTTTTCTTTTCTCCTGGGGAAGAAGGAAAAAAAAAGAATGTTCTGTTTCAGAAGGGAAGCAGATTCTGATCCAGAGTATTCCTCATCTCAAACCACTCCCACAGCCTGTATTTCATGAAGTTTCTTAGAATGACAGAAATATTTACTGGAAGTGCTCTCTCTAATCCAACTTCCCACTCATTTCTGGACTATCACCTGCACAAGAACAGGTCTGTGTGGCTTTGTCTAGCTGTCTCCTGGAAAACCTCCAAAGATGGAGAGTCTACCACCTCTCCTGGTAACTAGTTTCAGTGCTGCAGTGCTGTCCTCATGAAGATGGTTTTCATAAAGTCCAGTCTGAACCTCCGAAGCCACACATTGCAGACTTTGTCTCGTTACGTTATCTGCCAATAGTGAGAACAGTTTGTCCGTGTCATCCTTGTAACTACCCTCAAGTAATTGTACACTGCTATCCAATCACCCTTTCATCTCATCTTTTCCAGACTAAACAAGTCCAGTTCCCTCAGCCTCTCCTCAGAGATCAGGTACTCCAGACCTTTGGCCATCTGCATGTCCTCCACTGGATCCTTTCAAATTTTCTCCACATCCCATTTGAACTGTGGGCTCCTAAACGGGACACTCTTCTAGATGCTGCCTCAAAAGTATTAGAGCACAGTAACATCCCCAGGACTGCTGGCCACACTTCTCCAAAAAAAATGTGGCCTCCCTTTCAACCTAGTATCAGTGTAACACAGCAGGGTTACTACTCAGTGAATCAGCTTGCAGCTTTTACTGATTCACAGGGGTTCCTATAGAAATATATACACATACATACTTGCGTGTGCATGTGTCTGTACGGGGCTATATACTACCCCAGGTGCAGAAGATCACACTTTTCTTTGCAGCCCAGTCCAATTTTCCATTGGCCTAATCCTCAAGTTTTTGACTTGAAATTTTTGATTTAGGTTTTGCAGGTCAGCCATTCCTCCTAATTTATCACCATCTGCAAGCTTGCAGAGGGTACATTCTGTCTCACCACCCAGGTCACTGATGAAGGTATAGAACAGTATCAACCTCAGTACTGACACTGGGATACTCTTGAGTGTTACTGGCCACCAACCAGAAGTCATGCCACTGACTTTTGTGCCCAGTGGTCCAGCCAATTTCTAGCCCATACATCTTTGGCTTTGAACAGAGAATGTGGTGGGAGATGCTGTCAGAAGCCCTACCAAAGTGAGGGTATTTTGCATCTACTGTTCTCCCCTCATTCACATAGCCAGTCATTTCAGCACAGAGGCAGTCAGGTTGGTCAAGCATGGGTTGCCCTTGCAACATTTGTGGACTGTTAACTGATTACCGCCTCGTCTTTCACATGGTTGGACACAGATTCCAAAGAGATGTGCTCTACAATCTTTCCAGTGACTGAGATGAGACCAACTAGCTTACAGTTCCCTGGCTTCTCTTCCTTGTCCTTCTTAAAGATAGCACAATATTAATATGCTTCCAGTTGTCAGGGAGCTCTTCCAACTGCCAAAACTTTTTATAAGTAAGTGATGGACAACTGCCTCGCACTCGACTCCTTCAGCAGTTTTAGGTAAATCTAAACTGACCCAATGGATTTGTGTTCCTCCAGCTTCTTTGTGCAGTTCCTAACCTGCTGCTCCCTCTCTATTGACTGCCCTTCTCATTCCGCAAACTTACTGTTTTATGTAGAGGGTTGGGAGCAAACTTTTTTTGAAGACTGAGGCAAAAAAAAAAAAAAAGAAAAAAGAAAAAAAAAGAAAAGACATTGAGTACTTCAGCCTTTTGCATGTCATCCATCACTAGGTTTTTCTCCTCCATCCTCCTCCTCTGCCATCAACGGAACAAACTCTCTCTGAACTTCTTTTTTTGCCACTAGAACACCTGTAGAATCCCTTCCTGCTACCCTGTTTTAGTTCCAGCTTGGTTTGGCCTTCCTGATTTTCTTCCTGAGTGTCTGAGTAAAGCTTTTATACTTTTCCTTTACTGCCTGTCCTTTTTTCCACTTCTTACCTGCTCTCCTCTTGCTCACCTTTGTTCACAGAGGAGCTCCTCTCTAGCCACATGAGAAAGGCCTAAGGCTTCCTGTCAGAACTCCCTGTTTAACCACACACTAGATTCTTCCTGCACACCAGACTGTTGCTGAGCTATTAGCTAAGGAAAAAAAAAAAAAAAAGCATTCTCTTAAAGTCCAAACAAACAGCTCTGTTGTTTACCTTCCCAGCCTTCCTCTGGACCCTGAACTCTTGGGAGGACTGTGACCCAAACAGCCATATTCACAGCCACTTCTTCCCTGTTTGTGAGCAGGCCAAGTACAGCATTACCGCTGCTTGTCCCTTCCACTATCTGCATTAGACTTGCTGGTGACAATTTCCTAGGAACGCTCTGGATTGCAGATGCATTGATATTTTGCTCTCCCAAATGATGCCTGCATAGCTGAAATGCTCCAAGAGGGCCAGGGTCTGGGAGCAGGAGACTTTGGCTAGTTGTCTGTTGAAAACCTCATTTGCTACCTACGGTTGGCAAGAGGGCCTATAGCAAAACCCCAGTAACACCACCCCTCTGATCTAGGTCCAGAGACTTAAACATGCACAGCACAGAACTGGTTACTGCAGTTCTCCACGGCCAAGAAACTTCTTAACATAGAGCACTCCTCCTCCTCTTTCCCTACCTATGAACACACTCTAGGCATGTATGCTTTCCCACCAGGTCTCCCTGATTCTGACCACATCACTGCATGTGGACCTGCAATTCTTGTTTCTTCCCCAAGATCCATGCATAAATGTACCAAACTTTATGCAAAAAACTGAGTATCTTCTCTTCTGAACAGAAGGGTGAAAGTTCGACCTGTAATCTTTTCTCTTACATACCTCTTCTATTTAATACTACCACTAAATGACTTGTGTCATTTATTTTCTATTCTGATAGTGAAAAATGGTTTTCTTCTGAGAAATAGTAGTAGTCTTTTTAATAAAGCTGATCTGAAAGAAATAGGCATTGATTCTCTTTTAATAGTGTTAGTAACCTAGCAAGATGATAGGCTGGCACTTGTCTAGGAAAGAGTTGCATTTTATTGCCCTCGTGTTTAGTATTTTGTCAGCAGCTCTTCCATCCATAGCAGCCATCTCTTTGGTATGAAGCAGAAGCATTAGCTCAGTCACTATCATTAACAGTGTAATTGGTTCTGGTGCATTCAC
Organism: Rhea pennata; assembly: GCF_028389875.1. NCBI lineage: Eukaryota > Metazoa > Chordata > Aves > Rheiformes > Rheidae > Rhea > Rhea pennata. Next base: position 212,718,699 of record NC_084663.1, read on the forward strand.
TGCCCGGACAATTGACATTAATTCCTTTGTCAGTGATCCTTAACATAAAATCACAGTAAGTGACACTGAAACAGAAACTGTCTTTCTTCTCTTATTGGTGCTTACTGCTTCTACGTTCTCAGCTCAGAAGTTAGGCCTGTTGGTGCTAAGCCATACACACTTGCTAACATCTGTATTTACTAGGGTAATTAGCTGTTTTGATGCTACTGTAAAATCATTTTCACTGAAACTTCAGTAAAATCACTCTGAAAAATTAGTTCCTTAACTACAATTCCAAGACTACCTTCATGAAAGACCATAAAAAAAACCAGTGGATTTGCTTATCCAGAAGAAAACTTCTGTTTCTCTCCTCTTGTGAAGGTGGCTATCAATCTCTTGTTCTAAATGTCTTTTCTAAGAAAATTGTTTTAGAGAGGGGGTTAACTATTGTTTCACAGCTAGATCAGGACATCCACTATATACTGAATGATCTCAATCTATGTCCTCATGGGTATTTGATATGGCTATAAATGAGACTGTATTACACTTTGCACAGGCAATCTGGAGTTTCATGGTATGCTAGTGCATGGTTCTGCATATGCATATCACAAAAAAACTGATGTCTCCTAAAAGAATTTCTCAAAATAAGAACAACATAATTTAACCATCCAAGAGGCTGATACTGGGAAAAAGTAAGACAACAAATTAACATTTTGTCCTGGATGCTTAAATGTTTCATTATTATGAATCTATTTCTAGGAAGTCTGAAACAATATTTGTATTGACAGATGGATTCTGAAAGTAATTTTAGAATCTGCGTTTAAAATATCCCTTCCCTCATCATCTATTTTTAGGAGGTTCTTTTTATAGAGGTTCTTTTCATAAGAGGCTTATTATTATAATAGGTTCATTTCCTAAATACGTCATAATTTGGTCCAATTCTAGAAGAAAAAAACGTTACTCCTATTATATTCTAATTTCTAAAAAGTGTTATAAAAAATGTCACTTGATGTTAGATTTGTACTTCTGCATTCCTGCATTTCTGGGCTCCCCAGGACAACAGAGACATGGAGCTACTGGAGGAAGTCCAGTGTAAGGCTAAGATGCTCAGAGGGCTGGAGCATCTACCCTGTGAGGAACAGCTGCGAGAGCTGGGCCTCTTCAGCCTGGGGAAGAGAAGACTGAGGGGGGATCTGATCAATGCGTACAAGTACCTGAAGGGAGGGTGTCAAGGGGACGGGGACAAACTCTTTTCAGTTGTCCCATGCGAAAGGACAAGAGACAATGGGCAGAAATTGAAGCACAGGAAGTTCCGCCTGACCGTGAGGGGGGATTTCTTCCCTGTGAGAGTGACGGAGCCCTGGACCAGGTTGCCCAGAGAGGTTGTGGAGTCTCCTTGTCTGGAGATATCTGGAGATATTCAAGGCCCGCCTGGATACAACCCTGTCTACCATGCTGTAGGTGACTCTGCTTGAGCAGTGAGGTTGGACTAGACGATCTCCAGAGATCCCTTCCAACTTTACCAATTATGTGATTCTGTAATTCATCAATTCATATTTCAAGGGCATCTTCTCGGTATTTCCCCCTCAGATCCCTTACATTTGTTTACAACTCTTAGTTTATAAGATGAGGCATATGCATACATGAATTTCCTTGTTTTGGAATGTCATATTGCAATAAACAGTTCTGCCCTTCAGGTTATCCACAGGCCTAATATCTGTAACAAAACGGTTGGCAACAGTAATAACACCACTCAGAAAGTAAAGTGTCCTGAGTATTTACATGGTTACCACTACTTTGTCTAGAAATCGTTTCCCTACTAAATTATAGACAGCATTCAAGGTATTCTATTATCAAAGATAAACCCACTGTTTATGAATTTTCATAGAAACGTAACATTATTCCCTAACCATATTCTAAATTCAAGTCACATTTCCAGTTGACTCAACAGCTGCTGTTTTTCTTACCAAAGCCTCAATCACCTGAAGGTCTTCTGCAAAACAGCTCCAAGTGCACTTAACTTTGCTAAATAAGTAGAACAAGGTGTTTCAGCATTCCTCCTACTTCTTTATGGCAGTTGTCAAAAATATCAAAGCCCAGGTACTTACAAGCCAGATAATGTCAAAATGGTTATCAGGTGGTAATAAGTTAATATATCAGAAATCTAAATCTGAATTCTGAGAAGTATCATATTGTGTCCTATCAGGACACAGTTGGTCTCATCAATCTTGCTTAAAGCATTTTGCTAACTGAAACAGTGCAGGCTTGCTCAATTGTTCAGGCATCCTGTTTTGATTCCCAATTTAAGAAAACTATATTAAAGTGAATTTCAGTTAGATAAAAAAAAAACTCCATTTTCACTTACTGAGAGTCACTACAACTGGAACATGCACAGACATGCACTCAGAGAAGACAAAGAAGCTATTAGTTATAATTGGAGCCCTTTGGGATGTTTTCTGTATGTGTTTCACAGCTCACCTAGCTTCCTGTACTACTGCTGCATCTTCTAGTAGGATTAACAGTCATTAAAGAATTTGGGATTAGCTGACTGTCTCTTTTATGTGCCCTCAAAGCACAAAGCTCAAGATTAGTAGGAGTAACTATAATCAACAGTATTACATGAAGCATTTCTATCTGAACAGAACCAGAAGTTAAAATCAATAATGCCCAAATTAAAACTGAAATTTAAGTTGGAAAAATTCTAGTTACTCATATATGCATTCCCTACTCTTAGGCTAAGAACAGATTATTTGCAACAGTGATTGGGGAAGGGACATAGAATGGGATCTCCGAAGTTTAGACACGATGGAGATGAAAAAGATTTAATTTTATAATGATAATTATTGAGAGAGCCTATTTTAAGCACTTCTTCTAGTATCTAAAAAAAAAATCTTGTATAATGTCACAAAGCAAGACAGAAACTGACTGCAAGCTAACCAATTTGTATCTCCTTTTGAACTTTATCAAGTTAGTATTTGCTTTCAGGTGGCCTCTTCTCCTTTTTAAGATTCTGTTAGAATCTACAGGTCTGGCTAGTATTTGATGGGCTTTTGGTCAATGTGAATAGTGCCCAGCATACCTCAAACAGGCTGGATTTCATTACTGAGGCATAAACATGGAGTTCCAAAAGGATCACATTCCAGAGTAAACATCTGTTGGTTTATAACTTACTAGTTAACCTTAACCTAAGTGTTTTCCATTTAGAATTATCCTATTGTCTGTTTTGCTAGGTATAGTAAATGATATCATTCCAACTATTCCATAAGTACTTAGATTTTGAACACAATGTATGAACTAAGCAATTACACTATTTTGGTTTGCAAAACAGACTGCATTAAGATACAGGTACCCTACATAAACCATTAAACAAGTTTAAAATATTCAGCCTACATTTGCAAAAGGAAACTATGAATCTGAATGATTTCTACACATAAGATGTAATTAAGCATCTTGTGGATTTTATTTCAATCAGAAAACTAGCTGACTGTGAAATAAAGAATATCTATTTCCTGATTTTTGAACCACATAGTAAATAACACTTTCTCAAAGTAGATAACAATTTTAACAACTTACCTAAGGATGGTGCTATCCAATATACTAGTGAATAACTCAAAAATCTGTCATAGAAGCAATAAGGATGTAAAGAAAAAGCCAATGCTGGGTTAAATATTGCTCCTGTGAGATTTCCACCTGAAATAAAATGTAAACATAAATCAAACCATCTTTTTTTCACAGATTTTAAATGAAATACTGAAAGGTAAATACACTGTAAACGTAAATGCAACAAGAAATGCTTACCCTGCAATAAAATGTATTAGCAGAAATCATTGGAATAGATAAACCGTAGGCTGAAATACAATACATAAGAGATGTGTTTTTTAACACTTGTGGTTCATTTATAATTGTAATAAATAGAGGTGCTAAAAACACAATCAAATTGGCTTTTAAAAACAAAGTATAAAAGGAAAATATTACCATGGATTTTGTAAGTTTAATGCGTCTTTTGGAGTTCCTACCTAGGACATGGCATCTTTCAAACCAAAGTTTGAAAAATCATTATTCATGCAATATTATAAACTATGTGATATTTTCATAGGAAAAAGTACAGATGTTACCAGTTAGTCTAGCTTAGCATTGTTTCACCTAAATTTGGTGCTGGTTGCCTATACCTTTGTTGTTGGGTATGTGTTTCTCCTAAAAAAAAGTGCTCAATTTCCTTATAAAATTAGTAACGAGGTGCAAAATATTTCCTGAGAATGACCCAGTCCAGCTAAATTAAGCATCTCCCTGTCTTCAGTGAGTGTATAACAAACTTTACCTGCTGGAGGTCGCTATCTTTAACACCTAATATAGAAGTCTACTCTCCCTACTATCTATCTGCTGCTATCTCTTGAAGCACTGTTTTCCAAACTGGGGCAAGGGAAATCTCCCCCTTAGCAGAGATGGGGAGATTTCACAGTCTATTAGTTTTCTGTTCATCTTACTCCCGGAAAAACAAAACACAACCAAACCACGTGTGAGCTGTGTGGTTCTGCTACTGCCTGTATCACACATGGAAGAGGAGAGGTGGAACAGAAACAAGAGCTACACATGGGACCTGTGGGATATACTGCACACAACAGACACAGGCAGTGGCCATCTCCCAGTTGTCAGTTACCCAGCGGGAATCTCCCAGAAACAGTGAGTGAGGCAGGTGGATCTATCTGAATGTTGTTATGGCCTCAGTTACTCTCCATGCTGTCAAGAGGATATGCTAAGTGAGTGTGAGAACAAGAGGAGGGTCCGGCTCAGCAGCCCTCATAAGTGAGGGGACAGGAGAAGGGAATATATCCTGGAGAATGTTTGCGTGTGTGTGTGCGGGGGGGGGGGGGGGGGGGGGGAGTGAAGGGGGCAGAGGGGAGGAGGGAGTATGAAGAAAGCTTTGGAAACCTTTAAAATATGCTAAAGGAAGAAAAAAAATCTGCAATAGTAAAACCCTGTCACTTTATCACAAGAAGAAAGTGATAGCACCAGCAGTGTTCCACACTTTTTGTTTAATAGCTCAGTGGCAGGAATCTCGGGTTTTATGTCCTTAACTTTAAGAAGCTTCAATCCACCTCTCAGGAGCACAGAGTAAACACCAGGCTCCTGCCTATGTGACAGGAAGAATGCGCTTTTCACTTTTCTTTCTGAATCTGAGTGTACAGCAAAGAATGCAAACCTTAAGAAGCTTAGAGCAGAGTGTATAAATATTAGATTTTCCACTAATGAGGGAACAAAACCAAATTCCAGATCTTATCCCTGGAACGCATACATATTTTATAACAGACCTTCTGTAGATGATACAGCATACTCAAACCACCCATGAAGTAGGCCTGAGCTCAGTAGATGTGATGTTTCTTATAAGTATATGCAGATTGATTGCACTGGGTAGCCTTAACAAGTCCAAATATATGACAAGGAAGGGGACCTGGTACACAGCCTCCTGCTAGAAAGAGGCTGGCCTGGCCAACAACATAGCGCATGAATTCTCTGTGTGAGCTAGGCAAGAGAAAGGCAATGTGACACGCATTATTTTACATGACTATTCACTAAGCAGCAAAGGAATGTTAATTGGGAATCAGCTTTTTGTATGTGTAAAAGAAGTAGTATAATCTTTGACTAGGCTTTTACCAAGCAATTTAGGAATACATTTGGTGTGCTAAAATGCATTGACACCTGCTTGTGCACTCAAAAATTAATTTCAGAAAGTAATTCAAATTACTAAGTTAGTTCTTTAAATTCTCTATAAAACTCTCAATCTTTTTAATATTTTAGATAAACATAATGGGTAAGTTTTTTTATACATCTGAAAGTTCTACTGTATTCTTACTCTGTTAGGCATCATAATACAGTTAAACCTTTTGGACAAGGAGTCAATGACATCCAAGCTGTCTGCGGATAAGGAAGTTTTCTCCCCCTCTCATATATATACATTGATTTGAGCATTCCCTCAGTGACTTCCTCTGCAGTAGCGGCAGAAGCACAACTCAGTGCAAGGAGCTCTGTAACCGTCCCCCTCTCATCTCTCTGTACCTCAAAGCACAGAATCGGCTTTGCAGCACAACCCACTCCCTTTAAAGTCATTCCTAAGTGAATGCACATAGATAAGAGCTCTATGCTGCAGAGAACAAGGAGCACCAGCAGACAGTGGAAAGAAGTTCAGGCTGACTGTCTGCACCTCTTCCTTCCCACTGGTCCAGGAAGGCACAAGGTGGGACAGCAGTGAAGGCAAGGCAGGGCTGGGCCACACAAGGGACTGCAGAGAGGGGCCCAAAATGCTTCTAGATGCCATAATATAATAGGCACCTAACAACTTTTTTAAACATTTGAATGCTTAAAAATCTATATCTTCTTTCTGCGTTCCACAAATACTCATTGCTGGTTCTGATTTAAAGAAGCCGATCAGACTAGACATCACTGATATGAATTCCGCATCATTTAAATGTAGTGCATCCAGGTTATAGGTCTGTACACTGACATTGCACAATCAGTATTTTTTTTCCCGATGTGGTCAGCAGTGCTTTCTTGTCGTGACATATAAGAGCACTGCAGCAGATTTTGCATGAAATGTCTCATGCAGTCAGATTATGAAACGATTTTTCACTGAGATATCTTAACAAAGGTTCAGTGAAATTCTTAGCCATATTTACTTGCAGATTTCATAGTTTTGAATATGAACTTCATTCTTAACCACAAAGGTATGGGAGAATCTAATCAGGCAAACTTTACGTAAACTGCATATGAACTCTGCCTGCACAGTGCATCTGCAGAGGCAAAGATTTTTTTGATATATTTTTCTAATCTAAGAAAAAAATATTCTGAATCCTCACTTTTTAAAAGAATAAAAAAAAATGGAAACTTAAATCTTGATGGTAGCAACAGAGAAGAAAACAAAAAAACTAACCTGAATATACAAGCATGGTGATAAGCAGAGCAATAAAATGGACTCTGAGGTTGGGATGAATAGTGTCCAACTGCAGCACGGCCAGCTGGAAAACAGCAGAAAAGAGCAGTTCTATGAAAAAAGCCTGCGTCAACGTAGTTTGCAGGGGATTGCTGCAGCCCTGCCAAAATGCTTCAGAGTGTGGCTCGGCCATCTCCAGGCTCCAGATCAGGTGCATAAATCCTCTGGCGAGCAGCGCAGCGGCAAACTGCGCGCCGATCCGCAGTCCACCGCCCTCGAGCGACACCCGGTCAGCCCAGATCTGCTGCAGGGTGCCGCACGGGTTGCACGTGCTGCCGGCCAGCGTCAAGCCGTGCAGCACGGTGAAAACGTAGGTGAGAGCGAGCGCGGCGGGCGGCTGAAGCTCGGCACCGGCGAGCAGGCAGAGCTCGTTAGTGCAGGCGCAAATCTGGAAGGTGCTCAACGCCTCCAGGAGAAAAGCGCCCGGGCGGCGGCGAGCCGCCAGCCGGCAGAGCGCGACCGCCGCCACCGTGCCGGCCATCAGCAGCAGCGAGACCCAGACCCCGCCGACAGCCATGGCGAGAGGCTTCCGAGAGGGCGCCCGACGGGCTCGAAGGAGGAGTTCACGCTGGTCCAGCCCCGCTGCCCATGGCGGGAAGGGAGCGTGCGGCAGAGAGAGGCGACGCGGCAGCCCTTTTCCTCACAAGGGGGCAGCTCCTTCCCCTCCTCCCCCGCCCCGCGCTGCGCTCCAGCCGAGGGGGAAGGCTGGCGGGGAAGCCCCCTCCCTCTCCTTTCGGCCTGCGGCGGCCGAGGAGGAGACTTCGCTCTTCCCTCAGCGCGTCCGGGGCTGAGGCGGGGGATCCCGCTCGCCTCAGCCGGCCGTGAGGCGCCGCCGCCACCGTTAACGGCCGACCGGGGCCGGCGGCGGCGCGCGAGAGGATTGCGGGCCCGCGCATGCGCGCGCGCGCGACCCTCCTCGGGGGGAGGAGGGGGCGCTCGTGCCCGGCGGCCGCTGCCTGTTGGGCGGGGGGGGGGGGGGGGGGGGGGGGTGGGCGCGCGCGAGGCGCCGCCGGTTTTCCCGCGCGCGGGCAGCGGACGTTGGCGCTGAGGCGACGCGCGGGGCGCCCTGAGGTACTGGGGTGCCCCATCCCGCGTCTCCCTCCCGCACACGACCCCGCGCCGTGGGCTGCTGCCTGCCTCGCTCCGGGGGTCGGCTAAGACGTTTAAAAGTGTCTGTCCGTCCGTCTGTCTGTCCGTCCTTAGGAGCAAAGTGCAGGTGTGGTGGTTCTTCCGGCTTCTCCAGTGGAAATAAAGCTAAACACAGGTGCTGTTCTCGTGCTGCAGAAGGTGGGGATGGTGGGCTTTGCAGCAGGCCCCGAATGGCCTTGGGAAGGCCCTGCAAAATAGGCACCGTCCTCCTTAGGGTATATTTTTATGTCTGGTTACCTGGAAAGATGCACCCAGAATACGATGGTAAGCATGAATGCATCCTGTCACTACTAGGCTGCAGGTTGAGTTTTCCTTTCATTTCTGGTTGTAGTGTTAATATGCAGTTATGTGTCTGGAGGAGGTTGCACCTCTCCACGAGTGTTTCGGAGCGGTAAAACCCTGGTTTAATGGTCTGTAGAACTGAAACACTGCTGACAGTGGTTACCAGTGTCGACTGCAGTTAAGCAGTTAAATGCACCTGCAAAGAGAGACAAGCGTTCAGTATTTTTAGAAGCCCCTTTGCCAGTATTTTTTCCACAAGGTGGCACCAAAGATGATAATTTTATCAGACTTTGTTGGAACAGCTTTTGACTGAACACAATCTGCACAGCGTGTTTTTCCCAAGGAGAGAGTGCATAAGTATGTTGCTTCTGAGCAACAAAATCGAGCCCTTGCTCTTATTTGAGAGTCGGTGTAAAGATCAAAGCTGAAAAACATAAAACTTTTCCTCTTAGCATGAGAAGCTCTTGCTTGCTTGCAGGAGCACAGAAGTGTTGTGAATCTGATGTGAGGTGCTGGGGAGAATTTAGGATGCCTCACCTTCAAGAGGGTCCTTTGGGTGTGAGAAGAAGGAATAATTTTAACAGGGAGAGAAGGGGAGGGGGAAGTGAGCTGTGATAATGTAAGGAAAAGGAAGGAGAAATGCTGGAGTATTTTATATTTATCATTTGCACAGGATTAGATGTAAAGAAATAAATGTGATGCAAGGCATGGGATGTAATGATCATATAGATTATATGTGTATGGTAGAACATTTTGCATGTTCTCATGAAAACCTTGAATTGAAGCACATGCTTTTCTCTGCATCCATTGGAGTACTGGGTTTCAAATTACTGTAATATAAGGGGAAAAAAACAGCTATGTCCTTTAGGTATTTCAGATATTGGGTATTTCAGATTTTGGGTGAAATTAAGGAATGTTCTGTTAGAAGTAAGGAACAGAATATTAATGCTGCCACTTTGGAGGTGGCACCTGCTGCTTTAGGAAACAAGGGGCTCGCTCCTGTGTGGTAATGATCTGAGTAACATCCGTGAATTCTTTAGAAGCTTTAAACATGAGTGTACTGAAAAATAGATACCAAAATCTGAAAATGGTATCATTACAGACTCTATCAAAGCTTCCCTTCTCTATTTTAAAATATTTTCTTTATACTCTAGATGCAGATATGTGAGAACAAGTTTTTTAAGCAGCTGAATTAATGAAGTCTGTTTTTCTATAGCTTTGTGTCCTATGTCATCTATGCTCATTGCTGTAGGAACTCCAGCTCCTGTTTCTTATGGATGACCCGCACAATAATCTCTGTTTTCTGTTGTCATATTTCCTGCAGGCTCCCAGTTCAGCCCAGGCCTTACTTTTTATCTGAGAATGATTTGAGAATTTAGTTATGTATTACTTCCTTTTGTTCTAAAGCTAAACGTAACCCGTATGTTGTCTCTATTCTTCTGAGTTGCTAGAGAATGTAAAAAATCACTGCCAGCCTGTTTCAGAGCCTCAGACGGTTATTTGTGCTTATGACCAGTCAGGAATGTGTCACTTAAAAACACGAACTCACCAAGTGGCTTGCTGAAGTCTGGATTGCAATTCGTTACGTACTTTTCAGTGTAGTCGATACCAATTACATGAATAAGGGGTCAGAAAAGCCAGTTACCTAAAGTGCCAACTCTAAATATACTTTCATGGTGCATTCATAACTGAATTTTTTTTTGACCACCAGATGGTAGTGTTATTCCAAAGAATTGCTTTTGGTGCAACCCTGTAGCAGCTTTATTCTGTGTGTTTGCCATGGATAGGTGAGAACATGGCTTTTCTGGATACGAGTGCAAGCCCTTAAGTCTGTAGTCTGTAAAAATGCATGTTCAAGCCTGGGATGTTTTTTAAAGTTCATTTTACAACATTTTATTAGTTCCTGTAACTGAGTTGAGAACATCAATTTCTTCCTGTTTGTAGCACCACTGGCTCCCTCTCTCATTCCAGGTCTTCCCTGTGTCTGTTCTCTCCTCTTCTCTGTGCACCCAACTGATTCTGTCATGCTGCTGCCTGCTGCACACCGAGGTGTATGTGGTATTCCTTTTCTCTGATTCTCCTCATTTTTTTTTCTTTCAATTTCAGAGTCATTCCACATCCTTTTCTCCCATTCTCCCTTTCCCTACGTATCCTTGCTTGTAGTTTCTCTGCTATACCTGCATTTGTGCACATTCCTACTTTCCCTTTCTACCCAGCCTCCCTCCCCCCCCCCCCGATTTTTCTCCTCTCTCCATAGTTATGCAATTAACTGTTCCTGGCTCTGTGTCTGCCCTCAGCTCCCTTCCTTTCTAGAATTCCCAATCTGTTTTCTTTTATGGGAGGTGAGTCATTCAGGATATTAACAAGTTAAAAACTCTTGGATGGGGTTAAACAGGAGAAATTGGGCATTATGGTACCGCAAGTTGCTGGCAAATGCTCCCAAGCACTCTGTTTTAAAACAACTGCAGAAGTGCCGAATCTATAGTTCAGCTAACTACATAGCAGGGAGTGCATGTGCCTCCCATTTTAGCTCTTGTTTTCTCCCCAGACTCGTAGAATTTCTTCCACTGATATTTAAAACTTTACTGGAAATTGGTTAGATACAGGAGCTAAAAATAGTCATCATGCCTTCAGTCAGAAAAACCTTGTTGAGCTTGGGCCCTTACAAACTTGAGGCTTCAGCGCAGCCTTTTTTAGGAAACAATTTTGGTGGTTTAGGATGTTACCCTTTTCCAGCTGCTTTTCCCTGCATTTGAAGGAAGCTGCCAGACTTTGCACCAAAGAGTGCTTATGAGCTCTGCCGTGCTTAAGCGGGTAGTAATCCTGGTGTACGGGCGAGAGCAATATACATGCCGTCACCGTCTTTTGGAGGCTTTAATAGAATGGATGCGGGGTGTCCTGTGCCAGCTTGCCTCAGCGTCGGAGACTGGTCCCAGGCATGTTTGATTTACCAGTGTGGATATAATCGTATCCTTATCGTACCCACTTAAACTGAAAGTTTGGGTTTGCAAGCCCTATTGAGTGCAGTGACAGCAATCGAAGGGGTATTACCCTAAGTATTTTCTCGCTCTGCTGGCAAACATTGCTGCCTCGTACGAAAGGGTGAGAAGGCTTGTTGGCTCTTCAGTCATGGTTGGCAGCTCTGCATATTAAACCAGTACTGTGACTGATTTTTTTTTTTGTTTGTTTTCTGATTGTGCTGTTAGCTTTGATGGCAGTCGCTTTTTTCCTGAAAGTATAACAAGAAACATTACTTGACAGATTAAGTGAGTCATGGAGGAAGGAAGTCTCCAAATCTATCCCTGACCTTTTCTTCATAATCTCTGATGCAACAAGATTGATAAATGACTTTAATATAAATACAAAATATTATACTCCATAATAATGGCTGTAACTTCAACATGATACAAAAATGGATATTCTTCTGTAAAAACTTACCTCTTACTACTGCAGTAGTGTGTGTAGAATTAAGATTTTAAAAGAAATTTTTCAATATGCTTAGAGTAGAAATGAATTGCTTTTAAGTAAATGATGATTTGAAGACAGGGCTTGTTTGCAAATGATTGCCTTGCCTTCTCTGATGCTGCCAAAGCTCTTGTGGTTTTTCTTTTTTTGAGCCATACAAATGTTTAATTTTTTTTTCCTCCTAAGACCAAGATCCTGAAATCAAATTATTATATCTGTTTATTATGTTCTGTTTGAAAATAGAAGGCGCTAACTCTCCTGGTTTTGAAGACAATTTAATATGCATAATCCAAAAAGACTAAAAAACAAAAAGCTAAAAGCAAAGAGAAAAGCTCCACTTTTTTTTTTTTTTTTTTTTTTTTTTTTTTTTTTTTTTTTTAATTGAAGGCTCTTACTTTTTAAGCCAATTTCCAGGGAAATTTTTGAGCACCCCACTCATAAATGTGGATACTTTGGAGAAAAATCTACTGAACATAGCTAATAAGGGTTTTAGGACCTCTTACAAGGTTTGATTTTTCCGGAATATAATGAGACAAAATCCTGTTCTAGTTGAATGTTGCAGTCTTAAATGGTGCATAAGATTTCTTTCTTAGTATAGGGCAGCTGTCATGTCAGTGTCTGTGCACAGTGTCTGTGCTACACAAACTTCTATTAAACTATAATCTGCATTTCATGGAGTTACTGGCCATTTCTCAAGAGACTGATGTGCTATTTTGCATGCTACCTTGCATTTAAAGTAAGAAGGAATGAATCCTTGGCTATGGAAATTGGAGATTATTATATCCACCTGTGTCTCACCCATTAGCACAGTTTATAGTGTTTTAAGTAATTTTTCCTAAAATTGTGAGGAGTAGTTTAGAAAGGGTGGAGAAAGCTAAAAACATTTTCATAGACATACTGAAATATGTAGTTCACTCAGCAGCTGGCTGAGTTTACTTTGATAAAGTGCATACAGAACAGGAATGTCTTCTTACAAATGTGCCTTTGTGGTAGAAGGTTAATATGTACATCTCAATCAGTAATACATTAGTATTATTTTCCAAGGGAACTATACCTGTTTTTCTAGTGAATAAGAAGGTTAATTATGTTGATTTTAGTATGGGTAGAATGAAGATTCTCTTACTTTCATGGCAATATGTATTTTGCTTATGTTTTATTACAAAAATGTCTCAAAAGGGTTAACCTTAGTCAATGATGGTTCCTAGCCATCTGCATATGATGTATAAACATACAGGTTGGGACCCATTAATCCTAATTCAGACAACCTCTGTTAATTGGTGTCCGATATAATGTCCACATAGTTGACATACTTGCAAAGGAACAGATTTTGTGCTATGAATTTTAATATTTCTAAATAGTTGTGAAAATTCTATTTAAAATTGCACCCTGTTTAAAATGAAGGTTTTGTTGAGAACTCTCTCTGAAGTCCCACCTGCCTATAGTTTCAGAAATATAGCTATATGTGACTAGTTTGAGTTGCATAATACAAAACAGTCCTTAGCTTTTCTTTTCTTCAGCTTTGGTGTGAGCTCATTCATGATAGTAAAGTGGCAGTTGCTAACATAAATTGCACAGTGTGCAGTCCTTCATCTTTTGTTTGCTTTGTGATGCTTTCCATCTTTCTGAAGCTTATTCACGAGTAGAGCTGCTTGTATTAAAATGTGGCCGTATATTGAGCAAAGATCCCACGGAGTGGTATGGTATAATTCAGTGTTTATTATCTCTTGCCATTACCACGGGGTCCAATTGAAAACTTTCAAAGTATTTTTTCTAAATTCCAGGCTTGCAAAAACAACCTAGGCCTTTAGGGTAGATCTCTTCTGACTTATGACCGGTAGTAGACCTAAAGCCCAAAAGTCCTACCTGACAGAATTATTAAGAAGTCCTGAAATGATAAGGATAAGTGAACATTTTCATTATTTGCTTACATTCAATCATAGTTTACTTAGTTATGTGAGATAACTTAGAACCATATTTAGAAGCAATTGTAAATACTGAAAAAATGGTAGAAGGTCCTGAGGTAAAATGACTAGATTTCAAGTCTATTTGAAACAACAATACTCCAAAAAACTTTTAGACTGAATTATGTATTTCTCTGTATTATGCCCAGTCCTGTAGACCAACAAAAAAAATCTATTATTGTTATGTTATCCTTTTTACCTGTATTTCTGAGAAAAGATAATTATGTAAAAGCAATATGCAATATTTTCTTAAACTTTGAAAGAAGGCTACAATAATGAATTTCAATTGCTGTTACTGGGGATCAACTTTCTCTGATTCTGTAAAGTGCCATGGAGCAAAATTAACAAATAAATTGCCCCTGGGTTACAGAGGCTCATATTAGTGTTTTTTGTATCAACCTAGTTTCAGGGCTTAAAAGAAAGTCAAGAGGGACTCTGTTGTCTCTTGTAGCATTAAAATATATTTAAATAAACATTTGTGTTTTACTGGGCTTACTTAGCTGACTTGGAGTCCACCAACTTTTTAGCGCACTGTCTTGCTTTTAGTAGCACACTAAAACGATGAAAACTTTTCAACTTAGTTTATATTTGGGTTTGTTATTGTTCTCTCTGGTCTTGGTTGTGAGTCATGTTCACTGTGTTGTGTGGGCCTGGGGGCTCATATTAGTGTTTCCTTTTCCACTTGCTAGAAATGCAGAGTTTTGGCCCAGGCAAAGTAGTTATTGAGTTCATGTTTAATTGGAGGTGAACTGTTTGTTCTGATATGAATCAACACACTGATGCAGACATGTAAGTGCCAAGTGCCCTTCTGAAGCTGGTATCAGAAATCACAGTGATAATGACTCATATGTTGTTTTGTAGCCTCCAAAGTACAACAGCAGTAGTTCAGAAGGCAAATGGGAGCTCTTTTCTTCTTTATGAGCAGATGATGAAAGATTTTAAGAGGAAAAAAAGGAGGCAACACATCATCTCAGAGTTGTTCAAAGCGGACAGCTGCAGCCATCAAGCTTGACCAAAGGTGAGCGAAGAAACACTTATGAAGGGAATGATCACAATTTTTATCTGGCTCTGATGTTGTCTGTCTCCAATGTCAAAGGAAGGAACGTGGAAGTGAGGAAAGGAACCTAACTCTGATTTATGTCTGTGTCTTTGTGGTTTCCTTCAGCGAGAGCGTTTTCTAAGCTCGTCATTGCTGGAGTCCCTGTTGAGAAGGTATTTCTGTTCTTTTTCTTTCTCATGAAGTTGAGACAATGGAAAAACTTCAACGTCATAGACATGAGGATCAATTTGAGTGAGTGGCTCCCCATGGCAGAAGTTTATGATTGCTTCTTCTAGTGCTAAGAGACATTTCCTGCCTGTTTATCATTACATTCACATAATTTCTTTGTAAATTTACAATGTAAACACTTGGATATCTCTAATCCCACTGTAATGTAAAGAACTGTTAATAACAATGATCTTGGAACATTTTGCAAACATTGAAAATATGTTTCACAGCACTCTTATGAGATGCAGTAGAAAATTACTGATTTTACTGGTTAGTAAATTGACAGATACTTAAAATGTCTTGCCCAAGTCCACAGGAAGAATGTGAATTATGTTGAGGAATTAAGTAGCAGCTAGGCCTCTTGATTCCCAAGTTTGTACCATGATCACAAGATCAAAGTAGGTATGGAACCAGTCCCTCCTCCCACTACCCTGATGCTTCCTCCAGCCACTTCATGGTATTGGTAAGACTGATGATCGCGATATCAGAAAGTGTAACCCAGCTGATGGTGTATGGAGAGCACAGTTTGTGCCTAGGTGACTGCGTAGGGAGTGTGATTTGGTTCATTGTTTCTTACCTCCAGCTGCTGCTGCTTGGGTGTTCTTGGCCTTAAAAGGGGGAAATAGTTTTGCTACTTGTTCTGGATATGCTAAACTCAAGTTTGATCCAGCTGAGTGAACTGGAGCTTTGAAAGTTTTCATGAGGGTAAGATAAGGTCATTGAGTATCAAGATACTTTATTTTCTCAGTAAGTTTTTAGGCATCATCCTTGAAGACAGATAATAATAGGTAACTTGTAGGACAATATTGAGACACCAGATCTTTCAACAAGACCTCCGTTGTCAAGCCTACCACTTTTCAATTATTCTTGGTTTCTATCTCTTTATGTGAATTTTATCCTATTGTGAGGTGAAGTGTTAAAATTTCTGAAGACTTAATTTCCATGTTACCTTTAAACAAAGGCTGCTTTGGCATCAAATTCAGCCAGTATCTAAATAGAAATGATTACTAACTTTCTGTAATAGCACCAGTTTCCCAGAATTGAAGCTTTTATTCAGTTTTGTTCAACACTTATTTCTCCCACCCTCTCTGAGTTCTAGCCCTCAGGATTTCAAAAAACAACTTGGTTTCCAGAAAGCTTGGAAAAAATAGTTCTGAGAAGCATGAACACCTGCCTTTATTCTCAGTGGACTTTGGTGAACTTAACTAAAATGAAACAATTTCGTTTATTAGGATATGACTGAGGAGCTGAACGAGAGTGCCATCACAATTTCCCAGTCTGCCTAGTGGCCAAGTAACTCTAAACAATTACAGTTTACAGGTTGATAGAAAGTCTGTGATAGAAAAAGTGACAGGAGCTGTAACAACTGTACTACTTAGATAAGCACTTTTTTCAAATTAGATTTATGTGGTTGTAGTCTTGTCACACATTTTTAACAAAGAGTGCAGTAATACAATACAAGAGAAACAAATGAAAACAATAAATTAATAATATTTTCAGGGCTAATAGTTGTGAAACTCAGGTAAGACAGAATTGCTGATTACATTTAGCAATGACGTAAAATTGAAAGGCAACATCAAAACAAAAGAGGATTGGAACATCATATAAGAAGAACTGCATAACCTTGAACACTGGAGTAATAGAAATTGGTTGAAGTTTGATAGTATGAACTGCAGAGTTCACTGGGGATTAATAAAAGATGATTAAAAGGAGGAGACTCTTAATCTGCAGAAAGAGATGAGGTAAAAGATCTAGGTGAAGTTATCAACTGCTTTTGTACCATGGACCAGAATGTGGTCATATGAAGTCATTTGCCATACAAAGGCAAATGAAATCTTAAGATTATATCTTAAAGGAAAATAAAAGTCAAATTACTAATTGTATCAGGGTTTACTAGGCTGATCCAATTCAAATGGATCCTGCAGAATTTGTCTAGTCAACAAATACAAATGGGAGCAGTGGGTTATAATTAATCTGAGGTGGATGCTTTCAAAAACAGGATCTCAGTAATGCCATGTCTCTCCTGGTCTGCTCTAGGCAGAATCATCAGTCCAATCCCCCAAAAGCAAAATCTGACAGAGCTAGGATATGGGAAAACTGGCTTGTATGTTGTAACAAACTGAATTTGAAGGTTACCTCAGCAAAGGAAGATGCATGCTTTCTTTTTGTAAATAAGAACACCTTAATGGGACAGAATCAGATCTTGTTTATGAGATAGGATGTTACCGAAAAGAACATTAGTATTGTAAGATTCTGAGTCAGCATTTTTGAAAGTGCTCACTCCAGTTCAATTCCAGAATCTCAAATTGATAAACCATCAATAAAAAGGATAAAAAAAATTCTTAAAATTACTAGACATCACCTTAAAATGAATTAGGAAATAGACTTGGTAACACTACACAAAAAGTGAATGCTGCTGGTTCTGATTTTAAAAAAAATGTGCAAGGAAAAAAGGCATAGCCTTTGTATGTTAAAGGATACAAGGCATTTAAAACATATTTAATAGTTAGCTGTATGGATCCCCTTGGGCTATGTATTCAACAGGCTCACGCGAAAAGGTAGTTCCTTCCCTTAGTGTTTACAGTCTAAGATGAATCTAGTTAACTCAAATCAGAAGTCAGTAGACCGTAACTGCAAATTTCTTCCAAAATGTGATTCACGTCTTAGCAGTGAGATCACAGCTGTTGAGGGGAGAAAAAGGTAGGGACTACATATCCTCCAAAACTTTTGCTTATACAGAGACCATGAAAAAAATAATTGTTTGCAATAAAAACTTGTTTTCACTTGACCAGTGTCAATGTGATGTGGCCTCTGTTTGAGGCTATCTATTTAGTGCTCTAACTGTAGGTGAACCTTGTAGAAGTGTGTGTGTTGTTTTTTGTTTTTTTTTTTTAAGATTGTTAGGCAATTTCAGTTAAAAGATCCTACTTTCAATTGCTTACAAATTTAGAAAAGCTTGAGCTTTAGACAAATGTCTTTCAGTCTGCTGTGGACTGACTCTTCCAATCCTTCTTCCCCCACCCAAAATTTCAGCCAGAGCAGCTCAGCTGTTTCACAGAATGAAAGGAGAATAGGTTATTTTTCAGTGTTAAAATACTGGCAGTGACTTATCTGAAAAGCTTGAATGCGTCTGTGTTTTTCAGCTTGACAAGAAGATGGACTGCATATCAAGAGTGTGCATCTTATGTCTGTGAAAATTGACCTAAATTTGGCCAAGACTAAACCTTTGACAAAAAAAAAATCACTTTTTTGTGTTCTGGGTAAAAATATTGAGCTTCTGCATTAAAATAAAACAATGAGTGGGGAAGATGATGAAGACTAAGTGAGAAGATGCTAGGAGAGAGGGGGTGTGAACAGGAAACTAGGACTGGTCTTACAAAGTGACTGGCTGTGGGGGAGTAGACAGATTTACCAAAAAAGTCTAATGTGTATGGGGGAAACTATATTGGACAAACAAATCAGAAATGGCAGGATGGATAGGAAATGAGAAAGTAAGTGAACAAGAACTGTTCTGTATAAGACTGGACTTATTACTTCTCCTCCTTGTAGGGTGTTATAAAAACAATTTAAGAAGGAATTGTTGAAGTACTACTGTGTCAAAAATCATAGAATACTATAAAATAAATCAGTATTTTCTATCTTCCGGTTTGACCAGCTTACTGTAAGTAGGGCGTGTGTGAAATAAAGAGGTGAAAAAAATAAGCCGCTATTTTGTTAAAGGGTGGCTTCCTCTCACCTCCCCGAGATATCTGAATTATGGTCTGCTTGTACATTCAGCACAGTCAGATCTGTATTTCAAAAGGAGATTCGGCTTATTTAAGATTCCAATTACCTAAATTTGATGCATAGAGATAAGTGGCACAAATCCTACCTTGAGTGAATGCTGCTCATTTTGTGAACCAAATGAGGGAACAGGGATCAGTGGAAAAATAGCATCCGCTCATGTAATTAAAAACTCTTGTAAGATGTGTGTATATATGCAAAAGGCATTGATTAAGGTGATGCAGCTGATGTTCACTTTGGCATTTTTTGGCTTTTAAATGCTTAAATGGCAAATTTGACTAATCAAACATACAAAAAGCATACTAAAATAACATTAACGTTGTTTATTGTTTGTGTTGAGTTAGAATCTGGACGATGCACTGGCAAGTATTGTCAGGTGCTGCAGCAACAGCACTGAATATCTGTCAGAAGCCCAGATTTTTCAGTTACTACTGACTTGGGCTAGATTTGAGTGATGGAGAAAGAAAGGAGAGAGGAAAAAAGAAAAAGCTGAGAAGTATGAATATTATCTTGGGAACATAAATAGCAGTTCGTAGCCCATGGCTTGTCTATTTAGCCCATGACTTTTCAGAACAGAAATGTATGCAGAAATGTTATCTGCATATAACTTTTAGCATGCTGTGTTGCCACATTAGGTCTCTGATATTCTATGATAATAAAGATGATTAGTGATAACTTGTAATATAAAACATTTTAAAATCTTTAAGCCCCACGGATGCATGTCAGAGCATCCCAGTTGAATGTTGCAGGCTGAGGGTTGCTAACAGGCGATGGAGACTGTTGCTTTGTTGTAAATGCTTGTGGTTTTAGAGATGTCCATTCTTTTTCCCACAGAGCTCAGAGTGATTCAGGCATGTGACAGAATGATGGTGAAAAAGTTTCTGACTTCTGTGCACTTCTTGCAGCATTAGATAAGCTGTTCCATCCCGTAACACACGAAACAGCTAGAATCATCTTCCCCTGAAAGTGTTTGAGTGACCATTCCTCATCTCCTGAGGCAGAGAGTTGAAGACAATCTGTCTGTCTAGTTCTCCATCCTGCAGTCCCGCCTGACTGAACTGGGAGCACAGGGCTTTCTCAGTTCGGGCAGCTTGTCTGAGGAGCTCCCTCCCTGTGGATGCCTGCCATCGTTCCGCTCTAGCTGCCTTCAGGCTCTCTAGGTACGCCTTTTTGTTCAAGTCGATACGTTTCTGACAGCCCTGGCTTCCCCTTCTTCTTTCAATTTACCTGGTTGGTTTATCGCATGGAGGTTGTAATGTCCGTTTAATTTTCTACCACGTCCTAAAAGCCTGGGTAAGACACTTAGTTAAAAGAAAAACAAGTAAGTGGGCTAAATTCATCATGGCCTGATTGCATGGAAGTCTGTAGAATTATACCTGCAATGAACCCAGTCTGATACATGTGGCAAACTTGTGACTGAGGAGAGAATTTGGCTCAGTTTACAGGCATGTGGATGAACTGCAAGACTGAAACTTTGCATTCAAATTGGAAAAAAGAAGAAAAGTTATCTCACGCTTGCAAACTTCAGTTTCATCAGCTGCCTAATTTCGACCTGCAGTAAGTGCCAGTGATCACACTTTAAATGGTTACTTTGTTATATAAGGACTAAGTGCTAGTGTGGATGTTCCTAATGCCTCCTCCCACCCCCCATTGCAGGTGACACCATAGCAAACAAAAATAGTGAGCATAGCTAGCAAAAATGTTTCCTTGCAATCAAAGTGTAAATAACACTTTGACACTGATGATTTCACTGCTGTGTAATACTTTCTTTGGGATTGCATCACAAGTGAAAAGGGAAATTACTTCAAAGAAAACCTGAAATCTGTGTGGAGTGGCAACCTCAAACATGCTGATTCTTTGTTGGCAGTCCTGCAGGTCAACCAACAAACTGCAGCTTTGTTACTTAGGTCAGTAAGCCTCTCAGAGCCATTAATCTGGCCTTGGTAGAAGTGGAGGCTTTACAACAAATTTAGGGGATTTAAAGGTAAGTGGAAATAAGGTAAAAAGTAACGGGTTAACCAGAATAGATCATATCAGAGCAATGGTATATGTTTATTATATAAAATAAATGATCTTTGATGAGAAAAATGTGATTTCTCAGGACTTGAGTGGTTGGTATACTGCCATTAAAAAAAAAAAAAAAAAAAAAAAGCTTAGTCACACAGGAGATAAAGATTATGACAAAAATGGATAGTGTCCAGGGAGTCGGTTCAACTCATGGTTTTATGTTATATACTGTCAAGGTCAGACAAGCAGGTTGTTAAGGAAGGACTTAATTGAAAACATACAGGTAAACAGCAAAGGGGGTGAACCATATCCTGCGTTTACCAAGCTCCAGCTGGGCTGATGACTAGCAGCTGGAGGGATGCGGTCACTGCATGTGTGTAGGCAGTGCACAGTTTTTGAAGCCTGTGTGATTCAGATACTCTGAATTTACTGTGATTACACAATGTGACTGAGTGCTTGCACATGGTCTACTGGAAAGCGCTGGGCAAGTGTGAATTGTACTCTTTATATACTGTGTATAACCCTACAGAAGGTCTACTTTCTATTCTGTGAAGTAGACCATGGCTTAATTAGCCTGTTTGGATGCCATACATCCAAAAGGAAAATCTCTGTCAGGCTCTGTATTATTGGTCTGTTTTATATAGCCAGAATCTAGAAGTGATTGAAAAGATGCTCTGGGAGGTGGGCAGAAAATCTGACTGCGTTGTTTTGACTAGATGGACTCCTTCCCTATCTTTGGAGTGGGAGAAGAACAGGACAAATTGGTTGGGAGAATGAAGAGGGAAAGGGTCAATCTGGAAGGAGAAGTAAATTTTGGCAGCAGTCCAGCAAAGTTTGTCAGACAAAGCAGCAGCGTCTTTCATTTGACAGTGAGTGGCCAGACAGGGAACTTGGTCTGTAGCTGGAATCTTTAGACCATGCAAAGCATTAATTTCAGCTGTGTTTCTGCCCACCTTGAACACTTGCAAACAGATGCGCTGTTACAAAACTGGAAAGCTGAAAGAAGGGAACATTTTGGAAATGGAGGACTTACTATACAGTTTCTGAGGGTTGCTTGCTGAGCTGCTTTATTTTTTGAGTTACTTAGGTTTATGCTTCTGAATTTATTTTCCATTACTGAGCAAGCCTTAAAAGCCTGCTTCTATGGTGTTTGTTCTTTTCAGTCACCTCATTATCTTTACAGAGTTTTGGGAAGAAAAAGAATGAAAAAGTATAAGCCACTGTCAGTCTTTAATTTGAGGTTGTTTAGTGATACCATCCTGTTTAGTTCTGTTTCCCTGCAAATACTCTGTTTGGCATCTACTTAAGTTATGAGGACTGTCTGCTGAAGGAGAACTATCCCTTATAATAGGAAGGAACCACATGCAGTTCTTATGTGGGCTAACACAAGCTTAGATGGTTTTATTAGTGCTGCAGATATAGTGATATATGCTTTGAAGGTGTTTTTTTTTTTTAGTAGCTCTAATATGTATGCATATATATGTATGTCTGTATGATGCAGAACAAGATAGAGGTTAAAGAAAGGTGATGAATTGTTGGTATCCTACTCCCTGGCTCAAAGACAGAAAGGCTGATTTTTGTCCTTAAGAGATTGTATTTTCTGTTCATGGAAGAGACAACGCAATGAAGAAATCATTATGATTAGTAAAATAAGCATCACTTACAGCATACCAGCAGCTTCCTTGTGGGTGAGTGGTATGAAGGCTTCGTCCTTAGCCTTAAACTTTGTTGTGGTTGGAAGGAAGCTGTGATGTTTTTCCTATGGATTTTTGGTAAGTTCTTTTTGTTATAGGACAGCATGGGGGAAAGAAAGGTCACAGAATCATAGAATCAGTAAGATTGGAAGGAATCTCTGGAGATCATCTAGTCCAACCTCCCCGCTCAGCAGGGTCGCATAGAGCATGTCAGACTGGGTTGCATCCAGGCGGGCCTTGAAGATCTCCAGAGAAGGAGACTCCACCACCTCTCTGGGCAACCTGGTCCAGGGCTCCATCACTCTCACAGGGAAGAAATTCCCCCTCACGGTCAGGTGGAACTTCCTGTGCTTCAGTTTTTGCTTATTGCCTCTTGTCCTGTCACATGGGGCAACTGAAAAGAGTTTGTCCCCATCCCCTTGACACCCTCCCTTCAGGTACTTAAAGGTCAAGCATTTGAGGGAATTCTAGACTGATGAATAGTAAAGTGGTGGTACCTGGTAGACTGTCTTTCCCAGCTGCTCTAAGCATGTCATTATGCCTTGCCCAAGGGCATTTGGTGAAGGTGAAGAGGCTGCAACTTCTATACAGCAATTTCTTTAATCCATGATGAGCAGCAGCCCACACAGCTTCTCGTTCTGTGCCAGTAATTTATGTAATTTTTTTGTTCCAATGATGTTCCCTGAAAGGGGTATCTAAGGATCATAATACTAAATGTTGAGCGTTATCCTGCTGAAGTTTAGGTGTGCATGTTCCCAAGCATGGTCCTCCAGATCACTGGTCAAAGTGAGTTCTTTCTGGCTGCCAAAGTTTCCTGCACTTTGAATTTTCCTTCTGCGCATTGGAACGGTTGCTATCCTGGCAAGTGCAAGTAGTTCAGCTCCTGTATTTCTCTTAGCTCTCCCCAGGATCTTCAGAGTAGACGTTCCTTTGTCTCCATCCACTGAGGGTTGTGGTTCAGTTGTGATCGGAGCATGCTGGCCTCACGGGGTAGCATCAAGTGGGACACGTGTTACAGCAAACAGAGTCACTTATATCAGGAGACAAGGGGTGGAGCAGCAGTTACATAGTTCAGAGAGCTTGGACCAACACTACGGTTCCCTTTCCAGTGGGATGTGCTCTAACCCTTAGGCAGCATAGTCTTATACTGCCTCTTCTGGGCCTAATAATTTTGAAATTTCTTTTTCATATTGTGTCAAAGAATCCGTAGAAGTTTCCTTGTCTGTACTCCCTCGGACGCTTTAATGCTTGTTCACACTTTTTCTTCCGTCTTACCGTCAGACGTTGATGGATACACGGCAATGAGTATTGCTGTGTCACTGCTTGCACTGCCCCTCTGCTGCGAGTTACTGCCTTACAGCAGAGCGGTAAGAATGAATGTGTGCTGCAGCTTCCGTTACCTTACTACAAAGGCAAGGTTGATAAAGATGCATCTGAACTAAGACACCAGATTTTGGAGAGGAGCAGCCAAAATGCGGGCCCGCGTTTCCTCCTGCAGACTCTGCTAAAGGGGTGGCAGCTCCAGCATTAGGTGACAGCTAACAGCTGCAGGATGGTAACATCTTAAACTGATGCAGCTGTTGCTATGTGGCTGAGCCGAATTTAGCATTTCAATTAGCAAATTTAACAAATTAATTTACTGTACAGGTGTTAATTTATTACCTTAACTATAAATACATTTATATTTTTTCCTCTTTACATTTGAGACTGCTTGGCAATGATGGGAGAAAATTAATTTGAATCCTTAATGTTGTCTGGTTTCACCATTCTTTCACAGCCGATGTTATGATCTGATTTTTATCTTGCCATCTGATTTCCTTAATTGCAGTTTGCAATGATAATGAAAGCTGTATAATATTTGAGTTGCAAGCCAGTGTCTGTTAGAAGCAAATAAAATGATTATCTGGAAAACCAATCAAGAAGCATTCAAATCTTCCTTGGTGACATGCCTACTTTAGTTGTGTAGCTCGCTGCCTTCTGGATCACAGACCTCGATGTTAATATTAGCCTGGCATTGTGAAAGTGCTTGCTCTGCATTTCGTAACTGGAATGAGCACTACTGGATTTTGTGAAACTGCTGCTCTGCCAACGTCAAGCGGATTTAGGCATAGCAACCCTTGCACGCTCATGCTGAAACCTGGTAGTCCTGAAACAACATGTTAAAACAGGAGCTTACAGTTGGATGCTCTTTGCTTTGGGAATCGGCTGAGAATTCAGCGGCTGATACGGATACCTTGCAACTGGATACTCATGAGAATAAAAGAGCTGAACTGAAAGAGATTAAGCAGTTCTTTGTACAGTCTCTCCTGTGAAGTATAAAGAACTGAGAGCTTCATTGTTTTGTAACTGCCTAAAAATTAAAGGGGAAGAACAACTACTTTAGCACAGTCCTCTTGAATATGGCTTTATTAAATGTAGTCTTCCCAGGAATCTAGGCCTAAGTGCAAAAAATAATAAAAAAAAATCCATCATACGTGGATTGCAAAACGGAGCTTTGTCTATCACGTAACTTGAACAAGTTCCATGTGAGCAAGTAGCTTTTTCGTAGTGTTTCAAAGAGCCCACATATATCAACAGCTGGCTCACTTTCTCTATGGTTCTTTTAAAATTATTTATCGTATGCCTCTAGGCCCCCTCTCTCTATACAGTCATTTACATTTGCTTGTCTAGGTGGGATAAAGGCCACCATCAACAGAGAATAAGGCTCGTGTTTTCCTTTGAGGCCACTGTGTGCTAGCTGCAAAGCCTTTGGACTGAGGCTGCCTGCCTGCTGAAGAGTGTTCTTCGAATGACTGTATTAAGTCAGGTCCACTAGGTTTCTATTTGCAAAAGCTGTCAGCATCTGGAGGACAGAACTGCGAGACAGGAACTCCTGAACTCAAGAGCTGTAATTGCTGTAGTTTTGCTATGTGGCCTGAGGTTACTCGTTGAGCTCTTATCTCGCTTTCCCCAGCTGCAATACTGCTTGTTGGATTCTTTGGTGATTAATTTATGCTCATGAAGTTAGTTTATTTTGTAAGAATTGATTAATTTGAAAAGACTTTATCCTGGAAAATACGTCAAAAAGAAAAACAAAATAGGCAGCCCTAAAACTGTTAATTAACAAACCCAAATAGTATGGTGAGATTCAGGACAGAAACCTCATCAGAGAAATTACTGCCAGAGTCAGAATGGTAAGTCCTAGATGAGCTGATTCTTTCATGGCTCATGCAAGCTAATGTATCTCTGATTCCAGAAGCAGCTTTATGGGAACGTAAAATTAGTGGATGGCGTGTTCTTGAAATCACAGTTTTACCTGACAATCTTGCAAGATCCGTTCAGTATGCTCTGTTGCCCAGCGCAGAGGCTCAGGTGGTAGAACATTGTTACTTTGCTGATACTCCAGGTGTACAAGAGGAGATAATTGGAAAGAACATGTGAAGAGAGAGGAAGCTTATACATTCCTTGTTTAAGACAATGTATTCGTATTTACACTGTTATCCAACCGAATTCGTTTATTAAAATCTCAGATTTCCCGTGTCCTGTGGAACAACCCGTGACTCATCAGCGGTTGGGAAGCTGTTGGGGTGTACATCATATCAAAGGAATTCTGCAGTGCTGGCGCTCTGTCAGGCATGAAGTGATCATTATCTCCAGTGTAATTTTGATTTTTTTTTTTTTAAGCATGGTCAACCAATATAAATCCAGTAAAATTAAATTACTAGTGTCACTGTCCCCCGGCCAAAGTGACCCTGAGCTGGTATAGGTCCCTCTTCTGGATTAGCTATTGAAGCTGGGGTTTTTTAATCAGGCAAAACGGGTGCTGCAGCTTAACTTTTTTTTTCGTGAGAAAGTAACTCTATAATTTTGAATTCTCTTGCTATTTCTGACATTATATACACTCCGTCAGTGCAGACTATATTGCTAAAGACCTGTGCTTTGAGCTTAACAGTGCAAAGAAAGTGACAAGATTTACCTATATCAGTGTTCAAAATCTGCACAAAATACCTCAAATTCAGTGTAATTTTTGCAAAACGTTTGAAATGAACTACTATTTATTTCTGGTTTTGAAGCAGTTGCTTTTGTCTGTGTTATGATCTGCATAGTTCATGTTGGACACAAGTGCAAATAGGTAGGCAAAAGGATGGCGGCTTCATATTTTTACAGTTTGCTGCTTTTTCCAAAACCCAGTCTGTGTCTGCCAGTGCTCTGCAGTTTTTGGTTGCTATTTGTGCAATGCAGTGAAACAGAATCACAGGGATCAGAGAAAGATCGGGGAAGATTTCTCTCTGTACTTCATTCTCCAGGGCTTTGTTCAGTCCAGTTTTAAATGACTCAAGCTACTGAAGTAATTCAAGCTATGACATTTTGGCAGAGTGTGAAACAAAATCTGGCAGAGGTGTTATGACTGAATGGCTGGTTTTGTTTGCTCTGAAATCTGTGGCAAATCTCTTAGTGGCTTTAACTGGAACAGGTTGGGTCCTTAGAATCATTAAATTTGAATAAACTTGGCAAAAAGAGCAAAAGACTTCTCTGATTTTACCATTATACTGTTACAATCTTTTTCTGGCTTTCTTCCCTCTGTTTACACTATCCTCCAGTGCAACCAAGACTCTCTGTATAGGAAAATGAGCTGCTTTTGTTAGGTTCTGAGTAATAAAGTAGTACGGGATTAGTAGTCTCTGTCTGATCAGTCTCTTGCAGTCTTGCATTGCCTAGTGCTTTTTTTTCTTTTTTCTTTTTTCTTTTTTTCTTTCCCCCCCCCTTCCTTTTTACCCTGATACTGGAAGTAGAAGCTCTCCAGAGACATATTTTAAAAAATCAATGAAGAGAGAAAAAGCTAATTGATTTTTTTATTATTTTTATATTATTTTCTGTATAAGATGGCCCATTAAACTTTGCCAGTCCCTAATGAAAGGCAAGTTTACTGCAGTCTATTTTACAACACTCTTTCAGAATTGTTTCCCTTATTGTCTTGATGTTACAGCTTTCTTTTCTTTTTTTTCTCCTTACTTATAGATAAAAGGACATTTCTTTTAAATAATTTATTTTGTTGTAATTTGGATTAGTTTCGCTTTCAGAAGTGTTATTCTGGATTTCTAACTGGTTCCACAGGAGCTATTGAGCTCAAATTACCTGTAAATCAATTTGTACTGTGACCTTCCAGATGCCCAAAGACAAGGAGTTGTCACATCGCTGGACAGTAAAATAGATAGGATAGGATAAACAGAAAATTGTTCATAGGTAAGAAGAGTGCTTCTGAACATGTGTAATATAAGACCATCCAAACTCTGTAAGCTAAGTCCTGGAGGATGGTTCTCTCACAGACTTCTGTCTGTTGGAAATGGACTGTTTGGGGCAGCAAATTTAGATTTTGGGGCAATATATTGGGTTAGTTTGTTCTAAACACTTGATATTGAAGAAAAAAGATGAAAGTAGTGGTTCAGGGAGGGTCGAGAACCAGTTCACAACCGAGGCCAGGCTTGATTCACCTGAAGAGACTTGAGAAAGATCTGACGGGCAAAACTTGCAGACCAGGGCGACCTGCTTACACTGGCACTGAGCGAGAGGCCGCAGTCCTTACTCCAGGCTTAGCACGTTCTGTGATTTCTGCAGGTGCCACTCATGTGGCACTCTCATGTGCTTGAGAGGTTTGCCTACCCTTACTGTGCTGCTTTCCCCTCTTCCTGTGCCATCAGCAAGCTCCTTTCAGCTCCAAGGCCCAAGCACCTTCCCCCCCACACACACTTCTTTCCACTCTTAGTGGTGCCCGTCCAGCTTTCCCTGGGTACCTTGTTCCTCGTCTGCAGCACTGCTGTGATGTGTCTAATTTACAAGGCAAGTTGCTGGCTGTGATTTCCAGTAAAGATGGAGCAATGATCTTGGGCACTAAAGAAGCGTCTAGACTGCCTGTCTGCCCTCGACTTATGTTGGCCATGTGGGATCAAGAAGAGAAGGCACTTCTGAAGAAAAGGTGAATAATTAAGCAGATGAGGCTTGGAATGATGGAGATAAGGGCAGAAGAGGAGGGAGTAGGATTTAGATGTTCCAAGAAAGGACTAGGAAAGAATGGGAACAGACACTGGCATTTCAGACTGCTGGTAAGAAGAAGGTCTGGTGTAGAGAGGTATAGGTAAGACTGAGCTGAGAGACTAGAAGAGGAAATTCTGACTCTAGTGTAATACTTCATTTTGGAGCACACTGATACTGTCTTTAATATCTAATTCCTATTGTACTCATTTATCTCCACAGATTCTTGCAAACTGTAAGATTAAAATGTAAACGGTCAGATCCTAGTGTGAATTAGCGTAGTTCCAGTGGCTGACCCAATGTACTCAAAGCTTATGCATTTGAATATGTTTTCTATTTAAGGTTACCAGTTGTCAGTCAAAACTTTTCAAGAAGCAAAGCTCTTCAGTTCATGGAGAAAATGCCACAACAGTCTGTCAAAACCAGAAATCAGTGCAGCTCCATGGAAACTCGTAGCACAGACCAACGACCCGCCTCCCTCACCCCCAGTCTTTTTAAGCTCTGAATTAGTAGCAGGCCTCAAAATCGAGATATGTGTACTCAGATTCAGCTTTTAGGTAAGGAATCAGAGACTGACCTCACTGTTACGCCATGGACACGTCTGTATTTTATGACTTCCAAAGATACATGAGGCATCCTGAATCAAACAGTCACTTGTGGCTTCCTCGTGTTCATTGTGACTTGCTTAGTGAAGTCCTAAGTGCTCTTAGCTGTTACTGTGCAATTTTCTGGCTAGAGGAGCTCTGGAATGTAAAAGCATGTTCATCACCAGACGTTTTGCCAGATTCCAGGACTTCAGTGAAGCAGTAAAAGATCGTTTAAAATTGGAATAGCATGGAGATTCCTCCAAGTGTTCACTCAACTTTAGATAACTCAACCAACAAGAAAGTAATCCTTAAAGAGCACCTGAATGATCTAGGAGTTAAGCATCAGAAATTGTATTGGGTTGTAATTACTGTAATATCTGCACTACATAGACATACTGTGATTCGTTACTGTAAGCTGCTTGGTACAAGAGATGAAGGGCCAAGTTAGCAAATTGGATTGCGTTAAATTCCTTCCTGTAAACTGGCCAAGATTTAAACCATCTTCTCTGAAGATGTTCAAAACCTGCCTGGACGTGTTCCTGTGCAACGTGCTCTGGGAGACCTGCTTGAGCAGAGGGGTTGGACTTGATGATCTCCAGAGGTCCCTTCCACCCTCAACCGTTCTGTGATTCTGTGATTTGTTTCTCCAGGATGTAAGAAAGGCATATTCATGGTAAATATGTTCTAGACGTAATGTACTACTTGCGTATGTCTTGGAGCTGGTTCTAGTTTTATTTGCAATAGGTTTTATGTGCCGGCTAACACAGAGATAGGGAAGATAGGAATGAGGCCTTGCTGTTCTCCACCAGTCAGGTGTTCCAACCCTTTCATCTTTTTGCTACTTTGGTTTTCTGGCAATAAAATACCCTAAAACTAGTTGAGGAATCGAAGGACTCTTGCTGCTGTGCACTCTGACATTCCCTTGCATGTTAATTTAGCAAAACATTTATTATTGTGCATCACAGATTTGCATCCAGAAGCATATTTCCCACTGCTTGAATCCATTCTAGACAAAATGGACTCAAAAGGAGATTGTTCTGATTTGGAAGTGTTTTATGTGCAGTTTGCAGAGCCATGCAAGCTTATAATATGTAGGACAGTAATGAATCATAGTCTGTCATCTTCATCGCTTCACACCACTATAACAACATTAATTTTGCTGGACTGACTTTTGATTTGCTTGGAGAAACCTCCAAACGATGATATGTTGACCCACCATCACCTTCCGTTTTGCTTGCTATTGCTTGCAAATCGCCGTGCTGGCACGGTGCAGGGGGTGGCTCAGGAGTGGAGGGGCACACTAGGGGAAGAGCCATTAACGCTGGTACTGCTGATGAAGGGTAAATCATTAAGCTCTGCCCTACGACAGCTGGACTGCTCGCTTTGCTGTATGTCTGAAGTGGAGGAAAATGAGGTTCTTAAATGATGGCTCTAAAATCAATTGCTTAACAGAGTTGGTCTTTGAGGCTAGGGCCTGGTGCCAGGCTTCTTCCCACAGAACACAAGAGACCCTTTTGAGGTATAAGAAAATAACTTTTTTTTCCCTCCCTTTATTGGAAAGAGGCCATAGGAATATTTTCCAAGGCGAGATGGATCCTTCCCCGAAAAAAAAAATCTGAGCGCTTTCTCTTTGAGTGTTCAGAACATAAATAAAATGATCTGCGCTTCCCTCATTCCTTTCTCCAGCACCTAGTTCTGTTTGGCAGCAATAGGTCCGTATCCCATTCTGATGCTGCACCTCTCCCTCCTTTCGTTTGGGAGCCTTGTCTGAAATATCCAGCATGGTATTGGGGCAAAGGAGTGCTGATATTTGGCTAAATTTGGAACACTGTAAGTACCAGAATCCCAGAGTATCCCTTTAGGGTGTCTCTTTAGAATCCAACCTTACTGCAGAACAGAAGAGTAATGGAACAAAAGCATACAATTTGGTGAAGTCCCTTGGCAATGAATTTACAGATTTAATTGAAACAATTTCTGAATAGAGTTAACCTGTGTATAGATAAAGTCTTTTCTCAGCTTTAACTGGTTTTAAAAAACAATTGTAATTACAATATTCTCCCAGTTGTTATCTTATGCAGCTTTAAGTACTTTTATGCAGGTGTAAATACAGCTGTAGCAAGGGCTGTTAGAGCAATACGCTGATACACATGCATATAGACCAGGCCTTAAGTTAACTGTTGTGAATATCTTACACAATTGTTCCTAATTTTACTGATAAATGTTTGAATGAATATATATATATATATATATATATATATATATTTAAATACAAATATGCCTTGTATGACAAGATGCATGTTTTGGGCTTATCTCTTGTCATGCTTCCAAACTTTTTTTTTTTTTTTTTTTTTCCTTAGGTCTCCAGGCACATCCACGTTTTATGCAGCTGCCTTTTTTGGCTGAAGAGTCTTTTCGAGACCTAGCGTGGTACGAGAGGAGCACCTTAGCACTTAGCGTTCAAGGTGCGTTCGTGCGGTCAGCACGGTTTTGCATCCAACTTTACATTTAAACGTAACCGCGGTAAGGAGCTCGATGGGTGCGTTTCCACGAGCTTGAGCCGAGCGAACCCAGCCCCGCTCTCCACCCGTCCTGGACCCCAGCACCCAGCTTAAAAACTCTCGTCCGGCCGGGGGAAGGCGCTGCCCCGCCGCAGCCCACCTCGGCCGCCCAGCGCGGAGCCGGCGGAGGCGGCGCCGCGCCCACAATAGCGGAGGGCGGCGCCGAGCCGAGCCGAGCCGGGCAGCACCTTGCAGCGGGGAGGAAGGTGAGCGCCGCCGGGCCGGGCGAAAAGGGAGGTTTCTTCGCTTGCTGCTTTGTAGCTGGGAAGTTTGCAAAGGGTCTGAGAACCCGAGCTCCCCCCCCCCCTTTTTTTCTTTTTCTCTTTTTTAGCGGTGGAAGGAGCTTCCCCCCCCCCTTCCCCCTCCTCGGTTCATTCATTTAACTTGTCTCCGAGCCAGGGCTTTGGAAGCGAGGAGCAGGTTTAGGGCCGCATGTTTAGGGTCCCCCGGGGCAGAGGGTGCAGTGCAAAGGGAGCTGAGCCCTGCTGAGCGGGGAGGCTCCGTGTCCCGCTGCAGCCTGGAGGCAGCGGGGACGGGCTGCACGTGTCGGGGTGCTTTCTGCAAACACAAAGAATTGAGGAGCGGAAACCCTTTTGCTGGG
The DNA here is from genome assembly GCF_028389875.1 of Rhea pennata. Lineage (NCBI taxonomy): Eukaryota > Metazoa > Chordata > Aves > Rheiformes > Rheidae > Rhea > Rhea pennata. Next base: position 212,751,026 of record NC_084663.1, read on the forward strand.
CGGGTGCCGGGGCGGGGGTGGTGGTGGTGGTTCTGGAGCCCCTGGCTTTGTGTGGCTGGTGCACAGGGATGGGGAGGTGGGAACGTGTCTCTTCTCCCAGCATCTGCTCCTTGCATTAAGATTGTGGCTTTTTGCTGTTTGACTACTTAAAAGCGAAGCTGAACTTGGAATCGTAAGATGATGCAGGTTGAAAGGGATTTTAGGAGGACTCTAGAGCAGCCTCTGGTTCAAAGCAAACACGGGTCACTGTGAAGGGACGTCTGGGTGCTCTTGGATGTTCCTGGGAGCCTGAAGGGGAGGCAGCGCCAGCTGGATGAGTCCTTTAGGACAGTGAGGCTTGTTTCTTCCTCTGTGCACGGAAATACCCTAATCCACAACTCTCCCCTGCCTGCAATCTCTGTTCTTGATGCTTTTGTTGTCTGGAGGGCTTAAAATTCACGATTGTGGAGGATAGCTGGCTCGATCTGTCTGTGTGTCAGAGTGCATCTGCTCCCACTAAGCATTGCTTGATCCTTACTCAGACACTACCTCCAGGAGTTTTTCTTCAGGAGCAAGACTAGTAAATAAACAGATGTCAAGATCTGTCTGGGAACTCTCAGCTGGGGACTTGTTACCTGTTATAAGGCCGTATAAGGTTATAAGATTGTACATCATATGTTGATTAGGTGCATTTTATATATGTAAGACCAGTTGCCAAAGCTGTTCAGTTTTGTCTAAGCTTCTCAAAGTGAAAGTGAGTGTTGTAGTTTGGTGAAATGGCTGTGCGTTGGGCACAGGCGGAAGAGCGAGTGTTCTCTTTGCTTGTGCTTACTCTTTGTACAGTGACTCATAGATGCCTTTCGCTGAACTACCTCCCCCTTCTTCATACCTGGAGTTTCCTGACGTTGCAGCCGGCAAAGTAGGAAGCATCTTCACGTCTGCTCCTCTAACATTCTGGCGTGGGGGTGAGTTAAGCTGCCTCACAGCTATTCAGAGTAAGGCTGAAAAAAACCTCTTTGTGCAGTGGTTCTTGTATGTGTTTGCTGGATACTTAGAAAACTGCCTTCTCCTGTGTATTTTCTGCGGATTAGTCGGGGAAGTAAAGCTCATCTCCGTCTGAAGAACAGACAGTACAGTGGAACTTTAAATGCGTCCTAATACCAAATCTATTAAACTGTGAAATGCTCTTGTCTTGTATCATGGCACAGAACTAGCTCTTACCTGTACTGTATAGCAATGCTGCACTTCAGAAAATAGAGATTGATAAGCGAGGTGGGTGTTTAGTTTTTCTGAGTTGTCTGGGAAGAGACTAGCTTCTCTAAATGGGGATGATGTATCTACCTTCCGTTGACTTGGTAATTTGGGGCTTTTTGGAAAAGCCAAAAATAAAACTGGAGGAAAGAGCTCTTGTACCGTGGCAGTATGAATGCTTTGATTGGTTTTTAGGGAATACACTGTGACTTTAGGTGTTGCTCAGAGAAAAGTGTAGAAAATGCAAGGCTTTTGGCTCACACTTTTCCATGCATCACAGGGTTATTAGAAGAAATGTGTGACAAGCTGAGCTCATCTTCAGCAAGTGAAAATACATCGCTTGCTTATTGTGGTTTTCAACTGTCTTGTATTGGATTGAAAACCAATGCTTGCTTTTTTTTTGTCCAAAAGGTCAAAGAGCTGTTTGATTACTGCCAATTCATGTTTATTTTTCCCAAGCCTATGCAGACCTCCTCTCTTGGATCTGACTACAAGTGCTTGGGTTTCACCTGGCTTCCTAACTAATTCTTTCTGTTGAGAAGAGTAAGCTGCGGCATGACTTCTCTCTCCTGTGTGCCTATCTCGCTTCCTAGGTGTGGGAAGTTTTGTAATTTTGAAAGTTAGCTGTTATGGCCCAGTTCCCATATATTCTTAAGAGTATGCAGAACCATCTGTAGCAGAAATAGACTTTTTAAAGTAGCAAAATACAGAAATGAACCAGAGCTCCACCCTTAAGGTGATCTAGATTTACAGTTCATCCTGTCAGCAGTGGATGATAACAGAAGCAAACAGACTTTGTAAAGAATCTGGAAAGCAACCACCCTTTGTTAGCAAGTACAAGAAACACACTGTGACTACACAACTAGAAGTGCAAGCCATATTTCTTTAAACCCCAGTCTATTGTTAGGCCTTTGACAGGTACAAGAACGTATCTCTTTGGTATTTACTGCCACATGAAGCGAAAGAATATTGTGTGCCAGAGCCGTGTTGTGTGGAAAATGCCTTCTTCTGTCCTCAGCAAGGAACTGGATTCATTTTCTCAGCCTCTGTAGGAGTTGGGAAGAGCTCAGACACGTTCTGTTTGATACTGAGGGCTTGTTCTTACGGAAAAAATCGTTGGTCCAGTTTGTTGCCTTTCATATAGTTTTGCACAGTTCTCACCTAGGGGGTGGGTACTGCTTTGAAACTGTATTTCCAGAGGTGGAAATGGCCCAGTTTCACTGACTTCAGTGAAAGCAAAACTGAGGCTGTCAGCAGATACTCACTCATGCAGTAGCAAAGTCACTGTGATCAATCCTTCCATTCGGAGTATAAGTCATATGCTGCTCTTTAGGAACTGATAGCTTAAGACCCCCTGATGCCACTAACGCTAACCAAGCCTTTGCTCAAATTTAAGTCCAAGTTTGAAATTGCTCAGCTTGGGTACAGCCACGCACAGCACAGTTAGATGTGGGCATCGTGGCTGTGAGTGGCAAAACTCAATCCTGCTGCTGCTGGTGGCAGCAGTTTCTGACTTTGTGCAGGGCGGGAAGCTTATTCTTGTCATGTCTTTCCCCATGCAATCCCTAAGAGCTGTAGATGGAGTCCTCAGGTCCTCGCACGCTGTGCTCCTTTCAATGTGTGGCAATGGGTCGCTTATTGTGGTTTGGGGCCCTTCATGGGATTAATTTGACCAACACATAGGGCTGAGCTCATCTCCTTTGCCTCCCCATGTAATCAGAGGAGAGGAAAAGGCTACATAGCATCCTGTAGTAGGCGTTTTGAAATAGGTCAAATGAGTTGCACTCTAGAAAGACTGGTTTCTCTTTGTGGTCACCTTAGTCTCCTTTATTTCACATTTATTGTATTGGATGTGGCAGCAGGCAGGTGAGATGAGTTAGCGAAGCTCCTCTTGCTTTCGCAGTGCAGGCAGGCAGCAGATCTAGCAAATCTTCTGGAAGGCACCGTAGTCACATAGCTCTCCTGAATTCCCTTCGTTTTAGCACTTGTTGGTCAGGGTAGGGGAACAGGAAACAAATCATATGATTATTTGCATTTCCAGAGGAATTTGAATGAAAAAGTATTCAATTCTGTTTTATCTACAAGTATACTTTTGGTAAATGGTGGAAGCTCAGGAAGGGCTGTGTAAACTGACCATGCAAGCATCCTGGCCTTCAGTCTTGCAGCAAAAGATGACTTTTTAATATCTCTTGCATCTAGTTTGAGGTGCAAGTTAAACAATAACTTCCTTTCTGCAAGTTCTTTCCTTCTTGTAATCTGTGCTCTTTGAACCTAGTTCATAGCTGTTATAACTGTCACACTGGTCTACACTGGTCAGATTGCTCACCCAATCCAATAGCCTTCTGTGATAGAATGACTGGCTGGGTAGGTGAGGGCAGAGCAGTGGACGTTGTGTACCTTGACTTCAGCAAGGCTTTTGACACTGTCTCCCATAACATCCTCCTAGAGAAGCTCAGCAAGTGTGGGTTAGACGAGTGGACAGTGAGGTGGATTGAGAACTGGCTGAAAGGCAGAGCTCAGAGGGTCATCATCAGTGAGGCAGAGTCTAGTTGGAGGCCTGTGGCTAGTGGCATGCCCCAGGGCTCAGTCCTGGGTCCCATCCTGTTCAACTTCTTCATCAATGACCTGGATGAGGGGATAGAGTGCCTCCTCAGCAGGTTTGCTGATGAAGCCAAGCTGGTAGGAGTGGCTGATACACCCGAGGGCTGTGCTGCCATTCAGTGAGACCTGGCCAGGCTGGAGAGCTGGGCGGAGAGGAACCTCCTGAGGTTCAACAGGAGCAAGTGCAGAGTCCTGCACCTAGGGAGAAATAACCCCGGGCACCAGTGCAAGCTGGGGTCTGCCCTTGTGGAGAGCAGCTCTGCAGAGAAGGACCTGGGAGTGCTGGTGGATGACAAGTTGACCATGAGCCAGCAATGTGCCCTTGTGGCCAAGAAAGCCAATTGGGGTGCATTGTGAAGAGTGTTGGCAGCAGGTGGAGGGAGGTGATCCTGCTGCTCTCCTCAGCCCTGGTGAGGCCTCATCTCGAGTCCTGTGTCCAGTTCTGGGCTCCCCAGCACTAGAGAGACATGGAGCTGCTGGAGAGAGTCCAGTGTAGGGCTACGAAGATGATCAGAGGGCTGGAGCACCTGCCCTCTGAGGAATGGCTGCGAGAGCTGGGCCTCTTCAGCCTGGGGAAGAGAAGACTGAGGGCGGATCTGATCAATGCGTACAAGTATCTGACGGGAGGGTGTTAAGGGGGTGGGGACAAACTCTTTCCAGTTGTCCCATGTGACAGGACAAGAGGCACTGGGCAGAAACTGAAGCACAGGAAGTTCTGCCTGACCGTGAGGGGAAATTTCTTCCCTGTGAGAGTGACGGAGCCCTGGACCAGGTTGCCCAGAGAGGTTGTGGAGTCTCCTTGTCTGGAGATCTTCAAGGCCCGCCTGGATGCAACCCTGTCTACCATGCTCTATGTGACCCTACTTGAGCAGGGAGGTTGGACTAGACGATCTCCAGAGATCCCTTCCAACCTTACTAATTCTATGATTCTAACTGCCTTGAAATCACTGTCCTTCCTACTTGTCATCCACCATCAGTGAAGTGGTGACAACTCAGGCCTCCTTTTTTCATTTTAGATTAAAAGGAAAAAAAAGGAAAAAAAGATACTGGACAAAAGAAAGGGAATAGCTGACAAAATCAAAAAATTATAGAAACAGTAACCAAAGGTACTTTCTGAAAATAAGTGATTTTTACTACAGGAGCCCTTTGTGATGCCAGTTCAGGCGTGAGAGGTATTGGACATAATATCCTGTGGCTACTGTGAAGCATATGACATCTAGCTGTAAACATCTCCTTGATATAACTAGGACTACAGGCAAATCAAGTGATAAGTACATGCTGTGTGCAAGTATGTCTCTCAGGGCTAATACTGGGCATAACACCCTTTTCCATGGCTTGTGTTCTCCTCGTTTTCTGTAAAGTCAGTCCATAACTGTAATTGAAGTGGATAACAGGGAAGGAAAAAAACTATTATTCCTGTTGTGCATGTGTCTGCATGCATATATTGTGTGGGAAGTTGTACAAGTTTACCATAACCTTTGTTTCCTGCTCGTAGGAGCTTGGTATGCATAAATACAATGTGCCTGAGGTTTATAGCTGTAGTTCTGAGCTGTAAAATCATGACGTTTGATGGCTTTATAGCCAGCAGCAGGCAGAAGGAAAATCAAATGTGAAAGGTTAGGAGAGAGCTTGGTAGACTGGTTTGCTAAGGTTTCACAGCACCAGTGTTGGACTTTGAGTTGCTTTCTCAAAGCATCAGTAGGGCTTTGATCTATCAACTCTCTTAATGACTGTAAGTGGCATAAATGTATTTTAGATAATGTCTCTTACAGGACCAAGTCTGTTTCTGATGGCATATGTCCTATTCATGATATAGGAGCTGAGTTGTGAAATATCTTCCATTTGAACTGATGTCTTACTGTATGTAGTTTTTCTCTTCATTTGCATATAGAAAACTTTATAGAATATGAAATACCATATCACTTTTTTAAGCATAAAATTTTTCTAGCATAGGTAATTTTCTGCACTTACACATTCCCAAATAGTGCATTTTTCTGATGATCTGAAAATATGAGTGCCTTGGTCATTTAACCTGAACTCCTTTAAGAGCAGTGATCCCTCTGTTCTATAAGTGGTTCCTAGCTAGAAGTGATTCCTCTTTTACAGCTTAATTTAGATCTAATTTCCCTACCTTTCTATAAGGGAACATTACACTGTTTCAACATCAAGTTCAATGTGAAGGCTTTGTGCCAAAATGTATTCATCATTTTCTTTTGGTAAGTATTTCAGGAATGTTTTATTTCAGTCTTGCTTTGGAGAAGCCAGGATTCAGAGCTGAACTTGGAGTTCACATGCATCCATAATTCAGACTCATTTGGGATGAAGGAAAAGCTGTTTTTTTTTTTTCTGTTAAACAGATATATCGACTTCAAAGACTTCTGACACCTGCCACCCTGGTTATAGCCCTGATATTAAATGTTTCTGCACCTATGTAATCCACTTGAAAGGCAGAGAGAACTTGGTTTTGGCTTGAATCTTAAATATTAGTGATCAGAATACAGGAGAGAAAAAGAATGATGGAAGGGGATGGGAAAAGATCCCTCTTCTCCCTTCCTCCTTGAGTAAATCCTGGTTTCACTACTGAATCTACTGGATTCATTTCAGCTGAAAACTACTCTGATCTCAGCAGGTACCTCTGAGCTGCACCTTACACTATGTTTGAGGCTGTGACTGAGCTCTGTGACCCCATGTGTTGAGGAAGAGGAAGAAATATGAATCTAGGCTGATAATGCATCTTTTGCCTTTCTAGTTCATTAAGCCACTCACCCGAGTCTGAATTCTGGTGCCCTTCATATTAAAAGCCAAATTTAAGAGTCAGGTAACAACTGCAATGACCAAGGAGTGCATACCGCAAAAAAGAGAATTAGTAGCAGACTGACACATTTGAAATGCAGTATTGGTAAATTCATTAAAATTAATAAGACACTCAATTACAAAACTCCCATTACATTTTTCAACTTCTCTGGAAATAGAACAATTTATGTATACGTATCCTTTAAATACACCTCACTCAAGACAAATTTCAATGTCATTTCCTTCACAAACCACAGATTGTGTTAACTCTTAGTGAAGCCCAAGTTTGTCTGCATTCTGTTTAGTGAAACAATGTTTTTAATAGGTCTCTGGCACTGGAAGACTTAATCACAATAGCATACACTAAGTAAAAGTTGCTTTAGTGAGAGTAATCTAAACCAGTGCATTATTAGACTGACAACACTGTCAAAGGTAAAAAGGCAGATATTCATATACAGATATTCACATATATTCATATTTTCCGAACTTTCTGTAGATTTGAGTCTTTTTTAACAGGTTGTTACCTGAAGACACTGAGAGATGAAGGAAGTTTTCTTCAGGCTGGTTGATTTTTACCAAAACAGACAAATTTAAGCAAAATAAAATTTCCTGCTATGCATTGTTTTTTATATAAACTTTTCAAGGGACAAGTTTGTGAAAGGGAATATGGGTTCTTAAAAAGGAAAAAAAAAAAAGGTCAGATTCTCTGTAATTCTTCGGAAGTATGTATATAGGTATATAGTTTCCATAATACAGAAACGTGGTTTTTCTGGCTACAGATCTTATTGCCTTGGGGAATCTTAAATGGCTTTAAACTGGATTTCCAATATGAGTCTCTGTGCTTTACTAAGTGTTGTGCTTTGTTAAATAATATCTTTATTAAAGGATTTGCTGGAGCTGTGGTTTGAGCTACTCAACTCTTGGCACTTCTGCCTGAAAGGAGAACCAGCCATAGAAATATTCAGTTTTCATAGAGGAGTGAGGTGAGAGGAAGATGATATAAAATGAAGATCCTAGAGTAACTGCTTAAGCCAGATTCTCTGATGACTCTAGTGAACGTTGCTGGATGTGGTCACTGCTGATACTCTTTTCTGCAAATGTTTGGTTGAATTTTATTGCCATACTGCCCAGGAGTAACTCTTCTGTTTAACCACCAAACAGTAACCGCAAGCCTACAGTTCATGTCTTGGTTTTGCCCTGCCAGGGTGCCTGTCTCGGGTGCCACCTTGGAATAAGATGTGAGTTCAGCTTCAGATAACTATAAGCAAAAAATGTGGACCTCACTGAGAAGGGCCAAGGAGGCGAGGGTAGGGCTGGGAAGGGCAAAAGTAGAACTCTTCTTTTTCTTCAACGAGCAGGGAAAAAAAAACCCAAACCCCAATTGTGTCAGCTCTTCTGAAAGTGATAAAGTGGAGCACAAGCAATATTCTTTTCTACTTGGACTGTCGTTAAATAAAGGCGGCTGGTCATAAGTGCTGTGTTTGAATTCTTGGTTCAGTAAAGGCACATCTTCCATTTAGAAAAGACAAAAGAGTATCATTTGTTAGTGTTATAAAACAGGATCTAAATGCTTCAAGGACTTGTCATCAAGTGACTCACTGCGCTCTCATAATGGGACTTCTGGCTTTCAGTTGAAAGTATTTCTTGCTGAAACAGCATCCTGCCAGCTAATTTTGACAGTACTCCCTCCCCAAACTTCTCTCACTTACTTATGGTGAAGTGGGATTTGGGGGGCATGAAGCAGAAGGAGAAGTCAAGGATAGCTTAAAAGATCAAAAATCACATTAGCTCGTCATTGTAGGCTTCCGAGTGCCTGCTTTCCCATTTGTTCTGTGTTTCTCTCAAATGCATGCCTGAGTTGTAGAAGAAGTGCGTTCAGAAGTGTTGAGGTGGCCACCTTTGTAAGAACTTACTTGTATACCTACTCCAGTCAAAATTGACATTTGTCTTTTCTAAAATCATTGGCACTTAGGAAAATGCTGATGCCAAAATCAGCTTGGTTTTCTTGGCTTCCTGCAGCTGATTAGGAGGAAATGAGGGTGGTGGGTTTTTTCTTTGTTTATTACACATCATAAATTTTATTTTTGAGCCCCTTTACTTTTTTTAGGACCCTGTTCTTTATGATGCTAGGGACATCCTGCAAGAGCCCTTCCTGCCTTCTGATCCAGTACTTACTCATCCTGGGACTTAATCCAAATGCCGCCAACAGTGCTTGTGTGGGTTTTTTATTTGTTTCAGAAATGTCTGATCACATGCTGACATGGGGCAGCGTTAAGTGCATCAGTATGCAATTCAAGATATAATGGTCACTGAGAGGAAAAGAATCCTGCCCAAGCAGCACGTGGCTTTCTACCCTGAAGTTTGTACTCATTTGTGTCATTGGGGTCTGAGTCTAATACTCCAGTGGATGTCCTGCGTATCTGAAGATGTTCAGTTGCTCTTTGAATCCTAGCCTGTTATTTTGGCTCATTATTCAGGTGCAGTGACTTCCACAAACTGATCTCCTCCTATGTGTGGTGTAGCTGCGTTTGGTTTTTGAAGACTTGAGATCTTTCTAACCAGTACTTCATCTGCCCATCTGCAGCCGTAGGTAAATGTTCTGAAATCCAGGAGGAGGAGCGTAGGTGAGCTCCGTGGTCTGTCTTCCTCCTTTCTCATTAATTCAAACGCTTTACTTCTGCGGTGGGGCTCTTGTTAGCATTGTTCTTCTTTTCCCTGGGAGGTGAAATGTGTTGAGCACCCAAAAGGCTTCTGTGGTGTAACCTGTGTTAACTTTAACATAAGACTGGATGCCCTCTTAGTGTGGGTTCTGAACTAAAATCCTTAATGAACTAAACCTACATATTCAGAAAGGAGGAGTCTGTTGTTGACTTTGCATTCTTTGTGATTAGAGGATGAGTAGCTTTGTTTTTTCTTTTCTTTGTTCTTTTTCTTTTTTTTTCTCCTCCACCTATTCTCTCTAAAGCAAGAATGTGGCACTTGGCTGCTGTTTTCCTTTTGATGTGGTCAACTAAAAAGTTTAATATTAAAAACATACCTCTGGATTTGAATTCTCTTGCAGAGTGTGTGTGCGCGATGAAAGGACAGGATGGGTCTCTCCCCACCTGCTGGGAGCATTGAGTTTTTCTGGGAGGCTTTGATCAGAGGGTGCCGTTTGATACGGTTGAGCTAATAGTGGCTTGATACCATCCAAAGGCAAGGGTGCTTTTCCCTTATAATGTTTGGCGGGTCTCTGTGCTGTACACTGACCTGGCAGAAAACCTGTCGGAACAGCAACGTAAGTGAATACGTCTGCAGCGTAGCGTTAAAGAACCTGCCATGGAGCACTCTCTGTAGCTTTGAAGCCTGGATCTAAGGACTTTAAGACACACAGCCAGATCTGGTGCCTTTTCCGGATTAGTTCACAAGTAACTCTGTGCCTTTGTGGTCTTGCAAGATCTGTCTAATTATGGTACCTGTTGTGTGTGGCTTTTTATTTTGTTGTAAACTTCCTCTAACCTCAAACTTTTTGAACCTCTAGCACATACCCAGTCAGTTCGTGCTGGACCTGCTTATGCTCAGCATCTGAAAGTCCTTGGTACAAACTGTTTTTTTACTATCTAGATGATTCTGTCTTTAGTAAGTACAGTTGGGAAAAAGCGCCAAGTATAAGAGCTTAACAGCACTTATAGTGCCTAACCTTGAGATCAAAAGTTGAGTGTTTCATGTGGTTACTGACTAAAAGATGAGGGTAAGCATCTAGTGGGAATCCAGAAAGCATGTGGGTGCTCGATTCCCTCAGAAACCGTTGGGATTTGGCACCTAGGCTGGTAAAGTATTTTTAAAGGATCTTAAATATCTTTCTGAGAATTGGGTCTGATGTTGCTAATCAGTGTGAAGGGTGGGGGGATTTTTTTTTCTGAAGTCATTGCAGTCTTTGATCCTTGTTACTTTCTAGCAAATGAACAGGAGGAAATTGAGGAAAAGCAACAGAAAAGACTTGGGTGTTAGAGGGATTGACGTAAGAGGAAGATAAAAGAGCTAATCTACATATGTAGTTTTATAAAATGGTGAAGAGGGCAGGAGTGTTTATGGACTTCAGAAGGGTGTAAATGCCAAGAAATGGAGGGTGTGGAGGAAGGAAACAGTTTTGGTTTTGACCTTGCAAGTGCCTGTGCAGGCAGGTAGCTTCACACAGAGTTTCTGCTGAAAGGAGCCCTTTCATGGAGCTTACGTCTGTGCTTGGAGTATTACTAGGATGTGCTGCTGAGAGGGAGAAACGCTTTGTATGGCAAGGACTACGCATGCTTTGCATGGTAAAACATTTAAATCTGCAGTTGTTTGCACCTCTGATTGCTTGGCGTCTATCAGTGCAGTCACAACAGCTTGCATAAAGTTTATTCTCTGATTTCAGCTAGCTTTTGCAATGAAGAGGAGCTCAGAAAGAAAAACCACTTAGGCCCCAGTTGCTCCTGTCCCCAACTGGCATTGTTAGTGCTTGGATCTCCACCCTGTGCGAAAGGGGAGCCGGCTACCGTGGTGACATTGATTAATCTCACCAATCTTTGTGGTATCTCGAATGTTCCCAAGGGCAAGCTGGGACAGGAAGGGGTGGGCAAGGCGACAGCTGGGCCAAGGCACAGGTTGGTATGAGGGGAAGCACAGAGATAGCTGATAGGCAAAAAAAAGACTGTCTTGTGACTGCTCTCCTGAGATGCTAACCCCTTGCTTTTTGTATCCATTAGGATGTCAGCTACAGGTTTTTGGGGACTGCTTGATGACAAAGTTGTAAAAATGTCCCTCGGGGTGATAAAGCCATAGCAAACTTTTTGACAAGATCTTAAGTTGCTACAGGGTTGGAGAAAAGGTTATTTTATACTTTGGAAGCAGTCTGAATAGCAGGAAGCAAAGAGTAGGGGTTGATTCCACTTTTCCGGATGGTACGGAGTCATCAGAGGGTATGCGCTAGGTCAGTGTGGCAATCTGGAGCGAGGAGTGAAATCTGCAGGCTTGGACAAAGCTGAATTTGAAACCTGCCCATCAGATCTTCTGCCCCTACAGCTCTTTGGAACTCTTGATGAAACCAGGAGGACATTGGTTTAAAATAAATGGAAGTTCCTTACACAGCGAGTATTGAACATCAGAAACTTGCTACTTCAATATCAGCAGGTTCAAAAAAGGATTATATGGATTTATGGGCAGCAGGTCTATAAATGGTTACTAAAAGGATTAGGCAGGGACCTACCTGCTAATATCCCTTATAAAACTGATCTGGATGCTAGGCGAGATGCGAAGGAAAGGACAGTGGTAGGTGGACCATAGGTGTGGCCCAGTAGGATATTTCTTTTTCTGGCTGCTTTAATTCTCGAGCATGTGGATAGGGAGCAGAGAGTGAACAATTCTGATAAAACCACCTCAATATCATTTGAAGGAACGTGCTAGTGCTGTGGAGAAGAATAAGTGCATGTGGCCTCAGAATGGGTGGAAGGCTTTATAGCTCTAAACTGCTGGGCAAATCCCACGTGCGTTGCCTTTGCAAGAGAGTCTTTGTGAATTTCCTTTCCCCAGAGCTCTCTTCTGCAGGTTTTTCATAGGAAGAGATCATCCAGGTGGCAGACAAGTGTTGAACACTCCTTTAAGTGTGCGCAGAGGGTTGTTTTTTTTTTCTATTTTATTTTATTATAAGAGACTTATCCCTCATAGAAGTGATTCCTTTCTAAATGTTGTCTTCAGCAGGGTGTGCATGTGAACTATATTTTAATTAAGGGCGAGGAACCTGTTTTACATAACTGTATCACAGATTCTCATGAGAGAGCGAAAACAGCCCGGAGGGACTGCTGAAAAGGCCAGCAAAATCAGTTGCCTCGCAGATGGCAGGCCTGATTCTCATCTCTCTCAGTCCCTCTCTGCCTGTGGGACTTGCCCTTGGCTGGCTGACTGCCAGGGAGGATGAGCAGATGCGAAGGAACTGTCTCCTTATACTTTTCTTTTGGGGCACTGATTTGTGGCTCTGGCTTGATATCGATGGTTGTGGCTCTGCCAGAGATTATTGACCCCATAGTAAGGACAACAAAATGGGATGCAAATTTACTCCTAAGCCCCTTTTCTATGGCTTTATACTCATTCTCAGGGCTTCTTCCACCATGCTCGGTGCAGAGGTAATTGTAATACTCGTATTGCCCATCTTGCACAGACTGGCAACTACGGGGGTGAGAGCAGCTTCCGACACTGCACCTGAATCAACCTCCATTCACAAATCGCGGTCCTGCCTTTTGAACAGATGCTTCCCGCTGTGCCGTTTAGCGTGATTTGTGGTGCAAAGTGGCTGCTGCAACCAAAGTGTAGCCCACGGGAGCCTGCTGAGTTACTTTTGATTTAATAGCAGTGTTGGTGGGATTGGATTGAGCTGGATCTCTGCATCTTTGAAAGTGGAGAGTAAAAGGAAATTGTCCTGGAAGTCACAAAGGAACCTTTGGAAGTGTTTGTGTGTGTTTGTTTTGTTTTTTCTTGTTTTTTCTCTCTCTCTCGGTTGTTTTTTTTTCCCCTTAAGAAGAAATAACTAGTTATTGTGTGAAAACTCAATTGTTGCAGTACTGGAAGCAGAGCACATAAGCAAAAGAGGATTTCTTTCACTGTGCACAAAGAGAAACATGAAAAACAAACCACAAACTCTGTACAAAGAGGCTAATGAGTTTTATGAGTCAAACCTGGTCTGTCGTTAATATCTGCTGCCTGTTTGTAGTGACTAAAGTGAGCATCTCTTTGATAAAGCCTCGCATACTGGAGGCTGTTTTACTGCCTCCAAAGAGAATATTTGTTATCAGATTTTCAGTGTGGTGTTGAACAAGCTGAGCTGTTGCTAGACTGCACCATTGTGACCTTGCGGTGTCTTGATGAACCTGGCCATGGTAGCTGGCAATAGTTTTTTCCAAAGCAAAAAAAATAGTGAGATTTGGCATCTCTATTGCATCCAGCGTATAAGGGGCAGATGCCTTTCCTTTCTGTTGTGTTAATCTGAACTAACAATCTGACAGCAGTGAGTGGCATCCGTAAAGGATTTCTGTTGCTTTTCTCTGCCTGGAGAGCTGTCTCTAGAGGGTGTCTACAAATACAGGTTACTGTGTTATCCAAAGTATGTAGTCACCTTGCATCAAAGACAAGTTTTGATGCTCAGCTCTTTCATTGAACTGGCAGTTCATGCAGCCTGTCTAAAAAGTGTCCAGGACTTAAACTGGTGGGAAATAACAGGGGACGCTTGGGTTTTGTAATGTGTCCTACTGCAAATTGCCCATAACTGATGGACACCTACCTCCAACTCTGGTGAAAGGAAGAAACTTTCTCTGGAGGAATAGATCAGCAAGGAGATGGGGCAAAGATAAGCCAGTTGCTGTCTGAGTAGATATTCCTCAGCTGTTTAGCAGAGAAATGTAAATGCACATACTTCAGACGGAAAGGAATCCGATGATCGTGTCACGGCTTGGATCTGCTGTGCTGTCGAGTGTTGTAAGTTTGAGTGCGTACTTTAGGCGGACTGCGAACATGAGAACAGGCTTGTGTGTGGCACAAGTACGGAGTTAAAACTTGAATGCTGCATTAATGGCACTTTTTTTAATAGGGTGGAGGGCAGCAGAGGATGCAGCTTGGTGTTAGATCAGGGGAGCAGAGAGATGTCTCTGGAGGAACAAGAACTGTGTCAGTGATGTAAATCTGAGAGGGCCAGCAAAGGACTTTAAGCATCTCAGAGTGCAGAAACTGCAGAGAAATTCCACATGGTGAAATGGTTTTACAGAGGGAGACCTGAAATGAAAATCCCATTTCAGGTATCAGAGGTCAGAACAAAAACACCATGAGTTTTGCCAGGAGCTACGATCCAAATCTGTGCTTAATGCACAGATGCTGATTGTGTCCTATAGTGAAGAAGGTTAAGTATTGCAATCAGTTGATAGTTTTAACCAGGAACGAATCTGGGAAGCTCATTTAGGAGGAAAGGAAAAAAATGCAGCATGATGCCTAGCAGTGATTCTGTGCATGTCGAGGGAAGACTGAGCTTTCCAGCAGTGCCATTGTGTGTCCTGCACTCTGGAAAGCTGCACAGGAGGCAGGTAAAGACAGTGCAGTGTTGCTGTCTCCCTCTCTGCTTTCTGCACTGTTCCCATGCTCAGTGCGGTTCCAAACTGTAGAGCCTGGCATCATAGAATCAGTAAGGTGGGAAGGGACCTCTGGAGATCATCTAGTCCAACCTCCCTGCTCAAGCAGGGTCACCTAGAGCATGTTAGACAGGGTTGCGTCCAGGCGGGCCTCGAATATCTCCAGACAAGGAGACTCCACAACCTCTCTGGGCAACCTGGTCCAGGGCTCTGTCACTCTCACAGGGAAGAAATTCCCCCTCACGGTCAGGCAGAACTTCCTGTGCTTCAGTTTCTGCCCATTGCCTCTTGTCCTGTCACACGGGACAACTGGAAAGAGTTTGTCCCTGTCCCCTTGACACCCTCCCTTCAGGTACTTGTACACATTGATCAGATCCCCCCTCAGTCTTCTCTTCCCCAGGCTGAAGAGGCCCAGCTTTTGCAGCCGTTCCTCAGAGGGCCTCCTCTCTTGGAGCAGATCCCTGCTCTGTGCCTTACCCTTGAGTCATTCTCAAACATTGCAGGGGATTGGAGCTGAAGTGGAAACTGAGAACCCAGAACTAGGATAGGAGAGAAACCTGCAAACCTGCCTTGTGCTTCTCCTCTGCTGTAAACTTGGATGACCTTCCCCAATCCACTCAGAAACTGTGCTGTCAGTTTGTATGTGGTAAGGAGCTGATATAGGTAGTGTTGCACAGTTTTGAGTTTTCTCTGTTTCTCTACAGGATTTTTTTTTTCCAGAGAAACCCAGAAGTTGTTTCTTCACCCACATCAGTAGTGCTTTGCCATTGAATAGGGTTTTACAGAGCGACCATTTTCTATGGATGGCTTAAAATTTAGAAAAGGATCCTGAAATTTTATTTATCTCTTTCCTAGATAGCAGGAGTTGGCAAAAAAAAAAAAAAAAAAAAAAAAAAAAAGAGTATCATCTTTCTCTACAGAAACTCTGTTCTTATTTCTTTATTCCAAGTGTCTGTTAATTAGTTGTTCAGTGAAACAACAGTTTGCTCTTTTTGAAGGCTACCACAGATTAGAAGATTCTCACATAGACAGGCAATGTGCAAAGAAATAAGAACATCCTCAGGACTAACGTGAAGTTTCTGGACTGCTACATGGCTGAGAATTGATGGGTAGATTGGGATTTTGCTTGCACTGACCTCCTAAACTTCAGTACTTTGAATTTTGCTTTGTTTTCTTTGGCTTCAGGAGACAGCCAGTATCTGGAGCTGAGGCAGTCTGGTACTCTGCTTAGTGTCCCCAAAAGACCTGCAAACGTAGCCAGACTTTTAGGCTTGAAAAAGATGAGCTGTGCAGCTTGGATTGTGACTGGATGTCTCTAGTTCTGTGAGTCTGTGATGACTGCGACCTTTTGAAATCTTGTTCAAACTGTTTTTATTAAGCTGAGACAGGAATGTTAGGTTCTCTGTTCCACCTCCTAAAAGGCAAACCTTTTTGTTTAAGCTGTTTGCAGCTTTTATAGTATGATATATTTGGGTCAGAGGAGGAAGCAGGCATAGGCTGCTTAAAAAGTCCTTCTGAATGCATGAAGCTTCAGGAAGCTTTAAGATCCCAGCTGAATTTTGCAGATAACCACTGTCTTGATTAGGAGCAGGAATAAACTCCAGCATTTGAGTTGCTCTGGACTTTTGTGCACATGAGTGAGTGGGCTGACTCTTTGCTCCGAGATAGGCCGGTTCTAAAAGGGCTCCACATTTAATTCTGAACTCTGCTGTGCCCTGGAAGAAAATATCCAACATCAGTTACACTTAGTGAAATGTTTTTGTTGTTCAAACAGGACAGAAATGCACATTCAGCAGTTAGAGGTAAGATGAGAAAGATCTGTGCTGCCTCTTGAAACCATAGGAAGTACATTTTTCAGTGCCCGTACACGTTTAGGTATGTGTTTTGCATCCCCATCTGCTTATTTTGGTTAAGAGAATAACTATTTCTCTAGGGGGAGGAGGAAGAGAAAGAACAATAATTCTCATTATTCCTTTTGTGCATGTAGTTGCACCACTAATACCCATCATGAATATAATAATACAATGCAATATAATAAATTATTACTTGAAATGACCTGGCTGGGTTTGTCAGAATAGCTGAAATTTTGGCTATTGTTTTAAAGACAAAAGCAGCAGAAAGCTTTTCAAGTGGTGAGTGTGTTAAATATTGGCAGAATTATGAGAGTAGGAGAATCCTGTGCATAAATTTAAAGAGAAATTTCAGAAGAATTACTGCAAGAGGCACTAAAGTTGCATTACAGTAATACTGTGTATTTGGCTTTAGATTTGAAGCCTGCAGGTAATCTGTCTTGCCAGTGCTGGGACTCCTCTTGTTGGCTGATTGTGTCTATAGGCATGCAAAAAGTCTCCTGCTGTGTAGAAATTCTCCCGGGGCGGTGTTGTCAGGCACACATGACATTTGTTGTGTGTAGCCTGTGCAATGCATTTTCGGTTGTGCCTGCATCTGACTGACGATATAAGTGTGTTGCAAGGATAGGCTTTGGGGCTACAGCTCAAGCTGCCAAGTCTTACGCTCTTCGCTTTGGCAGTCTTAGTTTGAGTTGCCACTGATAACCAAGCTGATTGTTATATTATACATTTAGCATTTTTTTTAAGTACTTCTACAATTATTTACATAAGTAATTAAGAAAAGACTGTGTTGATTCTGGAGAAGCTGGCATATCAAATCCTGTGAGGCTGGCAGCAGGTGCTGTAAGTAATCACTCTCCTAAATTAAGCAGCATGTTCCAAGGCACTGGGTTAATTTCTGGGTAAACAGCCTGCATACAAGTTTTTAGAGTCAGCTACATCATGACCCAGCAAGTTGCTTAGGTCTGCACGTAGCTTTAATCTCAAACTGTCTCACTGAAGCTCATGGGCCTTTCGTTTTCAGAGGAAACTGGGACTACGCTTGAATTTCTGGTAAAGCAGTTCTGTCGCATTGCCGGCTTTGTCGCTTGCCTCTGCGCTTGTCATCTTCGTGGCTTTGTCCGCGTTGCCAGCGGAGGTGCGTTTGCAGCATCGGTGGGCACCTCAACCTGCCTGGGTCCCACAGTACGTACATGAGTGGCTAATGTTTATGCTGAAGTCTGCTGTTGTGGGTTTTCAGGAACTAGTGCAAGAGCTCATTTGTGCTGTTTCCTTCCCCAGCTTTGTGTGTGCAAGCAAATTTCTGCAAGCAACCTCATGTCTCTAGCGGGGTTGTCTTGAGAAGCCTCTTGCCTTTGGGTCCACTCACCTCCAGGCAGCAGTGTTCTTGATCTGGGCTAGGAGATCACCTGCAAAGGTGTCATCTGTTCTTCAGAAATTACTCTTGAGCCCATGAGGCTGGTGGGGTCCGCTTGTAATCTGAATGCGACGTGATTCCCACCTACTGCACAGGCTCCAAGGAAATACTAAGACTTTTATATTTGTTGCTACAGAGAGCAACAAAGTACTTGAAGACTTTTGAGGTGTAGTTCTTACAAAGTTGAGCTCTCTTCAGAATGTATCTTCTCTCTTAAAGATCATTCAAAAAACGTGGGGAAAAGGGGAATCTGTACTTAAAAGAACCCATGAAAAGTGGAACAGAGCAGAAATAGTGCATGTGTTTCTTCCAGTGACTCAGAAAAGAACGGAACTTTAATGAGTTAGGGCAAAAAATGTATTTTTGGTGCCTCTTTCATGTGGCTGTAGATAGGTACTTGTCCTTCCTCTGAGTTACAGTTGAGGCCTTTTCTCAGCCTAATTATCAAAGTGGTGCTTGAAATCATGCTAACTAGATCTGAAGCCACTTTTCACTCTCCTTAACTTGTTTTCGCTATGCTCAATCAACTTCGGAAAGAAGTGCTCTTAAGATCGAAGCCTGATGCCAGGGAAGAGTCCTCGCATGTCGAAGTTCCAGGTGACAACATGCTGAGGGCTGTGCTCAATTTTTATGAGCAGTCTTACAGAATGACATGACTGTTGTAACTGGTTTAGTGGTCTCTATTTTCCTACTTTTTTTCCTTTTTTTTCTCTTTTCAGTTTTAGTTCCTAGAAGTAGCTTTTATATGTTAGTTTAAATAAACAACCCTGAACAATCAAGAGTAGGGCTTGATCCAAGTTGTATGTGTCAGCTAGCAGCAAATCCCAGCTTCGTGTTCAAGAAGCCTTATCTGGTGAAGAAGGTACCTACCTTCTACTTGAGGAGCCTGGTAGACTTCCCTGGTCTATGACAGAAACAAGTTAGATAAACTACTTGTTTTCTCAGTAGCTTAGCTGCTACTTGAACACCTGAAATCTCTCATAGAGCTCTGAGGAAAACGTCTTCTTTAAGTGGTGTTCCAGTTCTGTGGGGATTGGGACAAAAATACCTTAAAAAATAATGAAGAGGAAATTGTACCTGCTGCTTAACAGTGACTCCCCACTCTTAAGGGATCTTCTGACTGTGAGTGCCTTGTGGGTTTAACAGATGGTGTGAATGCTTGTGACTGTGTTCTCCATGACACCGTGTGATGTCTGCAAGGCTTGGAGATGGAGAGCTACACTGGGCAAGAGCTGGGCAGGCAGTGATACGGTGACGGGAGCACAGGAACATGCTAGTCTCTTGCACCTTTTCTGGGCAGCCTTTGCAAAATGGGTCAGAATTTGACCTCTTTACAATACTGTGGGATTGGAGCAGCAAAATCCTGCTTCCCAGGTGAGTTGGTGCTGTGTGGGTTGCAAGAACTGGAAGTGTCAGAGATCATCCTCAGCTCCTGGCAAAAAAAGAAGGAAGAAAGAAGCAGCAGAGGGCATTTTTGTTGGGTCAGTTTTAGTCATGCTAAGTTTGGGCCCTGAAAATCTTGGGCTGTAATGTTTTTTTGTTTGTTTTTAATGCTTTTAGAGAGTTGAAGATGCCAAATTTACATCCATGATGTTACTGAAATTATGAAATAATTGTATTAATCTACTAGCTTCCTTGGTGTCATCAGCTATCAGATAAGTAATAGCAAAAGTAGGTGGATGCTGCCTGGGTGTGTGTATTGCTTAGCAGCTGACTCACAAGGTAAGGTCATGGGCTGAGCTTGCCTGGGTTAGCTACTGCCCATTCGGATGACCTGGAAGAAAATCAGTTTTGCATCTCAGTCTTGTTTGGTATATCACTATGCGTGGTTTCAAACTCCACTTACGCTTCCTGGTATTACTGTGATATGAAGATCAGTAATTTAGGGGAATTGGGAGGGCATTTAAGAGTAGTTCTTTGCGTCTTTCTCACTGAGATCTATCTTTTAAAACTTTGTCTATCCAAATCCTTTTCCCAGGCTACACGAAGGATATGTAATGCTTTCTTTTACCAAAACCAGAACTTTAAGGAAAAAATCCCTCAAAAAGTCCCTCAAAAATATATGAACACTGGGTTAAGGGCTTGGACACTTCAGTAACAACAATATAATAACAACTTTAATAACTCTACCAGTCTTTCCTCTGAGATAAAATGTATCAAACAGATTGCTGTATCATTAGATTGAAACTTGGCAATTATGCTTATGTGACAATTTGATTCTCTTCTCCTAAAATACCTCTGGAGAGCATTCCATAGTAGCTCTGATCCCAAGACTGCTCAATGAAAGCCCTGAACATACATACTTGTTAAATAGCAAATTCTGATGGTGAAGTATGTGTATTTATTAGAAAGCTTTGAAATCTGGTTTGCTTTTCTAAGCATTTCCATTTAGGAAACAGGAACTAATGCCATCCTAATTTTAGCTATAGAGGAGGAAGGGAAAATAAAAGGCTTCGGAGAACCAGGCTTTTGTCTAGACTGCAGAGCTAGTTGGTTTTCTTGTACTTGCCAGCCTGCCTTCTCATTTTGGACTCTGAGCTACTGCTACATGCCTTCATTGCTTCCCTCTAAAAATCAAACAGCTTTCAGAATTGCCTACAAACCCTGGTCTCCTGTGACTGTCCCCATCACAGCTGTCCGTGATAAATGCCTTACTGACCTATGTAACGCACAGTCTTTGCCCTTCCACACTCACCACTTGAAAAGCTTTCTGCTGCTTTTGTCTTTAAAATTACTTTTGAAATTAAGGGTCCCCTCGGTGCTATCAACTGTAACGTGTGCAGGATGGGGCGATTGCTCTGTTAGCTGGGATCCCACAGTCTCTTTCTGCACTCCAAAAGCCTGCAGCAAGAGCTGCCAGTCCAGCTTCGTGTGACGGTGAATTTGCTACGTTTGCTCCTCAGTGGTGACAGTGGTATCTGTGTGGCTGCTGTTTGTTATGCCACAAATAAGAGTTTAATGGGCTTGCATGGAATAGATTATTTCATGCTGGTGTGTGGTTTTTAATAGTATGTCACAGAATTACTTCTGCCTTCTAATTTGCATCATTTAAAACGGCAATATTTTAAAAATGGGATCATGATGTTAAGGGCTCGTGAAGTAGAGGGCAGATAGACTTTTGCCTGCTCCAAAGATTTTCCTGTCTAGAGAATGTAAGTCATAAACATGACAACTGTGGGATATTTTTCTGTGTGTGTGTGGTTTTTTTTTTTTTTTTTTTTTTTTAAAAAAAAAAAAAACTTTGATTCATTGGGCTTTTTTCCTTTTCCTGCAACTTGGATAGTTAGTTCTTCTTTCTAGGAAAAAGAAAAAAGAAAAAGAAAAAAAAGAAAAAAAATTACTTTCAGGGTAAAATGCAAACATTAACTAATTCATGGAAGTCTTTTTGTCATTTGAGAGCTCAGTGCTGCTTTTAAAATGGAAGCTGTCATGTCTTTTCAGCAGCGTGTGTGCTTAGTTTGACTCTTCTCTTCTGAAATGGGCCATATTTCAATCCTC
Source organism: Rhea pennata (assembly GCF_028389875.1). Lineage (NCBI taxonomy): Eukaryota > Metazoa > Chordata > Aves > Rheiformes > Rheidae > Rhea > Rhea pennata. The sequence goes on from NC_084663.1 coordinate 212,772,541, forward strand.
AGAAGACCCCTTGTCAAAATTTCCCTTGGCTATCTTCTCCCCCCCCCCCGCCTTTTAGTTTTTTTGGAGGGATGGTGGTGTCACTGTGTGCTCTAGTGGAGATGGTAGTTATTTGAGGGTTGTTCTGGGGGTACCCAGAACATGGGAGACGACTGTTATTTTGGGAGGAGGTATTGCATGGGCTGGAAAGGAGTCCTACAAAAGCATCCATCTCTTGCTGATGTTACTTAGCTGATAACAGCAGGAAATCTAGCCAGATTTATTAAAATGTAGGATTATTACATAATTTCAGTGGTGCCTTGGGTGCAAATGCTTTGTGGGGTTTTTCTCCTGAAGAGCCTGATTGGTTTGGCATTAAGTAGCCTCTTTTTGACCACACGCTCTTAAAATCGGCACGCTAAAACCGCTGGTGATGTGGAATCGCCAGAATGCGTGTGGACGTATACATATATTGGCTGAATTCGAGGCTGAAAGGCAGCCTTGGGGACCTCGTCTCGGATGTCGTCAGCGTGTCCTTCGCATTTTGCCAGCTTCGGGAGCTGTCAGGTAGCACTGCGTGGGAAGTGTTGCAAGACATGGAATAAATCCTGAGAACCTAATTTGGGCCAAGCTCCCACTGTTTTCAGTGGGTGGCTTTCTGGCATTAGTGCCAGGTATCCCTTTAGCTGTCACAGATGACCTTTCTGTCTTTTTGAAGTCAATGAGACAGAGAATTGGTCTGTAATACAAGATACAAGCATCAAACTGCAGGATTCAAAGCCAGGCCAATGCCACGTAAGATTTATGCATGCAGTTGGATTTGTGAACAAGAAGTTGGTTAAATAAAAACATTTCCAGCAACTGTTCCTTAGATAACTGTTCCATAATGCTGGTCAAATGCCAGAGATCTGGAAATAGAAATTAGCTAGTGCTTCTGAGCAGATCATAAAGAGTATTTTCATTCTGTAAGGGAAGCTCTGAGGAAAAATAAACACTTTTAGTGTAAAATGGAAATTTAAAACTTTTTCAAAATATCACAACTTTAACAGAACAACTTTTTGTTCAGATGATTGATTTTCTAGGAAAATGCTTCTGTGAACTACGTGCAACTTTTGTCAAAATACTGCTTTAATACAAGATATTCTGAATTGCCTATATTAATAGGAGTTAATAGTTTGAAGGTAGATACCTCAAGTTCCTTACTGGCACCAAATAGTTGGCTTCTGGCCTGTCTATGCAAGGAAGAGAAAAATTTGTGTGTGCGTTGATAACACTCAAAAAGCAAAACAAAATCCCAGCAGTAAAAGGCACAAACACCATTCCCCAAACCCTTTTCAAAAAAACAGTGTGCAAACCTCGCCTGGCAGGACATATTCCCCGGCTGAAGAAGAAGCTTCTCTTCTGCACCTCGGTGGAGTGTTAGTTACAAAGTCTGCTTGAAACTGTCTTGGGACAAGAACTTGCATCTCCCCAGTACCAAGACTGTGGCTCACATGTTAAAACTCAAAATGAGGGCACTGGAGTGGTGATCCCAACTCACTCACTGACTTTTTGTTCAAGGTTGTCACTTAGCAGATGTTTTTATTTGCCTTCATCACTAAACTGGAGCCTTGACACTGTTGACAAAAAATCCAGTTGCTTCAAATACAGAATTAAAAATGATCCTGGGAATATCTCTCTCTTAAAGGCTCCCTGCTGCTTTTTATGGCCTGTAATCACAGAATTGGTGAGCTTGGAAGAGGTTAGAAGACCTCTGGAGATGGTTTAGTTCCATCTCCCTGCTTAAAGCAGGATCAGCTGGTGCAGGTTGCTCAGGACCTTTTTCACTCAGTTTTTAACCATCTGCATGGATGGAGACTCCACAACCTCTCTGGGCAGCCCAGTTTGGTGTTCAAACACCCTCAGAGTAACAAAAGTGGTTTTTTTTGTTTGTTTTTTTTTTTGTTTGTTTTTTTTTGTTTGTTTGTTTTTGTTTGTTTGTTTGTTTTCCCCTTGCATTGAAATGGAATTTCTGTTTCAGGTTGTGCCTGTTGTGTCTGATCCTTTCCCGGGATACCACTGAGAAGAGCCTGGCTTAGTCTTCTTTACACCCTCCTATCAGCTATTCATACCCATTGATAAATCCCCCTGAGCCTTCTCTTCTCAAGGGTGGACAGTTCCAGCGCTCTCAGCTTCTTCTCTTGTGAGATGTTACAGTTCCTTAATCATCTTCATGGCCCTTCACTGGATTCGCTCCAGTAAGTCCATGCCTTTCTTGTACTGGGAAGCCCCGAATTGGGCAAGCTCTCCTGTCATAGTCTCACCAGTGCTGAGTAGCAGGGAGTGATCGCCTTCCTTGACCTACTGGCAACACTCTTCTTAATGCAGTGAGAATGTATTGCTGCAAGGGCATGTTGTGGCTCACACTGAGCTTGTCTATGAGGACCCCCAAGCTGGTCTGCCCTCAGCATGTCCTAGCACTGGGGTTATCCCTCCCCAGCTGCAGAACTTGGTCTTTCCCTTTGCTGAACTTCATAAGGTTCCTGTCAGCCCGTTTCTCCAGCCTGTCGAGGTCTGTCTGACTGGCAGCATGGTTGGTTAGAGCGTGGTGCTGCTAATGCCAAGGTTGTGGGTTCAATCTCCATATGGATTATGCTGAGGGATGGACTAGATGATCTCCAGAGATCCCTTCCAACCTTTCCATTCTATGATTCTCAGAGCACAGGCATCTGGTGTATCAACCTCTCCTAATTTCCTTACTGTCTGCAAACTTGCTGAAAGTGCACTCTGTCCCATCACCTATAATTTTTCCTTTATGGAGAATTCAGAGCTCCCGGTGCAGTGTTTAAAATGATCTCTGAACAGTTCTTGAAAGTAACTTGCTTTTGGTGGGGAAGAGGAGACAGAGGTGAAGTAACTTCCCCAAGATGGAGAGCTTTTAATCCTGTGGTTTATAGCAAGAGACTTCATATTTATTATTTGACCCTTCAATTCCTTGAAGCTCACGTACTTTGCTCTAATACCAACTTGTTCCCCACACTGACATCATAGCAGCTTTCACCAAGTAGCACTGCACAATCTTGCTTGCTGAGTGAAAGCTGGACTGGGAACCCTGTCTACCATGCTGTAGGTGCCCCTGCTTAAGCAGGGGGGTTGGACTAGATGATCTCCAGAGGTCCCTTCCAACTTTACTGATTCTATGAATGCCCTCTAGAGTAGGGAAATCCAAGGGGGGAGGTAGGTAAAGTGTGGCAGAAGTGGAGTAAAAAATCTCTGATTGTAATTTAGTAGTATTGCAAAGTGTTGTTCCTCCTCCCCCACCCAAACTCTGCCCCAGAGGAGATAGAGGCACCAACTGAAATTTTCTCAATGCTTTATCTGTACCCCCTCCCCCCAAACCTACACCCTATGCATAGTCTAAACATCTAGGGTAACAGATGGTGTTAAGAGGGGGAGGGAGAGAGAGCAATTTGCATCTAAATAGCTGAATAAGAGGGTCGTGTCCCAGAGACCAGCCCCACTCACCTGCTGTTTAAATCCCCCTGAGAAAGAGGCAAACACTCTTAGTGTTTTTTTAAAGTCTGTGTCTTAACTCTCTGAAGCCTGCTGCCCTAGAAGAGCTGCAAGCCTGTGTTGTGTTTGATTCTAGTCAGATTGATTCTGGTCCAGACCCAAAGCTATGAAAATTTTCTGGTGCCACTTTGAACCCATAAGGATGTAGCTCTTTGGCTGACAGCTCTGTCTTGTTTGTTTGTTTGTTTTTCTTTTTTCTAGCCCTCCCATCAGAGCTACTGCTGCCACTCGCTATCATAACTAGCGCTGTGCAGATGCTAATGTTACAGAAAGGGGCGCAAAGCGAACGTTACTCCCGAATCAGCTTTGTGCATGTGTGACCACGCATCAGTCTTCAACGGTGCACCACAAAGTCCTGCACTGGATCCATGTGGGTAGAGGAGATGGGGGTTTGACCCCAGTGACCAGATTGCAGCACAGCAGTGATTCTGAGGGCCCTTGGCATGGTAGAGTGTCCCGCATGTGTGTGAAGCCAAATTACTCTGGCTTTCTGACTGTGTACAGGCAGACATTGTAACATTTTTCCAGGCTAAACCAAGACCTTGTTGCCTCCACTTAAAAGAGCTGCTTTTTAATGATTTTATCTGTGTATATAAAGGTCTAACGCCTGCTTGTGGAGGTGGGGAAGAAGATAAACACGCATACACCTCTCCTGTTTATTCATGGAGACTACTTATGGGTCTACTTCCTATCCTAGCAGCAGGGAGTAAGCTTTAGTGTCTTTAGACAGAGCTCCTCAAAGTCAATGGCTGTACAGACCCGTCAGAAGGAAAATCTTGCCACTCTATAATCATGCGCTCGATCACCAATAGTATTCTCAAACCATCCTGTCTAGTTGCTAACCGGTATTTGAGGGAGGCAGGCTGTGGAGGAGGCAAGAAAGCGTCATTACTTTCTTACTCTTAAATACCAGCATGAGCAGAACCTGTTTCTACCCACCAGTTCATTGGGCTTAGACACCCAAGTGCTGAAAATAAGTACTGTCAAGGGGGTTCAGGAACTTCATTAGTTTTGTCTGTTGGTTATCTTCTCCCCATGCCCCACCTCGAGTAGGCCACAGCCACGAGGAGTTTGAGTTCAGCAGACTTCAAAGCTCAGCACGGTGTGGAGTGGGGAAGGAGACAGCTGGGGTCCACCTCCATCTTCTGGTGCAGTGTACCTGGTGTAAAAACCCTTCTGCAGAGGAATATTCCTGTTTATGGTTTTGGAAGATCCTGACTCTCTGGCCTCTTTTTTTGCAGAGGCCTGTAGGAAAACTCGAAGGGAAATTTTGAGGTTAATGTCCTCCGAGTTGCCCAGCCTTCCCTCTCACAAGTGTTGTGAAAGAGGAGACATGCTCGAGAAGTGTGTCTTGGTTTTCTTTAATCTTTTAATGCCCAACTATATTTCCATATAGTGAATGTTAGTACCTGAATGAGCCATATGCATTAGGTAAACATGGATTTGGGCAACTACTTTGGTGTTTTAACCCTCGGGTGGTGTTATGTGGCAGGGCCCCACAAAGCATGTGAAAGAAAATCCAGAAATTAAAGATGTTTTTTGAAATTTTATATGTACAATAAAAACGTGTACTGTACAGCTGCAAGAAAGTTGTGTGCTATTTTTTGACAAAGGAAAACAAGGATGGAAGTACAAGGTAATAAATCCCTTTAAGGCAGGTTTTGCAGGTAGTAGGGAGAAGAACAGGAACATTTTATTTGTTGGGCTGAGTTGCATGCCTTTTCTTTTCTTTCCTTTTGCAAATTAGCGAGTGACTGAATGACGTTGGGAATCTTTAATTCTCTAATTTCCTGGCCTTTCCAATTGGGGGAGGTATTTTTTATGCAGAAAGTACCGTTCTATTAGCTTTTTGCAGTTGCTTTCTAGGTGAAAGACTAAATGATTACAGGAAAAAAAAAAAAAAAAGAAAGCAAGCTAAGTCTGTGTTGGAGCAGAACCACACCTAAGTAACCCTCAAGATAATAAGACTGTTTGTCTGATTTTTAATTAAAGCAAAAATCTAACTAGACTATTTTTAGCATACATTCAGCTATGGATTGTTGTCATAGGTCTAACTGCCTCCTAAATTAGAGATGCCAATATTTTAATTCACCATTTCCCTCTGAGGATGCTGGAATTAAGAGAAAGAGTAAAATGATATGTAGATGATCTACAGGCATGCCTAAACAACAAACAGTGTTTAAAGACGTTAGCCAAAATTTAAGTCTTATCTTTACCTAGGATGCCTTGACAGACACATGACAAATTGATACTTCTCTGGATTTATTTAGTTCTCTGTTTTGACAGGTCATTTGAATGCTTAGAAATGTAGTCTAAGAAAAATGCCAATAATCTCAACCTTTGAGGAAGAAAAGGTTAATGAATCTCCAAGGGAATAGCCAAAATACAAATGCTCCGTGGGTAAGAGCCTGTTAGGAATCAGCTGAGCAGGGGCTGGAGACAATACATCATCCTGGATCTAAGCTTCAAGCTGTCCGCTGATAGCGTGAGATACTAAACTGACAGATTTGTGGGTTGTTTTGTACTGGGCTTGTTTTTGAGGGCCCATTTCAAAAACTCGTGGTTTGGGATTTGACCGTTTCTGCTTGAGATACCTCAGTTCAGCCTCATCCAAACCAAAGCAATAGTTTTTTGGAGATTTTGTTTGTACCAAGCAGCAGAACCTTCTGGGAGTTTCAGGTATAGGGATGAAAATTCAAATCCTGTTAAAAGTTGAAAGCATTTGTATTAGGTTCAGATCCCACTTCTGTTTTTACTGCTAAAGGGACCTAGCACACTGACAGAACACAGATTTGGGTGTCTGATACAATATTTTAAGAGGGCAACAGAGACTGATAAAACTTTGAGGCTGTAGTTAGGGTAGGATGTTTTCTTAGGTCCTCAGATAGACTAGATAGATTCTCAGATAAAACTAAGCATACAGTGAAGCATGTTCAGAGAAGAACACAGTTAACTTCCAGCCTGAAGTGACTTTTCTTAAAAATAAAACCAGCCAAATAGGAATACCTTAGGAGGCAGTGTTCAGCACCTGCAAGTACCAGCAGTGCAAAAATACCAAGAGTGGAGGAAAACTCAGCCTGAAGGGAATGACTGGAAAGCATTAGTGGGAAGAGCAGCCTTCTGCTTGTGATGGAGTGGATTTACTTAAGCCGTCAGGTTCTGTTTTGCTCTGGATTGATTTGTGGGATCTCCCTTCCCATAGTCAGCATATTTCACACCGCAGAATCCCTCTGCGGGGCGAGGCGTCTGAGAACGGGAAATGGGGATGTAACGTGGGTCTTGCTGCGGCAGGCATATGAACAGGATTTGTAGTGAGAGAGAGGTGCTGCCTGCTCGAGGCAGGGTGCAGTGCCATAAGGTGAACAGGACAAAATTTGTTTGGAAAGTGCTGCCTTGCACGTTCCTCCTGGGTCTGATCAGGGACCGCCTTTGAGATTTACTGTGGGCTGAGAAATAGCGGCATAAAAAATAGCCGCTTCCAGAACTATCTGCCTGTTCATATCTAAGACTTGTTGCAAATGGAGCTGTTAAAAAAATGAATTAGAACTGGATTAAAATTCTGCACTCCTTTGCCTTGGATTTGTGATAGGAGAGAAAGGGACCATGGGCAGATACTGTTCCCACCAGCAAGGTGGGAATTGTTTTGTATGCCTGGATCCCGAGGAGGCATTGGGATTGAGGGTATTAGCAGGAACTTCTATGAGAGTGTGTTTGTAGTGAATGTCCTTGACTCTTACTCCTGGAATTAAGAAAGGATGATCAGAAAAGTCTGCATCTTGATCTGCTGCCTGCTGCGCTCTAACACTGAACCTAACTCACGTACTGATTACCTTAGCAGGAAGTAGCTGTGGGACTTCAGCAAGGGGGTTTGCAGGAACGAGAGGAAAGAAACGCTGCACTGAATAAAATGCTTTGACCCATATTGTTTCCTAGATCATCCATCTTTAGATGTCGTCTTCATTTTGGGAAACCAGTGAGTGTTGGTTAACACTTAGAAGAGGTGCAAGAGCATCTGTAGAGCTTCACGGCTGGACAGCAATGACCATGCTTCTAACAATTTTTAGCATTTTGAGGAGAGATGAGAAGCGAGCAGTCTGACAAGGCAATCTTTAGATAAATAAAACATGCACGCTGGCAGTCCATTCATCACCAAATTCTGCTGCATTTGCAGGTCACATTAGTGGTGCTGCTGGTTTTGTGACGTAGATGCCCATCCATTAGAAACTGGATTGAAAGAAGCAAGTCATCTGCTGGGGGTGCTGGCAGGGCTGTGCATGGAAGCTTGACGTTCTTATCTTGATCTTATGATTTGCTTTTATTCAATGGAATAAAAATAGTTCAGTTGGCTCAGGCGGCTTACTTAAGTAAGGGAGAACTGTGGCATAATCTGTTGTGGAAGCAGCAGATCCTTTGCATCAAACCTAAGGAGCTTTTTATTCTCTGCTTACAAGCAGTAAATATGATAGGGATCCGTGTAAAGGTAATGATAAAATGCTTGATGGTACCGTCCAGCAATGAGCTCCTGCTCGTTAAAATAAACGATGATGATTCTTAATGGACTAGAGAATGTTCTGCAGCCCACGTGGTAGAAGTAACGAAGTCTACTGGGGTGAGATCTTGCTGCAGCGTAGCAGTGGCTTCTGTATATACTGGGATTTTAAACTGCGTGCAATGGGGCATTTTGCTAAATGGAATATTATTATAAAGACAGAGCTAATGCTTTATTGGTGAAGATGGCTCTGCTGTGAAAGCTAAGCTGTGTGGAAACCTAAGGTCCTTTAGACTTTTTTCATCTTACCCTTTAAATGAACTGCTTTTAGAGCATTAAATGTGTCATGAGTGAAGGAATAATCATCGCAGTCTTGAACCAGATTTATGCATAGTTCTTAAGTTGTTTTGTCTCTGCTGATTGTAAATTAGCTCTTTCAGTTATGGATCTCTGTGCTTGCTTTTGGTGTCTCTTTATTCAGTTGTCTGCAAAACCTTGTGCCCAATGTAAAGCTCATTTTATCTCGGGAAAATTACTCGTTCTGCCTCCTTCCCCAACTTTGAAGAAGAACCAGAACTTTAAAGAAGCAACGTGAAGCTGAAGCAACTTGTGTGATTTGATTTAATTGAAAAACACTGCCAAGGATGAGCACCCTGGCTGGCAATTAAGGGAATGTGACAGATTTGCCAGTCTGTTACGTAAGTGCTGCTGAACGCGGGGCTTCCTGCTGTCAGTAGTGCAACGAAGACAATGGAGCTGGGCACAGTAGCAAGCTCTGCTCTGAGCAGAAATGTTTGCATTTCCAATTAGAGCTGAACTGTTGTGGCAATTCCCTCTCGGTCTAGTTGAGGTTCTTGGACAGCTTCACCCACTAATGATGCTTGGGCTTTGGACGGTGCGTCGTCTTGCTCTTTAGCCTCCCAGTGAGGAAGGAGTTGGATGAGTTTTTCACTGTTAGGACATTGCTTTCCTTTTTGCAGCTCTCTCTTGGACTCTCAAGAAGAATTAACCATGTACAGAATGGGTTAACTCCAATTTTCTGCGATTCCCATACTGCGTCTTTCTGCTGACCGCCTCATTAGGCTGTCCTGCGTGCATTTGCCGACTTGACGTGTTTTCAGACGCATGTGAACGTCTCTCGTTGCAAATGTCACATCTCTGCGCTTAACAAGGTGCATGCCTACATACCGTGTTGTGGCAAATATGCGCGTGTGTTTCACACCTGAGTAAGTTGTTCAGGATTAATAGCACTCTTTACCCTTGCAGCCCCTTCAGGCACATAGTTATTAGAAGTTGATACAATTTAGTGGAGTTGCATAATCTGCGATGTACAAGGCCTGCCTGACTCTAGACAAATTCCCCTGAGTGAGCCTTGGGTAGCTCGAGTCGTCGGGGTCGTTCCTCCCAGTGAGGGTGCTAATCTGCAGCCGTTCCATGTCGTTCCATGTCCATGGGAGATGTAGAAAGTAAGATTTCCATTGGAGCTGTGCCATGAAAATGGAAGGTAACGCCATCCTCCTAGGGATTATTCTACCTCGGGGTAGCAGGGCTTAATTCTGAGCCCTGTGCTCCAGGTTCCTCATCTTCTGAGTTGGATTCCTTCAAACCAAACAGTTGATTAATCATTCCATTACTTTCATTGCTTTTGCTGCTGATATGCTGGTTTGACTTAGAGCCAAGTGCGTGGAGAGCTGTGACAGTGCATTTATAATGTATTTTTAATATATTTTCTTTATGCTTCATCCAATCATTTCCTCTGGAACACAAGTTTTCCCCCAGAAACCTGCTCGTGTGTGTTTTGGGTATGCTTTTCATTTTTAAACATTAGGAGGGCTTTATTTTTCCCACCCTGCTCCACAAGCTGACTGTGGTTGCTACTTGGGCAGTTGAAGCCCTGCCCGTCGCAGGAGCTCGGGTGGGATCTAAGCCGAAGCAGCTCCGTACTGCGCAGGAAAGAGGAACCTGCACTGACGTCTGCACCAGCAAAATTGTTCTGGCGTGCCGCTGGGGCAGGGGAGATGGCGTTTCTCATGATGAGGAAATATTGAGGATGATTTTGTGGGCTGGGAACTTTCAAAAGTGTTACTCTGATGATCCTTCTGTCTCGGCATGGATGGATTGATTGATTGATTTATTTTCCTCTGGGTGCAGTTTATTTCTCTTTCTGGCCGTTGCTTCTCCGCAGCGTTGGGTGAGAGGCTGATCCTGCGGAAGGAGCTTGATGTGCCTCAATGCTACTGAAACCCTCCATACATCTGGGTTGCTGTAAGAGCAGCACGGGCCCATGCCAAAGCAGCTGGCAAAAGCTGGACCTTAGTTATTTAAAACAAGACAAAAAGAAGCTTCGCTTCACTTGGGTGAAAGAAGAACTCTGCACTGTTGCTGGGAATCAAGCAGTTATAATTAATCTCTTCCTCTTTAGAAACGTGCTCACCAAAAGCGGTGCCCGCTGCGACGGTGACCGCATCCTCCTGCAGAACGCAGCCTGGGGGATGTCACCCGGCAAGTCTGGCGTTTAACTCAAAAAAGTTGTGGCTGAATTATTATTATTATTATTTTCTTTCTTCTTTTAAGGACCCTCCTGTCTTTTGGCTTTTTGAAATCCCAAGCAGGGGACTCCTCCGGCATTCCCACTGAGTTACGACCAGTCAATTATCTTTTATGTCTAGCGCTATAGAAATAAAGCTGGCAGCGGAGCAAGACCGCAACCAGTAGCTGGCCATCTGCCATAAGAGCCTCCCTCCCTTCCCCCTCCTCACACCCACCCACTCTGGTGGTAGTAGTGGATGCTTATATATTTTTCTTTTTTTTTTTCTTAAAAGGAGACTCATTTTTAGCCATTTTTGTTATTATTCCCTTTGATTTAGTAATTTCATCTGTATCTTTAAGTGTTGGCAACTGTAAGGGTCCGAGAAGTAAATTCTGAAGACAGATGAGTAAGAAACAGCGTTGTTTTCTATTATTATTATTATTTTTAAACTTTATGAAATGCTGGTTTTCTCCTTATATGGGATTAGTTCACCTGTAAATGTCAGGTCTGGGCTGATGGATTCATGGCCCATGATTATTATTACTATTATTTTTTTTTTGGTTTAATTGGCACTCAAATTGCACAGCACTCAAATATGCGCTAAATGGCTGGTGAATCGATCCGGTCCTGCAGCTATTGTTTCTCTCTCTTTTTTTTTTTTTTTTTAATCCTCTCTGAACGTGAGGATCAGTCCATCCTCCCTCCGGACGCAGGCGTTGCCGCTGCCCTTCGGCAACAGCACACATCCCCGATCCCCTCCTCTGAAAGAGGAAATGGGCGCATGTGTCCTGCCCTTTTTTTTTTTTTTTTTTTTTCAGGTGGAAATGTATGAAGCTTGGCCTGACGCTGCAGCTTAGTCCTGTGTAAAATAACGAAGATAAAATAAATGAGTTGTCTGTTTGTCCTGTGTTGAAACCCAGCCAGTAAACGGAGACGCTGATTTGCTTCTGGGACCGGGATGAACAGCGTGACACATGGGCAGGGAATCTTTGCTGTCTGCAATGTGTTTGAACAGAGCTGGGGCCAGGTCCCTGCTCCTTCTCTCTGTGTTTGTGCAAGGAGGAAAAAGGAGATTTTTAACTCTGTGCGTGCATTAGCAATCCTCTGGGCATGGGGAGCGGGGTAGGTGTGAATGGATATAGGGAACTGGTGCAGACAGAAAACGCTTGTGCCGATCAGGATCAACTCGGTTGAAGATCAAGGTCTCTGCTCCTCTCTTTTTGCGATCAGGACGCCCTTTCTTCTCCCTGGCAGCAACTGGAAAAAAAAAAAAAACATTTTGTAAAAACGAACGAATTGCTTTTGCTGGTAGGCAGAGACGGGGGAAAACAGTTGCTGAAGCTTCTCCCTTCCCCCTCTCCTGTTTAATATAGTTTATTCATCTATAAGTCGTAGTGAGTAGCTTACAGCTACTGTCTTGCCAGACTGCATGAATTATAGATGGCTCTTTTATGAGTTTTCCTGTTGACTACAGCAATTAGTATGCATTGGACATAGTTATCTTTATGGCATCTACTGTAGCATAGGTTTCAGCTCCTCTGACTTTTTAATTGCTTTCTGCTTTAGCAATCGGTCATTTGCCTGTCTTGCTGAAGAACGGAAGGAAAACACAAGCAGCGTCTTAGAAACGTATGGCTCAGAGTAGAGCATCACAGCTGAAATGATCAGGTTCGCCAGAGGAAAAGGGGATAAGTAGAGGATCTCTTGTTCTTTTGTTCTTTTTTTTTTTTTTTTTTTTTTTTTTTCCTTATCTGTGGGTGTTTTTAATGGCAGAAGGCTCTGTGTGGTGGGCTCCTGCTCTGCTAAGTGAACTGCTAGGGAGTCTGTGCCTGTTTCACAGCAAAGCCACAGGCATAAACTTCACGATTTCGAGTTACATCTAGCTGAAGGGGATCAGCAGACGTGTGCTGATCTGTTGGCGCCTGCGTACCTGAATTTTTAGACGCCGCCATTGGCACGTGTGGGTGCTGATCTCTGCTCCAGTAGCTCCTTTTGCTCTGTCTTGGCCTGCAGGGTGCTTTCCTGGCTCCCTCGTCCCCTTACTTGCAGTTGTCCCATCTGCCCAAGTGTTTTGTAGAAGATGAAAGCAGAGCGTGTCAGGTCTGCCGGGTGGTTGTATTGAGGGCTGGGGTAATCTAATCTAAGTGAAGGGCTTTGAAGGCCACTGTAATTTGACTCATAGCTGTCACAGGTTGTAGCTTATAATAAAAGTTATTTTAATGAATACTGTCTGCTGAGAAAATCAGGGCTTCTGACCTTCAGTACTCCCAAGCAGCCGCAGAAACAGTAGTCCTAGATCATGGCTGTGTCTTTCTAGTGGGGTCCGCGGGGTTGGGTTTTAGCGCCGGGATTTTAATATACAGTAGTTGAGAATGACTATATCAAAAATGTATTCCCTCCTCTGAATCCCCTTGAAAAGTTCACGTGCTAATTGCTTCCCTGGTTCGTTTAATCGTGACACTGAAACCTAAGGCACGTTTCTTGGGGAGAGTTGTGCAAACGGCCTCGCCGCGCCGCTGCGAAGAAGAGGGAGAGCGAGCGGAGGCCGGCGACGCTCCGCGTTCTCGCGGGAGCAGGTCACACAGAGCCGAGCGACTCGTTTCGGCGTCGGAGCTCGGCTGCTGCCCCGCTGGCTAATTTGCAATTGCCTGGGAGCGCTCTGAATTTCGGCAGAGCCAGCACAGGGGAGGTGCTTTAAATCCTGCTCGCGTACGAGTTGGCAGCAGATTATTTTAGGAAGGAAAGAATTTGCACAGTCAACTAGGCTACGGATGCGGAAAGCAGCTGCCTCCGTAACCGCTCGGAATGACTCCGTGCTGTGGGCGCTCATTCGTGCTGCAAGGCACCAAGCGAGGTGGATGCCATGCTGTCAGGGCAGGGCTTCAGCCACGTACTTTGAAGCCAGTAGAGGCTTAAAATAAAAAGATGTTGTGCCTGAGGACAGACTGTATCCCCATGTCATAGCGGGAAGATGCATGTGAGCATGCTCTTCTTTTTTTCCTTTCCTTTAAAATGTTTATGGAAAATGGCTTTTGGGAGCCCTCTAGGATGAGGTTGTTGTAACAAACAATAACTGATGTAGAACCAGATCTCCTAATTTTGATGGCTTGGAAGGATTTTTCCCACCCTCTATTTCCGAACAGATTGAGTACTTCTTGCAACACACGAGATTTTGATCTTCCTGGGCAACGTGCTCTAGGTGACCCTGCTTGAGCAGAGGGGTAGCACTAGGTGATCTCCAGAGGTCCCTTCCCACCTCAGCCATGCTGTGGTTCTGTGAGGAGAAAGGTCCAAGAAACTTAAGCAGCGGAGGAGAAAGGAGAGAACGTACTGCAGGCTTTGGCCACGTGACTGGCGCGGTTCTCAAACGGGTGTGAAGGAAGATTGTTAGAACCACGTAACTTCTCAGCAGTTGCTTTCTCATTCAGGGGATAATGTAATGTAGCATAAAGGAGTGCTTGTACTGCCAGCGTTTCCAGCCCGGTGGTAAAACAGCGATTCGCTTGTGCTCTTATCCTTTCCGGCTGAGGGATCTTGAAAACCCTCTTACACGGAAGAAACTGGAAGCAGATGTCCCTGGAGTTTTGCACTCAGCTGAAAATGAGGATGGTTGTTTTTCGCTTACCTTCTTTCTTTTGCTTTGGCTCTTTGTGGGCTTTTTCCTTCCTCTTCTCACTTTTTTTTTCTCTAGCCCCAAACCACTTGCTAGTCTGCTCTCTTCCTTTACCACCCTTTATCAGCACGACTTTGCATCTGTTCTGCATACGTTCAGCTTCACTTTGTCCTCCGCTTAATCCTGTGCCTCTTTACAGGAGGTAGCAAGCACCAGTTCTCTCCTACCCTCCTCTCTGCCCTGCTGGAGAGGGATTTGATGGCAAGGGAGCTTTCCCTGTCATCTCAGCAGCATCTGCAACTCCTGGAAGGCAGGAGACTGACTGGCAGGGGAATCCTTGGATGCTCCTTTATTCAAACCCCTCTGGAGTAAACCAGAGTGTTGCAGCAGCAGGAGATACGGCGACCGCTCCTGCGGAGGGACATTTGGCAAGTACACAGCTGGCCTTATTAATCTTCCTGCTGCTTTCCTATTTGTAGTGTATCCCTAGCACCCTGTCAGAAATTTGTTTTCTGCTGGCTAAACATGCATCAATGCAAAACCCACAGATCTCACCTGGCACTTCTGCTTGTTGCTTTTTCTGGATGCTTTAGTTGTGCTGATTCTGTATCAATGTCAATCTGTGAAGACTGCCTGTGAGGCCTTACTGTCTTCACGTCGCACAAGATTTGTCCTCCCTAGTGGTTGCTAAATTTACCAGCTGGCTTTTAATTTTGACTTTTCTCCCTAGTGTAGAAGGGGGAGGGTCTTCTGCACCGCTTCATCGCTGTCACTCCAGCTGTCACTTTTACTCCACTCCACCTCACGCTGGAGAATGGTATGAGAAGGCTGAAGGCCAGAAGCATTCGTGATGGGAGTGGCGCGGGGCACTTGTCCGAACACGCCCAGACAGATGTACAGCTAATTTCTGTTCTCTCCACCTCCCAAAAGCCAAAGCTGTCCCATCATTAAAATAAATACCCCAAATGCTAATCTGTAATTTTAAATTCCATTGTGCATTTGTGTTGGGAGGCGAAGGGGATGGAGTGAAATTGCTTACAAAGCTACCTGGGTCTGAAGGCTTGTCCAGAGCTGTATGGGCTGTGGACCACTGTCAGCACTGCCATTTAGGAACACACGTGAAGAGGCATGAATCAAGTACGTGAAGGGGAAGGTGGATCCTCAGAGCAGCCATGACTTGGCAAGCAACACCTAGGGAACCGTTGCTTTCAGCAAAGGCTAATAAACATGCTCTTGAGTGCCTTCTGCAGTCAGCATTTACCTTTCTTTACCGCATGCAGCCGGGGGAATTGGTACGCTCCAGAGAAGAGTGCGCCTGAGTCTGAATCTTGACGGTTATGCCGAACATCAGTGTTTTAGCCCAAGACTTCTGTGGTCATGGGATCTGCTTGAAGTGTGACCCAGAGTATTAAAGTCCTCTCCAGTGCTGTCCCTCTGAGTCCACCTTACGGCAAAGCGGTTCCAGGAGGCCAGCGGCTTTGTAACCCGACTTGCACAGAGTAGGACACTTTGGAGTTTCTGCCTTCAAATAGTTCTTCCCGAATGAAACATCTTTCCACACTGCTAGTGGAATTTGGAAAGCTGTTTAACTCCTCTTCTACCCGAACTAAAGTTGTTCTTGCTTTGCTGTTTGTTCTATCCTTAACTCTCAACTGTCTTTTGAAAGCTTAGTGCAAACGATTTTCCATTTCCAGAAGGATCTCGCTGCAGTCAGGCTGCCTCTGGAGGAACGCTGATCTCATTTGGGTGGAACAAGCTAGTCATTGCAGAATAACCCTGTGCAAGAACTTCTCCAGTTTTATGCAGCAAGGATTATTTGTTTAAGGATTAACATGTATGTTGGGGATTCAGTTTTATTTGACCCTTGCAACAGAACAAAGTACAGTCAGCTTTCTGGCTGTACCTGGCTCTTTGAATTGTACTTTGAGGGTGCTGTTGCCAAGGCCAGCATGGGTGCAGTGAAGTGCTGCATCTGAGATGACATGAATACAGCCGTGCTGCCTCCTGACCGGGTCTGCTGCTGAAACAATTCGACCGTTTTTTAGGCAGCAATGGAGCCAGAGCTAATCTGAACCTGCTGCATCTAAGCTCTTTGGGTGCAAACTAGCCTGGGCCTCTCTGCATCATGTTTGTTTATCATGTTACTGTATGTTCTGGAGCCTGATGCAAAATGTTTGATACAGTTCTGAGTGAAACTAGCATGGATCTGGGAGGCCTTATTAGCTTAGGCATTTGACTGGCTCTTCTCAGATATCTGCTGTGTTCCCCCATCTATTTCTGCTCCATGGAATTATTAGAGAATAGGTTGTGTCCTAAAATAAGTGTTTCACAATAATCAATAACTCAAACACTTAAATGTGGTCTTGTTAGCAGAAGTACTTGAACTTGAGTGAAATTGGTTGGGTTGGTACCTGGTCTATGTTGATACAGGGTTGTGAGCTAGTCTGGAGTTAGCGTAACCTGCAAATACTTACATGTGGTTTATCTGACAGTATGTGAATCTAGTAAAAAAAAAAGACTACTTATTTTTATTTTCTTCTTCTTATTCCTAGTAAAGGCTTCTACAACTGAAGATGTCTAATAATGGAGTTGAAACAGAAGACAAACCGCCTGCTCCTCCGATGAGAAATACCAGCACTATGATTGGATCAGGGAGCAAAGATGCTGGGACTTTAAACCATGGCTCAAAACCTTTGCCTCCCAACCCGGAAGAAAAGAAAAAGAGAGACCGATTTTACCGATCTATTTTACCAGGCGATAAAAGTACAGTATTTTGACTGTTCTTATAAACCTTCTTGCTGTGTGTTGCTCAGAACGACCTTAGTTAAAAACCTGACATTTAATCATGGTTCAGTTTTTAGAAGATGGCTCACTTTTTTTTCATATGCAACTGTCTCAATCATTTTGGGGAACGTGAGCTGTCGGCTGTAGTTCTGTTTTCCTAATAATTAGTCCTGCCACAATTACCTTCTTCTTTATGTATATATACACACACACACATATATATGTGTGTGTGTGTGTGTGGAGATATATGTGTATATGTATGTATGTATGTGTGTATATATATATATATATGTATATGTATGTATGTATGTATTTAACCACATCCCTGAAACTAGGGAGTAGCTGTTCCCTCTCCCACCCTGATTTATCCTTAATGATCTTGGAAAGTCATTTAAATGTTTAACCTAACTGGCTTGTAGTAGGTATAATGGTGGCCATGGGCAATTCCATCAAAGGGGAGAGGGGAGATTTTTTCTTTTTTTTTGGTTCTGAGCAGCAGAAAATTTTGGGTCAAGTATGTCTAACAATTCCTGCCAGGTCTGTCATATGATACTACACGCTCTGTTATGAAAAGCTTACAGTCAAAGATGTAATTTCTCATCTTACTCTATTTTAGAGTTTGGTTCAGACGTTGTCTACTTACTGTTAAGAATGATCTCTCACTGTAAATTCTTGCATGTTTCCTGGGAACCAAAGGAATTTTCTTCTGTTATAGGGACTATAACAGATAGAAATGGGGATAAGAACTGTGAACTGTCTGTGCAATTCTAATTTTTAGGATCAGGATATTTTTAAAAATATATCTATCATGTGAATCATTTGAAGTGATGTAAGAAAAAAAAAACAATCTCTAACCTGAGGTTTCTTTTTATATCTGACCTATTTTTGGTGTTCCTCTTTCTAATGCATCAGCTTTTTGGACACTGGATAACTGAAGTGAAGTCTAGTTATCTTCCATTTCATGACCTTCATGAGGGAAGCTATCTCCTTAATTCTTTTTTTTATTATTATTAACAAGAAGACTAATTGGAGTGATAATTCCACTGATTTAAGTAATCAAGAGAGGCAGGGTTCTGGGGGAACTTTCTTTACTACATGGTGAATATTACAGCGTTCATTATTAAACATCTAATACCTTTTGCAACTTTGAGTTGTTTTCGAACACAAATTTTGACCTGCAATGCAGAGTCCATAAACTCTATGTTAAAAGTTCGTAGGACCTGGGTTAGAACTTGCTGGTTTGAGTATTAATCCTAAAGAGTTGTAGAATTTTTTGATTGGTTTATTTAAAGGAGTATGCTTCTTAAATCTTTAGTGTCAACAGTTGCAGAAAGCAAATAAATTGCCTGAAAGTTAGAAGAGATTAAAAGAAACATAGCCTGAAATGCTAGCTTGAGCTGTATCTTCAAGGAGAGTTGCAAAAATGAACAGCTCATGTAAGACCAATAGACAGGCTGCCACTGATTTTAAGATGCCTGTGTTCACTGAAGATAGGCCAACATGGCAGATGCTTCAAGACATGAGAGACTTGTTTAGCCAAGCCCAGCAGAGCCTTCTGTTGCAGTACACCTGCCCAAGCTGGAAGGGTTGCTCCTGTCCTCTAACTCCTGTTGAGCAAAAAAATGCCTTAAATACTGTCACCTTCACTTTGGATTGGCTGTTTTTCACCTAATGAAAACTTCTTCTAATCTTAGGATAACAACTAAATTCCCAGTGCCTGCAGCTGCTTAGCTGTTGTTAGTAAACTTCCCAGGTGTTCAGACAGCGTCTTTTTCTTTTGTACCTCAAGCGCTTTGGATGTGGTTTGTTGGTTTGACAAGGAGAGTTTCTTCCATTCGATCAGAGCGGACTAATTTAGGGAAATCCATGACCTATGGATTGGTCACAGTAAGATCACTGTATGCTTGTCTCATATTCTTGCTCTGTTCATCCACTGGGACGAACAGAGATGTATTCATGAGATGTGTGCATGGGATGTGGGCTAGATGAGTGCTTGCTGTAACCTGAAGAAGCCAGTGTTTGGCACTTAACCTCTGTGTTGCACTTGCAAAAGGACTGCAAAAATCCAAAATATTCAAGAGCTAACTTAGCCACTGAATGTGGACCTGGGCTTCTAAACTGTAGCCTGATAGCTGCTGAAGTGATGCTGTCAATTCCTTTGTAGAAGTGGCAGCTCTTCACTCCAGGCAGTTGTGCAGGGAATACTGCTGGAGGTCAGAGTTGATGACAGTTATTTTTCAGTCCTGCATAGTACCACAAAAGCATCGAAGTGCTGCTGTGAGCAAGGCTTTGGTTTCGGTGACTATAGGACCCTTCTCTACTCCTAGGGAGAGATGGGACCTACCTGGCAAAATAGGGCAAGACCATCTTTGCCAGCAGGTTTGCTGATCTGGGAGGGCTTTAAACTATATTCATCTGAGGATAGACACCAAAGCCTGCAGATACTTGGGAGAGTAGGAAATTGGAGGTAGGACAGATGGGACAGTGCAGCAGAGAAGGCTCTGCTATTTGCCTTAGGAGAGCGGGCTGACTGGATGCCCATCTGAATTGCCTGCGTACAAGTGCGCGTGTTGTGGGAGATAGAGGAGGAAACCCACATGGAACTGGTGAGCTGCAGTTCTAATGCGATCGTGGAGATGTGCTGGGATATGTCTCACGACTGAGCAAGACTCTGTGAAGGATAGGTGGGGAAGGTTGTGCAGGGGTTGTGCTTTATGCAAAGAAACAGCTCACGTATGTGAAGTTCTGCTGTGAAGCAGGTGAGACCTGTTGGGAGCTTAAGGGTCGAGACTGGGGAGGAGGCCAAAAAGGGGGAGACATGCTGGGGGTGTCCACTACAGGTCACGAATGGGAGGTTCTCAGTGGAGACTCAAGAATGCCATCTCATGACTCACGATCACAGGCCCTGATCCTCATGGGGCACTTGAACATCTGCTGGAGGGCAATGCTGCAGGGTGCAGATGATCCCGGAGATTCTTGGAGTGTGCTGAGAAAAACTTTTTTGACACGTGCTGGACGAGCTGCCTAAGGGAGATGCATTTATTAATCTGAATTTGAATTTTATGCGAGAATA
Source organism: Rhea pennata (assembly GCF_028389875.1). NCBI lineage: Eukaryota > Metazoa > Chordata > Aves > Rheiformes > Rheidae > Rhea > Rhea pennata. Next base: position 212,792,561 of record NC_084663.1, read on the forward strand.
TGGAAGCACTGGTAGGTGAGCCTGGAGCTGTTTATGGTCTAGGTCCAACTGATGATACTTTAGAACGTGTTTTTTTTTGTGCCCAACTGTGCACGAGCAGAGCTGTGGTGCGAAGTACACGTGGGTCTAAACGCTGGCCCTGCTACATGCAGGATGTGCGCACTTCTGTTTATCTATGTCCCCCTGCTAGACTTCTTTCTCCTGCTCCATTGGCTAAACTAGGCTGTGAGTTGGTATCCTGGTTTCATCTATCTCAGGCTAAACCCCAAATCTGGTATTTAAATGCCTATTGGCCTGATATGAGGTGGATTGAAACCATGGGAGCTCTGCATCTGTGTGTTGCTTTCAAAACGAGTTGCAGGCACTCAGATTTTTGTGGTTGTAGCCTAATGGGTGTCCTCTTCGGGGACAGGAATCAGGCTTTAGCTTGCAGCATGCCACACTTAGCTCCTCTGAGCTTGGCCGACCGCTGGTGGAAAAAACCTTTCTCATCTCAGAAGCTTTAGGGTGGGCTTTCTGGCTCACTTTGCTGTTGGAAATTGTGCCTTACGTTGCCAGAGCATCGTGAGGAAGCCTCCTGAGAAGCTATTGTAGCAATGAGTCAAACCTGTTACCTTTTGAATGTGAAAGTGGTAAGATATTTGTGCGAATAATGCACTTGGTGGTAGGGAGGCCTTCTTAAACAGGTATTTGATTTGTATTTATTTATCTTTTATTTAAGATTCTTTAGGATTTTTTGACTCATTGCAAGGCTAATATGACTGTAGAGAAGGATTAAGTGTTAAGTCAGGTTGGGAGTGCCTGTCTCTCTAATTCTTTTTAGCTCATGCGTCCTACTATAACAAATACTTACTACAAAAAGCAATTATATTATTAATGTTTTAATATGTTTAGGCTTTTAGATCTGTCAGATTTTGGATCAAAAGCTTCTGAACTTCATTGTCTTGTGAAAAACCTGAAGGAATACTTTTGAATTTATATGCTGACTTTGTGGGGATTCAGATGATGGTGTGTATTCAGCTGGGTGCTATAAAACCCTGAGTGTGGCAGTCAGGTTTAAAAAAATACACAGAGTAATTAAGGTTTCGCCCGCTGCAGCATTATAGCTAAGGAAGAGTGATTTTTAGCGCAAAGCTGTAGTAGCTCTCCCAAGGGGAATAAGGAGAAATGCAGAGGGTTAAAGAGTGGTGGGATATGATTGTAGAACATTATAAGGTAATGAGGAGAGTGTTAACTGCTTTAGGGTATGACAACAGCATAATTCGTAAGTGCAGAAAATCTGTTCCTTTTTCTGAAGTATAGTGTAGGCTAGTGCTTAAACTCTACCTGCGTGTCAAATATGGACAGACACCTGGATTGCTAACGTGGCAAGAGGCCATTACCTTGCTTAATCCTTCCAGAACAGTTTTTAGTGCTTTGTGTAACTGAGACTCGCTCAGGCCGCAGTCTTCTGGTTTGAATGAGTTTGGAGTCAGAAGTCAGTTCAGTTTGCTGGCTGAATGGATGCTGGAACGGTTGATCGCAGAGAAGGTTGCTAGGACTTGGGGTGTGCACCAGGATGCTCAGGAAGTCTGAATGTAGAAACCGAAAGATGTTTTGACTTCTCGATAGCAAGTTAGTGCTCATTACCATTTTAGAACTCTTTTTGGGAGTACATCTGAGTCAACTGAGGGATGTTGCAGTTGTCCGGGACACCATGAAAGCATGCACCGTCCATGCACCGCTCTTGCATGGTGCCTACTTCTGCACTGGAGCTGACACCTTGCTCTTTGGCTTGGAGCATGCGACTGATGCTGTAGACATGACTATACAGTTTGGTTCTTCTGAGAGATCTTTCAGCTTCTCTTTTCCTCTTGCTTTTCATTCCCTTTTAGGGCTTGCAGCTTTTGCTGTGTACCTGCTAGATACAGCTGCTTATTCCTCCTTTGGCTGGCCTCACTGTTGCAGATGCTCAGTGTCTGCTAACCAGCAGGTGTTTCTGGTTCCTTCTGGCTTCCCCCATGGTGATGGCTCCTCTAGTATTTCAGTTTTCTCTCCTCCTTACTTTGGCAACTCAGTCACTCCTCTGTGATTATTTTTCCCCATTCCCTTTGAAAGAGGGAATCGAAAACAGTATGATCTTCCTCCATGTCCCAAACTGGGCATCTGAGTCTTCTCTTTCTCCAGAAATAGAGAGCAGTGCCAGAGCTGTCACTGGAGAAAACAGAATTTGGTCCTCTGAGGGAAACCCTCAGCATCTTCACACACATGACCAGGAGAAGTGTCTTAAATAATTGCATTATTGAGCGTTAGCTATGCAGGTTTCTGAAATACCTGTTTTTTGGCATTCATGTTGCCAAAAGTGCACTGGGAAATGTCAACTATAAAACAACTTTTATTTGGACTTAGATACAAAAGATGGCAGCTGGGAAACACAAGTGATTTAGTCATCTTCTCCTCACTGTTTATTTTATAACTGCAAACAGCAGCAAGTATGAGTAGAATGCAGTTCTTCCTTAAAATGATCTCAATTTCTTGAGTATAATACGTATTAAAAGGAAGGTGGAGTCTTTAATGTGTGCTGAATGATAATCATGAAATTTTAAGGGTGTATCTGTTTTGATTTTTTTTTCCTTTCCTGTTTTGTCCTGACTTCTGCTCCTCACCTGCCAGATTCTGCACTCTTTTTGCTGAATGTTCAAAGCTCATTATTAAAACCATGCTTAGGTCATTCCTTGAGCAGGAGATTGCATAAATGGGATGTAACCCATTTATAACCCTTGCTTGTATGAGGTTGTATCTCGTACAGAAGCACACATTTTATTTGTTTTTCTTTACAAACTCTGTTTTGATGGCGTAGGGTGGAGGAAGTTAATTTATAAACAGTATTTGTAGTTAATTTTGCCCCCTCTATCGTGAGAGGTGAGTGGACATTAACAGCATGTATTTTTTAAGATCTTTTCATATATTGCTTAAAAACAAATAAAACACGTGTCCAAAACTCCATGGCTCCACTTACTTCCACAGTAGTGCTTTTGACTCAGACCCACATATGTTTGAGTGGGTGTTTTAGGTGGATAGCGCCTGTGCTATTGAGTCTAGCTCTGTCAGTTGGTACTTAGCTTACCTAAAATGTCAGTTTGTTTTGTCTTGTCTTATATTTGTGCTCTAGGACTCTGATTTTTTTTGTTGTTCATTGACTCAAATGAGGTGAATATTGGTTTTTAACTTGCTGTACATCTGACTCAGATTGTAATCCTGTGACTGGCAAAAGTGGGATATGGTTGGGTAGGTAAATTGCAGGCTGTCACAGAGATCTTAATTTTTTCTTTTTCTTTTCTTTTTTTTTTTCTTTTCTTTTTTTTTTCTCTCTTCTAGCCAATAAAAAGAAAGAGAAAGAGCGGCCAGAGATCTCCCTCCCTTCAGACTTTGAGCACACGATTCATGTGGGGTTTGATGCAGTCACAGGAGAGTTCACTGTAAGTGATTTGGAGGAAAAGAGAATCATGTGGTTTTGCTTATCGTTGGGAGGAGCCAGGGCTTATTAATCTTTCATACAACAATGCCAGAAAGACTATTGCCATCAGCTAGTTTGATCTCCTCTGAAACACATCTGTAGAGACCTACCCACTAATTTCTGCTGAGAGACTGTTTGTCAAACTTGGCACATCCCAGGAGCTTAGGCTGCCAGCAAACTTCCCCTTTCCTGTTTTTTGGCTGACATGGACAAAAACATGGTCTATCTCCGTCCCTTCTCCTCCTTTCCACTTGCTTTCTAGCGTTGGATTGGAGTTACAGCGTAGTCTGTATCCTCCCAGTGGAGCTCTGAGAGCTTCGCTTTGGGAGACAGTCAGCTGTGCATACCTGTTCATGCCAGAATGTATGTGCGCTCTCCTTAGGCTAAATGGCAGGTAATTCTATGCTTTTTTTTTTTCTTAATTGACATCCCGATTATTAGGGAGGCAGCATTACATTTCATCATATTTTTCTTCTTAATTTGATCCTAAGATAGGGTTTAACAGCGGTAAAAGTTGTTTGAGCAAGCTATTTATAGCTGTCTTTAATATACTTCTTTTTCAGAGACTTTGGTTTGCTAGCCTGAATCATGTGTGCAGTTATGTTTTGCATATCTTACCTTTAGACTTGCCCAAGTTAACCTGGATGTACTAGTTGGGCATTACCTTTGAGTGGTGCATTCATCATCCCTTTTGAACAGGGAAGGTGACTTCGTGATCCCAGTGACCTGCTGCTTCATCTGCACCATCTTGCTTGTGAAGAAAGTCACAAGTGAAATCATCCCCCAGATGTATTTTGGTAGAAATGATGTGCCTGCAGTGAAATTCTGACCTCTGTATTTGAAGTTAACATCGTTGATCTCCTAGCTCTCGTTGCAGCAGGCCCCAAACCACTATTACCAAAATACTCAAAATACTCTAGTGCTACAAGATTCGAATGAATGTTGCACAGCCACTGTACTAGGTGCTGTATAGGATGTTGCTTCTCTAGTCACTTCTGGATATATGTAAATATGTGTGTATTTGTGCGCAAAGACTTCTTTGCTTGAGACTCTTCCTGAACTACAACATTGGGTCTGCTCCTTTCTCTTTAGTTTTGGTATTCAAGGGATCCGGAGCCTGCACAGAGCTGTGTGATCACAGTTGCATTTGTTTATCCATATATGGCATATGTGTGACTTCTAACAGAGACAGAGGTTGAGAAGGTTTCGGCCCACCGCCTTTCTTTCCCCTCTTCTCTCTTCTTTTCTCCCCATTTCCTTCACAGCGCTAAAAGTAACCCCAGAAACAGTGTGGCAGGACTAACGTGGCAGGTATGTGTGCCGTGAACCACATTAGGCCGACCGTGGGCTAACACTGTACGTCCTCGACAGGGAATGCCGGAGCAATGGGCCCGTTTGCTGCAGACGTCCAACATCACCAAGTCAGAGCAGAAGAAGAACCCCCAGGCAGTGCTGGATGTGTTGGAGTTCTACAACTCCAAGAAGATCTCCAACAGCCAAAAGTACATGAGCTTCACAGGTATGTGGTGATCACCTCGTGCATCTACTTCGTCCAGCTTTTCATTAGGGTCATTGCATATGTCATAAGAGTCATGTGCATATTTTGTTTAATCAACAAGTAGATTCATCTTCTCAAAAAAAAAAAAAAAATGAGTGAGATTCCCTGGCTGCTCAGTGTCCCTTTTCCTTTAAGATGCTCTTCCATTAATCCTGATGCCCAGCAGAGCTGTGAAGGAGGATATCGGTCAACTAGCTAAATACCAAAATACATTTTTTGAAGCTTGCACCCAGTATCTGGAAAGCAGATTCCGGAGTCCTAGTGTTGTGTCCCGGTCATGAAAATCTCTGGAGAGAAAAGGCATCTAGATTTTGCACCAGCTTCAGTTTTTGTCTGGGTGTGGATGTTGCTTCATGAGTGCTTTGGGAGAGGTTTCTCTGCTCCCCATGTGCTGTGATTGAAGAATACTGCTCAGCTGCTAGATACTTGATAGCTGCTGGCTGGATTCCCCTATAAATCAAAGCTGCAGAGGTCTGGGGTCTTCTGTCTGTATGGATTATCTGCCTGTTGGAGAATTCCTGCAGTCACCACTCCTTTACCTTGTCAAATCTAACTCTTCCTTGCTCAAACTCTTTTCCCCTACTCTGACTCTTCGAAGGGGATGGAGGTGTATCACCAGAGCTGGTGTTACTCAGGAAGTCTACAGGGATAAAAATGCAAATTCTCCCCATATTGCCTGAGTAATAGGACAAGAAACCCACCAGTTAACTAGTGGAGTCCTTGGTTATTATTCCAGGCAGTTTTGGTGGCTGATTCTGAATGTCATGCAGGTCTCAGACTAGCTGCAGTGTCTTAGCTGGTGATTTAGCAGAGTAGCTTTTTCTAACCCTGTTGAAAAGATTTTGCATATACAGATGGACGACAACATTCGCTCCCAGGTGGTGCTCTGGGAAATTCCACCCTACTGCAGCAGGGATTTGGGCCCCTGCGCTTGTTTGCAGAATTTTCTACTCCCTTATCTGCCAGGTGTCAGCTTGTTCTGGGGAGTTCCTTTTTTACTTCATTTGCTCCCGAAAACTGCCTCGAGGTGCAGGGACTCTGAATGAGATCCAACTTACAGATCACTCCAGGAGAACAACCCCAGAAAGTCAGAAACCTTTAAAAATAGCCTTCAATTCTCTCAAGCTTAATTGAATTTGAAATGATTAATTTTGTTCCTGGGCTGGCCTTCCTGAGAGACGCTGCAAGCTGTGATTCTCGTTGCTGTGTCCCGAGATAATGAATGAGGGGCTGTCACGAGAGACTGAAGCAGCCTTTTTCAAACAGACTGTGAAAGCAGGAGGTATCTGAGAGCCTCTAATAAGAGTATAAGGACCCTGACAGGAGGAGCTTGTTGCTAGGCTCTTCTTTCTTGGTTTCTTCTGTGCAAAATTTCTCTGCTGCTGTTGTAACCTTGCAGGAAAACCCTGCATATGGTCTGGATACAGCTGTTGTAGCATCGTCCCTTGAGAGGACAGTTTGCATAAAGGTGTCGTTGTATCTTTTGAAAGGAAATGGTGCCTAACTCTAGGCCCAATTTTTCCTGGGCTGATTTGAGAACACTTAGCAGCTTGTGCATCGTGCAGAAGAATTGCTTGTGTGCTGGATCCTGGCGTCATCATAACACTGGGCAAAAGCACAACTTCAGAGACTTCAGGGATTTTAAGTTTGAAGAACTATTCAAAACTTTTGGCCATGGAGTTTAGGCTCTAGCTGGGAAGGAGAGGGTCAGATTTCTGCCTAAATGAGAAATTCCTTTCCCCTGTTCATCTGTACCCCATTTGAGTGTCAGGCTTGCTCATTAAGTTCATAGCTGACTGGGGTTAGGAATGTAGTTGCATCCAGTACCCATGTAGGTACCAGAGAGAGAGAGACACTCTCCCAAAAGAGTATGTCTCTCATATATGTATGATTTTTTTTTTTGCTCTCTACAGAGAGAATCTATGGCAGCTGCCCTTGCCAAAGTGTTTTAAATTAGGCAAGATAGTGCCTGGACTTGGGAGCGGCAATTCTCCCTATATAGCACCTTCCAAAGGGAGTTTTTTTCCTCTCTTCTCTCCCCAGTACTGCTGCATCTGCAAATAATTTATAACTTTGTTTGTATCTGTCTCTTTCAGATAAGTTAACGGAGGATTACAATTCATCAAACACATTGGTGAGCTTGTACTCACATTATCTCTTGAGTTTGGGAATTTAAAAACACATATGAATTAGCTACGTGGAAACTTTGTTTCGTCAGCATTCGCTTTCATCTCCAGGCTATCTAAAGTGTAGCCAAGCAGTGTTAATTGTATCTGTTTAGTGTCTTTAAACACATCTTAAAATATGAACTCTCCTCACTTACATATTTTTAATATATAAAAATAAATGTGCATGTATATATTTAACAAGTTATCCTGAAAACACATGCTGCTCACACAGTGAATAATGCTTCCTACATAGAAATTGTTCTGTTCCTGTATCTGTTTCCTCTGGATGGGGTGTGGGAATCTAGCAAATGCAAGTGATAACCTGTCTGCTTGCGGGTTTTATTTGTGTCGGTAAACATCTGTGGTCTAACAAAGTTTAATTACTAACTGGCAAGGTCTGATTGAAGTAGTGTTGATTAACCAAGCTAATCTCTGCAGAAGGGGAAATAAAAGGGTCTGCTCCTCTCTGCTTGACCTTTTCTCTATCCTTAGCAGGGCAGACACCACTCCTGTGTTGGGACGCAGAGCTGAAAAGCTCTGTAACGTGTGTGTGTGTGTGTGTGTGTGTGTGTGCGTGCATGGAATAAACAAAACTTTCTGTTTAAGATAATTCATAAAAAATAAAACACACAATTCCCTCATCACTTATTTCCTCACTGCTATGCCAATATCTAGAGTTGGCTTGTTCTGCTCCCTTCCGGGCCAGCGTATTTCTTCCTATCTGACTATTTAAGACTATGCTAAAAGAAAAGGGAAACTTTCTTTTCTGTAGTAATTATTTCATCTCATTGTGTGCCAGCCCTCAGGGGCTTGGAATGTGTGAAGCTGTTGGAGCTGAAAGTAAATCCTAAAACAAGAAGTAGTTACCAGTCTACTGAGATGCCTGATTTTTATTTTTATTTATGTATTTATTTATTTTGGTAAGGTGCTGGACAGCCTTTAAGGTTGGAGAGAACCAGGAAATTCCCAGTATGTAGGTGTTTTGTTGTTGTGTTTTAACACATTATGCTTTTGCATTACATCAAGGGCACTTTAGCAATTGTATGTCAGGATGCTGGTGACTTCAAAAACCTTAGATTCAGTGAAATGTTCCGTTTACTCCCATCTTTGAGAGAGAATTTAAGTTTAATGCCTTAAAAAGTCATTTTCTCCTGCCATTCTTTGGGAACTGATGGAAAACAAACTGGAAGCAAGAGCACAAGGATAACTGGCATAGTGTGTTGGTGGACTTGCTAAAGTTTATGTAGAAATACTTGTGTAAAGGATGCTGTGAACTTCAAATCCAGTCTGTTTCAAATTTAAAAGGTAAAAAGTGGTTTTGATTTTGAACCACACTATTCCAGATAGTTCCAGATAAGCAGCTAAAAAATTCTGTGTGACTTTTTTTTTTTAAAAAAAATTGTTGTTCCTATTTTACATAATTTACCTACATTTCGGAATTAATTTTAGTAGGGATATGAAAGCTTTTGCCAGATTGTGCTTCCAAAATCTCTAGCTACTTGGGTCTGAGTCACAATACTAAGGCTGATGTTAACCTGACCTCCCAATTTGTATGATTAGGGTATTAGGGTTCAGCACAATGAGAAAAAAAGAGAGAGAGAGAGAGAGAGAGAAAGGAACATAGTTCGGGACAAATTTGTCCAAACCCAGCTGTTGTCTTTGCAGCAGCCCAGGCAGAGGTGTTCGGTTTGCCATGCGGGTGTCAGGCAGTTCTGGTTTTTTGATGGTAATTACTGTCTTAAGGATGGTGCTACCAAGTCATGTCACTGACGGTGTGTGCCCACCTCTCATGGGGTGTCTGAGCCGCCATGTGAGGGTCCAGGTGGGTCTGGAGTCCTAGGGAAGAGCCTGGTGCTGCAATCAGACAGGTGAATGAGCTGCCATGTGCAAACAGTGGGACTGCTCCTCTAAGCGCTTCCTGTGCAGGATGAAAATCTTCTGTGTCTGGTTTTTCAGATGTTGCAACTTTATAGTCTTTTCTTTTTCCTTTTTATACTTGCTTCGATATGTTTTCTATTGTGAGCTTAATCCAAAATTTGTGATTTGTTTATAACAAGGGTTTTTTGTTGTTGTTGTTATTTGTGTAATCACATGCAGAACGTGAAAGCTGTGTCTGAGACACCCGCAGTGCCCTCAGTATCTGAAGATGAAGATGATGAAGATGAAGCAGCTCCACCCCCCGTGATAGCTCCACGACCTGAACATACAAAATCTGTGAGCAAGCCAGTAATACCCGTCTTCAGCCCTCCTGCAGTCCCAGTCAGGTCTCAGCTGTGACTCCCAGTCCACCATGCAAGGACTGGGATTGAGCCCTTCCGGGGAGCAGGAGGGAGGAGATTGGGAGTCAGTTCTACCGTTCTTTTCTGACATAACACCATAACGTTGTTACAAGCCTGGCTTGGGAGGACAAGAGCGTTCTTACTTAGTGATATGTTTAGCTGTTAAAACAGTTACTGCAGAAACGCATCACTGACCAAAAAAAATCAACAGAACAATTGATGACAAGAAGTGTTTAACTCTTAATCTGCTTTGTATTAATACGTATGTTTTTACTCAACAAATTAGATATACACCCGCTCCGTGATAGACCCCCTTCCTCCTCCCACCAGAGATGTGGCCACCTCTCCTATTTCTTCTCCTACTGAAAACAGCACAACAACCTCTGACATGCTGATCAGGAACACGGAGAAACAGAAGAAAAAGCCAAAAATGTCAGATGAAGAGATATTAGAAAAACTGAGTAGGTCCTTCTTAATTTTTAAAGTCCTGGTCTTACTGAGTTGATTTCTTAAAACACTAATAAGCTGAGGTATTCTGACATTCTCTTGTTGAAATCTGTTGTTGAGGACTTTGTTAACCAAAGCCCCATAGGAGTTGCAGATCTTCAGGGTCTGCAAAACAAGCTCTGATTATGCAACATCTACTTAACTGTGAAGTCTGAGATTGTCCCAGATTTTGATACTCCACAGCTCTGGAGTGTGGATGATTATATTGAAATGCTACATCTAAGGGCAGCAGAGCTTCCTGCTGTGGACAGAAGATGAAGGGAGGGTTAATGCATCTCCAAGTTCACCTTCCACAATGTTAAGTGACTTGGTTATTTTTAAATGCCCTGATGTTGTGTGGTAGTCTCTCCGAAAAACTCATGGCTTATCAATATCTCTCTCTCTTCTGCCCTACTACTGTCTTTAACAGTCTCTTAAGTGCAGGTCATGGGTGAACTATTTACAGTGCTTGTGTACTGCCTGACATGGTTTGGATATGCCATGGTGGCAGCATCTGACAGCAGAACGAGCTCATCTGTGTAATTGATTGCTATCCTCAGGCTGGGCCAGCTTTCATTAGAGTACAGAATATCTGATTTTCTAACTACTAATCCTGTGTTAATGACATACAGGCTTTGCTTGTCAGTTGGTATAAGTTGTGTTAGACCTTTATGGTCATGCTAGTCATGCCTGTTGAGAGTTTACTCCCTAAAGATCAGTATTTTATGAAAAGAAAGCTAATAGCTGGATGAAAGGAAATTTAATCTGAAGCTATTGCTTAAAAAGAAAATGAAAAGGTATCTAGGTGCTCCATTTCTCAGAAATGAAGTGTAAACTGAACTGGTGCCATGTAAACTAGAACCCCATGTTATCTAAAAACTCATTTGCAAAGCTCATCATATCAAAAGAGCAGCTTGACTGATTTAATGAATTAGCAGGACCCGTTTACTGCTAATGATCTGAGCCCTTTTGTGACCAAGCACAGCAAGCAGGGACTGTTTGGTGGGAAAGGATTACTATTCTAACGTGAAAACACTCACTTCTGTAATCAAGAGAAATGCAAGTGCAGATCACATGGCTGTGTTGCATGGCAGATGTGCCTTTGGACACCTTGCTGGCTCTAGCAAGTGGTGCTTAGTGCTTAGCTGAGTCTTAAATGTTGAGGGGTTTAGTCAGAAGTGCTGGCAGGTGTGAGGTTCAGTGGCTGCAGCTGAACATCAGCTTCTTGGTGCTGAAGTCCAACCCCAGATGCTGTTCCACTGATGGCAGTGGAGTTGTACAAAGACGTGCAACATTTTCATGTTATGGTACTGTCCATGAAGAAAATGACTAAATTATTAAAATATATAAATACACACACACATATATGCATATACTGAAAACATGCAGATATTAAAAGGAAGCTGGTAAATGCCCACATCTTAGCATTAACACAGCATTAATGCAAAAGTAAATGAATCCTGGCCTTTTGGGAGGTAGGAAAACATTACCTCATTTTACATACGTGAGCATTAAACAGGGCAAGACTGACAGCTGCATCTTGGGAGGAGAATTCATGAACGTTTGTGCAGAAAGAATTGCCTTTAGGGAAGGCAACATTTCTTCAGTAATCAGACGTGGAATTTATATAGTTGGATTTTTCCTTCTCTCTCCCACAAAGGTGCACCATGTTCCACTCCCTTTACCTCTATGTGCCCCAATCCTGTGAGTCTGGCTGCTCTCCAGCGATGTCTGAAAATAGCCTGTTCGTACCCTGTTTGCTACTAGATGTCTTGGCCTAATGACCGTGCGCGGAGTTTCCTTGCCAATCCGCCTCTGTTCAGGCTCATCCCCTGTGAATGTAGCACCGTATGTTGGCTGCTTGAGTGACTTGCAAACGCTAGCCCAGAGGCAACTCTGTATCCCTCGTTCCTACTAGCCACCCTCTTGCCATTCTTGGGGAGACTTGCACCCTGCTGAGCTATAGGTAGCCCTAATTTCCCTTAGCCTAAACAGGGTGCAATTCTCCTTTGGCTCTAGGGGTATTATGAAGATCAGTTAATGATTTCAGGGAGCTTTGCGCTTCAGCAATGCTCCTTTCATCAGTTCCTCCAGTTTACGCCCTTGGCAACCCGCCAGACAAACTGCAGGACCCCCAGGGCCTCTGGCCTCATGCTGGGAGCTCACTCCTCTCGTGCAGAAAACCGAGCGGTGCTCCTTAATGATGCCAAATCTGTGCTGAGCCTCAGCGGCCCCTCTCGGCCCAGCTTTGCAGAGCGTAGAGCGAAGTGCCTTCTCTCTGAGAGGTGGAGTAACGTGCTTTCTTCCCACCAAACAGCCACGTTAGGAGTGATGAGGTGAGATTGCTGTGATGTGCTCTCCAGAGCCGGAATGACAGCACTTTGGACAATCCAGAAGCTGGGAAAGCAATGTCCAAGCGATGCTGCAGCCACTTAGTGACTGCTGTTAAAACCAGAACCACTTCCCTAACTGGTGGGTTTCCAACAGAGCAGCTGAGTGTTGCCTGGACCAGCTTGGGGGAGTTTTGCTCTGAAGGGTCTCTCTAAATTTCCCCATGAGTCTTGCAGCGCACACACTGGGTCAGTAGCGGCTCTCTTTGTGCTGGTACAGGAGCACAGAAAACATGTTCGTTCTGTAGGACTTGCCAAAGATTTCCCTACACTGTGTCTAGTTTTCAACAGACTGTGAGCTCTAAGGTGGCATCCAAAATCTGAGGACACTGTAGTGCGGGGGGCATGTCTCAGATCAGCCAATTTATTGAAATTTAGGGTGACTGAAAATCACAGATTTCCAGCAAGTGACTCTTTTATTTGCATGGGCAAAGGCAACGCATCCACATCCTGTGCACAGCGATGCGCAGTAACTGGCTGTAAACATGAGTAATGTTTGCATTCTGCCCTTTCTGGTGGGAAATGTCTGCGAGAGGGGAATGCCACAGCTTGCTCATGCGTACAGAGCTGAGGGCTTCCTTGGTATTTGTGCTCCTCTAGATTTCAAACAAGTCGTTCATGAGGCTCTGCAGAGCCATGTGGCCACGAGGCCGCTCTTGCCATGCGACTGGCCAGGCCTTGGTTTTGTAATTGTATAAAAAAGTACTTATAAAGTCCTCAGTTGTTTTTGTTTTGTTTGGTTTTGCAGGGAGTATCGTGAGTGTGGGTGATCCGAAAAAGAAGTACACGCGTTTTGAGAAGATTGGACAAGGGTTGGTGTCGGCTCCTTCTCCATCCTGTACCTTTCCTTTTACTAAGAAGGAAGCAGAGAAACCAAGCTAAGCTTGTTTGTGGGAACACTGACAATGATATATTTTTTTTCCCACTCTTCTCCCATTCTTGGCAAATTCTTGAGTCGCAGTGACCAGGGGTTTTGTGTGACTGTGTTTTCATACGAGAAAATATGTCATTAGATGATCAGGTTGCTAAATATAGCTGCAGCCAGGGAAGGAACGACTTATTTTCGACATACAAGACAACCTTCAAATTGCAGATTTGCTTTCTGAATTAACCCTCCTTGGTGCTGGTGTTGTGTCCCTCTTAGCAGGAAAGGAGTTGTGGGTAGAGGCCACAGTGATGCGATTTTGGTTCTTTTGCTATTGAAGTTGACCAATAGCTCCTGCCGAAACTCTGCACTCACGTGTGCCCTTCAGGTGAAGAGGGTACAGACAGTTAAGCTGGCTCCATTTAAAATTGCACAAAATGAGTGGGAGATCTGTCGTCGGCTCCGCATGCTGAGGCTCAAAGTCCTGTTTCCCTCGTTACCAACACCATAGTTGTTTTTTTCGTGGATCCTGTCCACTCCGTAATTGTGCTGGGGAGCTAGGTCAGCGCAGCCATGCCCGTTGTGATGGGATCAACTCACGCTCCTATGGCATGTTGCCAGTTTAGCAGCAAAGGGTTGGATGCAGATGTTGTTGCCAGGCGGCTCTCCATCATCTTGGAAAGGTCCTGGAGAACTGGAGAGGTGCCTGAGGACTGGAACAAAGCCAATGTCACTCCAGTCTTCAAGAGGGGCAAGAAGGAGGACCCAGGCAACTATAGACCAGTCAGCCTCACCTCCATCCCTGGAAAGGTGATGGAACAGCTCCTTCTGGATGTCATCTCCAGACATATGGAGGAAAAGAGGGTGACCAGGAGTAGCCAGCATGGATTCAGTAAGGGGAAATCCTGCTTAACCAACCTGATAACCTTCTGTGATGGGATGACTGGCTGGGTAGATGATGGCAGAGCAGTGGACATTGTGTCCCTTGACTTCAGCAAGGCTTTTGACACTGTCTCCCATCACATCCTCCTAGAGAAGCTCAGCAAGTGTGGGTTAGACGAGTGGACAGTGAGGTGGATTGAGAACTGGCTGAAAGGCAGAGCTCAGAGGGTCGTCATCAGTGGTGTGGAGTCTAGTTGGAGGCCTGTGGCTAGTGGCGTCCCCCAGGGCTCAGTGCTGGGTCCCATCCTGTTCCACTTCTTCATCAACGACCTGGATGAGGGGACAGAGTGCCTCCTCAGCAAGTCTGCTGATGATGCCAAGCTGGGAGGAGTGGCCGATACACGCGAGGGCTGTGCTGCCATTCAGAGAGACCTGGCCAGGCTGGAGAGCTGGGCGGAGAGGAACCTCCTGAGGTTCAACAAGAGCAAGTAGAAGGTCCTGTACCTAGGGAGAAATAACCGTGGGCACCAGTCCAAGCTGGGGTCTGCCCTTGTGGAGAGCAGCTCTGCAGAGAAGGACCTGGGAGTGCTGGTGGATGACAAGTTGACCATGAGCCAGCAATGTGCCCTTGTGGCCAAGAAAGCCAATAGTCTCCCAGGGTGCATTGTGAAGAGTGTTGGCAGCAGGTGGAGGGAGGTGACCCTGCCCCTCTCCTCAGCCCTGGGGAGGCCTCATCTCGAGTCCTGTGTCTAGTTCTGCGCTCCCCACTACAACAGAGACATGGAGCTACTGGAGAGAGTCCAGCGTAGGGCTACGATGATGATCAGAGGGCTGGAGCACCTGCCCTCTGAGGAACGGCTGCGAGAGCTGGGCCTCTTCAGCGTGGGGAAGAGAAGCCTGAGGGGGGATCTTATCAATGTGTACAAGTACCTGAAGGGAGAGTGTCAAGGGGATGGGGACAAACTCTTTTCAGTTGCCCCATGTGACAGGACAATGGGCAGAAACTGAAGCACAGGAAGTTCTGCCTGAGCGTGAGGGGGAATTTCTTCCCTGTGAGAGTGACGGAGCCCTGGACCAGGTTGCCCAAAGAGGTTGTGGAGTCTCCTTGTCTGGAGATCTTCAAGGCCCGCCTGGATGCAACCCTGTCTACCATGCTGTAGGTGACCCTGCTGAGCAGGGAGGTTGGACTAGATGATCTCCAGAGGTCCCTTCCAACCTTAGGGATCCTATGATCCTGATCCTATGCGCCTACTGTCTCCTACCAGGAGCTTTTTTCCACGTAGGTTCTCTGGCCACTGCTTTACCAGCAAAGTTGGCTCAGAAATATTTCAGATGATATTTATTACTGAAATTATTGCATGAAAAAGAAGGGGAATAAGAGGGCTTTACAGAGATAAGCAGGAGGGGAAAAGATTTCTAAGCCTTGCCATGAGGCACTAATAAGTGGAGTTTATTTCTCTGTCTTGTTTAGAGCCTCGGGTACGGTTTACACAGCAATGGATGTAGCTACAGGACAGGAGGTAAGTGCTGCTAGAATACCACTTTTGAAAGTTTTGGTTGATGGTACAAAACAAAGGCATTCTTTCAGGGGTTCACAATATTTTATTTCTAATGAGGTATTTATTTCCGTACTAATGAGGCACGGTTGAGCGCTCTGAGCAGACAGCTGGAAAAAATGATTTCTCACATTTTCATTCCTGAACCATTTCGTATTTGAAAAGAATCTTTCTGTGACCTTGAAGATGCCTGTCTCTTTCATCCCCACGGCTCCTGTCTGTCCCCATTTCTTCTCTTATTTTGTGCACTCTACTCTGCTTCCTACGCTTGCGCTAGCTGACTTGCATAGAAATAGTTCCTCACCATCCCTTTCCTTGCTTGCTTTCTGCCCTTGAACTGAGAGACAAGGAATGTTGTTTTGTTTTGGTTTTTTCCCGTGAGTATTGAAAAACGGCCTGCATAAGGCATGCATGCATAATAAACTGATAGTGATGGATATGCAGCGTCTGTGGAAACAAATATTGTTAGTTAGATTTCTAAAGAGGGAAATGTAGGCATTATTCTAAATATATTTATGGAAGTCTGCAGCACTGCGTGTCTACTCTGCGTTTGTACAAAGTCAGGGTTACCCACCGGTGAGTTTCACAACTCTCTGCTTTTTGCTGACAGTACTTCACCCCGTTTTCGAATTCCCAAAGCAATCATATGGTTCAACTGCAGCCCCTGAGGAAGGGGAGCTGCATTCATTTTAAAGCAATGGGAATTTTATAGGAGGAGATTCTTTGATGGTTCTCTACTTTCCTTCTGGACCACTTCAGTGACTCCCATGTGAATATTATTACATGTAAGTTATTATTGCGTCAGGCTTTTAAATCATTCCCATTATACCAGTGTGATCAGGCCCTCGATTTTTAAAATTGCTTTTGGGATCGCAGCAGTCTTGGTATTCTGTTAACTTGTTCCTTTCTGTGAAGGGCTAGTGGCTGCTGGTACCAATCCTTTGAGCTCAGGAGCTCAATTTAAGGCAACAAATTTTAGAAGCCCTGGAAGGAAATTTCTTTACTGTGCAGATATATAGGAATCTTAGGCAACTCCCAGGATTAAAAATGCTTATTTTGTCTCATCATGCACATCTTCAGTAAGGAAAATGCCCATTTATGCACCTGGGTCTAGCTCTGAACAGGAGTGAGGAAGTACAGGGGCCTCTTGGAAGCTTCTCCGGTACTGAACTGAGGATTTCTGTATCTGCAGCAAATGCCTTCCCTCTTGTCTTTGTCTTTCGTTCTCCTCTCTGGTCTTTTCCAAAAAGCATCATGGGGTTTCTGTTTTTCTCTTTCTTAAGCACTGTTTGGCAGCTTTGTGTATAGTGTGGAAAAACAGCGCAGTGCCTCGTCTGTTCTCCTGTTCTCGTGTGTTGGGACTTTTCTATAGAGTCTCCTGCTGTACTATCAAAATGCTAATTGTATCTATCTATATTAGCGCTCTGTGGCTTATTTCTCTTAATCCTTGCTTTTGTGAGCTACAGTTTCTGGCTCCCGTCCATTAGTCTGTGCCACTTTCTCTGCAAGCAGCTGTTTTGTATAGGCACAATTACATTTTTTCCCCTTTGTCTTTGCCTAAATATTGTATCAAATACGGTTGGATTGTAACATTTATCAAAGCTTTTCTGCCTCCTGCTGTGCTGAGTAGTCTTACTGGCTTGAAGGCTTGTATTAGGACCAGGTACTCTCACTCGTGAAGCGCTGACATCGTGAATAGTTGAAGTTCAGAGCACATTGTATCCGACTGATTTCTGTGCTTATACATGCAGAGTAGGTATAATGAGACAGGTAAAAAGTGACAAAGTTGATGGACTGTTACGGAAGAATCCACTCCTATTTCCCTGTGTTATGACTGGGGATGAAGCTCAATCTAATTCATGCATTTTCAGCCCTGTATCTAAACTTTGGTGCTTTTTTCCCCTGAGGTCTTGCTCTGATGGATAAAATAATTAAAAATAAAATAAATAAAAATAAAATAACATTATCACCTTAAAGAACTTAGTTTAGGCCATGTAATTTACCCCTTCCCTGATCTCCTGCCATGCTGCAGCTCTCTAGAAGCACAGGATTGGTTTGGAGGGGGAAAGAAACCCAAGCCTCCAGAAATGGCCGATCTAAAATAAAATGGATAAGAATCCTTTAAAAAGAAACACATCTTTGATAAATCAGCCCATACTGGATTGAGGGGATCTCTGCTCTTTTGCCTGAAACTGTAGAGATGGTTATCCAACTATGGCACAGCCGTCCAGTATGAAAACAGTAACCTCCCTGGCTTTTTGGCATTAAGTTCTCGATATGTGTGGAAACGGACTGACTGGAGGAGCTCATAGAGCTATGAAACGGTTCAGTGACCCACGGCAATAAAGTGGCTTTCCCCTTTGTGTGAGTAGGGGACTAAAATAAGCAACACTAGTACTGGCGGGTTTCTAGATGACCCTTTAATAATGCTTTCCTTTTTCATCTTTCTTTACTACAGGTTGCAATCAAACAGATGAATTTGCAGCAGCAGCCCAAAAAAGAACTGATTATTAACGAAATTCTTGTAATGAGGGAAAACAAAAACCCCAACATTGTCAACTACTTGGACAGGTAAGTGATGATTTGAAGAGTTCACAAAGGGTCTCTGGAAAACACTTCATTGTCTCTGTCTTAAGTGATCCTGTCTCAACTTAACGCAGGTAGAGGACAACTCTGCAGTGTTTAGTGCATGTGGCAAGGTTGGGTTGTGGGTGGCTTAGCAGTCTCAGTCCATACCCAAGGAGAAACAGGTGAATCGGTATCAAGTGGGGTTTCTAGGCTCTCCTTAGAGATCATGGCAGAAAATACAATAGCAGCACGCTGTCAGAATTCTGCTCGTTACTTCTCCCCTTTTCCAGATTTGACGCTATGAGCCATTTCCTTCCTGCGATGGAAGCAATTTGAACTGTATTATTCTTACTTGTTTTACTCTTCCGCTGAGCAATACTGACTTTCTGTTTGCAGAAGGATATAATTTTTTCTTTTTGGCTGTCTACTGAGGTTTTTTGAGCCGTAGCATAACAGTGGTGAGGGTGAATGACATGTGGCACACAACCAGGCAAGGCTGCTCTCTTGTGGGTGTGAATGAGGGAGAAAAGCAGTAGTAAAAATAACTGTGCTCCTGGTAACTCATTCCTAGAGAAGAGATGAAATTGCAGGTCTGATCAGAGATGTGGCACAGAGAGTAGGTAAAAACCTCTGGAAGACGGAGAGAACAGGATTATTCCCTGCTCAGAGCTGGACTTCATGCACATGCGGTGACATTTCTGCTCAGCCTTGGACATGCATCCATATGGGAAGGCTCGTGCTCGAATCCCCTCTTCTTCTTACTGCAGAGCTGCACCTAGTAGCTTATGTATGTACAGACCTGCTATTCTTGTTCTTGAGCTCTTTTCCCTTGGATCAGGACAATAACAGCACAGAAAAAAAGCAGCAGTCCGGCTGTTACGTGTATTCTGGTAGTAGTCAGCTCAGCAGCATTGAATGTAAGCTCTTTTTAAAATAAATCCATGTAGTCCTGACCGTGAGTGCAGCCCTGAAAACTGTGATTACTATATGGTTTAAGGTAGTAAAATATTTAAGTCTTCAAACAAACATGGCCATGAGAATGGTAAAAACCATCACGTTCTTCTTCTGCGTGGGACGTTGATACCATACATAAGGGTGATGGTAGCAGTGCTGCTGTCCATAGATCGATTCCTTCAGAAGGGGCTACTGGTAAATGTGCTTCTCCGGGCGCAGGGAGTTGCCTCTGAAAGTTCAACAACTGCTTGTATATCCCCTGCTTGAGCGTTAGGAAACAGTCACAAGCTGTCAGCACTGAAATCTGGGGAGCGGTAAAAGCTGAACAGGCAGCAGCATTGTGCAGTGACTTGTATTCAGCCTCAGTGTAACACTGATGCATTGTGTCAAGCCTGAATCATTCACTCGCATTAAAGATACAGTGTTTAGTTCCAGCGAAGCTGCGGCAGGATTTCCAGTCTGCTGCACTTGTGTCAGGATCCCGTGGTCTTGATGAACTATAGCTTTGGCTTATTGTGGGGTAAAACAGTGTCTCGACTGGCTGAGCCGCAGAATTTAATCTTGGCAGCTTGTTTCATTTTTGAAGATACTACAGCGTCATGTGGCCTAGAATCTCCTTTGGAAGTTTGAGGGAGTGTTTGGAGACTTGTTTACTCTGCAAGTGTATCAAAATCCTATCGGACATTCCCTTAACGGGCTTGTTTTGATGTCTTAGCCAAAACAAATACTTCTTGAATGCTGCAGCATCAGTGCTGATGCTGAATTCAAATCAGGCTTTGTACTATGTGCATAGTTGTAAACTAAAAGTGCAACTTTGTCGAAGGGATGGGAAATCTGCCCATGAAATTGTTTGTGGAAGGCGTGTGTGTGCAGAGGAGTGATGCTGGGCAGAGATCCTCTTCTTAGAAAGAGGCAGAAAGATTATTACTTGTGTAAAACGAAACAAATAGAGAAGAACATTTAAACGGTGCATAGGGGTTGAAACCCATGTGTTTATCCTCGCTGACTGGAGGCTTCCTTTTGACATAGCTATTTTACTTTCTCTCCTGTTAGAGCAGCTCCACGTGCATGTGCTTGCCTTGTCTACCCAGTACATCTTAGCTGTAGGGTAGCTGCTGCTATAGGGACATCCTGCTGTCTTGTTTAACCTTCCAGCGACGGGAGCTGCTGCTTTTGTCCTTGCCTTTCTCTCACTAATCCTTTTCGGAGGGATTAGTTTTTGTTAAACTGCTGTAAATGGACGAAGCAGCTCCGAGGATGAGCACAGGGGTTCTTCAGCCTGTTGTGCCACTTCAGCTTTGCAAGTGTAGGATCCTGTGGCTGGGAAGCTGCTTCCCTCCTGCCTGGCCTGCTTGTTTCCTGAGTGCTGAAAGAAGCTGGTATTTGAAAGCCATTAGCTGGCTTCTCCCCGTTCTTGCCGCAGAAGGCAGTGTGAACAGGGACGCACTTGCCCCTGTGGGACTTGGGGGGTGCAGGTTGTGGCTGTTTTTGTTGGTGTGTCTCCTTCCAAGTACCCAGGAGGAGCTGCAAGATGTTTATCAGCTCTACTCTACAGAGCAGACCTCTGGCCTCTTTCTCTACCTCACATCCTCTCTTTACGCAGGAGTTTTCAGTGCTTTATCCTCTTTGACCTGCATGGCCTACCTGATAGCTACGAGGTCCCGCTGGTTTAGTATCCCCCAGAAATCACTGTGCTCAAACTGCATTTATGCTTCAGCCAGCTTTTCTGCTGCAGTGTAAGGAGCCGGTGTTGCACCACGGTATGACGTGAAGCTTAAGATAGTGCCGTGCCCTAATTCAGCTATACTTAGGAGCTGAATTTAGGAGCATCCAGCTCTGAAGACAGTGACACTAGTCTTCCTGTGCAGCAAGCAACTATTTAAGCAGAATTGCCTTCTGGAAGTGCTCGTTCCTTTCCCACTGTGTGAAGGAGGCCTCAGAGACCTGCTTCTCAAATTAAGCATCTGAAGTTAGATGCTAAGCATTAGGCAAAGCAAAGATCTGCCTTTGGTTTCTTCCTTAAGAGCTGTCCTTCATGTAATAAACCCCACAAATCTTCACTTTAAGTGGTAGCTGCTATTACAGAATCACACTTCCCTTCCCCCGCAACCCTAAACTGAACCAGGATTGGAAAATCCATGTGTAAAACTGAAGAAATGTGACACAATAATGTTAAAAGAAAACACTGATTTCTTTCTAGACCAACTTCCTGAGTATGTGATGGTGTTGGAGTGGTGTCACTGCTGCAGAAGTCTGTAACGAACATTCCTGCTTTCCTGAGCAAACCCAAATTTTATGGGTTTTTATGGGTGTAGCCATAAACAAGGTTTAGGGACTGGTGTGCATTTCTGATGGGAAGGGATTGCCAGTTGGGAGACACCTTTTTCAGGTATTTAAGTGGAAGCTGGGTGATAGCCTTAGAGGAGCAGAGACTACTCTTGCAGATGGATGAGGAGAAAGCTATAGGCCCCCCTTTTCCTCCGAGACTTTCATGAACGTGCTTTTATTGCCAGCCTGGTTTCAGAATGTGACTCTGTGTGACAGGGTGACACCACGATATGCCTGCTGTCAAATGGGGAGCAGGATGTAGATATAGTGACTCCTGGCCATGCCTCAAGATCCACTCAGCCACCATGGTTTTGAGACACACCTTACAGTGGACAGTTCAGGGACTAAAACGGGCCTCTGCTGTGGTGGGAGATTGAAGAGATCCCAGAGACAGCACCACTCTGTCTCCTGAAATTACATTTGCTCAGCGGGAGCTGGCAGGGGGCCACCGTTAATTCCACCTCCCTGCATGCTGTGTTAGAGCTATCAATTATTGAGGTGCCTGGGTCTTGGCACGCACGTCCGGCTGCTCACGGTGCAGCTTTGGTTCACAGTATGATTCTTGGCTCACTTTCCCCTCCCCACCTTTCACCTGCAGAGAGAACCTGCTCCCAGCGTGCACAGCCTGAGATTGTCGCACAGGAACAGGGACCCTATTCTTCCCCCCTCCTTGCAGCCAAGTGGATTTGGGACTGCAGAGTGTGCCAGTGGCAATGCAGGGAAGCGCATTTTCCGGAGTGCCACTGATTTATTGAAGGGCCACTGATAAAATATGGAGAAAGCCTGGTTTGGCAGGAGTGAGGAAAAAGAAGCAATGTCGTAGGGGCAGGAAGGAGGGGTCT
Source organism: Rhea pennata (assembly GCF_028389875.1). Taxonomy (NCBI): domain Eukaryota; kingdom Metazoa; phylum Chordata; class Aves; order Rheiformes; family Rheidae; genus Rhea; species Rhea pennata. The sequence goes on from NC_084663.1 coordinate 212,814,933, forward strand.
GCATGCAGTATCCTTCAGAGCCCATCAGAAGAACGTGGATGACCCGTAGGCTTGGCAGGAGCGTTTCTGAAAGCAATTCTGCTCCTGTGTCACTCCAAGGGCCTGTTGTGCAGGTGATACTGCCTGCCTGGGGTCTGTGCTGCTGGAAGAAAACTGCCAGTGCCTCAGCTTCTCTTCTGCATTGCAGCTGGAGGCCTGTTTGCTCTGGGAGTATAGCCCGAAGTCCTTGAGATACTTAAGAAACTGTAGATGTCAGTGGAAGCCGTGCTGTGTGCCTGCTCTCCGAGGCTGTGCGCTCGAACCCCCATCCTTGTGGTAGCTCTTGCCCTTCTGTCCCAGCAGGAATTGTAAGCTCGGGTCTCCATCGTAGCACAGGCTTTTTGAATGACAGAAAAATTCAGCCTTGCTGTTAGGGCTGAGAAACTTGGAGCCAACTCTCCTGTCACCTCTGTCCTGTTGTCTCCCCAACCCACTGCACCCGTCCTTCCCTCTGCTCTGTTGGGTTGTGATTTGATCCCCCAACATACAGAGTATTACCGGTACCTGGTGTCCGAGGGCTCTTAAATGTGCTTTTGAAGCCTCACGGCTTCTCTGCGCTTCTAAAATAGCTTTAAACCCCAGTGCATTCTGACCAGGCAAATGGAGGCATGCAGATACTTGCTTATTTTAAGATCTGTCTTTGGCTTTCAGTTATCTTGTAGGCGAAGAGCTGTGGGTAGTCATGGAGTACTTGGCAGGAGGCTCCCTAACAGATGTTGTGACAGAGACCTGCATGGATGAAGGACAGATCGCAGCAGTGTGCCGAGAGGTAAAGCTGCCCTCGCCCTTGGAGTGACCTGTGATAAGGAAGGGGACGTGGGCTTTCCTCGACATGTTACTGGCTCCGCAGAGAGAGCTACCTTAGTGTTAAATTACAGAAGCTGTATTTTTTGTAGGACTGATTTAATTTGGGAGATTACAGCTGACACCTGCTACAACTTAGAGTGAGGACTGCAGTGACAAATGGGATTGGGATCCTGTTGGTTACACCCATTCTCCAGAGATTTGGGGACTAATCTGCTCTCCTAGGACCTGACGATCCCTGTGCGATATCTCTGTGTAGTCCTGCATGTATCACGTGGATCTAGGAAAGCCTCTAAGAAAATAAGTCCTTGCTACTGAAAATGCACGCTGTTAAAGCCCATTAGCTGGCTAATTACGGCAGGTGAATAACTTCATTGCACATAAGAATAACTTTTCTTTTTTCTTCCCTCCACCTCCCCCAGTGTCTCCAGGCTTTGGAATTTCTCCATTCAAACCAAGTTATTCACAGAGACATCAAGAGTGACAACATTCTGCTGGGAATGGATGGCTCTGTCAAACTAAGTATGTGGGGAACAGCGCTGGTGATGGTTTGAATTATCAGTCCAGGAACTAACAGTCCTGTTACCTGCTTAGAGCCAGGCCTACCGGGGAGACGGGCGTTTGAGGTGCTTGATACTGTGGCAGTGAGGAGACTGTAGAAATGCTCCTCTAGGTATTTCTGTGGCATCTGTTTTAATGGCTATTGGCAAGCATAAATCCCTGTGAATTGATACTAGGCTTGAAGTGAGGTTTGGGGTTCATTTTGCTTTGGACCATCTGTTTTTGTTGACTAAAATAACAGAATTTTACTGCACCTCCAGTCTAGAAAGCTGAGTTTGAAGATATAGGGTCGCAGATCTTCATTTATGAGCTCTCTCTTCAGTGTGGAAAATACTGCCAGTATTTGGAGGAAGGTGGAGTTAAGAACTAGAAAATATAACTAGAAAATGTAACATAACTAGAAAATGTTAAATCTAACAACACTAAGCCCAGACTGGTCTCTTATGTTCTTTTCCCTCCTGTGTTACAGCAGTAACGAAGACCTTGAGACTGTTCTGCCCCTCTGGTGCTAGGGTAACTGTTACACTTGTTCAGAGATAAGTCTGGAAACCACTGAACAATTATCTTCCACCTATAACTTTAACAAGATTGTGCTCCCTTTCTCTCTGTGACAGTTGTGTTGGCTAGCAGCCAACTGGCATAAATAAATCTATTTTTGTCGGCAGTGACAGCAGATATGACTCAAAATTCACACAGTGCAGATATGCTGAGTAAGAAGGTGGGTTTTTTGCACATAATTGCTTTTTACAATAAAACTGCACTTAGGTATAGTCAGATCTCTGGAGTATGGGGTGATGAATAGCTGATCAGGGCCAAAGTGTTCTGTTCATTATAGAGTAACTTCTCTGAGCACATTATGCAGGTACTTGGCTGCAGTTTAAAGCTAGAAAACTCCCTGTGGGTATGATGCAGTAACCTTCTGGACATGAGTTTCTTACTGGCTCTGCTGGAAATCTGTTCTGTTTATGAACCATATGTACCTTTCCTAGTTGTTACCCTTGATGAAAACTCAGTTAGGGATCAGCTTATTTTTCATCGTTCTGCCTAAAATTAAACCTGTAGTGCCATAGGGGGTCAGGCTGGGCACTGCATCTTGCTGAGTGGACTCTGCTGGCCTCACAAGAACAGAATTAGTTTTCTTTTGGCAAGACAAATACAAATAAGACAGAGGGCCCAGCAATCTTCATGCCAAGCCTCTACATCTTTCTATCTACTTAAAATAATCAATATAGATTTAGGTACATTAAATTTCCTTTGAATGCAGGGTTTGCTCTGTAAAGCAAATGCTGTTTGAAGGATGGTATACCTACTGGGAAGTAATATTTCTGGGACTAAAAATATTAACAGACAAAACGGTGGCATTTTGGTTATGTAAATCAGGCTGTGCATTGATTTCTGTTTTTACACACCCCAGAACACTTTTTAGACCATATATTGCATAGTATATTACAACTGCCTGACATTGCAAGCACAGCCAAGTTTCTCAGCATCCATATAAGGCTTTTTACAGATCCCCATCATTCACATGGACAAGTCAGCACCTCTGTGATCCTAATGGCCTCAGTGAGTCACATTTCAAAACTTACTTCTCAACACCATCTTCTGTATTAGCCACAAAACCATCCTTCCTTTCAGAGTTGCAGCAGCAGCAACCTACCAGACAGTGCAGCATGCTAGCTTGTCTTACAGCATCCGTAAGTGTTGTCTGGAGAAAATGGCTGATTTCTAAGTTTATTTCTTCCCCCTTCTTTAATTTTCCAGCTGACTTCGGCTTCTGCGCCCAGATCACTCCTGAGCAGAGCAAGCGCAGCACCATGGTGGGAACTCCATACTGGATGGCACCTGAAGTGGTGACCCGGAAAGCATATGGGCCCAAAGTGGATATCTGGTCGCTGGGGATCATGGCCATTGAGATGATCGAAGGAGAGCCCCCTTACCTCAATGAGAACCCCCTGAGAGTAAGCCTTTTTGTGCCTTAAGTCTTCACTAGCACTTCCAACTAAATGAGGCTATAGGTGAGGCAGGTGAATCCTCCCATGTGGTTTCCCCACATTCTCCGTCTCTTTAGACGTTGCAGTGAGAAGATTCAGCTCATTTTGATTAAAAGCCCTCTTTGGTCTTAGAGAGCAGAGGTTCTTCCTACGCTGAAGTAGCTGGTTTGTCCTCTGAGGTGTAGCACATGCTGATGCAGACTCTCTGGTAGGCTCTGATGAGTTAAATCACGTGCACTCGTGTTTTCCCACTTTCTGAAGAGGCTGATAGAGGCAGCAAGAGCACCTTATGGCACCAAGCAGCTAGCTTCTTGAAGCCTTGTGCCCTGTGAGCAGAGAAGAGAGTTGTCCTTGGGTTCTAAAAACAGGGCACCTGTTACTTTTTTATAAACCTAGCATTTTCCTACTGCTGGATTGTCAGAGAAAGGGGGAGGAATACCTCCAGTTCTTCCTTGCATGCTCCAAATAAAGCTCAAAGTGCAGTAAGCCTTTAAGTAGGGTTTAACCCCACTGATACCTTCCCTTTCATTAAAACCTAAACAAGGAAGAGATCCCATCAGCAGGGATGTAGCTGCTCCTAACACAAGCCAGGATGATGGCTTTTTCTTCAGCTAAACAGGATGAGGGGGGTTAGATGAATGTTATTTAACTTTTGTCTCCATCTCTTGCACTGGAAGTGATTTAGGGAGAGAGGAGGGGCAGCAAAGTAGAGTGAAAAGAAAGAAATTGGGTGTTGAGTTAAATGAGGATGGTTAAGTAATTCAGTGCTTTGGCCTCATTTAACTCGACTTGCTCTAGTTCCCAGGCCATCAGACTGCTCCCATGGGAGCAGTCTGAGTGGTGTGCTCAAAAGGCCCATGTATTAGTTCCTTTTCCCTTTAAAAATCCATCCAGGAAGTTTCTTGCTTGCATGAAATTCTGCAGTGGATGAACTCCGAGTTTCTTGACTCTGTATGCATGTGGGGGGATGATGCTTCGTCACTGAGCAGTGTTAAAACTACTTGTTTCTACAGGATGATAAATGCTGTTTAAGGATCTGCTGAACATCTTCCAAGAAGCCAATCACATTTTACAGGACTAAGCTTTTAGGCCTTGCCCACTCAGGGAAAGTACAGACAGAACTAAATCTCATATTTATTCAGGGGTACCTTTCCCATGAGGATACAGTTTTTGCTGGAGGAGAGTTGTGCCAGTTAACTTCCCTATGTAAACACAGTCTGGAATGTTGTTTTGTCCTCCTAATCCCTTGAGATGACGACAGGATCCAAACCCAGATTACAAGAATAAAACAATAAAGGATTGGATCCCATCCACATCAAAACAGGGCTGGCAGCTATTCTGTTTGCTGAAACTTAAGCACTGAATAGTAATCCTGATAAGATTTTTTTCTTCATTGAATTGGGGGGAGGGAGAGGAAAATATGGGTGTCTGTAATTTGGAGATGGAGTCTTACCTTCATGACCTCCTGTTTCTTTGGTGCTTGTTTTGCTTTAGGCCCTATATCTCATTGCTACTAATGGGACCCCAGAACTGCAGAACCCAGAAAAGCTTTCACCCATATTCCGAGATTTCCTAAACCGCTGTCTTGAAATGGATGTGGAAAAAAGAGGTTCTGCAAAAGAACTGCTACAGGTAAATGCTGGGGAGGAGGGCTGAATCAAGCATTTCAGAGTGAGGCCAATTTATGGGGAGAACGTACGTGAGGTCTTTAATACTGCATCAGCTGAAAGCACAAGCTCAGCTAAGGTAATTTGCTCACCTCTCCCCCCACTCCCCCCAAAAACAACCCAAAATGCACAATGAAGCATTAGCAGAGTACTCCTTCCTGTGCTCTGCTTGCTGCCTAGAGCAGCTGTGCAGCAACCAGCCTGAAAAAATCAGTGTCCCAGGCCTGCCAAATGCTGAGCTCCTTAATTCCCATGGCTTCTTCACACAGCTTACCCTGACATCTGTATGTGTTGGCATGTCCTGGTTGTGCTTGTTCTGATTTGGACAGCGGCAGGGCTTCCAGCTATTGGATGTTCTAGTTGTCTCTCTCCCAATGGAGGGATCCCAAGTCTCCTTGAGCTCTCACACTTTACAATAACTGGAGCAGTTCAGTGGTGTTACCATGTTTTGCCAGATGCTGCTCCTTACAGCAGAGGTGACAGTATAGAACTTGGGAAAATGCTACGTTATTTCACTGAAAACTTAGTCTTTTTGTCTAAACTCCTGGTAAAAGTGCATGGCCAAGCTGCCAGTCTTCGCCAACAGAGATGAGAAGTGTTCACGTGTCCCTTCTGTCACACCTGCCATGGGTGGGGAAAACGTGCTCCAACTCTCTGTAAAATAAGCATGTGATTGGATGCTGTCATACCTCAACTGTGAGACAGTTCCCTATCTTGCTTTCCTTTCTTTCCGCTAGTTTGTCTAGGGGATTCAGCTTTGACTACATTGCTGCCTTCTGAGTCTGTAATCAAGCATTAATCACTGGAAGAATGGCAGCAGTTGCAAGATCACTCTCTGTCCTGGATTTTCCAGATCCAAAATTTGAGAGAGCAGTAATGTCTTGGAGAGAACGTGGTTGCTTGCTCCAAGAAGCAGAACATTTCATTTTACTTAACAGAGCACCTTGGATAGGAGACTGACTGAATGGTTCTGTGTTGCAAGCTCCATGCAGCACTCTCAAATTCCAGCTCTGTTGTGCAAGTTTCTGATACCTGTAGAAGGTGTGGCAGTGCTTTCACCAGACCCATGAGGTCAGAGAAGAGAGCTGATTTCTGCAGGAAGCCCTGTGCTTTCTGTTTGAGATGCACAGATTGTTTTCAGTACACCTTTGTTAAACACAGAATTTCACTATAGATGCTGCATGAATTTGTAATCCCCTAGGGATACTTGCTGAATTCTGCTTGATCTTGAAAGCATGCAAACACTGGAGAATTTAGCTTGTGTTGGGTACAAAGGTGTGTATCAGCTCAGGCAAGCCCAAAAAGTTTGTGGTGATAACAGACTTCTTGGTTTTACCTGTTTAGAGTAGGCCATTAGACTTTGTATGGGTTTAGGTGCCAGTATTTTGTTGTGGTCACCAGACTTCTCGGGCATGTTCTGAACAATTTAACTTTTTTTTTTTTTCTTTTTTCTTTTTTCTTTTCTAGCACCAGTTTCTGAAAATTGCAAAACCTCTGTCTAGTCTTACTCCTCTGATTATTGCAGCTAAAGAAGCAGCAAAGAACAACCATTAAAGTCATGGAGTTCAACATAGTTGTTGTGTCAAGCCTTTTAGATGTTCATTTCAAAGACTGAATTACCTGCCGCTCCTCCATCCCGCTCCTCCTTCGCAGGCATGCTCTTAAAACTTTGATCTACCTGGAAGGGTGGCAGAGGTGGCGTTAGCCGAATGGCATGCAAGAGGGACATTGCTGATCTTACGTAGCAGGCTGTCTTTCCATCCCCTTGGTGGGGGTGAGAGGGGAAGATTATTTTGTATGGTTGAAAAGATCTTTCCGAGAACATCTGAACCTGACCTACAAGTAGCAAAGCCACTTTGTTTTCATACTTCTTATTGTGTTTATTTTTTAAAAAAATAAATGTGGAGCCTTAGACCATGTTTATCTTAATAAATTAAATCTTTTGCTGGCTAGACATTTCCTGCTTGTGCCAAGCTGCTGTTACACCACTGAGGCTGCTCTGTGCTTTGGATGACTTTGGATGACTTGGGAAGCAGCCAGCAGCAAGTGAAAGGGGGAACGAGGGCAGGAAGCCGAAGATCCCTCGCAGCACTGCTGGATGCTTTGAGAGAGCATGGAGAAAGTCTGTTAGTGCTTCCTGCAGCCACTGGAGAACTTAATTTGTGGATGATCTTTCTGCCAAATTTCATGAATCAGACCCTCCGCACCCTAGTTACGACTCAACTAATTGAACAGATCTCTTAAGCATTTCTGATACTCTAGAAGGTAAATTACAGAAGAAATTGTCACTTTTTTAAGGTTGTTGCATCAGTGCTGTGAGGCTTGTTAGAGACCCCTGCCCTGTATGATAAAGCAAACACAGCAACTGTCTTTATAAGGATAAGATTTGCCTGCAAAATGATGTTGAAAACTCCTGTTTCTTAGATCAAGTCCAACAGAAAAAGAGACTGACCACAGATACTGCTTTCTTGGAAGCATGGGGACAATGTTAATTTTTTGAAATGAAAGAATAACCTGGTTTCTTTATGCTACTGACTCTAAATCCTTTGGTTTCTGTAGTCTATAAAACAGAAAATACAGAACTACAAGAGATGTGTCGTAAACACTGTATACTGATTTTTAATAAAATGACTGCTGCATTTCTTAACCTGGGGCTGTGGGAGGACTGGAGCACTGTCACCAAAGAATTGTCAGGTGGGGTTGTTGTTAATGTCATTGTCACTGGGTGCTTGAATACGATGGGTGAAGTGATACAAGTTTGTTCTTACCCCTTCTGTAGCTCTGTGGAATAACAAAGTGTGAAGGCTTTGAAGAGAGTAACTTCCCACATAGAGGAACTGGATAAAAGATTGTATTATAACTGAGGGAGCTTCTTTCTCTGATTGTACTGCTCTCTATGCAATCACTTCAGTCATTTACGGAGGCAAGTTGAAACCAGTTTGAGTAACCTCCTCTCCCACTCCAAAGCACTTGTGTTGCACAGAAACTCCTTGCTGCTTCTTGCTGAGACTTGCTAGTGGATCAGCGCTTTCCTCTCTGCCTCTAGGCGTTGATTCAATTATATTTTTCCCACTCCCTTCACAATAAATGACAGCTCTTACACTGGTCTTGCAGATGCCGCTGAAGAAGTCTGTAAAATCTCTTGCTTCTCTGGTGCGTGTAAGGCTAATTTGAAACCTTGCCATTTGGTCAGTGGATTGGTGCTTGGGAACAGGTCAGTTCCATTCGTGATGTGTATTCTTCTGCAGCAACTTCTGGGCTTCTCCTATTACCATACGCTTCTACCAGGCAGCAGGGTTTGATCCTACAACTCATCTTGCTCCTGACGTGCCAGTGTAGCTGTGGCTAATTCTGTAGCATCACTGTGGGCTGGAAAACACTGGCCATGTGCAGCTGGATGGAGACCTTAGACAGGCTCTGATGTGACTCACAGCCTTCCCCTATCCTTTGTGCTCCAGGGCGTTTTCTGTCTGACATGAGGCTGCAATGTTTGAAGTCCATTGCCAAAATCTGCACCCTTTTCCTTTTTGTACATATTTTTCATCTTACTGTAAGAGTCGGAGTTTCTCCTGACCAAGCTTGCATCCAAGGATAAATTCATTGGGCGAAACGGTAAAACTGCCAGCCTGAGGGGGAATCAGATCTCATGATGAGCTCCTCTGTCTGGAGCTTAGATGGAGGTTGTCAAATGGAAGCCACTGCCCTTGGATAATTCTTTTTGGTAATGAGATTGTTTATATTTTCTCTGGTGGTCGCACACTGGCACACATGGGAGGGAAGAAATTATGGGACAGGCCTCACTTGATCTAAATTCCAGCATGGCTCTGCTCTTGTAGACTGAGCAATTGACCTTTCTTGATGGCATGGGATTAAATCCTACCTATGGAAGTGTCAGATGTCTCCGATTCCCCTTTACCTCCTTCCCTGCCTCCCTCAGCCTTCCACTGAAGAGAGAACCTTGATGCAGATATGCTCTGCCTGTGAGCATCTGTTTGAGCTTAGTCTGCAGCAGAATTTCTGCTCAGTTTCCCTAAAGACTGTAAAATGAATTATCTGTATGTGTTTAAGTCGATCTTCTGGATTCTCTGCTACCTGGTGGAGGGAATCCACACGTATGACCGTTTATCCCCATTCGTAAGCTAGTGATGAGCTTCTGTCTCACTGATAGCACTTCCCCTTTGGGTTGGTCATGACTGGCTTCTGATAGATGCTTGAGAGGGAGTTTGCCAAAGGCTTGTTGCTCTCCACCGGGAAGCTGTAAGACTCTGACCTTAGACTTGTGTCACCTTGTCCCAGACTTCTCCTCCCGCCCTCCCCCCCCCCCCCCACACACACACACTGATGATGTGGAAGGAGTTGGCTTGCTGCAGTGTCATCAGGCTCATTTTTTAGTTAACAGGCATGTTGTGTTTTTATGTTTGTAGCTACCTTAAGCTTAAGAGATTAGGATTTTTTGTTGTTCTATTTTTTTTCTCCACTCTCTATCTCTGTGTCAGCATAGATTCGGTGCCTGTGTTAGCCTTTGCGTATTCTCTTAAAGCAGTTTCCCTCTCTTAAATAGTGACTGTCTGATGTGAAAATTAACCAGGGTGGCTTATTTTTCTAAGAACATCTTGGCTCTACTGTGATTTGAAAGCTACTTAGAAAGCCCTCCGTTTAGAGAACTTTTTTGGCAGCTTCTTTGTGTTTTACATACTGTATGAATTAATCTGATTCTACTGAGCCGAAGCCATTTTTAATCACGGCCTTTAATTATTTATTTGCCTATTAATATTAAAGTGTCTCTTCTTTATTAGAACATGAAATATTTACTACTTTGACTAGCCAGTCTGAAAATCTGTTTCTTTTCCCTTTTTCTTTTCTCTTCCTTCCTTATGCGGCATCCCAAACAATTCTACTAAGTTATGCGTAGAAACGGTATGAAGCGCCACGGCTTACAAAGGAGCTAGCTAGCTCAGCAGGGCCTGCTGGGGAGAAATGCTAAACTCGTCTCTGTTTCCAAATGCTCTGAAGATCTTATGTAAGGAGCAAATCACGGCTTCTACAAGATGCTTCCTCTATTTAAAGAAGTAATGTGGGTTTGTATTTAGCCCTCAGTTTTCTTCAAACAACAGATGACCATGGAGTCTGGTAGGGCATGAGCCTGTGTATGAGCGAGGGGTGTGAGACCTCTGTGTACCTTTATAAAGGCAGGCTGTAATGCTCAGAGAGAAGATCCAGGGCAGAGATGGAGGGGGACTGGAGGACTTGCTAGCGCTGCTGCGGCTGCAGTAGCGTACCTTTAGCCATCCCTGGAATGTCTCAATTAAACCGACGTGTTTTTAAAGGAGATAAATCTGACCGATTAGTTCTTACAGGCTCTTCTCCGGACAGACGTTATGCCCCTACCAAAGTGCATTTTCCTCTTGAACAAAAGGGACGCATGACTTCCTTGAGCAAGGAGGCTCTTTGAGAAAGGAAGTTTCCATGGAGACACTTACTTGACTTAAGCGATCTGCTTAGAGCTTGAGAAGAGACTTGGGAGTAAACACCACATCAAGACAAAAAACAGTATTTTGCAAAGTCATGGGGGTTGCCTCAGGGTTTTGTTTCCAACTTGATGCCGCTTTTCAGAGGCCTGGTTTTCAGAACGTGCCAAAAAATTTGCCTGGTCAAAGATGTGAGGCACGGGAAAGGCAGCCACTTCTAAGCCAATATCTCAGTAAATGTCCCAATACATCTGTGTCTCAAAATACCACAGATTGATATAGGTGGGGCACATTTAACAGCAAGGTACAATGCAAGAACAGACTGAAGTGGCTTAGAGGTAGGTACTCGGTTTCTTAAAAGTTTCACATTGTTACTTGACAATAAAATTGGTCCAGACCAAAGTCCAAGAAAAATATTTGTTTGAACGTCATTCCTAATTAAGAGTTTGCACAATCCATTTCCACAGCGGACACCGACATCTTCAACGTTAACATTATTAAAGGTGAAGTCTGACTCTCAAATCATCTTCCCAGCATAAAATGAGCCAGTTTAATGGCTTTCTTTATTTTGACAGTATTAGAAAGCCTGTAGGCGTATTTTGGGTCATAGACCCACTAGATCAAGCATATGGATAATTACTGCTCTAGGATCTCACTGTTTGTTGCTAATGACACTACACCAAATCCAAGTACGGGACTTTCGGGAAGCAGCTGCTAGCCCCTCCGCAGGGAATAGCAAGCAGTGACAAAAGAGAGCAAATATACCTGAGAGCTGAACAGAAACAGACCAAAACAGACATCTGCAAAAAAGTGGTACGAGAGCTTCAGAAGAAGATGGAGTTGGGCCAAGAGCAGCAGGGGCAGAAGGAAGCAACGGTTAAAGATCTCGGCTCCACAACGGCTTGCTGAGAATCTCCAGGGAGTGTCACAGCTGCCTGCTGCATAGCAACATAGAGAAATCTCTGCAGAAAGGCAGCAGTAAGGAGTAGGGAACCTTTCATGTGAAATGAAGAGGTTCTCAAAGCGGCTGGGGAGCGAAGCAGAGGCTGCGGAGCGGCAGCATAGCTTTGAGTTACAGCACATGCTAAGAGAGCTGGAGCTAACCCAAGAGGTTTGCAGAAATGACATCATTCTGCCGAAGAGAAAACTGGGAAGCAGAATGAAGGAGACAGCCTTGTCCTGACGGGGAAACGAAGAGAGGCACCAGGTTCGGCTGGTACGCGAAACTGCAGAAGCAAATTTAATGCAGGTGTCCAAGGATGGCAAGAAAGTCATTCCCTCTTGCCCGGCAGGGTCAGTATGGCATCTTTTCACCATCAGTGCTGCTCCGGGGTTGTTGTCAGCACCAGCTGTGCTTTGGGCTCTTGTTTGCAGTGAAGACTTTGTCCTTCAACAACCACCAACTCCAACAGCTTGCCCACAGACATCTCTGTGTCACGCTCAACCTGGAAATACGACTGTTACCATTTTAAAATTGGCTAGATTATATCTTCGTCTTTCTTCCTGCTGCCTTGGCTTAACTCTCCCTACAGTGCCCTGTTTGTTTAATGTATGAGGGCAGCTCAGCAGTTTGAAAAACAAAACTGAAACTTTAAATAAAACCTATACAAATTACCTGATTTTCCTTTCCCTGCTATTTCAGCAACACGTGAAATGACAACAGAAATGAGCGGGGGTGCTTAAAGGCAGAGATGTGCTTTTCTGATCTATTTTAGAGTAATCAGATCTTTTTTGAGGGATCAAAGTGACTTCACACTGAAAACTGTTATGCTAAGTGCAAATTTTAACTGTTTAATGAATTCTGCAGTAATTAAGGCTCAGAGATTCTCAAATCCTATCCAGCACATTTGTGTTGGTTGCTATCCCAAATCTTAATATTTAATATCGAGACAACAGCCGAGAAGTAGGTAGTCTTAGCTATTTCCTTGTCTTTCTGGTTAAAGCTTAAATAACCACCAAACAAGACAGCAGCTTACCTTGTCTGGCCTTCGGTTCCCAGTCTGGAGGTGAGAGTGGTGGTGCCTTTCTCTCACAGTCACTTTGCTTTACGTTCGTAAGAAGACGAGCTTAGAAGAAGGCATCTTGTCTGGTGTCTCTCTCTGGAGAAACATCAGCCTGGAAGCAGGGTCTGGACCGCAGCTTGAGCTTGAGCAGGATCTGGACAGCAGCCTTGCGGATGCTTGTTTTCTCCCCAGGTAGAGCCTGGTGTCTAAGGCTCCTGATTTGAAGGAGGAAATCAGGTAAAGGTGTTGGATGGGGTATTTAAACCGCTTTCTCTAGTATCACTTTTTCCTGTGAGGTCATTAACTAAGACTGGTGGAGACCAATGACAAGAGTAGGAGTTTATCTTCCCGTGCGCCTTTTGCATGAGTGCCTTGTCCCGGTGTGGAATGGGACCTTCATGGGTTGGGGTGGATGCCATGCGCTGCCACTCTCATCCTTCTGCAGCTCATTTCCTCCTCATTTCAGTGAGACAGACCCGAATGTTTTACCCTGATGAACTTAAATAAACCAAATCTAGTGCTAAGAGGAAATGCTCAAGTCGGCTTCTGGTGAACAGGAGGGCGATAGGGAGTGGAAAGCTTTCCACCAGGGTCTTGTAGGCCAGGTGAGTGCCGAGCCATATGGCAGGGGGAGCTGAAACACATCTGGAAAAAAGAAAGGCACACTTTGAATATGGAGTTACAAACTAGCTTGAATAAGGCAATTGCTTGTTACTTCACAAAATCCCCTATGGCCCAGAACTTGTGCTTTAGCTGAAAACTGCTTTGCTAACAACTCTCTTGCAGGAAATCAGAGGGGAGGACTGTTTCTCTGCCTTTGCAAAGATAAGGGGCTCTGTCACCTGAGCTAGAGGAACATTGCAGCCCATGGAGAAATGCCTGGGGACTGTGGAGTCCTTGGTACGTGCCCTGGATGCTTCTCACTGCCAAGATGTGATAGCATCCCATGTGGGATGTCCTTGGCCCATCAAAGACAGGAAATCAACCTGCAGGTGGACCAGGACCAACCAGGATATCAGCAGCAGATCTGGCTTCCTTGCAATTGTCACATTAGAAGGTAACATTCCCGTCAAAGTACCTGTAAAACCGGTTTGGTGCTGGGTCGGTGTTCGGTGGTTCACGTCTGGCCTCGTGGAGGACGCACAGTCCTTCTTTAACTAGAAAAACAGAGCCAAGCAGCTGAGCAGGCAGAGACTGTGCACCCCCAGATGGAGGAGGACTGTGTGTAGTGATGGTATCTGCTGCCCTCTTTCTTGCTCTAAAATTAAGAGGTGCTATCACTTGTCTTTCTTTCCCTCAGGGAAAAATGGGAGGGAAGGGAAAGAAAACTTCTGCCCTGCCCAGCTGTGCTGAGACTGAGTAGCTGTGGGCTGGTGTGTGAGCTGCATTTGGTGGAAGAAAAGTAAATCCCACAAGACTTGTGAGCCTTGTGCCCCTCTGCACCCGTCGGACAAAGCCGGCGCTGGGTGCCACCTTGTGCAAGAGTACTTTTTCATCGACAAGGGCAGCAGAAACCTGACAGCAGTGTGGGGCAAGTACTGCCACTGGGAAAATGAGGGATTGACATGGATGAAGTAGACGTATATGTAGGAGAAAAGAACTAGCCTTGCTTTTCCTCGTGGTGCGGAGGAAAAGCAGTCTTTTTTCACCACAGGAGCACTCAAGAAGTTTGGTTTTCTTGAGGCTGCTGGTCCATCACCACTTCTCCCCACCACAGAAAGCTCTGTGTCTGCTCCTAGGCCTGCTTGCACTGTTCCCATTGCACCTCCTGCTCCTGTCCCCCTTCTGCTGTGCAGGGCAAGATGAGGTGCACACTGATGGCTGGCCAACAGCTGAGCCCACAGATTTGGCCATGTGACACTAGGCATCAGCTTGCTGCTTTTGAGCTACTGTGCAGGCCAAGCAGGACTGCTGAGGGCTGAGCCATCGTGGGATGTGCTGGTTGAGTGTCTGGCTGGTTGAGTGTGTCTGGCTACTATTCAAACATCACTTCCTCCAAGCTCAAGAGCGGTGCATCCCTATCAGTAAGAAGTGCAGCAAAAGGGGCAGGAGACCTGCCTGGGTGAGCAAGGAGCTCTTGGCCAAATTCTGACAGAAGTAGAAAATACACAGAATGTGGAAGAGGGGACAGGGTACTTGGGAGAATGATAGGAATACAGTCAGAGTGTGTGGAGATGCGGTGAGGAAGGCTAAGGCCCAGTTGGAGTTGAGTCTGGCAAGGGATGTCAAGGACAACAGGAAGGGCTTCTTCAAAAACCTCAGCAGCAACAGGAGGACTAGGGAAAACGTGGGCCCACTACTGAATGGGGCAGGGGCCCTGGTGACAAGGGATGCAGAGAAGGCAGAATTACTGAATGCCTTCTGTGCTTCAGTCTTCACTGCTAAGGGCAGCCCCCAGGAATCCTGCAGCCTGGACGTGAGGGAGAAGGTCTGGAGAAGGGAAGACTTTCCCTTGGTTGAGGAGGAAAGGATTAGAGACCTTCTGGGCAGGCCAGACATCCACAAATCCATGGGCCCGGATGGGATGCACCCATGGGTCCTGAGGGACCTGGCGGATGTTGTTGCCAGGCCGCTCTCCATCATCTTGGAAAGGTCCTGGAGAACTGGAGAGGTGCCTGAGGACTGGAACAAAGCCAATGTCACTCCAGTTTTCAAGAAGGGCAAGAAGGAGGACCCGGGCAACTACAGGCCAGTCAGCCTCACCTCCATCCCTGGAAAGGTGATGAAACAGCTCCTTCTGGATGTCATCTCCAGACATATGGAGGGAAAGAAGGTGATCAGGAGCAGCCAGCATGGATTCACCAAGGGGAAATCCTGCTTAATCAACCTGATAGCCTTCTGTGATGGAATGACTGGCTGGGTGGATGATGGCAGAGCAGTGGACATTGTGTCCCTTGACTTCAGCAAGGCTTTTGACACTGTCTCCCATAACATCCTCCTAGAGAAGCTCAGCAAGTGTGGGTTAGATGAGTGGACAGTGAGGTGGATTGAGAACTGGCTGAAAGGCAGAGCTCAGAGGGTCGTCGTCAGTGGCGTGGAGTCCAGTTGGAGGCCTGTGGCTAGTGGCTTCCCCCAGGGCTCAGTCCTGGGTCCCATCCTGTTCCACTTCTTCATCAATGACCTGGATGAGGGGACAGGGTGCCTCCTCAGCAAGTCTGCTGATGATGCCAAGCTGGGAGGAGTGGCTGACACACCCAAGGGCTGTGCTGCCATTCAGAGAGACCTGGCCAGGCTGGAGAGCTGGGCAGAGAGGAACCTCCTGAGGTTCAACAAGGGCAAGTGGAGGGTCCTGCACCTAGGGAAAAGTAACCCTGGGCACCAACCAGTCCAAGCTGGGGCCTGCCCTTGTGGAGAGCAGCTCTGCAGAGAAGGACCTGGGAGTGCTGGTAGATGACAGGTTGACCATGAGCCAGCAATGTGCCCTTGTGGCCAAGGCGGCCAATGATCTGCTGGGGTGCCTTAGCAAGAGTGTTGCCAGCAGGTGGAGGGAGGTGACCCTGCCCCTCTCCTCAGCCCTGGGGAGGCCTCATCTCGAGTCCTGTGTCCAGTTCTGGGCTCCCCAGGACAACGGAGACATGGAGCTACTGGAGAGAATCCAGTGTAGGGCTGCAAAGATGATCAGAGGACTGGAGCACCTGCCCTGTGAGGAATGGCTGCGAGAGCTGGGCCTCTTCAGCGTGGGGAAGAGAAGCCTGAGAGGGGAATCTTCTCAATGTGTACAAGTAGCTGAAGGGCGGGTGTCAAGGGGACGGGGACAAACTCTTTTCAGTTGTCCCATGTGACAGGACAAGAGGTACTGGGCAGAAACTGAAGCAGAGGAAGTTCTGCCTGAAGGTGAGGGGGAATTTCTTCCCTGTGAGAGTGACGGAGCCCTGGACCAGGTTGCCCAGAGAGGTTGTGGAGTCTCCTTGTCTGGAGATATTCAAGGCCCACCTGGATGCAACCCTGTCTACCATGCTGTAGGTGACCCTACTGAGCAGGGAGGTTGGACTAGATGATCTCCAGAGGTCCCTTCCAACCTTACTACATCTACCACCATTCTAACCAACCACCATTTTCCATGATTTTTCAGGTGACTTTCTGTCTTGGAGACTTCTTTCCCTGGGCCAAACTTGGTTAATTGCCCAGCAGTTGCCTGGGGTGGGAGATGTGGACAGGTGATGATTTTAAGGCCTTAGTGGTTTGGGGATGGAGAAAAGATACTGAGAGTTTCTATTGGGTGGTGCTTGTTCGTTTTGGTAACTGGAGCTGTTGGCTAATTAAGAGCTGTTGGCTAAGTTCATCATGTTCAGGGTGATACCGGCTTCGGTTAATTATAACTCTTGTCTGACATCTCTTCATAGCCCCTAGGCAGCTTTCAACAAAAGTCTAGTGTTCTTTTTTTTCCCTTTTTGATTGCTGCATCACTTCTGGAGAGTCAGGTAAGGTAATTCTAAGGAATTCAGTCTTTAATTGAGCGTCTCTGTGAAACTCAGATCTCAGCATGTCTCCATCTGCAAACCTCCTAATGAAGTTCCCCCCAGTTATGGGTCACCCTTTGAAATCTTCGTACCTCAGTATCAGAGGCTTTTCTGAGGATGAAAACACAGAAACTCCTTCATTCAGAGACTTTTTTCTAAGCATTTCCATCTTTGTTTAGGCGCTTCAGTGAGGCAGGGTTTTGAGAGCTCCCGCAGCTTTCCTGGCTGAGACCTGCAGGTTGCAATATACATCTTAACACCTGTCCTCTGTTCCCAAAGCTTCATTTCCTTCCATCTGCACAGGAGGGAAAACAACACGATTATCTCAGAGGGGTCCTGAGGCTACACTTGCAATTATTGCTGCATCGGTGGCGCCTCCTTTTGAAGATCTTGAAGCTGATCTCACAATCCATCGTGAGCAGGGATTACTTTTTTGTACCTGAATTTAGTGCCCTGTCGTCTTTGGCTCTGGGCTAGATCTAGGTAGTGGTAAGGTTTACAGAGAGAGGTGGTGCCTTATGTTAAATCAGAGGGGCTACAGCTGAGGAAAGAAGAGAAGAACCTTTGGGAACAGATGACTTCAGGTGTGGCACAGAGAGCAAACTGGAAGCGAAGTCCTGGTGGGAACAGTTGTTCTGCATGTAGCTTAAGCTTATTTGGGAGTAAAGGAGGGAATTAGTAGTAGGAGAAGCAGTAAGCTAGTAGGTGTAAAGAGAAGAGATGTTAATTATCACACCCAGAAGAGCTCTGAATTTTGCTTCCCAAGGCTCATCTTCTGGGAGGATTTGTAGTTTTGTTCTAACATTGAGAGCAGGAAGCTTGCCTGGGTTTCTTGGCTGGCCCTTTCTGATTCCTGTGGCTGTAATGCCCTCTCCTGGCAGCTGTACTAGGGATTCGTTTCGTTTTACATTGCCCATTCAAGACCTAAAGCCTGAGTGTTACCTGCTGAAGGCAGCTAGTGCACGCTAGCCGGTAGGAGGTGGTTGTTATATTGTATTTGATGCCCCCAAGTGTCTATTCTCTTGCCATTGCCCCACATCCTCCATCTCCCCCTTTTCTCCTATCTTCTGAAGGCCAAATGCTGACTCCAATGTTTGTGTTCCTGTGCTTGGAGGAGTGCAAACCTCCCTCCGGCAGGAACCATCACAGGCCATGTGTGCAGCCATAAGGGTATCTAGGACCCGAGTGCACCTAGATTGAGCACAGTGGACAGGTAATGACCACTGTCTGGCTCCTCCTTCCAGGGGCTGTGCTGGCACAGGGGGGCAGTGACAGGGCTGAAAACTGCTTCCCCATCCTCTGCTCCAATTCTTTCACCAAGATCAGGGGTCCAAGGATGATGTATGATGTTTCCCCAGGTGGGAGTATCTACCCCTTTCTTCTAGCAGAAATTTCCCCAAGTAAATTCGTGTTTTCCAAACATGTTAGGCTCTAATCCTGCCTCCTACCCAAGGATTTGTTGTCTTTACATGTTTTGTAAGTAAAAGTTCTCTTCTCTTTTTAAAATACCCAAGAGAGATGTGCTTCTTCAATGAGACAGGCTGATGGGTTCCTGATGCTAGATCCTCATTCACACTTCACATGAGCTTTTTGCAAGACAAGTTTGAACGCTGGGCACAGGTTTCTGTGGCTTGAGTCCACCCTTATGCAGAGCTCAGCCTTAGGAGCTTGGAGTAAGACCCACTGCCTACTGCGCAAGGCCAAAAACCGAGGGCCTACGAGGAATTACTCTTTTATACTTGCTATATTCTTATTCTCTTCATTTAGGATCTCCTAATGACCCTTTCCGACAGGGTGTTTGATGTCCAACAGTGGCCTTTGGCAGTGGAGGTGTTGGGGCCTAGGAGGACCCCATGCTCCAGGGTGCTTCAGGAATACCCAGACACACCCATAATTGATCTCACCTCCTTTGGCACCACAAAGAGGCCTGTGCAGAGAGGGCTGAGCAAGCTGCAGACGGAGTTGGGGGCGATGCTGGGGAGAGAGAGAGACAGCAGTGACCCCATACCAGGTACCACCCAGCTCTGCTTTCCCCTCATAGTGGGAAGAGAGGGCTCGGCGCAGCCAGAGTGGTACAAGAGCCTTAGGCAGAGCTAGTGCCTGTGTCAGCATGCTGGGGAGAGGGATGTCTCACCACAGTCCTGGCCTCTACTTGCCTGGGACACTTGCACAAAGGATAAAAAGTGCCCAGTAACATCTCTGCCCATCTGCTGGACTTGTCCTGGGAATGGCAAGTGCCACCCAGGAGGCTCTGTGGTGACAAAGCTGCAGCACCAGCATCAGCCCAGGGTGTGGGAGAGATGGTTTAACCAGTGCAAGTGGTGGGAAGCACCTTTGCTACCTCAAAATGCAGCACCAAATCTGAGCCCCTCACAGAACCCAGTGGAGCTCAGGAGCAGATGTCCCCTTGCTGTGTGGTTTCCTGAAGGATGACCAGCATGATTTATGACCAGGGTGCTGGTATGAGGTAAAGACCTTGCTGTGATGTCCCCACTGAGAAGCAGCAAGATGTCCCTGCCACCCACAGGTGCCTCCTCAAAGGTGAGGGGTTCATCAGGGAAGGGACTAACATAGTTCTTCAGGATTCATCCAGCAGAGGATCATCAGGCAGGAGGCCCAAACTGAGCTGGCTTCTGTGTCTCGCCACTTCAAGCACTGAGGCTCTAGAAACAATCTCTTGATGACGGTGTGACCTGCCCACCAGGATGAGCACAGTGGCTGTTTCACACAGGTGGATGGCGAATTCTTGCCACTAATCCAAAACCAGGTCATGGCAAGCGCATGCTGCCCTGGCAGCGAGACGGGGATGTGGGCCAGCTACAGGAATGGCAGCGGCCCACTATAATCCAGAGCTACGCAAGGATGCGGCAATGGTCAAAGCAGGAGCACCTTTCTCTGGAGGCAGCAGGAGGAAAAGGTGCAGAGCTGTGTCTCAAGCTCCCATAAAACAAAAAAACAGAGGTGCTTTACTCCTGAAATCCGGCAAGTTCCCCCCAGCATTTGCCACGTCGCCTTGTTCAGGTGCAGAAACATTTAGCGTTTTCCTGAGCTTTTCCTTGGATGCCTCAGAGCTGGTTTGTTGGACCCTTTTCTTCCTCACTGACCCTTGCATTTTCTTTATCTCTCTGAGACTTCCCTAGACCTTCAGGGTAAATCAAGTTGTGAGCTCCTGTCTTATCTGGGTAGTCTGTGATTTCTGCCAGGAAAGAACAAAATGACGCAGTTGCACAAAGAATAGCCATGAAAGAGGACGGTCTTTCACCCTCTTTTCATAATGCTGTATAAAACAGTCCTTGCTCCCAGAAGCAGTCAGCCCTGCCGTGGCAGAGGGGGTGGCGAGGAGTTGCTGCAGCAACCGCTGCGAAAGGCAGAGAGTTTGTCGCTCGGGGCTGGTTGGCTTTGAAGTGCGGTGTGAAAACTCCACCGTCTGCCCTCCGACCACACAATGCAGCTTGTATTTGTGCCATGGGACCTGTTTTTGCAAGGCACAGCCCATCTCTGAGCCCCAGGACGGGGCCTGTTCCTTCCTCTCATCTGCTCCGAGAAGTTCAAGGACTAAAACTGTTGTTCTCTAGTTTGGTCTGTCCCATCGCATCCTTCCAGATCAACCGGGGTAACTTTCAAATCGGTGGGGTTTCTTCTCTGGGCAAAGTGATTTAGAGCTTAGTTTATACGACCAGAAGCAGAATTTGGCCCCAGAAGAAACTGGCTGACAATTCTGGCTGCCTAAAGTTGCTTTCTGAGTTTGAATTCAGACCCTTTAGACTGAGTTTCAGTGGCTCACACTCACTCCTGAAGAAACTGTTGAGTGTCTGGCACGTCTCCATGGGCTTCACTTCTCTACAGCTTTATTCACTGTGACTCGGGAGAGGGCAGCAGCATTTCCTGGGAGCAAGCGGGCTTCAAAATATAAATCACCCCAGGCTCCAAGTAGCCTTGTTGTCCCCTTTCAGAACCTGAGAAATAGTGGTGAAGGAGATGTCCTTGGGGCTTGCCAGCATCATGCAAAAGCTGCTGCTCCCCATTCGCACAACGATGCTGCCTTACTGATGTGCTGAGTTGCCCCACGCTGCTATCCTGCAAGAGAGCAGAGGCTGGTGTTCGGATTAGCGCGGGTCAGCTCTTCCTCCTCCTGCCCTCCTCCGTTATCGCTCTTGGAAAAGCAAACGCGTGCTGAACGGTGCAGTTCCTGTAGTTAATCTCGCGGGGATGTCTCTACCTGCGTGAGTCACCTGCTCTCAAGGCTCTGCAGCAGCACATTGTGCAACCTGGTGCCGGGAGGGGTGTAAGCGCAGCCATTCCCACAGCACATAAGAGTGCTCGGCCTCACAGGAGACCTGGGCCATGCCGACGCCGGAGCGGGGAACAGGGAGGTTGTGAGCACAGGGTGGGATGTGGGTTTTAGTAGGAGAAGGCAGTGGATGGAGGGCCTGGCTTTGGTGAAGCAGGGAGTGTGCTGGCAAAGAGGTGGGGGGATGTGAACGTGTGCATTTCTTGATGAAATACAGCTTTGGGTTCCAAATCTTGGCCAGCACCCTGCGCAGGGAGACCATTGCTGTACTGACGCTCCCTGTTCATGCTGCTTCCACCATGATTTTATCTTCTGCAGACGCAAACTGAGTCAAAACTCGCCAGGGTTCAAGGCCAACCTCCCCTGCAGATGTGCCCTCTTTAAGTGGGCTTTTATAGCACTAGGCCCTTGCAGATGTTGTTTATGGCCCCATAAACTTCAGGGCTGGGCTTGCTGATGGCAGGGCTCCAGCAGGTCCTGATGTGATGCTGACGGGGGTCTGGATGAGGCCCATCGCACCAAGCATGTTAACAACCCTGCTCACTTGCCTTTGCTGACAGCTGATGGAAGGGCTGGGGCACAGGTTGATGATTTTCTGATAGAGATAAGCTGCTGAACTCTGAGCTGAAGATACTGGCGATAGAGCAGCCTCTGCCCTGCCAGGGAGTCATTTGTCAGGTGTATGCAGAGCAAATTGCAGCATTAAAGGCTTTACATCTCTGCACCCAGAAGAAAGGGCAGGATGCAAAAGGGCAGTGTTATTTCAGGGCTGAGAACAGGGATACCTGGGGTCTCCTCCGCTTGTTTGGGGGTGCGGTTATGGTTGTGTTTTAAAAGGTCACCCTCGCTGGTTTTTCAAGGCTCTTTTCTTCACAGCATGGAGAGGAAGATGTTGCTCAGTGCTACCCCCTTATCCCATACATACCTCATGGAATCTGTCCATACCACGAGGATGCAGTAGTTGGAGGAAAGGCCACACATCTGAATAAGCCTCGGGAAGGACAGCGGTGAAGCCTTTTGAGGAGATATTTCTGTGAGCACTGACCTTGCTCTGGGCTTTGAAGGCAGAACAAAGCTCACAAACTCTCTAGCTTCTTCACTATTCCTTAAACTTGCTGGGCCACCACCACGAAACGTGTCCTGCTCTGTGGGGCTCGCTGGGCAGGGACCTTTGAGAACAGAGCATGGCCCTGTGATGAAGCTGCGTTCAGCACAGCCTTCAATGCAATCTGCATCAGAGTCTCCTTGAAGACCGCCTGCTTGTGACTCTCCTGGAGAGCATCAGGCAACACGGATGTTCAATGGGCTGGAGACAGGACTGGGTCCTCAACAGGAGCTGAATGCAGCCATGGGTGACACCACAGGAACTAGATGTCTATCAACTTGCCCCAAGCCTGTTCCAGCAAAGTCTTTGATTAGAGGTTTGGACACTACGGTGATGGCTGCGGTGTAAAACAACCTGAAATTAGAGCTGCCCTAGCAGTAACAGCTCAAAGAAAAAGCAGAATGAAGAGAGAAAAAGAAATGCATCCCCTTGAAAAGGACAGGCTGCAAGAGTGTGGCGTTGTAGCTGCACTCTCAATTATGTTTAGATTACGTACAGTTAAGCTATGTGGGAGCGAGGGATCGTCCAAATCCTTACAGGACCCACACGACCCTGTGGGTGGTCCTGGCTGCACCCCAGGACCCAGAGGGAAGAGCTCCAAAATTGGTGGACACGTCCCAGATGGCCCAGGGCCTCCTGGATTTACTTGCTCATACTTGGGCTGGTGTTCTCCTGGACTTCTAGTAGTCCACAGAAATATCCAGACATCCACAAACCTGAGCTCTTCCTATATATGGTTAAAAATAAGAGGTAGCTACAGGGGAGTGCCTGCTTTGCATCTTATGGATGGGTGGAGAACTTCTAGATCATTTTGTCCTACATAAATGTACTACTAAGGAAAAAAAAGCCAGTAAGTCAACTTTGGAGATCCAAACTGCTGGACACCAACCTGCAAGGTACTTCAATTCTCCTTATATTTCATCAGTGCAATTGGCCTCCCTAGTCTCATGTTTTCCTGTTATCAGGTTTTCAGAAA
Organism: Rhea pennata; assembly: GCF_028389875.1. Lineage (NCBI taxonomy): Eukaryota > Metazoa > Chordata > Aves > Rheiformes > Rheidae > Rhea > Rhea pennata. The sequence goes on from NC_084663.1 coordinate 212,838,298, forward strand.
TCAGACCATAAAACAAGTAATATTTCCGGTGGTCCACACACAGTCTCATGCTATGTCTATACACCCCAGACAGCTGCATGTTAGCTTGATCACGTACAAAACCAGCTGCTTTTACGTTCAGCACACACCTTACAGTGCCCTAATTTATTTAATATTCTAAGATGAAAAGGAAATGGTGGTATTTTAGGATCCAGTGTTACCTGATGATTAGCAACGTTGCTTTTACAGTAGGAATATTGCATGTCCTATGTTCATCACTAGGTTTCAGAGTGAATGAGGCTGTCACCTCTGCAGCCCATTTCTGAGCACAAAACTTCCAGATAGAAACTCATCTTTGTAGCCTGAAAGACTTAGAAACTGCTGGACCATCATTTATACCCTGTTTCTTCCCCTCTGTATTTGTTACTTGTTTTTGAGGGACCTTATGGTCTATCTTTTCATCTAAGAAGAAAACTCAGTATGTGAGAGACAACAGGGATGAAAACACTGTGCAACTGGTGTTTCAGAAACAGCTCTCTGGGGTTAGGGGTGAAATTTCTTTCATCTCTTGTGCAGCAAAGAGCTATTCAGAAGGAGGAGCTGTGTGAGGTTGCATAGCTTTCTAATCTGAGAACCTTTACAGATGCCTTTCTAAAAGGCCCGGGCAAACTCAAGCTCAAAAATTTACTAGAAGTTGCAAAATGCAATCACACAAACTGCTTTTGTTTTGCTGATCTGCCCCTCATCCCCTCCAAAAGACATTATGTCTCTAATAGGATTTAGATATTAGAGCCAAAAACACTGCAAAAAAAAAAAAAAAAAAAAAAAAAAAAATAACCGATGTTCATGTTTGGGGCAGTTTAAAAATCTGGTACAGTGGAATCTTTCTGGGAGCTTACAGATGTGGGAAATGAGGATGTTTACAGAGGATGTTTAATAGTGGTTTTAATTCAGAGGATCAACAATGACATGTCTTGCCCACATCTCCTTTGAGGTATTTCCACAGACCCCATCTGCTGGACATGAACTCTGCCAGGGCAGCATTTTAATATCAGCCTTCCACGTTCTGCGTGGCTGTGCGCCGGGCAAGGGATCAATCAAACCGAGTTTTGCCTGGGACACCCCAGCTTCTCCCAGAGCCATACGGTGAGAGCTGCCCACATCCCATGATTAGACTTCAGGTTTTCCAGCCTTTGGGACTGAATTTATTAAGCCCCACGTGGCCCCTCCTACCGTGGGAGGGACGGCTCCAGCCGCCTCGCTAAGACTGGGTGTCATACAGCGGTGCCACCATTCGGGTCCAGGAGTGTGACAAGCAAAGGACGCAGCAATCCAAGTGAGGCAGAAGACAAAAATAATCCCTCCACGTGCATCCCGGAGAGGTAAGTGAGCTCGTCCGTCCTACTGCTAAAGATGTTTGCGTGCTTGATGAAATACACCTCTCCTGGCTCTTTCCTGCCTGCCATAAAAGTTAACACCGTGTGTATGGGGGATTTCCTTGACTTTTCCCTTTGGACTTTTGAGTGTATTGGTTGGGATCCGACAGCGGGTGATTGACCTGGCTTCTGCCTGAACTGCAGCGAGAAACAAAGCTTGAAGTGCCGGAGAATGGGGAGAACCAGTAACAAAAGCTTCCAATGGAGAGCGAAGGGGATTACTTGATAGCGGGAGGATTTCAGTAGACTTGGTGGGGGCCCCCAACCACCCCGTGAAGACAGAAAGGCTTGGTGGTACTTATCAGTCCAGCTTCACTCCTTGGGTATGCACCAGACAAATTCGCTCTAACCTGTTGAGGAGAGAAAAGGGAGCAGGGATGAGACATGAGCAACGGGTGGCCGGTCGGGTGGTTTGAGCTGGGATGGTTGGTGGGAGGGAATTGGTGGTGAAACATTTGTAATGCCTCCGATAAAGGGCGGTTTCCATAGTAAAACGGATAAAGAGCCTCTTTCTCTTTCTCTCTAAGAGCCTGCCTAGCGTGTGAACCGGGAGGTTGATTGGGGAATAAATAACCCATGAAATGGTAACATCTGGCAACAGCTGTAAATAATCAGAACCTGGCTAGAAAGGCTGGGAACGACATGGGACAAAAGCAGGCCGGCCTGACTTTTCCCCCGCGGCTGCAAATTGCTACGTGAGTTTTGGTGTGCAACTGTTTTCTTCCTCTAAGTTGGATGCCTTGGCGGTGGGCCAGATGCTGGTGTCTGTTACGCAGGTGTAAATCAGGAGGGAGAGCGAGTCCTGGGGAGCTGTGCTGGGTTTGCAGTTGAAAGCAGGATTTGACCTTCATTTAGATTGCTGTTGTCCAAATACTTACACCTCACTTGTAGGTATAAGTGCAATTAGCAGTGAAATGAGTGAATTTTGACTTCTAGGAAAGACTGAATTTTAATTCGGGATTGGGTGCTCGGCTAATATAAACCAGAGGACAGGCACCAGGCCAAGTCTGAGCTGGACAGTGCAGATTTGCACTAGCGTGGTGTATATCACCTCCTGCTAGCTGATTTTACTCTTTCTTTGGCAACCCTAATCTCACAATTGTCCAAATATAGTGTCTCTCAGGACTTATCCTCACACACATGACACCAGGTGGAAGGGCAAGAGAGAATGGAAATGATTTCCTACAGCTGCTCAAAGCTTTTTAGCTACACTTAACAAAAAATGCAGAGTGTACCAGGAGACCAGCTGTATTTTAATTAAAAAATTGTTCCAAATGTGAAATGAGCCAAAGCAGTCACTTCCTTTCCAACCTCGCTGCTGTAATGTTTAAAAGGTGTGTAGGATTACCAGCGCAATTTGGAAACTTTGCAGAAAAATAAAAAATTCAGTTTCATGACCAGTCCTGTCATGAACACTTTCTTACGCCATGACATTAGGACTAAGGAGATGACTAGTGTCTTTTGAGCTTTGCACATCATTTTCTGTGATGAAATTGCAGGTCTTGAAAACACAGAAATTTGGTGATAACTTGTGAGATTATCTGCAGTTTAGAAAGTGTCTCTACGCAAGCAGTTATTGTACAGCAGGCCGCAACGGCAGCGATGCTGTACAGCAACGGCCTTGCTTCAGCCTGCCCAGCCTGGAGTACAGTCTTGCGAAACTTTGAGGCAAGAGGTCCGTATCTCAGCTTGGAGTGACCAGCTGGCTCACAGGACTGCTCCAGAGACCCCTGTGCTGTGCAGTAAGGCAGGGACTTCCACTGTTTTTTAAAAGACCAGGTAGGATAGGGAGCTGGGAACATCCTTTGGGCTCTATCTCTCACCAGATGAAAGGAGAGGGAGCCAACGTGGGTACAGCGGCTCAGAGACAAGTTCTGTGACATTGCTGCCTCGGTCCACAGCATCCTGGATCATCCCTCCATGCCAGGCTGGTCTCTGAGAGCAGCAAAAGCTTGGTCTCCATGTTGCAACTTCTGCTCCAACTTCAGACACCTCGTGAGAGGGAGCTGAGCAGACTGCCTGTAGGTGCTCATCTGTTTGTTGTCACATCCTCATCTCATTCTTCACATGCTAGGCTCCTGCTCTCCCACCAACATTCAAGGAGGAGCCACAGCTGGTTGCTTTTTGGCTGCTGATGTGTTGGCATTTGATGAGACTTCCCTGCCCACAGAGGGTGGCCCTTGGCTCATGTATCCTATGACTCCCCTTACAAACAGGACCTCAGTGTTTGCAGCATTTCAACCCTTGCTTGTCCTCTGCAGGAAGAGGGAGGGGAGACGAAAGAGTGATGCTTTGGAGGGCTGAACAGATTCACAGTATCATGCCTAGTTATCTGGTCTCTTACTGCTCACCCTGCAAGGGATGTCCTGTGTTCCTATCATATGTTTTCCTTGCAAGACTTTGTGGTGTTCCCAGAGAAGACACTGGTTTAAGCTTGAGGAGGACCTGTGCTCAGGGTCAGGAAGGACTCTTCATCCTGCTGGCCCAGGCCCTTTCTGGTGGTTGGCCGGCTGTAGTCTGTGCGAGCATGCACCATGCTATAACAAGAGATCGACGAGGAACCCTTTCCTGCACTCCTCTTCTGCAGGCCTTGTGCCATTGCGGCATGGCAGTTCCTTTCTTTAGTCATTCACCATGACAGGGTGAACTGTAGCTCACCTGGAGCAGCCAGGGAGATATGGCCAAGTTGGGTGGGGGGAACACATCCGTTTGTGAAAGGCAGGAGGGTCACCAGAGAAAGCATCCAAATGCCAGGCAGTGGCAGTGCTGGGGCTGCTGCTTGTGGAGGCAGCCGTAACGTGAACTCTGCTGGTGGGCTGCAGTAAGAGGAAGAACAGATCTGCACCCAAGGCACGGCACGGGAGCAGTCTGAGTCCTTGCTGTATGCCTGCACGCTCAGGATAGAGTCTAATTGCTTACGTAGAGATGTCTTTGAGTCAGCCTCTTCCTTACTCTGCCTCATTTCCTCCATTCTCTAATGCAACTGTGAGCAATTCTTTGTTTCTTCAGCCTCCATCTGCTCTCATTAGGCTGTAAGTCCCTGGAAGGTTTTCAATCCCTAGTAAGTTTGTGCAGCACCAAGCACCGCTAGGCTTCAGTCCCAGCAAGGGGCCAGCAAAGGCCTCCATAACAAGTAACAGGTCCAGTCCTCTCTGCTCCTGCAGCCCTCGCTGCTGCCACATGATTCAGTCCAGTCCTTTCAGCAGCTGCTCCTAATCACTGAACTTATTTTGGAAAGCCTCCAGAATCTGAGAAATAAAAGACACTTTATAAAAGGAAGGGGGGAAAACAGGCAAGGGCAATTGCTTTTAAAAAGGCTACTTACTTCTTAAGATGTACTCACTACTGATTAACCTTCGCTCTGTGAGCGCTTTAATTGATTCATGCCTTAAAATGGACAGAAAAGTTCTATGGGGTCACAGAGGGTCTCATAAACAGTCTGTTTCTCTGCAAAGTTTAAAGACATTTTGGCTGGGAAAAATATCTTGCACAAAATGCAGGTGAATGATACCAACACATTTTTCTCCTTCTGCTTCCCTTAGGCCATCTACACCCCCATCTTAGCACAATACTGCTCCAAAATCTTCTTTCCCTCCCCTTTGCTACCAGGCTGAGCCTATTCTTCCCTCCTCTGCGCTTTGCAGGGAGTGATGATTTTGGGCATCAGTTTTTGGCCATTTTGTGAGAATGAGGTCATACAGCATTGGGAACTACTACTGTAAGTCAGCCTGTTGGTATCTTCCATGTGGCCTCAACTGTGGGACCAGATGGGACCATCTGTGGTCCTCATGACCGCTTCATTCAACCACGCATGGTGAATTTCTGTGGCTGCTCTTTGTAGGATGCTTCTTCTGGCACCAGGAGAGCACCTCCAGCAGGAGGAACTGAAGTAGGGCACTTTACTGGAATACACCCATAGCAAAGTGGGAGACAACCCTTAAACAGTGACTGGCCTTTGGCTCTCCATGCTGCTGGTTGTGTGGCGAGCAGCAGCCACATCCACCTCTGTTATTGCAAAGCTTGGGGTGAGGTGCACATGGCAGAAAACCCCCTTCAGACAGAGGTGTTTGGTGGCCTGGAAGGAAGAAAAATGCTATCTGCAGATAAGAGGGGATTTAACAGAGATTCATAAAACATAATCTTGATGGAAGTGCCACCAGGCTTGGTGTTAGGAATGCCAGTCTGGAATGGGAGTAGAGCAAGAGGCCCACCAATTCCTACCCGGTCCTGTCCAACAGATGGGTGGATGGTGACTGCCCAGAAACACCTTATCAGCTGAGGTGGCTGCATGTCACATCTCTATTGGTGGCAGAGCCCACCTGCCTTATATCTGTGGGGATTTGTCCTGAGGATTTGTTATTTTTGTATGAGAAGATGAAGACTGTGAGAAACCAGCAGGCATAGGGTGGAGGGAAATCAAGAGTGGGGACAGTGGCAGTGGGAATGAGAAGCACTTGGGGATGCCAGCTGCCTGCAAAAGGCTGTGTGCTGCCAACTGGCCTTGAGCTGTCCTTGTTACTAGTAGTTGTAGAGCCCTCACACCTCAGCCTGGGCCCAGTCATCCAGGGCTGGCTTGCCAGTATCGGGGGAGCTAAACTGAGCAGCAATGAGATCCTTTATGAGTTCGAACAGCATCTGGCTCTCCCAGAGCCTGTGGAGGGACTGGGAAATACATTTTCTTTTTAAATCCCATTAACTGAAGTCTACCTAGTCTGAGCTTTTCTATGGGAGAGCCTTCTAGGCAGCTGTGGGCTTTGGGACCCAAAGGCTGAAGCTGTATCAGGACGGTTTGTGAAATTCAGGATACAGATGCTCCTCAGATGTGAACCGAAAAGGTCCCAGGGCTGAGTTGGGCTCACTAGGTTTGATTGATGAACTTCTCTTCATTTTGGGCTGGATTCATGCCCCAGCACTCTGGGCATCTGCAGGGGCAATTCATGTTGTCTTGCTTTAGATGTCTTAGATGAGTTGAGTTGCGCCTATTTCTGTTCACTGACTGTACCAGGAGTTCAGGTTGAATACTCAAATGTGGATATAAGTCCAGCCCTCCTCTTCCAGTAAGACCAAAGGAAGAATTAACACAATAATACCAAGCTCTTTAACTGTGGCTGAGTGCTGATCCAGCAGCACTGACTGTGCTCTTGTGTTCTGGGTGCTGTGAAGGTCTGCCGGTCTCCTGCATACACGAGCAGATTTTTCTGCATGGGGTAATGCCCATGCAATGAAATCTGCAGAGCTCCCTGCCCTGCTGTGCAGGCCCCTGTGGCTCACACCAGTTTATGCATCATTCAGAAGACAGATGAAAATCCAGTGAGGTGTACAGTCCTCATCTGCTGCTTTCATTGTGCTTTTGATTCATCCTGCCTCACAGAAAATGGTAGAGGAAACTAATGTTAATGAACAGAAAGGGCTGCTCTATTTTACAGAGGGGAAACTGAGGCTCTGAGTGACTTGGCACAGGTGCCTTTGTAGGCTGGTGGCAGGACAGGGGACTTTTAAATATGGATCCTGGATGTCAGGCTATCCTTCCACTCTTAAGTTAGTCCAAAACTCTGAAATGACTTACGCAGAAATCTAATAGTGCTTGCTTAGTTAGGAAGTGCTTCACTCTGGGAAAGGGCAAAACTGCGTTTTTGTGATATGCAAACGGACCAGCCTGGGTGCATCTGGGTACTGCAGAGAGCTAGGAAGAGAAATCTTTGGCCAGCAGCATGGAAAGCACCCTTCCTCTGTTTCTCCTCCTCTCATCGCAAGGGTATTTCGCTCTGAGGCCTGAACTTTAACACCCGCAGCTGGGGGGAGGGCCAGCGATGGGGGCTTCAGAGCGGTGACTGTTCAGGGCCCCTGTCCTTTGTCCAGGCTGAATAGCGCTCTGCAGAGCTGCCGGGCAGAGGTATGTGATCTGCAAAGCTCATCCCCCCCCCCCCCCGCTTTTGGCTGCCGGACAAAGTCTTCCCTTGGAGATGGTGCTCTTGGCTGAATACGGCCCTTGGGGGGCTGTGGGGCTGCTGAGGGTCGTTTCCCCACCACCACCATGCTGCTTCCCAATCTCATCATCTCTCCTTAGCAGCAGGGCACAAAGAGTCGCTTAGCAATTCACAGGAGCAGAGAGGGAGGCGAGCCAGGACGTGCTGAACTGCACAAAATAGGATTTATCTTCAAAGAAAATTTGCCACCCCCTTTCTGAGCTCTTTTTGCAAGGGATTTAATCCTCCCCCCCTCCTCCCCAGGCACTCGGCAAACTGTGAGCCGTGGGAGCACTTTTTGCCTCCCCACAGTTGCTTTTCGATGCTGGGAGGGCGACTTCTTAGCAAGTTGGGCCACCCCGCGACAGCGCCCAGGTTTGTGCTCCAGCGGTTCAGGTCCGAGCCCTGCCGCGTGCAGGCGGCCGCAGGGCAAGGCCACTGCCCGCAGCGCCGTTCGCAGCCGTGAGCGAGGCCAGGGCAAAAGCCCCGTCTTTTCCCGGTGACCGTGGCTACCAGCGACGAAGCCCGTGGAGCGGAGCTTCGTATCAAACCGGCCAGCCTGTCTCCGTTTCAGGCTGGGTCTGGGCCTGAACCAGGAGGTGTGAGCTCATCGGTGCCGCCGGTTCGCCGCTCGGCTGAGCAAACCGGCGCACGGACGCGGACGTCTCTGCCGTCCCGCGGCTGGGGCCCGCACCTGGCTGGGTGGGTGGGGTGGAAGGTCTCCTCCGTGGAGCAGCTGCGTAAGAAGCTGTTCCTGACACTGTTCAGCGACTAATTTCCGCCCTTGCCCATCTACATGTCCCAGAGGACAGACTCCCGCTTCCTCGGAAGGCCAGTCCTCCGCACAGGTGGGACCCCAAGACTGAGCTAAGCGGTCCCCAAGCTTATGGGTTATAACTAAGCTATATGACGGAGCTCTGGAAGGAAGGAAGGGGGAGTGGGAAGGAGGAGTGGAACCTTCCAGAAGGTGGGAAGGAGGGGTGGAACCTTCCAGAAGGCAGTGTGTGTGGGGGGGGGGTGGTGGTGGTGCCTTCCTAAAAGGGAGGGTGGAAACTACCAGCAGGTGGGGAGGGGGGTGGAACCTTCCAGAAGACAGTGGGGGGGTGGAACCTTCCTAAGGTGGTGGTGGGAGATGGAACCTTCTAGAAGGGGGGGGGTGGAACCTTCCAGAAGATGGGGGTGGGTGGAACCTTCCCAAAGTGGTGGGGGGAGATGGAACCTTCCAGAAGGTGGGGGTGGAACCTTCCAGAAGGCCGGGGAGGATTGGGGTAGTGGTGGTGGTGGAGAACGACCCGCGGCTCGGGCAGTCGTTTCCTTGGGGCAGCACGCGTTAGCGCAGCCCGCCGAGTGCTTTGGTGCGGAGACGCCGGTCTGACTTCGGATTAAGTGAGGCCTCCGCTGCCGACGGCGCGTTAGGAGTCATCCCCAGGGACCGGACGTCGCGGGGGAGAAATAGGCCCCAAACCTGAGGGGTTATTGTAAGGCTACCTTGAAGGATTAGATAGCAGCTGAGACTATTTTTTTTTGGGGGGGGGAGGCTAGTGAAAAGAGGGATACGTGCAAAATTTTGGTTCAACTTTGGAGCAGCTGAGGCCTCTCTGGAGTTGTTCGGCTCTGGGATGAAGCCAGGGATTAAGGCACCTTTGATATCCTCAGTTCTCCTGGTCAATGTGTGGCTTTGCTTTAAGGCTGATAGCCCCCTCGGAGTGAGATTAGCCTGTCCCCGTTCAGATGGGAACAGCCCCAAGGCTGGTTGCCTGCAGGCCCCCTTTCGGCTATGGGGGGGGAAGAAGCTCTTAGATGTCCTCCGTGACCATCTCTGAGCTCACTGGGAGGTCCCAGGGCACAGGTCAGCTCGCTCGGGGACGTGTCCAGAGACAGGCTGGATAAAGCTGCCAGTGGAAGCACCTTTTTGATCCTGGAGGATCAGGGCAGCCTTTATGAACAGCTGAGATTGCCAAGGTCTAAAGTGAGGGGGACGGATCAGCAAGCTTCATGGAGGACTGGCTGGTCCTCCATGAAGCTTGCCTGAAACTCCCTCCTTTTTCCTAAAAAGGCTTCATCTTGCAGAGTGCTCAGGGGGAGGACTCCTCTGAGAGGCAGCTCTGCTTCCCAGCAGATTTTGTGGCTGTGGTTTTGGCAGTGAACCATAGTCCAGATGATACTGGCATATAGCCTGGCCTCTTTCTGTGATCTCTTACTTTGAGTTCCTGCCCTCAGCATACCTCTGTGACTAATGCTAAGTCAGCTCTTCCCAAATTCATCCAGTCCTGTGCACAGAGTGTCAGTCAGACTCCTTTGAGTCTTAACACCAGTAAACCGGTAAAAACCAGTAAACCTCATGTCCTCAGGGCCAAATGCAGTCCCAGACCTGGCTGATTCAAGGATACAAAGGTGGCATCTTGCTTCAGCACTTGGAGATATATGCAAAAAGCTTGAACTGAGCTAAAAAAAGCTTGAGGCTTTGAGCGGCGTTACTGAGTCAGTATTGGATCTTGGTGAGGAAAAGCAAATTGACCGCACAAAATTGATTAGTTGTATCAGAAAATCATGTCGTTAACATTTCATGTATCCACAGAGAAATCTAGCTCTCACTAGACACTGGAGCTCAATTTTGAGCAGGCCACACCACCCATTTGAAGCACAAGCTCGTGCTGGATGTTTCAACCCTTAGACTTTAGTGCAAAGACTTCTCTGTGATGGGAGTAAGTTGCCATGTAACCCTAATGGGTACAAGATTTCCATTCTATTTTTAAGTTAATTTGTTTGAAATGGGCTTTGATTATTTGTGTTTGTTCAAATTGTGGTCACATGTTACAAAATACTGGGCATTAACCTTTGTGAAGACCTCACAGTTGCCATGAAAGCTACAGCCATTCCATGTTGGAGGTGTCCTAGAACAAATGAAATCAGGAAATACTGTGCCTGCAAGAGCAGAAGCTGGTTTTCCTCATTAATCTCTTCTACATTCATTCTTTATTTCCTTTGCTAAGCTCTATCATTTATTTGCAGTAGTTGTTGTGACCTTCTGTCTCAAAGTCAGCAGCTATTCAGTTCATGAGATGTACTTCACACATTTTTGTCTCTAGCTGTACATATTCCCTGGGATCCAACAGAGAAGTGAGATGTAATTAGGACTTAGAAATAAACTGTTGAAGATCTTTGTGATAAATTACCATGTCATCTGCCAGGGAAAGGAAAGTGTGTAGAGCATATTCCATATCATAGGGCGGTTATGTCTATCTCTGTTTTATATGAGCCTTCTTCATTTTCAGTGTTAAACCACTTCAGTTCCTCAAGGAGAAACTGAAGACAGATGATGGTGAAATAAGAGCAATTCTAGACTGTGATCCAAATTCTCCAGTTTTAATTCACATGTTTTAATTCATGTGACTTCAGTGCAGTGCTACACAACAGCCAGGGCTGCCTTTGGTGCCCCTGGCTGTTTGTGACCGAGGCAGCCCTACAACTAAAGACCATTTCCACTCCAGTGGGCAACAATGCACCCTGCAGTTCAAGCAAGTGCAGACAAAGCCTTGGGAGGAGGAGAATACAGCAGGGCAGACTCTGTAGAATAGAAATGCCAGTTTAGAAGATGCTCTTAGCTGAGCTTTTCCAGCTGATGGTGAGGTCTCTGTGCAGCTTACAGCAATGGCTTGATTTAAGAGTTGCAGTAATTTTAGATCACTTTTCGAGCAAAAAAAAAAAAGCGGTGCCTTTTGCTCTCATGCTCCTTGCCAAGGAGCATAGTGACTAACCAGCAGCATACCAGAGTGTTGGTTTTTCTGCTTCACATCTGCTGGGGTGATGCTGTTGTTACAGATCTGGAAATGATTCCCCAGGGAATGGTGGAATGGCACTGGAGGTCCTCACCCATATGAGCTATTTTACCAGCGTTTGCACCACAAGAAAGGGGACCTGTGGGTGCAGGGAAGGCTCAGCTCGGCTTGAAGCATCTCCCAACAAGATCTCTGCATGGGGATGGAGCTGCATGCACTGCAAACACCTGAGTTACCTCTGATGTGAAGACATCTTTTCAGAAGCTGCAGTGTTCTTTCCCAAGGCTCCTTGCTGTGGGTGCTTGGCTGGGGGACACAGCATGTGGGCATCCCGCAGCAGAGGGAGAGTGTCAGAGGGCAGTTGTCCATGTGCCAGGCTGATCTGATCTGGTAGTGTGTGGTTCATCTGAACTGAAGAGTTTAGCATTGTTTACATCAAAGTTTTTCAAAATCTGTTTAGTGAATCTAATGTTTTATGGCAGCTCCCTTGTAACTTACCCTTAACCCTAGTCATTCATCTGCCTTTTTGAGCAGAGCCTTGTGCCTTAGTGTGGGATTCTCCTTCTCTCCAAACCCCTTTGAAATGGTGTTAGGAGCAAAGCTGGCCTCACCCCTATCTGCTGCCCGCATCAGGCTTCATAGGCCATCATCAACAAGATGTCTTGTTCAGGGCAGGCTTGCTATGCTGAGGTGCTGAGAATTAAGTATCTCTGTATCTCTTGCATGGCTGCTTATACCCTTGCATTTTTCTTTCCAGATCTCTTCCTACAGCTGACTGGAAAATGTGATTGTAATAGCTGGAAAGACCCTTTTACTCACCTGCCCATGTATTGTAGGATTTTTTGTTGGGAGAAGCTGGGTGGATGCAGGACAAAGGAAAGGAAGAGAGCATGGCCTTGAAAGCCCCAAGGAGAAAGCTATTGCTATAGGGGGATGCCAAAAGCCTCAAGGAGAAAGCTATATGGCAATGCCAGATCTGGCATCTCTTTGTACCTATTTATCCCATAAAAGCTGAAAGCGACAACTCCACACTGAACCAAAAAAGAGAAGAACACTTTCTCCTTGCTTGTGCACATGCCTCTCAAATGTGTTCCATTCACAGTACCTTCTGCATTTAGGCTGTCCAGCTGAATATGTTTCCTGCTTTTTCTCTCCTGCTCTTTCTCCACCATCCTCCTGAGGCTATTTTTCATGCTTTTCATCACTCACTGTCAAGCGGTGGGAAATGAACAGTCCCATACAACTGCCTGCAATTAAGGGGACTCTTATCTGTGAGCAAATAAAGTCTCTGTTTGTCAGGGAAAGACCTGAGGCCTCTTGGGCTCGCGGAGCCGAGAAACACGAGAAACACGTGTTAACCGCTTTCACGGCTCATTTACTGAGGAGTCCTAAGCTTTGCTCTCCTACTTACATATTTTTTTCCTGCTTGCTCTTTGCTCTTATGTTTTTCTGAGTAAGTGGATTCAGCGTTTTCCCTCTCCCTTCTCCCTCTACCCTTGCCTAGTGGACGTGGGCAAGAATTGCAAACAACCTCTAAGCTTTAGGAGCATTCTGCTTCAGATTTAAATCTAGATGCAAGCACCATTGTTGAGGCCTCTTCCTGTGTCCTAGTGATGGCCGAACGGCTCCAAATCCTAACACAAATCTCCTGTCTTTTAGACCTATTACTTACCATATGTTGCAATGATGTTTGCCTCTTATGTGGCTGCTGGATCCAGAAGTTGTCATATTATCTTCATTAGGACCAAATGCTTATGAATGCAAATGCTTTAAAATATGGTGTGGTCTGAGGCATGGCAGATGTGGCCAGACCTTGGAAGAGAAGTCCTTTTGGCTTCTGAGTGCACTACCGTAGCTGTAGCAAAAATCATTTGTGTGGAAGATGCTGGAAATTTATGAGCCAAGATGAGGCTGTGGGATGGAGGATTGTGGAGAGCCTTAAGGGTGGCAAAGGCAGAAGAAAGGAGCTTGCATTAAATTAATCTGAGCACATGGAGGTGCACATGAGAGCAGGAACCTGGGGGAAAGTGAAGAGGTAAAAGGGATGGTGGATTGCTTGTCTGGAAGGACACAGAGAGGGAGGAGAAAGGGGAGGCCGGAATTTTGTTCTGGAGGGGAGGCTCAGTTCGAGCTGAGGAGGACCTTTCTGACTGCACTTGAGTTTGCCTTTGTCTTCCTGATCTTCACACAAGGCTTGCCACCACTAAAAGGGCTTTCTGCTGGATGCATCCTCTTGACGCAGGCCTGACATAAGCCAGATGGTCCTTGAGGAAATTCCCCTAGCAGAGTAGTTTAGTTGAGCAGTAAGGTCTTTTTTTGGCAGCTCTCAGTGATTCTCCATTGGAGTGTTTGCTCGTATCTGTGGTAGCCACACAATGCAAATGTGGATCCAGGCTGTGGATACTTGCACACTGCCACCAAAGGAACATTTCTAGTTATGTGAGGGTTTTTTGGCTGTCCTTTCTAAAAACCTCAGTGAAACAGGAATTCCCAATAAAAATCTTAATTTAAGATTGAAGATTTCCGAGCTATATCCATCTATAATATTACAGTTAAAACTGAGTTAACTATGGATGCCAGAGGAGTAGGTAATGTCAGTCTTGGTGCAGTGAATGAAGCAGAGGGCAACAGTCATTTTACTCTCCTGGTAGTCTTCTCACAAGGTAATTGCATGGGGCCTGCTGTACTGGGCGTTCTGTTGGCACAGGTTCCTCTTTGCTGCTTCAACACAGAAGGCAAACGAGTAGATGTAGATCGGGGAGTAGTGTCAGATAGGTAAGCAGTGGTGTCAGTCTTAGGAAGTGTTTAGAAGGATGCTGATGGAGAAGGATTTTTAATGGAATTTGGAAGCAGTAGTTTGGGGAGTATTTGGGGAGAACCCCTTCCTGACAGGAGGACCTGTGCAGAAGGCGGCACAAGGGTGCTTGGAAAGGCAGGCCATTAGAAGCTAAACAGAAAGGAGCTCCTTGATATTGTTGGTTAAGCAATTTTGCAAAATGCTTAGAGTATCTGGCAGAGCTGTGTCTCGGAAAGTTTACACCATGCTCAAAGTGGCTTACTTCTGCTGCTCGTGACACCATCCTCTGTAAGTGCTGACACCACATTGCATCAGAGCTTCAGTGCTCCATCCTCCCTCTCTCCTCCTGATGGAGAGAGCCTTCAAGACGCCAGGCTGATGAAATGCTCCTTAAGTAACAACAATTTGTAACTTCAGCTTGGAATCACTGAGCTAGTTAAGAGTAATTGGCCTGGGAGAGCTATGTATCTCCTTTGCAGTCCAGATTGTCTTGTGTGAGGTGATATATCTCCCGTTACTCGAGTGGACCTATGCCAGAAAGTGTCTATGCTCAACGAGATGAAAGTTCAGTCTGTGTTTATTGCCTTTGTGGGATGCTTTGGCCCTTTGAAAGACACAGAGAAGCTGGGCTAGGTAACTCTATTTAGGGCCTCGGAGAGCAGGAAAAGGTCTCTGGGCAGAGAAAGAGAAGGGGCAGGATGGAGGAAGAGGGATGAATGGACCCTATGCTGGCAAAATTCAGAGCCCAAAGCAGAGGACAGGTGATGGTATTTGAATCTATTGTGATATTGATAGCAGAAGGATGTTACGAAGCTGTTCATTACTGTGATACTGTTAAATATCTCAGAGAAGGGGGTCAGTGGAGATTCAAGGGGATGTGAAACATGAAGATTTTCTCTCTTCTTCAGCCAGCCTGCTCTTTCTGGGAGGGCTAGGGATTAGTGGAGGTAGTTGGGCCAGTGAGGCTGTGTTCCTCTCTTTTTCTCTCCCCATTCTCCCCTGCAATGATGGCCCCTTTCCTCAGCAACTCCTGGGCTTGACAGAGATAGCTTGTGTGGAAAGACTAAGGTAGGAGTTCATGAAAGTCTTAAAAGTAGAGATGTTCTTAACTGCTCTAATGTATAAAGCTCATAATGCTCTTGCCTTACCACTGGTAGTGAATCCAGAGTACTTTCTTTCATGGTTGTGAAGTGTTTAAGATCTCATGACAGAAGCCAGATACTGAATTTGATATATGAGAGAAACTGGATTCTACAAGTGTAGAGTTGCCTCTGCTATAGGTGCATAGACCTGCCCTGGATTTGGAGAGACTGTATGTTGACCATATCCTGTACTGGCCACCACACACCAAAAAATGTGAGAAATACAAGGTGAGTCCTAAAGAGCAGGTGACTGTGGAATCCCACACAAGGAGGGCCGAGAAAACATGAATAACAAGGAAAGACTAGAAAAATTGGGGCTCTTTAGTCTAGAGGAGGCTGAAGGAGAATTATCTATAAACAATTGTGAAATACATACCCGAAGCACTCTTCTCTATATCCACTGTGAGCTGGGCATGAAGTAATGGACTTCAACTGTACCACAAAAGCTGAACTTTGGGAAAAACCTTTCTAATGATAGCACTAGTTCAGATTGGAACATCCTGTCTCAGGAGCTGGTGGGATCTCTGTCACTGCCAATTACTATGAGGGGGCTAAACTAACATCTAAGTTTGATATCTGACATGCTGCAGTAGCCAGCCAGATGGAGCAGACAGTGTTTTGAGGTCTCTTCAAGCTCTGGTTACCATGAGTCTGTCAGATCCTATGCACATAGGGTAAGTACTCATTTATGAGCCTCATGCCCACACGAGGAACACAGATAACAAATCTTGTGGTCCTCTGCCAGCAAAACTACTGTTTTTGATGCAATGTCTTGTTCATCTATTGCTGAAAGAGAAGGATAAAATCCTAAATGAGGCCTGAGGAAGAAAAGATCCTCTGATTCAGTGATATTGAAGATCTTCATTTGGGGATCCTCACAGGAGCAAATCCTGTAGGCACATGACACTGTTTTGGTAAGAGCACTGGTGGTTCAAATATATTCCATGGCTTGGGTAACTTGGTAATTAATTGTTGGCTTTATGCTTTAGGCCAGCTGATTAAGATAGCCTGATCAGCTATCCTCTGCACCACTCGCTGCCAGTGGCATAATGCCAGCACTCCTCCCTCCCCCTGATAGCTGTAATTCGAAAGCAGGGTAATCATGTTGCCACACCACTCTGGGATCAAATTTTTAAGCTTAGGTGACCTAGTGGTGTCCTTATCTGATACTGATGAGTGTTTCAGTGGTGGCTTCACTCCACTATATCCAAGAGTATGTGATTTCCCGTGACTGTCCCGGATGGGCAGACACATCTGCTTCAGGACAGCATGGCATGCTTTGGCATTATTTAATGAGCAGAGGTGAGAATCGCCTGCTCTTTTTATCACCTTCAATTACATCGCAGCTGCAGCTAAGGTGGGACATTTGGGAAGCGTAGTGGGGATAAGAAAAATTCTTTGCATTCTTGCCTTTCTGGTTTATTTTCACCTTCTGCAAACTGATCATAGTCTTTTTTTTGGTTTACCTAATAATTTCTGTAAAGACACCCAGAGCTCTGAGTTATTTGCAAGCAATTTACATATGTATTTGACTTCAGCAAGGCTTCTGACACTGTCTCCCATAACATCCTCCTAGAGAAGCTCAGCAAGTGTGGGCTAGACGAGTGGACAGTGAGGTGGATTGAGAACTGGCTGAAAGGCAGAGCTCAGAGGGTCGTCGTCAGTGGCGTGGAGTCCAGTTGGAGGCGTGTGGCTAGTGGCGTCCCCCAGGGCTCAGTCTTGGGTCCCATCCTGTTCAACTTCTCCATCAATGACCTGGATGAGGGGACAGAGTGCCTCCTCAGCCAGTCTGCTGATGATGCCAAGCTGGGAGGAGTGGCTGACACACCCGAGGGCTGTGCTGCCATTCAGAGAGACCTGGAGAGGCTGGAGAGTTGGGTGGAGAGGAACCTCCTGAGGTTCAACAAGGGCAAGTGCAGAGTCCTGCACCTAGGGAGAAATAACCGTGGGCACCAGTGCAAGCTGGGGCCTGCCCTTGTGGAGAGCAGCTCTGCAGAGAAGGACCTGGGAGTGCTGGTGGATGACAAGTTGACCATGAGCCAGCAATGTGCCCTTGTGGCCAAGGCGGCGAGTGGTCTCCTGGGGTGCATTGTGAAGAGTGTTGGCAGCAGGCGGAGGGAGGTGATCCTGCCCCTCTCCTCAGCCCTGGGGAGGCCTCATCTCGAGTCCTGTGTCCAGTTCTGCACTCCTCAGTGCAAGAGAGACATGGAGCTACTGGAGAGAATCCAGCGTAGGGCTACGAAGATGATCAGAGGACTGGAGCACCTGCCCTATGAGGAACAGCTGCGAGAGCTGGGCCTGTTCAGCGTGGGGAAGAGAAGCCTGAGGGGGGATCTTCTCAATGTGTACAAGTACCTGAAGGGAGAGTGTCAAGGGGATGGTTACAAACTCTTTTCAGTTGTCCCGTGTGACAGGACAAGAGGTAATGGGCAGAAACTGAAGCACAGGCAGTTCCGCCTGACCGTGAGGGGGAATTTCTTCCCTGTGAGAGTGACGGAGCCCTGGACCAGGTTGCCCAGAGAGGTTGTGGAGTCTCCTTGTCTGGAGATCTTCAAGGCCCGCCTGGATGCAACCCTGTCTAACGTGCTGTAGGTGACCCTGCTGAGCAGCGAGGTTGGACTAGATGATCTCCAGAGGTCCCTTCCAACCTTACTGATTCTATGATTCCGTGATTTCATCCAAGTGTAAAGTGCAGCAAATCATTCACTCTTGTTTTAAATGACTATTGCTATCTCATATAAATTAAGGAAATTGAACTCCCAAGCTGAGACTTCACAGCAGACATTCCTTGATTTGGACATGTCCAGTGTGGACTTAGGGACACTTTTGTACTTTCTAAAGCAATAGAGAAGTGTCTGTGACTATCTTTATACTCTAAAGAAGTGTTGGATAATTGTGTGCCTTTGTATGCCAGCACAAGAATTTTTCCTAATTCTTTCCTTGTGGACTTGATAACGCCCTGTTGAGTGAATCGGTTTTCACTGGCACAAATGCCTTTGCTATTTGCTTTGCTGATAACCACATCAATTGCAATTTACCAGTTCTTTGTTTAAAATCCCAATTATGAACAGATCTCCCATGTGTGCGTCTTTATAGCTACTCTTTCTGCCCTTGAAAAACTGTGCCAATAAAGCTATTTCAGTCAAGAAGTATTTTCTTTTCAAGCAATCAGTCTTGGTGGTGCTGCAGTTATACCAGGATCATAGTGCTGTGCATTGATACCATTTTATTCACTTTTCAACATGAGCTAGTTAAACTGGTAGCAGTTTGCAGACCGATCATAGTGAAACTGAATTAATTCCCACACCTAAGTCTAGGCTCAGGTTCATCTGATATATCTTTGAGAGTCTGCATGGAGTGCTTAAGTTAATGATTTCATTTCCCAGAGCTCCCTGTCTAGTCAAAGGGAGACAGAGGCTCCTTCAGAGGTGATTCAGAGCACCTCAGTTATAACCAGGAGCATCCACTGCTCACCACCAGCTGCTAAGGGGGCTTGCAATGTGCTTTTCCTACAAGTCTCTCAGCATTACATGGGTAAAATTAGGTGAATGTCTTCAGCATCCTTCCTGTTGCTCTCAGCATCCTTTTGGGAAAACTTCCTCTCTTTCTGAAAAAGAAAAGCTTACCTGCAGGAAAAGGAGAGTTGCGGTCTCTCTGTAAAACTTGCTATCTTTTTTCAGGAGGAAAATGAGATAAACCCACTCAGATGGATGCCAGTGCCACCAGCCTTAAGAGGATCAAGTTTGGGAAGCTGAAGGTGGTACGTCGGCGCTTGCTACAGAGGTATGAGCATCAGCCCTTCGTCTCCTGCTTGGCTGGCTTCTACAGCTGCCGGTGGAAGCGGTACCAACGCAGAAGGATCGAGCCCGGGAAATGCTGCTGCAAGACGGTAAATTAGCTCAAAGTCAACAAAGACCTTGAATTCTATACTGGGATAAGTCAGACAAGTCAAGCTGACAAGTGGTTGATGTGGGAAGCCCTGCCTAACTTTGCTGGCGCTCTGCTGAGATCTGTTAATCTGTTAGATTTTGGCTCTAAACATGTGATGTACGGCTGTCACAATGTTTCCATGGCAGGCTCAGTTTGCAGCCTCTCCAAGGTAGTATCACCATGCAGGTAAAAAATATATGTGGCAGCAGGAAAGTGCCTTATACCGAATAAGAAACTCTACCAAGCCAGTAAAATGTCTGAATGTCATAGCATCAAATTAAGGAAGGAAAATTTAGGCTAAGTGTATTGTAGATAAAGAGATCTGCTGCCTAGTGCAGTTCCCTCTCGCATGAGGTGATTAAAACTCTGTTCATATGTGAAGTCACAGTATTTGCTTTCCCTGAAAATAAATACTGCTGGGTATGCATTTGAGAGGACTGGAGAGGATTGGGCGGGAAGTCCTCTCCACCTCTGCTTCAGAGATTCCAGCACTAAGCCAAGTATTTTGTGAAAAGCCTAAAACTAACTAGTGGCTGCTGTTTGCTCTGATTGATTTTGAGTAAATAAAGCTCTAACCACTTGGCCTTTCTCTTCCTCTCTAGCGGGAATGCATTTTTTTCCCATTTCTTGTTGGAGCATTCTGCTTTTCTCTGGTCTTTCTGTACATGTGGGGTGAAGCGAAAAATGACTACAATAACTTTGACTGGTGAGTATCATGTTTGCCTTCTCTCCTGCTGCTTTCATTTTAATGAGATTCCCCAGGCAGGTCCTGGGATCGGCTGGCTTAGGGAACACTGTGGGAAGAGGGGAACAGCGGTGACACTCTAAGTGATGTGTTGCAGCAGGGTGCTGCTGATGTGGCTCCTTAAATTCTTGGTTAGAACATGTAAATTGAATGTCCAGTGATTTCAGAGGTGCTGAGAGTCTGCCCTTTGCTTGGTTGCAGTTGAGAGGTGTAAATATGAATTTGTGAGAAAAATTGTAAAGGATGCAGAAGAAAGCTGTGAAAACTAAAATGTGCTGGCAGCTTCCCAATGACCCAACCAAAAGAGCCTCTCATGCCCACCTCTGAACCAAACGCTTCTGACCTGCCTTCCCTATTTTTGTCCATCTCTTTCATTTCTGCAACTCCACGTCTTTTTCTCTGATGGTCTGCCGCTTCCTTGTAGAATCACTTCTATGTTTCTACGAGGATTTTGATGGGAAGGCCCAGGTTTCCAACATAAATATTTGTTTCTTGTGATACAAAAGCACTTCAGAGCCCCCAGGCAAGCCTGGAGACCCTATTCCGATTGTCCCCATGCAAATCAGTTGACACCTCTCCACAGCACCAGTCAGGGTCACTCAGATCTCAAAGCAACATCGCCACCCTAGACCCTTGCTAGGCCCTGTCTGATTAGCACTGATTCCTCAAAAGATTAAGTAGATGGGATGCCATGCTGGCTGCAGTGGGCCTGCTGATGACTGGGGAATCTACTGTGGCTTAGCCTTGCCCTGACAAGGCAAAAGCAATATGATATCTGCTTGACAGATGGGCAGCCAAGGGGCAGGATGATAAGGCAAGTTGTCTGTGGTCAGAGCAGGAACATTTTCTTCCAGGCACAGAGCAGAGATGTTCTGAATGCCAGTCTATTGCCATAAGCTCAGGGACTGCCCTCCTCTCAAAGCCAACGTTCTAAGCTGCAGTTGAACAGTCGTGCTGAGAGCCAGAGACTTCTCAGCATACAAGGGCAGTAGAAGAAGGAAAACTAGGAAGATGAAATGAAAGGGACTAAATAGCTCTTTCCTTTCCTTCTCTCTCTTTTTTTTTTCTGTTCCCCCTGAAGAAATATAGTGGTTGGCGTTGGAGGCTTTGCAACAACTTTTTCAGTGCAAAGAGATTTGCATGTTCCTACTCCAGGAACTTCAGAATAACTAGCAAGGATTTATACAGATCCCTTTCTCCTGTAATATAGACAATAACAGTTATGCAAATCAACTCCTAAAATTAGTTGCCATCTAAAGAGCTCAACTATTACTGAGAGAAAAGTATAATAAGGTTATTCATTCTTAATGAGCCTTTGGGTCCATAACTGTGCAGCATCCCTCTCTCAACTTGCACTATGCCTCTGCAGTACTTCCAGCTTTCTGACATTAACACTTCCTGCTCCTTAAAAAACCTACCTCAAATCCTCTTCTTGTATGGTGCCCGTGTTCAGGCTGATGGCTGGCAGATGAGGGAGGCTGTCAGCCTGAGCTGCACCATCTTACCATGTCCTCATGCTGCCTTGTCTGCAGCAAGTTGCTGTCGTTTGTAGGTAGACTGTGAGTTCTCTGGAGCAAGGCCATCAATTTGGTCCTGTGTTTTACTGCCCTGGCACAGTGGAGTCTTAGTCTGATGCTTAATGCGTTCATCTTGGATTTAGGAAGCTGAGTCTCTTGACCACTGTTACATACCAAAATAGGCTCTTCCTCCCTACCTATTTTATTACTTAAGAGAAGTTCAAGATTTTAAGGAACATGATTATTTTCCTGCAGCCCATGTGCTGAAGTAATACAAGCATTATTAAAGCTACTAGCAGTACTACTAGCCAGCACTGCTATTGATACGGGTGGGAACGGGCAGCTCCATGTTCCAAAAAGCACATCAATTCATCCATGGTAGTCTGTGGCGGTTGGCTGCAAAGGCACGGCTGAGATGATGTAATGCTTGTGCCTCATACAAAAACACAGTGACATTCAGAGCAGTGTTATTTAGGTTCCAATAGTCTGTGCCCATTAGAGCTAACAATGTTTTGTTGGATCAATTCAAAACTGGATCATGAAGTGCACAAAAAAAAAAAAATCTCTTCTAGCCCTTCCAAGGAATTGTGCTTCAAAAGCATACTTTCGGGAGTTCTTTTATCAAAATTAATTACCTAGATTTCATAAAATTCATTACTTTTTAGGTATAACTATGGAAACCTAGGCTTCTGGTTTCTCTGGTCTGTTGTTCTTCTGATTGTGGCTGCAATCCTGTTCATGTACATCGCGCTCTTATTGGTAAGTAATACTCCCTGTAATCAATTCCTTAAGAGCTGACAGTGACTTTGTAGTTAGACTTCGTCTAACATATTAAATCATCCCTATATTCACTTCTTTGGCCCATAAGTTCAATCTAGTCCAGTCTGCTGTCACTGACAATGAATATCTAGGGAAGGCTGGGAACACAAACATTTACAAGTGTACACTCAGGGCTTCTGAGCTAGATGTAGATTTTGTGATTTTTCCCAATGATTTCAATAAATTTGTCTGATCTTTCCTTGAAGCCCTGTGAAGCATGCCAGCAGTAGCCAGATTTAGATATAGTGGAAGCTGAAGTTTCTTGTTTTAACAGTAGGGAAATACGGATCTCTGAATCATATAGCAGCAGTGATATGTCGTCAAAGCTGAGGTATTCCTGTAATCCTGAATAATAATGCTCATTAGAAGAAGAGAAACATCACTGAAACATCCTTGATTCTTTCTACTTTATTGCAGAATTTCTCTACAGTTAGAGGCTGCAAACATGCGCACGAAACACTGTCCATGTCACAAAACACGAAATACTGTGTCACAAAACACAAAATGGTGCCCAAAGAGGCAATGTTTTTGAAATCTTCACTTTTACAAATCACATGAAATTTTCTATGGATTTCTGATCTGCTGTGTGCTTTGATTACTGGAAACATAAAAAAGCATATGTTTCCTAAAATTTCTGCTCCTTCATCTCTTCTTCCATTTCCTTTCCCTTACAGGCTCTAACCTCCAGATAAACACGGATACAGAAGTTTCTGCCTTCTGTATTCAGAGCTGTAGACTAAGAAATCATTTTAATTCCAGGAGCTAGATAGAGTCTGCATTCAGGCTCATGCACACTCCAGTTTTCATTCTGAAATGCCAAAGGCTGAGGCTGAGGCTGAGGCTATGGCTTTGACTCACCTCTATGACCAAGACAGCCAGCTTTTATCATAATTTCCTGCTGTTCTTATCGATTCCCTGCTGTGTCATCTTATAGTCACTCAGTAAATTGCTCATGGCAAGGAGCCTCTTTTTGCTTTTTCCAAGCAATGTCTAGCACAATGCGGTTCTGGGGTCCTTTGTCTCTGCTGAAGTACACATAAATAGTAATTTTGTCCTAGTGCTAGAAAAAAAAAAACAAAGTGATAAATAAGACAGCTGCTTGGCCATGCCCTCAACACCAATGCACCAATGATGCTATGGACTAACTTAGCTCTGAATAGGAGAAATAACAATATATGATTACTAGAGTTTTGTTGAGTGTTGGTGGCTCTACGGCTTGAGGTCTGTTACTTATTCAGCAAAGTCTACCTGGCTTTCCCAGCTGCTGTGGAGCAGTTCAGTGGTTACAATGCTACTTTGGGAAGCCCTGACTTTTCTTAGCTTTTCCCAGGATGCCTGTGTGACATGAATACTTCTGAGACTGTACTGTGGCAAAGTGTGAGTCTGGAGCCAGCCTCAGGATTACACTGACCCAGCACAGTGTGGATAGAAATGGGATTTACATGGTTTCCTGGGCGTGAAGACTGCTGGATCTGGTGTGTCAGCTTCATGCTCATTCATGCTCTCTCTGGATCCCCAAAAAGGCCTGGTGCATCAGCAGGTGTCCCAGAAAGTCCAGTAGCTGTTCTTAGAGGAGTTGCACATCCTTAGCTACAAGAGATTGTGTGACAGGTTAGGACTCACTTTAAATCTTCCTAATCAACACTGATGTGATAGCTGGAAGCTATAGGCAGGTAAGGACAAACTAAAGCCAGAAAGAAAATACAAAGGGAAACTGG
The DNA here is from genome assembly GCF_028389875.1 of Rhea pennata. Taxonomy (NCBI): domain Eukaryota; kingdom Metazoa; phylum Chordata; class Aves; order Rheiformes; family Rheidae; genus Rhea; species Rhea pennata. The sequence continues at coordinate 212,862,126 of NC_084663.1, forward strand.
TATCCTACATGTTCCAGTCCAGTCTTGGTTCCTGTCTCCATTGCATAGACATGTCCTTCCCATCCCAGTACCTCAGTTCTCTCAAACAAAGCAAGTAAGATTTGCCTTCCGCAAAAGGATGAGATAGAAAGACCATGAGGATGTTGGATACTATTGGACAAGGCTGGTGACAGGAACACTTCTGAGGTGCCTCTACTCTAGGAATAGCTCTTGCAGCTTGCTCTAATGCAGCTGTTCAGTGGCTGGACCAAAGCCATTGGGTATTTCTAAGGGCATTTGCCCCTCTTGCTTGCACCGTCATGTCATTGTGCCTAATTTGGCAGTATTGCTTCATGTATCTATTTTGAGGAGTAGTGGGCGTTGTGAGGCACAAAGTCCTATGCTGTCAGAGCTGTTACTTAAGTCCTGTGGTTAGTCTAAGAAAGAGCAGTGAGGAAAGTAATCAACAGCAACACTGCCATTCATACTCCTGCTATTGCAAAGAGCTTTTCATATGTTTTTTTCATGGAAGTGAAAGAAGTTCATGACTGTAGCAAATCTGGCACCTGCCACCTTTGACTGTATCTGTCTAGCACTATTCCAACAAAAACATTAATCTCCACAGATTCAGCTCTAGCTTGAGAAACCTCATGCAGGACCCACACTTCCCTGAGCTATTCACTCTTCTTCCCAAGTGATGTTCAGAGGGTGTAATGCAGCAGAAATACTGGCTGTGTTGATTTGCTGGCACATTTTAGGATGTGTGACATTTCGATTAGATGAGGGATTATTGGTATCAACTAGATTAGAAGTATGAAGGGCTTGGCCATGATCTGTTCCACACCAGATCTTTGGCATACATTGAACATCCTTTCTGAAGCCTGGTCTGCAGTGACCACATTGGCTCAGTGTCAAGGTTTGTTTTAGCCTTGTTTCCTAAGATACTGGTTGTGCTGGAGATTATACGAACGAGACATGCAGGCAGGTTCCTGGGATGAGAGCATCCTTCCTTGTTGGGGTGGGGTGGGGCCTGGCAAGAGGAACACACATGTAGGCATGGTCCTCTAATGGGAGCACACCTATATGTGCAGGGACATATGATGGGAATATGCCTCCCTGTAAGTTCTTGTGGTGCCAGCTCTGCCACGTGAGAGTGAAGGAGGCATGTCTCCATGCAGGTCCACATGCTGCCCTTCTGCTAGCCTGCAGGGACATGTGACATGGGGAGAGGGGAGGATGATGCTTCCTGTGACTGAGCAATGCTTGTCCCAGCAGGGCTTTTTTTCAGTGAAGAATGCTTCCAGGAGGTGTTCCTCCATCTCTGAGTGCAGAGCTTCCCAGTCACAGCATCTTCTTAGCCTGAACCCCACATGGCAGGCAGGCATATCTGCGTTATAAATGCTTAAAGAAGCTTCAAAAGGCAGAGTCATCCAGTGTTTCTGTGCTGAATAGCTCCATGTGTGTAACTGGGTGCCATCTCTAAGCATGTGGAGGAAAGGAAGGTGATCAGGAGTAGTCAGCATGGATTCACCAAGGGGAAATCCTGCTTAACCAACATGAGAGCCTTCTATGATGGAATGGCTGACTGAGTAGATGAGGGGAGAGCAGTGGATGTTGTCTACCTTGATTTCACCAAGGCTTTCAACACTGACTCCCAGGGGCCAGTACTGAGTCCCATCCTGTTCAACTTTTCCATGAGTGATCTGGATGATGGGGCAGAGAGCCTCCTCAGCAAGTCTGCTGATGGTGCCAAACTGAGAGGAGTGGCTGATACACCAGAAGGCTGTGCTGCCATTCAGAGAGACCTGGCCAGGCTGGAGAGTTGGGTGGAGAGGAACCTCCTGAGGTTTAACAAGGGCAAGTGCAGGGTCCTGCACCTAGGGAGAAATAACCGTGGGCACCAGTCCAAGCTGGGGTCTGCCCTTGTGGAGAGCAGCTCTGCAGAGAAGGACCTGGGAGTGCTGGTGGATGACAAGTTGACCACGAGCCAGCAATGTGCCCTTGTGGCCCAGAAGGCCAATGGCCTCCTGGGGTGCATTGTGAAGAGTGTTGCCAGCCGCTCTCCTCAGCCCTGGGGAGGCCTTATCTCGAGTCCTGTGTCCAGTTCTGGGCCCCCCAGTACAAGAGAGACATGATGATCAGAGGGCTGGAGCACCTGCCCAATGAGTAAAGACTGCGAGAGCTGGGCCTCTTCAGCATGGGGAAGAGAAGACTGAGGGGGGATCTTATCAGTGTCTACAAGTACCTGAAGGGAGGGTGTCAAGAGGATGGGGCCAGATTCTTTTCAGTGATGCCCAGCAATAGGACACAAGGCAATGAATCAAAAGAAGTTCCACCTGAATATGGGGAAAAACTCTTTCCCATGAGAGTGACAGAGCACTGGACCAGGTTGCCCAGAGAGGTTGTGAAGTCTCCTCTGGAGATATTCAAAGCCCGCCTGGATGCAGCCCTGTCTAACATGTGCTAAGTGACCCTGCTTGAGCAGGGGAGGTGGACTAGATGATCCCCAGAGGTCCCCTCCAACCTTAACCATTCTGTGATTCTGTGAACGGCGTCTGTACCACAGAGTTCAAATTAAAGAGCTGTTATTGATAGGGAACAATATTTTAGTGTGCCAAGACTACTGAGAGAGAGCAGAGGCAACTTCTGGCCTTCTTCTGTAGCCTGTGATGAATTCCTCTTCAAAACACTGGCAACATCACAAGCTAATAAAGACAGCTCAGCTCAAGCTTATCTTCTCAGTGTGGACACTGGCCAGCAGCTGCATTGCTTCTATACATTTCAGACAATGGATAGCCAAAGGACTTGCCCCATAATGAGTTATAGCACATATTCAAGTTGAACAGTGCAATTGTGGGAGGAACTGGAGATCTTTACCCAGGCGTGGTTTCCACAGAGATTCTGAATACAGTCTCCAAGCTGCATATTTGCGGTCTGTCAAGAGGAGAGGCAAAGTTTCCTTGTGATGTTTTGCATCAGTAGCCTGTCACGTCAGAAAACGGAGCACACTGATACACTTGTTGGAGCATAGAGATTTTACAGCAACTGATAGCTGGCCTGGTTTTGTTTGCAAGTGCTTTACCCTCTTCCTTAATGATGACATCCAACCAGAGCCCTGCAAGCATGCTTCCATGTCGTTATTGTGAACCAGTGAAGCAAACACTCTTCTGCCCACCGACCACCACTGGCCGAACAAAACACTGCACAACAAAACAGACGGAGACTCTCCGTCTGCATGCATCAACATAATTTTTTCAGACAATCAGTTACAATTAATCAATTGCCGTTGCTCCCCAGGACTATTTTCCCATCCCCATTACAGCTAAAATGTTAAACCAAGGGGTCTAATTGCAGGACGATTCATGCTCAGTGGAGAAGAAAAAAGTTTCCTTATTCAGTATTTCAAAAACTAGCAGATAATATTTTCCCCTCTGCAGTTCAACCATATTTTTTCCAAGGATTTGAGGGACCTGACTTATGACTGTATAAAGAGGTTCAGATGTGTTGTGGCCTTTGCTGAGAGGACTCAGAATAGTATATTGGCACTGAAGAGCAAAGAGTGATCTCAAACCACTAAGAGGCTGGGACACCAACAAAACTCCAAGTACCTGCATTTTTGCCAGAAGATGAATGTAGATACCGAATTCTGCTATTGTGAGTGTCTAAGCAGATGTTTTAGGTGACTTCAGTAGCTAACTGCGCCTTCTCTGTCCATCTGGCAGCAAGCTCAGAGCCTGTCTAAACCTTACCAGCAGTATTGAATTCAACAAATGGCCGTTTCCATGCTGGAAGAGAGTGAGGAAAGAGTCCATTATCCATCCTTTTGCAGCATAACCTTATGATTAGTGCACCCACTCAGAAAGAGGGACACGGAAGTTCAGTCCTCTCTGCAGTGAATCCTCTCTCTCACTATTTGGAAGTTTCCCTTAATTACTACTTGGCGGGTAGATAAGTGGAGGGAGAGACTTCCACACCTCTTACTGCTACTGAAGAGGAGAAGAGTGCAAATGTTGGAGGCTGTAAGATTCAGTGGGACAGCAGGCCTGGCAAGAGGGACCCTGGCTCTAGTCTCAGTAGGAATAGGCTGACCTATTTTATTGATCACCAGAGTCCATGTGTCTGTGTGCTTGTGTTAGGCAGTCCCTGGAGGGGACATGTGTGGAGGACCCAGACCTGCAGCTGCTGATTGTCTGTGTCCCTGAAGTGCTCTCTAAGTGCAAGCATGCGAGAGACTGCTAAAGCCAGTAGCTCTCAATAGAAGAGCATGTTGGACAGGTCCTGAGGCAGTTTTTGAGGAGTGAAGCTATTTGACTGTGGCTTGAGATACTGTTCTAAGTTTCAGGGGTGCATGGAAAGCAAATAAAACTCAAGCTGACTGCCAGAATCCATGCAGGATAGGCCTTGTCCACATTACACCAGCTCACTGGTCCATCAAGATGTGTTCCCCAACTGTAACCAAGTCTGAGAAGAGTTCCTTCTTCTGAGGATAAAACCTGATGCTCATTCTTCTTGTACACAGATAATGAGCAGTTCTTATCAGCCATAGAAGTGAGCTTTCCCTCAGAAACCATTCCCAGATGTGCTGCAAGGTTCACACAGAAGTTATCCTGCAAGTCAGAAATGGGGGGGGGGGGGGGGAGAGGGGGGAGGAAGTCTGGCTGAGCACAACCTATGGAGTAACTGTTTGGATGTGCCTCAGGCAAAGACCAGGTGCTTCTAATATTGCTTGCAGAAAAGAGGAGATTTTGACAGTGTTTTCCCCCTTTCCTTTCCTCTTTCCTTTCCTCTTTCCTTTCCTCTTTCCTTTCCTCTTTCCTTTCCTCTTTCCTTTCCTCTTTCCTTTCCTTTCCTCCTTCCTTCTTCTCCTTTCTTGCCTTCTTCCTTCCTTTCCTCCTTCCCTCTCTCCTTCCTTCCTTTTCTTCCTTCCTTCCCTCCTTCCTTCCATTTCTTCTTCAGCTTATTTTAATGGGGCTGGATTAAGATCTTCAGCAGTAATTCAATTCTCTGTGAACTGCTCCCATGGTTAGTCATTATATGCTGAGTGTAGGATTCAATTAAAGGAGGCTAACATATCAAGAAGCACTTTAAAAGCTGATCTGTATTCATTGCTGAGCTTATCTCTCTTCAAATCAGCACCATCATGGAAAGAGTGTGTGCTTGTAGCTGCATCAGAAACAGCTTATGTTCCTTTGTAGTTAGATTTTGGGAGAGCAGAACCCCTTCCCATTATATTATTGCTCTAAATCTGTATATCCTTTGATATAAACCCACTGTGTGACAGTCTGGAGGGACCTGGATCCTAAATTGTCTTTGTCAGTGGAACACTCATTTCTGCTAAGAGATGCTTTTCTCTGCATTTGTGCTTCTGAAAGTCATCTCCTGGTTCAAAGGTCTGTGACAATTTGGAGAGTCTCCAGCAAGCGCTGGATTGGTTTTCCTTGTACTTTACTTGTGGGAGTGTCACTCTGGTGTTCAAGGCCTACTGGTTGTCCCCTGCCATGGGATGAGGATCTTACGTTCCCCAGGGACTGCCACTTGACATAAGGAGAAAGGATCAGGCCTACCATAGGGTCAGAGCTAAGGACTAAAAACAAACCCAACAAAACTAGGGTTTTTGAATCTCCAAGGTAGTTTTTCGTGTTCCAAGATATACCTGTCACTTGCATTTCTTGCAGTTACTGTGGAAGCAATTTCCTTTGATCTCTACTTTATATTTCCATGGTTCTTTGGAGACACTTTTATTCTCTGAGCTCTGTCCCCTGACTGATACGCCTCTAATCACAATGAATGAACAGAAAATAGACAAAGATAGTGCTATATTGGTTTACGTTATAGCAGTTGGTCCTGGCCAGCCTCTCTCTCTAAGAGTTTGTCTTCTCAGAGAAAGAAGAGCCATCAGAAGTGACCAAAATGCCCAATTATCTGCTAGGTGTGGAAGGCTGTGGTCCTTCAGAGTGATTGTGATATGTGCTTGACCATTTCAGGAGCATATTTTTGTTACCAAAACACCCACCAGTTCTCTCCATACATCAGTCTTACTAACAGCAATTACTAACAGCATTGTGCAGAAAGTCCTGGTGTAACATGACTTTCCAATACAAAAATAATTCCAGACATACTTCACCAAATGCATTTTATCGTTCTGTAAGGATACAAACCACATCTTCTTGGTTTCCCAGGTCCTAGCGATGTGTTTGCTTGCAGAAGGTCAGCAGCTGTACCTGCACTGGAGTCACAAGGTAAGGAGAATCAGAATATTGTGTTAACCCTAACCTATACTTCAAACCAGTTGTGTCTGTGGCATTTCTCTACATGAAAAAGCAGCTTAGACTGTGGGGGGAAAGGAATAGAGGGAAGGAGTTAGCCTTAGGAGAGTTTAGATGAGAATGATGTCTCCATCTGAGTTAATCAGCCCAGCCTTCCTGTACAGGTGGTGGAGGAAAACAGAGCCTCTGAGGATGCAGTTCATTCAGATGGTTGCAGACAACTAAATTAAGAGGAGATGAGTCACATCTGAAGTACCTTTTTTCCCCACTGACTCTAAAAGGAGCTTGCAGTGACTCATTCAGATGAGGCTATCTATATTTGACATTCTACTTGTGGTAACATGTAGGTGACTTATGCTAACCTATAAGTAGTATGCTGTAAAAGCAAACTTTCCTTGGGAGGCACAGTGTAAGCCTCTGCTCTGAAGCAGGCTCCAGCAGCTGTAAACAAAGTGGCTGCCTCTGCAGAACAGAAATCTGGCCTTTCCAAGGCATCCTGGTGTCATATGCCTTTTGGATGGTGTGGGAAATGCCACCTGGGATTTTGAAGATTGAGAAACAAATCCTTAGGGAACCATTGCTGCAAAGTAACATCTTAGAGTCACCTTGTGTAAAAAATTCTTGCAAGTTATGTGAGGTATTTAAAAAATCAGCCTTTAGCCGTGCAGTTTATGTGAGAACTCTTGTAGCATGACTGTAAATCTTACAGTGATAAAGGAATAGCTGAATATGCAGATACTTGATCATCCATTTCTTCATTTAAATAATGATAACAGTCATCTTTACTACTGCAAATTGGCTCCTGGAAGAGCCAGAAAGGTGAGTTTTAGGTAGAGCTATTTGTGGAAAAAATGAGACTGCATCCTTTGATGGAAGAGATTAAAGACTGATTATTAAGGTGTTGATCTGTAGGATCCCCCTGAAAAATAGTCAGCAGGTCATTGCAAATTCTACTTGAATTTGATTCTTGGAAGATAGGTGATGTACGAAGATAAGCCTGCCTCTAGTTCTCAAACTAGACAAGAAGTTGAAGACTTGACTGAGCACCTCCTCACTTTTGCAGTTAAAAAGTGAGCTCTCATCCCTAAATTATAGGCATGTTTGCAGCTGACAAAGTCTGTTGCACAACAGAGACTTATATGAACTTACAGCATAAGGAAGTTGTGTTGTTGTCTCTTGGGTGGAATTTGCCACTTCTAAATTTAGCCACCTAGAATTTAGGAATCTGATGTAAGCTGATCATCTAGGCTTCATCTACGTTAATGAAAGGGGGGAGAGGGATAGAGGTGGGGGGAGAGAGAGAGAGAGAGTGTCTCTTTCTCTGGTGATTGTGGAGGGAACCTTGAAGGATGATTTTGCCTAGCCACCCAACTCTTAAAATCAGTCTTACTGCAGAGAAAATCCAATCAATAGCACTCTTGGTCTGTTTTTATTCCCTCTAGCTCTGTCTCTGAGCTGGCATAGCTCATGCATCCCAATCCTATCTGCTGGCCAAATGCATTGCATTCCCTGTGCAGAAATGCTGATGCTGATTTATTTCCTGTTTACCTCTCCAGATTGGGACTTTTCTTGTCCTGAGCTTCTCTGTCACAGCTCTCTTTATATTATCTGTGCTGTGGGGAGATCAATGGAAAACTGTCCGCCTGTCATTCCAGGTAAGAAGGGCTGGAACATCTGCTTGGAAAATACGATTTGTTTATAGAAGTATTTTATGAAAATAGGTAGAAAACTTTTGATAGGATGATGTTTTTCATGTGTTTTTTTTTTTACTGGCAAACTGTGCAGTTCTGCACAAACTTTTCTTATGATTTAGCATTTCATATTGGGGAAAATGGAAGGCAAGACCTGAGGTTTGGTTTCAATCTACCCGTTTGATGTAACAGGTCTCATTTTGGGAGGTCATATCCTTTGCTTTTGGCAAAAACATCATATGTGTGTTGTTTGTCTGCAGGTGCCTGGGATAGGTAAATCAGACCCCTTGGGCTGGCAGGGTTGCTGGAACAAGGTCTTGCTTCCTATTTGGTTTCTGATGGTTCAGTGGCCTTAATATTAGCAAAATTTCAGTATTTCTTTTCTCCGTCTGTAATGCAGAGAGCTTACCTTCCTGTGGACAGGACAATATTGACCTGTTCCTAGGCAACAGATGGAGAATGTCAGTGTCAGATGGGACAACCTGTGGGATGCAGTACTTCCAAGTGGGTGATATGCTAGCCTCCTTGACTTTAAGGAATTCTGAAGGTGGAGAGGAGAGCACCAGTACCTGACCATCTGGGTTCCCATGTGTACTGGGAAGGAAGTATGCAACCTATGATCAGAGAGCTGTCTTACAGATGTTGTTGTTTGGACACATCATCTCTCCTCATCTTCACTTACTGCTTGTGAGTATCAGGAGAGCAATGCATATGGACTGGAAGAGGAATCAATTTGTAGCCCAAGAGTCACTGCAGTGTAGGTTGATAGGGTACAGATAATCACACACTTCTCCCTGCTCTACAAAGTTCAGTAACTTTGGGACATGCACTGGCAAAGATAAAAAGAAGATAAAAGCTTCTCCTCCTGTTTAAGGACTCCAGGGGAGGAAGTTGGGAAGAAGGAGATACAAAAGCCTTCAGGGTCCTATTGGTGCTGTTTAGTGCACCTGTCCTTTGAGATGTTTCACCTGGCCATCTGCTGCTGTTCCCAAAGAGCACAAGTCTCTTGTAGATCTTGTGTCATGTCCATTAGTGCTGTGCAGCTATCTCAGATATGCTGGGCATCTTGAATGGCACCTTTGTTTACATAACTGAATCCTGTTTCTGGTTGGAAGATATTGGTATCATGTATCAGACAGACAGTATCATGCACAATAAAATCTCTCAACAACTTCTGTAAGCCAGCTAGCTGCCCAGGCACTGTGCAAAATGTTTGGTATCTGCCTTTTTTTGTTCCAGTTTGGAAGGGAAAATAACTGGGAAATATTGGTGTATCCCATGAGAGGAACATTCCATTTTTGAACCTCCTCTTCAAATTAACTTCTGTCAAATGTTCTAGATTTCAAGCAACAGGTTGGACAAACTGATTTAGATAAAAATAATAACCAGCATCATTGTTCAATCATCTGGGTTAAAATTAAACTAAAACTTTAAAAACAAATCTGGAAATGATTGTGCACCGACACCTTCCACAGGCTGCCTTGAAGAGTAGCCACATACTATAACAGGGACTCCTGACATATGTCCTATCTCCACCAACTTTCTTCAGCAGTCAGCTGTTATTTTGAATATGGACTAAATTACAGAAAAGACATCTGGATAGCTCTTTTCCGTGGCACATATTTAATAACTCCCATTTTTTAGCTACACCTGGATTCACAGGTCTCTGAAGAGCACAAGAAAAATAATGGATCTGTTTCTCTGTAAGATTTCCGAAGTTTTATCAAGTATGTCATACCAGCCTTACTTGAATGAAGAGCTAAACTCTCAATAATATCAAACTATCTGTTAGGTTTCCTATTCTAGTTGTGCATTTATGAAAAGTGCAGAAGTGGTTCTCAATTGATCTTGTTTAATCTTTAGATTTTTAGATCTTTGTTTGATCAAAGAAATAAAGTGCAACTACTGTATCTATCCAGCAATAGCTATTATGTAATGTAATGAAAACATTAAGGAAACTATTGTTTTCTGTTAGTAAAACAAGAAAAGTATCTACAAGGCCACCAACTTGAAGTTGAAATTAAAAAAAAAAGAGAGAGAAAATGCAATTAGCTGTAATGCAAGTGAACTCTATGTTTTGGTCTAAGACCAAGTGTTTCACTGAAATAAATGAGGGTGAATTATTTGTCTGGAATACATTGTTAATTTGGAAGGCTAGATGCTGCAGGATATATAGGAGGCTAATAAAGTCTGTGATCAGACATGTGCCAGGCTAACTGGATCTTTTATATTATATGAATTAGTGCTATACTGGTGTAAAATACCAAATTTTTATCACTCAGGTTTGTTGACATCAGTTTAAAGATGTAGTTGCAGTGTAGTATTGAGATGACTGTTAGCTGCATTGGATAGAATTGGACTGGACTGGTTTGCATTGGATTGGATTGGACTGGACTGGGTTAGATTGGATTAATTTGACATTTTCTGGAAGAGGCTCACATATTATGATGTAGCAGTAATGGGGAGAGAGAGAGAGAGAGAGAGAGAGTCCTGCTCTGAGACAGTGCACTGAGCCTTTGTGGAAGAGGACAGCCTTGCCTGCTTTGACTGACTTAGGAGAAAGGAGAGCTGCATACCAAAATGAGGGCTGCTCCTTAGCCTGGGCTCATGAGAGGCGTGAGCTGCTGGTATCTGCAGCAGTAGCCCCTCTCTGTGGAAAGTTGTAGCCGTGTTGGGGCTTGTTTCTGCCTGTCTCCATACTTCATCCTTTGACTGAAATCTTTTTCTCTCCTTGCCAGATCACAGCTCCCTATCTCCACATAGGAGCAATAACCATCATGGTCCTCCTGTCCTGGCCTGTGGCTCTGCATGCCATCAGAACAGATAAGAAAGGTACAGTAGCTCTGCTCCCAATAATATAAGACTCATGTCAGCATGAGAAACCAAGCATGCAGAAGCCCTTTCACCTTACATCTGCACTCCAGCTGCAGGTGGCTTTTATCCTGTGGGAAATTAGCAGGGGTAGGGCTTGGGGCCATGCACTGTCCTGTGGCTTTCTAGACTCATTACTGGTCTGCATGCTCCCTTGCACAGTTTTGGCCTATACCAGGGCAGTAGCTGGGAATGCTTTGGAGATTGTCACAGGCTAGATAATCATTCTCAGAAAGGAGTTTAATCTCAGCGATCCTGCTTTGAGGGGAAAAACAATCTGGCTTCATGGCTGTGAAATGTGCTCTACACATTTGCATCTGAGCTGTAGAATAGACCGTGACATTTTATATACCATATAGACCCTGCTTTAGACACTGAGAGGTGATGGTTCTGTAACCAGAGTCAGCATGTTTTACCATTTGGACTGGCAGAACTGGAGGGCTTACAGCAAATACTCCCCTAGCTATTGAAGCAAAACTGGCAGTTCTCACTTTTGATGCCCAGAGTAGGTGTTGTGACTGCTTGGCCCGCTGACTGCACAGACAGCCCAGCAAACATGCTTAATCAAAACAGGGAAACAGGGACTTCCAGGAGGCAGCTTATCCTAGCCTTCTGACAGTGCCTGTCTCTCTCCTGTGCTACAGAAAACCTAGGCCATGAGCTTAGATCTAAGCTGGACTTTATGAAGCTTTCCATCCATGCACACCTAATTGCAAAAATAACTACATGGATTTCTACAAACTGGATCCCTTTTGCTCTTCAGTATTATCCTCAGTGTGTCAGACGAATAGAATTTAGATCGTAACTGAAAGACGAAGTACAATTTTGCATGCCTGAGGAGATCAGCAGAAGTCCCTGTGTTCTGAGACCTGCATGGAAATCCTGCAGGAGAAAGCAATCAGTGGCAGCTCTTTTGGCTGACTCTTTCTTGCAATACTCAACTTCATTGTCTCAAAAGGGTTCTCTAATTCAGTCACACCACTTCAGACATGTGGATCTCAGGAGAGGCCAGCTGAAACAGGGGAAAGTACTTTTTGATCAGTTGGTAAGGGACATTAGTTTTCCTTTTCTGGTCTAATCCCCTGGTGAGTGCCTTTCTAGCTCTGAGAAGTGTGATACAGTAGGGTAAGTGCAGGACCAGCTGCCTGACTCCAACACTGCCTCAGTTTCTCCATATATTCAAAATTATACTCTCATACAGAATGGGCTGGTGGAGCAGTTTGTTTCCTGTCTAGGATTTCCCTGCATCTGCTGCAGCTGGGGATGGAGATGGTGATGTCCTGCTGGGACCTGAGACATTACCCTCAGTGGCTAATGGACACTCAGATCAATACATCAGCTTGGTGTAAACCCCAATTCATGCAGAGTCACTCGTGTAGTGTGCAGTTAGGTGGTGGTACCCATCCAAGAAAGAAACGTTGGCCAAAGGTACTCACTTCTCAGAGGAACTATTTTGTTCTCTGAGGTAAAAGTTGCTCACTGGCGTTCTTGAATAATGTGTCGCCAGGCTCCCAGGAAGGCCCTAGATAACAGATTGGCAGGTTTCTGAAATGCAATGCCCATGCAATCAGGGTCTGTAGCAGGAGAACCCACTTACATGGCATACAGAAGGTCACTGATAGCAGTCTCAAAGAACTGAGGAAACTTTACCCTAGGGGCACAGAAGATTGTTGAAGGAGAAAAGTTTTTCCTCTTCTTCACTGTGATTGAAATTTCAAAATATTACTTGTGCTTATCTAAGTAAGAAACAAAAGCATCTCTTTGTTGAGGATTATTCCTCCATATGGGAAATTTCACTGTACCTCATCTAAAGAAAAATAAATTAAGTCTTTGTCTTGCTCTAAGTCACACTGAGATGTAACTGCAGCACGAAATCTGCATTTCTAGCCTAGGCATCCCAGATCCTTGCTCTGAATAGTGTATTTTCCTGGATTGCATGGGTGGAGTGAATGTGAAAGTTAGGGGAAGGAGGGATGTGCAAGGGATGGGACAGAGTCCAACAACTATTTAACTAGAGGGCTGTATTAAAAGTCAACCTGCAAAGCAAACCCATCTATTACTACATGGATTAACTCTAGCCTTCCTCCTTCAAATTCTTGCAGTTGTTCAGGTGATAATTGTTGGTCCATACCTGGCTATCCTTCTCTTTCTTTTCTTGATACCTCTGGGGATGTACTCACCTTGTATCAGAGAAGTGGGGACACTTGGACCAAAGCCAGCCCTCATTGGACACCGCGGAGCACCAATGGTAGGTTCAGAGAAGATATTTTACATCATTCCTTCATCCTGTATATTTTTACTGTCATCACCATCTTCTTTTCTTCCAAGAGTTATGGAAGAAATCTGTGGGGGTGAAGGGAATGCATTTCATTTTGGAATTGTATGCCAAAGGGATAACTGCATGGATTTGCTAGCAAAGATGCCACTGCTCTGGAGGCACAAGATAGGTATAGTGGCAAAGGTGGAAAAAAAACAAAGGCTTTCTTCTGCAGAACACAATACACTTTAACAAGATAATGGTCCATTAATGGAAACCAGAGGTGTTAAAAAGAGATATAAAGTAAAGAATTCTTCAGTGTGTATGAAAATAACCTTCTTATGGGCCATTTTCTTCCCAGCTGGCACCAGAAAACACTGAGATGTCATTTCAGAAGACCATTGAACATGGTGGAGATGGTCTTGAAACAGATGTCACCATTAGGTAAGAAGAAAACATTGCATCTCACAGAGTATAAGCTGCTGCTTCTAAGACTTCCTTTTGGAGTTGTGCAATTCTGGGCAATTGGGTTTTACTAACAGCTGGGACAAGTGCCTGGTGATACAAGCTGTAGGGCATGACTGTTCTCAGGAAAGTCAATAAGTTTGGAGCTATTGATTTAACAATCCTTTTTTGTGCAATGCATTTTAAACACTTTGCAGGGTATAAAAACAAGCCTCAACTCCATTCTGCTTCCAGACCTCAGTGAAGGTTGGATTAGGCCTAGAAAAAGCCTGGAAATTTTGTACAGACCTATGACAGCTTTGTCCTAATTATTAGACCTTTAATTGACCTTGTGAATGGGACCCATTGCCACGAACTGTTAACATGCTGGGTAGGGTGAACAGTTTTTAATTGATATTTCAGTAGCAGTGTGACAGAGTGAAGTGAGGACTTGAGTGAAGAAAATACTTATGTTTAGATGCTCTACTGACATAGAGTTAATATTAATCTTTTTTAGTGGTGGGAGTCATAAATGTCTCCATCTCAATTTTGCCCATGAGGAGACTGAGGCATAGAGAGGCTTGACTTCTCCAAGATCACTCAGTATTATTTATATAAGCTAGAAATAACTCACTTGTTATGTTGCCCTTGTTATGTTATGTATGAAATTGTCCTGAGTCTCAGCCACCTTCCCTAACCCACCCTCAGCTCTGACGAAGCATGTAGAGCTGCACTCACAGCAGTCCACAGGTGGTTCAGACCTGGCTTGAGTCTGCTTATGCTATGAACAGAGCCACACCCCATGTGACCTGGCCCCTTGCTCTCCAACAGCTATGATGGGGTTCCCTTCCTCATGCATGACAGCACCTTGAGGAGGACAACCAACATTGGGGAGGTCTACCCCAATGAGACTGCTCAAAATGCAGCGTTGTTTTCCTGGGACACTCTGAAGGAGCTGAACGCTGGAATGTGGTTTCTTAAGGTGAGTGCTGTCAAGGACTATCAACTGACTGTTGAAGAACTGCTACCTGCTACTGCTTATTAGAGTTAATATTAAGACAGGAATTACCAGTTGAGCCAAAGCTCAAAGAAGTCAATAGAAATCCTTCAGCTGAGGTCGCTTTGCTTTGTTCAGTTGGCTTTTAGGTCCGAGACACACATCATATTTGGTTGTTGGATGTCCTTGTGGCTCCTTATCATAGCAGTAGAAGAACTGATGGACTGGAGAAGGAAGGCAATAACTGCTTGTGCAAGTTGCTGTGTATAACAGCCACAGCCAAGACATTGGGAGAGTGAGGCATAGTGGAGCTAGCTGTGAGCTACACAGTTTAGATCCCCAAAGTACTGTCAGGTTTATGCCAGACTTTTTCCTTGTATGAATTGTTGCAGCTGACTCCCTCGGATGTGACTGACTAATTGATTTCCTTTTGTATTTATTTATTTCTAGGACAAACCATTTTCATGCATGGGCTCACTGTCAAGGGCAGATCGAAACCAGGCAATGAATCAGTCAATTTACAAGCTAAGTAATTTCTTGCGCCTCGCAGACAGTCAGAATAAACTTGTGATATTTGATCTCTACCGCCCTCCAGAGAAACATCCTTATAGGAATTCGTGGATCAACAGAACCCTGGAAGTCATCCTCAACGAATCGGGGATTAAACCCCATCTGGTAGGATGGTCTCACTCCTGCATGTCCTTTTTTCTTTTCTGAACTGAGACTTTGAGGTCATACCCTGCCTGACTTCACCAGTATGGAATACAACCCATTGCATTTCACTCGTTCATTGGGAAGGCTTCTTATGGGCACAGTCCATTGTAAAGATGGTTTCTTTACAGGCCACATTCAAATATCATCCTTCTTCTTGTGTGATTCCTCTTCGAACAGCTTCATTTAAAAGGCATCATTTGGAATACACTCCTAGTATCAGTTCCTTAGCAGGTATAAAATGGTGTAACCCTACAGCAGTCCAGGGAAATTGGACAGTGTAGCTGATGCTTTAGCCGCCAAACTGCATCCTTTCAACATTGTAATATCTGAGAGCCTGCTCTCTGCCAACCATCCTTATTTTATGTATTACAGTGGAAGCCTTATCTTAAATTGGAATACTTGGAGCTGGAGGCCTCCTATTACCTTCCTCCTTCCCCAGACAACTCTGCTTTTGGTGGATCCTAAATTTATGTGGATGAGTGTATATACCCACTGGTGTCAGGGGAATTATCCTGATCTGTGTCCACTAAGGATCTCCTCTCCCATCCTGGGAACCAGAGTCTTTAACTATTCTGTGCTGCCTTTCCTATTAAACAGAAGAGCAGCCTTCTCTTACAGGAACTCAGCATCTTTTGTGTGGCTGCGTAAAGCTCTTTCTTACTGATACCAGGCTGATAAGCAAGGAACAGTGAATACTTATTTCTTGATGAAAATAACTTGCAAGTTTTATCCCAGGGTCTAAATATGTTTTGATCTTTGTAAGACATGTGACATTTGACAGACTGTACTAAGCCTACAAGATCTTATCATTATCAGAGTTGTAAAAGGCAGAGTATATTAGTAACTATTGTGAATTCATTGCTCTTGTTGCCTGCAGGTCCTATGGCTGGAGAATGATATGAGGTCCTTTGTTCAGTCTGTTGCTCCTGGGTTTCAGCAGACAATGGGCAGTAAGGCCCCAGTTGAAGACCTGCTGATGGATAATATTGTCAAACTCAATCTGGCCTACACTGAAATGTCCAGTGAAGATATTCGGTAGGTTGCAATTTCAACCTCAAGTATGGTCGATGGACTATATCTGGAGTACACTTGCCTTATGTGTGGCAATGTCTCCCTCCAGTGGCCGGCTCCAGGATCTATAACATTTTGGGAAGAACTTTTCCTATAGCTTTTTGGAAGTGAAGGACTCTAGTTCACTCCTACTGTTGAATCTGTGTGTGGCCAAGAGGTGGCAGATGTAATTGCAATGTACTCCCCCTCACCAAGGGCACATTGTTTTAATTATTCTGCCAGGATCTAAGGATCTTCTGGGTAAAAGAATCCAAGTATCACAATTCCTTGTATTACACTGAAGCCAAAGATGGACAATTCATCCCCAATACCAGCAAGTACTTAACCATGGAGAATGAAGAACTCTCTAACCTCCTGTGGCTCCTCCACAAACGTCAGTGTGAGTGTTTAATGCTTTGGTGAGAGACCATCACCCTCTTGTAGCTGGTGTTTTGGAGTTCTTGTCTCTGTTGCTGCTACTGCTCTGTTGCTTGTGATACACTGAAAATATCTGCTCTCCAATGGATGGATTCACAATTATTAGAGTGGTTTCCAAAATGGTTCTCTTCCATGAAAGAAACTATCTTGCCTGACTAGCTCTCCCTTTGTAAATGGACTTTTGCACTTTCCCATGTGCAAGGGCATTTAAATCTAATAAAAAGGAGAGAGAAAGAATGCAAACATTTATAACTTTAGATGCCTATAAAGTTGATGTTTTCTTAATGATAATTTTTCCAGAATGTAACATTCTATGATTCTAGGTAGATTTATCTAGGGGAGATCCTAGGTAACTTTACAAAAGCTGATACTGATGACATTTCTTCAGCAATATTCAGAGAATGGTCTCACTTCATATTAAAGTTCAATAGCTCGTAAGAGTTTGACAAATGATCTTAATGTTGCAAGTGTAATAGTGGTGAATAGCCGCTTTGAGGTGAGTTTAAACACATTGTTAGGAAATTACAAACACATCATTACAGTGGTTTACGTGGCAGAGGGATAAGCAACTTTTTGACTTTTAGCTGTATTAATCGCAACTGCATCCAGGTGACTAGGTATGCCATGTTGGCTAATCATTAATGATGAAGTACTGGCTAGTTGGCCTTCTTGTCTTCCTCTTATCTGATTCCTAAGACAGCTCTTTCCTACAGAGAATTGTCATTTCCCTTGAATCAGCCCAGAGGAAATACTTGCCTCCTTTCTTTTCTTAACAAAGGTAAATACCTCTTATTCTTTCAAAGGAAATATGCTGAGGTGAACATCACCACTAACCTCTATGTGGTCAATGAGCCATGGCTCTTCTCCCTGGCGTGGTGCTCTGGGGCTCACTCTGTGACCACGAATGCTGTCCACGTGCTGAAGAACCTCAGCCAGCCACTCTTCCTCATGGTAAGCAAAAGTCCTCCCTTATTCCCAGGGGTACGAAGTAGGGGTGAGATGTTCATAGTTATAGTTGGAGAGCATGAGTCAGTTCATGCATTGATAAAGGAGATGCTTCTCTGGATGGAAAAGGATTTAAGCTCAACCCTAGCTTACCGGGCTCCTGTGAGCCATTCCAGATTTTACCACCCTGTCTCCTTTTTCCTGTTGGCCCAGGGAGAAGCATTCTATTTGGTAGGACTTAGAGACTTACACCTTGAGATGAAGGCAAAAAAGTCATATTGAGACTTCTGCGGGGAAAAGGAAGGGGCCTCCGAGGCACATGTGGCTGCTATGTGAGGATTTCCATTCCCAAGCTTTTGAAGCTTGTTGATCTCAGAAGTTCCTTCCTTTCTGGGGCCTCCCATGCCTTCTCAAGCTTGGTCTGGTGCCTCAAGCCCAAAGGAAACAACCATAGAAACAACCCTGCCTTGGCTGAATAATTTATCTGTTCCCTACTCTTCCTTGGACAACCTGAAGGGCTAAGGGACACCTGGAGCATTGATTCCACCAGAGTCCCTGCAAGGGTAACTGCTTTGTGTAGCTGGTTTTGCATTCTTGAAGAGGATTTTACAATGCTTCCTTTTTCTCATCTAAGTGAAAAACTACGTATTTTAAGTCAATTCTGAGAATGGATGGAGGTCTAGTCTAAGGGTGAATCTTCAGATGTTTTTAGGCTTAAAACAGGAGCTACCCCAGCCTTCTGTGGTGGTCAGTGAAGTACAGTTTTGCAAGGAGAAGCCACTAGTTGATTTTAACCTTGGAGAGAAGAAGAGATAGCTATAGGATCTACCTATACAAACAAGAGGTCCCTGTTATATTCGTTACGATGTGGTCCAATCTTCTTTGCCACCTGCCGGCCAGCAGCCTTATTCTGATTTGGCACCAGCACATGCAGGCTGGCGGCCACTTTGAAATTCTACCAAATGCTGTTTAAAGACCCGAGGGGTGTTGTTGTACTTACACACTAGGCAGCTGAATTGCCATAGTCAAGCAGCAAGAGGGAGCTTTAGCAGCTTTTTTGAGTCTCAGACTCTGGGATAGGTCCTTGGTGTTGGACACATCATTTGTTATTCTCTTGCAGACTCCGCAGCAGTACAACATCATGTGGATCCTGACAGATGTGACCTCCGTGCTCCTCATCTCACTCATCTTCGCTCTGCATTGGTAAATACTGAACTGCTAATGGCTGTTCTAGCCTATTCTGTTGCCCCAAGCAGAGGAATGGAAGGATGCTTTCAGGTGATCTGAAGGGTTAGAAGTACCTTTGAGGACATCTCTTTTCCCTTCAGGAATTAGAAGAAAGGCTGCAAAGATCCCTTCACTTCTCCTGTTCTTATATTTCCTTTTTCTTTGGCAACTTGGGCATCATATACCCCAAAGATTCAGTGGAGACCTGATGTTCAGGGTAGCAGCCAAAACCAATTATCAAAGATGATGAACTGAGGGAAGAACTGATTTTTCTGTTCTTACTATATAGAATACACAAACGCTCTTGCATTAGATTTACTTAGGAGAAAAGCTCTCGTTGATAAAGTTTGAGCACCACATGCCTCTGTGTCTGCCTGTATCAGAGCCGCTGAGGAAATGCATCCTCCCAGATGCAAATTGAAAGTCTGATCATCTCACAGACAACACAATTTCTGTCATTGTGTCAAAGACATTGCCTCCATTTTATATATTGGAAAATAGGTTCACAAGACAGGCTCTGACAGAGCTGGACAAGACAGACAGTGCTTTGCTTTGGCATGGAAAATGGGAACATCTCTATTTTTGCCCTGGGAGGATGGACAGATGAACAGGTTACAGCACAGCCAGGTGATGAACTGATAGCTGTACAGGCAAGTTTGCTGGGCACCTAGGCTTTTCCCTTTGCAAGACTGAGTTACTCTTTCCCTTCCTTGCTCTCTCACTCTGCTCTAAGCTGTCCTTCCCCAGGTTCTGCTTCAGCAACTTTGATCTTGCTTTCAAGGTTGCAGATTGAGGATGTGGTTGTCGCCACCCTTCCCTGCCTGCTTTGAAACACCACCACTGCTAGACCTTCCCCTGTCTGTCTTCTCCTGGCTCTTGTTCATGTGTTGCCCTGTCCTCCTTGCCGTGTTGTGCTGTGCTGTCTCTGGAAGCTTTCCTGGGGAAAGGAGAGGCAGTGTGCACATTTCCCAGGACCCTGCAGACATTGCTGCAGCCACTTAATCTTTTCTTGGCTTATGCTGCAACAAGGGCACTCCTAGCCTGTGTAATGAGTCAAGTGCCATCAGCAATGCCTAAGATCCCTGAATGGTCTTGTTTTTCAGATTTACAAATGCACCAAAATCACAATTCTAAAATTTCCCTGGCTGCTTAGGAACCAGTGGCTGTGAACAAGTCTGGGGCTTCTAAGCACATAAAATTCTCATAAAAACAGGGCTCAGTCACAAAGTTGCCTTCAAAATGCTGTTTTACCTGTGCCGTGTGGACACATAGACATCACAGTCATGGACGAGGGTTCCTTCACCATAGGGATTTGAACAAATCCTAAATATATGAGGGCAATTCTTGGCTCTGACAAAGTAGAAGATGAGTGACCAGAGTGCCAAGGAGCTGCAAGGAGAACCCACATCAAGCAATGACCTGACCCAGACGTTTTGCCCTGCGCAGGTGGCGAGAGAGGAGTTTCTCCTGCTGCACCCACGACAGTGGCACGATGCTGGAGAGTGGCACCTACAACAAGTTCAGGACAGGTGAGTTGGGCAAGGGGAGCTGGGAGCCTCATCTTCTGTGCTGCTGTCTCCACGAGGGAGCAGCTCTGAAGGAAAGGATGCCAGGGTCTTGGAGGATGAGATGGCCGTGAGTCAGCAGCATGCCCTTGCAGTGGTGAAGGCCAGCCACATCCTGAGCTGTCTAAACAAAAGTGCAGCCAGCAGGTCCAGGGAAGCAATTCCTCCCCTTTGTTCAGCACTGGTGAGGCCACATCTGGGCACTGCATCCAGTTTTGTCTCCCCACTACTAGACAGATAGTGACAGCTGGGAGTGAGCCCAGCAGAGCCACCAAGTTGGCTGGGGCTTGAGCAGGGGATGTATGAGAGAGGCTGAGAGCTGGGGTTATGCAGCAGGAGAGGCCAAGGCCAAGGGGGATCTTACTGCTATCTGCAAACACTTAATGGGAGGGTATAGAGGAGATGGAGCTAGACTCTGCTTGAAAATGCAAGAATGAACATGTGAGAGGCAATGGCACAAGTTGTAACATGGGAAATTCTGACTAGATATCAAGGGGGAGAAAAATCTTTGCTGTGATGGTGGTCAAACACTGGAACAGGGACTCAGACTGGTAGTGATTATCCATCCCTGGAGATACTCGAACTGTCCTGGACAAATTGGTCTGATCTAATTGGCCCTGCTTCAAGTAAAACTTGAACCAGAGACCTCCAGATGTCTCCTCCAACATGCATTTCTCTGCAATTCTGTGAAGAGACACTCCAGAGGCACTGAGTGCTCTCAGATCTGTAAGGCAGGGTGGATCTGTCTGAGACACCCCCCATGTTCCAGCTTTATAGCCTAATGGCTCACCCTACAGACCGCCACGGCAGGGGAGCTATCATCCAGACAAGGTGACCTGGCCTGAACTGCTTGCATTTTTGACTCTGCCCATACCTGCTGGCAGAATAGCTGCAAGCATTTCTGTAGCTCACTGTGTGTCCCCTTTTCCAGAGCTCAACGACATGCCTACAGTCGTGGCCTGACAGGGGCAGGAAGGAGAAAGAGACCTGCTATCTCACCGATGACTGGAGAGCAGAGCCACCCCTGATGCCCCTTCCTGCAGTGAAAATGCCAACCTGTTATCAGCCACTGCATGGGGGTGGGAGCCACAGGACAGCAAAATGCAGGCAAAGGCATCGGGGGGGAGGAGCTGGCCAGGGAATGGGTTCAGAAATGTCTGGTGAAGAGAAGCTGTTTGCCTCTGTGATCCTGGTAGAGATGAGCACTGCCCTTGCTGGCCCTGTCCTGCTTGTCTACAGCTTTCCTTGTAATCCCCTGCCTGGCAGGGATTGACCAGGGCGTAGGGGTGTACATATGGGGTTGCAGCTGTGAAGAAGCTGAGTACCATGACAAGGTATTTCAATCCCCTTGGCAGTAGCCACATGGGAATGACCACCTTCATCTCAGAGCGTTGGAGGATCCCATAGGGCAACAATCCAGATGTCTCTCCTGTTATGCACTAAACCTGTTAGCGCGTCTTTGTTCTGCGCACACTGCAAACACCTGAGCGTCCTACAGTCCTGCTTGCCTTCAGCTGCCAGTGTTTCTCCGGTCAAGACTGACTTCCTCTGCTCTATACACTCCCTCTCTACTGGCAGGTTTCCTCCAGCCCCAAGTGTGTACCAACCCCACCG
Organism: Rhea pennata; assembly: GCF_028389875.1. NCBI lineage: Eukaryota > Metazoa > Chordata > Aves > Rheiformes > Rheidae > Rhea > Rhea pennata. The sequence goes on from NC_084663.1 coordinate 212,884,184, forward strand.
CGATGGTCGAGTGCTGGTGGCTGGTTTATCAGGATCTGCACCTCTCCATAATGCAGGCAGGGGAAGCCTACCACTAGCCCTACTGGGACAGTCTCCTCACCTTCTTGGTTGTGGGAAAGGGTGTTTATTTCCAAAGGTGCTAAAGGATGTTTTGGTGCCTTGGCGGTGCAACTATTGGGACTATGACCAGGAGCATAACATCTTTCTTCAATGGGTTTGTGGTATATGTGACCTGGTCCCACCAGATGTCCTGTTTGCTTTTCCCTTGGGAAGATCTTCATACTTGCTTTGTATCCTGGCATTTATTCTGTTTTTCATTACTGCCAGTGGCTGTTGGCACACACGAGGAAGAGGGTCTACGCACAACTCTGTCCTGTTCTGCAAGGGAGATGCAAGCATCTCTCAGGTTTAAGCCATAAATTTCTACTTGAACAGACAAAAAGAAGACATTTTTGTAACCTGCAATGCTATTTTAAATACATTTTAGCTCTCCTACTCTGTTTTGCTCTCATTCTATCCCACTGGGAAAGGGGAAGAAAATAATAGTCTTGATTTGAATCAGGCCATAGCTATTTGTTCATACATAAGCCTCACGTGGCTGTGCGCTTCTGCCAAATAACCTACTACAAGTGAATTTTTGTCAGGGAAGTATTAGGTTTCAGAGTTAACTGTACTGAGAGGCACTGTAGAGAGTTCAAACCTTTCTGAACTGGCAGTTTTGGAGTATTTTTTGCTGAGATAAAGGTCATATGGACATAAAGGTCTTTTTATCGTCAAGGGCTAGACATGCAAAAAGACAGCAATCTCCTTGGAAAAGTGCAAAAGGACTGGCAGATTGGTGTAGAGCAACTCTGAGTTTATGAAGCATTGGGAGATGTTAACGCTCTCTGCACACCCTGTCTCCCCTACAAGTTTGTAGATATTGTTGGTACCATCCATGTGGAGGCACTTAAACACAGCAGAAATAGGAAAGGAAGAGCGTATGGGCTGAGCCGCAGAGTATGCCATGGTGTCCCCAGCCTGGGGGATGGACCTGAATGAGCTAGGCTGTGCTCCTGTGATCACTGTTTTTGACACTTATTAGGAAAAGTCCCCCACGAGCACCTTTGTCCACATGTCTAGCTGCTGCTTGGCCATGATGCTCACTGTGCTCAGCTTCCCCATCCTCAGCTGCATTCTCTGGTAAAGCTACTGTTTTTGTTGCTTTTTAGGTAGCAAGATCTAGCAACTCCGTGTGTGTGGCAGGTAGTCTGGCTCTCCCACACAAACTTTTCACCTAATACTTCCTATGTCCAGTGATTGAGCTCAAAATCAGTCATCACAGAGTAACCAGCCCTTGCCTTACAGCACAAGCAATGATGACTCTCCCATCTCCAGTGTTTTTTTGCCCCCAAACTAATATACCACTTCATTTCCAGTCCAAGTACTCCAATAATTTGCTCCCCATCATTGGCTATTCTTACCAGCATTTCCACCTGTGCAAGAAGAAATCCTCTCCCCACTGAGGACCTTAGACTCCTAAGCCTGCCTCTCCCTGTGGAGTCACTAACACAACTGAGCACTGGAGAACAGCCTCCTGCAAGCCACTTTATACTTTTTAATTAGAATATTTCACTTGGACATATGCTTTCGTTTTACATTGTTTGGTATGAATATAAACAGGCCGGCAAATGCTATTACACAGACGGTATGACACACACGCACACGCACACAGAGTCCCAGCCCCTCTGAAACCCTGACGGTTTGGACTGTGGTGGGGTGCATGGGAGGCCCACAGAGCTGTGAGTAGAGGGAGGAGGATGTTGGAGAAAGCTGGCCTGAGATAGCGCTTGAAAACATTGCTATGCTGCATCATCTACTGAGTATGCTGTGGAAGCAGGAATGGTGGGAGACTAAAGGAGGCTCCAGTGGTGGTGGGTGATGTGAGCATGTGTAGTGGGGGGAGATCCCTGGGATAGCTGGACCACTGCAGCTGGGGAGGGGAGAGTAGCATCAGAGATGTGTGTTGGGGAGGCAGCTCATCACTCCTGTGAGGCTTGGCCAGTGTAACCACACTCCCTTCACTACAGCAACCTGGACAGGGGGAAAGTAGAGGAAGGGGACCTCCTAGAAGCCCTGTTGGCTTGTGGATGTCTCCGTGCAGCATCTCATTTCCTTTGGTGGAATGGCCAAGGTCCAGAGTTGCTGCTGTGTCCCAGCTGGATGCTGTGATCCTCACGCTCTGGCAGGCAGATGCTAATGCTAGCTGGCACACCATGGCATTTGGGAATCAAGCCTCTCTGATGGCTCTCTGTCAATGGGAAGGTCACACAAACAGCCTATTTGCGGCTGAGAAAACGAGGAGACCAGCAGGAAACAGCTCAGTGCCAGGGTGAGGCTCACTGGAGTTCAACAGGACAGCATACAACACCTGGCAATATTGACTTTTGTGAAGGTAGCTGAGCTCAGCCCAGTTCATCGGACCAAGAGAGCTCTCCCATGCCTACTGAGAGCTGCTCAGCATTAGTGAAACCAGCACCAAACCCTGGTGGACACTTATCTCTGCCGAAGCCACGTTCCCAGGCACGTGCTCCTTTGGGCCTCGGGATTTCAGAGAGGCACCTGCACTCCTTTCTCTGCTTTCCCCCAGCCACAGCATGGTTTTAGCTTTCTCTGTGCTGATGGGCCCCACACCGGGACCACAACCATCTCTGTTGTGGTGGTGGCTTGTCTGCACTGTGTGGTGCCAGGTAGAGGACTGGACAACCATATTAGTATGGCAAACCAAAGATGAAAAAAAGCCCATTGAAATCAAGGGCCTGACCTCACTGTGAGTGTTTAGGCTCCAGCCTGGACCAGTAAAGAGCTGTCTCAAAGAGCAATACACACAAAAGCATAATAAATTCATTAGCTGTTTCCAACTCTGATGACCAAGTCCCTGTCTGGATCAGAGCACTTTTCACACAACATGGGCTTGGCCACAGTTTTCCAAGCATGGTTACTTCAAAGCTCCTACATCCATATTGAAGCTTGTGGTACAGATCATCCCAGGACTAATTGGTCTGGAAAGAAGGGGCAAGAGGAGAGAATTCATCTTCCCAGCTTCACTTCCAGCTGAGCCCATGAGCTGGGAAAGATGTGTCTTGCATACATTCAGCCTCTGGCAGTCTTGGCTCTGCAGGAGTCCTTGAGCAAGAGATAGTCCTCCAAGTCGCCCTCAGCCCCGAGTCAGCATCCAGATACTTGCATGAAATGCAGGATTTTTTGTTTTTAATATTTTAAAAAATAAATAGAAGAAAAGAAACTTTTAAAATTTGTTCTTTAAATATTTCCAGCATTGCACAGACAGCACTTTAGTATTCTAGTCTGTTTGATCAGTGGTTTGTTTATTCTGATTCCTAGTTTAAATGCAATCCTCTCAGCCAGCTTTTTCTTTCTGTTCTTCTTAAGAACAGAATGTATTCTTCTGTAATGTCAAAAACAACACCTGCAGTGTTCATTGGCTCTCTTTCCAGCATAGTCTGGGGCTCTGTTACTTCTCTTCAAACCTGAAATGCCCATAGCCTCTCCAAAACCCGCTAGCACCCTGATAGTTCTCTCTTTACTTAAAACAAAAAATCACACTCACATCAGACACACACACACACACTCCCCTCTTCTTCCCAGAGCCTTTGCAATGCCAACTCTTTGGTTCCAGGCAAACATCCTGCCAGCATCTCTTTGCTCAGCCTGTCTGACAGCCGTGGTGTTACCTGGATATCTTTGAGGTTTAACACAGAGTCAAAGTACAGGGTGAGGAAGGAGGATGCGAAGTCAGAGATAGTCATCTTCACTGGAGGGGGAGGTGGTACTTGAACCCTCAATGTCTGAGTCCAGCGAACTCCCAGATGGCGTTCGGCTCATCTTCCACATCTGAGAGGAAAAGGTTCTCCCCCAGCTGCATGGGTATCCCACAAGCCTCAGCTGGTGAATTAGCCCCATGGCAACCTGCCACTGGCTTCTTGCAGTTCACTTGCTACCCTTTGCGCTCCTCTGCTTGCTCATGGCTGTTAGCATCTGGCTGATGTACGAGGTCAAAAGATCATCCATCTTGTAGCCCTGGTAAGGAGGGAGAAGATGTTACCTGCCTTTATAATGCAACTTATAGTCTCTAGCTCATGCATCCTGAATGCACAGGCTGCCAGTTGTTGACTTCCAAGTTTTCAGGTCTTTTTGACTCTTTTCACCATACTCCTTGGATGACATGATGCTGCCACCAGGCTCAAGGACCAAATACAATTTCTTAATGCAGTATGAAATGGAGGAACTCACTGTCCCCAAGATGTTGTTGAGGCCAAGTACCTAGGGAGCTTTGGAAGGAGACTGTTTTTTTTTTAAATGATCAGCAGCAACTTGAATGCTCCAAATTAATAATTAAGCCAGCAGGAAATTTTATCTTCCATACTTTGGGCTTAGGGAAATCTAAGCAAGCAAGCTGAGGGTGGGATGGAATGCAGGATGTTGAGGATCTGACACTGGCTAGCAGTGGACTCAGCAGAGCTTCATCTGCTGTAGGACACAGGATGATGACCAAGGCAGACTTCATTGCGTGAACTGATGGTAAAGACCAGCTAGGCAGAGGAGCTTGGTAAAAGGGCTCAAGAGCGCTCCTGAGCCTGTATCTGCTTTAACATGCTGGAAAGTTCCAGTCCAGAACAGGGAGCAGTGCCCCAGGCTCCAGGGATAGTCATAACCCAAGCACCTCAGACTCACTCCTGAGTTGGATGAGGGACCCATCTGGAGTCCTCATACACTGAGCAGAGTCATGATGCATCCAGGCTAGTCCAGTGCTACTACCCTGGAGGAAGCTGCAGGGCAGTCTGCAATGAGTACTCTGCTGTACCAAAGCACTGCAGACATGAGCGGGAAGGAGAGGTGAGGCCTTACATATTCAACACATATCCATATCCACTCCTCTTGGGATACTATTGAACTGCCGTGCACATTGGATAGCATGACCTGCCTCAATCCATCCTCAGCTCTTTTGTCTCATAGCAATTTCAAATTTCTCTTTAAAACCAGCTTGTCTAGAAATGGGCTGCCATCCTCCAAAGTTCTTCCAGATTTGACCCAAAGTCTGACGAACCTCCTAGGAAAAGATATTCTAGGGATAATAAAAGAACAGTGCTGAAACCCAGAAGAAAAAAAAAAACCTTTCAGGCTTACTCTAAGAGATTCCTTTTTGGCTCAGGAAATCCCTGAGACACAGTTTACTGAAAGCAGGGAGAAGATAATAAGAAGTGTCATTATATATTGTAATAATTATGCTCTTCCCTACACACCTAATTTTGGCCTGCCAAAGTTGGCACTTGGTCTAACTGGGGAGAGCTGTTCTTATGTGCACAGAAAATATGCTCTGTGGTTTTCTGCCTGTCCTCTCCCACCTATGTGCCTAGCGCTCAATAATCTTGATTGCTCCTTACCAGGGACGTCTCACAGAGCAGCTTGCTTCCCCTCACCAGGTTGCCGATGGTTATATGGAAGTACGTGTTGCCACTGCTCCAGTTGGAAATCTTTGTGAAGGGGTGAGTGATGAGAATATCCTGGAGGGAACAAAAGACTGACACTCAACACGAGAGCTTGAACTTTCATGAGCGTTTATGAGGCTCTCTCATGCCCATGTCCATTTTCCATTAAAGCAGTCTAAGACTGTCCACTGAGGTGGGACTATACCACTGCCTCATGAGACTCTGGATCCTCCAGCACTTGTGGAGGGTAGCTGTACTAGAAGGACCATGTCGCTGACAGAAACACCTAGTGGAAACTCATCTACTCCAGCTCCAGTCCTAATGTCTATGAAAGGATTGAGGACTGTGTGTATTCTTCAGCTACAGGGCTTTGACAGTTGGTTCTTCCAGCCCTTCTGTTAAAAAGGGCTGGGATGGCTCTGTAAAATAATGAACCTCTGCCTCTAGAAACTTCTCTGGCTATACAGCCTTTGTAGCTAGGCTTAATGGGACTGCCTGTAGCTCTGAAGAATGCACTCTGTGGAATGACATCTGCAAGACATTGTGGAGGTGGTTGGGGAGCATCTAGTGATGACTTTAGTCCTGCTTACCTTGGTTTTGGGATCAATGAGGCTGACTCCATGCTTGTTGATGGCAATTAGAAGGATCTCTGGATAATTTGGCTCTGTAGTTTGCTGTGGGAAATGAGATGAAGCAATTATGGGAAGCAGCATGCAAAATCAGACTCCTTCCTACTTCCTTACTTCTTGTTTTCTCCTTCCACCATTCAGTGGCCCATTAATTGCTGTTCAGTTTATCTTTTAAAGACAAGCACAGAGCCCATTAAGATATCGGCAATATTCATGGCTGTCTAGTTAATTACAGATCTCCTAGATGCACAATAATCAAGAGGTAAGTTACTATCAGTGTTAGTTCCTTGCTCTCCTCAATGGTCTCCCAAATGAGAAGCCATCCTGCCATTAGCAAGGAAGAGTTGGGATGGGCTGGCAAACCTCAGACATCTCCTCTCCCCTCCAATCCCTCTGTTTAGTGTTCTGCTCCTCCTTGTGCCTCCGGCTGTGGACCTCCCGGCCAAGAGAACACTGCTCTTTGCTCTGTTGATTTTGGCATTCAATTTTGTTAGTGTTGTCAATCCCTTCTCCCAGTCCCATGTTAGCACAGAAGAGTCTCCAGTTTGTTTGACTGATGAGCTAGGGCCCATGGGACAGGGAGCATAAATTCAAGGATCTGATAGCAATTTGAGCAAGATGTTTGCAGGCATTGCAATGAGGTATCCAAGACACTTGAACAGACATCATAACTCTGGCTCCCACTACCTTGGATGGGAGTCTGATGTGGTGGCTGGTCTGGGTTTGGCTCATGGTGTGTGGAGAGCCATCCCTTGGAAAAGCACATTTTCCCATGACTCAGCAAAACAGAAAGTGCTGCAAGAACAGACCAAGTATAGCCGAGATACGTTGATGCTGTAAAATGCCTCAATCTGTGCAAAGATGCAAGATGGCAGTAAACAGGTCTATTAGTCCTTCACTGAAGAATTATCTCAGTGAAGATCTCTGTCTCTTACCCTGCTTCACTAGGGAGACTCCCAGGCTGCCCAGGTCCCTGCAAAAACTCTGTACACCTGGAGCCCCTCCATGATATGGGGATCCTAATCTTCACTCAAAGCTGCCAGGGAAACCTCATGTAGAGCACATACCTTCACTTCAAAGAATGCTGATCCAAATGTAGGCCACTTGAAGATTATCTTTAGGAAGGCAAGCTTGGCTTCTTCTCTGGTTTTGCCTGCGTGCTTGTTGTAGTATGCCACGATGGACTGCAACAGAGGACACAGCCAAGCTGGAGGATTTGCATAATGTAGGACTGGTCAGGGAAAGAGCATCATCCCCAAAAGATGGTTTATCCTATCAGAAACCATAAGTGCTTCCTAGTAACTTGTCTTTTAACAAGAAACTACCATGCTTTCCCCTGGATGTTCGCTAATAAACTGCAGAAACATATCAGATATCTATCTGCCTACGAGTGCTAGAGGGACATAAACATGAGCATTTGTTGATGAGAAATAAGTTTGGTGAGTAATGCTCTGCAAGTCCTTTCTGTGTGCCTGGGAGACAGTCCTCTTCTGCTCAGCCCTGCACAGGAGTGTCTGGTCTCAAGGCACTGAGCTGTGGGGACTGTCACCTTTAGCATAGCTTAGGGGACATTCTGTCTCAGGTTGGGTGTCTGGGCTCACTGAGGGGTGAGCAGGGAGCTGACTAATCTAGCCAGAATGATATATGGATGAGAGAGAGTGATATGAAAAGGCCCAGGAAGATGTATGCTTAACTATGTACTTAGCCTCCACCATGAGCCTTCCACGAGGTAAAAGATTTTGCCAGTCACATTGCAAAAGGAGGGGGTAGTTGCTAACCCTGAAATTTTCTTCACAGTGCTTGTATAAAAACTCAGATTCAGGTCTCCCTACTGCACTAATTCCTAGAGTGTTTTCAGGTGGCAATTTTCTTGGGACCATTATTATTAATTTATTTAAAAATATTAATTATTAATCAACATTAGTGTGCTATTAATAAATATTAATTGGGCCAAGACAGGAGTTGGTGGCTGGAGCAGAAGTTGTCACAGAGGAGAGACTGTGGATTCTAGTCTCTGCTCCCGAGAATACATCGCAGAAATGCTGACTGGTCACTGGAGCATGGATGGAATCAGCTTTCTCTTGGATGAGGTGCGCAAACAAGTCACAAGGATTATAAGGTTCAGTAACTGAAGCAGTATAAGGGACTAAAGGACATTCATTCCAGAAAAGCTAGTAGTTTGCTGGTTAGGTACATGGGAGAGCTCAAGATCCAGCAAACAGAAAGGACTTACAAGACTTTTTCTTGGCAGTTGGACAGCTACACTCCTTTATGGCTCTAGACCTGTCCATACCTGAGCCCTAGGTCTCCCTGTGTAAAGTGGGGAGAATAATCCCTCTGCTCTGTAGTGTGCAAACTAGCACGTGTCCATATGGTGCTGCATCCAGCGCTACAGCAACAGCCACAACAAAACGGGCACAAAAATAACCCACAACAACGTAACAGCACGTACAAGTTCCTCCTCCAGTGCTGCTGGGATAACTCTGCTAAGGCTCAGGAGGGGAGCACTGGTCACTCATTTGGGCAGCCTCTCTTCAAAGCTGAGTCAAAAAGACCTGAGACAAGTCATCTGAGATGCTGGGCTTCCCCCCCAGCTGGGCCTGGTATGTGACTACAGCTGCTGTTTACCCTTTTCCAGTCATCTGGAGAGAGCTGCCGGATGAGGTCCTGAGGCACCAGCTCCTTCAGGAGCTTGGGGATGCTGGGGAAATAGGACTTGTCATCCTCAAACTTCACCCGGTAGATGAGAGCCGCCAGCTGCAGGACTTCCTCCCGTGTACACTTGTGGTAGCCACGCAGGTACTTTGGTAACTCCTGCATGGGCAAGACAGCCATTGACAGACAGAGGGGGATAACCACAGACCCTCATCCTCAGAGACATCCCCACCTCCCCAGAGAGAAGATGACAGTGATTGCTTGAGGGGAAGAACTAGTCTGTGCTTACTGCTTACTAAATTGGTTTATTTTCCTTCTGTAGCCTGATGTGCAACATACACCTTCCCACCCAGCAGGCCTCTATGACTGCCCCCATCCCTCCATCTCAGAGAACATCAATATGGAGGGAGAGAGGGGGTGTGGATGTTAAATGGAGTTCATGGACGTCTCCACTCTCTAGCTATGAGGCTCAGCCCTCCTAGCAGTTGTGCTGAGTGTGGTGGACAAGCAGCTGCTCAGCTGCTTAGAGGTCCTCTCTGGTTTTAAACTGTCTCCTGTTACATGGCACAGGGTGGTCCCCACGCTAGGCAGAACTATCAGGAGAGAGTCAGCCTGCAGTCTCAGTTACATTCCCCTTTTCCAGAAAATCCACCTCTAGAGATGGCCACTTGGAATCACGTAGCCTTTTCTACAATTTTTGCAAGTTTTTAAATGTATTCTCCCATTACTACACACATACTCCCATTATTCTGAAAATGTAAGTGACTAGCAAGGCATTAAGAGGTACAGTTACATTTGGGATAATGGTTTTATCTAGACAAGAACTCAACAGGGAGTGTGAGTGTGTGTGTGTGTGTGTGTGTGTGTGTGTGTGTGTGCAAGCTTTGAGGCATGAAGGTAGCTCTTTCATCCCAGAAGAAACAAGGGCAGAAGCACTGCAACTTCTTTTGTGGCTGCTGGCAGTCCAGTGGGAGTGTCACAGCTCATCTCCAAGAATGGAGAAGCTGAAAATCTTCAGAAGGCTTCTGAATTCAGCCTCTCTGCTGAGACTGCCAGCAGGATACGCTCACCTGCTTCTTGCTACTTGCCCAAGAGCATCTGGCTCAAACCCTAGCTGAGCTGGTTGCCCTAAAAAGCATGGCGATTACTCTTTGTCATGCATGCCAATAGTACCCTTGGCTGTGCCTTATTTCAGACAGTCTGCAGGTGGAGGAAATCTTTCTCTCCCATTCCTACATGCTCCCAAGTCTCCTCTGATATTGCAGGTTTGCAGAGTACCTGGTAATAGTGGAAAATTGAGTCTGCCATGGAGTCCTTTCCGGGTGTTGTGTTGGTCCACAGCTTCTTCATGAAGAACACTTGGTAGGTGAGGGAAGGCACTATACCTTTGCGAAGAAACCATGTGTGACCAATGCTGGGAGCACTGGGTGGCAACCACTATCCCCACAAGTGACTGGTGCCCTATGCTTGTCACAGTCTGCAGGACAGGAGTGCTGGCAATGCTGCCAAAGGGGCTCCAAGCCTCTAGTGCACCTGGGACTCACAGGGAAAAGCACACCTTTCCCTAGCAAAGCTTTAGTAAAGTGGGAGGTGTGTCTAGCTTCATTTGGCAGCAGAGATCTTGCAGCTCCTGGGCAGATCATCTCCCATGTGATGTGTCTAGGGCTGGCACAGGAAGCACAACCACAGCAGTGTGGTGCAACCAACAGTGCTGCCAGCCTGGTTTGAAAGAGATGGAGGACTTGGGGGGGGGGTCAAGGCAGGACTGTATGACCCACAATGGAGAAAAGTCACCGTTACCGTCTTTTGCAGGTCTTGCTTTCTTTATCCAGTCTGTCAGGTGTCTGACAAAGTCGAAGAAGAAATCTCCCTCAGGCACACTGATGACCTGAGGGGCACAACACGCAGTCACGAAGGCTGATCATGCAGTGAGTGCCTCAGGCAGGGCTGGCCGTAGCCTCATCTCCTGTAGGTGCTGCTCACTGCTTTATTCCCATTAGAATGATGTGTTAAAAACCGGGAATGTGAGAAAGCCACTGCCAACACCTCACTCTTCCTATAAGTCCTGTCTCTACTTAGAGCTAAGAAGCTCTAAGTTTTTCTTAGTTAGCCTGTCTTTATAAACCCATTTCAGCAACAATCTGCCTTTTCTACTTGTTTCCTGATGGCCCCTATCTCCTTCACCCAGAATCAATGCAACGTCACAGGGACAGCTACTTGATGGGAGCCAACTGACTTGACTGCTACATCTGGCAGTTTCACTGTACTCTGCTATGGACCTTACAGAGAATGTCCTTAATATTCAACTAATACAAAATATTAGTGAGTCCTTAGGAAGTAAATCTGCCTCTTGCCTCACTCAGGACCATCTCAGGAATGCAACGGGCTGCAATTACTGTGCGCGATCCCGCACACAGGGAGGTGCTTGTTGGATCTCTAGGTCAGCATGGACACAATGGGCTCTTACAGTGCCAGCGTCATGTGTTAATGCCATCTGCTCTGAAACCAGAACTTTGCCTGGCAACTCCTGGCACCTCTTATCATCACTGACCTACTCTGGGACTACAGTTAGTAGGAGCAGGATGCATCTGCCTGAACAGATTTCTGTGGTCTGCACCAAGATCTACCTCTGACTGACTAGGATGACCCATGCTCCTGTTTTAATATCTTTTAGATGACAGCCATGCTGCAAGCTATGGCTGCAGCACTGCAGATCCCAGCTGTAGTAAGCCGGATCTGACTTAGAAAGGCCAAACTGCTTGCAGAGAAAGGCACCTCACCTGTAAGTGAGCAGAGAGCTCTGGCTCCACCAGTGTACACCCTCTGGGGGCTGGGTCACTGGAAATGCCATGCAGCGCCATGTGCCTCATGGCCACCCCCACCTCTGTGTGGGTCACTCACCTTGTCAGAGATTTTGACAAAGAGGCTGAAACCCTCAGAGGACTTTAGGAGCAGCCTGTTGGAGATGTTCTGGCAGAAATCCTTGGCTTTTGTACTGGACTCCACCTCAAATGCCTACAAAGAAAGGAAGAGCCTCATCTCTGCTACTTCAGGAGTAATTTCCACTCTGTGCTCTCTTTAAGGAACCTGAGGCTTAGATGTGCTAAGCGATTCAGCTACCCACTTCCAGTAAAACCAGTGACATTATGTGTAGTGACTCTGCGCATGGGAAGAGACATTTGCAGAGGTTCAGCCGTGCTGCTTCTGTATAATTGTGCCTTGTGATGCTATATTCTGTGCTGGTTTACCCAGGGCTCCCTAGGCAACACAAGAGATTTTCCTCATCTAAAAGTTAGGAGTTAAAGCCATTTGTTTAGGAGAGAGACAGATACATCCAGGCTGATTTGTCCCAGTGTTTCTCCACCGACTATGAGGGAGCCCAGATGCCTGGCTTATACCTAGTGCCTGACTTGTGGATTGCTGAAGAGAGGGAAAAGACTCCTACTTTATATAGGGGAAGTGATACCTGAAGGACTGTCCCACCTGAATGCAGGACCCAGCCCCTGTTTTGCATTCTGAACTGTGCTCTGCATTTACATCCTCTCAGCTTTGCTCTGGCCACTTAAAGAGGTTCTGGATATGACCCAGCATCACTGAACACCAACAGCACTGAAGCACCAGGCCAGTCTGTTATGGGAGGTGGAACATGGGTGCTGGTGGTTTAGGCTAGCAGAGTCATGCATGTGGTGGGCAGAAGCTTAGATGCTCGTGCATGTCATACCAGAGTGATGCTGCTCTCTGCCAATCAACCTGGGTGACTGTCAGTGCCAAAGGGACTGCAGCAAACCCAGCTGAGTGTGGAAGACTCCGCTGCTTCCTGCTACTGGCTCTCACACAGACGTATGTCTATAAATCAGTCTCATGCTTACTGCTGGTCACATAGAAAAAGAAAAATTCAAAGTGATGAGAAATCCCAGCAGATCTCTCATCTCTCCATCATAGATTAATAAGAGCTTGAGCAGGTGCTGGAGAGGAGAGGAATTGCCCTTTCTCCTCCATAAATGTGCACAACTTTGCACATACATCCAGTTTGAAATATAAGAATGTAGATGTGCCCATTGACATGAGGGAAGAGATAAAGGTGTGCCTGACTGGAAGGCTAAACAGCATGAGAGAGTGGTACCTGCAAGGATATGCATACCTACTCTGGCATCAGTGCAACCAGCTGCCTTGTTAGTGTCTAAGATGCTTAATGAGAAGCTCCTGAGTACAGGTATCAGGATTTCTGTGTCATCTCGGGTCAGGAGAACAAGGAGTGATTCCAGCTAGCTGCTCACTGGTGCTGCCAGAGCTGCATCCCTGACCAGCTCCTGGGGAGCTCCGTCATGGTACTCAGCTGGGTATGGGTGGACAGACGATGCCTGTCAGTCTAGGCTCCAACGACTGATGGGCAAAGTTATAGACCCTGTGAGGAAGACGAACCCACCCAGTTTCCCTCTCACTGGCATCACACTAAAAATCTTCCAACAAATGCTGACACAGCACTCACACCTTGAAAAGGTGAGTCACAGTGAATCAAACTCCTGTCCTTGGTTCTCAGCTGATCCAGGTAGAAAAGGATGGGCCATCCTGACACTACCCTGGTCCAGAGCCTTCTGAGAAGGCTGACTTTTTTTCTGAATCAGAACAAATATTGGCCTGTTTTGTGCTTTTAGTAAGAAAATTGACCGATCTTGACAGGAATTAAAAACTTCCTTCTCCCTCTTTTACCTCATCGGTGTCATCAGGGAAGTAAACTTTGTGGAAGATTTGGGTAGTTTTGTGTTGAATTGCTTCCACTTCTACAAGATGGGGTGGGTACTTCCTGGAGCCATTCCTGCAAAACAGGAGGTGACACGGCATCAGCCAGTGTACTTCACCTCACATCCTTTAGTTCAGCTTGGTTGAATGCAGAGAGATGTTGCAACATTTCAATGTTTCTGCACCCCCCCCATTACTTAAATGTCTCTTATTCATATTCTCTCATATATGTGTGGAGCTGTGACATGGGCAGGCTCAGGTAGGACTTTTGGTGCCATACCTCAGTGCTTTCTGGAGTCTCTGGATGCAGTCTGCTGCCAAAGGGTGATGCTTCCGGGACTGCAGGAACCTCTGGACATGGGGCAGGAGAATGTTACTTGGAGGGAAAAGGCCTGTACACAACCACAACAGCTCCCAGCCTTTTTCTTCACTGTACCTAAATGAGAAGAGACCCGCAGGAAGAAAAATAATCGCTCATTGCATGGACGTGGCTCTGTGCTTTGTTGTGACGTTAGTGCTGAGAAAGGAGACACTGGCTGGAGGTACAAATGGTGGGCTATAGAGGAGGTGGAAAATGGGACATTCAGGCTCTGGACCCAAGGGACTGGAGGAGCTTCAATGCAGCCAGCTGATGCTGAATTTAAATGGGCCTCATGACATCCACCTAAGTGGGAAGGTCAGATCCAGACAGAAGATGACTGGTTCTATTAGAGATTTGCCAGCACAGGGATGGAAGATAGTCCTGAAATTGCGCTGGACACAAGGCTCACCTGATCTACAGAAAGCTAGTTGGGACTTTAAAACCAAATCATACCCAGTGAGTTAAAATGACAGTCTTACAACTGGACAACACAAAAAAGATAGCTCTAACAGGCAGATATTATAACTACTGTCCCAGCAGCAATGGGCTGAGGAAACTATACGGAAGATGTCAGTGTCTCCCTGCTGCTCAGCACCCCACGTCCAGGACTGCTTTACCCAACACAAACCGCTGACTCTTACTTGATGTGATTGTCTGTGAGCTGCTTTAGGGTCTGGCAGTAGATTTCATCCTTCAGGGGCTCAGCTTTCAAGGCACCTTCAAATATCTGGTCTGTCAGCTCATTGACAGAGCGAGTCCTTTTGGATGGATAGTCGCCCATATACTTCAGCACAGGTGGGAGCAGCAGAAGTCAAGGATTGTCTAACTGGGAGGTTTGGGTAAGCCGTTCTGTTGACGATGTGATTAAAGAGTTCCTACACACAACTATGGAAGTGGCTGCATTTTGGTGGAGGGAGCAGAGTATATGGTAAAGGTGTTAAACTCCTTCAGGAGACTTCCAGTGAGCTCTCTCACTTTATCATGCACCAAGTAACCTTCTCAGATTGGAAACAATTGCTTTGGGGTTGGGATATAGGGTTGGGCCTAGGAAAGCTCTGTCTTTACTAAATTATCCAGCTGTACATGGAGCTGCCACTGCAAATGGCCAGATTTACACCTGGTGTCATTAGCCAGAGCTCTGGGGACACCAGTGGAATTGCAGTTATGTAAACCAAACCAAATGAAGACCTTCACCATCATGCTGTATTGTAACTATTGTACATAACAAGAGGCCACAGTTTTCTGAATTGAAATGTCATAACACAGGGAAAGGGGCAGGAGAAAATTGTGAAAGTCCTTTTAATTTTTGCCAGGCCTTTTAATTTCTCCTATTATTATTTGCTATCAGGAAGAAATCAGTACTAGTAGCAATAGTGGTAGCACCAGTAATAGGCTTATAACAGCAGAACTATTAAAATTGTAAAATTTGGATCCTAGAGTCAAGCTCCACCAAAACATAAAGGCTACTTCTAAAAGCTGGATCTATTTGAGGACAGGATTAGAGACCTTCAGGGCAAGCCTGGCATTCACAAATCCATGGGCCTGGATGGGATACACCCACGGGTACTGAGGGAGCTGGCGGATGTTGTTGCCAGGCGGCTCTCCATCATCTTGGAAAGGTCCTGGAGAACTGGAGAGGTGCCTGAAGACTGGAAGAAAGCCAATGTCACCCCAGTCTTCAAAAAGGGCAAGAAGGAGGGCCCAGGCAACTATAGGCCAGTCAGCCTCACCTCCATCCCTGGAAAGGTGGTGGAACAGCTCCTTCTGGATGTCATCTCCAGACATATGGAGGGAAAAGAAGGTGATCAGGAGTAGCCAGCATGGATTCACCAAGGGGAAATCCTGCTTAACCAACCTGATAGCCTTCCATGATGGACTGACTGGCTGGGTGGATGATGGCAGAGCAGTGGACATTGTGTCCCTTGACTTCAGCAAGGCTTTTGACACTGTCTCCCATAACATCCTCCGAGGCAAGCTCAGCAAGTGTGGGTTAGATGAGTGGACAGTGAGGTGGATTGAGAACTGGCTGAAAGGCAGAGCTCAGAGGGTCGTCATCAGAGGCACGGACTCCAGTGGAGGCCTGTGGCTAGTGGCGTCCCCCAGGGCTCCGTACTGGGTCCTATCCTGTTCCACTTCTTCATCAATGACCTGGATGAGGGGACAGAGTGCCTCCTCAGCAAGTTTGCTGATGATGCCAAGCTGGGAGGAGTGGCTGACACACCCGAGGGCTGTGCTGCCATTCAGAGAGACCTGGACAGGCTGGAAAGCTGGGCAGAGAGGAACCTCCTGAGGTTCCACAAGGGCAAGTGCAGGGTCCTGCACCTAGGGAAAAGTAACCCTAGGCACCGGTCCAAGCTGGGGTCTGCCCTTGTGGAGAGCAGCTCTGCAGAGAAGGACCTGGGAGTGCTGGTGGATGACAAGTTGACCATGAGCCAGCAATGTGCCCTTGTGGCCAAGAAGGCCAATGGTCTGCTGGGGTGCATTAGGAGAATGTTGGCAGCAGGTGGAGGGAGGTGATCCTGCCCCTACACTCAGCCCTGAAGGGAGGGTGTTAAGGGGACGATTACAAACTCTTTCCAGTTGTCCCGTGTGACAGGACAAGAGGCAATGGGCAGAAACTGAAGCACAGGCAGTTCTGCCTGAAGGTGAGGGGGAATTTCTTCCCTGTGAGAGTGACGGAGCCCTGGACCAGGTTGCCCAGAGAGGTTGTGGAGTCTCTTTGTCTGGAGATCTTCAAGGCCTGCCTGGATGCAACCCTGTCTACCATGCTGTAGGTGACCCTGCTGAGCAGGGAGGTTGGACTAGATGATCTCCAGAGGTCCCTTTTAACCTTACTGAGTCTATTCTATGATTCTATGATGCATGTTGTACCAGAGCAATGCTGCTCTCTGCCAGTCAACCTGGCTGACTGTCAGTGCCAAAGGGACTGCAGCAAACCCAGCTGAGTGCAGAAGACTCCACTGCATTCCCAATGAAGAGGCCTGCAACCCTTTACAACAGATGCATCTTGGAGAGAGCCAGTTGAAGCAAGCCAAAACAGAGGTAGTAAGTTAACCACGAAGTAGTGCTGACTGGGAGGCCTCAATAACTTGCTCCCTGGTCCTTGTTACCCAGCTGTGCAGAACCCCTTGAATCCCAGGGATTTTTGAATCTAGAGTTCAGGATCAGACCCATCAACAAGTCTCTGTCACAAGATCAAAGCCTATTAGAGGGAACACAAGCCTTTGCATGGGCTTTGCTCAGGCCCCTAAACAGCCTCCTCAGCCTTTCATCTTCCAGACCTGTTGCCCCAGAGCTCTCCCAGGCAGTGGAAGGATATCAATGAAGGCCATGCAGGCTTCTTGGGACAGTTCCTCGCTGCCTAAGATCTTCTTCAGCAGCGGCTGTTTGATGGGCTCGCGGGTGTAACACCACAGCTTGTCCTTCCCACGGCTCTTGGTAATCATGACCCGGCTCAGGGTGTGCTTGGGAGGTGGCCTGGTGGCAAAAGCAAAACAAAAGGAAAGGTGGTTACGGGGATAAAAGGCAATGGATGTGGCCAGAGCCTCACCTGTGAGGGCCGCTTACAACACTTGGCTAATGAACTGTTGCACTAAACAGCAATTCACAGTTTAGCAGATATCCAGATCCAATTCTGCCCAAAGATACCAACTTGTATTTTCCTAGGGCTCAGAAGGAAGGGTGATGGAGATGGATGGTCAGAGAGATAGGCAGCAACAGTGAAAGAGTATTGCCCAGTAGAGCAATCCTAGAGGGGAGGACACATCCCACAAGATTTGGTCTGCCTCATCAGACTAACAGCCCATCTGAACGGGAGTGGGAATTTTGGTAAGCTGTATTCAGCAGTGGTGCGCACTTAAATCTTCAGAGCTGAGTTAAGAACTTCCTCACCTAATTCACCTGTTGCGTATACAGTCTGATGCTATGGATGGGATCATAGAAGAGGAATATCACACTGCTAGTTTCACACCACCAAATTTCACACCACTACACCTACTCTGAGCCAATCTGAAGAAATCCTTCATAAAATCCTGTCTACAGAAAATTTACAGCTAAAATGCCACATAGCAACCTGGAAGCTGCAGATGTACAAAGTCATGCTGTGGGATATTTAAAGTCTTTTGCAGTAACCACAAATTATACTCTTGATTCCAAACTATCAGGAATTTGGCTGCTACTTCCTACACTTTTTGAAGATGGTTAAAAAAATTACCTAAAATAATCATAGGAAAATTCCTCCAAGGTATATGGTTTCACCCTCTCTTCACTGTCTGAAATTGCCAACTGGGAGGTTCTGATAACATCTTGTCGTTGGTCGGGGGTCATTGTGACCAGTGCCTGTGGGACAAATAGGTCTCTGTTACCAGATATATTTGAGATAAACAGATCCTGATGCATTTAGAGAGAAGAAGCAGATGCAAAATCAAAAGACTTGTGGTGAATGAATAAGATTAATCTAAGCTCTTTGGAAGGGCTTTTGAGTTCCTCAGGCTTTGTATCGTACCGAATTGCGTCATCCCATAAGACAGCTTACCACAATCTCCAGTGGAGGCATGGTGACTGTAGGCAAGACGTAAACAGAATCTGTTGGGAAATCTCCTCTCTGCTTGGTCCGCTCGTTGAACCCATTAGCCCAGCCTGAGTTCATCACATGTTCTCCTGTATCCTGGTCCAGAACTATGAGGTCTCCTTTGAGGAAGCTGAGGAAACCAGATTCTTCTCCCACTGCAAGAAAGACAATCATTTTTTCCCATTTTTTCCTTCAAATCCATTTGGAGTAATTATTCAGTCTACCTATTTGCCACTGGGCTGGATGATTTGCTTACCAGGGTTTAGGTTGTCTTGGAGAGTGACTACATACTTGGATCTTTTCCTTAGTCCTTCAAGGAAGGTCACCACGAGGTCCCGGATGTCCTCTGCATTGTTGGAGGTGAAAGTGTATTCATCGCCTTTAATGGTGGCCAAAGTGAAACTCTGCCCTTGCAGCTTTCCCCCTCTAGGATACATTTTCACAGGAGACACAAAGAAGAAAGATAACAGCATCAACAGATAGAGGCAAAGCCTAGAAAATGACTGGTTTAAGGTGAGATCACCAGCTAAGCCTGTTCCTCCTTACCTGCTGCTTGACACAGCTGTGATCTCTGGGAAAGAGAGCTCTAAGAGAACCTGCTCCTGTTCATCCACAAAATACACCCCTGTCCAGTTGACAGCTACAATCACATCGTTTTTAGGCAGGCTTGGCCCTGAATTGAAGAAAAGACAGATGATCAATACATAAAAGGTCCTAAGATACCGAAAATGTGTGTGTATCAAATGAGGATGCAATGGCCAAAAAGATCAGTGTTATCTTTAATAAGAAAAATAGTGGCAGATTCATAGCTTGAGCCATTCCTAACCAGAATGCACCAAAAGGAATAAAACTTCTGGAAAAGGCCAGCTACCAAACCTATGACCTGCTTCCATGTGGGAAGTCTAACTCTCATTGCTTTGCTGCTGGCTGTGTCCCAGGGATGTATTCCACTGACTCACCTGAGAATTTGAAGGCTTCATAAAATCGAGAAAACAGTAAAGGCCACTTGAAACGTGCAAAATCCACCACTTCTTCCTTGACTTTTTTGGGGTCTGTTCTCTTCTGAGTATAAATTCCCTACAGACAAAGCAAACCAAACTATCATGAAGCATAAACCCAGCTATGGCCAGGAAGATAGCATACGGAAAATACTGAAACATGGAAATATTGAAATATAGCCAGTTCATGTCATCTGAATATGCTGGAACCAATATTAATTTAAGTCTCAGAATAAGGTTAAGGGCAAAAAGAATCCTACAGGAACAAGTAATAGGCTGGACAAAGTCCCGGAAAATGTATGGCTCACAGAAGAGGGTATTTCCACTCTGGGAATGCTGGGCAAGCATCTAGAATGACCAGTTTGGGTGGAATTCATTTCCACCAACTTTAGATTTCCCTAATATAGGTGTCTACTTCTCACCTTGCCAGTGATATCTAGCCCTTAAGCACAGGCATCTAGTTTCATTTAGGTCATCCTTGGATACCTGAGACTTCTGCATGTAGCTGACAGGTCTGACTGAGGACTTGCAAATCCAGGTGTTTCTAGAGCAGGTGTACTCCAAGCATCTATGTTTAAGCAACTGAACTGAACCCCTGAATTGAGCCCCTGAATCTCCATTGATTGTTATGGGAGAGGAGGCACCTACATTTAGGTGTCTTAACCTGGAGATGGATCCTGCCTTTAAATGCCTGGATGACCCACCCTCATGGTGGTAATGAGTTATGGAAGTTGTGAGGTCTGATTACGCTCTGGGACAGGGTCACAAATAGTCTTAGGGAAGTCAGGAAGGCTTTACCCAGCACCTGGCATCATAGGGACCTGACATTAAATGAGGACATGAGCCACCACTGTAACACAATCAGTAACAGCATAATCCTGTGAAACAGGAACAAAATCCCGGAGACGGAACTTTGCTTCTTATAATGAATCTCTGCGGTTTGTCTTCATCTGTCAGATCTCTCCTCAAAACCATTGGTAATGCTGAACATGGCTAGTGCAGAATCTGCCCTTTCCCTTTGTTTTAGCTTCAGGGAAGGCCAAGAGCTGAGCTTTGGAGGCTGACATATGTTTAAAGGGCACATGAAGCTACTAAAGCATGCCTTGGCCCTTTCCTGATGATCTATGTCCCCACCTTTTTATGTGCAGCTATGATGAGCTGAGCCCATTTCTCCACTGTTTTTGAAGCTGTGATCTCCCTGTCTGGGATGTAGGATGGAATTAGATTTAGCAGCCTTTCCAGCACCATCTCTGATCCATAGTCCACATAGTACTGTTGGGAAGCCAGTTCTGCCAGATCTTCTTCCTGTGGGAGCAAAACAAGCCAACATAATGCAGTCATCAAACCGCTCAGCCCCAACCTCTGTGCCCCATATCTCAGGGACTCCTTTGTGAAGGCAGGATGTATTGCTGCTTCAGATTAGGGTGGGGACTCTTCCTTTCAGTACAGATTCATTGGTGTTTTAGGCAAGTCTGAAGCTCAGGAAATTGATCCTGTGCTGTCCCAAATGATAGTTGCTATGAATAGCTCTTCAATGGATAGCAGGAAAGATTATAAACTCTTCTTCTGCTGCAAACATTCATTAAAGGGCTTTAATACTTCCCCTGTGCTCTTACATCCTTTAGACTAACACAGTTAAACAACAGCACATGCTGAATGCAGGTAAAGACCTTACATGGGCCATGACATCACCTCTTTGGCCACATTAGTAGAGCAATCTGTTCACCGTCATTTGCTGGCAGTGCTGTTTGCATGTGAAAACTGTAAGCTAAGACTAAGCCACATGCAGCCTCATGCAAGCCTGTATAGTGTGAGGACACGTTTATCTCTATCTTTCTTTGAAATTCCATCTGCTCCTGATGCCTGCAGTTGGCAATGGGTAATTTTGCTATGGTAAACAGAGCTTAGTGGTTGTAAAGGGTGTGGATCCACCATTTCTAGAGAAGTTCAGCAATTGAAGTGCCTGAGCATGCTGCAGAACTTCACTTTGTAAAATGTCTGATGGTCTAGCAATGTTCCAAGCACTTTAGGGTGAATAATAGAGCTACTGAGATGATGATAGTGTAGGGAGACCAGGAGCAAAAGAAGGGGAGAAATAAGAAGGGGCAGGACTTCAGACAGGATAAAAGAACTGATGCTAATGCAATAGTGATAGAAAAAGATGCTTTAACTCCCAGGATACTTAGTCTGTACTGAACCACAGGAGAACAGCTAAGTGCTGGAGAAAAGAGGTATCTTGGATTCCACTCCTGGATGATTTCAAAACAAGACAAAATGTGGTGGACACTGACTGAGGTTTGAATAGCTCTTGAGATGCTCGTTTCAGTGAGAGTGGCATAATTCTGCAAGTTCTTAAAGACTCTAGGGGCTTAAATTTCTACTGCTAATGTACCCTCATTGTATGGCTGTACTACTGGATTGCAGTGCATGGTGTAAATTCTGCTATCTTGAAACACATTGCTCATGTCTAAACCCTAGTAGGATTCTTAGACTATGAGCCTGTGTATTCTCAGTCTGGTCAGCTTGCCTGTGGGCCTCGACCTGAGGCTGACAGATGAGAAGATCATTGATTTTCCCATCCAAAAGCCAACAGTGGAGAGTATTTATGCAGCACATGGGAATCTCTGATCTCTCCCTAGCCAAGAGGATCTGACCCTATAGTTCCCAGTTCCCAGGTGAATAACATAATCCCCAAGCTAGTGAGTGTTCAGTGAAGAAAATCTCTTATCTCCTTTGGTGGAACCTATTTCACCATTCAGGAGATATACATTGGACCGGAGCAGTTGGGCATTTGACTTGGATTAGGGAAATATTTGCTCATTCATCTTCAGTGGGAGGTGATTGCAAATTTCTTAGAAGTTGAACTTTGGCTCTTAATGAGGCAAGAACATCATTTGTGGTAAGGCCTGTCTCAGTAAGCAGAATGCCACATTCCCACTGTAGCATTTCAGTGCTGCCCAGGAAAGAGCTGGTGCTGCTATGGACACTTACTTTGTCACACCGATATTCCCCAAACTTCACACCCCGGACAATCTGTTGGTAAATGAGATTCGTGGCCACATTGTCCTCACTTGGGTTGTGCCAAGGAGTGAAGATCTCCTTCCTGAAGAAGAGCCGCCAAGGTGCATTGCGCTCCTGTGCTCCCTGCTCTTTGGCGTACTGCTCGCACTGAGACACAGCATCCATCACATGGTCATTGCCACTCCCCAGTGAAGAGACCTAGATGGAAAAGGGAGGATTCGTCTGGCTAAATCTTGACATCTTTAGATAGAGCTATCCACATCTGAGACATTCATCTAGGCTTCCTCTATAGCCATCGAATCTTTTGCATCAACATAATTGAGTGAGAGATACCACTCTAGAGCAACTATAGCCATTCTATTTTGAGCCCCAGTTTCCAAGGCCAAAGTGAAAGGAGAAGATTAATGTGACTTATCAAAGCCAAAGGTCCAGTTTTTCATATGGTGCTTTGAAACACTCTGTTTAAAAGTCACAGACTTGGATCCAAACATGCTAAGCATCAAAAAAACCCAGAAGAAAAAGCCTGCCCTGGTTTGTCATCTCTTCTTCATGTCAGAGCCTGGCACTAGGCCCTTAAGGACTCTGCCTTCTCTGAGTGAACTTCCCAGAAAGAATGGCCACATATTCCTCAAAAGAGACCAAGAAGTATAAACCACTTCCTTCTCCATTCACAGGTAGAGGTCGCTACTTAAGGAGGAGAGAACATACTCCAACCTCTTACACCGCAGCTATGGGAATAATTATGCTTCATTGAATTGCAAATATTGTCTCATCTGGTGAAGGTCTATTTTTCCTTCTCATGTGCATTCACCTTTATTTTTATGGAATTGCTGAAGAAATACATGTTTTTACTTTAAATAATTTGGCATAAGTTCCAATGAAGGTATGATAACTTGGTTTTTAGCTCATTTTACTAGCTTAATTTCAACCACTAGTTTTTCTATGCACATTAAATGTGGTTGGTCTCTTGCATAAAAATCTACACTGCTTTGTTTTTATTGGAAATTCAATTCTAGTTAATTTTCCTGGGTTAAGAGAATAGAATCATAAAATAAAGTAGGTTGGAAGGGACCTATGAAGGTTTCTGGTCCATCCTGCTTCGAGCAGGTCCATCTCAGATCAGGTCGCTCAGTGCCTTGTCTTGTTGGGTCCTGAATATCTTCAAGGATGGAGATCTCACAGTCTCCCTGAGTCCCTATTCCAGTGTTCAGCTACCCTCGTTGTGAAAATCATACCAGCATCTGCACAGTAGAAATGTTTCTTCCCGACATTGAGGCTGCTATTTGCTCAGAGTGCAGGGTCATTCTGTCCTCTGAAAAATATATGGCAGCAAGAAGAATTTCCTCCCTCTTTTATAGAGATAGTCAAAAGTGTAATTGAAGACATACCTTGTCAAACAGTGCGATGTAAAGCGAAAACCCAAATCGGTCCTTCAGGCTGATCTTGTCAGCAAGAGAATTACAGAGCTCTTTAGCAGTTGTTGCAGAGTCTGTCAGCAGGGTTTTTGTTGTCCCATCCATAAACGTGACAGGCAGCATGATGGGTTTCTTGGACTTGGTTGCCTAATGGATTGAAGTCAAACTTTATAAAGGCATATGAATTTCAACCCCATCTACACTATTTGCATATGTACTCTTGCCCCTCAACAGTGGTAAACCCTGATTTCACTCACTGGCTGCATTTCAATACTACTGTAACGTACTCCTCAACAAGATAATGCATGGTCAGCCAGAGGAAGCACTTGGAAATCCCAGATTTTTTTATTTAAAGCAATCAATTATGAAAGTGTCTAGCTCAGCAAATCCAGGCATGCCTGGATATGCTCCTGAATATGCCTGGATATGCTTCCTGCTCCTATTGAAACACAACTCTCTGTGCAGGTAAACTAGCACAACAAACTATCAAATATGGCCTCAGTGCCTGAGAGTATGCTCAAGCACATCTAATTTACAAGTATTGACATAACCTAAGGGATGATCTTCAACATGCTCAAGAGCAAGGGCTGGATACATAAGGAATGAAATATTTTAGAAATACCTGAAAATTTTTGAAAGAAATAGGCATTTTGTCGTGCAACTTTCTGTCCTGCCAGAGGTGAGCTTTGTGTCTTAGCAAAGTGCACAAGCCTTGCACCCCACTCGGCTGGGAGTGGGGATGAAGGGGCTCTTACCTGCAGTTCCAGCCAGCTAGGAGGCTGTGTCCTTGTCCCATTGGCAAACGTCCGCCGCAGCCTCTCTTCACAGTAGGGAGCATAACCAGGGGGGCCTCCATTGATAAAATTCCTTAAATACTGTTTGCAGTAAGAAATGCATTGATTAGACCATCAGCTGTAGAAGCCAAACATTTTCAAGGGTTCCAAAGAAAGAAAAAAAAAACAATGACTTATTGAAGAAAAACCTTGCTGGGACTGTTAAAGGCAGTGATACTACTCAAGGCTCAGGATGTTCTTCAACCACACTGTTGGATGCTGGCAGAGATGATGATGGCAAGACAACAAGAACAAGACAAGGCAACAACTTGCCTTGTTCTTATACTGCATGTTATTGGCCTCAGTGGAGATAAGATCTTAGGCTAGATGGATCTCTGATCGAAGCCAGCGCAGCTGCCTTTATGTTCCTGTTATTGCTGCCATTAATTTCGATGTCTGTATTTTAAAGATAAGCCATATAACATGTTATTGAGCATAAGCCAAAAAGAAGGGAGTGAAGGAAAAGACCTACAAGTAATGATCAAGGGGAACTGTAAGCAAATATCACTTTTAGAATATTTAACTGCCAACAGAAAAGGTACTTTGCAACTACATTTTTCTTCAATTCAATTCAATTACATTTTGTTACTTAGATTTTAACACATATTTTAAATAGCCTAAACTGGAATTTGAAGCATTTCATTGTATGTTAAAAATGCAACCACTTTATTGTAAAGAAAATAAAACCCAATAACTTCCCCAACATGACACTGAAAATATTTCATAAATATCTTGGCCAAAGACTTCTAAAATAAAGCTAAGATTAATAGTTCTGTAAATCTTATCTTTTAGAGAAACTTCATAGATAGTTACATTGTTATTTGAAAGAAAAGTACAAAGAATTGGAGTGCTAATGTGCCTTGATCCCTGCTTGGAATATGATTTACTAAGGCTTTCTAGCACATATAGGAGCCAAGGTGTGCCCTTCATATTGGGAGGCAGACATATGGAAAACATATCCGAGTCTGCTCCACTATTAGCTAAATTGTACTCAAAATGTTTAGCTCTAACTGACATTTTCCAAGGTTGTGGAACAACTTCCAGGCATAACAATCTCCTTTTCAGGAACTTTTCTGCTATGAAAGTTAGATCCTGATACAGGTTTCATGAAGAAAGTAATCAGATGCCTGACACAACATTCGCTGTACACTTTCACCACAAGAAAGAACTCAGCACAGAAATGCTAAAAATATTTAGCTTTTGATGTTCTTAAGTGTTTTTCTATCTGTTAAAGTGGTGGTGGATCATTGTTGCTAAATGACCAGTCAGGGCATCAGTTAGAAAAGACGCGAGATTAACAAAACGTCTACTGGCTGATAATCACCATGTGGCTATCTTTTATTGGATTGCAGCAATTGCATGGTTAAAGTAAAAGCATGGGTCTGTAAACCCATGGTAAAGCAGATGTCGGCTGACAGCTAACATGGCACTAATAGGTTAAGAATAGGAGAGTGATGTCTAGCACTGACGTGGACTTAGTGACCCAGCCCAGATCAAATTGGAATAGGTGGCCTGGATTAATGTAACTTCAAAACAGAAGTGTTCGCTGAAATCCAACAAACTCTGAATATTCCTCTGCATTTCACACACACAAAAAAAGTGAATCCGGATGGGAATGTAATGGATGGAGGCAGGATTAACATTTCACTGGGAGAACGCTTTATCTCAGAATACCCTGGCTGCTATTGCAAGCTGGCAGGTGTTGATGACATCCCCACGGATAACTACAGTGACTCTGGAGGAGCTCGGAGAGCGCCCAGGTTGCTGCCCATGCGTTGTGTGTTGGAGAGTAACTGCAGCGTGGTTTGCTGCAAGGAGTGCTTGCACTCAAACACGAGCGGCCTCTGCTCAAGGACAGCCACCACGGGCTGCCCGTGAGGACACAGAAACTGTTTTGAAAGGTGACTTGGGCAGGACCCTGGCTCCAGATTGACTTCTGGGGGAGTCCATCTTTTTCCATGTGCTATAAGGAGGAGATGGGTATCTGAAATTAGGTGCCCCAAGGTAAAAAGGTAGACCTACTGCTCAAGATTAATATGAGCAGAATTATCATAAACCTCCACAAAAGCTTTTGGGAGTATTGTCATATATTTCAGCACAGATTAGCACTTAGGGCAGAGTACATATTCAAGTCTTTAGAGTTATTCATAAATGATTTCCAAGAAGTGCTATACTTTCCTAAAATACGCTTTTACTATTAAAGATTTAAATCCACAAGATCTCCTGTAACATACTGTCATTTCCAGACATAACTTAATTTTCTGCTACTTTGCCAGTGTTTTATCTTCCTTATTATATTTCCTATTGACAGGGCCTGGGGATGAAGGAAGAATTTCTATTCTTGGCTTCAACTCTTTGAGTACTAAGGACCAACTACCTGATCTGATATCTGTGGGAATTAATAGAAAACCTTGATCTCCAGCAGGCTTGGGAGAAGACCCAGTCCATATACAATCTGAGAGGGATGAAGGAAGTCCTGTCATGTGGTGGCAATGCAAAGGCACAGTGTGGAGCTTGCTGCCCAGAGCCAGCCAGCCAGGATTAACTGGAACAGTCCCATGGGTGCTAGCCAGACTCCAGGTGTGTAACTCATTTAGAAGGCAGGCTGTTCAAACTGAGGAAAAAATACATGGATTTTGCCCAAGGGAAAAATAAAACCCTTAACAACAATCTGATTTGCAAGAGTGTCAACCCCTTTGCTACTTCTGTTGATTTTATTCCTGCTGATCCATGGTACTTCTGAAGATAAAACATATTACATGTCATTTCCCATGTGGCTATTTGAAGAGTTGACATTGTGAATATAACACATGGTGGGGCAAGATCCAGCATGCAGAAAGCAACCATGCAAGCGTACTTCCAGGTAACTAAAACTCTTCTTTTCTATGTGCAATTTCTTATATTAAGTTATATTTATAATTAACTGTGTAGTACTGTTCTGTGCCAGATGTAGTAGAACAGATGCCTGAAATCATATGGGCAAATGCAGCAGGTGCTTGAATGAACACACTGTTTTTCTAATCTGTGTTGAAATTAGTCTTGTGAGGGACAGGGAAAGACAGAAAAATATGGGCCATTCTGGATATGTATAACTTGTAGCTTCCTACAACCATGTTTCCTAGCAGAAATCACTTAAACACATTTTGATCATCTTCATACATCTACAGTTCAGAAGGCTTCATCTGGATTTGTTGTCTAATTGTTCTAATCAGGACTTCTGTTACAGTATGGACAGTGAGGTGGATTGAGAACTGGCTGAAAGGCAGAGCTCAGAGGGTCGTCATCAGTGGCATGGAGTCTAGTTGGAGGCCTGTGGCTAGTGGCGTCCCCCAGGGCTCAGTCCTGGGTCCCATCCTGTTCAACTTCATCATCAATGACCTGGATGAGGGGATAGAGTGCCTCCTCAGCAAGTTTGCTGATGATGCCAAGCTGGGAGGAGTGGCTGACACACCCGAGGGCTGTGCTGCCATTCAGAGAGACCTGGCCAGGCGGGAGAGCTGGGCGGAGAGGAACCTCCTGAGGTTCCACAAGGGCAAGTGCAGAGTCCTACACCTAGGGAGAAATAACCCCATGCAGGAGTCCAAGCTGGGGTCTGCCCTTGTGGAGAGCAGCTCTGCAGAGAAGGACCTGGGAGTGCTGGTGGATGACAAATTGACCATGAGCCAGCAATGAGCACTTGTGGCCAAGAAGACCAATGGTCTGCTGGGGTGCCTTAGCAAGAGTGTTGCCAGCAGGTGGAGGGAGGTGATCCTGCCGCTCTCCTCAGCCCTGGAGAGGCCTCATCTCGAGTCCTGTGTCCAGTTCTGGGCTCCCCAGTGCAAGAGAGACATGGAGCTCCTGGAGAGAGTCCAGCGTAGGGCTACGATGATGATCAGAGGGCTGGAGCACCTGCCCTGTGAGGAACGGCTGCGAGAGCTGGGCCTCTTCAGCCTGGGGAAGAGAAGCCTGAGGGGGGATCTTATCAATGTGTACAAGTACCTGAAGGGACGGTGTCAAGGGGACGGAGACAAACTCTTTTCAGTTGTCCCATATGACAGGACAAGAGGCAATGGGCAGAAACTGAAGCACAGGAAATTCTGCCTGACCGTGAGGGAGAATTTCTTCCCTGTGAGAGTGACGGAGCCCTGGACCAGGTTGCCCAGAGAGGTTGTGGAGTCTCCTCTGGAGATCTTCAAGACCTGCCTGGATGCAACCCTGTCTACCGTGCTCTAGGTGACCCTGCTGAGCGGGGAGGTTGGACTAGATGATCTCCAGAGGTCCCTTCCAACCTTACTGATTCTATGATTCTACATTCAGACTTCTCTTTCTAATTAGGATCTTTATGGTATTAAAATTCCTGATAAAGACAAAAAACAGGATTCCCTCCACTGCGAAACCCACAAGAAAAGCTGGTCCCAGGGATGGAAAAGAAAATGCATCAGCAGGTAATTCACAGGATAAATATCATTTGCAACTTACTTTCACAAACTTCTCAGATGGAGCAAAACATCCCACACACAGGGACATCAGGATCCAGCCCCTGGCATGGCTGCTTTTGGAAGGGTTCTGGGTCAGCTGCTTACAGATTTGACAATAAATTTCATCCCTGCAACAAGAATCAGAAAACAATTAGAGTTCACGGGATGGTGCTCCTCAGAGTGAACACACATAAAGCCAGGCCCCATCTGCTCGTGATAGTTGAAAATCCCTTTTGGAATAGCAAGGATATTAATTTAACTGTTGTAACAATGGTTGCTCTGGTCATCACTTTGTGTCTAAAATGCCACCTAACATCGGTCCTGGAACGTCAAATAAGTGATGCCTTTCTCTGTGCTTCAGCTGGGATTTTACACAGCTGACCAACAGCACGTAGAGGAAGAGAAAAGATACAGTTTTGTAGTTTGGGCAGTTAAATGTCACCTCTGGAAGATGGAATATCCTTGCTTCTTACATGGGTTTCCCAGTGATACTAAGTGAGTCTCCTAAACCAAACTTCACAGAGGGCCATTATCTGGGAGAGCTTCATTTCCTGGCTGTTCTCAGGAAATAGTGAACTGAACTTGTTTTGCAGAAGTGTTGGGAACTAACAGCTCCAGTGCCGGTCAAAGTTTGTCCAGCTCCTACATATAAACAAGCAAGTACTCTGATGGGTAATATTCACAGGTATCTCAATTTGGGAATTAATATCCACTTTGCTCCCTACATGTAAAACTGCAGGACGTGGGAGACAGCAAAAACTAGTTAGTCCACCTGCCTGCTCTCAGAGCAGACTTTGTGCACCCTACCAAAAAGGCAGGCTAAGGGTTTTGTGGTGAACTGTGAGGATGAAATGAAAACCGGAGAATCTGGTCACTGGATGAGGATACTTGTCCTCTTTACATGGGCTGATAGGTATGAATGAAAAGAGTGTGAGATCGCATAAGCAAAGCCTTAAAGCTTCAGCCTTAATTTGGCACTTGCTAATTTTTGGATGGTGATTTACCAACTGTAATGAGCTTGAGTGTCTCATTAGTGATCCATTAAAAATATTTACACAAGCAAAAGAGATCTAAATGGTCAAATGGAAAACAACAAGTAGTGAACAAACGAAGTAAACATCAATAAACCAACCCAGCACACTAAGTATTTTCAGAAACCTTTGAGCCTCCCTCCAGGGGCTTTCATCCAGGCCTGAAATGGACACTAAGGAATGTGATGCAGCCTGACCCATCCTACACAGAACAGCTAGAAATGATACAATGTGAGCTTCGTTCAGCTGCACACACTAGCAAAAACATTTGGACAAAAATAATTTAATGAACAAAGAATGAAAAGAATGGCATGTTTATGCCTTTGTCCTGATTTCTAACCTTAATGCTGGCCTGAGGATGCCATTACCAATAATGAAATGGAGCTTCTCCAGGTTGGAGGTGGGTCGGTCTTCAAGCATGCTATTACCCTGAAGCGTGGACTCACCATCATGAAGTCTCTTTGTCACCTGCCAACCAGATACATTGCTCTCTTTCAGTACAGCTGGTCACTGTGTCCCCCACCCCCATCCCACACGTGTGCTGCTCCCCCAGGAAGACTCCTCTGCCAGCCAAGAAAGGTCTTGGAAGGGCGTTAGTATTTCAGTCTAGCACTTTGTAAGTGATGAGGGTGATTTATTGGCTTTAATCACATACAGGTGAAGATGAAGACGGTTCTATTTCTGCTCCCACCTGCCTGGTCTTTTCTCAGCTTTGCCATAACAGCACCCTTGTATCTCAAAGATTATTTGAATAACTTTGACTTATTACCAAGGAGGTTAACCTTTAACTCAGTCACATTGAAAAATCATTAAAACACTGACAAAAAGGATCCCCTCCCCAGGCTGTGATACAGCCAAAAGCACATAAGCCTGGTGCTGTTTGGGACAACAGGGATGGCATTCATCTACCTACAGGCTCTCAGCCCGTCACACTGACCCTAGAGCCACTGAAGAGAGAGAGGCATTTCTAGAGTGTCTCTAGAGCTACTTTAGTGTAAGACGAAACGACCCTATTTCTCCCCACTGATTCTAGAGTAAATGAGAGTGACTTATCTCAAGAGAGAGATCTTTATACTCTTAAGCACCTACAGCCAGGTGAGATGATGCCCGCTCTGGAAGAGGACAAGGCAGTGTGTCAAAGGAGACTGAATCTGTGTCTGTCCATTTCTCTCATTCCCTCCCAAAAGGCTTATTGCTCCTCACTCTTTCAGGATGGGATATTCAAAAGCTCTCAGCCTCAGGCTAATGGCTGCCATGGGGAGTTTTGTCACTGGCACTAGATGGGAGCAGAGGCAGAGGATGGGCAAGAGCTTTTGGATCTCCCACCTCTGCTACCTTCAGAGGAGGGCAGGAAGCTAAAAGCAGGGGTAATATTCAGACCATCACAGAGTGGCGAGAGGTATCAGCAGTTGGATGGAGGGCTGTGAAAGAGGGGAGGGAAGTTGCTGGATGGATGGAGAACAGGAGCCGAGGGGAGGCCGGCGCGAGGTGCAGAATGACTCAAGGAGACACGGGAAGCCAACCTTTCCCCTTAAACACTCCTTAAATCTTTCAGGCAGAGAGACAGGTAGCGCCAAACCCAGAGGAGGGCTGGTTCTATGTTGTCTAGGGAAAAGCAGAAGAGAGTCAGAGAGGGCTGCAGACAATCCAACGGCACTTGTGCTGCCAGGTGACCAAGCATCTCCTCTCACCTCCTCTGTCAGTTTGGATTTCTTCTTGAGTGTTAAGGAGACCAGTTTGTGCCGCACACTATTCTTCTTGTGCCCATCAATGTGAGTACTCTGCAAAGCAAGAAGCGTACAGTGAAATGCAGTGAAGCACCGAGTCCTGCCGTGTAGATGGTCTCCGTGCCTCCCCAAGGCTTCTGGAAGAGGCAGTGGATCCTGGATGTAGAGGGAAGTATTGATGGGGACAAAAAGTCTGGATCCACATTCCTGTGCCCTATGTTAACCAAGGTGGTCCTGAATTTTGCATCTGGCTACTACTCAGTGAGCCTCCTGCAGATCAAAACTACACATTGGTGAAATCTGAAAAAAGGCCATGTTTCATCAATTAAGTGGCTGAATCCTAGTAAAACCATGCCCATTCTGCTACGCTGTAACCCATCCAGGCTTGCTCCTACATGGCAAATAAATGAGAAGGATCACTCTCTGAGGCAAGTCACCTGCAGAGCAGGTTTGTGAGCTGGAAGTCATCTAACCAGGGGTTCATAGGCAGGCATAGTTCTCCTTTATGGTTTCATCATCATGATTCTCAACTCTGTGCTCCATCAGATCTCCCAGAAATATAAATCTGATGTGAGACAGACCCTGGCACTGATAACATACCATAAAGAATACAATAAGGAGTTTCTGTTGGCTTTCTGCTTTCATATCAACTTTATGATAGCTGTGGGATTAAGCTAGCATGGAAAATCACTTCACTTTTTAATCCAGATAACCTGTCAACATTTTAACAACTTTGAAATGACTGTGATTTTTTAACCAGGTTGGCACTTTGAGTCCTGCAGCTGTGATGTTTTATACCCGGTATAAATCCAACTCAGTACTATAAATGTGGATTTGTATATGATCAGAGTCAGGATCGTCAGCTTGCTCTATGTTGTTGTACACTCTGCAGAGCAGATGCAACCACAGGCATTGCTTAAAATTTCCTTTTCTTCTGATGACTCTGCTGGCTAAAATATGCCTTTTTGTTTTAATGAAAAAGAAATGATAGGTAGAATTAAAGGAAATTGAATCCTGGTGCATATTTTTATAGCCAGATGAGGTTACTTTCCTTCTTGGGTAAAGGAAAGTACTAAATGATCGCTCTGTCCCTGGAAAACTAGGAGATTTGTCAATTTACATTGACAAATGACATACAGGCTTGTCAAATGATACAACAGAAATCTTACTGCAAATGCAGCAGCACCATATAGAAAATCCCAGAGGCAGGCAGTATCTTTCCCTGTTGAATAAGACTTAAAATTAAAAGTTAAAGATGAAAGCATTTCAGTGCTACAGATAGTTTTTTATCCAGAGCAATGTCTTATCCAGGAGGGGTCTTAAGATGAAGTCATCCAATGACATCTCAGAAAGCACTGAGGATGTAATAAGGATTTTTTTTTTCTTATTTTCACTGCTTAATCTCCTGGTGATTCTTTACTTCCTGCTGCAAGATTAAGTAAGTGCCACGTTTTTAATTTTGTCTCCTCTGACCAAGGCAGATCAAAACAAAATCCCCACATGAGAGGCTGATGACAAAAGACATTGTGCTCCCCCTATGTGTTTTTACCCTATAGGGAGGAGGAGAGAGAGCAGAGCCCTGTATCAGATGTCCAGGCACTTCCCTTACTTCAGGTATCCATGTGATGAACGAGGGACAGGACCAATACCTGACACAAAGCCAGGTAGCATAACTACAGATAAAATTGACAAATAAGTTGGCTTCAGCAAACCCCATATGTAGTTTCTTTCCAGACATATTTCAATATCCACCACCTAGTAATATAGACTCCTTCACAGTGATATAAATTACCTCTCCTTCTCCCTGCAGCGCCTGCAGTTCTTTTTTATAGGTCTTCTTCCCAAGAGTCTCATATATCTTGGTCATTACTGGTATTTTCTCGCCACCATCACTCATGGCTGTGTGATATTTAGGCTCAGGGAGGTCTCCCATGAAACGGAGGATAGTGATCCATACGGCAAGTGCTGCCTATTTGAAAGGAAAGTTTAATTCCATTAGCTCTCAGCAGAACAGCAGATGTGGTGGTCAAGCCGTGCTGAAGCCATCAGGCAGAGGAGCTTTAAAGAGTGCAAAACAACCTGCCATTTGGATATGAATGAAAAGTTATGTGAACTGAACCAGTATAAAATACTTGATGGACTTTTCAATAGTCAGATGCAAAGCATGAAACGAGGCTAAGAGAGGAAGAGCCTTAAAAATAGTTAGTAAATACCAACAGTTGCCCTTTCCCCTTGTAGAAATTAATATCACAAGGAAATGACTTGCCTAGTCATTGAATAGGGATGTGACTGGAGAGATCAACAGTGAGATAGGGACAGAGTGGGTAAGGGGAAGTATAGGGTCCTGAGAGAGTCCAGGTACAATTGTGCCACCTCATTCCAAAGCCAAGGAGACACTTGCACAAAGCCTGTTCTTGAGAGCACTGACCATCTGTGACCCTGTCCCAGCCATGTGGTTGCACCACGGCAGCATGCCCTGATGGCCACTGTGGTCTCCCCACATATCTTCAGGAGAGAAATCACTTTCCTGCATCGCACATAACCGTTTTGCCTATGGCTTGCACTTCATCTGACTGAGCAGAAGCTGGACATGCTGATGGCCGGGACCACTGGAAGCAGGCTTCGTGTTCATGCTGTCATGAGTATGTCTATGCACCTTATGGTGGGAGGTTGCTCCTTAGCTAGGAGATGCCACCCTTATAGAGAGGCAGCGACTGACAGCATGTACGCCCCTAGCCAATTGCAGAAGAGAACCACTGTGAGGGCAAGATGATGGACAGATGGTCATTACAGCTGTGCAGGTTCAATGTAGTTCTACTCTTGAAGTGCTAGTTATAGGACAAGCGTTCCTCCTCTGTTAACTCTGCTCTGTCCATGCCTTGAGCCCCACAGCACTTCATTAATAGTCTTAACACAAGTATCACGGTACAGAGATGGACTCACCACTACATTGCTCTAATGATGACTGTCTCTTTATCAGTCCTGAAAGCCCACTGCTGGGACAGCTGACACCGCTATGCTCTCCATTGAACTCTGAGCACATCAGTGTATCCCAGAGGCAAACTGGTGTCCTTTGAGTGAAGGGCTGCCTAGACTTACTCCAACCCATCCCACCCTACTCAGGGGCTGTCATCCCCTGTCTTACCAACTGGTCTCCTTCATCTTCATGGTACAAGAGAGGCTGCTTGAGAGGCCGGCGGATGTAGGTGTGTGTTGTTGTGCCCTGGAAATATGTGGCGGCAAACTTGGCGAATTTGTACTCTGAGAGATCTTCCTCCTCTTCCTCAGGGAGGGGCAATGCAGCATCAAGGTCCTCTTCCTCCAGCTCTTTCTGGGCTCGCTCAAGATCCTGGCAGGGAAGGACATGTCAGACGTGCTGCATGGCTTTGGATACTGAACTACTCCTTGGCCCTGACTTTTCTGCTAGCCTGATTTCATTCATGAAGGAGGCAATGGTGTGAAATACAACTCTGGAGCCCTGGCAAGGTTAGAGTCCACATGGTCGTGCTTGTGCCCAGAAAGGTCCCCAGGGTAGAAGAAGAAGCACTGAGCATGGCCCCACTCCCAGCACAGAGGAAAGGGGAGTTGAGCTAGATGTTGTGAGCTGTGAACTCTGTTATGAGCTCCACAAGGGAGCAGATCTGAAAGACTACAGGGCCTCAGTGATTGTACAACAGTACTGCTCCCCTCCACATGACAGCCCCAGAGGAGGCTTGCAGACTGCCTGTCTGTCCCCTCTGGGAGTGCCTAGTGCCTTCTGGCTGTGCAGAAGAGCCTGGGCTGGAAGTAAGTCTTCAGAGCCTGCCTTTAGATTGTCTCCTTCTACCCTGATTCACCAACGTGTTACTAATGCTTTTCATGGGATCACCAGGCCTGAGCAATTCTCCAGTACCTCAAAGCCATTGGGTGCTTGTCCTTCCTGGCCAGGCAGAGAGGAGGTTGTCCCTAGGAATCCAAACATTTTGTCCACCATATCTGAGTCATTCACAGGCTCATTGCGAGCTTTCTCCATTTTTTCTAACAGCTCTTTCTTCCGACGGGCTTCCTCCTTTTCCTTTACTTCTCTCTCTGCATCTTCCCGGGCCAGCTGGGCCAGGCGTACCTAGAAGAGGACAGTTTCAATGAGTAAACCACTTCCTCCAAAGAGCTGGCACTACGTTCTGCAGGATCTGCTTAAGAAAAGCATATAGGTCTTTACTTAGGGTATTATCCCAGCAACATGACTTGGGGCAAATCAGTAACATCTCTGTCTCAGTTTCCTAATTGCAGAAGGACATAGCAACAGCATTTTCTGTCTATTGCCTAAGGATTCTGGTCTAAGCACAGAGACTATCTCTGACCCCTTTATATATAAACACACACACACACATATATATAAAAACAAGCATATATATACACACACACATACACTTTGGTCTACAGTGTGCTAGTTCTCCCTTTCAGCCTTTATACAGTAGCAAAAGCAAGTGAATAATAAACACAGTCTCTGGCATTCCTGTGCAGCAGATCAGAAATTCTGGAGCAGCTTCAGCCTAGTTAGAACACAGAGGGCTTTAGTGAATTACATACAAATAGCTCAAGCAGGGCAGAAATCCCCTAGATATTTTTGGCATTTCTCCCTCAACGGAGTAGAATCAGGCCCTGAAAAACAGAGAGAGAGAGACTGAGAAAAGGGCCCATCGCAGCATACCTGGTGTTTCTTTTCTGCTTCCTCTTTGGCTTTCTTGGCACTCATCTCTTTTCGCAGTCGTTCTTCTTCCGCCAGCCGAAGTTTCTCTGCTTCCAGGCGTCGATGATACTGGGAAATAAACACAAGAGCTCCTCTAAAAAGACATCTACGGCTTTTTATAATTCTTCTGTGGTCTTTAAATATCAATTTCATGAGCACATGATGCCAAAACACATGGGATTGTTCATATCCCCTCTCTCTGCCTCCGTTTCCAAAGCCCAACCTCTCCTCCATGGTACTTACTTCCCCCCGAAGGCGCTTATACAGCCTCCGGGCAATCATGCCCCGAGCGTACGCCTGGACGGTCAGGACGGCCCAGAGGCGGTGGCGAAAAGCCCTACGGACGAGGTAGCCCCGGCACCGGGCCTGAAACTCGATGATCCGCCTACGGGCCATGTGGTACTGCTTGTGGAGTTTGCGGGATCGGTAGAGGGCCTGAAGTCTCAGGAAGCCGATTCGCATCTGCAAAAGGGAGCAGGATGAAACCACTCTGTGCCTGGGGACTTGCCCACCCTAAGCAGATTTCCCTCCTTAATCTCCTGCTTGCATGGCTGTAAATAAGAGCAGCTGAAATCAGCTACCACCAGGACAAGCCTTTGGAAAGGAATTTCTCTGAGATGGTGGAGAAATGGAGAGCTCTGGCTGTTGCACTAATTAAAGTCCAGGGAGGACGAAGGCTGATGCTTCCCCACCGAGTCCTACAGAGTTTCTCCCCTTGAGAAGCCTTGAAAGGACTCTTCCTCACATTGCACCCATGGAGGTTTAGCTTCTCCCATGGGCTCCCTTGCTAAGCACTGCTACTGCACATGTCCTGTCTGATTGTCAAGGCTCTTGATCATGGAAGGAGGTAGCATCCTGATCCATCTGGAAATGGCTATTCCTATCATCTTGTGGGCACAGAGGATATCATCCCCTGTGCCCACAATTCCTTGTGCCAAATGACTGCTATTGGGTCAGATCCAGCGAGGACAGGGAGAGAAGAGGGCCATGGGTTGGGTCGAGTCCAAGAGAAAGCCTTGACCGTGGATGTTGTCAGGCCTGGAGGTGGATAGGGCCTGCTTTTAGAAAAAAAATGGTCTTCCTGCAGCCAGGCCCAATGGTGCTCTTGAGTTTCCAGTCCCCTGAGAATGGGGGAAAGACCTTAAAAAACCCTGGTTGATCATTCCTTGGCCATCTGATGGAGGCCAACCCAAATACTTCCTCAACACATTGGGGCAGAATGAACTGGGAAGAGCCAGTTTTGGTGCCTGGGTGAATTATGTAGGAGGGCAGAGGGTGTGAGGAAGCACACCAGTACTTACAGCACCGTAGTTCTTCCTGCAGTTATGTCCACGCCAGTACCTCTGAATCATCAGGACTGAATTTCTCATTTTCAGGAAATTGGACCTGGAAAGGCATTTCAATCACTTGCCTCTGCGGTTTGGCTGCGAGTTGTTACCTCCTGGGCCTCATTCTTTAGAGATTTGAAACAGAGCAACTGGATGGAGTAAATACTGCATCTTCTGCCTGATAATGTCTCCTCCCCCAGCTCTGCTTGCCTTTATGAAGAGGTCTCCACCAGCCCATCCTATCTTCTTGTGGGAATGGGCAGAGCAGCCCCCCCCAAAATGGCAGCAGGAGATGCTGGGAACAGTCCACTCCTTTCCTCCCTTGCTGCCTCCTCTCTGATTTGAGATCTCCTGGGCTGCCCACTCCTTACTCTTCAGTCCCAGCTGCCTGAAAATGGATTCAACCTGATCTGAACCTATGGTGGTGGTGGTAACTGAGTGTAGGATGCTCTCTGTAGTGAGGACTAGGGAAGATAACAACTCACTTGCTGGCAACAAGATACCAGGTTCAAGAGCAGACTACAGCAACACGACTTATTTACTGTGGTCTTCCCCTTTGCCCCCTTAGCCTGGCCTGAGTCTGGGCTTGGACACCTTTGGGGCATTGGGAGGATTTGGAGGTCTCTCCAGGGTTTCTGTGGGATGACAAGGAGGCTTCTCAGACCTGATTATTTGTCACATGTTTTTCCTGCAAAGCCCAAGGCTTCACCTGAATCACAGCTGTAGGTCGGGCAAACGTAGAGCACAAAGCCCAGGAACTGCCCTCTTCCATAGGTGAAGTTCTCCCTTATCCCCAACAACTGTGCCATGAGTTTCCCGTGGGTTACCTGCCCTCCTCCCAAATTTGCAGTGACTGGTTCACAAAGGGAACAGTCCCGGGGTTTGGGAGAACACAGTTACTGCACATTATTAGTCCCAGCAGAGGCCCTTTGGCCCCGCTGAGTCTTGAAGGGATCCCAGAGACTGGAAGGTTAGCATTGCCTTCAGCAGGGCCAGAGTGA
Source organism: Rhea pennata (assembly GCF_028389875.1). NCBI lineage: Eukaryota > Metazoa > Chordata > Aves > Rheiformes > Rheidae > Rhea > Rhea pennata. The sequence continues at coordinate 212,923,165 of NC_084663.1, forward strand.
TGACTACCATATTGGCACAATAAAAATCAGCTCTCCTGAAGGCAATGATGAATGAGGACAGAAGATCTTCTTTTTTTTTTTTTTTAATCTATTTTTGTGATAGATAATGCTGTTTTCCTTTGCCACTGCAGCAGCTCCAATACTTGCTTTACCTGAATGCCACCAGGATGGGGCTTCCCCTCTCCCCGGTGAGGAAAGGGCATGAGCAGCTATCACATCCAGCTGCAGGAATGGCAGATCGGCTAAGCATGGAGGGAGTGACGCATCCCCAGAGAGCTGCTTGCTGGGTGAAGCAATCCCCATGGCCCACTCCCCAGGTTACACTTACCTGTCTTTAAAACCACGGACTACCTTCTGGATGAGGATGACTTTGTCCGTGATGGCTTTGTCCCTCTCGATCTCCAGCAGCATATCGTGGTGGTCCTAAGGGAGGAAATGAAACACTACCTGTGCCTGAAGCTCCCTGCCTGCTTGCGAAGGGGCAGGAGGGGTGGTATGAGGCCCTTCTCTGGGGAAGCTTCCCCAGAGCTTTTATATCCCAGGCATCACCCTACCTGCACACTGGGGGCACCCTAAAATAAATCCTAGCGACCCATACTTCGCACTCCTAAATGAATCAGTGAGGCCAGGAATTGCATATGTAGCACTTTATAGTCTGAAAGCAAACAAATCACGTTGCCTTTTCACACAGCTCCCTGGTGGTGCTCTTGGCCACAGGAGCAGCCTCAGGGAGTGCTAGCAAGATTTGGGAACAAATTCCTGGCTGCCTGGGTCCTGTCACTCCCCCCAGCCAAGACCAAAACATCTCCATATCCTAAGGTCACAATAACTCCCTGTTATACTGGATTTCCTTGCGCTGTGACTTTCAGATACACCAGCTGAAACTTGCTTTGATTCCTTCCGTGCGGTTTCTAACTCCAGTTGCTTTCCTGGCTGCTGCACGCTGAGCCTTGCCACTCTGGGTGCAGCAGAGCCAATTCCACACATTTCCTGCTTTGCCTGACCTCATGCTGCCCTTCAAGGCCTCCTGATTTCTCCATTTCCTGCCCTGACAGCTGTGAGATCTTGATAACATGCTCTGGAAAGAGCAACTAGTGGGAACAGCTTCTAGGAAAGAGATGGGGGTGTTTTCACTGGTGATGGAGTGGGGGTATATTTTGAAATGTGTGGTCAGGATTTACAGCTGAGAACTTGCTAGAGAGAAGTGTCTGCTTCTACACTGGTTCCTGATCAGTTCAGCTTTGCTGCCCAGGAGCGATACAAGAGTGGGATTGTGAGAAAAGATGTGTGTGAATGGACAGAGCTGCTCTCATTTCATGGGGCTGCAGGGGACCTCTGCAACGTGAGGCTGCTCTGTATTAGCTGAACTGATGCAGAGACGGAAGCAATAGGGGAATCTTGCATGGTGCAAGGACATACAGAATGCAAAGTGAGTCTGCTGTGATCTTAGTCCCCCTTTCTGCAGGATATCCCTCCTGTTGCCAGGTCTTTTGAGTGAAGGGAGACGAGACTGAGCAGCCACAGCTCTGCCCAGGAGGGAAAAGGCCATGTGCTGTATGTGACTATTTCTGTGTCTCTATGTGTGCATGCATCTGTGCTGGCAGACTGTCAGGATTTCCTCCTATCATCTGGGTTACCATGCAGCATGGAAAAGGGATTGTAGGAGACCTCTTCACAAACAAGGGTCCTAGACCACAGGCAGGAGCTGGAGAGCCCCATACCTTCAGGAATATTTTTGTCTTGCCAATCTGCCAGTCATCATCCTTCCCGAGCACAGCTTCTGCAATGCGCTGGCATGTCCCACGCAGGTCACCCTGGCAAGAAGGGGGTGGGAATCAGCAGGTATCAGCCTCACTCATCACTCCCCACCCTTGCCAGCTGGGAACCATTCTGGTCTCACCTCCAACTGTTGAACTTCCCAGGGCTTTACTGTCACTGAGCGAGAGGAACAAGCTGAATACAACCCCTTGGTGTTCTGCTCCCTGTCCTTGCCAGCCCTGAAACCCTCCTTCCCCTATTTTGTGTGGAAACACCACAGTACCAAGTAACATCCAAGAATCAAGCTCTGCAAGATTGCTTCTGGAGAGAGTGCACCCCCTGTAAACAGCTCTGGAGAGGCTTACCAAGAGCAATAGTTTGCCATGGAAGAAAACACTCACCTGCTTGTATGCTGGCTTCACTCCAGGCATGAGCACCCGGTACCTGTCCACGAACTCCACAAAAGTGTAGCGGATGGGATAGCCAGCCCGGCGGATCCGTATTGTTTCCATCATCCCTGAGTATCTCAGCTGACGGACACACAGCTCCCGATCAAACAGCTGAGGGAGACATTGCAGAGGACATGGTGATTTATTGCTCACCACTTCCTGGCCCCACTACTCAACCTGGATTGGCCATAAGAAAATGCAGAGTCTGAATCTGCGTAGAGGAATGATGTTAGGCATCCACCCAAAGCCTTCACTGAGTGGCCCCAAGGCTGTTACGGGCCTGATCCTAGGAACTGCTGAGTGCATTTGCCTCCTTTCTCTTCTTTAATTTCCACTTGCAAAGCTGGATGTGCCCTACAAATTCTGCAAAGGACTGAGAGGATGGCCAGAGAGCACCATGCAATGGTGAACATTACCTTGGAAAAACAGGCAGCAACGCTTCATTTATAGGGATCAAACCATACACTCACTCTGGCAATGATCACTGATGTTCATTAACTTCTGACTGCAGCTCTGAGCTTTGCCAGCATGATCACAGCACTTCCGTGCAGGCAGGGCTGTAGCATTTCACAGGCAGAGGAAGCAGAGGAGCAGATCAGCGAAGGCTCAGAAACTCAGAGGTTTTGAGGCCCGGTTGGAATTGAGTCTGGCAAGGGATGTCAAGGACAACAGGAAGGGCTTCTTCAACTACATCAGCAGCAAGAGGAGGACTAGGGAAAATGTAGGCCCACTACTCAATGGGGCAGGGGCCCTGGTGACAAGGGATGCAGAGAAGGCAGAATTACTGAATGCCTTCTGTGCTTCAGTCTTCACTGCTAAGGGCAGCCCCCAGGAATCCTGCAGCCTGGACGTGAGGGAGAAAGTCTAGAGAAGAGAAGGCTTTCCTTTGGTTGAGGAGGAAAGGCTTAAGACCTTCTGGGCAGGCTAGACATCCACAAATCCATGGGCCCAGATGGGATGCACCCATGGGTCCTGAGGGAGCTGGCGGATGTTGTTGCCAGGCTGCTCTCCATCATCTGGAAAGGTCCTGGAGAACTGGAGAGGTGCCTGAGGACTGGAAGAAAGTCAATGTCACCCCAGTCTTCAAAAAGGGCAAGAAGGAGGGCCCAGGCAACTATAGGCCAGTCAGCCTCACCTCCATCCCTGGAAAGGTGATGGAACAGCTCCTTCTGGATGTCATCTCCAGACACATGGAGAAGAAGAAGGTGATCAGGAGTAGCCAGCCTGGATTCACCAAGGGGAAATCCTGCTTAACCAACCTGATAGCCTTCTAGGATGGCATGACTGGCTGGGTAGATGAGGGGAGAGCAGTGGATGTTGTGCATCTGGACTTCAGCAAGGCTTTTGACACTGTCTCCCATCACATCCTCCTAGGCAAGCTCAGCAAGTGTGGGTTAGATGAGTGGACAGTGAGGTGGATTGAGAACTGGCTGAAAGGCAGAGCTCAGAGGGTCGTCATCAGTGAGGCAGAGTCTAGTTGGAGGCCTGCGGCTAGTGGTATCCCCCAGGGCTCAGTCCTGGGTCCCACCCTGTTCAACTTCTTCATCAGTGTCCTGGATGGGGGGACAGAGTGCCTCCTCAGCAAGTCTGCTGATGATGCCAAGCTGGGAGGAGTGGCTGACACACCCGAGGGCTGTGCTGCCATTCAGAGAGACCTGGCCAGGCTGGAGAGCTGGGCGGAGAGGAACCTCCTGAGGTTCCACAAGGGCAAGTGGAGGGTCCTGCACCTAGGGAGAAATAACCTAGGGGTTAAAGCAGTAATCCAAGCTGGGGTCTGCCCTTGTGGAGAGCAGCTCTGCAGAGAAGGACCTGGGAGTGCTGGTGGATGACAAGTTGACCATGAGCCAGCAATGTGCCCTTGTGGCCAAGGCGGCCAATGATCTCCTGGCGTGCCTTAGGAAGAGTGTTGGCAGCAGGTGGAGGGAGGTGATCCTGCCCCTCTCCTCAGCCCTGGGGAGGCCTCATCTCGAGGACTGTGTCCAGTTCTGGGCTCCCCAGTACAACAGAGACATGGAGCTACCGGGGAGAGTCCAGCGTAGGGCTACGAAGATGATCAGAGGGCTGGAGCACCTGCCCTACGAGGAACGGCTGCAAGAGCTGGGCCTGTTCAGCATGGGGAAGAGAAGCCTGAGGGGGGATCTTATCAATGTGTACAAGTACCTGAAGGGAGGGTGTCAAGGGGACGGGGACAAACTCTTTTCAGTTGTCCAGTGTGACAGGACAAGAGGCAATGGGCCAAAATTGAAGCACAGGAAGTTCTGCCTGAGTGTGAGGGGGAATTTCTTCCCTGTGAGAGTGTCGGAGCCCTGGACCAGGTTGCCCAGAGAGGTTGTGGAGTCTCCTTGTCTGGAGATCTTCAAGACCTGCCTGGATGCAACCCTGTCTACCATGCTGTAGGTGACCCTGCTGAGCGGAGAGGTTGGACTAGATGATCTCCAGAGGTCCCTTCCAACTTTACTGATTCTATGATTCTATGATTCTATGAATAGGCCTACACTTGCTGATCTCAAGGTAGGTGATAGCCTAAAGTACCACACAGAAGTGTGCAGTCTTGGACATGCCAATCCCCAGGCTAAGCCTGTTATCATTAGACCACCCTTTACCCATGAAGACTTCTGAAGAACTGAAAATGAACAAGTTGGACCTGAGACCAATTGAGGGGTTTAGGGAAGGGAAAAATCTCAGACCAACATCTCTGGCTGCTCCTGACAAGCAGCAGGCAGTTTTAAAGCCATATGGCAGCCATTGCTAGTAAACCTGGCCTGTTATCTTTTTGTTTTGAGCACAAGGGGGTGGGTAACGAATGATGTTTCTGCTAGTTGTGTTGATCAGCTGAAGCAGAGAGAGGCTGAGGAAAATCCCTACTGTTGTACGCTGTCAATGTATCAGTGCCTAGAAGAGGATCCAGGGAGCACCCTCTTGCAGCTTGATTTGCTGGGAGCACCAGCTACACATTCAACCCAAATGTAAAATAAATGTAAGTGTGTGTGTGTGTGTGTGTAGCAGAAAAATAAAGACATCCTCCAGCAAGCCCGGGTATTGTGGGCTGGCATTGCAGACGTGCTCTGCTCTCTTCCATAATCTTAGAGAAGATTTGTCAAAGCTTTAGACTCCTCTACTTCCAGGAGGGAGCAGTGGCTTCATGTGTAGTCCAGTTAAGAAGGAGGCAGGTGAGATATGGGACGTCCCTGTGCTCTGCTGTGCCCATGAAAGTCCAGGCTGTGCTGGGAACAGGCGTGGTGTGGTACTGGCACAGCACAGAAAACCTGGACAGTAAACCTTGGCCTGGGCTAAGGTGTTACTGCTGAGGTGGTATTCATCCACCCTCCCTCCAGCTGTCTAAAATATGACATCTGCATGCTGGTCATCTAGGACTCCTCTGAAGTGAGAGGATAGAGGAGGGTATGTCATGCCTGTCATGTAAGATACATCTCTTGGGACAGACACATCTGCCTTCTAGATACCTGCATATCTCCTGCTGGGGAGGGAGCTTTTTTCACCAGCTTGTAGCAGACACTTAAGTTTAAAAGAGCTGAAGTGAAGTGGGACAAATACTTTTACCAGGATAGGACACAGCAGATGAATGAGAAGAAGGCAAAATTAACATCCAGATTTGGTCTCAACCTGTTGCTATCTAATTTTCGGGACTGGGGACAAGGTAAGTGCAGAGGTAAGCGTTGTATGTTCCTCTGTCTTCTCCTTCTGTGAAGCAAAAGAGCTGAATCAACCTGCAGGTGTAGTAACAGGCCTGCTCTGGCTTTAGCATTACTTTATACGTGCTCTCATTCATGATGTGTGAGGAGATTTGGGTATACTGGAGGAGAGGCAAAATATTAAATAAAGTAGGAACTATCTGTGGTATGAGGACTCATATCCCAGACCATATGCCGCTTTTGTTACCAAATGCAGCACCTTTAGTAGCATTTCTGCTCCATATAAAGAGGGATCTGGTGGAGCAGTGAAGCCCAGGCAACTTGTGGAGTTCAGTTAAATGGACATGAAGCAGAAAGGTGTGTTTCTCCTCTTCCTCAGGCAGCCCGAATGCAGCAGGCTGCGGATTAGGCCCTCGATGGGGTGGCCTGCAGGCATGTTGCAATTCAGAGCTCCCAAATAACTCTGCAGAGTTGGAAGGGCTCGTTCCTGTTCGCTGTGCACGGGTTACGGTGTGCTTCCTGGTGTCAGGGCCATACGGAGCACCCGTGCTGCACAGACTCCTGCACAGACTTTCTTTGCACAGTTTGTTACTTAATAATCCCATCCATTTCTTTCGGATAACCAGAACAACAGAGCAATACTCAAAAACACAGTGTGGAAAGATGTACAGACCCAGAGAACTCCAGCCAGCATCCCAATGCAAACAATACATACATACATATATATATATATATATATATTTTTTTTTTTTTTTTCCCCAAAGCAAATTTTGGAAGGAAGCAAAAGTTTTCAAATAACACAAAACAACAAACAGCCAGAACTTTCCACAGACCTTTCACTTCCTATTATCCCATTTCCTATCACTATCAGTACATTTTCCTTCACAGCCTGGAACAGAAAATGAACTCTCAGAAAATGTTCTCTTTTGCAGTCACCCGGTACAGCTTTGTGTCCTGTTATCTGGGATTTTTTTCCTTTGTATTATTAAACTAGGGCCAAAAATAGATATTCCCTTTATAGCAAGAAATTCTATTTCATATCTTACAGCACTACAGCTCCTGATTCAGAGTTAGTTTATCCACTCATGCCTTTTAGATTAATTTCTTTTTGTCTCATTCCTTCAGGCTTTTCGCTATATTTATACTCCACTGAAAATCTTGTAGATAAGTGAGGTGCACAGAGACCTGTCTTAAAGCTCGCAAGAGCTGCTCAAATATAGACTTGTTATGTAGGATGTAGATTAGGATGAGTCCCAGACATCCAGCAGCTTAAAGCCTGGGCATCGAGAAGAATTTGTTAAAGTTAGTTCAGGATGTATATCTATTTCTTGACATCACCCATTTTTCCAAAAGGAGGCTTTGGTTTGAACTTGGTTCAGATGATAATCCCAGCTCAGACATATGGTTATATATTAATCCAAAGCATTCATTTAAAATACTATTAAATGCCTTTTTTGCACTTTCTTAAAAACAGGGTAAAGGTGCAGTAAACTGCCCTAAACAGAGGGAGCCACCAAACTTTTTACCCCTCACTGTATTATTTTCACTGAGCAGCAAAAATAAGTTTCAGACAAACAGCACATGTCTGCAGCAGCTCTGAAATTTGGTATTTTTGGTTTTCACGCTCAGTTGAGTTTTGCTAGAAGAGGGTAATCAATAAATTACTCATTGCCATTCTGAGGTACAAAAGCAGCCCAATCATGGGCAAAATGCGTCAGAGCACAAATAGCTGAAATTCTTATCAATTAAAACTACTCAGTAAAAATATTAGCATTATTAGCAGTGGTGAGCAGCTAACAGTGATTGCTAATACTAGGGGCCAGTCTGCAAGGTGCTGGCAGTGGAATAGGGGCACTCAAAACCTATTTTATTACCCCACTTTCCTTGCAAAACTCGAGTCACCTCTGTGAGCACTCTGTGTGCTCAGAGGGGATCAGGGAGATTTACGGGCATCTCCTTTCCTTTCCTTTGCTCGTTAAAGTTTGTCATTGCTTTTGAAGCAAACACAATAAAAGTGGCACTTTCAACTGACTGCCAATCATTTTTAAGTTTCTGAGTATTTTTTTTTTCTTAAGGCTGCTGGAACATCCTGCTCAGCATAGCTGTGTGTTTAACAGTGCTCTAAAGAATGTGGAGAAATTGGTTATTGGCTGTTCATCCAACCAAAATATTAAATGTTGTCATAGTCTGTCTCAGCCTAACTTCCCTCTCCCTGGGAATCACAGCCAAAAAATTCCTCTTACCTCTCCTCTGTGCTATTTAATCTCTCTCTCTCTCTCTTTTTTTTAATCTACATTTTTTTAATCATGCTGCTGCAATTTGTACAAAAAAGTAGCTGAGAGGCTGTAATAGGGGTAAACCCAAGTGATATCCCCTGGAATCAAAGAGGATTTTGTAGAAAACACCTGAAAGAGAGGGACTATTCCTAGAAAACATTGAGCCCCGCGATATGGCCCAACACAGAGTGGCATACGAGCCCTACAGCTCAATCTATGTCACTAGGAGGGAGGCCCCCAGTCTCTATAGAAATTCGGAATATATGAGACAGGGCTGCAGAGTGAATTCTTTGGGGTCAACCTTGGGAAGAAAGGCGGGGGGCAGGATCTCCCTCCGTAAAATGTTTTGGGGTGCCACTGGGTGGCAAAGAAAGCATCCACCTCTGCCAACCCTCTTCAGTGAACTTTGGTGCCTCTATGGCTTGCAGGAAGGGCTGTGGGTTGGTTTTCCAAACACCCAGGGTCCATCCTGGCTCCACCAACATCTCAAAGAGTTTTAGCTTCAGCATATGCAGGACATGTGAAACAGCTGAGTGACCCCATGGCCAAGCCCGTACAAGAACCAGCGAGAGAGAGAGAAAAGTAGGACTTACCATGGGCTTCTTGTACTCATTGGGCTTGATGCAGCGGACAAAAAAGGGCTGGCACACACTGAGAGTCCTCATCAGCAGCTCCAGGGACCGCTTGAACTGGCTGCTGAGCGTCGGCGAGCGCTTCCTCGTCTCCGCTCCCTGGAAAAACCACAGAGGAGCGGCCTCAGGAAATGAAAGGATAACAGCGTCTTTCCTCTCTGGTTGCGTCCCTGGGAACCTCCCGCGGTGGCGGGCGGGCAGAGGGAGGAGCGGGGGGCTCGCAGCTGTGGGTGGAGGGGGCTGAGGGCAACGCACCAGCAATGGGGCAGGGGAGAGCTGGAGAACTGCCCACGCCGGCAAACGTGGAGGGTGTGGGGAGAGGAGAGGGCTTGGCTGCGAGGCTCCTGCTCCTGGATTTGTCCTTGATGCTCCTCTTGCAACAGTCAGACCCTGTCAACCTACTCCTGACACCTCTAGTGAGGGAGAGAAAACGCAGGAAGGCAGCAGGCCCTGATGCTGCCTGCATCTGGTGAGCAAATCTATGTTCCTCCTTAGCAAAGCAAGCAGAGGAGCATTACACCAGTGCTGTGTTTTCGATTTCTCCTGCTTGAGCCTTTCCATATTACTGGCAATTCCTACTGCTCTCTACAGAGCCATTAGGGAGATTTGTCTCTGAGAGCAAACTATCCTTTCCAGGCCTTCAAAAATCTTTGTACAGTGACTTGGAGCATGCAATAGGTCATGGATGCTCCTCAGATGCTCCCTCATGTTGAGCACAACCTCTACTGTTCCTTGGGGGCTCAGCCTGGAGAAGCCAAATTATGTTGACAGACAACCCAGGAGCATGTTCAATGCAGTATGACCCTGGAACAGCTCCAGAAGGTGCTAATAAGGTCTACTTGCTTTTCCCAGCCTGTACTAAAAAGATTTAAGTTGGAGAAGATTTTAGTTGTGTTTGGAGAAGAATATTAGCAAGATGAAAAAAAGGGTATTTAGGAGGAATCAGGACGATTTGGAGTATTTTGCCTTTTCTAACTGCTTTGATTAAACTAAAAATTGGGCCTAGAGTTTTGGACAAGTGTTTCTTGAGCAGAATGGAGAGGTTCTTCTTCAAAAGTCACTTCCTCCTGCCCTTTGAGAACCTTTTAAACTAGCTCCAAACAAAATGAATCCCCAAGCTTGCTTTATGAATCAGTCACTGTGAGCTGAATTACAGTGACAATTAATGACCTGAAATACACATAGGACCCAGTGATGCTGCATGTCTTGGTAGGGGCTGGTGTTTAGGTAGCCTTTATGGGGCAGCAGGTACTACTGGCGGGTTGAAGGAGGAGTTGGGCACCAGGCTGCAACTCTCTCTGAACTAATTATAGGGCACACTGTGAGATGACCTGACAGCCAGGGATTTCCCAAAGGGAGGATATCCAGCAAGCTTTTAGTGCGTATTTCCTCCAAATTTCCTGTTCTTTGCAGGTGATCAAGCTGTGCATGGAGTCGCAGAGTCCCCATTTTCACTGTCTGTGCTGCTGTGTTTTGCAGAGTGGCGAGTTTTATTTCTACTTTAAGGGGCAAAATCTGCAGGTGCTCTTCAATGCATAGCATTAGTAACTTGTGATTAACATCTGTACCACTCGCCCCAAAATAAGGATTTTGCATAGTTCAGGTTGGATATTATGGTAAGAAAAACCCAGTCGACACAAACAAAGTCGTCATGGAATTCCAACAAGGCAAGTGAGCAGAGGAAACCCAGCTCATGCACACATCAGAAAAACCTGGCCCACTCATCCTGGAGAGCGTTGGGGGCCAGCAGTGGTCTCTCCCAGCAAACCTCCCCTGAAGGACAAACTGTGAGCACATTTAATTACTTAATGGATGTAGCTGTTACCAGCAGAGTGCTGTAGAGTCAGGTGCTTGCATCTTGTTTGCAGATTGGGTGATGAATAGATTGTGTTGGCAAGTATCTGAGCATGGATAGTTTTGATTAATGTTGTTTTGCCGCTTTGCCAATTATGTGCAAGTGATCACTTCTACATCATGTAAAAGGATGGCCACAGTGAGAGGCCAGAGAAGCAGGAACAGATGCAGCAACAAAGCTGGAAGCAACTACCTGTCTGTCAACTCAGCCATGGTGGTAGGAAGGGGCTGGTGCAAAACCTTATACCCTGTATCTCTACGGAAATGCATGAGCTGTTTGCTCCTAGGCAGCAGATTCAGCCTCTCTAGCTTGCTAATTCCTTGCAGTTTCTCCTTGCGTGCATCCAGCCTCTGGTAAAAGGCAGGGGTGCGATCTCCACCGAATCAGCAGAGCAATCTGGGCTCATCCTGTCGAGGGTGAATGATCCCCAGACTGCGCTATCCTATTCGTTCACATGCTCCCTGGGCCTGACGTTGGCACACAGACCCCTCAAGGTTGAGGGGATGCTAACTGGACTTCCAGCTACACAATGAAGCCTTAGGCAAGTGTTTTGCTTTGGCCTCCTCCTGCATCGACAAAGTAATGCCTCTGAACTAAATGTTTCCTCCTGCTTCACCTCAGCACCAGTATGAGAATCACATCTCCTCCCTCGAAGTCTAACAAAATGGCCAAAAAAGGCGTGGAAGAACCTCGCACCTCAGCCTACTGAGGCACTGGAAAATGCAGGTGTTACTGCAGAGGAGGAGCTTTTTAAGTTCAAAATGGTCACAGTCCCCATAACCTGAAGGAGAAAGCTGAACAGACATTGCTTTTCTCCTGAACAGAAATGTCTTAGCTTTCAAACTCTGAGACTGTAATATCTTTGGGACAAAGAGTATTTCTTTGCCTGTGTTTGTAACAGAGACTAGCACAGGAGAGGATGAGATATGTATGCTCTGTAGAAGGACTACCAGGAGTCACAGGTGCCCAGTGAGCTGTAACCTGGACTGGAGCACTGAATTCTTTCTCACTCAGCCTGTGCTCAACTTCAAAGGAAAAACAAAAGAAAAAGAAAAAAAAATAGAGGGAAGAAAAATATATGATTTACAGAGAAGCACCCTCTCAGAAGAGAAGTTCAGAAAGAGGTGCTGACCAGGGTGACATTTGGACCTGCTCCAATGTCGCTTGCCTCTGCCACCTGAAACCAGGCTGGTTTTAGAGGCCCAGAAATGTGTGTGGCTGTTTGCAGTAACGTAAAGACAAAAGTCAAGGCAGAATATTATCAGCAGGACACAAGGCAGATGTTTTCCCAGTTCTGGGAGCCTGAGCTCTCCAGTGGTACAACTGGAGCATTAAGACAGCTCTTAGGTTCAATGAGATGACATAAAATCTATCTGTTAGGACCTATTCAAACTCCTTTGCTTGTTTTCCTGGACATTTCTAGGTACTTATCATGTATCCAGGGCCAAGAAAGTGGTAACCAGATCAGCCTGGCTGCTCCTTGTACAGTCAGTAGATATAGGTGGACACAAAGCTAAATTGGATGGTCTTAATAGAGATCCAAAGCTTCAGCAGGGGCAAACACTGGATTCTTTTCTATGTAACATTCAAATCAGTTCCAAGTGAACAGCAGCTAAGAGAAAGGCAAGTGCAAAGAGAAGTGTCGCCAAGCTAGAGATGTCAGGTGTGCTCCTGCTGTCCCTGTACACCTTCTCCTCCTGCTTTAAGAGGCAGCTGTACAGTGTGCCAGGAATGCTGTGCTCAGCGCCAGGTGCCCTGGGGAGATTGTGATCTTCCTCAGTAGGAGGAAGGTCTTGCATTTGAAAAAAGGAGAATTACTTAAGGTGAGGTAGGGAAGGTGGAAGAAACATGCACCATTGGTAATGTTTTGGGGAAAGGCTCTAGAGCAACGATCTTCCTCACGTCTCTTTATTAGCAGAAACTAATAAACTTTGCATCTCTCCAGTGGCAGAATCGCAATCGTGTGCCATGCCAATGGTGCTTCTCAAGACCCTCTCTGAAGGCTGTGGGCAATGATGCTCATCGTTTGTTATGTATAAGGTCATAAAAGTGGCTTCCATATAACCACTGAAAGCCGAGGTGCTCTCACAGCAGGTTCTGTGGTGCCATATGATGAAGAGATTCTCTCTCCTAAAGGCTGCACAGTCCAGAAAAGGCCTTTGAGATGCAAAGCTGACACAGGGCTATGTAACGGTGCTGAATATTACTATTCTGAACTAAAATCCCATTTTGTACAGCTTACTGATATTGACATATTTGGAGAACTTTTAAATCTGACTGTTCCACCCTTGCCTCAGTGACTAACAATTATGATCAATTATTAACTATTATTCATTGGAAAACTTACAAAACATAAGGCCATATTATGAGAGCCACAACAACAACAACAACAATAACAACAACAATGAAAATAAAAAGCATAGAAATGTGTTATTTCTCCCATTTCACTATATCTCCTGTTACTCTCTTCAGTAAAAATAATGTGGGCCTGAGCATTCCTAATGGATTTTGTATAACAATTCTCACCATATCCTAGTCCAAAGGGGATTTTTTTTTTAGCATGTGGCATTGCTAAAATCCTACAGAGGGGCCCAACAAAATGTTGCTATCCAAACTTTATTTTGCTCAGAGAGGTTGTGGAGTCTCCATCCTTGGAGCCATCTGGACATGTTCCTGGGCAACGTGCTCTAGGTAACCCTATTTGAGCTGGGGGCTTGGACTAGATGATCTCCAGAGGTCCATTCCAGCCTCAACCATTCTGTGATTCTGTGAACACTTTGCAGTCATGACACAGAGGGGAAGGAGCCTGGGTGTGAAACACATGTCTTTGGGTCATTTTGGGTCAGGTCACACTCATTGGAATTCCAAGTCCAAGCACCCTGAGACACTGCAGAGATAAGAAGGGTTAAAATTCAGCCCCATGCAAGGATCTGGATTTTGAAAGTTAGGTCTATCTCTAACATAGTCCTCAGGCTGTGGGATGGTCGTCATGGAAATGTGGGCAGAGTCACACAGCTAGCATTATGAAACCTTTAGCACTCAATATACTACCCTATGGCCAAATATCTATCAGGAAAGGTTTAGGAAGTCATCAGAACCAGTTAGGAGACTAGATGTATCTGAAAAGGCATAAAAAAAGTGCCAAGAGCTTGTTTGGTTGCATATGGTGAAATTCAGTATTTTCTGCACCTTTAAAGGCATAGATCTGAGCTCTCACTTGAACAAGAACCTAAAACCACCCATAAGAATGATAGTATTTCCAAGCAACCCAGAAATGCAATCCAAGAGTCTCTCTTTGCACCTTAGCAGTCTAATTTCCCACCCCTAAAAGGGGAAAACAAGGGCAAATTCACAGCTACGTGGAGCAGCAATGTCCCACTGAAGCCAGTGATGGCACAGTGATAGGCAGCAGCTAAACTCCATGAACGAGCAGTCTAAAGTTAACGACAGTGACTCAAACATGAAGGAAAAAAAGACATCTTGGCTCAGGCTGGTTCTGATTTTATCCAAACCGAATTCCCATCACTCCAAAGCTCTTCTAGGTTGAATCCTACAAATACACGGCACAAATCATATTGCTGTATCTACTGAACAAGCCCTAAAAATGCTTGCAGTCACATTGGTCAATTAAAACCAATCCTCTACAGGTAACACAGGAAGGGGAATAAAGCAGCAAGAGCAAAGCACAAACCTTGCCAAGGAGAGGTGAATATACAACAGAGGAACTCATGTATTTATTTTACCTTTGGTGTGGGTGTGGGCGACTGGCCAAAAGTGCTGGATGCATAGCCACAGAGAAACTACACGAAGCACAAGTTAAAAACAAAACAAAACAAAACAAAAAACAGAGACAGAGAAGAGCAAATAGTGAAAAGAAGGAATAACTGAAATGGGAGCCTAACACTGTCAGTCTTGGAGGTCCAGCTCTTATAACATCTCACAAACAAAATGTGTTAATTAGATTTTGTCTATCCCCCTCCTGTCTTTTCCCCTTTCTCTCCATGTTCACATGCCTGAAGCTGAGGGGACCATCACTCTCCAGCTCTTGCCACTCGCAAACAGGTCTTCCGCACCTTTTGACCTCATTCTTTATCCTTTCACTCTCAGTCCTTCCCACTTCCCTCTCCTTAGCCCATCTCTTCTGTCCTTTGACCAATGCTCTTAATAGACAATAGTTTGGAAGACAACAAGAAAAGCACATTTTTACAAAAATTCTATAAAATATCTTTCTTCCTCCCCTAGCTATAATCCAGTTAATTAGTTTCTACAGGAAAGAATCTTTGGCTGAGGGGAATCTCCTCCAGATCTGAGGTTTATTTTCCTCTTCACCTACTTCCAACCTCTTATTTCTATCCCCCACTGCTCCTTCTACCTCCTACCCTAGCAACATTGTCAGATCATGAAGGCTGATAACTGAGAATTGTGTCTAGTTCCCACTGAATCTGTCATTTTGTATATCTGTATAAACGACACTATTCAAAGCAATGCTCCAGTTCAGCAAACACATGCAGATAGCTCTTCTCAATGATGGGCACGCACAAACCAGCCTTAAATGCCCAGTATGCTCCAGCAATATCCAGTTCACCGCACACAGTTTTCACTGTGCATGAAGATTAGGTCATGTTTCAGGGGCCAAACAGTTACCACAATATTCAAACACACACTGTTGGGTAGTTTTAAGCCTTTTCTCATCTGTGGTTCTCTAAAATTTCTGGCATAGAAAGATCCCACTAGAAAGTCTGAGTGCTGCAAAGCAAATATGGAACCCTTTTCATGAAACCCTTAAAAAGCTCCCAAGGTTGGAAGGTCTCAAAGGTTGGAAGACACTGAGAAAAGTGCCCCATAATTTTATTTGCCTGTATTTTATTTGATAAATAATTTTATTTGATTGAGCTGGCCTCAATGTCTCTGGGAGGTTTACCCACAGCTTGTCTCCCTGATGCTCAAGGAAGGTGTGCACGCTGCCAAGAAGAGCCTTGCTTTTTGCCACGCACAGTCAGTGCCTATAACCCATGCTCATCCAGTCCTTTCAGGGGATGTGTTTGAAGAAAGGGGCTGCAAAGATTATCAAATTTTGGTAAAAGGCGATGGCAAAATGAGCTGAGCCCTGCATCAGATCCTTTTTGTCTCAGCAGTTTTGTTCACGTAGTGTTTTTAAAGCTTGGTAGGGGATCTCTACTCTCCAATTTTACACTAACCTTGTGCATTATTAGAGGAGCTAGAACATACAATGTTTGCTCCTCTTGCAGCTGTGTGTATGACAGGTTACAAATCTACCATTCAAATAAGAAAAGCAGAGATCATTAAAGTATCAAAGCACAAGGACCAACATTAGGGACATATTCTTAAGATGTTTAATGTTAAGATGGTGAATAAAACTATGAAAGGAAAGGGGTTATCTCAAGAAAGTGCTCTATGCTTTAACAGGTCTCAATTCTTAGGTCTGAGGCTATATCCAGGTGGACATTTCAGTTTTGCTGAGACATACTGCCAGCATCTTTTAAAGGTGACAGCTTGGTAGGTGTCCCAGTGAAGAAGTCTGCATGACTGTGTAAACCTGAGAGCTCCTTCTTGTTAATTCCTTAGATTGCATCTCTGCACTACCCAAACAAGCAAGAAATCATTTCCAAGGTGAACTGCAAAGCTTGCACAAAAATAAAGAAAAAAAAAAGAATAAAAAATAAAAAGCAAAGGAAATGGCATCACTGATGCTACAAGAGTTATCATCTAGTTCAGCAAAAGTCTCTCCATCTGGTGATAACTCTAAGCCTACCAGGAGTGTCGTGCCAGTTGGTAGCTTAATGGGGGCTGATAAACCTCATCATATTCCTAATGAAGTCAAATGGTATCGATCATTCGTTTCAGAAGGAGCAAAGCTGAATGGCTACTGGTTAAGAACAAGGCTTACAAAAATGCCTAAAGCATATTTTAAGAAGTTGCTTAGGAACAGAGGCATCTTCTTCCCTTAACAGCCAAGGGATTTAACACCTAAATTTGTCTGGCATTCCTGAAAATCCCCAGGTCCCTTGGGCCATCAGTGGAACTGGCTGGCCTCTGGAAACAGCACTCCAAAACTTAAACCACTTGATTGCTTTAGAAAAGTTTATCTTCACATCTTCTGCTACCCCGTGGCTTTGCCGAAGGAAGGAGTGGAGGATTCGGCCATAACGACCGGTGTGTGGAGGCTTTCAGGTTCTGCATAGTTATTTTTAAAGCCTGTCACTTCATTCCACTCTGGTCTATAAGTACTTAGCATTATTTTTTTTGCATTGGATCTTTAGCTCATTCAGAGCAGTCATCTGGTTTTCTTTTTTCACTCTATTATACATACATACATATATACATACATATATGCCATCTATTCCACAGCAGTAGCTAGTTCTTCGTCTCTCAAGTTTATGTGATCACAGACTTTATTCTTCATATCTATATACTGCATATTTCTCCCTCACACAACTGTGTCTTGTTCCCTACATAATTAGCAGCTGAGCGACCACAGCACAAAAGAACATTTTGGGAACTGAATGCAGTGAACCGGGAGTGCGACACTGCATCACAGTATCTGATTGCTCCCTCACACTAACAGGTTCAAAACACACCCCAAACTATGTGACTCTCCAAATCTTCTATCCATTCCCGGAAATGCCCCCCATCCTCCTTCTGAAAAGACCCAAATGAAGATCCCTCCAGTCTGCATTACCATTGCCACATCTGCTTGGAAGATCTGCTTGATGAATTTGTTTTTTGAGGAATGCACCAGCTGAATGATGTCTCCATGCAGCGTGTCCCTGTTTTTCTCCAAGAAACCTAGAGGAATAATGGGACAACACACAGGTAGGTGACACAGCTAGTATGTGTCCTGTAAACAACCTCTAGTCACTGGGCTACTAGTTTTTCTTGGGGAAGTCTCCTATATTCAGGAAACTAACGAAAATGTGTCCTTCAGCTCTAGAGTTGCTTAGGCGTCAGCTAAGGACATGCTGCCCTGTCCTAAGACAAAGAGCAGCACGCAGTCCCCTCCAGAGGATGCTGAGGAACCCCATGACAAAATTAAATGCCCTAGTTAGAGCCACAACTTGAACGGGAACTCAGCAGATTTCATCGGGGAGGATGAACAGAAATGGGGGAGTGGGCAGAGAAAGGTGGATCAAAGGAGGAAGACAGGCACATCTGCAGGCTGAGTCAAAAAATGCATGTGGGGCTTTTGCCTGCAGTTCTGACTTGGGCACACACAAGTGAAAGAGCACAAAACTTTCCAGCTCCTAGGCACTCCCTAAGGGCCAAGCCATTGCGGCCAGCAAAGAGTCACACTGGCAGTGCCAGAGGCTACCGTCCAGAAGCAGAATTACAGTGTATGTGTGTGTGTGTACATATATGTATATATACGCATATTAGTAGTATAATTACTCCAACACAGCAGCAGTTCACCTTCCCCCAAGCATCCCCTCGCAGCAGCAGTGCCCCAGAAGCAGTGCCATACCTTTCGTTTCATAGTAAACAATTCCAGCAAAGTGGTTAATACCAAACTGGGTTTCATAGTTGTTCTTCGGTGGAATATAGTTGGTGTTCAGCTTGTGCTGGGAGTTCAGCTTGTGTAACATTGTGGAATCTGTTCCCTGTGCACATAGGAAAAGATCTGACATTTAATTAGGCTTTTTTTTTTTTTTTTTAATTAAAATCATTTTCCAACTAAACATGGTGTGTTTCTTTTTTGGCTTGGGGGACCACATACATTTCTTTTGATGACAGATGTGTTGGAGGGGATCTCTCAAGTGCAGCAAGTGCAGAAATTAAAGAAGGACAAGATCCAGCAGGACACCCTTCCTCGTAGGCTCCTCCACCATTTGTGACAAGAAGTTGTCATCAGTGCATTGCAGGAGCCTCCTGGACTGTTTGTGCCTTGCTGTGTAGTCCCTCCAGCAAATGTCAGGGTGGTTGAAGTCTCCCATGAGAACCAGGGTCTGTGATCATGAGGCTACCTCCAGCTGTCTATAGAAGGCCTCATCAACCTTCTCTTCCTGGTCAGGTGGCCTGTAGTAGACACCCACAAAAGTGTCCCCCATGCTGGCCTGCCCTTTGGTCTTTATCCACAAGCTCCTGACTGCCTCCTCCTCCTCCCTGCCTAGGCAGAGCTTGATGCATTCTGGTTGCTCTCTCACATAAAGAGCAACTCCACAACCTTGTCTTCCTAGCTTGTCTCTCCTAAAAAGCACATAGCCATCCATGGCAGCATTCCAGTCATGTGAGTTATCCCACCATGTCTCCATGACTGCAATGAGATCATGGCCCTGCGACTGCACACAGATCTCCAGCTCCTCCTGTTTGTTCCCCATGCCACATGCATTGGCATACATGCATTTTAAAGAGGTGGTCATGCCTGCAGGTTTCCCAGGAAGGGTGCACAGGGGTCGCCCATAGCCATGTCCCAAATGCACATCCCCAGCTGCATGCACCCATTGGAGGCCCCCCAACCCAACTTGTGTTTTGGTGCCTTCCCTGCCTGTATGACACACCCCCGCCCCCTACCTACTTTAAAGCCCTCTTTACTAGGCTGGCCAACCTGTTTGCAAAGGCAAATGTGCCCCACTTGGTGAGGTGAATCCCATCTCTCCCCACCAGTTGTTGGTCTTCAAACAATGTTCCATGGTCATAGAATCCAAATATCTGTGGTATGTCATGTTATTTTCAAAATAGTAATCCAAAGGGAGTATATTTAATATTACTTTCTCTTAAACTTTGTCAGAAGCTGCTCTTACACCCTTACAGGTGCGCTCTTCCATTAGAAATACTGACTTGTTCATAACTATGACTGTGGCACAGGTGGGAGAAAACATGACAGCTAGAACTAAACATGCTAGCTAAAACATAGAAAACTATGAATAGGTAACCCACTGGTAAATGTGTATTACATCCTATATCTGGTGTCATATATGTGGCTGGTTAGACCTCTCATAGGGCACCAGTGTGAGCCCTGAACGCACCTTGGGGAATTTGCTCTCCTCGTCAATGAGGGAGATGATGTTCATCGGTTTGATGGCAATCATGTCCAAGGCGTCCTGGTTGTCAGTGAACTCAATGTGCTGCCAATTGATGTTCTCCAGGTTGTACTCCTCCTGCTCTAGTTTGAAGACGTGGCGCACGAAGAACTGCTGCAAGTTCTCATTAGCAAAATTAATGCAAAGCTGCTCAAAACTGTAGAGGTAAGGTTAAGAAATGATTAGTTTAAATCCACCATACTTGATCCTTCTCCATTGCTTTCCATGCCTGAAGCAATGCTCTCAGACCTTATCAACCACTCAGTAAGGCTGCTGTTAATAGAGAATTGCCATATTGGTCAAGATTATTGTTTTCCCTCCTCAAAGAAAAAAAAAAATCTTTTACGTGTTTAGTCTGAACCTATCAGTTTGAGGTTATGTCCTATGGTTACTATGTGGCCAGTACTAGAACAAATAGGAAACTTGAACAAAAAGGAAATATCTTGTCTACTGTAACATAAAAGTGATTATTTTTGATTGTCTCTCATGCAGATATAAGCCTCATGCAACCCATTCCTGTTTATCTTGGGAGAGGTAATAGGACTGCAAGACCCTGAGCTTGGATGGTGAAGGAGGGTTAAGACCTCAGTCTCCTTTTGTAGGCTCCATACCTGTTCACAGTGAAGTTCTCAAAGCCAAAGATGTCAAGGAGGCCGATGGATCTCCTGACACTTTTGAGTTCCTGGGAAGGAGGTCTGTAAATTGCAGCATTGATCTTCTCCACAATCCACACAAAAAGCCGCCCATAAATTCCCTGCAATATCCCAAAGATAGAATTCACTGAAAAAGGTTTGCAGTGCACCCTGCTAGCCTACAGCATCATTTTGCCTGTGCCAACACAGATACTTGCAGAGCATACCCAGCTATGGGACAATCCCCAAGGGACACAGTCCCCAACAGGCCAGTTATGGTAGACTCAGTATGGTATAAAACTGCAAGAACCACTGTGTAGATCAGGGATAAAAGACCTGAAAACCTAGACTGAAGACAACTCAAAACAAAATCCCAGATTTGGGCACTCTTAAATTTTGGACTTATGCGCTTGTTCTAAATCTCATTTGTCAGAAGTTATGGTTATAGGATAACCCAGAGTACTTCCCCCAGTTTCTAATCATCTCTCTTTCTATATTACATTGCTAAGCAAGTCAAGGACTTATTGCCTGGACAAGGTAATGACCTTCTTAAATATTGCAGCACTGTCCAAACAGTTTATCTTGTGCTATTTCAGTATTCCCAGAAATGTGTATTTTACAGTGATATTGGTTGCTTTTGTATAAGTTACAGCAAGACTCTCTGAAGGAGAGTCTGATGCAAAGGCCCATCACTGCTGGAAAAGTCACCAACTGGATTTGCAGACCAGTTACACATTAAAACAGCTAACCTGATTTACTAGGCCCTAACAGATAGAGTGGAGGGTCAAGCTGGCCAGAGTATGCCACAAAAGGCCAGAGCAGCATTTGCAGCAGGCCACTGGTGCTTGCATTGCAACCTTACATGGGGATGCAGACAGCACAGCAGTGATGTATACCTATCCCACCAACCTTCACTGCCCCAAAACCTTGTGTGATGCTCTCTGTAAGTGCTCTGTGTCTGCCAAACAACTCTGTCCTTACTCCAGGGAAGTTCAGCTTTACTTACAGCTACAGACACGCCCAAATCATGAAATTCAGGTAGGAGTGTTGCTCATGTTAGTAAAGTAGCTCTGAATTACTGCCGCTCTACTGACTGTGGCAGGAGGATCTAATCTTGGTACTCAAGTTGGGGTATTTCCCTGAAGCTGAGACAAGTTCAGTTTAGGATGCTGGCTCCTTCCACAGATCACCCTTTAATCTGGACATGTTCAAGTCCAGATTGCAAAGCCCCTGAAGACCAAGCTCTCTAAACTACTTCCATCTCATCTTTCTGTATGTCCCACCAACAGCAAAGTTTCAAGGCAAGTAGGACTCATTCTGTTAATCTGAACTCACACATGCAAGACCAAGTAAGACAGTTTTCCTCAGGGATGGATGCTCTGGTCTCAAAACTGGCAGATTTATTCAATTTATCTACAGGAGTGTCAAGGAACATCCTAAGAGTTACCTTTACAAAAGCATCCCTCACGTCGAGCGCTTGTTCCATGCTGAGGGGGGTGGAGACGGTCTCACCTCTTGTGATTATAGTACGGCTGGTAAGGCAGTTCATCACATCCTGAGGGTCAACCTGCCAAAAGCACCACCAGACACTGTTGTTGACTTCATAACATAAAAGGGCTTTATAAAGACTTGGGCTACTGGCCTGATCGTGTGGAGCCAGAACGGAACTGTGCGGCCTCCCACAGGTGGAAGCAAGTGACTTTTATTTGCTGTAACAGGGCAAACATCCCAGTGAGGTCACAGGCCTTAATACATGCTCGTCTTTTACTATGGAAAATGTTCCTGTGAGTTAATGTTGGATATTACTAAGGGTTGAGGATAAGAGTTGAAAAAGCAAAGCTTGCCCTAGGCCTGCAGAGCCATATCCTGCCAGCACCAATGTAGCTTTGCATCCCTTTGACCCCTTTCATACTCCTGAGTTCAAGCCAGGGAAAACTTCAGTCCTGAAAGTACGTGAAAACACCTCTGGATGGCTGTAGGTCATATTCTGGGATCAAGTGGAGCTCACAGAGAAAAGCTGCTGACCCTGAGGAAGCCCTGTCATATCCTGCGGAGGACACTGATGAGTGCTCCAGCTTGTGGAGCTGTTTGGCCAGTTTGCATGGGGGTCATCTCATCTTACTTTAGACACACATGGTGCAGGTGATGTCTCCTTCTTGGCTACCATAATGAACTCTCTTTACATTTAACAAAACTGTAAAATTGAAGTAGGTTAGCTGGGAGAGTGTTAGACTGAAGACCTAAAGGTCCGTGGTTCAAACCCAGGCTTCAGCAAGGGGGGTGATCCTTGTTGCTGCAACCCTGTCTAACATGCTCTAGGTGACCCTGCTTGAGCAGAGGGGTTGGACTAGATGATCTCCAGAGGTCCCTTCCAACCTTACCAATTCTAAGAGAAACAGGCTCTTTTAGGGAGTGACCTTTTTTGGACATCATTTTTTAGGATGATGTGAAATGTGCCCCAGAAGTGTTTGTTTCTCTCCAGTGTTGCAAAGGCGGTTCAGAAACCAAACTCAGGTGGAAATACCTACCTTCATGCTGCTAGTGCAGGGTAAAGTATGGTTTAGCCAGGCCTCTTTCAGTCTTCTAGAGCTGGCAGTGCGAAGAGAGCCTGGTTCAGATGAGACTTTCCATGCCTTGCCACAGTATTAAGAATCCACAGTCATGGAAACAAGCTGAGAAGGGGACAATAACACCCCAGAGCCACTAACCTCCAGCAATGATGCTGCAGTGATTAATGATGTCGACTGAACAACCTCGCAGGCATCCAGGTTGTCATAGGTCCGAGCTAGAAGGGGAATGGCACAGGGAAAGCCATCAGCAAGCATCGCAGTTGTGCAGAAGGTAGATCAGGTGGTGGAAAGGCCCTTTTCCACTGCTTCCACATGATGGCCAGGCAAAGTCTGGTCATCAGAATGGAAAGAAGAGTTTATGTGGCTGACAGAGTCCTGGCATTGCGTGCAAGGGACCTGTATTCTGTTCTGCTAGACACTCTAAAATGACTTACATGCTAGAAATACTTTTACCCAAAGTTGATGCTTTAGGCTAAGTTCTGTTTTTCAAAGAGGCTTTTAAATCACCATGTCATTTCCTTCGCAAACGCATGTCCAATTGTACAAGCACTTCCAAAATGCTCCATTCGTCTCTCCTTGCAAAACCTGAGTCTGCTGAATGTTCAGTCTGAGACTGTTGCAGCGAAGGGCTGCCAGTCCCAGGCTGCTTGGACAGGTACCAGAGAGGTGAGAATGACACACTGATAGTCCTACTACAGATGGATTAACATGACCCCTTTCTCCACTGAGCATACTGGAGTCTGGCAGCCCTGAGAGTGGAGACTCATTCCTCATTTCTTGTCCTTACATGCGTTACAATAAGCACCTGAGTCCCTGGCACAGCACTGTAACAGGTGGCTGGATACAGTCTTCTGTCCTGAAACTTGGCTCCCTCTCACCATACAGAATATGAAGTAAAAGTGCACTGGAAGATGTCCCTGTGCTTCGTGTTTTACCTTCATACTGCAGGTTCCCCATGTGCAGTATGGCAGCCAGCAGCTTGGAGATCTCCCAGTTCTCAGTGTCGGTGAACATAAGGACCTTCATTGCAGAGCGAATATTCGCATACTCTTTGCTATCATCTCTACCATCGCAGGTGGTGCAGTTACCCTGGGAAGGCAAAGAGGTCACCCACTCAGGGTAAGGCTGAGTGGGTCTAGCACAGACAGGTGTAACCCTAAGGCATCTGAGGCTTAGCCAAGCTTTACCCAAAAGCAGCAGATGTTTTGTGTAAGGAATGAATAAGCAACAGATGATGCTGAACCTGCAGATCTGGTCTACCCTTTGGTGCATGCTATGATGAAGTGCTCAGTCTTGTGATCTACACGGTCCCACTTCCCCAGCTACCCTGTGTCTGGCTGCAATCAGCAGAGGAGAAAAGACTGCCTGAAGTCGGGTTAAAGAGACAGAAGGAAACATGGTGAAGGTTCCTAGAGATCCAGCTGGAAGGCTGGCTCCTTTACTGATGATGGTCTGGCCTTAATTGCCCCTGCTTCCAGCAGCCCTTCTGGGATTAATGACATCAATATATAAGTAGCGGGGCTGAAGACTGCTGGCTGTGTTAGACACTGCAGTTTGTGTGGATGTAGAGACTGATGAGATCACATCACCCATCCATGCACATCTCCTCTTCCATCATCTACTGCGAGAGCATTGTGTCTATGTAACACCCTGGTTATTTCCAAACAAATGACCTGGGCACAAAATATCTAAACCATCCATGCCTGGGTCCTGTTTCCCAGGAATAGTGGATCTAGTCTGTCTTTCATGCAGGGTTTGGGGCTGCTCTAGGACTGCGAAGCCTGTGGCGGGGTAAAGATGTCCCACAGGCCCTGTGGCTAAGACTCAAGAAGGTCATAAGTAGCAAAGCAGCCTCTTGGGCTGCAGAGGAAACATCTCTCACAGCTTTACTTCGGCGAACACATCACATCCAAACCTCTACTCTGCTGTGCTCTCACCATCGCAAGATAGTTGTAGTCAGTGGCTTTCCCTAGACCCAGTTTCTTCTTCTGCTCCATTGTCATTCCTCTTAGCATGCAGTAAAACACGTGATAATTCCTCTCGTCCTGGGCCTGGAATAGAAGAGAAGTGTCAGATCCTCAAGAAGGACACTGCAAAAGTGGGTTCATCAAGTGCCCACTTTGATGCTTTTAGGAGAGTCTTACTTGTCTGCAGACCCGGGACTTCTCCAGTAGGTATTGTTCAATCTTTGCCCCCTCGATGGCTCCCCTCTTGTTGAAGTGGATATCAATATACTTCCCAAATCGGCTGGAGTTGTCATTACGGATTGTCTTTGCATTCCCAAAAGCTGCAGGGAAGAATCACAGTGTGTCAGAGAGGACATGGCACAGGCAGGATCATAGATCTGGTCTCGAGGGAAAAAATAAAACAGTGCTGAGGGGCTACAAGGGTTAAATCAGCCCCACAGCTTTTCCCTTATGTGCGATTGGTTCAGGATCATCTCAGCATGGAAAGGCAGGATATGATGTAGATAGCTCTGTGCTGGGAAATATGGAGGGGAGAAGGAGGCATGGGATGACCTTATCCAGGAAAAAGGTCTAGAGGAGAGGGGTTTTGAAAGCAGCTGATAAAACGCAAGAGGGTTTAGCAAGGCCAGCAGGAGGATGTTACAGTGTGCAAAGTGACGCTCTGCGGGAAATAACGGAGCTGCTGGTGAGTGATTTGTTGACTGTGATGGAAAGGAAAGAGCTCATCCTTTAGGGGAAGGCAGAGGAACTAAATCAACCTCCAGAGGGAGACTTTGCCTTGCAAACAGACTGTACGTAAGTCCGCCCTTCATGTGGCTGCAGACCATTCACCCTGGCACCTATGCTCCAAGATTGCTGGGTGGGGAGTGCTGCAGGCACTGGAAACAAGTTTGAATTCAGGGCCTCTCTTCCCCTGAGCCCTGGGTGTGATTAAGCACGCTACTGCAATACTTTAGCACACACAATCAAAGGACTCCCTTGGGTCGGATGCTGTACCAGCTCCAGTAACAAGTACATTGGCTGTCTGGTGGGATCGGCTCTCTTGGGAAAGCAGGACAGGATTGTACTGGTCCAGCATCCTCAAACCTCAACTCAAAGAACCAGAGAGCCAACACGTCTGGTTCAGCCCACAAACTCGAGCCCAAAGCTGAGCTTGCACCGCAGACAGACTCCCTCTAAATCCTATTACTTATCAACACCAGGTCTGTTCTGCCTGGCGTAAGCTCTTGATCCCTTTACACGTGTGTTCCCCAGGGTGCTGCAAACACATCATGCACTTGCCACATGCCACACTGCCTTCTACCGAGGCCGTCAGGTAGCTCTGCAGTGCACTGAGAGCCCTTGCAGCATCTTAACGCCACAGCTGCTTACAGCTGAGGAAGGCTGTAGCTGAATGCAGAGAGGGAAAGCTTTGAGAATAATGATCCTCATTACCTGGATCTCTCTTGAGTTGTATTTATTTATTTTTCTCTATTCTACTGAGACCCATTCTAATCTTGGTCAAGGAAAGATTTGTTTTGCTATTGCTTATTGCCATTACAGGTGTTTAGTTTCTGAAGCTCTGGTCAAATTAATTGCACGTTCAGCTGAACCAGCAAAGAATATGAATAAGGGTCTTTTCTCTGCAATTATGATTGAGCAGAACACTTGAGGTAATTTGTTGAGTACAGCATTTACATCATATTGGTGCTCTGCATCCACATATAATTGCAACACTGGAAGAGGTTGTGAGTTTTTTTTCAGAAGAGCTTTATGTGCCTGGTGATCAACGTTTTTGAAATCCAAAACTATACAGAGAATTAGATAAAATTCTAATTTCTATTTTGAAATTGGTGTGTGTGTGTGGGGGGGGAATGTTTTGCTTAAAAGTGGAAAAAACCACACTTCTCATTTTTAAAGAAATTTTGAAAATACTTCAGATCAGCTTAAATATTTAATTTTTAACAATAGTTGTCAAAAATATTAATGAAAAAAATGACAGACCAAATCAGAGCACATTTTTGTTGTGAAAAATAAATTAAAATGGAAAGAAACCAAATAGACTATTTAACAAATGCTTTCATTGGCGCATTTGAAATTTTTGCATTTTGTCACTTCTTGAAACTCAAAACGAAACAACAGGAACCCATGTTTGACAATATTTTGTGGTCCCTGAATCTGATTTTTCTGGGCAGAAAAAGAAGAGCGATTCAGTACAATGTTTGTTTTTCACTTCCAGTGCTGAGCACTTATAACTCAGGCCATTGCTATCACACTGTCATGCACGTGCAGTTGCATATTTGTCACCTCGAAATTGCTATCGGCGAACACTTTTCCTTCTGTCATCCAAGGTCTCACCTTCCAAGATGGGATTTGCCTCCAGGACCTGCTGCTCAATCCAGGAATGCTGACCGCTGATAGCAGCCAGGAACTGCAGAATCAGTTTGGTGCTTTCTGTCTTCCCTGCTCCTGATTCACCGCTGCAAAGACAACAGGAATTGAGGTCAGTGAAGGCCCTGCCACACCCCTGCTGGTGTCCCCATATCCTTTGATATGACTCTATGGCCTGTCCTGCATACAAGGTAGCCAATATAAGTGATTAAAAGGGACTAATAAAAGGGCACTGGGGCTGAACCCTGGTCCCATGGACAAATTACCTTGCATCCTCACTTCTCTGCATTTCCTGGCCACTGGCACGTTGCACTGTGCTTGGTCCTGACTCTCCTGTGGGTCCCACATGATGCTCTTTTGGCCCTCCAAGGTAATAATTAATGCATATTCTTTTGACTCCCAGATAGCTGAAATAATGTGTGTGGGATGCAGCAACCCAGCAGAGTAATATTTTTATGCACTGGAACTTGTGTCTAGGTATTGCTTGCCCTGGAGGGAGTAGGTGGCAGCCTAAAAGCATGCAAACCTGTTCCAAGATGGGATAGTGCTGGAGGGCTGAGGGAGCCAAATCTAGCCCACACTGCCACTTGCAGCAGTCATTGGGGTGAATAATCCCCATAACTGTGACTGGACATTTCCAGGAGGCCAAGAATGAGCACAGTGAAAATCAAGGGTCCAGCACTCATGCTTGTCCCTGGCCCATCCTTGTGCAGAATGTGTAGAACTCTGCAGATCTCTGCAGAAATACTGGGACAAATGTAAAGGGGAGGTTTAAGATGAGTATGAGATTTATTGGGTTGTCATATAATTACCAAAAGAAGGATAAAACATATTTACTAGGAACTTTAACTGTGAACAGTAGAAATATACAGCAAAAAACAGCCCTGAACTGGGAATAGGCGGATGGAAGACCTTATGGGTCTTTTTAATTTCTGATTCTTTTTGATAAGCTGTTCACTAGCAACCAAGTTGCAGATGCTCAGCATTCTTTTGCAGAACAAGACCCAATTTGGAAATTCACCAACCCACCTTATAATGCAACACTGGTCCTTGTTGTTGCGCTGCATGTTGAAATAGCAGTTGTCAGCAATTGCAAAGATGTGTGGTGGCATCTCCCCAATCTTTTTGTTGGTATACAGGCGTATCTGCTCCGGTGAGTAGATGGGTAAGAGCTGGTAGGGGTTTACTGCCACCAGTATTGAACCAGTGTATGTCTGGAGGAGAAGCACATGAAGATTTATGGGGACAGTGAAACCTGTCTGAGAGCTGTGGCAGCTTGGATGGAGAGTGGAGGCCAGATAAATTAAAGTTTTTCATGAGCTGGATGAAGGATGATGTTCAACCAAAGATGCTTGTAGGGTGAAGCCTGGAGCAAAAGTGAAGCGGAACTTTCAAGCTATCTAAATCAGTCGGTATTCAGCCCCACTCTCACACAACATAGGTTCAAACCTTAATCTTATTCATTTCAGATGCTCCTCAGTTTGGATTCAGAGTTTGAAGTCAAACTCATCTTTGCAAAAACATCTCCAGAGCCAGCACATATCCACTAGAGATGAACGGGATCTAGAGATCATTGCTTTCTCTAAAAGCAGGATCAGTTGAACCTATATCATTCCTGGCAGATGTCTACCTAATATATTTTTAAAAACCTACACCAACAGAACCACTAAACCATTCTGCAATCTGTTCTTCTTCACTGTTATCTCTGTCTAACCTAATCTTTCCTAGCTGCAATTTAAACTCTGTCATTTGGACATGGATGTGGCCTATGCAACCCTGACATATCACTTCTTGGTTATTTCTGAGTCATTTTTGAAATGGCATTTTGACCATCCAATATGTGTAGTTTGAAACTGTGCAGAGGTGTTAGACATCTTCTCCTTTACTCCCTAGATATAACACTTTTTGCATAGCTAACCTTGGTGGCCATAGGGATGCAGAGAAAGATACAGGAAGCCTATGATCCATCACAGGCATGCAAAGATGCCTGCTCTGTATTCTCCTTGCTGTCCTTGGAAGGTGTAAATATAGGTATATGAAGCCTCTGGACAGCCTTGTGAACAGTACTTCTTCCTCACCCATGGTGACCAGAGACCCTCTTGTGAAACTAGTCATAGCAATTGACTACAACCTAGTTGTACATCTGAAGGCAAAGGTGAAAGTAAGTAACAGCAGATAAAACATATACAGGGAGAAGAGGATGCAAAAAGCCCTTTCATCCACCACTGGCAGGAAGAGAACAATTTTCATGTGGTAGCACGTACCAAGGTTAATTAGTGGCCAATTGGTACATTTTTGTTAACAAACACATTTCTTGAAAATGGGAAATCGTGGCCCTCAGATAAGTAGAGTCTATTCTTGGCCTTGAACAGCAAAAAACTTTGTGGTGCCTTACTCTTTTGTTTCTGCACTTCCAGGAGGCATTTCTCTCAAAACCCTCAGCAAAAAGAAGTCTGACAAGAATAAAAACCTTGTCATCCCACTCAGAAGTAGCTTTGAGAACTAAGAGGCTTGGCCACATCCCAAACTCGTGGCTGAGAGTAAGGATCTCCTTCCCCAACTTTGGTTGTCTGAAAGTTCATGTCTAGAGTAAATCAACTGGGCTCCATCTTGGGCTAAACAAGGGGCATGAGGCAGAAACTGCTGCTTCACTCCATGACTACAAAGGAATCCAAGTTGCCTTGTTTAGGTTAACTTTTGGGCACTAAAGTTATGTGAAATGAATCCTACTTTTGTTTCCTGGTGGAACAAGTTATGAAACTGTCTCTACTACTGCAAATATTCTTTCCAGAAAAAAAGTCATTTCAGTATAAAAGTAAATCTTGCAGCTTTATAATTGCATGACCTAAAAGTACCAAAAGTAGGTCTCCAGCACAAGGGAGCAAAGTGGTATAGGCAAGGATGCTTGTGAACCATGAAAAAATCTCTCTGTACTCTGCTGGCTGCATATTGCAAACTGGCTGACTAATAAAGAAAATCTGAGTTGTTTTGCTGCCTTTCTGAAGGCAGTAAAATAACTATCTGTGCTGGTGAGAGAGAAAGGGAGACATGAACTGGCAGCCCAAGTCAAGCTTTTCATGTCCAAGACTAGTATCCCTTGACTGTGACAGAAAAGGATTGAGTGGGGTGAGATGATAGTTCAGTCTCCACTGTCTGTGCAGTATTTCCCACCTGCACAGGCTTCCTGAAAGGCAACCAGTAGGTGGCAATTCTGTCCTGTGGTAGGGATGCTGCAAGCCCTCTGAGACCTGACTCTGGCCAGCACCAGAGAACAACTTTCTACTCAGTCCTAGGTGGGGTTTGAATTTATAGTGACTAAAGAGAGGGTACAATAGTTCTCCCTGTAATAAAGAGGTTACATGCCAGGACACCAAAAAGCCTCTTTAAGCTCAAGGACAAGGTTGTCACAAATCCCAAAAGGTAAAAATTGGCTGTGAAACAACATTGGCTGGATGGTAGAAGAAGGTATCGAAGTAAGCGAGTGGTGAAGTCCCAGAGCAGCCTTCCACAGAGACAGAGCAGATGGGTTCAGTGCTCAGAGGAGGAGCGAACTCTATTTCTGAACAGGATTATGTCACCAAGATCCCCAGAGACCCTGAGTCCCCTTGCCGTTCAAGGTAGGACACCAGGAAGATTTTTTGCTGCTTCCGAAGTTATTGACAGGCTAATTTGGGGGACGTTTCTAATAGTCTTCCTCAAACCTCTTTCTCTCTTTTGACTTCCTCTTTGCAGAGGTCCCTGAGATCCCTGTGTTTCAGCCACTTTTCTCTGCCCTGCCTGAATACAGCCAGCAAGCCTTTTAAAGGAGTTAACCATTAGTTGCAGGAATGCTTTCTGGATGCTCTCGCTGACCCTTCCCTTGTGATCTGTGAAGGACTTTGTCAGCAGAAATTCTCATGCCGCTGCTTGTTTTCGTAGGTCATTCCTAGTTGATACATACCCACTGTTTGCCCAGTTCTAGCCTCTGATGGTATGCAAAACTTTGGCCACTTTGCTGATGAGGGGCCAAAGAGCACCTCCAAGGAAGTATTCTCTCTCTAGTTTCTATTGCTGGGTGAGAGTAAAGCTTTGGGAAAAGTTTTACAGATAGGCAGGGGCTCTGCCATAGCTGACCATTTACATCAGGAACTACATCTCATTCATTACTGCCTGCATGACCTACATATTAATTAGCCCTGAACAAATCCTTTCTGAGCCTGCTTCCCTCAGTACCCAGAACTCTGTGGCTAACTTCATCTGGATTTTTATGGGGTTAGAGCTCTACTAAATACTCCTGCATTTTGTCAACCCTTAGCAAGCAGAAGGCACTGTGCTCATCTCCAGATAAACATAAACAGATTTAACCCTGCTCAGGAGTCCAGACTCCTTACCACATGTCTGTGCTGTTCAGTCTGGTTTTCCCTCAGCACATGCAAGCCAAACCACAGGCAACAAGCCTCTGCTGAAGTTTTTCTCATTTTGCTGCAGAAGTTTCTTTTCTCCAAGCTTAAGTCATTACTGAAAAGTGCTAATAGCTTTAGCCATCCAATACCACATTCACAGGCTGAGGACTTTCCAGCTCCGGGAAGGTGCCATCATAAGGGCCAAGCTCTGCAGTGAAGGAGATGATGTTCTCAATGCATTTGTGAAGCAGCAGCAATGGTGGTGCAAATTAAATGAGAATGCCACAATGCTTAAAATGCTTAAATGCCACAATGCCACAATGCTTAAAAAATAAGTGAGCCAGTAGAAGGCATGACAGTGATTGTAAATGACAGCTCAAAGAGTCATACTTACCCTCCCACCACAATTTGTCTTAGGTGGAATATGTAAGGGAGGAGAAAAAGGAAAATTATATTTTATTAGAGCAGAGTTATCCCTCCATAAAGCTAAGGAGATAAGAAAATGAGGGACTGAAGTCCCACTGGAAGAATCATCCCTCAGTAGACTCAGAAACCCTTCCAAACAGTAGAGGTAAAGTCACAGTGAGCTTTGCCACATCTGAGAGAAAGCAAATTAAACCTCAGGAAAAAAACACCTCAAGGGACTAGTTACTCCTGGCCACAAGACATCAACATGGTACCTTGACTTTGCAAAACTGCCATCAATATTTATTGTATTGGGCACAAATCTATTCCCTCTAGTTCCACCCCTCTTCGGGTTGGAGTGGCTCAGTAACCATGTGGTTTCTTTGAAGAGTCTTTGGGTTTGATGGTGATACAATGCATAGCTTGACAGAGGCACACACAAACCTCTGCACATGTTAGTGAAGGCTCAGGTACCCAGCCTTAGATCTCATCTTCTAAGAGGGGTGGAACTAGAGGGATGAGATCTAAGGCTGGGTACCTGAGCCTTCACTGACATGTGCAGAGGTTTGTGTGTGCCTCTGTCAAGCTATGCATTGTATCACCATCAAACCCAAAGACTCTTCAAAGAAACCACATGGTTACTGAGCCACTCCAACCCGAATTACGGCCCACGCTCATTTCCAGGTTAGCAGCTGCCCTTTGCATTAACCTTTATTAGCACGATGCTGCCAAACAACTTTCTGCCCCGTGGCCATTCATGTTCATAATCCCCCAGGATGCCTGTGAATAGCTTACCGAGGGAGCTCACAGACAGGAGCTTTCATAAAGGAGCTTCTTTTATTCATGGGAAATCTGATATTATACACCTGAAATCTTATCTGAAGACCTCGGTTCACTCAGAGAGGCAACAGGCACATACCCGATGACATAGGGACCCCCAGGAGAGAAATACGAACACCACTGACTAAATACCCAGCCTACTGCCGATCTTCCCACAGAGCAAGAGGGAGTTGTGGAAATTCCCTTGGTACCACTGCAAGGTGCCCACAAACAAGAGAAAACGGAGCAATAAATATATGTTCTCTGAATGAGCCTATCAGGTGCAAATCATTGGCTATCTGCACTTCTTTGGTGGCATTAAGGTTGCTTGAATTTAGTCAGTCCCATGAGTATTTAACTTTGAAGCTGGTCATGATCTGAGCCAGGGGTTGAACCTCCAAAGGCCCCTTCCAACCTAGATTGCTCTATGATATTTGATCTTCAGCCAGCAATTCTAAAGCGGTTCAGCTTGTCCTACATGCATCAAGGTCCGGACAGCAGAAAAGCAGTCTCGCCTCTGTTGGCTGTACTGGGATCTCTGGTGACCACCATGGGCACTCTATATACATGGTGACACCACCTCAAGTGTGAATATGACCCTTCCAACTTTTGTTAGTTTATCATTGTAAATGGCTGATGCTCCCTAGAGAGTACTCCAGGGAGTAATTAATTCCAACTAAGATCTGAATTAATATCTGGACATGTCTTTTTCTCTACATTGACAATACAGGGGATCCTCCTGTGCCTCCTTATCCTTCCTCCACAGAAGTGAAAGTAGAAAGCCCACATATAGCTTCCAGTCTCCAAAGGCTTTGCTTCCGTGTTACTGTAGTCTGTGTGTGGCCTGAGTTGACTTGCTTGTTGGGTGCACAGAAACTTACTGTGTGTCTAGAAAACTTCCAGAAGAGTTACACAGGGAGGTGGCAGGGACTTAAATCATAGGGTCTTCAGCTTCTGCTGGAGTAGCCAGAAACTCTACAGTGTCCTCTAAAGGAGCAGAATATAACAGTGCAACAGCCCTCCTCTGCCTGGGTCCAGCTGAAGGTAGAAATCCAGGCACTCAGCTGAATCCAGAGATTGCCCACATGGTCCCTGACATCTGCTCCTCTGAGCTAAGGGGAGCATGGGGTGTAGTAAGAGGAAAGAGGGTGGACACTCACATAGATCAGGTGCTCCCGGTAGCGGATCAGCAGGTTCCTGAGGATTCCGGCCTCATTCAGATCCCCAAGGCGGATCATGTCCTCTACTCCATGGATGGAGGTTGGGTGCATGGGTTTGATGTGGCTGGCATTCTGTGGGGAAATCCAGTGCTCCTGGGAAGAGAGGTGGAGAAAGATAAGTAAAACTTGATACCCCTGAGACAAGTGGCAGCCAGAAAGACCAAATGAAACAAGAATTTGAGAGAGCATTAGCTACAGCTTGTATTCCTGGGGTATGACAGTGGCTAATTTGAAGTCATGGTGGAAGAAGGAAAATATCTTTTGGTTCACAAGAGCAGCAAGAAACATGAGACATGAGCCATCCTGGCAAGGGCATAATCTAGGGCAGAATGGAGACCCAGCACACCAGGAGAGCTTTTAACAAATAGCAGGTTTGTTCTTCATTTCACACAACTACATTTCCACATCACTGGTTATCCTTCTGCCACAAAGTACTGTTGAGTAGAAAAAAATATGATTTAAAAAAAGGGAGGGATGCACATAGGCAACAAAATTATACATATACAGGCAGAGTGTCATTTATACTGACCATTTCTGAAGGGTTTCAAAAACCATTGCAGACTAGACATGAGGACACTACTATACCAAAGTCTCTTTCTACCTTCCCAGAAGGGAAAGAGAGCATTCAGTTATCTGTTTGTAAGATAAATACTCCTCTGAAATAACCATTGCTATACAGAAGTTGAGATAGGAAAATGAAGGAGATTCACTGTCTGGACATGCCATGTGAAGATATGGGCTCAGCAGGGGCTGGATACAGCAGAGGAGCAGCTGCTGGAGGTTAGTTCACCCAAAACACTGTCTAAAGCACTTTGGAGACCTATGTCCTCGTTATATTGAAGAAGCTTTTTACCATTTCACTCTAAACACAATCAAGAAAGTAGGGATGCACTGTTATCCTGTGTTTTACGGATGGGAAACTGAGGCACATTTGATACAAGGGCATACAAAGGGTCAATGATGAAGTCAGAACTTCATGACTCTTTTATATGAGCACCTTTTCTCACTTAGAGTTTGGGAAACATTGGGAAAAGACAAAATTCGATCCATTAACTGGGCTTGGGCTGTACTGTTATGATCTCTCTGCTTGATGTTGTAGGTTGTTCCTTCTTGGCCTTTGTAACCTGTCCCTTTTTATTTGTTTACCCTGCACCTTGTCTGGCAGGAATTTGGTTTGGAGCTGCGACTTCTCTGAAGCTGTGGCTCAGTTCCAGCACTCACTGTATTAATGGAGAGAATCCCATAGTCTTTAATGAGATTTGAGTTAGGTTTTTCTTTTGAATGGCACCTGAGGTCATGCTTTTAATCCTACCTGGGGCCTGTGCATGCAACAGTCATAGAGCTGATGAGCAATCACAACCCTTTGTACGTACATTGTCTTCATCGTCGACAACCTGGATCTGCCCAGAGTCACAGAGTTTAACCACTGCTCCAATGGGGACATCGAATTCCCGACCAGTTTTGAGGTCCATCCACACATAATCCCCCTGGAACCAAAAACAGAAGTTACATCGTGGCTGCAGATGAAGGCTCAGCACCTCTTAGGATAGTAGATACTGAATTTTATACTCATGATTTTTTGTAGATGGCAGAGACATGCCTCTCCATTTCATGACCTCATGAGTGGTTGCTGGTCACACACTGCATTTGGCAAGAGGTTACAGAACAGTGATAGAGGCAGAAAAAAACATGCAGGTAGAAGTTTTTCCTCCATAGAATGAGCAAGCCTAGAAAATGATGCTTAGGAAACAGTTGGAGCTCTGGAAATCTTTGTCTGGAAGTCTGCACCATTTTCCTTGCAGATGATCACTATGGACATACATTACAATCCCTCTGAGACAGCAAAAAGGGGATGGCTAGAGAAAGGTTAGGAACATAACAGACAGGTAGAGATACTTCCCCAAGATGCTCTCCCAATTACAGCAATTTGTAAGTGGGCTTTTTACATATAATACTTCTCAGAATTTTTGTGCTGTGTGTCCAGTCGCCTTCTGAAGCTGTGCAAACTTTCATCATTCATAATTTTGAAGGCAGAGTTAAACTATAGATAGCAGGAGAAGCTGTGCCCCTTAGTGTATTTTGAACTTGTCACCTCTTTGATTTGAGGCCTCTTTGTTTTTATTTTGGAAGATGCAATGGGTAGTTGACCGCTTTCTTCTCACTCCATGTCACTGGCAATCCTTCAGACCTCTATCAGTCCTGCTGCGTAGGAGCAATCCACTGATGAATTCTGTGGATATTAAGTTACTGTAATGCACACAGACTTTTTAAGAAATTGTTTTCCTCAGAACAAACAAACAAAAAAATCACCCCAAACCAAACTCCTGAGCAGGACCTGTGATCTCTTAAATGAGATGGAATTATTTCCTGCAACTAATATTAATTAAAGAGATGCTAACTGGGACTCACTTGATTAAATTATTATCAGGCAAGTTTGCACCAAATAAAATAATGCATATTTTCACACATCTCAGTTTAATGTTGTGGATCTTGGAGCCATGCCTAATGCACATATTCCTGGAGGCTCCATTCATACCTATTAAGCACGATCCAAATGCAATATCTACTTTTGGAAATCTTGAAAACCTACTGGGAGAAGGAAGAACAAGCAATAGAAAAGATGATTCTCTGCATGCTCTGCTAGGCCATCGTCCCTAAACATCTACCAATGACCATTTCTGCGGACAAAGTACTTAGAGATTTGGTTGGATCCAGTGTGGTAGACATTATGGGCCTTCAATTCCACGCTTGGTAATGGGAATTGAAGAAATCCAGGGGCCATTTCTTTAATGTCCAAGCATTATAAAACATGGTCAAACCTGTATCTTCCACCTCACCAGTCAGCAGGACTAGAAAGAGGAACTAATTTGTGGATGCCACAGGTGCATACAGCTCTATCCAGGTACCCATTTATGGAAAAACACTACATACAAGTAGTGCCTAGCCATTTTGTGGCAGATTCCACCCTCGCCAGCTGATTGCTATGTTTCACCTCAACATCAACAAACTCATGCTGCTTACATGGAGCTGAGGATCCAGTTTTAGTAGAGGTTTTCTTTTCCTCAGACGATGATGTTCTAAATATCTTCACTCAGTTCATAAACAAAAATAGCATTTGGACCTTTGGCTCATTAACTGCCTTAGCCTCACTTCCAATAACTCAGTAAAAAGCGAAAAACATGTGAATGTAGTAATGCATAGATATATTATAAATCCACTTATATCAACACTCTTTCCTTAGGTTCAAGGACTCTGAAAGCATTTTGGAGTATTATTTAGCACTATTATCTTCATTGCATAACTGAACAAATTTATGCACGGAGTAGGTAGGTAACTTGATCGAGGTCTCAAAGAAAGAAGAGATGGGGATCTCAGGCCCTGCTCAGCAGAGTCCTTCTGACACTGCAGCAGTTGTGTAAAAGTTGCTCTAGACCAAAAATCCTAAAATCCTGAAGCCTTGGTTTTATATCTAGTTTTGCATAGTTGCAAGAGCCACCTGCTTCATAGGCTGTTCTGTTACCACACAGCTGAGTTAAAAAGGTAGTCCACCATCAGCAAGTTAAATTGATTCTGTACTGCCACTAAAACAACTTCTGTGCTTTGCCTACCTAATATACAGGGTGCTAGTCTCCTCAAAGTGCTCTTTCCAAATATATCACAATGCGATTCTTAATACTGGTAAAAAAAGCAAGTCTGATGGGATGGGCTAAGCTGGCAAGCTCAGAAGGGCATAGAGGGTTAAAAAATGACATCACTCATTCAGACTGTCAACCCGTTTCCTTCCCTGTCTTTAATGGGTTTGATACAAAATCCATGGAAGTCAGTTAAACTCCTTCTGCTTATGCAATGACTTTTGGAAAGTCTAAAGAAACAGCAAACATCATGAATTTCAGGGCATATCAGTGTGATTCATGCATTTACCAGCTCCAGGGGACAGCCTGATAAGTTGCATGTTGATGCTGTTTATTTTCCTAGACACACGACAGAGCACTAGAGAAACAGAAATACTTGTGTATCTCTTTACACTAACTAAATGGTCCAATTCTTCCTGCTCAAAGCAGAGGACGCTAGCTAGAAGGCAGCAGTGCCCTTCCAAATGCTCTGGGGCAGACTGCCATAAGGACCTCACAACCTAAGGACATTGAAAATCCAACAGAGATGCAGGAAGAGGGAACATCATGATGTACATACACAGATCAACACAATTCATGAAAAGGAGTTTTAGGAGGAACTTCCAATTGCAAAGAACAAGAATACTGCACCACAGGGAAGCTACAGCAGTTGGGGAGTCACAAAGGTCCGGGAAGAAGGTGAGAGAAGCTGGCACAAGCAGTACAGGGATCCCATCAAACAGTGAGACAGATTTCAAATGAATTTGAAAGTCACCAGCTATTCTTGGAGCTTGAGACCCCCTGTCTTACCGCCAAAAGAGTTGTGGGCTTCAGGGCTTGATTGACATTGCGAAGTAGTGTCCATTTGCCCTGGTCTCTCTCCTGATCTTCCACCACCTCAGGGCACGGCTGCATGATGACGACTTTCTTCCTCTTCAGCATTTCCAAAATCTTACAGTAGTATTTGGCCCTCTCTCTGCCTGCTACATGTATTCCACCATGAATGCCAGAGAGCTGTGGGCAATGTGTTTTAGACCCTCAGCCTAGCCATGCCTCCTGATTGCAAGACACTCTCAGACTTAATCCACAGTATGGCTTTTGGTAAAGGTCTTCTAGCAGAAAAATTTCTGCCCACTAGCCATGTTCTTCCACTGGCCAGCTAGCATGAGTGCCCCATACGGCTGGGCACTTCTGGAGTCTTAAAGGCAACTGAATTACTTTGCTTCTCTTCACTTAAATTCTTCTGGTCTCTCCAGTAAGGGGTGATACTTGGTCGGAGGTCTGAAGAACACTGCAACCACTGGTTCTGGAAAAATGACTGCAAGATTAACAGGAAACCTCTTCATTTCCTTGTGACTTCTCTCCTTTATCTTCTGTTCTTAGTGAAACAACTGGCTGCCAGCTTGAGGACTTTCAGCACTGAACACACTCAGGTACTTATTAATCCACAAATGCAGTCAGTCCCCATGCAACACATGGCATTTAATTAACCTAATACCTTCACATACCAAATTAACCAAAGCACAGCGGGAACTCAAAACCAGAGGCCATCTGCATTTTCTTTAAACTGATCGCCTTGAGCAGTTCCATAGCAACTGAATTTTAAATAATTGAGTGGAAGGTGTTCGGAGCAGCACAGCCTCCGTGCCTATATGGGAGAGGAGTGCTGGGGCTAGGGACTAAAATGGGCCGAGCATGAGGACCACAGTGATAACCAGACTGTAGGCCCAACCAGAAGAGCACCAGTCACGAGGGGAACAGCGCATTTTACAGCCGCCTCAGATGTGCTTTTTCCCATCCTTGGCCACACTCAAGCCTTCTCATTTTCTTCTAGAAAAAGCTGATCTGCTCATTTAGAGAATTAAGGCCACTATATAATTCTAGCTGGGCCTGAATTCTGGGCCCCAGTCTCCTCCATGGAAATTTTGAATTTATCTAAGCATCATTAGTGCAGACCAGAGCAGCGCTGG
Source organism: Rhea pennata (assembly GCF_028389875.1). NCBI lineage: Eukaryota > Metazoa > Chordata > Aves > Rheiformes > Rheidae > Rhea > Rhea pennata. The sequence goes on from NC_084663.1 coordinate 212,962,769, forward strand.
ACTAGACCATGATACAGCAGCAAGTGCCAGCCTTTCCATACTAGTCTCATTTATCACTGTTCTTATGCAAAGATGATGCCCTGATTCCACATGGCTTTGATGCAGAAGATGATGTATTTTTGGTGGAAAGCTTTGCAGAGGAAATAAAGTTTTATAGATCCCCTTGATTTGGCACAGTCACCAAGGACAATTGTAGATGACAGGTACATCAATCAGAGACTGAGATGCTTCTGCTCCTCAGTGAAGAGCGAAGGCAACAGTGAGCAGATCCTTGCACAATGATCAAATTATAAATTAATCACTTTATAAAGTTATTACTTGTATTATTATTATTATTTGTAAACATACTAAAGCCATGTTATGAAGACCTGAAAAATAAGGTGTCTAATTCTTTTAGCTGAATAGGTGAAGTGAAAAGGAGCTTGAGTTAGAGGAGCTGGTTAAGAGATTAATGAGCAGGATGCCTACAGTCCATCAAAGGAGTAAACAAAAGACTACATGATATGCAATAGTAAAGTATGGAGAAGGAGATGCAGACAAAATATAACACTACCAAGGAAGATGTCTAGCTCCAGCACGACCTGAGCACAGAGCGCTGTAAATGATGTCATATTCACTTATCTAGAAAGTGCAAGATAGATTCCCGGTCACAACTAATAATTAATGAGAGGATGTATGTGGAAAGAGGGACAGACTAAACGTATATAAAAGGTACCCACTGGATGTGTTCTTTGGGCTTAAGTTTTCTAACACTGGGCCGTACTGATGCCATTTGCCTGGGGACACACACTGCCTCCCTACCATGGAGCAGCCTAGGAGAGGCAGAGCTGAGAAGGAGCAGCCCATATATCTGTCCCACTTTGCGCTGGTGCACATCGTATGATCATTGCTCAGCTATGCCCTGTAACGTATTTATGAGGCCATGTATCCCTGTGTGCTGCTGAAGGCTAAACTGAGGAGCAGAGAAATGAAATGGTTTCCCCAAGGTTATGCTTGGAGCAAAGTACAAGAGGGAGTCCGGGAGGCTGAATTGAGTCTCTGTAGTCCTATCACATGAGTGTAATAGGACTTATCTTCTCCCTGAAGCTTGGGCTGCTGAAGGTCTGTAATTCCACACATTTCCACTTTATATTCTTTGTATCGCTTCGCTGGTAGCAGGAGGTTTACTGGGGACTTGTCAGACTATGTCACGTGTCTCAGCCGGAGGCACTTGCATTTGCACAGCACTGTCTGTCTGACGGCTCGTGCTTGCTGCCTCCTAGAAACAGGAAATCCCAACGCACCGCAGGGATGACCCAGCTGGAAAACAGCCTCCCTGCTGAGTGCACCAAGGGGCAGACTAACAGCATTCAACCTCCTGTCAGCTCTGCATGCTTTCTCTTAAGAGAATGCGCTACACCTAAAGTGGGAAATAACAAAATACACTTTGGACAATAAGAGGAGGAACACAGTGAAGGAAAACAAGCCTTTAGCTGGCTGGCAGCCAGGCAGCAATGCCATCCGGTTTAGATTACAGCTCCCTGGGGTAACATTACATTCTTCATTGCAGAGATAGAAGCATGAGACTGAAGAGCCATGCTGGACCCTGATCTACTGATTTATTATATCCCCATAGCATCAGATGCAGCTGAGATCCTTGCTGGGCCTTGCTGTGACACGTTGTGCACACACATGATAAGATGTGAATGTTTATGCTAAGGAACTGCTGTGATACATGCTATAGGTTTGTCTACACTGCCAAGATCTGACCTCTCATTAAGTCCCAATCCACTAGTGTAGAATTCACTGCTGGAAAAATAAGAGAAATGCCACATGCAGGTATCACCCTCACACCAGCTGAGTCACCTAGTTTAATGAAAGCTTCTGCTTCTTTGCCTCAATCTGTTTTTCAGTCCCAAAGGTGGCTACATCAGGGACTGTCCTAGTTGATGTGGTGCTCTTGAGCCTGTTTTCCCAGGCGTATATTATTTTGCAGCTCCTGCTGAAGAGCTAAGTTATTCAGTGAAACAGGTCAGGTGAGACTCACACAACCAAATGCAGGTGTCCACCTCTAAAGAAGCTACCCAAACTTCTGCTGCAGCCTAGGGAGAAAAGGAGACACTTCTAAAGTGCAGGTCACCTCAACCTAAAGTGGGCATTTAAATAGACTCAGATGATACTGGTCTATGTTTAGACCCTATGGAGTATGTGAAATGGGTAGTTTGGAAGTACAGGTCTACTCAGTACAGGTGTCCAAAAGCAGGTGAAGTACCTCCTACCCCTAATGTGGATGCTGAAATACCTTAAGGACTGATATTCTGGTACACTGCTAAAGAGGAAGGAAAATCTGGTTGGCTGAAGCTGTCTTGCAGACTCAGGATGGCAATGCTCCACTGATTACTCTCTGCAGATCTAAGAAACTTATTTTTCTGAAAGAGGAAAAATGATATCCTGCAGAATTGAAGGCTGCCTATACACTGGGTGGTCCAACTGTGACCTGCAGACCATACACCTGATAATCGAGGTAAAACAACTGATTTATGTAGCTTTTTTTGGAAACATGCACGGTCACATACCCAGTTCTCAGGAGAGCTCAATCCAAACCAAGTCCTTTACTTTCTTAGTGCTTGTCTCGAAGCAGAACTTTCTTAGCACACACACAACTGCGAACATACACATCCCCTCTCCCTCCAAATTGCAGTGTCATCTGGAGAGCAGACTGAAATACAAACATATTCGTGCATCACACAGGCAGACAGAATTCCAGCAAATACCTAAATCCTTTGGGATATGTAAAGTCTGTGCTGTGTGAAAAACATGTATTATCACCTCTAGATATCACCTGTCTGATCCAGTTCAGCATGGGTGTCCTCTGATGATGGGACTACTCTTGGCTCCACATCTGTGCAACCCAGGGGAGAATTAGGACCTCTCATCTCTATTCTTTCCACTCATCTTTAGCTGTGCAGCTGCCACCAGCATCACCAGAGGGTGGGGAGGGAGAAAAAGCTTGAACTCCCATTCAACAGCAAACCTTATGCAGGAAGTTTTCATGCTAATAACCGGTGAATCTAAAAGAAGCTGAATCCCAAATAATTTTGTTGCTACAGTTTCATAAGTAAATAAGATTCTCTTCCCAATTTCTGGTAGCACGTCAGACACCAGCTGTCAGCCAAGGTAACATGCTGCACATAACGGCTTTCTGAAGCAAAAGCAGAGACGCAAGAGGGATCGTTAAATAATTCAATAATCAATGCACTGCTCGCTCAGCCTGTAACTTTGATACTGACAGGAGGGGAAAAACAACCCACAAACATGGCATCAGTCCCAGCATTTTCCCAATTGGTGCTGAGGGACAGCCTCAGAGGCTGGGAGGAAAAACGACGGGTCCAATTAGGTTTGTGAGGATGCAGTTCAGCTTGGCGTACCAAAGCTCAGCTCCCCCCGCTGTCTGAACTCCTCCGTGTCTCGCAGGCCTTGAGCTTCTTGTTGACCATTTAGGACCTCACGGCTCAGTAGTGGGTTTTAAGCGCGCAGACAAACAGGAGATAAACTATTTAATCCGTGACTCCTGTTTGACGGAGAGCAGTATTACCGCCAAGAACGAAGCAGAGAATCCTGCAATCCTTTGACGTTGCAAGCAGATTATGTTGGCCCCTGCCCCGGGTGCTACCAGCCCCAAAACTGTGCCAGAGTCCTGTGCATCAAGCCTCAAAAAAAAAAAAAAAAAAAAAAAAAAAAAAAAAATCACCATGATTCACAAAACAGGCTTGATTTGAACTCTAGTGTATGGGAAAAAATATCAGAAAGAGAAATGTAGATTTGAAGTGATGTTTTTCATCCTGCCTCAGAAACATTGTTCAAAGCAGCCAGAAAGCAACCACACGAATTCAATTGTTTTACCTGATATTATTCCTGGGGAAGCAAAACAGGATTTTTCTACCGCCTGCATAAAAATCTCTTTTCTTTCCGTATGAAAACTGTCAAATTGTCTTTCAAAAGTTTCAGCTGATGGAGGCAGTTGATTAGCTTCATCTTTCATGCTCTGGGAAGATCCTTTTTCCTTTCTTTGCTTCATTCTCCTCCTTCTCTGTCTTTTTACAACCTCATTGAAGTCTTGTCTACAATTAGTTCCTGCGTATTGGAGAGAGGTGGGACTACTGTAGCCTGCACAGCTATTCCTGTATAACAGAAATGTAAATATAGTGTAAAGAAGTTCTGTATCTGAGTAAGATGTATTATTTTCCCATATAGGAATAATCTATACTTGTGTAAATGCAGTTTTCCCCACAGAAGGGCATCTGTGTTAAGGGTTTGCATTAGCCAAAGTGGCACTGCTACTCCTAGACAAGCTCTTCCATTTAAAATAGTGTGTCTTATCTTTGGAAATATTGAATGCAGGCGGAGTAAGGCTGCCTTTCCTTCAACGCCTCACCGGATCTAACAGCACTGCCCTTTTTACACATCCCTTTGCCTATCCACTGAGGGTTGTCTTGGTTACTAAGGAGAGTGAGGGGGTATAGAGGAAGATTAGTTTGCAGCTCAGTCAATAGCATCTTGAGGAAGCTTGTGATACGACTGTTTAAAAGTGGATTGCTGGCGGGGTTGTGTTTGAACAGCCTGTTTCTGAGAGGAATGAAAGGCAGGAGAAAGTGTTATGGAGGAGACAAAAAAATCTTGTTGACAACGCTTGCAATGTAATCTCAGAATTTCATTGAAATTACAAAAAACTCTTGATAATGTTTTTTGTCCCTTAGGCACTAGCCACAAGGATGCAGGGATATCGTGAAGTACGTAGCATTCTTCCAAAGGGAGGAAAGACACTCCTGGCCTTCAAGAAAACCTTGAGGATATGAAGCACATGGACCTTTTTGTCATTGAGAATCAGACAACAAAAAGAATCCTACTGGTATTTATTAAAATCCAACAAGGTCATACATATTCTATTGCCCAGTTCAAGGATTTGTAGGCCCTGCAGTTGGCTCCATGCAAGGTCTGGAGAACACTCCTGCAGGCCACCTTTGAAATGGAAAAACAGAGCAGGGGTTGTAGCTGCTGCCACTTGCATGGACTATTTGAGACCTTCTGCCTATCTTGTGTGGAAAAATTCCCAAGCTACTAGTGGTGGACTCCTCCTAGGGAAGAAGTGGACAAGCGTGTAGAGCAGCTCCATGGTCTCCCTACAGCACTATACCAGCCCCATCTGCTGTAAGCATTTGGAATTACCAAATGCAGCAGGAAGCTGGTTTCTGAAGATTTCTCCAAGGCTTTTTAATTAACCTTTCACAGAGGAAACAGAATGAGGAATGGCAGGGTATACATTTTACTCCCAAATTTCACATCATCACAGCTGGATAAAAAAGGCTCTGATGGGAAGTAGGGAACTTGGAGAACAACTGGGTTAATTAGGGGACTGGAGGAACTGACTTATAAATGAACTAGTCCATGAATCTGACTAGGTAAAACCTAACCTAGAGATTGCGAACAGAGAAAGAGTGGAGTTTTCAGGCTGGCACAAGATGATAGAGATAGGAATAATTATCACTATTCAAATCACAGTTGCGACTGGCAGACCCTACCAAGGTGGCTGCTTTATTGGATCCGGCTATGCACAGGGGTGCAGTGTGGATGCCTTGGACCTGTGAGCTTAGGACTGGTTTACAACTAGTGGTTTATAGCTGGCTGGGGATGCATTGAAAAGACTTGTTTTTTCAGAGAGTGATGAGAAGCCAGTCCCTAAACATGAGTCCTTTTTGCACACACAAACCCAGAAACCTAATTCAAAATCCAAATCCTACCAAATAACCACCAGCCATTAAAAACAAAACAATAGACAAAGCTTGAAAAAGTACACTGATCTTATTTTTAAACATGAGATTACCAAGAAATGGAAGCCAAAGTGATTAGACGTACATATGGGCATGGTACTGAACTCCAGTAACACGAAGAATAAAATCATGAAAGAAATAAGCCCCACATGGTTTAGGCAGCAATTAATTTCTATATTCTTGGCACTGAGACCTTATTTTCCTCATTGGTATTTTGTGGCATGGACAGTCCATTCTGGGTATGCTGCATAGCCTGCCTAGGGTAAAAGGGGATTCTGTCTCGCATTTTATCTACTTCATAGTGACAAAGTAACATTACTAATGAATTCTGCTAAACGCAACTCCAGGAACAAAACTTCTGTTTTTATTGTGGATTTGTATGGTACCCAGCATGGGACAGGTCTTGGTCCAACAACAGGGCAGCTGATCAGTGCTAATGTAAAAGCCTACACCATGTAGAGGGAAAGGAATTCCTGTGAAAAATACACATCAATTATATCCTTGTTTTGAGAAACTCAAGCACTGCCAGAAGATAGCCTTAATTTTGAGGCTACAAGACCTTTATCACATCAAGATATTCAATTCTGTAAGGAACGTGCAGACAGGCTATCAGTATGGTTAATGCCTCCGTTGCACCTTACTGGACATTAATGCAGTTTAACTGCCAGCATCTACTTAATGCAAAAGGGCTGCCTGTCCGCTTGCCTCTGAATTTAGCAGTTTTATGGGTTGAGGGACAGTAAAATGCCTTTATGAAGTGATTTGCAGATCATGAAAATGCAGCATATGACCTTAAGAGTCATTTGCCAGCAATGGTGCTGGCAGTAAAATGGTTGGCTGGGTGTGAGGAGATGCATATAAATTGCGCACATCGCATCCCTGCTGGCTGCACAAAAGGCTTCCGAGTTGTGGTCTGGGAGTCATTGGAAGGCTCTGTTTCGGATAGGCATTTTTACCAAGCTTAAAGACAAGTAGCGTTTGGTTCTTTCTTCTCTGGCATGCAGAAAAAAACAATGCCTTTTTCCCCTGGTTTCCACTCAAGTGGCTCTGGGCACAAGGCTGAAGGAACTTGCTCCTTGGTGAAAGTGAGGAGGGAGCAACGCTCTCAGGACATAAGTGAAATTGCCTCAGATGCATATGCAAGGATGTAAAAATGGGTGTGTAAGGTTAACTCACACCAAACATCCATCTAGCGTTGCATTCTGTCTTCACTTGCGCCCAGTTGTGAACGCCTTGGGCAGAACATAAGAACTGGACAAGACTTGCAGAGATATGACTTCAAAATGTACGAGAGCAAGGGGTCATCAAACAACGCTAGCAGGAAACAGAGGAAAGAAATGGAGGTGGTTTCTCACACAGTGGATAATAGACCCTGGTATGTAAGAAGTTTTTATAGGTTCAAGAGGAAGTTGAACACTACTTGGAAGGGAGATCCATTAGGGACTGCCAAACAACGAAATCACATCAGGCTTGGGAAGTCTGAAATCTGATAGCTAAAGGCTAGGAAATTAGGTGAAGTATAGGAAAATGTTTGAAGGAATTATATATTTACTCATCCCTTAGTGTTCACTGATGGCCAATTTTGGAGACAGAATACCAGGCAGGGTAGACCCTAGATCTGAACAAATATAGCCATTTTGTGTCCAACACATTACAGCTCAAGAAATTCCTGTCCAGAAGTGACGTTCTCATAATTTATAGTTCATGAAGCGTTTTCTTTCCATGAAGTTGTCTAATGGAGGGTGAAATTCATGTAAACATTTAAGATTTGGGAAACAGCGGAGAGGAGATGCTGATCCACCATACCGCCTTGTCATATTTGCGAAATTCAAATACGCATATACATGATCAGCAGGGAAAAGACAATTCCCCTCCATCGCAACAGCCTAATGCACAACCCCATTTTAGTGGATGTGCCTGGGGATGTCACGAACTGATCAGTACTACTGAACTCTAAAACAGCGTCTTCAAATGTACCTAGGACTGGTAAAATGGAAATGCAAAAATATCAGTGTACAGATTCCCAAGTCCCAGTCCACATTTACACATCTCATTTCCCCTCTGTTGAAAGTCCCAGTAGAGGTATTTAAAGTGCCAGATGGCTTTCCGGAATATCTTGGACTATTTCACTCATGGTATCAAATTTTCTCTGCTCTTACACAGATTTTTTTCAGAAAGTCTCCTTATATGTCTTCAAGCAAAGAACTAAATCGTCTATTTTGTTTACTTTTATAAAATAATTGAAAAATAGATCTACTCCTCCAAAAGTCTTGTAGGAAATGTTCCTTCAGAAAACATCAGTTCACCAAAACCTAAAATGCCTCAGGAAATCATACATACTTAAGAGAACTTTTCATGAAAACACTTGAGATTAGCTACAGACCGAAATGCAATGTATTGTTTTGACTTTCTCATTAAAATTTTGACTTCAAAGTCAACTTTTAACTCCAATAAAATTATTTTTCATGTTTGAAGTCGCAGCACACTCTCTTTGATGTTTTAACTTAAAACATAGCTCATTCATATGGATTGTTCAGAACTTCCATTTCACAGAAAATGTAAAAGTAGGATACTAATTCAGTATGTGAATATATTAAACAGAACAAAAACACATTTATTGTGCTCAGCTTTCTGATGAGAGAAATATTCCATTTTTCTACTTGTGCTATTGAAAAGGTCTTTTATTGTTTTCTTTCCCTTGGGTCCCCAGGAACTGTGCACAGCTTCTTGGATCTGACTGCCAGGAAGCAAAATCTAAACATTTTTTCAGGAAAACAGCCGTCAAATCTACACAGTGCTAACAAATGATGTTGCTATTCGAAAAGAAATGAATTTTACACTGTAAGAACCAAATCTTTCACTAGTATACATCAGGATCATTCCACAGACATGTCTCTGACCCTCAGTCCATGAAACTTTGTGGGTTTATTCATTTTCAAATGCCCTACTGTTTAACACTTTCAAATTTTGCGATAGGAATTGGATGAAGAGGCATTTCGCCTCAAATAAGGAGGGCTGCCAAGAAGCCGTTCATGAAAGCATGATCCCACGCTGCTTCTGAAGCTGTTGTATGGCAAATATTTCATATGGTTGCGGTGTCAGCTTAAACATCTACCCTCTCCTCAGAGCCCTCCAATTGCCAGTCCCTGCATCCCAGGTGAGAAATGATCTGAGTTAAAATTAACAGCATTAGCTATATAGAAAAAAAATAAAAATTTTTAAAATTACTTTCAAGCCAAATCACTCTGATGATCTTATACACAGCATAGTCCAGCCCACAGCTGTATCAACATCTGGGAGATGGCGGTGGGCAAAAGGAGGAAGGTGGGTGTATGGGGATGGGAGGGACATGGGACCCCCTTTGCTTCAGCTGTTTGCACAGCTGGGATGAAGATGTTCCTTCCCAGTATGAACAGGTATCAGATCTTCACAAGCTGGAGTTAGAAAAAAGAGAAATAAACCCTCACGTTGATCCCCGGCAGTGGGATAAGGTGTGGGAGGTGAATATGGCTCAGATTTTCTGACCTGCTACCTTTCCCTGAACCTCCTCTCCATGAAGGACTTACCAAACTGGCCGGCAGCCCCCGGCTCCATGCCAGCTCATCCCACACCAACTGCGGGTGCACTGAGGCCACCAGAGGGTCAAGACTTAACTTGAGCTTTTCCGTTACAGAAAGCTTACACAAAGAGCGAGATTTCTTCAAAGTCCGGTCATGATGACCAGATGGTTTAATAAAAGAAAGAGGCAGATTGGGGCTTCGGTTTCTTTCTTCCTGCTCCAGACTCCAGGTCTGAGCAAACTCAGTGATGTCTCTGAGGGGTCTGACAGACACAGAGACGATAGCGTAAAGCAAGATAGGATGAAACACGAGCTGATTTGCAAGAGCTGTCCCTGGGTATGTGGATTTGCCCTGGGGAAAGCTAAGTCCCAAGAATAATCAAAGATAAATTTTGTTATTAGATTTTCTGAAGTTTCATCTACCCTCAAACATAACATCCCGTTGGCTAGGTATTCTGCTACTGCCCCTTAAAAAAGCAAAACAGAACCCATCCACTGATACAAAAGCTCAGACTCCAAGCTCTCACTCTCTTGAGATCAAGTGGAATAAGGTTTATAGTACATACTCTTCCAGGAAGATTAATTCTGTGGGCTTTTCTAAGATATCAAAATGCACGAATGAGCGTGTTACAGCCAAGCTCTCGAAGAGGCAGGATATCTCCACACCAGAGCTGAGATTGCTAGCTGTACCTTTATTTGACATACCGCGATTTATATTCTGCAGCCATAGCTCTGCAAGAACGTCTCCCTAGCCTGCAGCTTCGTTTTCTGCATACAACTACCCCAGCTCTTTAATTGTCTCATAAATTTGATGGAAAGGGTTTGATGCAGAGAACTGTTCAAATGCCAAACGTCTGGAGCACTGCAGCTAATGAATGGCTCCCAACGATTCATGTTTCAATCTATATGCAAATGTGCCCTTTGGTTGCCTTGTGCTGGACTTTTCATTGCTGCATTATAGCTATCCAGGGAAGCCTCAGGCTCATAGATCATACAGATACAAGGCATAAATGGGAGACTTAAATTATTCAGTATTTACAAGAAAGATAATCCAAACAGTGGACTTATATTTTGTTTTTTATAATACCATGATTACAGATGAGCCCTGAGAAGACCTACAATAACATTTGTTCTCCCTCCCACCCCTTCTTCCTTGCTATCAAAATATATAGCACAATAAATCACTTAGAAACGCAAAGCTGAATGCATATTACTCAATATCACCCTGGGAGAGAATAATGTGTGTCAGCTCCAGGTAAAAATGGCACTTGCAGAGCTCAGCTGGGCAACATTTGTGAATGGATTGCCAGGTTTCAAAATCACAGCTCTACTATTCTTATTCCCAGGAAAGGAAAACATCTCTTGGAGCATCAACCTCAGCTTCTGCAAATGCAGGCGATCACAAAATCTACCCCTGCTCGTTAGTGAACTGTACAAATCCCTCTCGTTTGCAGTGGTATGTGCAGTTCTGGTTTAAGGAAACAGAAATGAAACTAGAGCAGGTGCAGAGAGGGCTGCCAGGCCATCAGAGAACTGGAAAACTTGTTTTTTGAAGAAAGAAGAATTTGTAGGTTTTTGACCAAACCGAAGGCTGAGAGGGAAAGTGTTTGCTTTTTACAGGCATACTGCAGAAAAAGGCGGGAAGGGGAAAGGATGCTTTTAGCTAAAAGCCAGTTTTGGCACAAGAACAGCTAGCTATAGAAGCCACAAATAAATTACGAAAGAGCAGATATAAACATATCAAGCACAGTTCCTGTCCATGCAGCACTTGTTGTGTGGGATTTGAGGGGTGTGGATACAGGGTCCAGATCACTGGCTTGCCAGACTGCAGCACACCTTCGTTCTCTGCTGCTTTCCTCTCACTTTCACTCCCACTTCCAGCTGTTTTATACACCTTATGTCACTCTGCAAACCTAGAAAGAGGACTCCGATCCCATTTGTGTGTGTCAGGAGAGGCCCCTCTCCTCGGCAGGGGACCGGTGCATCGTTAGAAATGATCAAAGGAATGCAACCTCTCCCTTTAGAGGAAACCCTTAAGAGATCAGCAATTGGGAAGGTTGAAGAATAGATTCCAAAGAAAACATTACCTAGTTTGCGTATTTCTTAAAGCTGTTTTTCAACCATATCTAAATCTTTACCACGAACTACGCTCTCAGTCAAAATGGGACTCTAGACATGTTCAAACACTTAAATATCAATACAGATGAAGGAATCCTTGCAAAGGCCATGGTAGTGTTGACATTCCTCTGTTTTGCACATTTAAGGCTCAATCCTAGGTCTTGTGCTCAAAACAGTAGCAGGGGGTGAGGCAGGCTTTACAGAAAGGACTTCTGCAGGGGAAGCACAAGGTCTTGTATCACCTCTTTCCTCCATGTGTCTTTTGCACTCGTGTCAAACTAAATAACAGTTTTGTAGCAGGAGGCATTTCCAGAGTGCCTGATCCCTCTAGATCTTTATTTCTGGCTAGATTTTGAGTTTGTTTATCTGGATAGCTTAGGTCTCTGCTGTTTCTTTTCATTCCTAATTCTACCCCCTTTCCTTATTCAGGAGCAGACTGGGAGGCCACTTGCACCAGAAGAAACACTTTATGACAAGGGCTGTCCTCGTGCGGTCTGGACACAGTCAAGAGACCAGAGCAACCCAGGTACAATCTTCTGCCATGTGTAGCTAAGTGGCCATAATTTCAGAGAAATTTCAGAGAAAGCCTGATTTCGGTCTTGTATGAAAATCCCTGATTTCTATGGGCTTGTTTTATTCTTCAGCAGCTAAGTGTTTCTGGTTTCCCTTGATACGGGCTAGTGGCAGGAAGTTTGCAGCGCTGGAACACCCTAGCTTTAAAGTCAGGTTGTACCAGGGTTGCCTCCATGAACAAGAAGATAGAATTGGCAAAAACAGCCATGCAGCAAGCAGCAAACATTTGCTATTTACCACTGGCACAGCTATGGCCTCGGCAAACCCTCTCCCTGGAGCAGCGATGCACCGCTCACGAGGCTGTGCGTTTACCTGCGGTACGGACCACCGCACCCTGCTGGCCTCAATTCCAGCTCTAAAAATGTCTTCGCTCTAAATGAAACAGAACATGTGGGAAAGAGCTGCTGCTGTGTTGTTGAGCCAGACGATCTGGTCGGGCTGCCAAGCCAGGAATTTAGGAAGCCCTCCTTTTTCTTCTTCCCTTTCTTTGTGCATTGCAGTGAACTTGCCAGGAGTAATTTGCAAGGGACTAAAGATGATAAGTTTGGCTCCCTGCAGGCCCCTGCTAGGGAACAATATTGGCTTTTCTTCTAACTTACTGAGTGGAAGGAGCAGAAAAAAAAATGGGCAGGAGCCTAGTGCAGCTTCTCCTCCTTGCTCTGAGCCTTGCACTCAGACCACATATAGCTGCCCCAGAGCCAGCTCTCTAAGGAAGATCCTGTTGGGAAACATTTTGATTGGAGAGAGGTGCAATGATTTTGTTAGCAAGTTCTCAGTTGACTTAAACAAAGGGAAAACCAAACTGTAGGAGCCGAAAGCTCCTCATTTTTCCAGGTGATGATTTGCTCTTCTGGTAGATCTTGTTGGAGAAAGGTTTCAGGAGAACAGGTGTGGGAGGGAAGGATGGCGAACATGTTTTGCACATTCAAGAATGAAAAAAAAGAGAATATAGAGAGAAAGATCTCAGCCGCAGGAGCAGCACAGATGTATTTCCAAAATCTTCCAGCAAAAGCTAAAGGGGAAAAGCCAGATATATTGCTCCTAGTTGCGATTAAGCACCACAATAAACAGCTACTCTCTGATCCACAGAGAGCAAAGTGGATCGAGGGTGACTCAAAGTGGACACTTATGTAGGGTAAATTGGCATAAAGTGACCTCAAAAGGTAAAGAAATGACCTTAAAAAAGAGCCTATAACTGCTAAGAGCCAGGCAGCTTCCTGCATTTCAGTATGGAGGGTTCCTTGCTCACATTATCCATACTGCAGAGAGAAATTTGCAATAAACACTCAATTCTACACAAACCTATTTCCCTATTATTTGTCAGCAAAAAGCTGTAGGGAGATTTCAGACTCAGAAATACCAAGAATAGCAAGAAATGGAGGAGCTTTTTGAAACTGTAAGTTTAGTTAGAGGACTAGAGATTTTCCTGTTTAATAAAAAGAAGATTTAATCTCAAATTAATGTTGGGATCCCAACTGAATACTGTTGATTAACTTCGGAGCAGATGACCTGGGGATTTCTTATACACTTTCAACATCCAGTCCTTACAAATTGAGACTTCTGCATGGAAAGTATCAGTTCTAAAAAACACTGCAAGAGCCTGAACATGCATGACAAATTATCAAGAAACTTCTATGTAAATAATCAGGATTCTTGTAACATCTACCTGGAGGAGATAAGCTCTGAAAACTCATATGATACCAGTCCATCAATTATGATGATTCTGGGTTTATTCCCCCAGCATCCAATTCACAATATAAAACTATCACCATGTTTTTCCCTCCACTGCAGCATTCTAAAAACACCCCCCCATTTGCCAACACAGGGACAGCACCGCTACTGCTCTGCTCTGGCTTTACATCGCTGTAAAACTGCGGATGTGAGAGGTAAAAGCCCATGAATTCAGCCCCAGTTTCACACCAGCCAAACCACATCCTGAGTGATTATAAGGTTAACAAGGAGTGAAATCCCAGGCTAGATGTTTGGGACTAGCTAATTAATGTCTAATGCAGATGGACTGGATGGCATAAAGTGCCTTGATGACCTACTGGAGCTATTACTGCCTTCGGCTGTTTGCTTGTCTCCTCTGCTGTAAGCTACTGCCACAATAGCAGAAGTGGCAGAAGAAAGCAATTATGTGAGTGTACCTCAGGTCTCATGTCATGGTTGGGTCTGCCTAAATGCCAAGCATCTAATTTAGTCTTCCACACTTCCCTGTAGACAAGGCAAAGAGACATCTCCATAATGGAGATTCATCCTATCCTAAGACAGGTGGGAAGAAAATGACTTCAGAAACACTCTGCCTCTGTACCTGGACAGGACACCTGGTTTTAGGACATCTAAGAGGATGGTCTATTTCCTTAAAACTCAGAGGAGAGCAAATTCCAAAGCATAGTCCTCTACAGTGGACTATGAATTAGTGCCTAAGCCACTGAGGTGTAACCCACAGAAGAAAGAAGTTACAGGCGGTTTAGAGTGACAACACCCTAAACTTTTTAGCAAGAATTATTAGAGTCCTAGTTGCTATTCTGAGATTTCAAATCAGCATCTGAACTTACTTTGTTTTAATTTCCACACCCATTTTCCCTTGCATCACACACTCCATCAGTCAGAGTCTGTGACATGGGGCCAGTGCCTCTCAGTCTTGGAAGGATTTCCTTATCTAGCCTAGCGAAGGGCAGTCTGTTTTTATTGGACCACAGGTTCCTGATAGGTCAGTGCAGGACTGTAAAAAACATTCCAGTTGCTCCATGGGCTTGTGATCATTCCTTCCTTGCCCAGAGATATGCTCAGCTCTTCTTTACACTGGGATAAAGTTCCTCCATGTGACTTCAGAGGTCCAAAGCATTCTGCCCAGTTGCAACCAAAACCAGAAGATTTGTCAAACCACACTCAGAGCTGGATCAACACTGTTGGATAGAGTCACTTCTCCATCTGAAAGTCCAGGCATATTTGAGTCCCAGTTGTACCCTCAACCCAGGACCTGTGGAAGCACTATCAGCCCTCCCCAAGTTAGATGAGGCAATGAAGTGACTCAGAGACAGAGAGAGAAAGAGTGATGTTATGCCCAGAACCAGGGAAAACAAGATAAAGCCCCAAATGAATATCCCAAACCCTCCAGATGATTTAACTTCCCTATTCTTTTTAAATAGTCAGAATAGCTCCATTTTACACAGTCAAAGCAGCATCAGAAATCAAAAATCAATTCTAGACTAGGTCATCCTTCAGGCAGGAAAAAAATCTGTTTTATTCTTTTGCATATCCAGGACTCACGTTCAGCTCCTGGGCCACCCCAGATGAGAAAATAGAAGTAGAACTTTGCATGAGGTTAATCTGGACTGCACACACAGAGCAATGATTTCCTCTAAGCCAATCAAGGATTAAGGTTAATGAATATCTCTGTATCTTGTAACAGTCCTTTTAGAGAAATAGAATAGGATAAAAATAGCCTGACTTGACCCTCTCCCCCCATTCCCACAAAAGAAGACTTTTATTAGTCATTGAGGTGACACAGTAAAATTAGAAACACTGATGAGAAGAATGTTTAACTTACCTGCCGTAGAATGACCATGGTTCCTATATAAACACATCAGCGATCACCAAGAATGGACCTAAAACGCAAAGAAGTTGGCAATTAATGGACTGATGCCACAACTCACAGACCCCCGCTCAAGGACTGTGCTGACCCTGACGAGATAGATCCAATGTGTGGAGGAAAGCTAGGAGCACTTAAGTAACAGATGTAACTCCCAATGCTTTCATAATATTAATTCCAGACAGACAGTGAGAGATAATCCTATAATACATCCAGATTAATACCTGCACAGTGATGAATAAAACAAGAACCAGAAGTTGCTTTTTCAAGTAACATTTTATAAACTGAATCTTATAAAATTATCTAAAGTTTAATCTATCAAAGATACTGATGCTGATTTTGTTACCTCTATCACCAGATCTCATGGTACAAACTAATGCACATGGAGAAGGGCAGCCCTGTCTCACAGTTCACAAGACTGCATGTATTGATAGTATTTCCATCAAAACTCCTTTCAGGAGGGGAAAGAAAAGACCAACCCTTCCACATTTTGAAATGGAAAAATACATTCTTCCTCTCAAAGTATCTATCTTCCTTATAAAAATATTATTTGATAATAATAAAAAAAGTGAGTGTATCTAGAAATGTACACTGAAAGACTCTTGGATATGATTACAGGACTGAGCAGGCATTTCTTAAAGCTGATGGAAGGTCCCATTGGCATCAGTGGTGCAGACAAGTGCCTACATGTTTTACCACAAAATTTAAAGCAATTCAGAATGAGGGGTGCTCACATATGGGGTATATCTATGGTACACACTGCAGTCGTTGGAAAATATCCGTGGGGCTGACAGGGCCAAAGCACAACTAATGCCAAGGTTAGACTGAGCATCTCTCCACTTTGACCCTGCCCGTTGTGTTAATGTACCTTTGTGAGATTTACCGATGTATTTTACATGGGAAAATCCCATGCTGTTCATAGGTTTGTGCTTGCTGGTGCTCAGTGTCACTTTGTGGTGCTTCCAACATTAAATGGGACTGGTTTATAAAAAAATATTTTCAAAGAACTGAATTTCTGCTGTTCTTAGTCTCCAAGTCATCCTTACGTGTGTGACCATGTGACCATCAGTATCTGTTAAATTTATGATGCAGAACACTTTGCACTATATTAAAGACTCTCATGGCTTTAAAAAAGAAGCCCAAAGGCCCCCTTTCTGAGAACTACGTCTCCCATGAAACCCTGAGGGAGTGAAGACTAAAGAAAGATGATCTTGCATCACACAAGACATTTCTCTTTCTGATGACAAAGCAGTCCAGGCCAGTCATACTCAAAATGAAATATTTTGCTTCAGTTTTCAACCAGAACATTTTTTATGTGCTTTCTCCCCTCAAAATACAAATTTGGGAAGAGCTGCAGCATGATAGAGAAGGGAGGAGGCAAGACACAACTGTAAGACACCCTTTGGAGCTGGGTTGGCTCCTCTCCTCTGCCTGTTTTGCACCAGTGCTGCCCATTCCAGTTTCCTTCCAAAAAGGCAAGGCATATGTTCTCCATACTTGTGCTTACAGTTTGTCCTGATAACTAAAGGTCCAAGGGCAAAGGAGCCCCTGTGGATCAGTTGCCCTTGCAGAGCATCTTTCAGTCCAATAGCTTTCACTGCTTCTGTGAGCTGACATATAAGCAATGCCTTTCTCATCCTAAGAGAGATCTTAGTGTGGCCACCAGACACGTGCTAGGTAACCCCTCATGCATTCCTGAATGTGGGAGCAAGTAAGGAAAGATTCATCTGCACACATGGCATGAAAATGGATTGCAAAGACACAGCAGCATTTCAGATCATTCCCCTTTTCCTTGCCGTGCTGTCTGCACCACCTCTACTTCTTACCTGGCACACGTTTGAAGGCGTATACCTACACCACTGTAAGTGGTAGGAGTTTGGCATCTAAGTGCCTTGAAGACCTATCCTGTAATGCCTTCATCACTTTACAGAAACCATCCAGCTGATGAAACCAGTTACATGATCCTTCTGCATTGCCCATCTTTCCTTTCCTTGGAGAAGGTGCTGGTGTCCTAAGAACAGCGAAGACATCACTGTTCTTCAGAAAAGTCACACTAGGCAGGTTAAACAACTTTTGGTCACCGATCACATTAAAGGAATTAAGTTTGTTTTCTCTAAAAGACAGATAACTTGTGTAAATTCATTCCCCCTTCTAATATCTGAAAGGATGTTAGACAGTTTCTAATTGTCAATATGAATCTTCTCTGTAGCATATTAAATTAGTCTTATTCCACATTTTCACATGGGTTGAAAATAATCTGCTAATACTATCAGTAGTGAACTCTGAGACAGACTGCCTAGGAATGCTGAGGAGTCACCTCCACTGGGAATAGTTAGTGAAATCCTGTCTTGGCTCAGAGCAGATGCCAGCTGGGGTGTTGTCTGGAGGTCCATTCCAGATCCATTAGGTGATGGTTGCAGGGGCGGTGTTGAACACAGGGTAGAGGTGGCAGATAAGATGTCCAGATTCCTTGGCTGAGGGATATCTGCTATGGATAAATCATCTTGTAGCTCCTTTCCTCAGTTTTCCTCTCCATAAAACAGAAATTTTACCCAGCAGGTGAGCTCCTAAGTATCCCACTCATTACTGTTTTCCATGTTAATCAGCCAAACGGCCTATCTTGCCCTGTTGGGTCTCCATGCTGCAAAAGCCATGTTTAGGGAACCTCTTTGCACAGGCTGTGCTAGAGTCACAGGTTCAGGTCCCAGAACCACTCCTTTGGCCTTTCATTCTTCTGCCACTGGAACAAAGCACTGCCTCAGCAGCTCCCCTGGTCCCTGGCATTCAGGTTACATCGTGCACAGGGTGGTGCTTAGCACGACTCGTGGTGATGCTGATGAGGTGATGTGCCAGGTTTCAAACAGTAGATACCCAGTGCAGTTTGTTTTCCCCACAGCTTGCTCAGTAGAGAAATCCTAAATGGAGAAGGGCAGGGACTATAGCTGTCTGTCCTCCCTGTTCTTCGGGATTGTCTGAGCACCAGGGAGATCAGCTGCCCACTAATTCACGGGAGCCCTGATGAAACAAACCAGCGATCTGGACCCCATGGTCCTTGATCCTCAGTCCCACAGCCAGCAGAGCAGTCGGACATTTGTTATGGACCACTCAGCCCCAAGTATACAAGCAGCATGATGTGCATCTGCTTTGGGATGTAACTGGGCAGTCAGGGGTGATGCTGAATGTGCAAGTGGTCTGGTGCACTACAATGTGGAAGGAAGGCAGAGAAGAAGGCAAGAAGATATTCAGAGTGAAGTTCCAGGAACTACACAAAATGTTTACTAGCAATGTTAGCAATTCCAGATGCAAAATGTGAAAACATTAGACTTTGAAGTATCCCAGCCGCACCTGGGATTTAGGGACTGCAACAGATGAGAAGCAGAGCAGGACCGGGGCACACTGTCAGGATGGGGCTGAGTGGTTCGTTCCAGCCCTAACAAGACTTAAGTTCTGCTCTGCCTCCCTGGGCTAGGTGATGGATATTTTCCCCAGCCCATGGGCAGTTTCATGCTTTTTTGGTGACAGAGCTGGTTTCAGAAATCTATGCTCACCCATCAACCATTCATTCCCACCCTTGTCTCCTACGTGACATGTGAAATGATCTAGGCTAGACAAAAAATATCAAGTACCTCTCCTAAATCACTCACACATAAAACATGAGCACAAAAACATCCTTCTGGGAAGCCTATTTCTTGTAAAACTGGTTCATTTTGCTGCCTTCCAAGACATCGCAAGCTGAGCATCATCTGAACTGAGCTGTCACAGCTGAAGGGAGACAGCGAGATGAGACTGAATGGGCTAAAAGCCCCTTTAAACTAGATCTGGAGGCAGAGATGTGTGACTTGGAACGGCATACTAACTCCTCACTGATCCGTGACTGCAAACTATGGCCTCCAGCGATAAAGGAGTACTTCAGTAGGTGGTCTCCACCATAGTGATCTCCTCTGTGGCTTTCTTGCTGGTTCTGGAGAATCCCACATACAAGAGCAAGAGGAACTCAACAGAAAACAGAAGAAAGCCTGAAGGTACCTGGATGAAGCTATTGCCATACAATTACAAAGAAGGGGGTTGCTATTCTAATCTCTTTGACTGGTGTTTCTGTGCTCCCTCTTGGCACTTCAGGCCTAGTTTCCAACCACATGACCAGCCATGCTGCTTGGGGGATCGATTTGCTGCACTAATCCTCCATAGCACATGCTAATTAAGCACTGGTTAGAAGAAATTCAGATATTTCATTCAAAGTCCAAGCATTGTTTCTTTCTCCTGAAGTTCCATGTCCCACATGATCTATCTGTATGCAAACGTGAAAAAACAAATAATTAATTTAAGGGGAGGGTGTATTGACATGCCTGTTCCTTGCTCACCCACCTTGGTATAAAGCCTGTCTTTTAGGGAACACCCTAGGCACTTAGTAGCATGCAACGACGAAGAGAAACGACTGTTCATTCACTGCCTTAGATCTACTTCGCTTTACTGGTAGAAATATAATGTACCACATTAGTTCAACAGAGATTAAACACATCGATGCTCTCTGCACATTGCTACTTTCACCTTCTGCCCTCCAGCAAGGGATCTGAGAAGAATTAAAGATTTTGCAGTGTATCTTGCTATTCATCTGAGAAATGGTGATTAAAAAGGTCAGACCTACATCCTCTGAGACAAGAGCCTTTGACCTTTCTGAAAGATTTTCAATGAACTAAACACTCAGCCTCTCACAGGAAAAGCTTCAGACCACCAGCCACAGTTTTAAACCCATCTTGGATGAACCATAGGTGCTTCTAATCTCCTGCAATCCAGTACTGCCAGAGATATCTCTTTCTCCCTTGACTTTAACCTCACATCTTGCTTTCTGCACACAAGGTCAGTCCTCCCTTCCACTCAGATGCACACTTAGAATCACAGGATCAGTAAGGTTGAAAGGGACCTCTGGAGATCATCTAGCCCAACCTCCCTGCTCAACAGGGTCACCTACAGCATGGTAGACAGGGTTGCATCCAGGCAGGCCTTGAAGATCTCCAGAGAAGGAGACTCCACCACCTCTCTGGGCAACCTGGTCCAGGGCTCCGTCACTCTCACAGGGAAGAAATTCCCCCTCACGCTCAGGCGGAACTTCCTGTGCTTCAGTTTCTGCCCGTTGCCTCTTGTCCTGTCACATGGGACAACTGGAAAGAGTTTGTAATTGTCCCCTTGACACCCTCCCTTCAGGTACTTGTACACATTGATAAGATCCGCCCTCAGTCTTCTCTTCCCCAGGCTAAAGAGGCCCAAAGCTATGTGAAGGCCGACTGTCCAGGACTTGCTGAAGAGTGTGTAATGTGGGTTCAAACCTACCCCAGCTGAGGAAAGCCTAGGGTTTGGATCTTCCTAGAGGAGCCTTTAGATACTGGGGTGTTGCTTAAAACACGAGCACGGCCTCTGCTTGGGCTTTGGAATGAAATGTTCATTATAATGGTAATTCACTTACACTTTCCTGTCCCATGACACAGATATCTTCATCCTCAGAGGGACTCATAGGAAGAGGAGATAACCAGTTTTAACTCCACCAGTGCAGATTCCATGGAGAGCAAAATTCAGGCTTTTGGGTTTTTTCTCCCACCTCATTTAGTGGGTGAAAAGATGCATTTCCATTAAAGGTGACAGTTTTGCCCTTAACTGCAGTGGCAACAGGAATTCACCAAGCATATTTGCTGATCTTTCCACACATAGGATAGAATTCCCTGCATTTTTGCAAGTGAGTAAACAGCATGAGTTAAAACTTGTCTCATGATGGAGGTATGGGTACAAAGTGCGCACCACCTGGCCAGGAAGCTACCTATCACCTTGCTGAGAAGGTCCTCCTGTTTATGTCTTAATTGCTGCCTCTTCATGAAGAGATCAGCTTGAAGTCATGCTGACAGGTTGCACGAGGTATGTGAGGAAACCATCATCTCAGCAAGAGAGGTCACAACACCAATGAGCTGCAGAAAACATTAGAATTAACCATCTCACGTGATCAGTGCACCCATGAGACAGACTATTTGCATGCCCTGGGAGATGTCATGGAGTATGTTTTACTGGAAAAACACTATTCCAAGTTCACTAAAAGTCAAGAAAAGCCTTTTCTATAGCTTTTTGATCAGACTTTGCATGGCCAGCAGATTTACAGTGAGCACATTAATGCTGGTGTCAGGAGACAAGGGAATAGCTGCTTTGAACACTTTTAAGAGATGCATTTTGGTGTAGAGATTTATCTCCCCTTTCATTATTGGTTGACCTCCATGAATAACGGAGGGAAAAAAAGAGAGAGGAGAGATTCATGTGGAGTTGCAAGATGACATGTAAAAGTATATGCAATAGTGAGGGATAAAAATCCCTTGTGAAGCCCTGGATACTTGGAGAAGCTCCTCATATCGCTTTAGTCATGGATGCAATACCACACAGCTAAGCAAGAATCTGCCTATGAGGACCATTTTAGGGAACCTACAGATTTTCTTCTAAACCACTGAAACAGAATTCAGTGTTACAGTGATGAGAGCCACATGATTAGGTACTAATAAGATTTGAGGGAACTGGAGGGCTGTGCTTCTCTTTCTGGTGGGTGGATGCTGCTCCCAGGGTAGACTTGGTAGGCTTTTTTACAAAAAGAAATGTTCCTGTCATTGTGCAGAAATGAAGTCTGGGATCTCCAGACCCAGAAACTTCCAGATAGTAAAGGTAAAAATGAAAGATCTTTTCATGGGAGAACACAGTCAACCTGCTAATCAACTAGCCGAATGACTAAAGGGAGAAAGGACTACAGGCGCCAAGCTGGCCTAAGACAGACCGCGGTGGGAGTAGTCTTAGATTAGATTAGATACATTAGATACATGGCTGCTTTGCATTTCTGCACAGTAGCTTTTCCCATACAAGTAGCTCAAGCACGAAAATGTGCGAGGCTCATGCAGACTGCAGACTGTAATCCTGCAAGCGCAACTGAAACCCAGAGAAATGATTCTTGTACCTGAAACTGTCAATAAATGGGGTGTAATTTCCTCAACATGAAGTGACAGAGTGGTGTTGGGGTTGTGCAGTAGACAGAGTTTCCAGTCAAAGACCTTAGCATCCAAACTGATGGCCTGGTTTTCAACAGACAAGCAGACAGACAAAAATCTAGCCTCAGTTGAAAAACTGAACACTTAACCTATGCCCTGATTTCTTCTCATCGGTAAGTTTGACTATGGATCAGCTGAAAAGGTAAATACAGCTGTCTTTTCTGACCCAACCAAAGGAAGTCACTGGCCAGATCCCTGGCAGTGTGAACTGCCGGAGAGACAAGTGACTTCAGTGCAATTATGCTGATTTCCACCAGACAACAATCTAGGCACCATGTAATGCCAAGGCAGTGATATCTCTGCAGGTTGAGTGTCAAGGATTTTAAAAAGCAGCAAGCAAATGCATGTGATCATCTGTGCCTTCCTCCACCAGGAATTGCAGCATTAATCACAGCCTATGATGACAGCTCCAGGCTGTACCATCTTGTTCATCCTCACAAAGCATGCACCCTTTTCAGCCTTACCCGAATGCCTGTTCTGGGTGAGAAGGTGGGCAATGTGACAGTGGAGGCTCAAATCCAGCTGCAGGATCTCAGAGCTTCTTTGGTGCTCTGCGTGCCAGTACCATTCTGCTAAATGAGCTCTCCAAATTCTTTTGTATTTCAGGCTAGAACTAGTCAGAGAATTTCCAAGTGAGGCTTACATCATATGAATCTTTATCTGTGTTTAGGGTGTAAGAGTGCAAAACTCTGTGAGTTAATGTCACATCTTCATAGTATGTATCTTGTAGTATTAAATGAAGCAAAACTAAGTCAAAAACACTGTAGGTATTGGGATGTGATTTTCAGTGGAGCTCAAGAGAAAAGAAAAAAGCTTCCCAAAACCAGGATTCCCATTCTGTGATGCACTTAATACCTAGGAACGGTGCCTCCTCCTGACCATGTGCACAGATCACAACATGGTTTGGAGCTAAACCAAGGTCACCAGGGTCTATCCAACCAGACTACTCTGGGGACCATGGATATAAGACAAAAGCATGCAACTCCTAGTTCATCAGTACGCAGCTCTGCTGTGGTTTTCTGCTCCAAGTAAGTGCACATTTTCCCCTCTCCAATGATAGTGTTGTCACTTAGTTGATTTTGTTGTTCTCAGTCTTATTTTATGCTCCAAGTCCCATCTGACATCCAAAATGATATTCACCTGTTCAGATGCAGACACTGCATTTAGTCAAGTCACACAGGTTCACTTCTATACCTGTGGAGACAAACAGGTACTTCTGAGGATGAATTCACTTAATCTGTTGAAGTCTGTTTAGGGCAGTTATTTCTCTCAAACAACTCCAGAAAACCTGAGGGGACTGGTTTCATTTCAACATCCCCTCCTCTTCCCCATCCCTGTGCCCCCTACACATTGGAGAGTGTGTCAAATGACCACTTAGTGGATCCTGTAGGGATGGATCTGCATGAGCAATCACTGGAAGGGTTAGAAGCACTATCAGTGAGAAAAACATCTCTTCTGTATGACTACAGGCTACATTAGGGCAAGAAACCACAGCAATCACCTTCCTTTAGAAAGTCAAAGAATCCATATGTAGCCTCTGTTCATCCGAGAGTAGTCAGAAAATAGGCATCAATTTTTCAAGCCACCAGCAGGAAGTTCAATAGATTTGCCCTGAATTCAATCCTTCCAAAAAGCCCAGCAGATAGAGAAGCTGAACAAAAGACCCGACTTCTTCGCCCTCCCCGCGCTTTCATGTAGCTAGAGCAAACAATGCATCATAGCGGCATCCGATCCCAGCTCACCACAGAGCACTTTGCACAGCCTCCCAAGGAGGGCAATTTTCTTTTGTGCACCAACCTCCACCAGCAGCTGAGTATTTTACAACAGCTATAACAATTAATCAAATAAAGTATCCTTTTGCAAGGCAGTCAGGTGTAATTTCAGCATAACCTAGACCTGGCAGACTGAACTGGTCTCAGCAAAATGCTACATTTGCAGATAGGCTAAATGATGTGTGCAGTCTGTTTTCAATGCTTCTTTATTCTGTGGCACAGCTAAGACCCTAAGTGAATTACCAGTCCTACTAGGCTCTACACGTGAGGCTTGGCATATGATGAAAACAAATTAAAAATGGAGACTATATTTGAAATTGAGGGAGATTCAGCACATGAACCTGCTCTCAGGACTATTATCTTTGGAGCAGGGCTGTCCTGCACAGTGTAGGGCAGTACTGAAAACTCTCTCACTGGTCTTGAGCACAGTGGGATGTCTACACAGCACTGTGCGAGGCTTTGCTCCTCCCCATGCATGCTCAGGGAACCCCAAATTTAGCCTGTGCTGAGTAGATGCACACATGGAAGCAGCATGCGCTGGACCCCTATCTGCCCCATGCTTGGTAGGTCACCATGGACCTACTCCTTACTGGGCTCCTGAGATGCCTGCCATCGACAGAGCAAGGCATACACACAGACATGGAGGTGGCTGACTTCAGACTGATGTGTTTTACAATAAAGGTGTGGATTCAGAAGAAGTTTCATATGTGGCACATGCTGTTGCGGGCCAGTTTCAGGAGCAGTAACCTTCTCAGCTGTCAAGGCTTGCAGCTGAACCAGAGCCTTTACCCCTTGGTTCAGATGCAAGTTTAATCCTTTGGTTATGTTGCTCAGGCAGGTACAACGAGTGCGTCTATCCTCAGAGAACATCCCCATGAATATTCAAAGGAAGGTATATGCATGTATCTGCATAAAAATATAAAAATAAAATATCCCCTAGATTTAAAGATATACTCTGGCCAGCCCTATGTTGTTGGCTCTAACTAGGAATAACTGGGCCATGGATAGACATTGGACTGGATTATCTTCTGCGCCCTCTTAACCTTATATCCCTTATATCTACAGGACCACCGTGAGAGACAGCTCTTGTTCCAAGACTCCATCCATTGAGTATTTGTACTGAGGTCCCAAAGAAACATTTAGGGGGATGTTGAGTGGCTTGTCCAGTGTCACACTGGGAGCTTGTTCCTGAAGCAGTTTCAACAGGAGTTAGATACTTGGGCTATTTCTAAGTCCCCCTTAGAAGTGCCCCTTGAAAGTGCCACTTTTCAAAACAATTTCTAGGTGACGTTTCACCATCAAAGAAACATATGACACAGTTAGGAGCTGAATCCTGATCTAATCTCAGGTTGACAACTTAATTGCAATCACACCTCTGCTCTTTTGCTACGCTTCCTAAAGACAGTCCTCACTGCAGCCACTGTTTTAATAACACTCCAGTGAGCTCTTATGCTGCATTATTCACCCATGAATCTCCGTCAATTTGCAGAGGAGGGAATGACATTATCCTTAATTCACACAGAGAGAAACTGAGGTACAGGCTGAAGACGTGACTCTCCCCAAGGTCTCTATGTCTAAGTCTCCAGATCAGAATGCCTTTAATAAAGGCAGCTTTGCTGAGCAGAGCTCTTCTCTACCCTTAACTAGGCCTAATAAGTAGCCATCTCACACACTACTTTTTCTACTTCCTAATGGTCTAGCCTCTGCTGTATGGTCTGTCTCATTTAAGAGAGACATGGAGCTACTGGAAAGAGTCTAGTGTAGGGCTGCGAAGGTGATCAGAGGGCTGGAGCACCTGCCCTATGAGGAACGGCTGCAAGAGCTGGGCCTCTTCAGCGTGGGGAAGAGAAGACTGAGGGGGGATCTGATCAATGTGTACAAGTACCTGAAGGGAAGGTGTCAAGGGGACAATTACAAACTCTTTCCAGTTGTCCCATGTGACAGGACAAGAGGCAACGGGCAGAAACTGAAGCACAGGAAGTTCCGCCTGAGCGTGAGGGGGAATTTCTTCCCTGCAAGAGTGACGGAGCCCTGGACCAGGTTGCCCAGAGAGGTGGTGGAGTCTCCTTCTCTGGAGATCTTCAAGGCCCGCCTGGTGCAACCCTGTCTACCATGCTGTAGGTGACCCTGCTTGAGCAGGGGTTTGGACTAGACGATCTCCAGAGGTCCCTTCCAACCTTACTGATTCTATGATTCTGTGATTCTGTGATTTCAATGCTGTTAGGACTGACTAGAACAAGGCAAGGCCTCTGCAAGTTATAAACCTGCAAGGTTTTCCCTCAGCAGGAAACCATTTGTCAGGATTTTAAGTGAAATCCCTCTCTTCCACTCCATCTGCCCCTACAAGATCCTCTTATCTCTCAACAGCCTGGGGAAATTCAGGGCAGCCCTTCAGAGAGGCTCCAAATGAAAAGACTAGCAGGACTAAGAGGGTTCAAATCAGAAGATAATAGCCCTGTTTTATCCCGCTGAGAGTTCAGATGACTCCAGAGAGTCTTTGCTTGAATAGGGACTCTACAAATTAAGTAGAGACTCTGCTCTACCCTTCCAGGGTCCACTTCACTAGCAGGAATCACTGTCACAACCCCCTGGGGATACAGGGGACAGCCCTGTAACAGGGACAGCCCTGTAACAGCCTGACCTAGAGGACACAGACACTCCCTGACTCATAGGTCTGCATATTCAAAGTGTTATACTAATTTTGCAGCTGAGGAAGCTGATTCACGGGGGTTGCTCGCCTCTGTCTACTGCACTTCATGTTTGGTGGCATATTGAGTCACTGGGTGTGCTTCAGGGACTCATCTGGATGAGCTGAAGCTGCACTTGTCATTGTCAAAGCAGAGGTTAGACTAAAGGGTATGTCTGTTAGGTGCTGCACAGGCAAAACACAAAAGTCAGTTCATCCCTGACCAGTCTAGGTGTGCAAAGAACTGGAGACTCCAAAAGGTGAAGTGACTTTGCTCCATGTCAAGCTCCTGCTTGGTGAGGAGCAGAGCCAGAAACAATGATAGAAGTCCTTCTGTGAGCAGAAGAGCCAAGAAAAGGCACATTTACAATCATTAAACTCCAATTCATAAGATTTCTTTATGTAGGGTACTACATTTGGGGACATAATCCCCAAATGAATTCTTTCCTGCAGGTGGGTCATTCAAAAAGGCTTTCTCCCACCTGGGCTCCCTGGTGACCAACAGGAGCCTACTCACTGCAGGATGCTATTTTTTTTTTGTCATGTCTACCTGCAGATCTTCATGAAATGCATTTCATTTCCTTGCGTTTGCTACAGCTCTGTCAAATTTGGAGAGAAATTGGTCAACAAATTGTAGAGTGATTAGGTGACACACCTAAAGAGACAGGCAGTGTGACCAAACAAGCCTTGTTTCCTTAGGAAGTCAGACTAGATGAACAAGTCAGCTCTAATCAGGCACATAATTTATTCCAGTTTTAATGAGTTGCTCCATCCTCGTTTGCAGTGTTTCGAGGTATCCCTCCAAGGAAAGGAGTGGCTGTTACTGTGTGTGATTTGCACTCAGCTACACATAAGAAGTAGGTGCTGTAGAGATGTCACAATCTCACTCTATGGCCTGAGTTTAGCATCAGTTGCATCTTAAAAACTTGACATTTCTTCCAGCTCTTTTTACTTAATATCTTCACTGACTGCTGAGTTCAGTGCTGGGAGGACAGGGCCTGGTCTGCTGCTTTGAATGGTAGCCTCGTCTGTGCAAAGAAGGGGTATAACAGGGCGGTGGGGGAGATCTTGAGGGATATTTCTAAGAGCAATAAGGTTGTCCAACCAGTTCTGTCCCTCTGTCACCTGTTACCCCAGAATGATTAACTTGAATGAACAGTAACTGTGCTTTACCCCATTGGTGTATCCCTGGCAGAGCTCTTATGGCCAAGATCACTCGATGCACTCATATCTTCCCCCCGTCACAACAGATTTAGCAATGGGGACAGCAGCAATGCAGTGTCTTGCTGGAGAAACACATCTGCACTGCCAGAAACTCTTCTTCCCTGGGGACAAGAACCTTCTCCATCATCCACAAACATAAGTAGCATCCCCATACAGCATCCCCCCACTCTGTTGTACTGGAGGGGAACAATTTCTTAAATTGTCTCACTGTCACAGTTCAGCAATCGCAATACTGTGAAAAAGGAGCACTGTGCTTGCAGTATACCTGCTCCAACAGACCTCCCCAGTGTGACAGCCGATTGGGCTGATCTGCTCATTAATTTTTTATAAGACTCCATATATTGCATTACTGAATTACACAAAAGGTCAAATAGTTCCTGCTATGGATGTCAGCCCTCAGTCGGACTGCACCTTAGCACCCCCAGACTTTTGAGATATGCAGTAGCCCCAGGAGCCTGCAGAAATCAATGGGAACCCTAAATGACTGATGGGGAGTATTGTCCATCGTTGTTTTAGCTCAAGGATGCTATAAGCACCACCAATGTGGCATGGGGACACAATGGGGAGGTGTATAGATGATACCATTGGCAGCTCACAGGGGTGGTCACTAGTTCCAGCAACATGATATTTGCTGATATCTTTGCCAAAGACTGCTCTGGCAAAGGAAAGCATAAAACCAGCTCTGCCTCATCTCTTCCTGGGCTTTATCTCCAGGTTTGAAGCGCAGAGACAGATCATGAAGTCTTGGTTATCTTGGCGCTGTTATTCTGACAGGATTAGAGGCAGCCAAGAGCTGAACAGAGGAGTTTGAGAGCAACTATCAAATGATGGTTGTCTTGCTCACTCAGACAGGTCTTAAGTATAAAGATGCTCAATGGGTTTGAGAAACGTTCTTGCAAGGGGGCTATAGGTGAAATAACCATCCTCTTTGTTTCTTCAGATCAAAACATTCTCCAGGCTATAGGAGAGACAAATCTAGTGTTTATGGATTCCGGAGCTTGTCTCAGCACAGAGTAAATCTACTGACCTTGATGGCGCTGATCCAGCAAAGCTGAGGATGAGATGAGACAGGACAGAAATAGCAGGGACAGCACAAAGTAATGTCAAACACCACTGATGCTGGAAAATACCCTATGACTTGGATGTGGGAGGCAGAGGTTTGATACACTTTAGCTAGGCTTGCACTGCTCCTTCCTACTCACTACAACATGCATGAGGCAGCCTTAGTCCTGAGAGCCTCGACCAGGTAATGGGAGCCTACCTCCAGTGATGGGAGGGTGGATCGATCCCTGATCGCTTGATCAAGAAGCCAAATAAGTTACAGTGGAAACAGAAAGTATCAAAAAACAGGCAATGCTTAATGGTAGTGGGATCTTGTGAGCTCATTCCTTTCTTACAGTTTGTGTTCTCTCACCTGGCCTTCCCATTGACGCTCCATGAGCAAGGAAGAACAAAAAAGTATAATACATCCTGGGACATGTGATTTAACAAGGGGACACTTCCTGCAAGGTAGTACTTTTCTCTGATTTTTGTTAGAAAATAGAAAGATCCCTCCATCCCCACCTCACTTTCTGCTCCACTCTATTGTGAAGAACTCACTTAGGATCTCTCAAGCTGGCCGTTAGGACCTCTGGAGATCACCTAGTTCAACCCCTCTAATGTTTGATTCGACTTTTTTTTTGGCCACTAGAGGTGAAATAAGTCACCAGAGAAGTTAAACATGCTCCTTTGGACAATGAAAGATAGCTTGGGTAACATGCAATGAGTTGGTCCCAAGAGGCGAAAGAACTGGGTTCTGGTCCCAAATCTAATGTAGCCCAGGAAGGCCCAAAGCACATCTTCTTTGTGCCTCAGAGTTTTGGGCCTACCACTCTCAACCTACTCACAGGTGGATCTCCCTTCAGAAATCTACTTCTGAAACTGTTGTCTTGATCTCCTCCATCTGTACCAAAATATTCCTTCCTCCCTTTAAGTTTTCCTCTGTAGGTCTGTTCTTCTTCAGGTGGCAGGAAAGAGGATGACTAGAGGTTTGGTGAGACAGAGGTTCTATCAATGCTTAGTATAACCTCAGACATGTCCTCTCACAAGTCTTCTTTCCTCCACAGATCTTAAAGTTTGAAGTGCTGTTGCCTGTGCAGCAACAAGAACAGTGGAAACCTACACCCAAGACAGTCTATAAGTTCATAATAAACCTAAAACATAAGTTTGAACTCCCTTCATGCATGTGAAAACTGTATTCAGGTCTTCTGCACCTTGGGCAAACACTAGCTCATTACACTAAGTTAGACATAGGAAGGGGGATGGCAGCTGTGGAAGCAACACAATTTAACAACAACTTCCTAGGACAGAGATCTTTTGAAGAGCTGGTCACTTTTCTGAAAATGCTCTGAGAGTGTCAGTGGGATCAAATATTCAAGTTTTGCATCCCAGTTAAGTTTAGGTGGTGGTTAGTGCCTAGCTGTTCAGACTGGGCAGATTTGGGAAGAACTCAAAGAACAGATTCAGGAAATGAGAGATTTTGGCTCAAAGATTTTTGGCTTTGAATTTTGGATTTTGGCACATATATCTGGAATTCAATCTAAGTTAAATGCCCATTTTTTCATTGGATCCACCTCCCATTCTGCAAAGCAGGAACGATTACACTCCGCACTCTCCTTGTATCCAGACTGGAGGGGCTTTCCAGAGCAGAGGCCACTCCTCTGCGTGTGTAGCACCAGTTGCAGTGAGGTTCAGGGACACTACCTGGGGATGGACAGCAGCCTAAGCACTAAGAGACTTTCTTGTTTAGCACTTTACAAGAGTTTGGTTAAGGGACTAGACAGTCACAAACACATCGGCTCATCCTGTATCAAGTTCTCCTTGCACGTTACCTAGCAGAGAACAGCGTTTCACAGCACAAAGCTCTCATACATGTCGCCTCCACATCCTGCCGGTCCCTTGTTACAGTGACACCCGCTCCACTGCACTTTGGGAGCAAGAAACCTTTGGCTCTGCCCCCAAAAAACTGTAAAAGTCATCATTACTCCCTTCATCAAAAGGAACCAGCAGAGCTGACCCGGCACCAGGTGGGGTCAGCAACAGTAACGTGCAACGATTACTCCCTGACAACGTGGTACCAAGGCAGACAGCTGCAAACGTGCCTGGAACCAAGAGTGCCTGAAGTCGTTTCTCCCCTCGGCCCCTTTCCACTGGGCTTGGAAGCTGTTCTCTGCAGCTCCAGGAAAGGGTTTGAAAAACCTATGAGCTGACAATGCCTTCATTAATCACAGAATAATCCTTTCCATGGCAACCCCAGGATTGCGAAGTCACAAGTTAGCAAGCATAAGACAGAAACACTGTACAGCAACTCCTGGTCCATGGAAACTTAACAGTGAGCAAGATGAATTGACTGCTCTGAGGGGGAAAAATTGAATTAGAAATAATACTCCACTGGGAAAGGGTTTCGTCCTTAGGCTTGCTTTAGATCTCATAAATGTTAGTGCTAGTGTGGAGACACTGTAACTTGGTGAAGTTACTCTAGTCATACCCTGAAAAGTCTGAAAACAGACTCTTGCACTACGTGTTGGTTCTGCAGAGGAAGCACAAAGCTTTCAGTGAAAAGATCAGGCAGAAAAGAAGGACAGTTTATCACCAGCCTATGACCATGACTTAAATGTTAAGCACAATTTAGACAAGTCTTTGGAAATCAGCAGAGCTCAGAAATTGCAATGCAACAGATGAAAACAACTTGAGTGTCACTCAACTGGAGGGAAGTGATATCCCGGCTTTGCCCCTGTTTTGTGCCCATGGAGGAAAGGATGTAGACATTCGGTAGGGAGGTGACTTCACCAGGGTCTCACAGGAAAGAAGATTTTGGCTGGGGCTTAGGCAAAGCTCAGCCTAAAGCTGCAAGGGCATCCCATACCTTCATATCACCATTACTGAGACCACTGGGGACAGAGATAAGACCAACAGCATCATAAAGTGAAAAGGAAGTGATATGAATCAGTTTGTAATGCATACTCTTGGCATGCTATGTCCTTGATATCTTGAAGCAAGGCACAGGTTAGCCCCATGCATTTGGCTCTTGGACAGCCTTTTGCCTGGACTATCAAGAAAGGCAGTCTCATGCCAGCACAACAGCCTTGAACCAGGAAGACTAGTTCTGGCTCCTACCAGAACTTGTGTGGGGACATTTGGTCAGGGACAGCCAGGTAATCTTAGGCCTGCTGACTTCTTGCCCTTCAAACTCTCCTTCCATGTTACCTACAGGAGAGGTTTTCTACAGTACGATGCAGTCTCCCGAGAGATGCCAGTTCCACCTTCCTTAGGATATTATGGCTGTATCTGTCCTAGGAAAGCTTGGGAGCCTTCTTTGTTACCCATGCCAGCTAATCCAGAACAGCCCCTATCCATATTATACTCCCTATAAAACACTACATCCAACACATTATATATATATATATATATATAAAATACATATCCATAATACTCCCAAACAGGGCAACAACACGTAAACTGCTTAGTGGGAATTGCCTATCCTATGCTGGCTCCCAATCCATACCCAGGGATTATTCGAAGAGTGCCAGGGATGATCTTAACAATTTTAACAGCCTGGGAAGGTTTCAGGCACTGTTTACCAACACTAATGTGACTAAGTAGGACACGCTGACAAAATACAGCCCGGATTTGAACTGTGTTGTGCTGCAGCCATGGGAAATTCCTGCTCTCAGACATTAGCACCAACTGCCTGAGAGCAGATTTTTCTTTGACTGCCCAGGTGAAGCATTTGGAGCTGAGCAAGAGCAAGGAGAGGGTGAGAGAGCCCCAAGACCAATGCAGTTGAGGGAGGTGCCTGGGGTCTCCTGCCACCACCACAGGTCTGTGCAGCAGGTGCACCCCCAACAACATATTCCTGTCCCTAGGTACTTCCAGATATAACCCAGGGTAACAGGGAAGGGCTAGGGGTGGGGTGGGGTGGGGTCCTGCATACCCCAACTCAGGAGGCAAATGACGCCCTGAGCCTCAGCTCACTGCCAGGTGACCCAAGCTAAATTAAGCAGCAGCTGGAAATTACGGAGGCAGTAATCTGTGCTGCAGGAACAAAGTTGGCTTGGGGCTGCTGGGCATTTCTGGCAGATTTGGGTATCCTCTCCCCACCCCTTCCCTGGGTTTTATGTGGGCGCTGGGGCAGGCCTGCTGCTCTGCAGAACCCCCCGGGGGCTGAGCCCTGCCCATTGCACCTCACGGCAAGCATTGCACCCATTGCAAGCATTGCACCCTGCTGTGCTGCACTGCAACCGCGGCACCCCACCGTGAGGGCTGAAGACATCCACAGCCCTCAGCCGGACGCCTCTCCGCTCCCTCCCCGGCGCAGTCTGCTACTCACCCTCCACCTTACCTTAGCAGGGCATGGCCCGCCGGGGCTGGCGCCGGAGCCGGGGCTGGGGAAGGGGCGCTGGTGGCTGGCGCCGCTCTGCCTCCGGCACGGAGTGAGGGCAGCGCCTGCCCTGGCCGCCGCTGAGCTTCTTAGCGAGGGAGGAGCCGGGATACGGCCAGCCCCTGGTGTGTGAGAGTGTGTGTGTGTGTGTGTGTGTGTGTGTGTATGGAGGTGGGTGTGTGTGCATGGAGATGTGTGTGCGTGCGTGACATCTCCAGCCCAGGCACACAGCAAGCGCTGCGCTCCCCATGCATCCCTGCTCTCCTCAGACGCGCCCCTCTGCATCCCTAGAGTCTGCCCCAGACCGCAGCACCACCCCACGGATGGCCAGCTGGAAGACTTGCTAGGAGTTAAGCTGCATTTTCAAGCCCTCTTTGTGCAGAGCTGGATGCCTTCCTGGGATAACGAACAGTCAGCAGCACCTCTCTGCCCCATGCAGACAGGATGGTGAGGGCTCAGGTCTGCACAAACCGCATGGGGAATAATACTGAGATTCCTTGGTATGGGGTCCAGAGTCAGCAGGCATTCCAGTTCGAAAGCACCAGCCTGCACTTGTAAATGCAGAAACTGGGAGAGAGAAAGGCTAGAGAGCCGGGAAGGTGAGGTCCTCAGGTGAGGTGCTGTGTGTAAGCTTAACTCTGACCTGGTTACTCTCTGCTTTTATCCAGGCTAGTGTCTTGTCTCCTTCATGCTGAAAAAAAAGCAGTGCTGTTGGGATTTAATTGTACTATGAAACATCATCGGGTTTTTCACTTCAGTACAACTCAGCATGGCATTTTAGCCTGTAAATGTTGTAAATGCCTTTATCAAAATACACCTTGGTTTTGCGGTGTTAATGTGCAAGGTGTTTCTAAGCTTTGGTGAGGAATGAGTGAGCCTGGAGCCTGTTCTTGGCCATGGTGGGAGAGAATCGTTAGGGCTTCAGCACAGGAAGTGTTACATGAGCTTGGAAACCAATTGGGAAGCCCCCCCCTCCCCCAGTGGTCTTTCTTCCTTCCACAAACATACCTTCTTCCAGCCCTGAGTGTGTAGGACTGTGTTCCCTTCTAAGGACCAGGGTGCCTGATTCTTTTGGTGACAACACTACAGCCTCAGAAGGGATCAGAAACCGCTGATGTGTTAGCATGAGTCTTGCAAAGTCAGGTGAGGGTCTCTGCAGAAGTCCTACCTGAGCAGGCAGGAGCCCCAGTCTCTGGTGATTTTTGTATTTTTCAAGCCTGGAAGTGCCCTCCATACTCTGGCTGAAACCTGCTGTTGGTCAAGATGCTTTCCAGGATTTGCCTTACATTGTAAATCCTGTTGGTGGGAGAAGGAAGAGTGAGCCGAGTTCCTGCCTGACCCCAAAACAGAGGTGTATGGGGAAGCTGCTAGTCCTACACCTGCACCTGCCACGGAGGGGAAAGAAGGAAGACGAACCTATGGGAACGTCGCATGGACTAGGGGCACAGAGTGCAGCATAACACAGCACCATGACATATCTTGAGGGTTATTTCTCTTTTCCTTGAATGGTTGTCATACTATAGAAGTAAGAAGGTGTAAGAGGGCATCATCTTCCTCCAAAGCTGAATCAGGAGCTCTGCTCAAATCACAGAAAAAGTCATGTCACAGGCACCCTACTCCTTTCTGAGGCCTTAGAGATGGCCTCACTGCTGCTCAGCCCTCTCACAGGGTTCAGGTTCAGCTATTAATAGACTTTTATCTGATTTTAAGCTCTAGAGAGATGATTTATGATCACCCGGGGCAATCACTTGAGTCCTGCTCAGTGTGCGAAAGTTGTTTCTGTAGATGTGAGAGCAGATATTGATGAGGACTGTAAACTGCTTCACTCCCAGACACATCCAATATGCCACTAATACCCTTGGTAATGGTCCAAAGGAGCAGCTCATCCCTGGGCA
This sequence comes from Rhea pennata, assembly GCF_028389875.1. Classification (NCBI taxonomy): domain Eukaryota; kingdom Metazoa; phylum Chordata; class Aves; order Rheiformes; family Rheidae; genus Rhea; species Rhea pennata. The sequence goes on from NC_084663.1 coordinate 212,998,484, forward strand.
GCCTGTTACTTGTGCCCGGCCTGCTGACCGTGGGCATGTGGGAAGCCAATGAGAGAGGATCTGCCAAGGTCATGGTGCTGGACCTGCTCATCTGCCTGTGCCATTTGATTTAGACATGGGATTTGACTAGTGCAAGGAGCCTTGGACAACTGCTGCTCAGCACAGACTGTCCCAGCTGTGGTTCACCAGCTAATCTCGGGGTATTTAATACCTGGGACATTAGCCAAAGATGTGATGGCTGGGGATTTGAGGAGTGCTGAGAGAGAGGCAACAAGCCCAGATCCTTGCTAAAAACGCTGCTACCTCTGCAGCCCTGCTCACTGATAATCCTCTGGAGTGTCAGGAGCAGATAACCATGTGGGAGGAACTCTTTATAGGCCTTGGGGTGGGGAAGCTGCAGGCTATATGGGACCCTGGGCCAAGGAGAAGAATTCCAGCTCCATCTTGTGGCCAAGGCAGGATGTTCTTCCCTGAAGGTGATCTTGGAAGTGGGAAGGAGGCTCTGAAGTGTCAGTTATTTTAGTTACTTAAACATTAGTGAAATACTTGGCAGATGCCATTGCTGGAAGCATGAGGAGATGCTGTAGGACTCTTCGGGAGCCTGTGGTCCACTCCTCTTCCTCCTGTTGGGCCATCAGTGTGTGCAAGCTGCCTGTATGTCTCTGTGCAGATGTACTTGGGGCCCCACACTAATTCCAGTATCTCTGCATGTGTTGTCAGCCCCTCATATTGTCCTGCACCATTTAAACTTCAGGGCCAGCACAGGCTCAGATGGGATGGCAGAGCCTCCTGCTTCTGAAACACCTCCACTTTCAAACCTTCCGGGAGAAAAAGCCCAGCAGGCATGGCTGCTCCAGCATCAGCAAAACTTATATGTGGATCCTGGTGGGGAAGCATAGACCCCACTCCTGCAGGACAATTTGTGGCCTATCCAAGTTTGTGTAGCCTTTTCTTTGAATGTGCACAAAGCAGGACTCTGTGAAGCCCCCAGAGAGCTGGCGAGACCACAGCTCTTGTGCCATGCTCAGAAACTACAGTCTCATGCACAGACCCATAGGTGCTCAGCCATGTCTCCTGCTGAGGGGGTCTTTCAGGAGAGAAATAGGAAGTTCAGGAGGTTGAGATGTCTCCTGCTGGCAAGTAAGGAATTGTTCTGGCAAGCTATTTAAGTGATGGAGGCAGAGAAGGAGAATGTGCCTTTATCTCCTTCTCCTAAAGGTTTGGGCATGAACTTTGTTCCAGGGTATGATCCCAAGAGCAGGAGGAGCTAGAAGGGTTCCCCTACCCCACAATTAAAAAGAGTCTTTCTGGATGCCTTTTGTCTTTTCTGGGGATCCCAACGACAGGCTGTAGATGAGTGCAGCTTCTCTGTACTAGAAACACCTCTAGTACAGGCACCTCTAGCGTACAGGCATCATGGGCTAGAAGAAGAGGGGAATACAATCCTGAAGCCAGCAGGGCTGGAGACTCCTGGGGGGGGGGGGGAGGGGGGAGAAGCATGCTTACCGCAGAGCATGGGGAGACTGGAAGAGTCAAGTTCCCTCAGTGATGACTGCTCTAGTAGATAGAGTCTCCAGAGATTAGACTGGAACAGCCCTTCTTTTGCAGCAGTTATTGCTGGACATGGCTTGCTCAGACATCCTTCCCACCACGGTTTGTGAGACAAATATGTGTGTTACCACCCCTGCCATCCTGTCCTGCTCCCCTGCACCTATTCCTGGTGCCTGTTGCTCGTGTCCCCATCCTTGCCAGTTCTCCTTTCCCAGGAGAGAGGATTTGGTAGCTGGAGAGCAGCATACAGTTGTGGCATGGCTACTTTGAGGTATGGGATGCACCAGGTTTACACCCAGAGGAGGCGACCCTTTTCCTCCCATGGCTTTGCCCCATGGCGAGTGAACACAGATGGGTGTAACCTGGCATGAAGCTTTCCTGCAGTTTGCCTTGCTGCAGCCTCAAAGTCCACAGAGAAAATCATTCAAATGGAGTTTACTGAATTAAGTAATAAAAGGGCTCTGCAGAGCCATCTTGTGCCTATCCAAAGCTTTCTGGAAGAACACAGCAGTTTAAAGGGATGGAGTCTGAATAAAATATTCACAATTTATTTATAAGAGGTTTACAGCTGTACAGTGTTGGCTTTCTGTTTGGACCACTCTCTGATCTTGTGCAGCGTGACACTTCAGTGCCTTTGGAGATGAAGACATTGATAAACTGTTTTAACATGCATATGTCACAAAACAGATTTAACAGAGTGTAATGACAGTTTTTTTTGTGACTAACGAAACAATTAACAAAAGAAACAGGCAATAAATCAGAGATATGTCCCACACCATCCATGGGGGACTGAAGAGTGATAAGTGGATCCTCCCATCCTTCAGATAAAAAGACTTGAATATTTCTGTCTGCTTAATTGAAATAGAAAAGACATCAACATTAGCAAAGGTAGGTTGCCTTCCCCAACCTGCTTTAAAAACAAGACATAAAAAATGTAACAAAGGCAATTTTTGTTACATTCTTGGAATTAAGGGGAAAAGAATGTGTCTAGTCTAACTTAAAGTTTTCCTTTTTAAAAAATGGGGAGAAAAAAGGACAAAACTATTATTAAGACATTTTGGTCCTGATACAATATGTTATTTTTTATAAAAAAGGGCTACTAAAAAACTGCCTTTCCTCTCATTATGGCTTGATTCTCTGTAGGAAGGAAGGAGATTGGCACAGTTATTGGGGAAGCCCCCTCCTCAGTAAGCTCCAGCACTGTTCCTCGGGGCTTACGGTGCTTCTTGACAAGAGTAAGGGCATTCCTTGGCCAAATGCCTCTAGCTTGCTGAAGCTATTGATAGCCTAATTTCCTGAGAAAACAAGGCTAATGCAGGTGTACTTGCTACATCCATCTGCCTATGATGGTGCATCATTGATCCCTGTCCCAGTAGCTTTTTAGGTTGATTTCAGCTCAATTTTCTAGCGAGAAAAGCTCTCAGAGGCTCAGATTTCCCAAAGATTCATAAATTGGGTAGCTGGGTTGGCACCAGAGATTGTGCATTAACTGAAGAAAAGGCTGCAGTATGAGCCTGCTATTAGATGCAAAAAAATCGGGAGAATGAGACTTCTAAATGCCCTCAAAGCAAGAAAAGCTTCAGTTGGAATTAGCAATCTCCCCTGAGGTCAACTAACAGCCTGATGGACCTGGGATGCTCAAGGTAAGACTTCTCACAAGACCCCTTGTATTGAGGGTGCTCTCGGTCCCTGTCCCCTGTCATCACAGCATCTTCCCACATTGCTCCTTGCCCCCACAGCTCCTCTGTAAAGGCAGCTGGAAGAGCTGGGAGGGAGCTTCAAAACTTTCCTGCACCAGGGATGAGAACACGTCTACTTCCAGCTTAAAAGTATTCGTGGCTGGTGTATTCTCATTCCTTCCTGCGATGTTCTGTCTTACCTAAATAGCTCTTCTCCCTCCCAGGTGAGATATTTTTAGGCACCCCATTCCCTTGTACCTCTCTCTGTGAGCACAACCCTGTGAGGTCTTCTCCTAAGACAAGGTCCCCAATCCATAAAGCAGAGACATTGGTTTTGGCCCATCAGTGCTGCTTCCAGTTATTTTCAGTGATTAGCCCCCCTCCCCCCCAACAATGGGATTAAATCAAAATAATTCTGAATAAGAGGGCTGCCCAAATTCAAGGATTTGGTTTGACCTTTGTAGGGGTCAAGACATTGTTTTACCAAACCGAGTACATTTGAGCCAATACTGAAAGCTACCAAACTGATCCAGGTCCCAGTGATGGCAACAGGAGTCAGAACGTGCGCAACACAAGCCAGGAAAAATTGATATGCAGAAAGAGCATCCTGTGGGCCACTGCCTGCCTCTACGTCCTGCAAAATAGACCTAAGAAAAGGAGCAATTTGATCAACAACATAATTCAAACCCACCAGAGATGAACATCTAAACTCTGAAAATGAGGAAAGGAAAACCTGCAAAAATCCATTAAGTTGTACTGTACACTTCTTGATGCACCAAGAATTGAACTGGCAGCTAACCTGATTTTGTAGATCACGTTACAGACCTAGCAGATCTTTATGGAATTAAAACCAAAACCCAAACCAACAGCCTTATACAGCACAAACATTGACATTTAGTAGGACAGACAGAAACTCTGCTCTCTGTGATAAAAGAAGGCATACATATTAACCTGTCCTTGCAGATAAATTCTGCTTAGGTAAGAATTTACTGAGACTGCCTTGTACCGATTTTAAGAAGCTGTTTACAGGAAGCATTACATCATGTGTATTCCCTTCCCCTTGCATGCAGGTGACTGCAGAAGATTTGCTTCATACAAAATCATTTACATCTGACAGAAAATCCCTTAACTTGCACCATTTCAAAAGGCACATGAAAAAAAAAACAAACAAACCCTAAACAACAAAATAAAAACACCTTCAAACCTGCCTTGACCAGCTACTGAAAGGACAGCCAAGGGTCTGTGACTTTGCTTATCTGGGATGGTTTTATAAGAAGCCAGATTCTGCCACCCAGTGGAATAAGCAGGATGAACCCAGTATTCATTGCAAACAAGGCACAGAGCATGGCCCTAGATACAGGACTGCTCAGTCCCTGAAGATGCACTGGGGTTGTGCTTGTGAGACTGGATCTAGTCCAATGCAGCTAATTCTCCAGGCCCTCAGGCCAGAAATTAAAGTGAGAGATGTGCACTGACACTAGTACTACATAAATATGCCCAGCATTTTCAGGCTGCACTGGGAGCAGTGCTCCTCTTCTTTCCTTTAGCACAAACTAACATCCTAGTGTTTTTTATAAGAATTTGGGAAAGCGAGGCACAGAGAAATGATGCACTGGAATATGTATGCAGCAGCAAAGATTAAGTCCTGTCAGAGAAAGCTCCCCAACCCCTGGACCTGCTGCTCTGGCCTTCAGAGGAACCACTCTCTTCCTCTTCTCTGAATGCTGAATATCCATAGCAGACTTACGCCTGTGACAATGCACCCCGGCAATGGGGCTCTGGCATCTCTCCTGCACTCAGCAAAAGGCTGGGCTCAGTCTGTAGGGATGGAGACTGCATGGAGCGATGGAGACAGCAGGCACCAAGACAGTTCAATAGGCACATGCAGAAGACCAGCACAACTCAAAAACTGACCCTGGAGAACTGTTGTCCAGCTATGTCTGTTGGTGGCTTTGTACCTTTAGAGAGGTGTCAGGCTAAACAGGGCTTGTGTGAGACAGCTGATCCATAAAATGATAGAGCCTTTAGTCTTGTTTAATAGCAGGATAGCTTTGCCCCTGTTAATGGGGATTTGGGACTGTGGGAATGTCCTGGTGCTTCTTCTTTCCAGATGCTGTGTGTTAACCTGTACCCAGAAAACGTCCAAAAGCCTCAGTCCATTTTTACACTTGGCCATCTCTTTTCCTGAGATGCCTCCGCAGATAAGCAACTGAATGGCGGTTCACTGGAAATGACTCTCCATACACTAGTCTAAAATTAAGTAGACACATTGAGGGTGCACAGAAGTGCCTGGTGGAACTGCAGTGGATACGCGTGTGCGTGGTGGCATGTGCATGCCAGCCCCGTGTAAACAAACAGCACCATGGCATCCTGCTCCGGCTGTCAGAACACACAGCGTGCCCACAGCGATCCCACGGGACACATGGTGGTGGTGTGGGCTGTGGAAGACGAAAGTCAAAGAATCATTTTGGTTCCTCCAAAAGGCACCATTTTTTTGAACATTGAAAACACAAGATTGGCTCTGTTGAGTGCAATGCATGCGTAGGTCATATACACTTGCAGTGGTATATATGCTCTGTGTGTATATATTTATATATGTGTGTGAGAGTATGCATATATATGTATAAATATACATATGTGGCACTAGAAGAAGAGTCCTTGAGGATTTAGACATTAGTGAGGATGTTACTACTGAGCAGCCTCACAGCGATCGTTCCGGGAAGATCATTTGATCTCCTGTTCCCCTTGTCCTGGAGATGCAGTGTGTGCACTGACTGTCGGTCACTGGGATCCCCCGTGAGTGCCACTTGGCCCAAGAACTCATCACTTATTAAGCTGTGGTTCCAGATCTGGAGAAACAAAACAGACAGGAGGGCAGTTCCTTGCAGCCAACCTTTCCATACTGGGGAAGAGATGAGGTTACTGGGGGCATGTTCTGAGCTGGAGCTGTGGAGGTGGTTGAAGGTGTGGATTTCACTCTGCAGCTGAGGGGCTAAGGACATGGATTGGTGGTTGCTGGGGCTCAGCTGCAACGGTAACTGGCTAAGCTACATGAATTGACTGCGCTCAGCCATGGGAAACAGATCTGCTGCAGAGGGCTTAAGCATGAGGAAAGAGTGGATAGGGAGGTCTGAGTGAGTCGGGCTCTCAGATGACTGCTCATCTCTCGAGTACCTGAACAATGATAGGTTGTCCTGGCTTCTTGCGGTAGAAGAGACCTTTCACATCAAATTCTGGAGCCACTGTGTTTTTCTTCACCGGTGAACGAACCTTTTCCCCTTCACATTTTATGATCACATAAGGGTCAGCTCCTAGGGAAAGATAAGGGAATTTATGCTTTGTTTTAACTATTGTAATTCCTCAGAGCCTTTTTCCAGAGGTCCTGTCTAGCAGTTTTCCTCCATACCCCACCAGAGAAAATGGGTATTTATCAGAAAGTTCAAGATAGTTTAGAGATTTTCAAACCATAGCTGGAAGCTACCTGAGCTTCCAAGAGACAGAAAAGCAGTCCCTCATTAGTCAGTACTTCTGCCTTACAAAGCAAGTGCAGATTCTGGGAATTTCAGTAGAGAATGAGTTACTGCTATGGAAATTTAATTGCCAGATTGCATTTTCTCATTGTGGGCTTTAGTGGACATGACGGAAACACAGACCAGGTGGATGTGTTTTCTTGTCCAAGGGCAGAGTGGGAACAAGGAGGAACAAATAACTCCCTTCTGGAGGCCAGGAACTCAACCTCCTCTCTAATTGCCAGACCACCTCCTCATTTTCTCCTTGCAATGTCCATGGCTCCCCTGGCGAGACGCAGCTGCTGGATTTCACAGCTGTTTTTCCAAACCAGTCTTGTCTTTTGGGATGTCTAATGAAATCCTCATATTCCACCATCTGGAGCTAAATTCCAGTCTGTAAATCATTATTTCCAAAGTGGTCTGAAAGGACTGGGCTGGGAGATGGGAGAGATGCAATTGCACTGGAAACCACCAAACCAGCAGGTTGCTGGCTATGGGAGCAGAACAGCTGGAATATAGCTGGGAAAAGCCATTCCTGGGGGCATTTTCCTGAAAACATATTTTATGGCTGCAGGATCCCTGTCTGAAGGAGAGAAAGATAAATCTTGTTTCTATGAAGAATTTAGATACTTCTGGCTACAGATCTCCCTACACTGTTACAGGTACACCGAGCTATTGTGGGTAACCTGAGAAAAATCAGTCTACCCAGGGCAAGATTTACCCCCCTCAAATACCAGACAGGAATGGAGGACTCCCTTTGTGGCATCTGATAAGGAAGGAAATTGGTAGTACGTGCTCTCGGATAGATCCTGCTCATTACCTCTAGAGCTCCAGTGATATGCTGCGTAGCTTATAAGTTTGGAATAAATATATATATATTTAAATTAAAATTTTAATTCACATTTTAAAATTTAATTTTTCATTTTTTAATATTAAATATGTCTAAAAAGTGCTGGCATAATCCTTGACACATTCAGACCCATATGCTTGGCTCAGAAGAGGGGAAAGAAAAGCTAGGGTCTGGTCCATTCCCATTGTGAAGAGGCATTTGCTTCTCTAATCACAGCCTCTGGACTTTCCTCCTCTACTCCAATGATCTTCCAGTGCAAGTCATCACTACCACTGGGTTTCTCAGTCCAGATGCTCCATGAGTACTGAACATGGAGCTCTTGCCATGAGCTTCTGTATGGCTGCAGGACACAGGATTGGCATGGTACAGAATGTCTTTCATTCAGGAAAAATGTTGTCTCTCAAAATTGCGTCAGAGCATGGACCATAAAAATGACTCTTTACAGACTGAGGCAGAGGGAGACAAACAGTGTGCTATGCTGACAGTAGCTGAAATGATCTCAGTGCGGCTCTGCAGAGCTACGTAGAGCAGGATTCAGAGAAAATAAAGGCAGAGGTCCTTGACCCATGCCATCCCACAGCAAGCTCAACTTAACCTGTCCCTTACCAATAGTTCAGCTTCCCCCTCACACATCGCCCTACTCCATTGCTTCTCACTCCTTCATGTTAAAAAGTTTTTAAATAAGATTTCTGACTTTCACAACTGCTCCTACTCAGTAGGAAAGCCTAGATCTTTATAGGACTACTGTCAAGAGCTTTGGTGAAGTTGTGGGAGTGTCTCCTAAGAACCCTAGCCAACAGCTTAAATGTAACAGCTCCCAGATCATGTCCACACCAAGGAGTTTGATATTGATAGTCCATGGCCCTTCTCCTCTGACAGCCAGACTCCTTCAGTGAAGGAGTATCTGAAGATAAAGCAAATCCCAGCCACCTCCCATCTCATGAAATCACCCATATCTTTTCTCACTGAAAACCATCTCCTTTGTGACCAGACAACAGGCAGGGAAAGTTGTACCTCCTTGGGTCTCCTGGTTCTTGAGCCCAGTTGCGCCAAGGACGTGGATCTGCGACACCACTTGTGGATAGCCACACATTCCACTCCAGCAGGTGTGTGGAGGCTCATCCAGCGTCAGTTCTCTGCCAGGGGAGAAATATGCTGCCTTTGTGAGGTGCTCATCCTTACCCCATGGGCAAGTCTGAGCATTTGCTCTAGTGGGAGGGATGGACTATGCACCATCCCCTGCCAGATTCTGCACTCCACCTCCAAATTCCTTCTCAACTTAGAGTGAGGGGTGCTCTACCAAGCCATGCTTGGTAGCTTCTCTGCATGACTGTGATGAGAGCTGTAAATGTGCCCTATCTCTTGGCCACTCTTCAAAAGAAGTCAAATGTCAGCTCTAGGCAAGACTATGACCAATCCCAAACAGAACAAGCATATATCAAAAGCACAGGGATCTCTCCAAATGACTAGTTCCTCCCCACCATCATTCTTGCTCCTTACCGGCAATCTGAAGGCACATCTGTGAAAATCCTGAGAAGGAACTCGCCTGTGTGACCAGGGTCGAAGGTGGTGGGGATGATGACGTAACGGCCTTCCTTCAGGTCTGTTCTCAGGAAGACGCTGCGGGAGTTGATGTAAATGGAGCTGGCCACTTTCTGCTGCAGGGTGTGCATCCGATAGTTCCTGTTCAGCTCAACCTGAGCAGAGACCACAGTGTGACCATCAGCAGCATGTTAAGTGCCAACATATTGGTATCCAACTTGGAGGGCTAGCCTGCAAGGATCCCACAGAGATAGCTGGACCAGCACAATGGTCCCAACTGGGTCAGATGGAGAATAAGCTTGGATGTAGCTCTCTCACTTCTGTTGGATCAAAGACTTGTTCACTGTTACATCGCTGCCTGGCACCAAGGTCCCAGCAAGCAACACAAGAGGATCAGTCTAATGGATTTCAACACTTGGAGGTACAGACAAACTATTGCTTTTAGCAGGGAAAACCTGCCTGCACTGTCACTGCCCATTTCTGAAATCTTTACTACACTGAAGAGTTTGGACGGAGTGTCAGTCTCTTCCCTACCTCTGTAGCCTCCAATGTCAGACACGATTATACTAGGCAGCAACATACTCATGGTACTTATTATGCTCAGATGATTTAACACTCCAGATTTGTAGAAAATCTCGTTCAATATGAATGAAGAAAGCTTTTTCCTGACAAACTGTGGTGTAGTAAGGAAATTGTAATCCTTTCTGGGGATTGTATCAGCCGAAGGAAGTGTGAACCGGGTGAGGGTTTTGGGTGCAAGGTGGAACCTGTGCTCGGAGATGGGGAGAGAGGAGATAAGAGCTACAGTCCCTATGCATGGATGCCCTAAAGCACAACCCAGGCAGGTGTCAGGAGTTGATGCCTGTTCTTGTCCATCTTTCTCCCTTACTCTGATGATTTAACTGTTTTTTACCAAGACAGAGCAGGAACTGTTCCCCATATACTTTTTCAGACATAGTCTTTATGTCTTTATGTAGCTATCTCTTCACTATCACTTGAAGGATTGCAGGGTGGGCTGAAGGTACACCACAGGCAACCAGTGTAATGATTAAATGCATGATACCAGTTGTCATGCAGGACTGGGATATCACTCCACCTCTAACATATCTACCGGGGGGTTTCTAGCCAGCATGAAGGATTCATGGTCTACCTTATGGATATCGAAGCCTATGGCCAAATTCTCGCCTTTGCCCTCTTTGCGGCTGGTCCTTTTTGGCTTCTGCTGGATGGAGATCAGTACTTCATCTTCTGCCTTCTTAACATCAAACACGTACTAGAAGCAAAAGGAGGAAGGTAAGGGAGGCGTTCTACTAAGACAGGAGCACTGGGCATGGGTGCGATGGACACACAATGGAGTTAACCTCAGCTTCTCCCCACCAGCCTCACTGCAAGGACAACCTGGCTTCAGCTCCAGCATTAAGACCCTGCACCCACTGCTCTTGGGACTTGGCACCATCTTACCAAGCCAGAGACCCCTTTGGTCCATCTTATAAAAAACTGGCAAATCCAGGGCTGGTGGCTGAATTGCCCTGCAGGATCCAAGGAGTCTAGATGCAGTCTAGTATCAAAGCATTTCACCCCTTGCAGTCTGCCACAAAAGTCCATCAAAGGCATGGAAAAAGGGACTGATGTTAACAGAGACCTAAGAAGCATAGGAAGGCTAAAACACAGCTGGAAGCAGAGGACAACCTTCCCACATCCATGATGACAGCTTCTACAATGGACCAGACTGTCCTTCATCTACTTGTCAGGGCTAACAGGAACTTGTCTTGCATGTTACTGAGAATCCTAGTTCAGAGCAGGCCAGAATAGCTTGTTCCAGGAGATTAACTCGAGGGCAAGGCCTTTTCTGAAAGTCCAGTTAGAAGAAATGTCCCAAGAGGCTACATCTGTCCTAGTAAATATAACAGCATCAAGGTTTGAACAAAGGAACTGGAATTTGATCATCTGGATATCTATATTGCTAGAAATGGGCCCTGGTTCTGGTTGACTAACACCAGCTAACACTCTCCCACATCCACATCATGGCGCAGTTTGAAGTCTGCTTGTGCCAGGGGCTGTCTACACTAAGGACTTGGATGCAGTTTCTCTGTTAACAGGGATAAGATTAAGAGTGTTGGTTTGGATGTTGGTCATGCTGTGCCTGGGATCTCAGTCAGAAAATGGTCCTGGACACAGTTAATTTACTAGTACAGAGGTAGCATTGAGTCTAGCAGCTGTTTTGGCCTTCTAGGTCCCTGTAGGAGACTTAAAGCCCTGGAAGTATGTGTGAGGCTCTGGAAGGCCCTCTGCTCTGTGACTCACTTGTGGGTTTTGCAGAAAGGTGTCCTTGTGGTTGATGCAGCCTCCAGAGCGGTTCTTCAAGGGGTCTTCACTTCTTGTCCATGCCCCACGTAGCACTGCCTCCTCCCAGGTCTTGTGGATGCTCAGATAGGATGTGTTGATGAGACGGCACTTGATGATGTCTGTGAAGTATTTGCAGAAGTCTTCAAAGGTCATCCTAAGACAGCAAAGGGCAGAGCTGTGTTGTACTGTTCCCTTCCTCTGGGAAGGAAATTTCTGCAGGGAATTTCTTGATTATCTGCTCTGGAGAGCCCACGTGGAGGTAGTCTCTGATGGCAGATGACAAACAAAAGGGATGGCAATACCTTTCTGCATGAATGCAGTGAACTCCTTCAGTTCAAGTAATAGCACCATATGTTTTTGGAGTGGGAGGAGTAGAGTGGTGGCCCTTCCTCCACTTACGGGTACACTTTGTATTGAATTGTGTACCTGCGAGTCTATTAGCACATTCATACCATTGCCACAGGACACTTCAAGTGCCCTAGTAAAAGGGACCACAACCATTTAAAGCTAATTATGGGCTCAAGGAACAAGTTTCACTAAAGATTCCAGAGCTTGGGTGGCCCTTTGCTCTGGATAACTGGTGTATGGAAATGACTCTTACCCCTCATGGGGTGGGAGCACTTTCTTGACACGGCTCATGCGGGAAACCCATTAGGGACTCACCAGAACTCTCCATCATCTTCCACCGTCATTCCCATCTTCTCTCTCTCACTTTTGCTTATTTTCTGCCACTCCTCAGAGCTGTGGGAAGAATGCATGATCATTACTGTGAGGGCAAGGGGACATACAGGAATTCAAGGGGCTACTTTGCCTTAGTAGGATCTGTCAAGGGCATGAAGCCTACATAAAGCTCATGCCATGCAACAGGCCTTTAGACCAGAGAAAGGGGTGCAGGCTTGTCCTCAGGGATGGCATAAACTAATCCAGTCTCTGCATTGGTCTTTTTAGCACATTTTTCCAAAAATGGGCGGAATGCAGTATGTCTTGGAGCTTTAACTTTCTTCCTGACCACTGTAGCTGAACCCATCTCAGCCAGATTTTGTTTGGCTGCTGCTGTCTCAAATGCTGTGATTCTGGCCAAAGGCTCTGGCCCTTGTTTCATATGGCCTCATGTCCCATAGCAGTCAGTGGTGCCAGAAACCTCCTATGCTGAGTACTATTTTGGTTGGAATAGGATTGAGAGCACAAAGCTGAGCTACAACCATCCTTTATCTTGTATGAAAATGCTGGTGATTTCACCACAACAACCACTAGAACCTCAGTGACACAAAGGAAGCTTTGCAAGCTCAGCTACCCTCTTACAACCCTAACGCAAGGGCTGTATCTACCCTAGCAAAACAGCAGGGCTAGGTCATGTGTTGAAGCAGCAACCCACAACTGCCCCTACAATGGCAATGTCCATGTAGGACACTACTGGAGTGGATGTAGCCAAACTGTCTTACACCTCAAGGCTTGCTTTAGCCCAACCTTCTCCATCAAAAGCAGGCAATGATGTTGCTTGCCCTACTCACGTGTCACTCCAAGGGCCGTTCCACTCCCGCTCACCCCATGGGTTGCGCATGCGGATCATGTCCAGCTTCTCTGACTTGAAGAAGGACAGCAGACCATGCCCTAGGCGGACCTTCCGCACATCCGTCACTGCGTACGCATGGCCCTTCACCAGCCCACATGCCAGGCGGGCCTCCATATCTGCTGCTGACATAGCCTGGGCAAGGAGACACAGATGGTGCTCATATCAGGGCAGATGTGATTGCTTTTGCTTGCACCCTGGTTGCAGCTTTGAATTTCAGCTTTTGCCTTCATAGAGCTCTCTATCTTGGCTATAGGGAGGGCAATTACCTGGCAGGGACTGGGACAAAAGAGAGCTCAAGTTTTCCTGTGGATTGTTCTGAGCTGAAAAGAAGAGCACTGTTGCTCAGGGAGAGATAAATATCAGAGAGATAAGTATCATGTGTCATTTTAGATGTTAGATCCTTTCTGGCCCTCACTTGCTGCATGAGATCTCTAAGTTCCCACACTGTCAATCAATACAGCTTATCCTGCTGGTTATACTGGGAGGTCACGCACCCAGTGTTGCGGAGATGTCCACATGCAGACATCTAAATGTCTTACTCTGGAAGTGAATCCTCTCCTAGCATTTAAAGGGTGGTGGGATCAGGGTGGGATCTTGGACACAGAAATAAGAAATAAATAGGCTTTCCATCCAGGCTTGATTCCTTTTATCATCCATAGTAACAAGTAGGAACCCCTAGGCACAATTCATCTGACCTATTTTAGATGTCTCCAACAGGGTAAAATGAACTGTATCCTAAAATGCCTGTTCCCTTCCTTTTGATGAGCTCTGATGTGGACCATCTGCAACGAGAACATCGATATCTGGTCACACAGCTTCCACCCCCTGCAGAGTGTTTTCAGAGTATGACTCCAGCAGGAGAAGACAGTCTTTCCAGGGATTATCATCTGACAAAAGACATTCCATAAAACAGCAGCCAGGTGTGAAAGTGGCTCCAGATCTATCTGCAGAGCCCTGAGCATTTGGGGTGCAGACAGACTTTACACCATATGCGCAGGGGGCCCAGCCAATAGGACCCTCAGTCTGCCTCCAAGGAGACCCGTGACCATACAGACAATATTGCTTACTTTGATGGAGCAGCTGATGAGGCCTCCTCGGTTGTGCACCTTCAACACGCGCTCAAAGAGGAGGTTCCGCTTGGCTTCATCGGTGGTGTAGTCTCCTTCAGTCAGGTCAATAGGTTCAGAGACCCCACCAGTAAAGTCTACCAGGGCATCAGCTGTGTTGCCTCCATCCAGGGCCTCATAACAGCCTGACAACCTGAAAGAGGGCAAGAAGGATGGAACAACAGCACTAGCTTGACATTTTAAGGGGTCTGGGACAGTTTCTCGGGCAGCTGGGAGAGCAGACATTTGTTGGAAGCCATTCAATGGATGGGAGAGAAAAAAGCAAAACATGGTGAAGAAGCAGTACCTCTGCTGCTTGTAGCATTCTTGTTGTCACAGGACAAAGAAAAGGAAACTCAAAATCCCTGGTATAGCTGTTATTTCAGCCAAAGAGCAGCTGGAGGATATTCTACCTTGAAGGCAAATTAAGGCTTGTGAGGACTTTTGACCAAACCCTATACAAGGAAAGGAGAAGGGATGAGGTTGGACATGGAGATCATGTTCATGAATAGCCTTTGGGTAGTATTCTGAGGGATTCTCAATGCGGTACTCTTCCAAAGGTTTGCTTCTAACCTAGAAAACTACTGCTTCCTTGGAAAACAAAACAAAACAAAACGAAAGACCACATTCTCAGCTCATGTAGGAGGATAGAGATTCCCATTGCCTCCCTGTACCAGCATAAAATTTGACACTTCACAAAGTAACCAGCTACACTAGCACTAAACACCTGCAACTCCGATATGTCATCAGATACCTGGTAAGCTCACAGCATTTCATCACTGGACCCATCATCCAGTGGTGCAAAGCAACTGAGGATATGCACAGAGAGAAACTCCTGAGGTGCCCATGTCCTAGTTTGCTCTGCAAACTGCAAAGCCCCACTGCCTTGCAGAGCTAACAGCAGTCATTGGACTCATACTTCTGCCCAGGTACCTACTTGGCATAAGCTTTCTCCACCAAAGCACACCAGAACTCGTTCCTGGAGTTGGAATGGCAGTAGATGAGCTGATTATGGAGTGTGGGCAGGCGGTCATCTATCACCACATCCAGCCATTGACCAAAGCGCCAGAACTGGAAGTGAAAAATCCCCGCATAACTCTCAGGTTTCTCAGGGTTCCACTCCTGCTCCTTCCAGTCTGGAATGACCTGTGGGGAGAAGACAGTGGAAAGACACGAATCCACATTATTTCTCTTCCTAAATGTCATTCTTATCCTGGAACTAATGTAGAGAACATAACAGAGAATCACAGAATGGTTGAGTTTGGAAGGGACCTCTAGAGATCATAGAATCAGTAAGGTTGGAAGGGACCTCTGGAGATCATCTAGTCCAACCTCCCTGCTGAAGCAGGGTCACCTACAGCATGGTAGACAGGGTTGCATCCACGCAGGCCTTGAAGATCTCCAGAGAAGGAGACTCTACAATCTCTCTGGGCAACCTGGTCCAGTGCTCCGTCACTCTCACAGGGAAGAAATTCCCTCTCACACTCAGGCGGAACTTCCTGTGCTTCAATTTTGGCCCATCGCCTCTTGTCCTGTCACATGGGACAACTGAAAAGAGTTTGTCCCCATCCTCTCGACACCCTCCCTTCAGGTACTTGTACACATTGATTAGATGTCTTCAGTCCTCAGTCTTTTCCCCACGCTGAACAGGCCCAGCTCTCGCAGTTGTTCCTCATAGGGCAGGTGCTCCAGCCCTCTGATCATCATCGTAGCCCTATGCTAGATTCTCTCCAGTAGCTCCATGTCTCTGTTGTAGTGGGGAGCCCAGAACTGGACACAGGACTCGAGATGAGGCCTCTCCAGGGCTGAGGGGAGGGGCAGGATCACCTCCCTCCACCTGCTGCCAACACTCTTCCCAAGGCACGCCAGGAGACCATTGGCCTTCCTCGCCACAAGGGCACATTGCTGGCTCATGGTCAACTTGTCATCCACCAGCACTCCCAGGTCCTTCTCTGCAGAGCTGCTCTCCACAAGGGCAGACCCCAGCTTGGACTGGTGCGCAGGGTTATCTCTCCCTAGGTGCAGGACTCTGCACTTGCCCTTGTTGAACCTCACAAGGTTCCTCTCTGCCCAGCTCTCCCGCCTGTCCAGGTCTCTCTGAATGGCAGCACAGCCCTCAGGTGTGTCAGCCACTCCTCTCAGCTTGGGATCATCAACAAACTTGCTGAGGAGGCACTCTGTCCCCTCATCCAGGTCATTGATGAAGAAGTTGAACAGGATGGGACCCAGGACTGAGCCCTGGGGGATGCCACTAGCCACAGGCCTCCAACTGGACTCCACACCACTGATGATGACACTCTGAGCTCTGCCTTTCAGCCAGTTCTCAATCCACCTCACTGGCCACTCGTCTAACCCACACTTGCTGAGCTTCTCTAGGAGGATGTTATGGGAGACAGTGTCAAAAGCCTTGCTGAAATCAAGGTACGCAACGTCCACTGCTCTCCCCTCATCTACCCAGTCAGTCATGCCATCATCAGAGAAGGCTATCAGACTGGTTAAGCAGGATTTCCCCTTGGTGAATCCATGCTGGCTACTCCTGGTCACCTTCTTTTCCTCCACATACTTAGAGATGACATCCAGAATGAGCTGTTCCATCACCTTTGCAGGGATGGAGGTGAGGCTAACTGGCCTATAGTTTCCTGGGTCCTCTTTCTTGCCCTTTTTGAAGACTGGAGTGAATATGTGACAGGAAAAACAAGGAAGACCATGGGGGAGATGGACTGGCTTATAGCCTCTCTGGGCTGTATTTTGGTGTTAGTTCTTCCAAAGCAGATTAGATTAACATCTCCCAGAGCAGTTTAGCCTTTGTCCTGTCTTGGAGGATGAATTATAGGATAGGATCTCTCACAGCTCTCTTCCCATGAAAACTTTATTCTTGTTCTGTGTTTTATAATTTTACCCTAGACATCTGATGCTGCCTACTGATACAGAGCATTCCTTTGTCTGCCTTGGAATAGCTGTTCTTATGATCATACTTCTGTGCATTTTATTGTCCAAAGGATAGAAAAGGCCATCTTCCTTGAGCCTCTTGCTTGATTCTGGTGTGACTGGACTGGTCCAAGAACAAATGGTGTATTCATCTACCTGGTGGTAATGAACACAGAACAGGCCCTCTGCATACATCTACTCTAGTAAATAAAAGTGGGAGAAAACAAGGTCTCCATCACAGGGTCCGTGGTCACGCACAGTCCAGAATTGTTAGGTCGGTCCCTTACTCTTCTCCAACTAGATTCCTCACTGAGGGTTTAGGATAGGATAGGACACAGTATTAGTGCATGGAAAGAGACTCTTCATAAAGTCTCAGGCCATGATGAGCCTGCACTGGGCTTTGGCCCTTGTCCAGATGTCCAAGTCTCATCCTTTGCTTTGGCTGTTTTTGATCTCAAAGCCATAACTCATGCCCAGCCCTCTTTCTGCAGAACCTCCTGATTCCTCAGGATCCAGTCCAGGGCTTTTACCACTCCTAGGAATGAAGGACATCACTGAAATATTAATGATGCCATCAGCTCCATCCTTTGTGAGCTCATTGGCCTTCTTGAGTTGGCTGGATCAATAGAAGCAGAGCAGACAGCCATGGAAGAGAGGTATTTTTTGGAGAGTTTGGTGATTTCCAGGAGTGCTAATAAAGATGTGCCAGACTCCCTCTGGGATAGTGCCAGGGAAGGATCAGACAGCCTCCATATGTCCCCACCAATTCCTTCCTGACTGGAACTCATGCTAATGAATTGTCATAGAAGACCATTGTGTTAACCAATTCACTATTATTGTGGGCTTAGAAATGATTATGGCATCGATTAAGAAATGATTATGGCATTGATTAAAGACAGCTTCTCAGTCAGAGTGTGTAGCTATTGTTTCCCGCTGGCTGATTCTTGCTGTTACCATCAGGGTGGTAGGAGAAATTGGCACCCCACAGCTCTCGCTCTGTCCCTTCATTTGGGGACAGTGCTGAAAACACCCTCTGCCAGCAAAGGCAGCAGTAACTGGCATTTGCCTTCACACAGAGCAGGATCCAGACACTGGAGGCAGCTTTATCTACATGCTTAAACATTGACCCCAGGGGAAAGAGAGCAAGGTGTAAGCTGATACATTCTCTTCCTCCCATAGATTTCCCTGAATAGTAGTGAAGTCTTGAGGACATCTTGATCAGCAGCCACAAGAGAGAGGATGTGGATAGTACAAAGGGTAGGTGATGGGACCTCAGGGCTGCTGCTTTCACACTTACTCATTAATTATTAGTGTTACACAGCACAGAGGCCCTGAGCAAGGTCTCTGCCATGCTGCATGTCCTCAGTCTCCTAGGGGGACCATCCTAGCCCCTAGAACTCATAGTCCGAACAGACTGTTTGAGACTCATTTTGCCCTCCTCTGCTAAACTAGAGGCAATTTTGGCTGAATGGTTTCAGCTTGCAAGGCCAAATTGTCTTGCTGCAGTCACTGTGCTGTAGATAAAGCCTGAGGGCAACAGAGCTTGTGGCCAAGAAATCAAGCAAACACCACCTCCACCAGCCCTTTACTAACAAGCAGGTGGCAGCAGAAAGGGTGAGCAGCAGGCACTGGCAGATTCATACTGAACAGGCCATGGAGGGAAAATGCTAGTAAAGGTGAAACAGTATTTATTTAAATGCACTGAAAGGGGACAAGCCTAAAGGGAAATGGTTATTTAAGAGTTGTATATGTCATCCTCAGTTTGAGGGTAGATATTTAGCTATGGAAATTCAGAGGGTGACAGAAAGAAACAGCTCTGCCTCCCTCCTCAGCATCACTCTGTAAGAAGCCTGCTGCCTCTGAACATCCTATCCAGGTGCGTGGATTGCTCCTCCTGTCATCTCTGGCCCAGGTGTCCGTGATTAGGGATGGCTGTCCTGGCATGGCAGGGGACAGGTGAAAGCTCTGGATGTGGTGCTTATGAGGACACCATCCTCAGGACAATCACACTTCAAGGCATATAGTGTGACTGCTGCCTCATGTCACAACTCCTGCCTGTGACCAGACATGGCATGGGTCTGTGTGCCCTGAAGAATTAACTTTGGGCACATCTACTGATCCCAGCAGTGTGCTGAAGCTCAGATCCCTTCCAGAAGTCCTTCTCACTGGTGCTGGAAATCATGCCCTGGGCAACCCATCCCAGGATCCTACAGTGTCCAGGACTCGACTTGGCTGTTTGATGCTTAGGCAATGCAAACAAGATCTCCTTATTCACAGAACTGTGCTACTTTTTGTATAGGGGCTGCTAAAATCTAGAGCTGTAACACTCTTTTCTAGCACAAAGAAAGAAAGAGTTCAGAGAAAGGTAAGTTGAGAGCTCAGAAATACGAGGTTCCAGATCTAATCTGCAACTAAGTTAGTTTAGGACTTTTTTTATTTTTCTTAACACCGTCTAATTAAGAGAAAATGTATCTCTGATTATGGAGAAATGGTCCCAAGAGGAAATAGGAACTGGTAGATGCTGATTTCTCCAAGTAAGGGCTCTTCCACTGGGAACTCGCCAACACAGGAAGGGATTGGGTGGGGGGGAAGGAGGCAAAGACAGTGCCAATCTGCTGAACCACACATAAAAACTGGGGTGAAGTTCCCCTAGGAGCTGGGCTAAGGTGGTGCATCTCAAAGCCTTTACAAGATGCTGACATTGTGTAGGGAGAATTTCATTTACTAGTATATAACAGCTCCTCTATTGGAGAAATAACAGTGCCCTCCAATCATTTTCCACTCCCAGCTCTGACAGAAGGGTGAGATACACTTGAGAATCATCACCCCTCCTCTTCCCAACTTTAAAATCCTCTCCACAAACCACACAAATGGATAAATGCTCTCCACATCAAAAGAAAAGAGGATAATATTAATTTTATCCTCTATTTTATTGTTAATAGGAGAAGAGTGCGCAAAAATACAAATGACTTGAAAAATGGTTGGTTCTGCTTTACTGTGTGCAAGATTGGGGCAATTCCTCTCCCCCCCCCCCCCAAAAAAAAAGCATCAAGTAGACATGCACAGCCTCAGTTCTTAAGGGGAATCATACTGATTAGGCTTTTATTGAGTGTGGTACATCAATACCCAGCAAGGTACTTGCAGTAGGAAGTCTACCCAAGCTACAAGCAACACAGTAATGTCATTGTGAGACCTGGCATGCAAAAGCCCTTTTGGAGACTGACAGTGACTCCTGCTATTGGATCAAATGTTGTTTGCAGTCAGGAGCTCTGCCCTGGCATGTACTTAGAGAGGTCTTCTGTGGGAAAGTCTGCTGGGATACCAGAACTGGATTTGGCCCCCAGTGAGTCCATGTTATGGCCAAGCAGGAATGGATCCAATTTTCTCTCTGTTTACTGGGTCCTGCATTACTCAAGCTCTAAATGAAAACAGATACTACCTTCTCCAGCAGTACCCATGCAAGCCTGGTGCTTGCTGAGCTTTGTCTGCGGGCAAGACTCAAAGCTCCCATCATCAAGCGAGTAAATAGTTGATCTTCCTGCTTGCCCTTTCCTCTCTGCCTGGCATAGCTTGTGCATATCATCTTATATACGCCAAGCAGGCTGGGAAGGCATGTAGTCTGCATCTCTGGAGGCTCTGAAGAAGAGGTCTGACAACTCTCTGGAGTGGTTCATGCAAGTCAGTAGGCCATGAGAATGAAGGGACTTCATCCTGGTTTCCCTTCACTGCCTTCTCCGTACACAGTCCACTAAACCCACTGTCCATAGGTTGAGGGATCCAACACTTGAGTGCAACAAGCAGCTTCACCAAAGTATTTCCACTTGCTGGTGGAGGAAAAGGGGAAGTCCAAATTTATTCACAGGAACAAGCCAGGCAAAAAACATCCTCATGCTGCTAACTTGCAAAGATAGTGGCTCCCTGATTCACTGCTCCGGACACCAGACACAGCTTCCTGCCTGAAAACAGGCGTTTGAAGGGGTTCAGTAGATAGCAGAGAAAGGTTCTTGCTCTGTGGTCTGTAAAGTGTCTACTGTGGGGGACTCACCACAGACTCAGACCCACAAGCCTTCTCAGAGCTGCTGTCTCATTTGCCCAGCTCTGCAAACAGATGGATGCCTGCTCCAACTCATCTCAGTACCAAAAATCTCCAGGCAGCATGAGGTGAGCAACAGGCTGGAGTACAACTCCCTACACTAACCCCCAGCAAGAACCACTTGCAGCTGCCAGGAAAATCGGATGCCAACCTCCTTGAGCTACCTTGTCCAGCCAGTTCGCAATCTGCAGAACACAGCATATCAGAAGGTACTTTAGCTTCACGGCAGCACGAACAACCCAGGGACCTGGCCTTCAGAGACACCGCAGCCACAGTCACAACTGGAGTTACTGCACCTGCAAACATTTATCTTTGCAAGGGCAAGCACAGCATCTCTCACAAGCTCCTCTTTCGAATGGCTAGCCTAGAAATTGGAAGCTAGTGCTCTCTCCAGGTCACCTGTCTTGTTTCTAGGGTGGAAATTTCTGATTTTTACGTTAGGCTTTTGATATCCAGATACCTGGCTGGAGGGATCAGGACAGCCTCACCATTTCCATGCCAGCAAGATCCTGGCAGTCAGACCTGCTATTTCCCTGTTGAATTCACAAGCATGCAGTTCTATGCTCTAAGCAATTACAGTAACAAGCCCTCATGGCCCATTCTTCCTCCTCCCCATCATTCAGATAGAGGACAGTGTGTTAGGGGAAAGTTTCAAAGCGGGGAGGTGGCGAAGGTGTCTCCAGAACTGCTGTGAAGCTGTTTGCCACTTTCTTGCAGTGCTGTCCCTTGATGAAGAACTACATAAAAATGACCAAGAACTGAACTAAGAGAAAGAAAAATGAAAACAAAAACATAGCTAGAGCAAGATGGGCTTAGCAAGAGGGGATCAGGCTTTAAACACGACAGAGCCCTTCAGCTGAGCTGGTTCAAGGCCGTCGGCGAAAGCGAGGAGGAAATACATCACCTTGCGGATCTTGGCTAACTCCACTAGCCGCTCCCCAAATTCCTGGGCATCTGCCTCATTGCACTCCACATGCATGGCCCCTGGCTTTTTCCAGAAGATGCCTACTGGCTCCAGTAGCTGCCGGTTCATAAGATGAGTGAGATCAGGAGTCCAGTGCTGGGAAGTACCAGTCACTGTGACCTTCCCAGATCTCTCCAGCTGTATCTCCCAGCGGAGGAAGCACAAGTTCTGCTGTTGTATGAAATTCACTCGGTAGATGTGCTCATTGGGGCGCAGCAGCTTCTCCCCATCCTGGGGCTTCTCATTTTTCTGCTGTAGGCTCTGGACTCTCAGTCGCATGCACCGGGTGAGCTGGTCATCTCGGATGAAGGGCACCTTGAGCTCTCCTGCCTTGGCTGCCATCGCCTTGGCTTCTCTGCTGCTAGATCCTCAGCAATATTTGGTTCTCAAATAAGCCACTCAGGGGTAATAAGCCACCAAGCCCCCAGTGCTGGTGCCCCCTCTCCACGGTCCCAGCAGTGCTAGGCAACCCGGGCTGGTGACGCAAAGCACCCTCCGTGGCTTCCTTTGGGTGCCCTCTTGTCTTGTTTGCAGATTAGGAACTGATTGTGCTGCTGTGCACAGTAATCTATGGGGAAGGGAGGTCTGATGTCAGCCTCCCTGGCAACCTCCCTGACAACTGCTCCCAGGCAAGCAGGAGCATGGTTCATCATACCGAAATGAAGGTGCTTGCAGCCTGGTCACCATCTTACAGGGCTCAGTTGCAGAGGCTTTCTCTAGATGTAGACTCATAGGATAACTAAAGGTGGAAGGAGCCCCTGCAGGGGTCTGATCCAACCCTCTGCTCAAAGCAGGACTTAATTCAATGCTAACTGAGGTTGCTCTGAGCTTTGTCCAGTCAAGCTTTGAATATCTCCATGAATGGAGAGCCCATAGCTTCTCCGGGCTCATGTTCCAGTTTGTTTGACCATCCTTATGATGAAGATATTTTCCCCCCTTTATATCTAGTCAGAATTTCCTATGTTGCAGCTTTTGTTGTTGACTTTTGTCCTCACTCCAAGAAGATTTTAGCTCTGTCTTTTCTGTACCCCTATTAGGGAGTTGTAGACAGCAATGAGATTCCTTTTCACCTTCCCTTCTCCTGGTTGCACAAACCCAGCTCTCAGCCTCTCCTTGCATAAACTGTCCTCCAGGCCCTGACCACCTTGGTGGCCTTCGTTGGAGTCACTCTAGTCTGTCACTGGCTTTTACTGGGGACTGCAAAACTGGATACAGCGCCCAGTCAGGGACTCACAAATGCCGAGCAGAGGGGGGGAATCATCTCCCTTGTCTTGCTGGATGCATTTTTGCTGATTTGTCCAATTGTGTCACGGATCTTCATCTCTGCAAGGGCACATATTTGATTCACGGTCAACTTGTCCATCAGGGCCATCAGTCCATTTCTGCACGGTGCTTTTGGCCGGAGTCACGCCCTACACTGCTGCTGTAATAGCAAGAAGCCACAGAGGATGCTCATGGGTCTGCCTGCCGTTGAATAGACTTGCCAAAGTCTGAAAAGATGTTCACATATGGACTTCACCTTAGCACTCCTTGGGTTTTTAAAGTTAAAATGCATTCATGTGTCTGATTCTATGATTCTATGATCTCTAGAGATCTTTTTGAGTTGAGCTGCATGTGTCAGTATCACATGGACCTTGCATGGATGGCCTCAGCTCTTTTACCTACTATACCCTGCATTGCCTAAATGTGGTGGCAGTAGAAGAAGCAACGTTCTTGCATCTGATGATGAACAATCTGTGGTGGGGGAATAGCTGCCACATGCTATGTGATGTTACTCCCCTGCTCTGCTGAGGCACAAAATCAGCCTTCAGGACTTCTGCAGAGAGTAATATTTGACACTAGGCTTTGGAAGAGCTATGCAAAATGGACTTTGGGATATGAATGTCCTCAGAATACTCTGATCATGGTGTCCCATTCAAGACAGGCCTGCACTCTTGAAAGGGACTGAAGGGAAAGAAGACCAGGCTAAGCAGTGGAGACGCAAGGCTGACTGTATCACTTAGTTTCAGAGACTGGTTCCTGTCTCTCTTTTATTGAGTGGTACCAATGAAGCCTGTAGGAGTTGCTGGAAATGGCCTAACTGTCCCACTCCCAGGGACTTAATTTCTTTACATAAGATCTAGATACCTCTGAAGTGCCACAAAGATCTAGATACCTCTGAAGTGCCACAAAGAGGGTGTTACAGAGAAAGGTCAAATGTAAAGCCAAGGAGGGGTAGCCAAGTCTCAAATAATTAGAAAATGGCTCTAAATTTTCACTACCAGTCCCTCACTCCCATTTGGTGACTCAGATACCAAAGATTTAATGCCAACATCATCTCCTCACAGCAGCTGAAAGACATGCAGTCATAGGAAAAATATGGCTCAGAGGAGACAAGGACTGCCACTTGCCTCAGCTTCCCTAGCTCCACATCCACGGCTCAGGGGAAGCATTGAAGCGATGTGCAATGCATGCTGTGCCAGAAAACTTGGTGTTGAAAGCTGCTTCCTAATTACATCCAGAACAAGCCTTCTGAGGGAGGAGGAGGGAGCTTTAGACCAAGGTAGAAGAAAGAGTGTGAATAAAATCCATCTCTTGTGGTACACAACAATGTGCTACTCCATCCTATCTCCCTGAAGGACGTCTCTCTTCCCACACTTGCTCACCTCCATGGCAGAGAGACTGCTTTGCTGTGCACAATGGAGGAAGGGACACACAGAACCTAATTTACACTGTGATGTAACTTGGGATTAAATTTTTTAGGATCAACGGGAAACTGGGGCCAAGATCCCTATGCTGATATTTCAGCAATACTAACAGGCACATAGAATCATAGAATCAGTAAGGTTGGAAGGGACCTCCGGAGATCATCTAGTCCAACCTCCCTGCTCAAGCAGGGTCACCTACAGCATGGTAGACAGAGTTGCATCCAGGCGGGCCTTGAAGAGCTCCAGACAAGGAGACTCCACAACCTCTCTGGGCAACCTGGTCCAGGGCTCCGTCACTCTTGCAGGGAAGAAATTCCCCCTCACACTCAGGCGGAACTTCCTGTGCTTCAATTTTGGCCCATTCCCTCTTGTCCTGTCACATGGGACAACTGAAAAGAGTTTGTCCCTGTCCCCTTGACACCCTCCCTTCAGGTACTTGTACACATTGATCAGATCCCCCCTCACTCCTCTCTTCCCCACACTGAAGAGGCCCAGCTCTCGCAGCCGTTCCTCATAGGGCAGATTCTCCAGCCCTCGGATCATCATCGTAGCCTTACGCTAGACTCTCTCCAGTAGCTCCATGTCTCTCTTGTAGTGGGGAGCCCAGAACTGGACACAGTCCTCTAGATGAGGCCTCCCCAGGGCTGAGGGGAGGGGCAGGATCACCTCCCTCCACCTGCTGCCAACACTCTTCCCAATGCACCCCAGGAGACTATTGGCCTTCTTGGCCACAAGGGCACATTGCTGGCTCATGGTCAACTTGTCATCCACCAGCATTCCGAGGTCCTTCTCTGCAGAGCTGCTCTCCACAAGGGCAGACACCAGCTTGGACTGGTTGGTGCCCAGGGTTACTTTTCCCTAGGTTCAGGACTCTGCACTTGCCCTTGTTGAACCTCACGAGGTTCCTCTCCGCCCAGTTCTCCAGCCTGGCCAGGTATCTGCCTGGACACCAGCCCTCGGGTGTATCGGCCACTCCTCCCAGCTTGGCATCATCAGCAGACTGGCTGAGGAGGCACTCTGTCCCCTCATCCAGGTCATTGATGAAGAAGTTGAACAGGGTGGGACCCAGTACTGAGCCCTGGGGCATGCCACTAGCCTCCAGTGGAGGTGTGGAGCCTCCAACTGGACTCCACACCACTGATGACGATCCTATGAGCTCTGCCTTTCAGCCAGTTCTCAATCCACCTCACTGTCCACTCGTCTAACCCACACTTGCTGAGCATCTATAGGAGGATGTTATGGGAGACAGTGTTAAAAGTGTTGCTGAAGTCAAGGCTTCCAGAATGAGCTATTCCATCAGCCTTACCTCTGTCCCTGGTAAAGCAATGGAACAGCTCATTCTGAATGTCATCTCTAAGTATATGGAGGAAAAGAAGGTGATCAGAAGTAGCCAGCATGGATTCACCAAGGGGAAATCCTGCTTAATCAATCTGATAGCCTTCTAGGATGGAATGACTGGCTGGGTAGATGAGGGGAGAGCAGTGGATGTTGTGTACCTTGACTTCAGCAAGGCTTTTGACACTGTCTCCCATAACATCCTACTAGATAAGCATCATCTTTCATTTCATTCTGGAATCCAGATCAGAGACATATTGGTGTCTACTGACGGTTTAAGAACCTAGTGTTCTACTGTCTTGTCTGTTACCATGATTATCACTTTTATCGGAGTATTGATCAGTTAGGAGCAGAAGTTTGTCTTTGTAGGCACTAGGTCCCATCCCTTAAGAAGTGTTTGATCCCCGGCCTCCACAAGTCACGCCAACAGTGTGGAGAGGCCCGAAGGCCACAGAAAAACGGTACCTCAGCAATGGCATTGCAACTACACATGCAACTGTAGCAGGGAGCAAGAGGCCCATTACTTCTGGGCTAGTGAAAGACTTGAAGATCCTTGGCAGGAATCATGCTCCAAACAAGGCATATCTCTCAGAGCTGATGCCCTTGGACCTAAGAGTTAGTCTGTGCACTTGATTTCTCCTGTTTTGAAAGTTGCTGTTGCAGTATATAGCCACGCTCACCCCTTGCAGAGTACTGTTTGTCACAAGCTCTCAAAGAGAACATTGCTCTCTTTTTTACAGATGGGGAGCTGAGGCACAGAGATATTTCCTGAGGTTCCACCGTGCTCATCGGAGAGGTGGGGCACAGACTGCAATCCCAGTCTGAGCCCATGAGAGGGACTAACCATTGGAGAGTGCCTCCAAGAAATTCTGCCTCCAACTCTTCACAGCTGGACATCATCCCAGGAGAGATATTTTTAACCAAATGCATGTTAATGGGCTCCGCAGAGGGGTAAGTGGGTGAAACTTGCTCATGTGATAAACACAGGCTGGTCAACACAATTTGTGCAGTAGACAGGGCTGTTAGTAAAGGTCCCATCTAATCTAGAGGTCTCCAAAAATAGGTGTGTGCTGCTTGTCTATAGCCACAGGATGAGTACTGCAGCAATCTGAACATAGCTAGAAAGGAAGGCTTGGGAAGAGGATTGTAGCTTTTGCTTTTGCCTGAAAACAAGCCTTTCCAAAAAAGAGAGGGATTTAGGAGACAGGTAAAGAAGAGCCTGTTAAGGGCATGGAAGATGAGAAGTCACAAACAGCTACAGTAAAATTACCAAGGGAGGAAAAGCAGTGCAGCTGGCAAACTGAAATAATGAGGTCTCCAAAGGGACCCAGCTTCTGTTTGACTGGCATTTCCCAGGGCAGGGCTAGAAATGAATGGTGAGCAGGGAAGACAACCCACACTCTTCCTCTTGGGAGACTGCAAGGTGGAGGAACAAGCCAAACAACACCATGGACAACCCTGGGAACAAGAGCCATGACAGTCACAGCAGCCACGGAGGGTGCCTTACTGATTATCCAGAAGCCAAAAACTTCTTTTCTCATGTAAGGAAGAGACTCAATTCTAATAGAAAACAGGGATGCTGCAACAAACACAAATTCCTAAGGCTGAGCTTAGTGTTTATGATCACTGAAAGCACATACTGCAGAGGCTGGATGTATCACAGCACATAGAGCCAATGAAAGCGCTGAGGTGGGAGGGAATATTTGGATCCTCTGGTATGTTGCAGAAGGAGGCTGTGGGTGAAGCTTTCTGGTCAGTGACAGAAAGGTCATGGAGCTGCATGGTTCCTGTGGACCCTACGCTCAAAGGAAGAGTCTCTCATGTGGTAGGCAATCCAGCCACGAGCTGACCAGCCAAAGACTTTTGCTTTGGGGAAGCAGTACCTTGGGAGAGATGCTTATACCCTTGAACCGCCCTACCTGCCTGAGTGCATGGTGTCATATTGCTGAGATGGGCACACAACAAGCAGAGAGAAAGAGAGAGAGAGAGAGAGAACACCATGGGAACTAGGGAAATGGGGCCAAGCACTGCAGCTGAGCATCCTCAACTTTTTTTTTTGTTTGTTTGTTTGTTTTTTTTTTAGGTTATTCTGGAGTGAGGAGAGTCAGATCTGAAGGAGTCGCATGAGGCTTGATTCATTTGGTTAAAATGAGAGAGGCCAAGAGTTTGGCTTGAGTGTGATGAGGCTACAGTCACACCAAATGATTTCTCCTCAAAATACAGTCATTCAAGGGAGGTTATACACATGTGAATAGCTTCTTAGGATCTGAGGTATCCCAGGAAAACAACAGTTTATGAGCTCCACAAACACAACACAAGGCCAAGGTGCTGAAGGCAGGCACAGGAAACTGCTTACCTTCTGCCACAGGGACTCCCGGGATGCCAGGGAGGAGCAGGCAGCCACGAACCAGCAGTTCCCAACCTGGCCCTGGTGTAAGTCATGGGAGCTGATCCCATCCACAAAGAGACGTGGGTCATCGCAGATTTCCTGTGGAACAGGAGAAAACAGACACACTAGGTAAAAGAGGAGTCAGGGGAATCAGCAGCCAGGCTTCCTGGCAAAAGAAAATCTCTCTTCTCCTTAGGTCCCCTTTAAATCCCACCTGCAGCCTTTCTGCTGGCCTGGTTTATCACACCAGTGGCAGAAGGATCCTATCCTGCCTACGGCTCTCCTTGGGACATGCGTAGTAGCATCACTGCTGGAATGACACCTGTCCAACTCCCCAGGTGGCTATTCAATTCCAGCATCAAAACTGCCTTGCTTGGCTATAATTATCCTCAGTGAAAATGGCACATTATCACATCATTACAGCCCTTGTGACCCATCTCTTCTTTTAAGTCCATCCTTTGCTGATTGTCATAAGTCCTTCAGTTCTCCCTGTCCTTTGGTTGTTTCATAAGCTTCTCCTCCTCTCTCATTTGCTCTGGGAAATTTCTAGTAAAAAGCATTTGGAGCTGAGAGTATCACCCAAGGCCACAGTCTCCCACACTGGGGTTGTGGATTATACATCCAGAAATTAAATCCTGTGGGAGCAGGGAAAGCCAGGAATTTAGGTAAGGAATCGTAACACTTACTATTGGACAGTTTACCCAGGAAAGCTCAATGCAGATTGAGGGCTCAGTCATGGTTACAAGAAGCCGAGGCCCAAAAGCCAAGTGTGCTCACCCAGGGGGTATAGGGGCTATGTCCTCCAGATCCCACCACAGTGTAGAGAGAACTTCTGGTGAGTCAAAAACTTTGTGACTGGACCATCAGAATTAAATGTTCACCTTGACACCAGAACAGAGAGAGTAGACTGTGCACAGGCATAATGCAGTAGACCATGAACAGAGAATCCTTGGGTAGGAGAGAGCTAGGAGATGAACTCATCTCCCTGGCCACTTGGACACCAACCACATCGCCTTTCTTCTTCCTGGCTCCTACCAGACTATTCTCCCTTCTTCCCACTCCCAATTACAGCCTTGCCAAGAAAGCATTTAAATACCAGAGGGTGTCAAGAAAGCTTCATGTGAAACATTGCTTTTTTTTTAATTTTCTTCTGATCAGTCCAGTTTGGAAGGGCATGTCCAGCTGGATGGAGGGAGTGAATGGGACATTGTAAGAGTTGAAAGAAACTCTTCCACTTTGCTATTATATTTAATTTGAGGTGTCAAAGGAAAGGCAGACTTTTCCTTAGACCTGAAACAAGTCCTCCTTTCCTTCTTCCCCTCCATCCCTTAATTTTTCACATTGACTGCTGCACCCAGAATAACCTTAATAACCTTTTCCCCAATCTTTGCATAGGAATAATTGTGTTTCCTCTATTCATAATAGGGAGGAACAGGATTTACTGCTTCATGAGCACCTTCTGGTATTCCTACCTAATGCTGCCTCCTCTCAGCCAGCACCATACACTGAAAAATTAACATGGGCTCCATCTGGACGCACGCACTATGCAGAGGTCAAACATGAGACAGAGAGGACTATTTCACTTCCAGATGTGGGAGTTGTAGGAGGTTAGGATAAGCACTAGAGGG
Organism: Rhea pennata; assembly: GCF_028389875.1. Taxonomy (NCBI): domain Eukaryota; kingdom Metazoa; phylum Chordata; class Aves; order Rheiformes; family Rheidae; genus Rhea; species Rhea pennata. The sequence continues at coordinate 213,028,664 of NC_084663.1, forward strand.
AGGCAGTCTAACAGCCACCAAAGCTAAGAGGCACCTGCACTTTTCAGCATCTCTGAGTGCAAAGAGGGATGGGTGAAGAGCTGTGGCATTTAACTCCTGTTTCATATTGCTGAGGAGGCAGTCAGCAGCAGGGGATGCATCTGCCCCATCTGTTGGCAACAGGACTCTGCAAAATCAGCTCATAGCTGGTGGGAAGAGGCACCATATTTTCCCCATTTGAGGACCATGGCTGCATTTTCTACCCTTGGGTGAATCTGCAGTGTATAAAGGGAGTCATTCAGTGCTTATATAGACAGAGGAGAATAGGAGTGGGGCTAAAGCATGAAAAACCTCCCACTTTACAGAAATTACCTCCAGGTAAAGGGTGTCTGATGCTCAGGGACCTTTTCAAGAGCACAGCCGCAAATTAGCTGTGACTGCCCGCCTCTCACCAAGCAAGAGTTTGCAAATTAAAACTCTGTGATTGCTCATTTTAGGAGAGGGAAGCCCTATGCATTCATCAAAGCTGAACCTATCCTAGCACAGACAAGGGGTGCAGTTAATTAGACTCTGTTCTCTCAGATCCGTGGCAGCACTGAGGGTGCCAAGGCTCATGAAAATGATCATGGCAAGGCAGACTCCCACTGCACAACACGCTCCTCATTTGACTCAACTCCTCAGCCTGCTAATGAAGATGTGTCCCTAGGTGCATATCATCCTTGAAGGATTAATTCAGACAGTTGTCTGGATGCTGCAGTAGTAGTTTCCCATCCAGATGCAAGCTTGAATGTGGAGTTTCAAGGTGCTTTTGGTCTGGCATAACTATGGCTAATGTCACACATTTGCTCTAACATGCAGCAGCCTGTAGACTTTTTAACCCCTTTCTCTAATAATGTTCAATCTGCCCTGACAGATTTCAGCTAAATTGCAAGTCTCGTAGGAGAACAAAGGTCCCTAAATAAAACAATCGTCTGCTCTGGCAGAGGGTGATGGCTTCTCCCCTGCCCTTGTGACACTGCATGTCTGGTGCCCATCCGAGGAGATGCATCAGGCCGTGGAGCAGGAGGGATATTTTACACACTGATCTCCCCAACACCACATACAGGCCTGGCTGGAAGGAGAAATGCAACATGGGCTCTACACATGACTTGGATAAGACCCAAAATGCTCATTGAGTCTTCCCAGGAGTCTGTCCTGAAAGGCAGACAGGGGCTGCCATGCTTCTCAGCATATGGACCGTGTAGCACCATCAAGCTCCAGGATGTGCTCTGTGCTTGGAGTTCCAGTGGTCCTAAGTGCAGAATAACCAAATAGTTGAGGGTGAAAGAGACCTCTGGAGATCATCTCGTCCAACCCCTCTGCTCAAATAGAGTCAGTTGGAGCAGGTTGCTCAGCATTGTGTCCAGTCATGCTGCAAATATCTGCAAGGATAGAGACACGACAACCTTTCTGGGCAACCTGGTCCAGTGTTCCACTAACCTCACGGTAAAGAAACGTTTTCGTATGTTTAAATGGAATTTCCTGTATTTCAGTTTGTGCCCACTGCCTCTCATCCTTTCACTGGGCACCACATAGAAGAGTCTGGCTCCATCTTCTTTACACCTTCCTATTCAATATTTATACACACTAATAAGATCTTCGTTTAGTCTTCTCTTTTCCAGGATGAACATCAACCTTTTCTTGTTTGTCAGATGCTTCAATCCCTTAATCATCTTTGTGTTTCTATCCTGCTCTCACACAGGGGAAGGCAGCAAATACCTCCTTGCTGTAATGCTGTGTAGATGCTTCCATCAGGGCAAGGTTCATCTGTGGGCCAGCTTCCCCATCAAAACCTATCAAGAAGATTTCCTAAATCCCTTAGACTGCAGCTCCCAAATTTTGATTTACTCAGGTTCTGAGTCCAGTCCACGCTGAAGCTGCTCAGGTCCCACTCACATAATGTGCCCCAATCCAGGCCGTGTAGCCTTTGACTTGTGTGGCTGCTTTTCCCTGTAGATTCTGCAGTTACTGAAGGAAACAGGAGATGTAGGATCAATGCACTGCTTTGGCGAAGATGTAATTTCGCCCAGGCAGACTGCTTCCATTGTGCACCACACTGAGCGCAGCAGGGCCATGGTGTACAATGCAGCACGTTCAGGGTGCAAAGCCCCCTCAGAGCCACAATGCACCACGCCCACACCCAGAGCTGGGCGATAAGTTAAAGAAACCAAAGGGAATTAGGTGAAAAACACCAGAAAAGACATCGAATTTTGCCTTGGAGTTGAAAGAGATAAAGGGCTTGTTTCACAGCTAGACTGAATTATAGGGTCCAGAGTTTGTACATGCAGGGAGATAAGAGAAACAGGGGTGGCTGTGGTGTTTGTGGAAGGTCACCACTTTGGTTTCATCCTCTCCTCCTGTGCAGGAGACAGAAACTAGGAGAAGAAAATCATTTACCCAGGTGGGGTTCCTCCCAAAAAGCAAACACTATGTCATCTTCCTGGTCCTGCAGGCCTGGGAGAAGACAGAAGCACAGAAATACCCACTCTGGGAGCCTTTGGGGTTCAAATGTCAGCCACCTCAGAGTCAGCTCAAACTGCACCTCAGCACATGAAGTTTCAGTAAATAGTGAGTCCACCCTGTCCTTCCCCTCAGCACAGCTGGCTCCTGAGTTATGGTGCTTCTAGACTGGACACAGATGTTCAACAGGAAGCAATATGCAAGGGGACAGCTGAAAGCTATGGCTGCAAAAAAGAAATCTTTGATGTATTGCTCTCAACTCCATCTTGGCCAAGAGAGCATTATCTGTTTGCCCCAAAGGAGAATGTGGCTTGGAACATCTCAAGGAGGCCTAGGCAGTATCAGAGCAGATTTGCCCTTGCTAAGAGGGACTGATGAAGCAGCTAGTGGGCTCCAGGCAAGAAAATATAACTTAGATCTAAGGCCTGTGTGGCTGCTGCTATGGAGAAGGTTGCTCCTGATAACATAGGGAGGGCCAAACGAGTGATTTGAGCTTGTGGTGATTCATATCCTCCTTCCCACATCCTCCCTCCTGTGAGAGATAGAGACAGAATTGGAACGGAGAGCCAGGGCTTGGAAAGAACTTTGAGGTCCCTCTTGAGGAAAAAGCTGATTGCAAAGGTAGCAAGACTGTCTTGGAGGAGCAGAGTGACCATCTGGAATGGATCTGTGCTAGTTCACTCCATCTGGCTCAGGAGTAACCAAAGTCCATTAGGGAAAACAAGACCCAGTCAGTGCAATTACCCTACACTCAGCAGTGTAATTTTGCCTCCCACAGAAAAGCATACAGGCTTTCCCTCCACTCTCTCCTTTAGTACTCTCTCCTTTAATACTTAAGTACCTCAATACACACATTTTCCTTCCAAATGCAATTAAATCAGAAACAATCATCCTTGCTTTCTCCTCCTTGCCCCATTCCACATACGGTAGTACTGAGCAAATCATCTTCTAATTGGCTTTATAATTGTTGACTGCCTTATTGTAAATATTTCGTGGTGCAGATGTCTGGGCTTTTGATTCACTGGGGATCTGGATCATGTCAAGCCTGGTGCAGGGAGAGAATAAGCTAAGGGGGGGAATAACTATGTGAGATACAACATCTGCTGCATGCTAGGATCATTTTTTGCTAACAAGATTTGGTAAGGAACAGACTAGTCTAACTGCACTGCAGAACCAGGACACAAGAGACTGTCTGTTTTTCAGGAACAATGCTTTTACTCAGACTTGCAAAATCAGCAACATAATCTATTAGCATGGCTGCGCTTTCACCTCCTCACGGACAACAGAGAATCAAAACGAACATGCATCCTAAATATCGTTCACCCAGCTGAGAGAGCAGAAGTGGCCAAGCACAGAGGACAACAGCGTTGCAATTGCTATATCATCTCTGAGTGGCAGACGTGCAGGTTTGAGAGCACAGCAGAGCGATAGGGCCAGAAAGCAGAATTAATCCCTTTGGATACAGCCCTAAGCTTGCAGGAAGCTTCAGGCAGCTTAAGACACAACTGACTCACAAGTCTCTGCACTGCCTTCTTCCTAACATCTGCACCAGGGTGCAGTTTTGCAAAAAGGCAATTACAAAATTTGCTCCAGAGTGATATAGGAAAGAGAAATAGGGGTGAGCTTAGAAACCCAAAGGACTGTGTTTTCAGAGAGATTAACATTTCTTTAATGTCCCAGCTTCATGTGCACCACCAGGTAGGGCTGGTTTGCAGGAGCACTGAATACCTATGCCCTGCAAAGCTGGGTTTTAGGGGTGTTGTATTGCCTCAGGCATCCATAACACCAATCCCCTTCGAATCCACCTCAACTTAGCTCAACTTATGTATCTGTTATCAACTCTCACCCCACAAAAAGGGCTTTGCACACTCCACCCACAGCAAACAGGACTTGCTTGTAAAGGGAGGCATCAAAAATATACTCCCCATCAACCACATAACTCTGCTCATACACCTCAGCGCCAAGCCATAACATTTATTTTGGCAACAGAAAGGGCATGGAGACATCTGCAAACAAGATTTAAATGTTAATTTGCAGGCTTAGCAGCCTTGACAGATTTCTCTGCGGTTTTCTCTTCTGGGGATCCAAAGTACAAATGCAATATAGAAATCTCTGTTAAAGCAATGAAATAGGGAGAGAAACACAATGTCACCTCCCTGGGAGCAGATAGACAGATAGCCAAAGAAATAAAGGATGGGGAGCAAATTGGAACAAGCGCAGAGTTTTTGGACCCTGTGTTCCTGTTTCTCTCACCCACACTCTCCGGGGACACGCTCTTGGAAAGCCTCACTGTTACTTATGGCCAGGACTTCTTTGGTCTCCACCCAGCTAAGATTGATGCAAAGGCCATCACAGCCAGGCTTTTAGCATTTCCATGCACTCAAATGCCACCCTCCCCAGCCTGCGGCTCTGACCGCAAGCTGCTTCTGCTATGTCTGGTAGCAGAGCCGCTGAGGAAAACACTCAACACCTCCTTCCCTTGGGTCCCAGAGGCTAGTACGTGTAGGCATGGGCTCAAGGGAGCTACAGCAAAGAGGTGCTAAAGTGGAAATGGAAATAAGGTCCTGTGGCTGTTTTAACATCTTGCGATAGATGTACCCCTTCTATTTGCCACAGTGTGAAGTCCATCTCCTCCCAGATCTCTCCATCCTCCATCACACACCACCCTTGACCAAGTCCCCTTGAGACAGCACCAAGGACTCACAGAGCCTCAGTTTGGCAACATTATGGGTTTAAAATACACCCATCCTCCAGTGCTCATTCATATGCTGTGGCGTGCTGTTTCTCCAGGTATGCTAGCATGTATGGTTGCAGGATCTACTCTGAACCAGGCAGGGGACCTGCTCTGGCTGGACACTACATGCACACCCGGGCAGCTTCACAATCATGTTAGCACAAGTGAGAGACCACGCGTCGCAGGCTGGGTGGGAGCTGTGAGCATGGCCACAGCTTGCATCGTACAGTTGTACCGTTGGGCCCCACCACGGAGGACATGGTAGTGGGAATGTGTTGGTGGGAAAGGAGTTAAAAACCACCTGCTGCAAAAAACCACCAGTGAAACCACACCATTTTGGGAGGAATTACCCAAAAACACCCACTCTGCATGTAGCTATTGTGAAATCCCTGAGTGAGTTGGTGTGGCTATAATTTCGGCTGCACCATTCCTGCCTCCAAGCGACGTAATTCAGGTTTGACATCATGTCGACCAAATACTGCCCTGTTTAGTAGTCAGCTGCCTGAATCCCAAATCCTGTGTCTCACTGAAAGCCAATCTTCTAAAACCAGGATTTATGAAACTAAATCATGCAGCTTTTTTTTTTTTTTTTCAATTATCCTAAGAGCCAAATTAGAGATGGAGAAAGAAAGAACACAAAGCCACAGAGGAAAATTACCTCCACTGAGCATATCTCTGAGCAAAATCTCCTAAGTACTTTTCCACAGGAATACCTCCCACCCCTCCTTGGATCATTCTGTGCCAGTGCTGGGAACTGCTCTTTTTTTTTCTGTTCATATCTTACTTATAGCATGGCAGTGCCTTGACCCAAGACTGAGACTTCACAGCCCAAATTAATCCATGACTATGTAAACGATGACAAAGAGGTTATCGTGAGTGTGGTCTACAAAGAAACTACTCTCAACTCACACCTATCCTGGTTACTGAAACTTTGGGTGTAGCTTTACAAACACAGAAACCTGCTTCATGAGACAGACCTTCCTCTAGAGATGTGGGTACATGAGCACCTCCGGGCTGAGATGGGAGAGGGGACAAAAAGGGAACATTATTCGGAGACAACTATTCATTATTCAGGCACAGGGGAAAAGGCTGCATTCCCATCCCTGCCAAGAGAAGGAAGTGCAGTGAGATTTAGTAGTAGGGTTGACTCAAATAAGGCTGTAAGTGCAGGGCTTTGGCCAGTGCTGGCTGGCACCTCCAATAGGAGTTTTATCAAACAGGATGAAGCCAGTATTTAATATCTAGAGTAGGGATCTTCCCACTGAGGCCACAGGCCGAGTTCCTGAAACTAGAACAGTTCAGAGAGCAGTCAGACCCAGGCAAGCTTCACCTCTCCTCAGTTAACATCCTTTTCCTCTACAGCGATTTCCTTCTGACCCGCTCAACATTCCCAATAACGCAGGCAATACACAGCATTTCTGGAGGAGACTCTGAAGCCTTCAGCTCTTGCCAAGCATGCTGCCAGTTTACTGAGACACACACACAAAGACATGGGTATGTTATCAGGAGACAGGAACATGCACAAGATCTCACAGCGACCGGTAGCACAGGCTTGTGGGTCTCTGCATAGACTCACCACATGTTTTACATGGACTGTACACAAGCTGAACATGCATACGGTTAGACTTTTAGCTAGTTTGTCCAATTATGAAGCACTCTGTTCACATTTTCCACCATTAATGCTTAACCATCTACATCAGTGGTATTTGTATCTACTCACAGTCAAACACCTATAGATAACACGATAGGCAATGAAGCTTCAAGCATCCACAAACACTCTCCCTTAAAATTGTTTATCTACCCTTTCTTTTCTTTAAAGGGAACTGGGAGGAATATATCACCAGAAGAGGGTTTCTTCCCAAAGATCCATAAAAATATCAAAGATTTAGGACAATTTTTTGGTGTCTATGTGAAAGAGTGGGTCATCCCCCTCCCCCAAGCTGCAGTCTCCTGTTTGGTCAGCAGAGCTCCTGCTGACCCATTACTGGCCTCGTCTATCACCCCAAAGGATGCTTCAGCTCTCCCTTGCTGCTCTGCTTTCTTTGACAAGGGTCCTGTAGCAGAAGGTGAAGTCCTCTAGGACAGTGACACTTCTGAGAGCTGAATGAGTCATCATAAGCCTCAAGGGGTGGGAGAGCAGTCTTAGCTTTCCGTCTGCCCTCCAGGGACCACGCACAGCTGCTAAAGTGCTGATCTCCTTAGCAGTACCTGGGAAGCCAGGGCCAAAAGGAGTGAAGTTAGAGAACGTGGCAAACTCAAGTGAAAGCATCATCTTGGGGTGCTCCTTTTGATCCCCATTTCTATGTAGAAGGGTAATCTAAGAGGGACCTATTGGCAGGTTTTCAGAGAGACAAACTTCCAAAAGAGGACATTAAGGGGTCAGCCGCTCGCACAACTCAGCACTCTGTCGTGCAGGCTCAGGACCCAGCTAGCTCAACTACTGAGCACCTAGGGTCTGCTCCACAACACTGTCACTGCCTAAAGCCTGTGTGAGCACTGCAGCCATCATTCTTTCTCAACGACACTTTTCCTTTGCTTTCCTTCCCTGAGTGTCCCCATGCAGGACGGGCCTTTCCAGATGGTCATGGGGGCGGCGGGGGGGGGGTGCCTGGAGCATAGCAAAGAACCAGACCCCAGGTCCCACCACTGCACGTGGCAGCAAGATAGCAGGGTGGGGGCGAATGGCCGAGAGCCTGGGTAGGGCAGTCAAACAGAGCAGCCTCAGCCAAGGCAATTCATCCACCCATTAAACTGTGTTTCAGCATGCAGAAATCTCGATGACTTGCAGTAGGCACCTTCACTTCAGACAAAAACCCCACCCTACCAACCTTTAGCTTACTGCACATTTGCAGTGCACCTCATGAATGACTTCTTGATCCTTGCCAGGCTTTGGGACAGTATTTGCACAGTTTCTGTGCTAATTATGTATGCCAGAAAGCTGCAGAAGAACAATGGTGCCATTCCACTTATTATCAGACAGTGTTGGGGTTTTATTTTAAAATGGGAAGACTTGGAGAATATAATACTCTGTACAAATCATTCAGACAGTGTCAGTCATTTGGCAGTCAGCAGAGAACAAGCCCTTGCCCTGGGAGGTTTACACAGATAAATGTTAGCTGCATTTATTCATCCCTGGTTGACCCACCAATGTTCCCAGGCCAGGGACTGTTGTCCAGTCCCTACTGAGCAAGACAAGAAGAAAAATAATGATGGAGAGAGGGTTTGTGTCCACTTCCTTACAAGCACAGATAGCTATCTGCCCTGATCACAGATGCATTACAGGGCTACCATATATTTAAAATCATTTTTAAGCACAAAATTCCTTTCATGGTTTACTAATCATGCTATGATTATTATTTATTATTATTGAAAAATATTATTGAAATATTTTTGAAGTTTAAAACTTCATTTTTACTGCTTAGTGCTATCTAAGCAGCATGGGTCCTATCTTGCAAGTTCCCCTCACTTACTCTGTCTGCCCTGACTGATTTTATAAGCGACAAAGGAAATGCTCCCATCCACATCTAGGACTAGAGTAAGACTTCAGATAAGAAAACTTTTAAAGGCTACTCTGACCATGATACGGATTATGCAGGGGTATGGCAGGACAGTGCAACTATTTACTCTGTCCTGGAAGAAGGTGGAGGTAAACTTTGCTGTTGCATTTTAAATAAACACTTCCAGAAGCTGGAAAGAGTTCCCCAAAGAGCAATGCACATGTGCAAGTCCAACACCAGGCTCCGTGCTGTTCTCCATTACAAATCTGACAAAGAAGGACTGATTTAATCATAGCCTGTAAGAAACCTCCCAGGGAACAGAAACACAAAAGCAAGGTCATCCCAGTACACGTAAGATGCAAAGGGTGTAAGCTGAAGCTAAATCAATTCAGAGTGAGATGTAAGATGCAAAGTCTGAGTCAGGGACTGGTCTTCAGAGCAAGTCATCCAGAGCTGCAGCGGATTTTCCTTACTTGGAAGTGCTTTAAATAAAACTGGATGTTGCTTAGAGGATGCAGTTCAAGTTTAGTTCAATGGAGTGTTAATTCAAGGAATTACCCTCTTGTTACTCAGAAGTCCAGCAGTTCCTTCTGGCCTTTAAATCCACCAAGTCGAGGAAGTGGTTTCTTTTCTGCTCCAGAGCTAGCTGCAGGCCAGCGCGGTTCAGGGTGTTTTTCCACCAACAACACTTCCTCCTTCTGCTTTGTTTAACCACTTCTTGCTGCTGCTGGAGTCAGACCTCCATTTTACTTGGTTTTACTGACCTATTGCCTTCGTGAGAGGACTTAATATGGACTTCAGCTAAATGCATGTGTCAGCAGGACTAAACCACCCTTAACAGGGATGGAGCACCCTGAAATCCCATCCACTCTGAGGGCTCCAGAATTAGAGCTTAGCATTGACCGACACAGTCACGTTGGTCCGTAAGAGCTCCCAAAGGAGTTGTGAGCACTGAGCGCAACGTGCCCTCAAGGAGGACGGCAGCAGCAAGGCAAAGGTTCCCATGAGACCACAGCAGCACAAAACACTGCTTGATTCAGCTTTCTCCTAGCACCTGCTTTGCTTGCTACAGCAAAATCAAAATCAACTCGAGCGTGCAGTCGGTGCTCTGAAAACACCTTATCAGCCACCTGCAAGACACCAAAGAGCACCGGGCCATCAGTTAATCTGAGTGCTTTCACACATGGCTGAAAAGAAGGAGGGGAACAAACCAGAGGCAAGACGGCATCTGCATTCAGGCTCTCTCAGAAGGGCTCACGACGGGAGCGGAGGTAGGCTGGGTGCGAGCAGCTGTGTCTCCATGGCCCCATGGGGGCATCTGCAACTTTGTGCTTCATCTGATACACTCCTCGTCTGCTGGCAGCGCTTGCTAGGAGGGATGTCTGCCCTTCTCTGCCTTCAAAGCATGGGAAACTGGGCTGGATGAGGCCATGAGAGCCAGCAAAAGAGGTCATCTCCTGACATGACTCACAGGCAGTGCAGCACCTCTGAGCCTGCACCAAGGCCAGAAGATGGGGCTGAACCCCAGGCCTGACCAGCTTCCCACCTGCTCCACAGACTGAATGTGGCCCTCCTGCACCCTGGAGCCAATTCTACAGGGATCTGCGCTGTTCTCTCCCACCGAGTTCAGAGAGGAGAGAGGACGCTCAGGGCTCATTTCAGAGATGCTTTCTGCTAATACTGTGCTGTTCTCCATTACATATGCAATGATGATAATTTCTAGCCACAGAAGAACCATCACATTAAAATGCAGGCCATGTATTTAATCCACTGATCTTACTGCTGGTTTTGCATTTAAGGCCATGTCCTTCTGATGCTGACTAAAGAGCAGACTCGCTGGCTAACTTCTTATCGAACACTGCAGTGAGCCACACTGATGCTGGGCAGCTTATCACACCGTATCGTCACTGGGGCAAGGAGGGAGAGCATGTTTGTCCGGAGCCTGGCACTGTGGGACCATGGCCCTGGGAGGACCCGGCGAGATGGCCAAGGTCAGCATCAAGTTCACTGAGAGCTCTGCAAATAGGCATAAATAATAACAGAAATTAGCCTTGTCCTTCAGAGGTGGGGAGGGAATCAGCTAGCTTAAAAACAAGAGCAATTCAGAGATGGCGTTAAATGGTGATCAAATCCTTTGCTGGCATTGCTGACTGATACAGATAGATTAACAAGAGAGTGGCTCATAATTCATAAACTGTGAAACACTAAGGCCTGTATGGACTTTGACTCCTATTACAGTCTGGTGACAGACTCCCAAGAGGAGGAGATGATCCCTCTGTCCACCCAGCAGGACACTGGAGAGGTAGCAGCAATGCTACACGTGAGCACCTCTGACCTCCTCCAGGCAGGACTAGAACTGCTTGATGGTGCAGCTGGCCAAAAATCTTGAAAAATCTAAGCAGAGACTGCCCTTGAATACAGATGCCAGAGGTCAGTATTTCTGCCAGAATAGGGTCCAAGCAGGAGACAAGGACACAGAAGGTTACTGCTCTCTGACTGCTGCCATTTTAATTCCTCCGTATGCCCCAGGTGCCCTCCCATATGCTTCAGGTGAGCTTTCAGAGCAAAAAACTGCAAGAACTTAACCTCTGACTTTCCCATTATCTTTACCCTTGGCTGCTCTCTGTTTTTGCCAGCTTTCCATACTGTGCTATACACTGGGGAAAAGACCTTTTAACGCAGAAACTTGCAGGCAGGCAAGTGTTGGTCATGCTTTTAGTAAATTAGTTCATTGACTTCTTTCCCCTTCCAGGAAAACCCCACAGGGACTGATTGTATAATCCTCACTCAGCAAGCGAAAGCAACTAAGTGCTTAGGAGAAAAGGGGATCTGAGATGCTCTCCCATCCTGCCCCAACTCCTTCTGGTTCAAGGACAGCAGTATCAAATCCAGAAGGTAAAGGATCTAATGAACAAAATGGCTATATAGTAGTCAGGGGCTTGCCTCACTTGCCTGTGTAGCAAGAATCTACCTTTGTGGTATTAATTGTGCTTAACAATTCTTGCAGAGACAGTTCAGCACTTGCAAGCAAATTAGAGGGGGCTATAAAAATACCCCCAAAACATGGTTAGAGGGCAAAACTCTTCTCCTCCAAAAAGAAGAGGGTGTGGTGTTCATCCAAGAGAGTTTCTCTGGTTGTTGCAAGCAACCAGGCTTGAACTCACAGCACAAAGGTGCAGCTCAGGTTCAAACACTACATGTCACCTTGAGCCACCCAGTCACTGTTACAACAACCTGCCTGGAAACCTTTATGCTTCAACCCAGCCTCTCCCCATTACACCGCCTTGGGTTCACCTGGCACTGCCCTGCTTTGTGCTAGTCAGCGCTGAGCTACTGCTGTGTCCCCTCCAAGCATCTTTGGGATCGCTGTAGGATGCTTTGCCCTTGTCCCAACCACCTTGGAGAAGACCAACGGGTGCTTCTGGAGGGTCCTGCAACGCACTTTTGTGTGGACATGGAAACATCTAGCCTATAGCAGTTTGGCCTGCCATCTAGGACAGGGAAGAAAACCTTCTCCAGGCTTGATCTTGCTCCTAGTGAGAAACTCAAGGGTCATAGCACACAGCCAGGCTGATGCTACGTCTGTTCATGGCCTAACTCTCCCACCAGGCCTAATTTACTTACTTTAAGTAAATTAATAAAAAGGCCCTAATTTGTCTTGGCTGGTGACCAAGACAGTTGCTCAGGTCACCACATGACCCTCCTTTCTCCAGAGAGAAAACAGGCCCTTACTTATGTTCAGGGGCACTAAAAACCCCAATTTAACCCCATACTAATCCTGTGTAATGTTTGGAAATGGCCTGTGCCCAAGAACAGAGTTTGGGACAGTGATGATTGGAACAGGTAAACTGTTTTCCCCTGGGGTAGCCAATCCTCATCCTCTTCATGCCAATGCTGGTTATGTTTCCAGGGGATCAACAGATACAGTCTGGTGCCCTTGATCCTCCTCACCCCTATTTCTCCCTGCCAGCCTGACTCTTATCATTCCCCTTCTGCTCTTCTCAGTACCATCTATCCACATCTACCTGGCTCCCAAAAGCCCAGAGCAGTATAACTCAGAGCTTGGGGTAAAGCTAAGACTTTCTCCATGAATAGTACAGCTTGCCTGAAAACAGAGATCTCCCTCATCTTCATGTGGTAGCAGGTAGAGGAGCTTAAAGTAAGATACTGCAGTTCGGCTGCTTGTTCGAGGCCCATAACGCTGGGTTTCATTTCTAATGGTACAGCTAAGTGTTGCTGTTCTAGCCAGCTCCAAAACACGCTTCGGTTCAGCAGTGAGGAAAATCAAGCAGCCAGTCTCATTTTTAAGTGGATGCACTAAAACAAAGTTCTTCAGGATCCCCTTTCAGGCTCAGGCTGATGCTACGACTTCCCTCTCCCTGATAGGTTCTGCTAGTAATCAGCTTTCTGGCTTCACTGTGTTGTAACACGAAGGTACCGGTGAACAGTCATTGAAGCCCAATCCAAGAGCCGAACAGCTGTTCCCTCTGCAAAGATCTGGCATCCAGAGCAGGGCTCCTGGCCAGCGGAAAGAGCAGGGAGGAAGGGAGGGAGGGAGGATACCCTACTGGAAAGAATAAGACTAAGCCCGTTCCAGGAAACGCTGCGGTGCCAGATGTGGGAGGAAGTCGAAGCAAAACTCAGCTTGACCTGGGAAGGGTTACTCAAGAGGGGAGAAGTCTACTGGGAGCCAGACTGGACTAGCAATGTCCGGTGCTAAAGGTTTGACTGCTGATGCCTGCAGCCTTTGGCAGGACCTGGGACTGGAGGATTTTATGGGAGGTCTAGACTGAAACCATCTCTGTTCTTTGCCTAAACGCTGGTCAGATTAATGCCCACAAAAGGACTGCTCTTGATTTATACAAGAGGAGGCGAAAAAGAGGATCAGATTCCCCCCCTCACAGGGAAAAAAAAAAAAAAAAACTCTGCAGTCATGCGAGTTATGTGCAATTTTTCATGGGGCTGAACAAGAGGGGCTGGCCCACACTGCTTTCTATCCTACAAAGCAGGGAGCTTGTTAAGCGAAGCCCTTCAGCCTTCCCCTTTCCTCCTGCCCAAACACAAGGGCGAGCGGTGCAGAGCAGTGCTCTTTGGCCAAAGTAGCCTCTGGCTATGGGAGCATGCAGAGAGCAGAAAAGACAAGGGCAGGTTACAGGTACTGGTTGGGAAGGAATGAACACACACACATGAGAGATGGGCTGACTGGACTAGCACTAGTGCCAAATAAATATATGGAAATGAGATCTTGGCTCTATCAAAGCAAATTCCCAGTATCCTGGTAGAACTAGTTCTCACATGTAAGTGCTTTGCCTGAAAAACTTAGCTTTTACGTATCAGTGCCCTGTGTAGATATTAGGTGACACCCTTGCTCTGAGTGCAAACAGTGGATTTTGATAGCTGACACCTTTTACTTCCCCTCTCCACCCACTCTGCTTCCACAGTGAAGCTTGGGGCATGATGAGCTCTCATGTTTTTATCATGCAGTTTCAGCTGAAACTCTCCAAAGCAAACCAACCATGGCCATGTCCCTGAGAGATAACAGAGGCACGTACACACAATCCCCACCCCGCAGACAGTATCACTGGGACTACCAAACTCCATTTCTGTGTCAGGAAGTCCCCAGATTAGCAGATGCCGGGAGCTGGGAGTCTCACTCTTTTTGTTTTTCTAAATAAAAATATGATGCAATTGCCTAAGGAAAGATTTCCTGGTTGTATCACAAAGAGGATGCTATAACTCAGGACAGCTTAATGACCACACCACCTAATTACCATGCAAGTGGAGCAGTAGATACGAACTTCATTGACATTTTGGACCCTAATGAGCATTATGCTGCTTTCCTCCCCAGACTGTTTCTCTTTGGAGACTACCCAGTTTCTCCCAACCTCCCTGAACATGCAGCCTCCAATTGTTGCCTCCAGCTCTTCCCTCACAACCTCTGAGCTTCACCACTAGGTACCACATGAAGGTCAGATCCAAGCACTTTACAGATGTAGAGCACAGCATGGCTAATTCTGCAACAGCAATCAGCCTGGGAACAAAGCAAGACCCATTACACTAAGTGTAAAGTTGTTCCAGAGTGGAGCAGGACTTTATTACTGCATTCATGCAGTTTCTTACATCCTCTCCCACCTCTCTGGCAGACAGCAAGGTGGCAAGATACAAGATCCTTAAAACACAGAGGCATTGCATTTGCTTTCTTGCAAAAGCTGCCAAACCCATTCCTTAGAGATCTGGTAAGAATTCAGGCAGAATTTGGGTCTGCAACTAAAAATTTCACTTTGCATTGGCTGCACAAAGCATTTCTTCTCCCAACTAAATTCAGTTACTTTTGCTGAAATTCACAACTGAGAGGAAAGAACCTGAAGTGCCTTAGAGAAACAGGCCTCTGGAAATGTCAGAAGTAACAAGGGCAGATGTGAGCTCAAATTCTTTTTTATGCCAATTTTGTGCTTAAGGCAGCTAGCCAGTTCTGGTCAGATGAACTCCTCAGACAGTGACATCGAGGAGTCTACTACTGCTTCACAGAGACTCCTTTTGGTCCTGAAACTGGTGGCAAAATTCTCTTTATCTGGTGAGGATGCAGCAAAAGAAAGGGACTATTTCCACTGCCAGTTAAGTGAATGAGGCCACTTGCAAGCCCACCTTCACCACCCATTCCCACTGCTAGCCTGGGCCAGAAGGAGCCCCCATTCAAACTGTAGGGCTTATTGGATGGGAAAAGCTCAAATTCACTCCATGCTTTAGCAGGGGTGGGCTTGGACCTACCTGTGTATGCTATCATCCAGATGCATATCAGGAGGTCCAGGAAGCCCTTTCAAAAAGACATTGTGCCTTCCGGAGCAACACAGCAACAATATACATCACCAGCTAAGCTCAGGTCTTCTCAACCAAGAGCAGATGCTACAGGTCTAAAGTACAAGAGCTGCAAATGTACCCAAAGCCAGAAAAGCAAATGGCAAATAGGTTGACACCTATGGCTGCCACTTGTTCAGAATGGGTCTCCCTTCTCCCTGAAAAGAAGTATCAGCAAGTATCATACATCAATATCTGTGATAAAGTCTGGATATCCGGATCCACTTATGGCTCATGCAGCAAACCCCAGGACATATGTGCGCAGCAAGAGATGAGCAAACTTTGCCCATCTGCAACTGCATCCAGTCCTCTGTCATTAGATACGGAGGGCTTAATTAATGAGTGTGGACGAGGGCAGTCTGTGGCTGGCCCAACTCTGAATGCAAACCAGAAAACAAGGCTGTAAAACATCTCCCTGCTATCATCTATTTTCTTTCAGACAGGTTACACCCTCAGACTGAAGGAAAGTATTTTGAGAAGATCAAGAAAATATATCAATCAGCTCCCTGCCAGCTAAAATGCCAGTTTAGCACCCAGAGTTTGTTGCCGCCCTGCTAACAGCAGGTAGGTCTTCCTCTGAGAGCATCTCAGCAGTACCATTCCCTTATGGGAGAAGATGCAGACAGAGGTGACAGTCCAACCTGAAATATTAGACAAAAGATTTGTCCTTGTCCTTTCCTTTAGTCCTAGAGAAAGGAGTTTAGAGAGTTGTGGGTATCACTCATCTGCTGTATCTTGATAAGCCTGGGCCCTGAGCTCCACAGTTCAGGCCCAGGTCCCAGCTCTGCTCATGGATCGACCAGCTCAGCCCACAAAGCACCCAGCTTGAACGGCTGACCCCCTTGTCCGGCACTGCGCAAGGCCTGACCACAGAAGGAAGCTGTGCACAGAACATCTTTCCAGTTACCTGCAGAAGGGGAATAAGCTGAACTGCACGCAGGGTCTTGCACAAACCCCTCAGCCCCTTGTGCCACACAAAAAGTCAATTCAACTCCTTCCCTCCCTTCGCACAAAGCCTTTTTGTGCCCCGTTCACCCAGGCTGCTCTTACCCGGACAGAGACAACACTGTCTCGGGAAAGACCAGCTGATTTTCTGGGCTGCCCATGGGGGTGAGGAGGACAACGGCTTCTCAGACAGCCCTGCCCCACTGAAATGTCACCAAGCTACGTGCAAAATGAACATGGACCAGGCAGCAAGGGAAGCTACTCTTCACTGCAGGGTAAGGCAGAGAACCAGATGTGTTAGACGCTGCAGTACTGCCTTTCTCCAACCCCACATACTACTACTGCCTGGGATTCCTCCTATTTCCTTCAGTCAAAGTGGCTTTGTGGTCACCTCCAGAGAAGATAGCCATACAAGGGCAGACAAATTCCCCAAGATAACCTGCCTCCAGGCTCTGAAATGTACTTTGCAGACAGACACCAGGGACAGCACAAGGGACTGAGACACCACTGAGGACAGGCAATGCTATCCACAGAAAGCCACAGCCTCCCACAATCACCATCAAAATCTCTCTGGGTTCAGGGGGGGACGGGTGCTGCTACAGCTGCTGAGCTCCCAAGGAACCAAAAATCACTGTGCCTGCCCAAAACTCATGTTCTTTTCCCGTTCCAAATAGGATCAGCAAGAGTATTTGGAGATACTGCTTTGCCCTGCCAGGCTCAGCAACAGCATCCAGCTCCAAGCCAGCTGCAAATCATTTCTCTGTCTTACATATGGGGGAAACAAGTCGCAGAGAAGCCAAGGGACTGTTTCGCTCCTGGGTTTCGTTAGGGGCAGAACAACCCACACTGGAGGGCAGCAGGACTCCCTGGCTTCACAGAGCAATCTGTTCCCAGCAAGAGCTGCAGGTATTCAAGCAACAGCTCCAGGGATTTCCCAAAGCAATTCCTAGTCTCTGGTTTTAATTCCTGGCACATTGTCTCCGCCACACCTGATCATATCACCTTCACAAGCACACTTACTTTTGGTCGCTTCCACTGGATGCCCTGGATCCTTGACTTGTAGAAAAGCGAGTCATCATTGGCAGGGAAAAGAGGGTCCTCAAAGAGGTGCTTCCGCCTCTGACACTCCTTCTTCAGGGAGTTGTAGCGCTGGTTCTCGTACGGCTTCACCGAGGAAAACATCCTTCCCCGCTGGCCCTGGGAGGACAGGCAGAGCAGAAGTGAGATGGAGCAGAGTCCAGCCGGGGACACTGGATCCTCTGCAACCCTGGATGGCAGCACTGTAAAGTCATGGCTGAAGTCACCCACCCAGCCTCTGCCCTTGCCTTCCTCTGAGGGCCAGCGTAGGGCCCATATGGCATGGTCTAGATCCCTAGACACTACATTTATAGTCCCTTGAAGCACTACTGGCTCCCTGACCAAAACAGTTTAAGTGACACTGGGAGGGATCAGCATGCTGCATCACCAATTTTAACACCCATGGAAAAAACATGTATCTGAGTGAGGAGAAATAGATTACCCCTTTAAGCCCATCCCTAACTTGTTGATCGCAGAGTTGGCTAGACACCATCAGAACAGGCGGAGTAAGAGACTATAATCAGTGTCCTGCCATGGGCACCAGAATCCTAGTGAATTGTAACTCATTTGGGAAAACACAGCCCTCCAAGCTGAAGGAACAGAAGACATCCCTGGCCAGCTGTCCCAGTAAAGACCTGGCTGTGAGCAGGTTTCACCAGGGCTGAGCTCTCATCTCAAGCTCTTCAATCGCAGCAACACAGATGTGCCTCTTCCCTGAGCAATGGTGGACCCTGAGCTTTGCTCACCCGTTGTGGCTTCCCAGCCTGCTCCCATGTAGAGGGGCAGCAGCTTTAAAGCCACAGGTTGTCTTTGTTGTGATCAATATTAAACAGTCAAAATCCCAGCTGCCCCCTTAAAAGATTGTGAGTATCATCATTTGGTTGTCGGGAGGTGATGGCCGTATATCTGCCTGGAGAGCCCAGGCTGTCTCTGGAGAGCTCGTGCCTGGAGAAATGCTTTCTGCCCCTCCCACACAGCCCAAAATTACACACGTGGTTCACGATTTAAACAGAGACACTCGCTTCTCAGAAGACCTTATCAGATCCTCTGGCTTGTTTTTAATTAAAAAAAAATCTCCTGGCAGAGGACCACGTGTTTTTGGATTAATTATTCTGTCTTGACAAGCATCTAGCTTCCAAGGCGCAGATGTGAATACAGCGATCCAGACGAAAGCTGGAAACTGTTGCCAAAATACCCCCAAAAGAGAATTGCACTTGAGATGCCGTTCTGCCACTCTGGTAGCTGGGCTGCCACTTTGGGAGGTGGGTACCACTGCCTTTGCTCTGGTCCGCATCCCTTCATCCCACAGGGCCGAGTCACCTTGGCACTACAGCAGGCACAAGAGAAGGGGGGAGCTCTGAATGTGTTGTTCTCAACTACTAAATCATAGACCTCATTCCATAGGTACTTTTCTAAAGTCTACCCTGTATTTATTTTTAACATCCACATACAACTGTTCTTCTTCCCCCAAATAGGATGTCCTGACTAATTCAAATCATTAATGACCCTAGTTTAGAAACACCTACACTGGTTTCCTGAAGAAATGGGGTTTGGGCGTACCACAGGACTTCTGCTATATTGAAAGCTGCAGGACCCCGGGTGCTTCAGTTCTGCTGCTCCCAGCAGTGGTTATTTGCAGGAAGACATCAGAGGAAACCTGTCTGCTGGCAGTTGCATTCATAATCCCATCTGTGATCTCCAGCACCATTCATGGCAAAATGATGGGTACCCCGTTTAGCGGGCAGATGTGTCCAGTGAGCTGACCTAAGCCATTGCTCCCAGCAAAAAGTAAAGAAGCTCTATGCTTATTCTGGTAAACATCCACAGATGCTGGAAACCTTCATGTATTTTGGGGCAAGAAAACCGCAATAAAGGTAGGTTAGAAGCTAATTTGGAAATCTCTCAGGTCCCAGGATTTATGTGATTGCTTACAATTGGGTGCCAGTTTGGAGGTAGTGACACATCCTTCCCTAATGAATTGCCAGGAATAGTGACAGGAAAGTAGGTGTTAGGGAGCTAACCCTGTCCCATCTCACCAGAGCAATCACTTTTGAGCCTCACTGGCAAAGCCTGCCTCTTTTCACCCAGGTAAGATGAAAACACTTCACTAAAGACTTCTGGGGGAGAGCAAAGGAGAGGCTTTAATTGACTGTATTGATCCATCTGATTAGCAGTAGGAGTGCTCATCATTCAGAACCTAAGTGAACCCAAAATAACTCTCTTGTTGGCTGCATCAAAGGATGCTCTACAGGCCTCTCTGCTGCTAGGGATCATTTGATAAGGCAGTTCTTTTGTATGCTTTGTGCCAGACAGCACTATTTCTCCAAATCACCTAATGGGTCACAGCCCTCCACCCTGAGGGACAGCGACTGCAAATAACTGAGCAGAAGGGACAATTAGGCCTTTACTTAAATAAGATCTCAATCACAGGAGAGGGACCACCCTGGAGATGTGGAAACATGCACAGGATGGACTGGGGCATGGGTCTCCCATGAAGAAACCATCAGCAAAGGATGGCTGAACTTCACCAGACCAACGGCCCACCTACCCTCATGCCATGTCTCTGCAGACATCAGAGGAACAGCGTAGCAAACTACATAATGATAATTCTCCAAGATGTTCTCCCAGCCTCCAGCATTTTGTTGCTGTCACTGTAAGCAATTTTCTCCCTCCTACAAATGAATTTTTCAGTGGCTTTCTGAGCCCTTTAGCGCCCACAGCACCCCACAACAAGGCCTTCTGTATCTTAGATATACACTGTGTCGAGACCCTGTTGAGAAGCCTTCCTAGAAGGTAGCCGCTTGTGCTCTCCTCTAGTTCCTGCAATGGAATAAACAGTAAATGGCAGCATTTTTCTGTAACACCTGTGATTTTTCAGTTCATAAAATCAATAGCTTACAGGTAGAAGACTGGGAGAGCAGTCCCAGCTCTGGGTTCGATGCATTGCATGATCTGGTCTGTTTGAACACCATGGCTAGGATCCAGCCTGTGTGGGCCCAGAAGAAAAGGCCTTAATTCATCTACGAGTCGCTGAAGGCACGTCAGCAGTGTGTTGAGGTGATGTGGCTAAAGGGCTTCTACTGATGCTCCAAGCACTTTCCCTTCAGCATTATGACCAGTTTTTAGATGCTACAAAGCAACACAATGCATCACCAGGCCTCAAGAAGGCCTTAAAATAAGCAGCATAATATCAAGACCTGAATAAAACATCAGCTTTCGCTTTGCAGAAGAGCTAGAAGCCTCACTGAGCAGCCAGGGTCAAAACATACATCCATCCTACTAAGAGGGCCAGGAAACAAGTTAATCCCTGATATCCAACAGTCCACATAATTTGTTCATTATCTCATTCCAAGAACCAGAAATCAGCTGCTCTTTATTTAGCAGAACTTTGTATTTTCCTTTTCTGGGGGATGGCCCAGGTCTATGCATCAGTTTGTCCACGGAGATTTCACAGGCAGAGAAGTGCTGTGAACAAGTAAATGCTCCGAGATTCCCCAGGCGGCCTGTCCAGGTGTGTGCTGGGGTCCACTGAAATCAGCAGTACCAGAGGACAATACTGCAGCATCAGCCCAGACTTGGCTGGGACCTGGAAGAGGCTTCTGCTCATCCTGATTATCTCCACCAGAACAGGGTTGGGCGCTTGTGTCCTAGTCCCATCAGGACAGGATCATCCTGCACGTGTCATGCCATTCTAACCACACTGCACCTTTTGCCAGGAGCACAGAGAAAGGCTGGGGCAGAGCTGCACAGGGAAGAGGGTAAGAGACAGGAGAGATGTCTCCAAGGGGATCATGGTGACTGACATCTCAGCAGCAAAGGAGCTACTTTCAAGTGACAGTCAGTTCGGGGCCTTTGCAGTGATGGCACTAACTGCTGCAGGGAGAGAGACAGTCAAAGCAGCAGATAGGAAAGGATGGTTGGCAGCCACCTCCTGAATGAATGTGACAGGGTGAGAGAGTAAGATGTTGCTGTAATTGAGACATGAGATGAATTGCTTGGACTAGTGAGTTAGCTGGGCTGACAGACAGGAAAGGACATTTCTATGGGACGTCATGCAGAAAGAGACAGCAAGATTTAGGAACAGAGCCTGGAGAGGAGTGGAGGTTCTGGTGCATTTCTCAAAGCCACGCTTGCGTTACAGCAGGAGTTATGGGTTTGATGTAAGAGATACTGGCTGCTCTTCTGCAGCCTGTCCCGTGGCAGAGGACTGTCACTTAGCTGCTCATTTGTAAAATTACTGCTCCTCCCCCAGGACCTCTGCAACAACACCTTGGAGCTGTGTTTTCCAATAGCTTTTGCAACACCAATTTCCATGAGACCTCATAATCCAGATGCCCCGGGCAGCACCCAGCCCTTTGAGAACCACACTGCAGTCCTCTTGGCCCAGGATTCCCATCCTTCCTATAGCCCAGCCTTGCTTGGGAGAAGTGCTTCAACTCCTTGCCCTGATTTCCCACGCCACAGTGATTGTCACCCCAACAGCCACCTGTCCTCATTGTGTGGCTGCTCTCACTTGAAAGAGGAGCTCCAACTCCTTTTTCTTGCCCTCATGGCTCTAACACAAAGATTGATTTAATAAACCAGGTAGGACAGATCGAGATCTCTCTGACCCACAGGCTTCAGTTGTGTGTACAACATAGACCCGACTCATTTCACTTGCTCACTTTCTTCATCACCACTGCTGCCAGTGGTATTACTCTGCCCCAGAAGGAATGTTGGCAGCATGGGAAGCGCAGGCACCGCTCATAGAGCATGCTGCAGTCCCCAGGGAGGAGGAGGCACAATGCAAAACTTAACCCTCTGTCTGAATGGGTGACTCAGTGATGGAAATGGACTTGGGTCGCAAAGGAAGTGCCAACCAGAATGAGAAAGGATATTGTTCAGGAACATTTTTAAAACTTGCAAAATAATTAAAGGCAGGGAAGAATTCTTACAGTGGTGTTAAAATTCATTACCCTCTCTTACTTGCATGCTTACCACTTACATTTCATGCTTACCAGACAGACCTTCAGATCTACCACATAAAAATGTTCAGGGCAGCCTAATTGCTTTTTGCCTTCTTGCACAAAGCTAGGGCACTCCAGAAGCATGGTTAACAGGCATTTTCACACCTAGTCCAAATTAGCAAAACTATACATAGGTGTTTGTGCATAGGGAGGGGAATCCATATTCCTATCCCTCTATGGGAGCTAGATTTTCAGAAACAGTGGTCTGAACACACCTCAGTTCAGCCATGAAGGAGTTAAGTGAGAAACTATTTTATTTTAGGAGGGAGCCAAGTGTATGACTCAGTTGTATTACAGAATCCCCCTTTTCACTTCCAGCGTGGTCCAGGCATTCAAGCCAAGCACTCCCGCCAGCTGGTAATGATCAAGGCTCAAAGCTCTGAAACCAGGATAATTATTGAAAGTACTTGTTTTGGCCAGGACAAATCTTGCTAAAAGGCTATTCCTTCCCCTTGCAGAAACCACTTCCCTTCCCTTCCAGCTCTGAGGCTCCTGTAGCATGGGCTTGCCACACTTACTCTACCACAAGACTGCATCCCGGCCAGGAGCAAAGGGTCTTGCTTGCAGATCCTACAGGTTTAACTCATCAATGCCTTTACACTAGACAAAATAGTTTGTCCTTAGAGGACAGGATTGGCTGGCCCTTTCTTTCTAGCTGTGTTCTCACTGAACAGCAGATAGACTTGACATCGTACTGCAAGGCAGAGGATTGGGGTCTAGAGAAAGACAAGGTGGGCACTAGGCATGTGGCTGCAAAAGACCTGACCTGCTGCACTCATATGAGGGTAACCTACTGCACCCTGAAGACTAATAGTAGGGTATTCAGAGTAGCCAGGATCTCTCCTAAAATTTTATAAAATACATCTTATTTTTCAGCCTCCTTGGTGCTCCTATTGACGGGCATTGCAGCTGATGTGGACTGGACAATGCTGTGGTTGCCTTCCCACCTATGAACATAAATGTCTAGCTCTGCAGAGAAACGTTGCCAATACAAGGAGAATTTTATACACCTTTTTCCTGTAACCCAGGAGAGGCACAGTCAAGCTGCGATGACCTCTCTTGTTTTCCCACCAGTGTATAGCCCTGAGGGCACAGGCAGAAGGCCCTGGCAAGACTCAGATGACTATCAAATGCAGAACAGCAAAACAAAACAAACAGTTTTGTCCACTTTTTGCATTAAACATGAGATAAGCATGTCATACCTCTTTTTGAAAGGCCTTTGGGACCAGCCATACATGGTCTGCAGCAGGTGAGCTGCCTTCCCAAAGCCCTTCCCATTCCCACACGAGTCTACTGCAGTTTTGCTCTGGATTCAGAGTGGTAGGGCACAGAGCCACCGGGACCACATAATATTCTGCCTCGCATTAGCAGCATTCAAAGTGAAGCTACACTGGTAAAAATGAAAAAAACAAAATGCAATTTCTCCAAGTTTGATTGTGATTAATCAGGGTAAATAACTGTTCAGGGAAGTCACAGGTTTTTCCTCTCCAGATGTTTCTGGACAGGGCTGAATATCTTTCTGGAGTTGGTGCTTTCACCAAAATACAAATTAATGTGCATTTACAGCAGTGTTTGGCTGAAACAAAATTATTGAAGAACAGAAGGCTGCACATTCCTTTCTAGTCTTTATCCCTCCCTTTTATCCAATGGTCAAACAGTTTCTCTATTTTCACCTAACAGTTGTAAGCTCCATCAGGCTAAATGTAGAACAACCATGTTTTTTTCTTAATTATACTTACATAAAGCTCTGATTTTGACTCTGTTTTGCTGCAACATGACTGGGATCGGAATCCGAACAGTAACACCTGAACATGGTGCCTTTCAGCTAGGGGGTTAATCTTGTGTGAATATACACCAGAGATTGTTCCCCCCACTCAAAAACTCAGTGTACATGGAGTGAATTTAGTCTCTCAAAAAAATCCTGATGGAGGTAGATGCTGTCTCGTGTGAGTGAATGAATCCACTGCACTGATGCACAGCTTTTTGTAAGCACATAAAGTATAACAAATATATTATTCTTCCCGTAGATTTCTACCTAGGCACAAGCACTGAATAAATATATTTTTAAAAAAAAAAAAAAAAAAAGTTTTTAAGCAGCAGTCACTGGAAAAAGTGAAATCACATAGAAGTGGGTGCTACCACAGCTGCAAAGGAGCTGGGGGCAAGGCCACGGACAGCATCCTCCAGTGATATCAGACAACCAACATCACATGTAAAGAGCAACCTGGGGTAGCTGCAAAGTCCTTCCAGGCTCTACCACTGATCACTGTGTGACCTTAATCAAATCATTTAATCTTCCTCCTCTATAGAGTAGGGAAAAGCATCATTCTCCATTTGAAGGGATCCTGATCTCTTCTCCAAAGCACTCCAAGATCCACAGAGGAAAATAGCAGCTGGCTATTAGCACAACTTAAGAAAAAAGCAATCTTTTGTAGCAAAAAAAAAAAAAAAAAAAAAAATCTGCAGCATATCCAGGGAAATGCAATGGTCATACAATGGCAGAAATCTAGTTCAGGTAACTCAGCAGTCACCAAAGTGAGCCTGGCAGTCACCATTTGCAATAAAATCAGCTGAAGGGCAAATGTCACATTCAGAGGATATTTCCAGCAATGTGCAGTGATTTCATTGTGCTAGTTTTATTCTCTCTTGCTTTTTCTTCTACAGCATCACTCCTTAGTTGCTTAACAGGGACAAGGCAGAGATGAGAGAAACTCGGCAGGTCAGTGGAAGTCTCCTTCTGGATTCCCCTGTTCTCCCCTAACCAGCTAACTACAAATAACTGACAGCACCCAGTGCTGAACAGGAGAAACTAAGTGATACTGGTTGCAACTGGTAAGGCCAGAAACGGGTACAAGATCAGCAAAAAGGTATATTTTCCCAATAGGACGCGAGCTTAGAAAAAAGGTACATCTCCACACCAAATATTGTATGACCATGAGTCAAACTCCGTGCCCATAAATAGTGCTGCAGCCTAGAGCCCATGGGCTGCATGACGGTGAATCTCCCCTTGAGTTGGGACACCTCTCCAGGCTACTCTCTGGGAGTTAAGAGAACCTCTGATAAGAAACCGTTGAAGAGGTAAGAAACCAAGACTTGAGCAATAACAAATGTTAAAAAGATTCACTTGCTATCACTACACTGTATCACCATTTTCAATAACTTTGTTTGTAATAAACCCAGAGTTAATATCCCCCCCACATGACAATTTGGTGTAATCAGCAGGATGATGGCTAATGACCTCATAGCAATGTACTTACGGAGGCCCAAAGTGGAGGAATCCCCCAAGCTCTCACCCGAATAGGTTCACAGTCATTAATATGATTTGGGAAGGCGGCCAGACTTAGCTAGGGGTAAAAGCAAGGACGGTCCAAAATGATCTGCAGGCCCCCAAACAGTGATGTCTGCTACTGCAGGTGGAAAGTGATTGCATCAAAGAACAATCGAAGGTCGGAGAAGATAAAAGGAGGACAGCAGAAGAGAAGTTGGAGACAATGCTGGTGAGGCAGTCTAAAACTTTTGACCCTGTCAAAGTACTCCAAGTGCTGACCGACCCAGAAACTTGGGATGGGGATATCTCATTTGATCCAGATAATGATCAACTCCTCCTCTCCCCCTGCGGAGAACAGAGTAGGAGACAGAGTAGGAAAAGTGGACAAAAAGAATAAAGAAATTGTGAGGAGATAGGATGTTGGACATGATGGAGGCAGGATTCTGGGGACTAGGAGTTTTCCTCATGGAAGATCCTCCTGATAACCCTGCTCTGCTGGAGAATCACCTTCATCTCTGACTTCCCAAGCTGCCTTTTGATCAGCAGGAATCAATCCTCGTGAGTTAGGGGAGCCATTAGTGATCCCCGTCCACACATCAATGGGATTGACTGAAGCAGTAAATCAGGCTGCCTGTCTACAAGTGATTGGGGGAACAAGGACAGCTAGGCCACTCACCTGTATCGTACCCAGTGGACCTGGTGTACCTAAAGCCATTGATAAGATTAGAAGATCACCACATACCTTGAAGGCATACTTAATTTGACGGTGGGAGGGAATAGAGCACATCCAACAACATAACAGGGCATTCCAGCAGCCTCAGCAGCAGCAGCAACCCCCTCCTCACATACCCATGTGGGCTGACCTCTTACACCAAGTGGTCACCCATAGACAGGAAATGCGATGGAATGAGCTCCAATCCTGGAGG
The DNA here is from genome assembly GCF_028389875.1 of Rhea pennata. NCBI lineage: Eukaryota > Metazoa > Chordata > Aves > Rheiformes > Rheidae > Rhea > Rhea pennata. The sequence goes on from NC_084663.1 coordinate 213,055,450, forward strand.
CTGGAGGTTGCCAGACAAGGAAAGTGGTCAGAACTGCAGTCATGGGGGAAGCCCACCTTGCAGGCAGAAAGGGAAAGAAGAAATCAGCTATAGCACACAGCACTGCAGTTAGGTATAGCTAGAGCTGCTCTACTTGGGCAGAGGTCAGGGACAATTGCTAACCTAACAGATGCCTTTCAGCGTGTGTCCCCTGCAGGGCAGGAAACAAGATCAGATAAAGATGAAAGGGAATAGGAGGAGATTACTCCCACAACACCTCCACGTACAAATAACCCTTTCTCCCATCTCTGGAAGGAGATAAAGACTGTAGAAGCAAAAAAAATAGTGGATCCCAGACAGGTATTGGGCATCCCCATCCGGAGAATAGAGGGTTTCGAGTAGTACCACGTGGAAGGACCCCACATCTACCTTCTGTTAAGGACTTACCAAATCCCAACCAAATTCCTTATTGACACAGGGGCTCAGATGTCCACCCTCACAAAGGTGGCAGCAAAGAAGGCAGGGGTCACCTTGGGGAGGCACTGAGTCTGAGAATTCAGACACACCGGTGAAAGTGAGGTGTGCGTGGAAGTGAGGTGTGCCTGGTAGCGAGAAGAGAGCAACTCTGTACCAGCTGACTGTCACTGAGGGCAGGGACAATGTCTTGGGATTTGATGTATTGAATGCCAGACAATAGTTACTCCCAAATGGTAGTACCTGGGCATTTGGTAGACCCCAGCAGATAGGCTGGGAAGAGGACTCAGGACTGGCAGCAGGTCCAGGGGACAGCGGAATCCCAACCTGTATTTACATGGTGGTCAAACCTCATACCATTCCATCAAAGGGAATGGACCTTCCCCTCCAAATGGATTAGAGAGTTAGACACACACAGATAGGTGCTATATTAATGGAGCCTGAGGAGCAGCAAGAAAAGGAATGCTATAGGATAAGGTAGTGCGCTTCATGGAAGACTAGGGCACATCGGCAAGGAAGTAGTCTTTTTCTCCGCCCAGAGTCAAGGTTGACCACTGTCATGAAAAATCTGTGAACAATTACGAAATGTCCACAATGTAGATTAAGTTTGAAAGCAGGAAGTGCAGCTCTCCAACCAGTGCTTCACTTAAAAATGGGGAAGTCCTTGTGGTCCACCTGGCAAATTGATTACCTGGGGTCCTTACCTTGTACAGCCATGGGGTAGAAACACATCCTAACCTGAGTAAAAGTCACCTCTGGCTTACTAAAGCTAAACTCATGCTCCTCTGCAAATAGAGAAAATAGTGAAGGGGCTTTTGGGATGGTTCTCAAGCTTATCAGCACCTGAGAACATTCAAACTGACAACCATAGTCATTTTATTGCCACAATAGTGAACAACTTGGCAAAGGATCAACGGATACAGAGGACACTCCATACACCTTATTACCCACAGTCCAACGGTCTGTTCAAATGTGTATTGGAAGCACATCAATCAAATTGGGGAAAATGGTTATGGGAAACAGTTTACAATTTGAATAACAGGCAGGGACATTACAGGAGCCTGGTAACACGAGCCTTCATGCCCACAACCATCACCTCCCAAGGCATACCCCACAGCCAAGATAACCTGCTATGGTCAAACTTCCACATATAGGCACTATACCCATGATGTTTAGTTAACCTCAAAGCCCTCTCACTTGGAAGGCCTTGGATGATGGGGGAGAAAACCACTGTATCAGCTCAAAATGGATATATCCTAGTCATTAAGAGGTAACTGGATGCACCCTGCCAAGATGCACTATCTTTATTTTCACAGGATCAGTGAGCAAAGCTTGAAATTACGAATCCTACTGGCAGGACTGAAACTGGTAGTACTTCTTATTATTTTCCCAGATTGCTAACCCTTAACTGAGGAAGTACTACCCTGAAAAAAGTCAAATTCTTCCTGAGGGAATCCTATGTAAAATGAATTCATTCCAAATGATAAGGATAGTAGGAGGAATGATAACCCTAGTATTTGTTACTGATGGTATGGGAGCACTCCCACAAAATGAGGGATTAGAATCTAATGTAATCCTAAAACAAATACAACTCTGTAAAACAAATACAACTCTTCGATCGCCTTATTAATACCCCCTCAAGCTTGTTTAAATGACCTGGAACCGACCAAGGGGAACCCACTGCTCTTCCACCTCTACTTCCCACATTTAGAGGAAGACTTAAATAATACTTGGGCTAAATTAAGGTCATTTGCCCTCCGACTGGAAGCCAGGGACCCACTGTGGCACAATCACAGCTGGTCCTTTAGGGCCTAAAAGGTAAAACCTGCACTGATCAAAGTGTATCCTGATGGTACTACTGTACGGGGAAGGAAGACCACCATCCCATGCACTACCCTCCCTTGTGCTCTTGATCAGTGGAGCCAAGAAGATCATTCAATGAAATGGGAGTGGTTGGAATAACTTGCTCCATGGTGTGCGATACGCTCCAAAGTCAAGGGACATGAGTGTCCGACGTACTGTCAGGATAGAACTCGGCAGACACCAGGAGAAAGAAAACAGACTAAATTCTCCCTTTGCCCCAAATCATGTCAGTGGGGAGGAAGAGGATCATTATGGGGATGGGCTTGGAGACGACCCAAACACTCTTGCAACCCCACTCCCAAAAATCCTGAAGGGAAGATGCACACTCCCATTGCCCTGTAATAAATTAGTCCCTCCACTCACGACCTCTCCCCTTCCACAGCGTGCACTAATGCAAGGTTGTCTGTGTGCCAACAACTCAGCACTTAATTTCACTGAGAAACTCTTTAAGGATTATTTTTATCCTGCAGATGGGAGAAGGACCTTTGTAGCCAAATGCAAAAAGGCAACTGTGCCAGCCCTAAGGGGAATGGTTTGGGCATGCTCGGATTGCACGCTATACACCCTCCTCCCAACTATGCTTTTGGGGGTACAATGCTCATTAGTTTGCAATCCCATTGCTTTGTCCTATTACGCAGGCCTCCCTTTCTCTCGAAAGTGGGGATGAGTTAAAAGGTCAACTCTACGGTGAGACCTAGCACATGGAAAAAACGTTCAGCAAAATAAAATCATTGCCCACCAACAGGGGAAAACTGGGTCTCACAGAGTCCAGCCTGGCAAAAGGGCAAACACAGAGGGGTTGTGTATTCCCAAAGCAGGAAATGACCTTTCAGGCATCATGAGATGAGGCTGGGCAGGTGGAAAAGCAATTCCCGCCTGGCCAAGAAGGAACAGAAAACAAGGCAGTGCCAGGCACTAGAAGGAGGATACAGGCTGGAGCCAGCAAGGAGCTGGCAGCTTGATGCCTCCACCACCACCATGTTAACTAGCACCTTTTACTCACTAACTGACCCCCAAAAGCCTCTCCTTAAGAAAAGATCTACTAGCTTGCATGGAGATGCTGCACTTAGATCTGCTTTAAATTTCCAGCTAGAATGGGTTTTGACTGAGAATGCTGGGGTTAAAGGGAGAGTCTTTCCCAGTGCCTGCATGCTCATTTCCTGAAGGATCTAGGCAGGGTGTGAATGCCAGGAGCTCCCTTTCACTTGGATAACCCACTCCTAGGACTGCCTTTGGCCTCGGGACTTCCTCATTCCTTTCAAGGATGACTCACTGTTTGCAAATAATTAATTTTGGAGCTGCAGGACCAGAGGGCAGCCCTATTGCGGTCAACACCCAAATAATCCCATGTTGGCAGCAGTGCAGTTTGCGGTAAGTTATAGACACACACGTTGCTTGGCAGCAGAGCCAGCTCTCACAGCCTGTGCTTGAGTGTGCCATGGGGCTCACATTTCACCCTCCAGCCAGGTCTTCCCTTGGAGAAGCAGGACTCCATCCACCCATGCCCATCCCCTTCACTCTGGCTAATGTGAGGCCTTAGTCCTTTACAGCATGCATATCACAGAAGCTACTTGGGTTCCCGGGGAGCTACTGTCAATACCATGCAGGCAAGCTCTGCCTAGCATGAGTAGTTGCACACAAAATGTATTTGTGCCATGCTTGCAATGCCATCCAAACCAACCCTTTTGCTCATCACAGACATGAAAGTCAGAGAGGAGAAATTACACCTGTCTGAGGACATCCACAGGCAGGAGTTACAGCTCCAAGCAGAATCAGCAGCATTCCTCCACCAGGCTGGCAAATGCAAGAGGCTGGAGACGTGCAAGACTAGCAGGAGCAGAGGTGAAAGAAAAGGTAATGGAGATGGCAGGAGGACAGACCCTGCCCAGAAGCTGCAGGAAGGGGGAGGCTAATGTGACTCGAGGCTGCCAGCCTCGGCCAAGGGAAGCATGGAGGAGCAGAAGGTATTCACCACTGTGGGTCTAGCTCAGCCCATCCCACCCACAGTTCAGGGAGAACAGAGAAGCTCAGTGTAGGGTACCCCTTAGTCTATACACACACACACACGCACACTCTCAAACATAGAGCCAGCCTTATCATGGCAGACACTCATTACATTAGGGTTGCATCCAGGCCAGGGCAAGGTTAAACATGCCTGGAGATCAGAGGAGGTTGCCAGACAAGCACTGATATGTGAACTTTGCCAATGCCCAGCCCCCTCCCAGCCCTTTGATATATCCATGGCTTTTCTAGCCTTCCATGCCCCAGCACCCTCACTGTGACTCATGCCTAACCGGTTAATCATTACAAGGAGCAGCACAGAGTGCCACGGATAGCAAGGCAGTAAAAGGTCACATCTGAGTTAGCTTATGAGTTCTGTGGCTTCCTAATAAAGCCCTGCTCATGGCAGGAAGCTCTTTGGGGCTCCCAGGTTTATATACTGTGGCCTGAACCTAGGGTACCGCTCTGTCATGCGATGGAATAGTACAGGGACATGGACCAGGTCTTGCTTATGAAGGCTTATGTTAAAACATGACACTGCTCAAACAGCAAGTTTTCAGGCATCAGAGAAATACAGCCTAGGAAGAGCAGAGACTATCGAACACGCAGAATTAAGCCATCTCCATCTAAAGTCACTTAGTCAGCCTTGTTTTGAGAGAGTGCAAACAGAGGTCACCCTGACACAGGCATCGCTTTGAGCACAGGCTTGCCACACCTTGAGCTTACACGTAACACCCAGGGCTTCGACACCTGTTTCAGCATCTATTTTGCTCACCTCTGGTAACAAAAGGATGTTATCTTTGCAGGAGTGGACTGAACGCCTATTTCTATTATTTATTCAGGACTTCTAATTGAATGTCTGGACCAACTTCTTTTAAATCCAGTCACGTTGACTCCAGTGGAAGCCTTACACAAAAACAATAGGCACTCACATTGTTTTCTTGCCAGCCGGGCAAAAACACTGTGGTCTAAACACAGACCTGTGCCTCTGTTATGTTGATAAAGGGAAGGACAGAAGGGTAACATAGCATTGCCTCAGTTATCCTAGACGGCATTTTGCCTGAGCATTACGGATCACAGAGGTGCTTAGTTAAGAGGTTTGGGTAACTGGATAATTCATTCAGAAAATTCATCATTAGCACAGATAAAATGCTGCACATCCCCATGCAAATGTTACGCCTTCATTTGCTTCTGCAGCCTCTGGGATAATTAAAGTAATTGAACATCAAGAGATGCAGAGTCACACATCTGAGAAGTGGAAAAGATAATGGGGCTGCGGGTTAGTCTGTAGGAGACTGAATCAAGGCGATTGGCTCCTACAAAATTATACCTCTTAATTAGCTCTGCTGTTGGTCCCTTCCACCTCCCTTTGGAAGGGCTGATCCAAAACATCCCTCTGTCAAGCTTTAGCCTAAATCAAGGTCTCTTACAACACCAGCATCATCCCTGGCCCATAAGACTTTTCTCTCTCCCTCATCTTTAACCTTGATGTAGGCAGAGCCAGCAACTGTGTCCTCTTGAAGGCAAGGAGACACAACCAAGTCCTTCTGGTGCCTTCTTGAAAGACCAGCTAACGTCTCCTGGTCATGCCAGTACTGTGGCCTTTTACATGCTTCAGTTCAAATTAAGCAGAGGCTCAGAACAGCACCACAATTTCAGATGAAGAGGTCACTACACTGCCTCTGATTTTGTGCTCTGGACCCCAGATTTTGCTCCACTCAGACCTTTGCTTAGACCTGAAAGAGGAGCCTCTTTCAGGTAGACTGGACCACTCAAAATTTGTGAGATTTATAAGAAATCAGAGCAGAGCTCAGCCTACTGAGCTAGTAGTTTCAAATGCACATCTAAGCTCCGAGAAAGCTCCTGTGCTGCCTGAGGAAGGGAAAACACATTTGTGACAGATCTGGTGACGTGCCTGGCTGAAAGACACTTCTTCCTGGCACCTTGGTGCTGACCCACAGGAAGACTTTGCTCTTTGCTAACCTCTCCTTGCTGCTCCAGAGCTCTGCACTCTTGACAGACAACTCTTTCCCTCTTGCTGGCAGATCAAGAAACTAAGAAGCAAAAAGTTATTTTAAAGAGACCTGTTCCCAAGGAGCCCTGCTCCTTGTGTTGCATCTCCAAACTGACATTTGGAGATGAAACCCCTCTAAAATCCCTTCTCCTCTGAAGGTATTCACCATCCTCTGCCACTTATCCCCCTGGGGCTGTCTCTAACGAGCATCCTTCAGAAGTGGGGATTATAGAAGCATCATTAGGAGAAACCCTACACAGACAGGATAAAAGAAGCAGCCATCTGCCCAGGTCAAAGGACTTCTTCCAAAGAAGAGTTTCTCTTATTTTGAAGACCTCTGCTGCTCCACAGCAGCCCAGCACAGCCAGCACTTGCTCTTGCCACTGTGTCGGGCAACAGGATCTGCCACCTCTGCTTTCACTGCAGTGAATAATTATGTCACTGTGTGTCTGAAAACTCTGCTCAAAGCCTGAGTAGGCTTGAGCATGTGTGACAGGTACTGTGGGGCACCAGCCCACCTGCAGGAGATGGCTCAGGGCATGTTCCTCTCATGTGGTTAACTGCAACCAGGGAGAGCATGGGCTACGTGTAGGGCAGAACTGGAGCATAGCAGCTCCATGATGGGAATAAGTCTCTGCCTTCTCTTCAAAGAGCCAGTAGGTAAAAGCCTTGCACATGCTGCTGGACAGTCTTCCAGGACTTCTCTGAGGCGCTTCAGGAAAATCACATTCCCTCCAACACTGAAAACTCAGGGATAACACAGACACGGACAGGGCCATAAAAGGAGGGTCTGGGGGAAAAGTGCCTCTGTGCTTGGCTACCCTGAATGTCCACCACTGAAAACGGGCTGGTATTCACTCTGGGCAGCACAAAACCAAGAACTTCTCAATGAACAAACCTCCCCCAGCTCCCTCTAAAAGGTACTATAAGACTCTTTATTCTGTTGGAAGTCCTTGCTTTATATCTCTTTAGATAACCTCCAAGCTTGCAGCAGCCCTTACAGCAGCGAGTCACAAGGATCCCTCGAGACATACCCTGTGACACAGGGAAGAGTTCCACTTCCCCGCACGAGACAGGAGTCTGCTGTCTGCTGTCGCAGCCTCTGCCACAGGCACTGGTCCTGCTGACAGCCACATCTTAGGCACTCGCAATAAAACATTGCCCTCCTCACTTCTGTGCAAAGACCTGCCGTGCTGCCAAAGGTCGTGCGAGCAGCCGACAAACACAGCGCTAATCCAAGACCCACGCAACGGCAGGTCACCCGGCTTCCTGCAAAATGAGAGTTTGCTGCTGCATCTTTTCTCCATGCAAGACTTCCCTTCACTTGGCAGAGAAATTGCCTCCTTTAATCATTCCCAAGCTGCTCTGTCGCTACCCCGAAGCAATGCTTAATACTTATATATCCTCGGATAACTGGTAGGACCAGCTCTGCAAGGCAACCCTGCTCTTGGAGCAGCAGGCATGTAAGTGTTTTATAGGAAGCTCTCGCTTACTAGGGTGTGGCTTGCCAGAAAAAAATAAAAAGGAAAAAACCCTCAGCAACAAACAAGCATGCTTCCTTCTTCTCTGTGAAAGGGCTGGGGGAAATGGCAGAACAGCTCAAAAATTGGCCTGGGAAAGGTTGGAGTCACCCAGGCTGATCAGAGCCATCTGCATCCCACATCAACAAGCTGGAGAACCTCAAACAAATGGAAACGTAAGGTAAGCCAGGACAAAGGCCTTGTATTCACTGACAGAGCAGATATGTTTTCTCATCTGGAGGATTTGCCATGTGAATTCTCTGGAGGTAAAAAATAAAAAGGCAGTAACAACAACAAAAACACAGTGGAGGAAAGCTATGTGCTTGCCCTTTTCATCCTATGGTTAGAGAAAGGTGCCTTCCATTGTATCTTAATTCTGTGCAACGTGATGGCATATGTCCCTTTTCTGGATGGTAAAAAGGAAGCCTTACACTAGGCTGCCACAGTCATATTTGATTAATTATTGCCAGCCCTCAGGATAAACCTCAGAGCAATAAAACACAGCTGCAACCTCCCTCATATAAAGTTGAGCTCCAACAAGGGAGATGATGTGCGCAATAATATGAGGAAGGCCCTACACAGCAGCGGCCAGGAGGCATCTCCCAAGCGTCATTTCAGAGCCACTCAGGAGACTTCACAGCCTCCCAGTTCAGAGCAGAGTTGAGTTTGCTGGGATGCTTTACAGTCCCTTATCTCTCTTAATCTACTTGTATTGCCTCACAGGTGATCTTTACATTTCCTGGGCTTATAAAAAGTTAAGACTCACACAAGGAAAAACCCTGTAGTGTTCACCAACCCCCGCAGTATCGATGCAAACTGAGAGCCTTAACTGTGCACTCCTGGCTTCTCTGCTTAATGGGTTGTCACAAGTGCGCAGGGACACTGCCAACTCAAAGGGAAGGTTTCCCCAGGGCCATATGCTGGACAGTATCAGTATGCTGCCAGACACAGTGAAGAAACAGTGTGAAAGGTTCACAATGGGCTGAAATCACAGGTTACAACAGAGCAAAAATGCTGCTGGAGATGGAGACGGACAAGAGCTGGCCATCTCCGCACAAGGACAGGGAACGCATCCTAGTTTTGGAGAATACTTTAAGGTAAAACAAGTCAAAGCATTACTGAATTGGGACATGCTCCCTAGAGTGCTTGAAAGCTGCCCATGGGATGTTTGAATAGGCTGGAGGTAAAAAGCCTGGTCCAGCCCCCTTTGAAGCACTAGAGCAGACCCAGAAGAGTCGGTTCTCTGACCTACATGTTGCATATCCTGAGAGCACACCACACGGCACTGCAGGGGGATCATCTGTCACATCTCCAGCACCAGGTAGTAGGATCCTCAGCACAGCCTCAGAGCACAACGATCCGCAATAGCGGCTGAAAATAATTTATCCTACAGAAAGGAAAAAGCTACCAAAGCTCTCCCTGACCGAGAGTGTGGAGGAGAAAGGATTTCATCCTTGAGAGGGTGAGATACTCAATGGCAACCATTCCTATTTCTGCCGTGACCTCAAGGAGTTATCCCTACCCTGAGGCACAACTGGTGTCTTCCCTATACAACAAGTCAGTTTAGTACAAGCATGCCAGCACCAAAAAGGCTCCATGCAGGTACAGCTCTGTGGTGCAAACTGAGCAGGGAAAGAGTTAACACTGTGGCTGAACACACGTCCAGACACTCAACCAGTGCAAATCAAAGCTGCCCCAATGAAGCCAGCGGGTCTGTGTCTGTTCTCTGTGGTGCCTAAGAGCAAGCCTGGCTCTTTATCCCTAGCTAATCAGCTGGAAGTGAATAGAGACGGAGTAATCACAGCAGTTCACTCCTCATGCATGACAGTTTACGGGGACATAGGCTGGGAAAGGAGCTGTATGGAGCACCATCAAAGCTGCAGCACAAACCAGGGCCACACAAGCCCTTCGCTGAGCCTGTGTGTGCCACGAGCAGCTTGTAAGAGTAGGTGAAGGCTCGGGCAATAAGATCTCAGAGTCTCCTTCTCTGGAGATATTCAAAGCCTGCCTGGATGTAACCCTGTCTAACATGCTCTAGTTGACCCTGCTTGAACAGGGAGGTTGGACAAGATGATCTCCAGAGGTCCCTTCCAACCTTACCGGTTCTATGATTCTATGATCTCAGTGAACAAATAGTATCTAAGCATGTCCCATGAGATCTCAGCATGAGCAAAGGATGACCAGACACCTTCCTATGGGACAAAATCCTCCTGCAGGTAGGTTTCATTGCCAGACATTTGGAGAGAAAGGAGTTGACGTCCCTAAAGACTAGTAAGGAGGAGGAAGGAGATGTGCCTGATCCCAGCCTCCAAGACACAGTCGCTTCCTTCATATTCCCCTCATATCAACCTACTGCTGCTGTTCCGCTTGGACTAAGTGTAAAAAGAAGGTCTTGGCAGCTCTGGGCTGGCCAAAGGTGTCTGGTAAACGAATACATAAGTGTGGATTAAGAGCATGCACCCATTCTTATCATCACCATACCCACGTACAAATGCAATCTAAATCTGCTTTTCGGATCAGATCCAAAGCCTTCTTAAAGCATTGATGCTTTATAATTAATCTATGCAGCAAGCAGGGAAGGGAGGGTTGGATTTTTTTTTTTTTTTTTTTTGAGGCATAATCGACAGCAGCATTTATCTAGGTGAGATAGCTGGATTTCATCCGCTTCATGCTGAGTCGAGTGCTGCATCAGGCAGATGAGACACCAGCCCTGCTCACAGAGCCCTTCCCAAAGGGGATACCAGGACAGGGTATCTGGACCAGAGTGTCGCAGCCTCCTGCCTCAACAAGTCCCACATCCTCCTTCCTATTACAATCAAGCTTCCCCTTAGAAGCGAGGTGATGGCCCCAAATTCACGCTCTCCTACCCTTCTCCTGCGGGATGCAGTTACAGAGCCTCTAGATAAGTCTTCCAGGCTAAACTGGCCCAGGATTCATTCACACCCCTTTGTCCCTGCGCCAACGCTGTCCTCCAGTTTAAAGAGCTCTTCTGTCTCCCTGCTCTTCACCCCTCCGATGTATTTATAGGCAGCAATCATATCCCCTCTCTGCCTTTGTTTCGCTGGGCTTTTATAGCCTCCTGTATAATAGGCTCTCCATCCCTCCGAACCTCCTCCGAGCCCTTTTTCTCCGCACCTGTTTCAGATTGAGTTAATCCATCTTGAGCACCAGCGATGAGATCCAAGCAGCATGTGCCGGGGCCCCCATACAGCTGTGTTAACTCTTCCGTAGCCTCATCCCACAGTGTTTCACTCCCTTAGCCTCCTTTCCCCTTGCCTTTCTGCAGTTCCCCCGGAGGTGTCCTTGAAACCAAGCCAGCCCCGAACCCCAACCTCTGCCAACTCAAAGGGATTTGCTCGCAAAACAGAGTGTAAAGTCTAGCTCTGCTGCTCCCCCATATGACCTGACATTTCTACTGGGGGACACCACCTTGTACCTCTCATCTTCTGGTTCCCTCTACCTGGACATTTTTCCCTCTCAGCTTGGTCTCATAGGAGATTCTTGGCATGAAAAACAAGAACAAGCTCAGATTCTCCCTTAGAGACTTTAAGCTGTAGCCTCCCTTCAGCTGCTGCCCACATATTTCTACCTTTTTGGAGACCCAGCTGGGAAAGATCAGCAATATTCATTGCTGGCTGAAAGAGCTCCCTTGGGTGAGACAGCAGCCTGCCTTATCAGACACAGAAGAGCTCCATTTTTGGTTTCATTTTGAGGTGGGAAGGAGCTGTCTCAGGAACAAGCTGCCTGGTAGAGCCAGGGGTTTGCAGAAAGGTGGGAAGAGGCCAGCAGAGCCTTCAAGGCACTGAGCATGGATTTTGCTGGCCATAATGAGGCCCCCATCAGAACCATTTCTTGCAAGAATGAGCAAGGACACGGGTCTGCCAGCACAGAGCAGGGTTCAAGTCTCAGCTCTGCCATAAACTTTCTGATCACCTTGGTTGTGCCACTTTGCCTTTTTGTGTGTCCCTACTTTTACAACCAAGATTATTATTTCTGAGTGTCCGGAGTGTCCTTAGGACACACACATGACCAAGCAGCTTGATTTCTATTCTAACGGGTCCACATAAGCGCTACAAAGACATACAGGAAAGCCGCAGCCCTCAAGGGGTAACGTGGCATGGGAAGGGTTGGACTCGGAGCTCACTACTGTGAGGACTGGGCTGCCATGAAAAGTGCTCTGCAGTCAGTAGAGCAGATGTTCGCGAAGAGAAACCACCAGCTGGGAACACAGGTGAGCCCAGAGGGGGTCAGAAGGCTGCAGCACGCTCTCCGGCAGCCACCGAGCTGCAGAGCTGCTGCTTAACTTCCTCTTTCTCAAATAACTTACCACTGGCGCCTGCCACACCACGCAGCTGAGAAGGGCTTGCTCCAGCAAGCCCTGCTGCTGCCTTCCTGAAGAACTGATTTTCCTTTCACTCATACTTTGTTCCTCCATTCTGCTGCCAACGGGAAAGTTTTTCCCAAACAATTCTGGCAAACTGTCAATTCTGACAAATGTGAGCCTCGGTTAATGACCATGCTAAGCAAGCCAGCTCCTATCTGTGCAGAGCCACCAGCACGTATTATTTGTACACATGTGCTGCAGGATGAATTTAGAGCTCATGTCCTGCTTGCAGGTGGTGGAGGGTCGCTCCTACTAAGAGCATCCAAGAGTCCTTCTTGGGCATTACGGCCTGGTTGCTGGAGCTTCAGGCCCTCTGAGTACAGGAATTACATTTAATGAGTAGTAGGAAGTCCCTGGGGAGGGGGGAAATAGGAGAGTGCATTGCAGCTCCTGGGATCAGGCTTCTCCAACTGTGCCCAGCTCTGCTGCTTTTCACCCTCCCTGTTTCTCGCTGGCCCTGGGGCAGTTCCCAACAGGTGACACCTGCTCTCCACCAGCATCTGTGAGCTTTTCCCTCCCCAGAGTGCTCCTGCCAATGCATGGATGGTGCCCGTGGGGTGCCCGCTCCCCACATCAGCCCTAGGCCACGCGCACCAGCGTAAAGAGCGCAGGGTGGGAGAGGGGAGCTGCGGCGACTCTGCCCTGCCCACGTTCCCATATAACGCCAGCTCAGCGCTCCGGTGCACCAGGCTGAGCCCAAGTGGGGAAAACCGTCCCCCGGCCCTGCTGGAGTCGAGCCCCTAAGCCAGGGAGGAAAGGCAGGCGTGGGAAAGGCTGCAGCACCGTGCATCGCAGTCACACAGATGCAGCAAGAAAAGCAGCTGGCGAATTTAACCGGATCCCCCTCCACCCTCCTGCCTCCCTCGCTGCCCTGCTTTTATCTCCATTTGCCATGTATGCTTGCTTCCCCCTGCCAAGCTCTGAGCTACCCCGGTATCCGGGCGGTGATGTTACAGGTAATAAATCCAAGCACTGCATTCGGGTGGATCTGCAGGAGCCAGCGAGCAGCCTGAGCTCACCTAACAGCTGCCGGAGCCAGGGGAGGTGAGAGAAGAGGAATCCTTTAGCCAGAGCTCCCTGGGCACCTCTGATGGGATGCTCTCCAGGAGGAAACGCCAGCTTGCAAGCCTGGCTCAGGGCAGGAAAAAAAGGGAAAAAGAGATGGTGCCTCCCTCTGCTGCGGTACGGGAAATCCAGATTTATATTGCTTTTTGGAAACCCAAAGAGACATTGGTGGGGTTTTATTGCGTCCCAGCAACTGCCTGGACTATCTGGGTGGCAGGATCTCCCTCTCTTTGACTTTCCATAGGACTCTCTGAAAGATCTTGGGTTTGTCTCAGAAACATGGAACAAAGAACAATACCAAAACCTCAGAATTTTTCCTGATGCAGAAATCTTGCGCTCCAGCCAACACCAGTCTCATGAGGCCTCGCTGCTCAAAGTTTCTGTCTAGCTTGGCTCCACAAGCGGTAACAGCCTGGACTCAAAGCAATCGCTTAACCGGTCGGGGCCTAACTTCAGGATGCCCAGAGCATCGGCATGTGTCGCCAATCACCCCGGGAGTTGCAGCATCTCCAAAAACTAGACCTCAGGCTAGCGCTAGTTAAGCAGCCAAGGGCAGCGACACGCTCCACGGCAAAGCGGCGCAGGAGGAGGAGGCAGGTGCCTGCATTTGGCTTTTTTCTTTTCTTTTATTAACTAAAAAAAAAAAAAAAAAATCCCTCCCAGCCCCAAGCGCATCCTGTAGCGCCGCTGCCCCAGAGCCACAGGTGCCCCGAGCCGCCCCCGCGGGGGAGGCTCTGCCCCGGGCCGGGCGCGGAGCTGCCCGCGGTGCCCCGGCCCCGGCGGGGGGCGCAGCCGGGCCGGGCTCGTCTTACCTGCCCGCCGGAGCCGGAGCCGGTGCCGGTGCTGGTGCCGGTGCCGCCGCTCCGGGCGCGCCGCTGCCCGCAGCGCTTCGCCTCCCCAAGCGCCGCCCCGACGGGGCGGGCAGCGGCCGCCGCCGCGCCTGCGCTGGGGCCGCGGCTCCGGCGCCGGGACCGGGACCGGGACCGGGACCAACACCGCCACCACCGACCGGGGTCGGCACCAACAGCCAGCGCCGGCGCCCGGCACCAGAACCGGCACCGCCTGGCACTGGTTCTGCACCAGGAACTGGCACTGGTCCGGCACCACCTGGCACTGGTCCAGCACCAGGAACTGGCACCAGCACTGGGACTGGCACTGCCTATTACTGATCTGGGACCAGACATGGGGACCAGCATCACCTGTCACTGGTCTGGGAGCAGGAGCTGGCCCTGGGACAGGGAACTGGGACCAATGCCACCCAGGTATCAGGATCTAGGACTGCATAGGACATGGGACCGACACCAGTGGAACTATGAACTGGGACTGCCCAGGCACTGGTACCAGCACCAGCACCTGCGCACCAGGAGCTAGGACCAGCACTTAGACCATCACTGAGACTGGCAGCACTCTGGCACCAGGAACTGGGACTAGGACCAGCTGGGAACTGGGATCTGCTCTACCTGGAAACTGGCACCAGGATCAGCACTGGGACTGAGCCAACTGTGACACTGTGCATGGGCACCAGCTGGGAGCTCCACACCAGGGCCACTCAGGCTCCTGCACTGCACCTGGGCACACTAGGGCATCATGCACAGAGGGAGCAGGGGACAGTAGAAGGGGGGTGGGAGGGATGCAGGGTTTGGGTGCAAAGGGTTCATCCCTCCATCAGGGGTGATGTGAGGCAGGACCGGCGTGGATAGAGGAGCTGCATTTTCCAGCCCAACGGACAAAGGTGGTTCCCCTGCTCTGTTTTGCAAGAGGGAAACTGAGGCACTGGGGAAGAGGTTCAAGGCCAGGCGAGTACTTGTCTCTCCTTCATGTTTCTGGGAGTGGACATGCAACAGGCATCACGGAGCTGGCGACAAGGCGCAGGTGGCCAGACTGGCTGTGCCTCACAGCAAAGCATGCACTCTCAGCTCGTAAACATACCCCCAAGAGGGGCAAAGCCAACCCAAATGGGGACATGACCCATCCTAAAGTATATCCCCCACCATGGGAAGGGGCTGGAGCAGTTTTATAAACCTGCTGTCACAGGTGGCTCCAATCTGCTGCTGCTCTATCGGTTGGTGTCAGCAGTCATTTGTCCCTCCTGTGAGCCATACTGCAGAGTTAAAACAGCAGAAAAGTAGCCTAAAAAAGGGAAAAGTGAGCAATTTTCTCCTGGTGTAGTGATCTGAAGCAGCTCCCTGCAGGCTCAGACCAGTGCCAAGGGGAGAGGACCAGCTTTTTGGCAGATACTACCTCAGTCTAGCCCAACCAAACTCAACACTTACGGGTTAGCAGCAGCTCCACCATACCCTTATTAGGCTAGGTGCTGTACAAAAGAGCCTGCTCTAAAAATAAAACCCAACTAGGAAATAGAGTGCTTGAGGAGACGGGAATGGACATTTATTCCTGCATTTGCAACAAAATTTTGGTGATAAGAAAGGAGGGCTGTGCCTGGAGCAGCTGAGGCCTGGCACAAGCTCTTGTTCCCACCGAGGTTTCCACCTGCTGCTGCACACAGGCTTGTGCAGTTCGTCTGCAGCCACTTCCTTATGTTTCTTACCATCTAAACCCTCCTGGACTTTCCGTATTAGATTTCAGCTTATGATAATTTTATTACTCATTTGATTCATGCAATGTTTGTATTGTGATTATTTTAGTTGATGTATTGGCTCAAAGCATAGGAAAGCTCCTGGAGTTGGGTCCTTGGAGCATTTTCTTTTTCCAGGACTAGTTCTTTGAGCTCCAGCTCATGTCTGGGGTTAGTATTTCTGCCTGTCCCTTTCCTTGCCCCCTCCAGCTCATCCGTTCCTTTACGACTACCCAAGTCTGCAGCTCCACAAACATTTTCTCTGGCAGAAAAAAGCCATTTTCAAGTATTTCCCTCCTCTTCATTGCTTTTGCCTCTGCCCTGCAGGCCTCTGGGCTGCAGGGATCTGACTGGGCTCAAAATTGGGTCAGTGACACGATCCAATTTTATGCACCTCTTTTCCCTCCACTTCTTCTCTTCACCAAATGCCACAACAAAAATCTCTCAGGGAAAAAAGAAAAAATCCTAAAATCCATGATGATTTCTCATCTGGGTCCAGACTCTGGCCATGTGTCCACTGAACCATCATACCCACTGGCAGGGAAAACTCCACCAGTAGAAAAGACGTTATCTCTGTCTCTAGAGGGTTTGTAAGGCAGAGGAGGACCCCTGCTTGCAGGATGGGGCTCCAACCCCAAGTCTCAAATCTTGTAATGGACCTAAAAACAGCTACCAGGCAGGGCAGGATGCTGCTGTTTCTCCCTAAGAGGGCAGGGAGAGCCACTGGCCCATTCTGGTTTGCAATGTGCTTAAATTAGGAGTAACTCCATCGATATTAATTAGTATCATCATCAATCCTTCCTCCCCACTGTGCAGACCCCTCCTGTGCATTAGCCACTGAGGGCTTCCTCCATTGGCAACAGGCATTTTTGGCATGTGGTTGGCCTCATCCTGGAGGCTCTTCCTCTCTGCATCTTCTTCCCCCGGGCACCCATGGACCCTGCAAGAATTCAAGCTACAAGGCTGGTGAAAGACAGGAATGAAGAAGCAGCAACAGACAAGGAGGTAGAGGGGGGAAAAGAAGAAAAAAGGAGCTCTCCCCAGAGACGAGTCAGCAGCAGGAGCCCTGCTTTTATGTTGTTAACGGTCTAGAAAGCTTTAGGGAGAAGCTCCTCTGTTGAATTAATGCAGCCAGCGGGTCCCTGCCTGATGTGGCATGTCCCTTCCCCCCTGCGGCAACGTGGAGCCCAAGCCCCCACTCTTGTTGCCGGCCCAAATATCAGTGATTAATGGCATCCCGTTTTCGATTTCAGCCTCAGCAAGGGAAGAATTCTGCAAATAGGATTTATAACGATGTTTCGATGTTCCTCAGTCACATGCAAACGAGGCTGCAGCGAGGGGAACTGTGAGCAAGGCTGTGCAAAGGGGAAGGAGAAAATACGGATGCTTTAAAACCATACCTCAGAAATGAAGTAGAAATAAGGGAAGGTAACGGTCAAGATGGAAGAGGCAAATTGCACCCAGGAAGTGCTTCAACAAATAAAAAGGAATTCATTATCCCACATAATTTCAAGGAGGAAAGAGAGGAAACGCTTGCAAGCGTGTGGCTGCTTCCCACATTCTCGTGGGTGGAGAGGGAACAACTTCCCATTGCCCCATCTCAGTGATAAGCCCAACGCTCTTGAGTCTTGCAGGTTGCTGTCTTCTCCTCCTCTCTGAAGACACTGAGACCTGAACTTGCTGCAGATCCTTTGGACTGTTTGTCCTGGTGGCGCATCATCACTTTAATTAAATGACGTTTTTCTGAATCTTTAATGTTCTTTGCCCCAGTTGCAGCCTCTGGAATATCAGTAATGTATTCTCCGTTCTCCTCTCCACATGATTGCAGCATCATCTCCTACTCACTTGATTTATTTAAGCAGGCCTTCAGATGCTCCAGTAATGGGAGTCATATACGTCCCTCTGCAGATATGTATTTATTTATTGCTGTTCATTTAAACTGCAGAGCCAGTTGGCAGGAGAGAGACAAGGCCGAGGTCATAAGGGTGCTAAATTATTCGCTGTCAAAAATAGCTGGTTGAGACGGTTAAACGAGAGGTCGTTCAAGGTCATATTCAATCACTGATGTGAGAAAAAGGGTGTTAATTATCTGTTTTATTTATGGGGGTCATTGCAACCAATGGACCAGCAGTTGCAAACAAGAAGGTAAACTACAGCAACTATTCTTGCTTTTTTTGGCAGCAGCGGCTTGTGGATGAGAAATCAAATTACTGTCCTTGAGCACGACGGAGAAGTTTAGTCTATTAAAACGCAGTGTTGTGATGAGCACTTAGATTCCTGCAGACCTCCGTGTAGCCAAATCTGGGGAATTCTCCCAGCAAAGCCAGGCTAATGGAGATTTTGCCCTTCCCTTGGTAGCCAGTCCAGCAGCTGAGTATCCTTTTTGTTAATATTTGTATTACAGTTCCTGCTTGAACTTCACTGATTTCACCATCCAGCTAGTAGATCTTGCAATGTCCTTTTCTCACAGTTTAGGAGTTCCTTAAGATTAGGTATTTTGCCCTGGAGCTCAGGGACCCTGGACCTGGGCTGACTTCCAAACCTCACCATGGACCTGCCTTGACATCATGGACTTGCCTGTGAATCACTGGACCCAATATTCGGCCATTTAGCATAACTAACAGCAAACAGTTGCTGTCATTTGAGAGCACCCAAGTGGAGAGAGCAGAAGGACTTTTCCAGTCTTCTCTATCATGCCCTGTGCTGACTGGTACCACTCATGTCGGAAAATCAGTAACTTTGGCAGATACATCCTGGAGACATTGGAGACAACAAATACAGATCCACACCTTATAGCTCCCAGCAGCACCTACTATAGGTGAAAAGCACTGCAATAATATAAACAATTCAATTCCTGAACACTATCAATGTCTGGTCAGAAGACACCTTTTCATACAAAGGTCCATATCATACGCACTCATCACTGGAAAGCTCATTTTTTCATATCCTTTCCAGGATATGGAATATCCTCCAATGACTGAAAAGAGGAAATCATAACACATTGAAAACCTGGACAAAACTCACCCTCTGCCTCAATCCCCTGGCAACCACGTTGGCAGGGCCGTGGCCTGCTGTGGGTTCAGCGCAAACGTGAGCACAACTCACCTGCACAGAGTGGATGTGCCCGTGTTTGGATCTGCACAGCGGCTGCCTTGCAAACAGCTCCTGCTAATTGATAGCTCTGCTGGGAAATCCGCACTGTTAAATTCAGTGCTTAACTGTCTGTATCAGCACTTATTTCTGTATAGGCACAAATCAGAGCTTTGGAAAGGACCAGCCACCATCGAGCAAGATAAAGAAGGTGAAAGCAAGAAGCTCGCTTGAAGAGTAATAAAAACATGAAATGGTGATTTATATTAGAGATGTGATGTTTCAGCTGAGATCAGGGTTTCATTAGAGAGCCACAGCCCAGAGGGCTGCTAGGATTCTGGCATCTGAACAGCAAAAAAGCTAAACGGACAGCCAAAAGGTAACTGTCTGGAGAACAACAGAGGAAGACAAGGGGTGCATGATCATACCTACAGAGGTAGTTCTGGTGTCACGGAAATCAAGCTGTGGCAACACAGGGCTGCCTGTGCACTTACTCTGGTCCTAGATCCCTGCGGCAGCTGAATCACCCTTTGGGGTGACTCCAGGTCACATAAGTGTGGGAAATGGGGCTTCAGGCTTCCCCAGTCCCAGCCCTGTGCCCTGGCCACTTGAGCAGCCTTTCTCTCAGCAGCGTATCATTCGAGAAGAGCTGGGCTTGTTCTAACAGCTTTCCTATCCAGCATTGATCTGATCTCCTAAGCAGAGGCTTGCCTGCTTACTCATAAGCAAGCAACCTCAGAGGGAAAAACACAAGTGCTGAAAAAAAGATGGTGTCACAAAGCTCCAGTCTAGTCTAGTGATGTACTGCAATACTAAGTCAAACAGCCCTGGCCTGAAGCACTTTGGGGTTATTCGCATGCAAGGAGATTAACCTGGGGCTTTAGCTAAACTTCAGCTGGCTACTTACTGGTTTTCAGGTGGCTTGCTGAAGAGCTCAACCACAGTGCAGAGTGAGGAGTCTTCTCTACCCCAGATGCCCCTGCAGTACCCCACCACCTAAACAGCAGCTTGAGTGATACAAATGTAAGTGTTTCCCAGCCCCCTTAACAACAAACTTCCCAGCCATCCTTTCTTCTGGGCTCCAGGAGCCAAATGTAACCCGGCGCCTTTATGCCCGGGCTTTCAAATGCTGTGAGCCTGAAGTCATCTTCCCAACAGAGCAGAGAAGCCCCTGAGTTGCTACGGCTTCCAGACATAAGCTGATGGGCCAAGAAATAGCAGAGGACTGAAATACAGCCTGTGGTAAATGTCTATTTTACACATGCCAGAATGGTTTATCTGTCATACACTTTTTACTGGACTAATGTAGAAAACAAAGAGATGGTATCGCCCAGAGTCATGTTCCTTGTGTTCCTCCTCAAGTGAAGAGACCAAAATCTTTCCTGAAAGCCCAGTGCAATACAAAGATCAGTCAAGAGTGACATAGGGGTGCTGCACTCTGCCAAAGCCCAGAGACATCAGCAGATAAAAGTGGTGGCCAAGAACTGCCACCATCCCAAGGTTTCTCTTGGCACGAGCAGTATGGTTGTGGTTCTGCTTGCTAGAGTGCTGGGAAGCCAATGCCATCTGGCTACAAAACTCACAGGATTTTGCTCCCTTTTTCAAGTGTGACCACCCAGCTGGAGGCGACCAGGGCTCAGCTACCTTGGCAGGGATAGACCTCTGCATTGGAGCATTTTAGGAGTTTAATCAGTGACCTTGATTTTTCCATGAGGTTTTCCATAGTGAGGAACAAGATGGTTTGAAAAACAAGAGAGTTGCCAGCACCCCCATGTCTTTGGAGCAGAGAGGAAAGAAAGGAGCAAACAGCACTGCCATCCTCTCAGCTGCTCTTCATTTATCGTAAATTAGAAGCAGCTCTAACAAATGCTGACATCAGACTGTCCTGCCAACTGTCTTCCAGGCAATTTCCCTTCTGATCCTTTTCCTGACCCCATAGACAAAATATATATATATACACACATACACACACACATACACATCTATCTATCCCTGCTCCCTATTTCTGCTTTCAGCTCCCAGCAGACAGACATCTGAAGATGCCGTTTCCAGCAGTCCCCAAGAGCATACAGAGAGCCAGCAAAGGCAGAGCTGCACATCAATGCTTTTCCATACAGCTCTTCTTGCAGATAAGCAGCTTGTTGTGATATTAGAACAACTTCTGATCCTGGCTTCACAAGCCTGAATCAATGCTGGGATCAGTGGAATTACTTTGGATTTACACTGGTGTAACTGAGACCAAAATTTCGCTTGATAACAGCATGCCTCTGCTTCAAGTCATGTTCACTGTGCAAAACACTGGCTTATTTCTGACATCAGAAGGACCCACAGAAAGGTAGTATTTGCTCTTCCTAAGAAAATCTTAGAAAATGTCACTCCTCCTTTTAATTCTGCTGTGTTTTGAGTTTCTATTTTTTCTCAGTCCCCTAAAAATACTGCATATCTATAGTTTGTAGAAACATCAAGCACTGCCTGACTTTCCATTTATAGTAGTTTTCTGGCCCTATGGTATCTTCTCACTCAGCTAACCCCACACCTCTGCCACCTGGCTCAATGTTACTCCCATAATAACCACGATCCTCGACTGTAAGGGAATTACAGAAAACCACCAAGGGGGAAAAAATCAGAGTAGACTGACAGCTATATACTGTCTTCAGTCCATGATACTCCTGACAAATTATTCTCCAAAGCTACTAAACCCACCCTGTGTGACTGTCAGATAACTTGCTTTGAAGAGAAAAGCAGAGAACTATTGATTTGAGTGAAAAAACTTTGCCTTAGATAAAGTCCTACCAGTCTCCAGATGTTCCATGAAAAAGGTGGTATCTCAAATGTCACTATGAGGTGCAGAAGAAATACAAAGTCATCCATAGGCAAGCTTAGAGCAGCTCCAAAACCTATCCATCTGCAACATCCTACTGTAAAACATTCCCAAATAGCATCGCCTCCCACCTGACAGAGCTGGTGACAAGGGGACAAGCTGTTCAAACGTGCAGCAGAGAAGGCATGGCAACTAGCACTGTCCAGCTGTAGTCCAGCATGAGGACATCTTGTGACCATATCCCATTGTGAGGAAGAGTGCAGAGCTGCTTGAATGGATGAGACGGCTGCAGAACAACAGGATTTCATGAGAAATACTCAATATGTCCCTCCTGTATCAGAAGAGATTTTGTCCTTCCAGGCACTGATCCTCAGATGTCACCTCTGGGCTGTCCTTACTGGCTTTTGGGGAGGTCATGTCTGGAGGAAGATGAGAAGTGAGTAAAAGCTGGATCTCATAGGAACACCTTTGAGCAAGTCCTTGCTCCTACATACTCAGAGAAAAGCTCCCAGCAGGAGAAGACAGGGCCAAAGGCAACACAGGGATAGATGATTCCCCACAATACAAGACAAAATTGTTGAGTAACCGGTGGTTCTGAAATGACAGATTTCCCTAGGGGTTTACCCATTCTGTGCAGTATATTTCTGAAGGAGCTGCTTCCAACATCCACCAGGCCTGTGAGCTGGCCACTCGCATCTGTTGCATTTCAGGGAGGTTTCAGAGTGGCTGAAGATAACCTACCAGGGTGGCTGTGTCCCAACAGTCACTTCACACCTCTGCACCAGCAACAGTGTACTCGTATTTCCATTGCACCATGAGAGCTGGTCATCCAAGAGTTTTTTCCCCACCATTTCCAAATAAGATATTTTCACTCAACCACCTACTCACCAAGGGACATCTCTGGGACATGTTCTGGACACTCCTGGGGTATCTTCTCCTACTTACAGTTTCTCAGCCTAACCTTTCACCCTAGTGTTAATGTGCAACAACTCTCCAGCACTTGTGCTGACTCCTACAGTTGGTAAGGTACCAGCACCAACCTCAGCTCCCCCACCTCTCTCCAATTACGAAGCCTGATTATTAACTAGAGGGGTCACCTCTACTTGTCAGCTTCTTCTGGGCTTAGCTTCAAACACCAAGCAAGCATAAAAACTATTAGCACAATCAAGATTTATTTGTCGCAGTACAGACTGGCTATAAAGGTGAAGCTGATGGTGTGGGAAACACAACAGCAATGTAAATCTTAGTGTAAACTCTCAGCAGCAAGACACTACTCAATGTCCTTGTCTAACCCCTGAACCGTAATTCAGTTGCTGTGTTTGGGAATCCACATGAGCCTTGACTTGGTTACAGCTTCTCAGTGTATGTTCAGAAATTGTCCTCTTCTTGCAGTGTCTAGTGATTAACTTCTGCCCCTTCCCTCTCTGCAGACCTTGTATTTTAGAAGAAGATACGGTATTGCAGCCAGAATTAGCTGATACACATTGTGTAGTAGAAGGAGATGTTCTTAAATGTACTTTTTCAAAGAGACCTTTGAAACGGTAACTTCTCATTGTTGCCTGCCTGTTCGGGCAGTGGACTCAATTGTCATTTTAGAGAGCTCTGCATACACCATGAAAACCTTTTTATCTTGCATCATCACGTACTGGAAGAAGCAACAGTTATACAGCAATGCCGGCAAGATTGCTAGCTACTACTTGCTTTGCACGGATAGTCCCCTCAAATTCCACTGATACAGATGACGACGATGCAGATGGCAGGTGGCATGCCTTGATTCCCCCATTTCTCGGTTTTAGAGAACAGGACTGTTTCAATCAGGAATGTTGAAGGGAACATGACACTGATTTTAAGTGGTCTGTGCAACCAGTGAAGGCTCAGTCATCATATACAAAGAGATGAGGGACCTTAAAACTTCATCTGGTTTCTCAAGAGGGTTGTTTCTCTGCTCAAGGCGAAGATATGCCCAAGGGCCATCTAAGCTCCAGCAGACCTTGCTGAGTTGGCTATACGCACCCTTATTCAAAATCTCCCTCCCACTACTCAGCCCTCCAGATAGTTTTCCACAGTCTTTCTCGCAACAGCTCTGCATTTGTCAAGCAAATGAATAATGATGCAGTTTCTGAGCAGCCTGTGTGCTGCCGAGAGGCCGTTGCCTCATTAAGTCTGTGCCATATACATGCACACTCTCACACAAGGACGTTTCTGGCTCCGCTTCCGGGCAGCGTGCAGGAGACAAGAATTTTTTGGGTATTTCAGTGATTTCCGTAAAGGAGATGACATTGTGCAGTTTATAGGTTTGTAGTCAGGGCAATGGGCAAGGCACCAGGAACTCTCCAATCCTGCACAATAGCAGTTCTTGATCAGTCTTTCTGAGAACAAAGTATTGCCAGCTAGCAGGTAACATTTCCTGCTGTCTGTAGTGAGGAAGGAAGCACAACTACTCCAGTTTTCTTCTGACCCTGCAACCCCACCAGCTCATGCTGTAATTGCGCCTGATCATATTAACGAAGTGCAGCCAGAGCTGGCTGGGGTTTGGCGAGGATCTGCAGGGAAAAGACAGGTGCTGCAAGAAGCGGCGGGTTGATTCACAGCTTGGCTCTCTTCCCTCTGAATCAGCACAAAAATAATTATTATCCCAGGCTAGCAATAAGGGCGACCAGCCAGCTATTTAATTACACAGTTCTTATAATCCAAGGACCTCCTATTTTTTTTTTAATAACTGAAGTGATCTCACTTACTTGCCACCCTCGAAGAGAGGGCTGTTTCAATTAGCAAACAAGTGTGTTGTGCTGGCAGCGTGTAAAGCATTGGGGAAAAGAGAGGCAAGACAAAACGCTTATTTTGCACCAAATTCTCAGTGGAGTCTCTCGTTCTCTTTGGGCAATTGCTTGCAGTTAAAATCCAGCCCCAGGAATCTCCTTGGTGGTTTCAGCAGATCTCAGCTGGTGCAGGGCTGTGGAAGGAGAGACACTTGCTGCTGCACAGGGCCCATGGGACAGGCTTGGGCTACCTGGCCTGGGCGCTGAGCCGTTTCCAAGGATTTTACACCTTTGGTCTTGCTCAGGGGGTTCACGGAGCAATGGCACCTTGCACTTCCATCTTTGGAAAAAGGAAAAATCAGAGCCAGCACTGGTTGCACACGATGTGCTAACCCAAAACCAGCAGCGTCCCCTGCCCTTGCTCTTTTGGAGGAATGCAGGAGGTCCTTGCTGCCTGTCTCTGTCCTGGCATTTCTGTAGACACTTCCTAAACTTGCTCGATCTCCATGGGAAAAGGATTTCTAGGCAACTTGGGAGGCCGGATATACTAAGACTCAACTTATGAATCCCATAATAAACTGAAGCTCTGGTAAGGCCTATCCAAACCAGTTTTCTCACACCTGCAAGAGCTTCCTATATCTGCAGGAGCGTGCATTTATGCCCTCTCTTGGGCAGCAGCACAGCTGTCTGACTCATGTCCTTCCCACTCCAAAACTAGAGAGTGGGGGGTGAAGAATGCTCTCTGTTGCACCCAGAGCAACGCCGAGCTGATTGCTGCATGCAGCATAACCGGAACAGTGGAGAGCTGCAGAAGAAGCAGAAACTGTGCAAAATCCACCGAGGTGATCAGCCATGGGGCACTAAAGCAGTGGGTCACTGGGTCCAGTGCTGCAAAATCCTTCTGCCCAAGGAAATAAATCCATCCCAAAGCAGTCCAGGTTGTTTCCTCTTTGCCTGTGGGGTTTTACTAAGTCTGATGAAGCCCAGCCAGTGAAATCTCTATTCATCACTATTTATCTTTGCTAAAAATAGGCATTGGTGCCAAGAAGATACAGAGGGAAAGAAAAGAGAGTATTCAGAAATGAGAAGTTTCTATTTCAACTGTGAGGACAGAAAAAAAAAATCTAGTCCAGTGACATCCATAGTTTTCCGTAAAACGAAAAGGAATATAAAAAGGAAGAGAGATAATCCCCTGTCACGTTCAGCTTATTGCAAGAAGCAAAACACAAAGGAGAGATAAGGTTTGTAGCTCATTTAGATACTAGGGAAGACTTTCCAAGTCTTGTTTTGCAGCGGGAAGGCAGGGGAGACTGTGGCATCCCTGTGCTTTTGGGTACAGCTCGCACGACTTCAGTGTGCACCCTCTGCACTGGTGGCTCTGAAAGTGTCCCTGTTTGCTGCAGTTCACGTAATCAGAGATCCCCACAGTCCACTGGCCTTGCTTGTCCAGCTGACAGCATCTGACCACTGCCCAAAGAGCACAGTAGACCCAGCAACTGCATTTTAGACCCTTACAGGACAGACAACTCCTGCAAAAGTAACCTGAAAGCTTGTTATTTGCCTAATGCAATTTTGCTAGTGCGCAGGAGGTGGCAGCATCCTTCCAAATACAGCACTGCAGCTAAAAAAGCTAGTCGGCAGATCCCAGGTTTTAACCTGGAGGGGGTGAGTTAATCAGTGAATTAGCTTATTTAGGGAGAAGAGGCAGTGTCCATTGCTCCAAGCGCCTGGATGAAGGAAGCGTTGAACTGAAAGTCACGCTCCAGTGCTACCCAGATGGCTACTGGGCTCCGCAGGGGAAAATCCTGCTGCCTGATATCTGGGTCAGGGCAGACGACTGCAGAAATCACATTGGCCAGTAGCAAAATAAAATAAAATAAAATAAAATAAAATAAAATAAAATAAAAGTCAGCTACTTCTTATTAATGGAGCCAAGAAAAAAAAAAGAAACAAGGCCTTTAGCTGAAGTTCAGTAAAGTTTTGCACTTCACATGGGCAAGGACCATGTCTTCGCAGCTTGTATAGGTGTATAGATGTACAACTCTCTCTGGGGCCAATGCATAAGACTTACAAATATTGTCACACATTTAACAAATAACACCGGGAACTCATTCGGCTTCACTCACTAATTTGCAAACTCCTGAATTCAAGCTGCCTGCAACAGGAGCCCTCTCTGATTTCACTAGACTGCATATATATTTTTAACATACACCTCAGTTGCCAGTATATTCACATTTCACTCTTCCCTGATCCAAGATCTCTTAAGCAGCAAGAGCCAAGCCAGGCATGGATTCAGGCAGGAAAACACCGTTGGAAATCGTGGGCTGTAGAGGGATGCTCTCTTGCAGCTCCAGCCTTCCCAGTTCAGCATGTTCCTGCTTCAGATACTCATCACTGCCCTTGCTGATGGTAACTGCTTCCAGTACTCTATGTAGCACTTTTAAATCTACTTTAAGCAATACTAGTCAGGTTTGCTCATGCTGGTAGTTAACTTAACTAGCTAGTGTTAACTCCTCCTGAGCATCACTGAAAAGCCTGTGCTGCCGAGTGGGGATGTGCATGTGGAGCTGCAAAGCAGGCTGATAGCAAACTGTCAAATTCAGGGCTAGCAGCAGAGATGTTGCATCTTCAGCAGAGACAACTCCATAACACTGATCAGCCCTCCAACTTAAATTAATGCCAGCAGCAAGAAAACATAGCTGGTGTTTGTTTGCTTTTAAAATACCCTGCATAAAAATATCCCCTCCCTAACAGCTCTGCTTTGATGTTGTTGCTCACAGTTTCATTGCTGTTTTAATCTTGTAACTAGTGCTTAATCCTGTTCTAATTCCAGACAAGCTGAGATGTTAAAAACGTTTAAAAAGAAAGCTGAACAAATAGAAAACACCCTTAGAAAACTTCAAGCTAACAAAATCCTGTTAAGCAATGACTCAAAAGCACCTGGGTGGGTTTGCCCGGGTGCAGAGTGGATTTACCTGCTCCATTCATCACTTCTCTCACCTGAGGCCAGGAAGGCGGACTCGCCCCCAGGCTAATACGAACACTGCAGGATTTTAACAAATTTACTCCGGTTCCGCTGCTCAGTAGTGAATCAACATGCCAGCTACGAGGGAAAGCACAGTTAAGGTGAGGCATCTGCATAAATCAGTGCAGTTTTGATGCTCAGTTGATCTATAAATGTGAGAGTTTTTGATGTCAGTTTACATCAGCACAATTATTCAATTACGTGCATTTTGGGGAGATTATGTAAGCTCCTATTACCATTTACCTGCCTGATCTCAGAGATGAGAAACCACTGGCTCAGACTCCCGGTGTCTGAAGGTGTCTCTGGGTGCTGTGCTGCGGGTGCGCAGTGCCACAGGGCTTCCAGGGAGCTGCACCTGCCAGGTGCTGGCTGGTTCACGTGCTCACCCTGTGTGCACTTCGGTGCTGTTAACTACTGCTGATTGCATTATGTTGGTATGTGCCTCTTGCATGTAAATTATGGAATCAGTCTCCAAGCAAAGCAGATTAATCAGGGTTGGGCATTTTTCAGTGGTTATTTGGATTGTGGTAGCAGCTGGAAAGTGTTGTGCACTGAGAACCTTGGGTATTGCATGGGAGCAAGCTGGGGAAGCTGGATGGCAAGTAATTTAGGAGGCAGGACGCTGGTTTAACCACAAGGGTTGAGAAGCATGTCTAAAGTAAACCCATGCAGTTTCTGTCTGTAGGTTGCAACGTTTTACCGGTTACATGTGACACTCCATGCAACACTAGTTCCCTCTTGATAAACATGGGTTTCTCCTTGAGGTGAGTGAGATCTTTGCAGTTCTGACTGTCTCTGTCACTCGGGCTGCTGTTCTGGGTGCAGGGGTTCATCCTCAACCTTCTGGTCTTACTCTGTTGTTCCCCACTGGCTCTCAGGTGGCTGGAGCTCCATCCAGCCCAGTCCTTGTCCTGCCTCTCCTGCTGATCTCTTCTTGGGCCAGTAAAACTGCAATGGACTCATGGGTCTGTCCTGTGGCTGCAAGGACCCATCCAAAGAGCCTGCTGGATTGGGATCTAGCACTGGACCTACCCCTTTGGGCAACTTGACTTAGCCCTGTCCTGGCTTCTGGAGATGGAGCTGTTTGGAAATACATACTTCAGCTTTTAGCCCTTCACCAAGCTGAATAAAGAAAAAACAAGGAAAAGAGAACTGGAAATTAATAAACCTGTAACTAAATGTGCAGTCTTGAAATGGAGTCATCAAGCTCAAAATTGAATTTTATGTTTGGGAGGAGGTCTTTCGCAGAACCACAACACTATTTTTTCCCAGGGAAATTTCAAAGTATTAGTCAGTTCTAGGTTAGCCACAAGCCCAGAATGCAATGCTAGATTTTACACAGCCCAAATTCAGATGGCATTCAGCTGCAGAATTTGAGTGTGCCCCTGCCTGCAACACTGGGCAAGCACAGCTGAGATGACCCATCCAAAATGCTAATGGATCCCCTTTGCGATAGATTCACTAATTCTAGGGGTTCCAGGAGAAATGTTTAAGCATCACCCCCCACTCCCAAAGGCTGACCCCTGAATACGTAAATACGTAGCTCCATGTTGTTGCTGCAGAGACATGGCTGCACACATGCAAGCACATGGCTGGATTTTTTGCTGTAATACTGACATGTGGAACTGGCCTTATACCACCTGTGTACCTTAATCAAACACACATGCAGTCACCAAGTAGGGAGGAAAGCGCACGAAGATTGTATGGTTGCTGCAAGATGGAGGTATGGGAAGGCTTGAATCCCTCCATTCAAGCTGCAGCATAGGGTCTTGGCACTGGAACAGGTTGCCCACAGAGTTTGTGGAGTCTCCTTCTCTGGAGATATTCAAAAACCGCCTGGATGTGATCCTGTCTAACATGCTCTACGTGAGCAGGGAGGTTGTACTAGATGATCTCCAGAGGTCCCTCTCAACCTTACCGATTCTGTGATTCTGTGGCATACTGTGGTCCTGCCTGTCACACAAGTGACACATGAGTTTCTTTAGCATGGCTACAAGTGGGATTTTTGTGGTGTCTGCCTTCCTCCTGTTCCTTCTTCTCTAGGATATGGTAATGGGCTCTCTGACTAGGACTTCTGATAGCCTGATAGCCTTCTGATAGACAATCTGATAGACTTCTCTGATGGAATGACTGGCTGGGTAAATGAGGGGAGAGCAGTGGACGTTGTGTACCTTGACTTCAGCATGGCTTCTGACACTGTCTCCCACAACATCCTCCTAGAGAAGCTCAGCAAGTGTGGGTTAGACGAGTGGACAGTGAGGTGGACTGAGAACTGGCTGAAAGGCAGAGCTCAGTCCTGGGTCCCAGCCTGTTCAACTTCTTCATCAATGACCTGGATGAGAGGACAGAGTGCTTCCTCAGCAAGTTTGCTGATGATCCCAAGCTGGGAGGAGTGTCTGATATACCTGAGAGCTGTGCTGCCATTCAGAGAAACCTGGACAGGCGGGAGAGCTGGGCAGAGGGGAACCTCCTGAGGTTCAACAAGGGCAAGGGCAGAGTCCTGCACCTAGGGAGAAATAACCCTGCGCACCAGTCCAAGCTGGGGTCTGCCCTTGTGGAGAGCAGCTCTGCAGAGAAGGACCTGGGAGTGCTGGTGGATGACAAGTTGACCATGAGCCAGCAATGTGCCCTTGTGGCCAAGAAGGCCAGTGGTCTCCTGGGGTGCCTTAGGAAGACCGTTGCCAGCAGGTGGAGGGAGATGATCCTGCCCCTCCCTTCAGCCCTGAGGAGGCCTCATCTCGAGTCCTGTGTCCAGTTCTGGGCTCCCCAGGACAAGAGAGATATGGAGCTACTGGAGAGAGTCCAGCATGGGGCGAAAAAGATGATCAGAGGGCTGGAGCACCTGCCCTATGAGGAACAGCTGCGAGAGCTGGGCCTCTTCAGCGTGGGGAAGAGAAGCCTGAGGGGGGATCTTATCAATGTGTACAAGTACCTGAAGGGAGGGTGTGAAGGGGACAGGGACAAACTTTTTTCAGTGGTCCCCAGTGACAGGACAAGAGGCAATGGGCCAAAATTGAAGCACAGGAAGTTCCGCCTGACTGTGAGAGGGAATTTCTTCCCTGTGAGAGTGACGGAGCACTGGACCAGGTTGCCCAGAGAGGTTGTGGAGTCTCCTTCTGTGGAGATCTTCAAGGCCTGCGTGGATGCAACCCTGTCTAACGTGCTGTAGGTGACCCTGCTGAGCAGGGAGGTTGGACTAGATGATCTCCAGCGGTCCCTTCCAACCTTATTGATTCTATGACTTGGCAGAGTGGCCAGAAGTGAGAGAAGTAACCAAGAGCTGCTCTCTTTCCCTAGCTGCTGAGGGTCCTGAACTAGCTGATGTGTCCTGCTAGGTAAGCCTCTACAGGTCCAAGATTCTAGCTTGGAGGCTTCTACCACAGCAGTTATACAGCAATTATCCTTTTCTTCCACTGAAAGAAGCAGGAAAAAGATTAGGTTTAGGAGGGACCTGCCATTTCCCATTTCATCAGACAAGCTGTATGCTCCAAGTTGACAAACATTCTCCCAACTCCCACCTTTTCCACTCCCAGCATGTCAGGTGTGTGCTGCAGAGCGGCTCTGACATAGGAGAGAATCCACTGCACTATCTGCCATCAGTACTGCACCTCCAAGCAAGGCCTTGTGCTCAAAGGGTCCCAGCAAAAGGTATGTTCTCCAGGTGGGAGCCCAATGCCACAGGACCTCCTCCATCACCAGCCTCTGATAAGGGCTGGGCATCACAATAAATATGATGATCTTCTGCATCAGTGCTCCCATAGGCCAAGTGCTCTGCTAACATCACTGACAACCTGAATCAGCATCAGAGGATCAGGGCAGGACAAAGGAGTGCAGTGCAAGTAACCAGTGCAATGAGCAAGCGGGTTTTGTATTGAACCAGGAGAGGGGATGAAAGCACAGTGAAAACTAGCTCCGCAGGGAGATAATCTAAAGGGAAACATGAACGTTTCCTATGTGAAGAAGAGCTACAAGGACCCTTTGCCCCTGCCATGTTCTGTTTTTGTCAAATGCCTCCAAGCTCCCTCTGAAGGCAATTAAGTAGAGCTGATGGAGACGGCAGCTCTTTGCCCTCTGCAACAGCCTTTCCAGCATCATGTTGCGAGTTTGTATTTGGGAAGTCAATTGTTGCAGCTCAAGTCTTGCCATGCCTCTTTCACAGAACATGGGTTAAAAGTGACTCAGGCTACCGCCGACTATTAGGAGACAGAGAGCGCTGAAATACTGTCTGCTCTGAGGCAACAGGGCCAGGATAACACACACTAGAATCAAGGATCAGGAGACACGAGATGTTGCCAAAAAACTAGATGGACCAACTATGTCCATCGTTAAAGGGTGAGGGGATGTGTGTGTGTGTGTGTGGAAGATTAGCAAACAGATTACAAACTAGTCATTTTTACTTTAACTGCTGGAAGAGGAAAAAATCAAAAAGATCAAGCACTGAGCATTTAGGAATTTCCTAAGAGGGAGGAAAAACCTCATCCAACATAGACTCATCATCAACAGATTATGCCAAGCAGGTCTAATGTCTTTCATGAGAGGTAAGAGGCCTTGTGAATAGGTCAGAAGTAAAACTGTCATATATCATACCTTGGTTTTAGCAAGGCTTTTGGTACTGTCTCCCTTTTCCTCTTAGACAAGCTATGGAAGCACACTCTTGATGAGAAGAGACTGTCAAAATGGAAGAATGGATCGAATGAGCTTTTGCAAGGTCTTCTCTTGGTCTAGTATTAGTCAGTGCTTCCACGAATGTTCCCAGTGAAGCAAATGGAAATCTAATTCACAGAAAAACACTGAACTGAAGGATAATTGAGGGATACTTCATTCACACTCTGAAGCGGCATGGATAAATGGGAGAACTAGAAAAACTCAACCCAGAACATGAGGATAAATGCAAAATTGTGTTTTGGGGCAGAGATATTTAATAGTACCAGTAAAGGGGGCGCAGTGATTGGTAGGCAGCAATACTGCCGCAAATCGTCTGGGACCTGTAATGCTTTGACCACATACTGTCACGAGCCAACAATACTGGCTTTTGGAAAAAGGCAAACACCTTCACTGGCTATATTAAAAGAGCGTTTTTGGGGGATCCCACTCAGAATCACTGGAAGTCAGTGTCAAGCTCCAAGCAACATGTTTCAAATAGGCTGCAGGTGGAGAGGAACCTGTTATTAGATATAGGCAACGTGACCTCCACAGCAAGGCCGAACAAACTGGAGTTTAGTGCAGTGTGTCACAGGTGAATAATACTTTTCAAATGAGAGACAGAGGGAGATGGAAAATAAAAGAAAATAATTTGTTCTTGTCCTCCTAGAGCTGTGGGGAAATGGGCTTAAATTATAGAAAAAAAGGCTAGACATCATGAAAAAAAATAAAATAAATATTAAGGATAATGCAGCATTAAGTGAGTTGCCAGAGCAAATGGAAAAGTGACAACCTCTGCAGGTCATAAAAACATCTTTAAAAAACAAAGTACTGTAACTATATATATATAAATAAAAGAGTACAGCGTAGCCTACCTCTTGGTAAATCCTTCTCAGCTTACTGTCTAGGATTTCTCTGGTAAATGTACAGGCAAATCCTGCTATTCTGCTTGTGTGTCCACTAACTGAG
The DNA here is from genome assembly GCF_028389875.1 of Rhea pennata. Classification (NCBI taxonomy): domain Eukaryota; kingdom Metazoa; phylum Chordata; class Aves; order Rheiformes; family Rheidae; genus Rhea; species Rhea pennata. The sequence goes on from NC_084663.1 coordinate 213,088,630, forward strand.
GCATCCAGCTATTGAATAGCATTCAGACAAACCGACCAGCTCTGTGCAACACAAAAGCCAAGAAATGCCTGGGGAAAAAAAACGTATTTAAAACAAAATTCTTTAATAATTTGAACTATAAAGACACAAATTAGTGCTTGACTGCCACATGACTAACAAATCAAATACATTAAATATCTCAAAGCTACTGTGCTTTGCAAAACGAGATACGCTGATACGTACAAGCCTAGTGTTAGTTACCAGTTTGTCTGGCACGAAGAATTAGTATATCAAAATTTTCAATAAACATTGCTTAATGCACTGTGTTTTACAAGTCAGCTGCTATTTATCTGTCACAGTGTATCTACCTATCAGCAACAATATACTGAATTTCGGAAAAAAAGAAATACATTAAAAGTAATAGTGTCAGTGTAAGAAAGTTTGGTCACGTAATGAGCAGGCTATTTCATGTCCGTTATAGCTGGACAAATGTTATTTCCTAAAACAGTAAACAAGGCATCATCAGTGCATTAAGCTAAGTTCAATAGTTAACAAATAGCCAGCGTTAATTTGGAAGATCAAGAGAAAAATCTGTTTCTGTTCAGTCTAAGGAGTAACTAGTGTTCATATTCTTGGAGATTCTTTCTTCCCAAATCTAGGGAGCAATACTACCTACAGCCTAAATTCTTTTACAACCACTGATCAAGGCTTTACTTCAGGAAACAATTTGATACATGATTTGTCATGTGCATGTGTGAAAGCCCATCTCTAGTCAACATTTGCTTTGAAGGAACATAGTATGTTCCAGGGGTTTGGGGAAAGAAGGATGAAGTTGAGATAGTGCTTACAACTATGCTTCAATATTTTGGTGATGAAGGGCAGATAATCCAGGGAGTTTTTAACTTTGTATTTTTAAAATTTTAACTCTCTGCTCTCAACATCAGACAGATGTGTGTATTCAACTCTGCAAAAAAAGGTTTAGGTTTTGCATTAGCTGGATTCTGAATCTGGCTTGTCTTAAATCTGCAATTACATGTTCAAACAAAACAAATCTAAACACCTTCAAAATGTGAAAAACGAAGAGTTCTGAAGCAAAGCAAGAGATTCAGGTGTCAATTCTGCCTTCTAAATTACACGTACAAACTGCCTGGAGTATTTGGCTGGGAGCTCCAGAATGGGGCTCTGCATAAAGTGCTTGACTGACTGCTGTGCCCTCAAACTGCTGCTCACTGAGCTATACTTGCTAAAATAAACAGCAGCTGTGAGGCTAAATCCCTCATCCAGCTTTCAAAGTCTGAAAGGATGCAACAACATCTGGGATGGAGGGAAGCTGTGCACATGGTTTGAGCCGAGCAGAGACAGCCATAGCTGCCTTCCAGAAATGTAGTTAAGTGGAGCACGGTCACTCTTGCAGTAGGAGCACTTTTAACAAAAAAACCCCACAAACCAGCAACTGCCAAGGACCTTGCCTGTGGGTCCCAAGAGAAAATACAGTCTACTCCTGGGAAAAAGTTGTGACAGAGAGATCAGGCACTTGGCAGCAGCAGGCAGTTGTGAGCAAGACACTGAACAAACAAAATCCAAAGCAGTCTTCATAGTTACGCTGTATATTCTCTGTAGTTATATTATGGACTCTCAAACAAAGCTAGCAGAGAAAACTCCAGATGCGTAAGAAACATTTTCTTTCATGTATCCAACAATCTATGTCATGTTCCACACACACAAAACAACAGTTGAATAATCTATAATGAACCAAATGTGATATATTGTCTTCATGACCTCTATGGAAAGGAGTGCAGAATCAGCATTAGAAGTTAAATGTATAAATAACAGAACATTCAAGCTTGTTACATAAGTACATAAAAAGTGCAGTTATCATCAGAGGGATGGCTGACGTAAGTCTACAGGATTCTGTGCTTAATCTCTTGTTATTCTCTTTCCATGTAAAATTTATTAATCTCCTTCTGGCTTTCACTTCTCATGGGTAATAAAGATTCCATCGTTTATCCTTGTTCATAATAAGGTCCCACAGTTAAATAGTACTTTGCATTTAAAGCCTCCCACTGCCTACTGTAAAGTGTAGACAGGGAGAGAGGGTTTTTCTAAAGTAAACCAATCGTTTCACCTGAATATGTTAATTAAAATGATGGGGCATGCAGGCCATCAAAATGAAGACGTGTTTCTAGATTCACAGCTCGACTGAAGACAAAAGCAATGCTGCTTCATTACAGTTTGCCTTCCAATAAATAGTGTTTACTGAATCACTTCATCATCTGCCATCAAATGCCAAGAATACATTCATGGAGAGAAACAGATTTAAAAACTGTACTACCAAAATTGTTCAATGCAAACTAGAAGTGGCACTAACTGTGAGAAACATAAAGTGATACTGGGGGGATCTTCTGTTGCTCAGTTTCACATGGGAGAGCTAGCTGAAGAAGTCATTTAACTGTTAAGAACTAGGTGCTGGAAGCATATGCACCAAAGCCAAAAAGAATCAACTGTGTTTCAAATCATACAATTTTCTTTCAGCCAAATAAGACAGATCTGGGAATAAACACAGCACAATACTAGCTCAAAAAAGAATTAAAATTAATTATAGAACTGTTTTTCCCATCACATCTCTTAACATGTCACATATCAAAAAAAAGCTGTACAATGTTTGTATCTTAGCATTAAATCCAACTTAACAATATTGCCAAAAAGACTTCAGCTGTCCTGAACTAAAAACCTTCTGCTCATGTCTCTTTCTACAGCAGTCAGAATTCTGCATGCAGATGAAAATGGACCGAGTGCAACCTAAAAGTCAGAGACGTGGGACAAGGCAATACATTTAGAGAGTGTACAGAATCAGCCACAGATCAATACAATACTGTTGCAAACCTCTGGGGTTGAATGTCCTAAGTTAGGCTGCTCTAACGTCTGCCCTTTACAAGCAGACGTAATTAAGGGCACAGGTATTGTACAACACGTGACAGAGGTAGATCGGCAAGTGATAGACTGCATATTCCAATTCTAACTCTAGGGTAGTTTTCTAAACACTTGCTGGTAGTGTATCTCCCTTGTGCTAAAAGAAAGAGCATTAAAATGAGGTCCAGAGATGACTAATACTGCTAGCCAGCTTCTAACACTGCCTTCAAAACACAGATGAGATTCTTCCTGATGGCAGATTTGTTTAACATGTCTCATCCTCAGTTGATAATGCCTGTCTTGAGCTCTATCCAGAAAATCCTGATTCCTGGAGTAAGGTACGGTGTTGACCTGCACTGTGAGAGTCCTTGTGAGATTTTTCTGTTATTTCCAAGGAAGAAGTTTTCAGATCATGGTGTGCAGAACTACTTGCTGCTGATCTGTGCCAACCTGATGGTCAGATGGTGACAAATTTTCTGGTTCTTCACGTATGTTAAGGAACAGAAGAGTTCATTGCTGTGATTCAGTCTGTTCAACACATGCTATAGGATTCATGTTAAAAGACACCTGCTACTTCCTTTTAAGTAGCTGTTGACTATATCCCACTCAAAATACAGGATCAAGGATGACCCACCTTGAAAGATGTAGTACATGACAGGTTTGGGATATGCTGCTCCAAGGATCTTAGAAAAAACAGCACCTCATACAAGTGATATAAATAAAGAACAATTTAACAGACATCTAACAAAATACAGGAGAAAGGATTTACATCTTTCCAGGCACTAGAAAAGGTAGTCTGAAATTCAGTGACATAAAGTTAAAACTGGCTTGCCACACTTTCAATAACACTTACAAGTTTAGTAAGGCTGAAAACCCAAAGACCTATAATTAGATTATTTATGTTTAAAAGGATATACACATAAATTACATTCTTCAGGAACTAACACAACTTGAAAAAAACACTACTGGAAAGGTGGCAGAAGTGTGCACATTTCAGTCATTTATAATGAAAGAACAACCCAACCTGTATAATGTTTTTTAAGATAAAAACGTTAAGTGAGAAATGATTTCTGAACGAAAATCTAGCAGCAGCATAATATTAATACAAGAGCTCTTCCAATTTGCATAAAAAAATCTTGACAACTTAATTCAACAAGATCTGAAAAGAAACATATACCTCCTTGTTGCAAGTGTGTAAGACAATCAATAAACTTCTTTAAAATACACTGTTGTAGGGATGCCTTGTGACTAAGAAAGTGGCTTCCTACTACACCATAGTTACTGCAATTACAGATAAGTCAAACAGATCCCCCAAATGCTCCATGAAGGCCACTGAAACACAGGGTTTGTTTGTTTGTTCTTTTTTTTTTTAAAAAAAATAATACCATGCTAAGCAGATATCACTAGTGACTGTTCATATCTCTAGTTGCTGCACCACTCCTATTATGGAGCTCTTTTCCTTAGTTTAGGAAAGCATGTAAACACACTAAATAACGGGAAAAAAAAATCAAACATAGTGTGCAGAAGCAACAGCATGCTTGGGAGAACCTGGAGATGAACAGGCAGGCACTTTTTTTAAGCTACATTTTTAAAACAGTTCTCAAATCTCTTTACCAAAAATACTCCTTCTGGGTAATTAAAGGCACCTGATCCAAGACAGCATTTTCCTACCTCTGTGCTAGTTGTTTCAACCTCTTTCAGTCCTCCAATTGTCCAGCACAGAGGCAGACCTTGCCTATGGAACTAAAGCCTACTGGTAACAGATATTTTTTAAACTTATCATTCAGGGACCCTTATAGTGATTTGTGGATTACAGGTTGAAATGCACTGTTCTCAGCATGTACTTAAACCTCACTGCACCACCGAGAATTAAGCATCTTTTTCTAGTGCTGTGTTTGGGTCTATTCAATTCTAAGGGTCAGGGGTCAGTCACTATGACCAAGAGCCATGATTTTGCATGGAGATTCGCATCACTAGGGGTGCTACCAACGTACAGGGAGGATAGAGTTAAGCTCCAAGCAGAAACAAACACATATTAAAGAGAAGAGACAATTTTAGTTAGCACTGATCCTACAATACAGACTTCAGTCTGACTTTTCAGCAAAGCAAGGAAACTTATGCTAGCCAGGGCTTTGTGATGTGGGAAACAGGCTCCATAAGTAACCCCAAGGTCTGGAAAGTCAAAACCACAGCCTCTGATATGAGGTATCTTTTGAAAAACTGTGTTTTAATGTTTTCTTTATGCTTACTTATCGATTTTGATTGGCTAGGTAGAAAAAAATATGCAGAAACCAGAGGGTTTGTCCCCAGTGAAGACCCAAAGGTTTTGTTCTAGAAGAGATGGTCACGAGGAATGATCTCAATCTTTCCACAGAGTAACTGCATCATGGGATTAAGAAGAATCAAAGAGCTGCCAATTTTATATTGGAATATCCTCAATGTAAGTCTTGTTTTTTACGCTTCGTTCAATATTTCTGAAAAATAAGATGCTTTTGGAAGTCAGACCAATATTTAAGACTTGCAAAATAAGGGAAAGACATGAATTCAAAACTGCATTAGCATATTTCTAAAGTGGTTGTGAATCTGTAGTAGGAATGGAATATGGGGAGAGAAAACAGAGGCATGTAATACTTACATGCCCAAACTGTACTTACATGTACAGTTACCCAACGGACCCTGCAGACTCCTGACAGATCACTACTGGTCAAAAACTAGGAATTCAGGTTCCATACACCAAACGAGAACCCTTATAAAGGTTCCACCATCTTAAGTATCTTCTCTTGATCGCATCCTGGAACATCCTCCATGGTTCATCTCAGTTGGACTAAAGAGAAAATGGAAATCTGGTGCAAAATAAAGTAAATGGCACTATGTATCCCAACCTTTTTTGCTTAAAATATAAATTGCTAATGAGGCTGTGGAGAAACAAGACAGAATAAAGCCCTAAATCATTATATACTTCATTAACTGTATAGAAGTGCAAGATTAAAGTTGTTCAGATTAAGCAGTCAGTTCACTATAGGCCACACAGATGCTTAGCTTGGCCAGCAACGGCCTGTTTTTATCATTCAGTTACTAATATTAGCTTAAACCACAGAAAGAACAACAACTGAACGAAAAATGTATGCAATCCACTTCAAAAATGGTTAGTTTTCTGTGACCAGCACGAAATATTAGCTCAGTATCATCAGCTATACAATATATACATAAAAATATTGTGTCTTTTTTTTTTTTAACAACTTAGAATAAAACCATACTAAATGTTATTTCCCTAATGTGTCGACTCTTCACTTTGGCCTTGCTAGGAGACCAAGTAACACAGAGAAGTCCTTTTATAGCAGTGGTACTTGAATTGATCCATAATTTTGACACTTCAACTGTTGAATCTATTCAGCCAGGCTAGGTGGTTGAATGCAACTGCCTAGATCTCAGTCAAAGCTTCTTGGGCGGCTCCACAAGAAGAATAGGCCATATTCCAAGAACAAACTGTAAAAAGAAAATCAGGGAGAGGGGAAAGATTTCTTGGAATGTTATGCCTCTTAAAACAGAAATCAAACATAATTAACATCACTTCAACTGTATTTCTTGGAATCAATAGAGAAATCAAAGACAGAACCCTAACAAGGACAGCCACTAAACCTCAATGCATGTTCAAACACAAGACATCTGAATGAGACAGTGCATCAATGAACACAATATACTGGTTGCTTACCTTCACCTTTGGCCTGTGTTTCAGAAAAAGTGTCCTTGTGTATAGACTGAGGGAGAGAGGAAAAGTGTGCTTAAAATTCAATATATAATAAAGCAGAAAAAATAATAATGATGTACTAATTCCAGTTTCATTTTCCAACTACAAAAGAATTGCCTCTGTGATTGCAGGGATAGCCATTCTGCCTAGGATATGTTAGCCTACAGCAACTCCCTTAGTGCTAGACAGCACTTAGCAGACAAATTTCCGCTGACTCTATGTGGGGAGGAAGAGGGAAACCCAGACAAAAAAAAAATTTCCCTCCGTTAGGGGAAAGATTAAATAGGAACTAGACCCTGCAATTTTGGAAGGATGAAAACACATCAGTGTACCACAAAATTCAGCAGAATTGCTCTGTGAGTAACGAGTTACCAGGAAAACGAAACAAACCAAAACAAACCCCAAAACAACCATTATCAGAGTATCAGAGTAGCTGCTGGAATTGTACTTATTTTCCTTTCATTTTCCTTTTATTAGTCATTTAGAATCTTGTATTTGTTTGATGTAGGAAAACTGATACCTAATCAAGTTTTCTCAACTACTCAGAATACATCTCTTAAACAGACGTTATTTTATAGTTCTTGTTAAGTGGTAAAAAAGCTTTTATTACATAATGAACAAACTACAGAAATTCCTCAGTTTGCATTTTAAATTCCACCTTCAGTTCTCATTCCAGCAGATGGTGGTATAGAGCAAAAATAGAGCCAAAAGCTGCTGCTGCTGCAAACTTGCTAATTTAGGTTCCTGTTGAGTCTCCCTCTAAAACTAGTATCTTGTGCTTCTGGGAACAACACCTTGGTTACAACCACTTCAACCATCGCTTTTCTGCTTTATAGTGCAATGTCTGCAAGTTTTCAGGAGTGACAGTTCATATCAAAAAGATTAGTTAATACTTCTAAAATTAAACATGTGCAGTGATGCTCAAGCACTTACACAAGAACAGAAAGGTGTTAATAGCATATATTTTTAAAATAAAATACTGTCAGATACATTTTCAGTGTAATTACTACACGGTTCCCATTTATGAATTGCATCGTCCTGAAGAACTATGACTATTTAAAGACTTATGATTACATTTTGAAGAATGTAACTAGTCTAAAAACTCTAAAAACAGTAATAAAGAAAGAAACCTTCTCTAGTTTAATAAGTTATTTTCCTGTTCTTCTGGCTGATACAACAATCTGAAGTAAATCTGACCCTGGGAAAACTCCTAAGGCTGTTTTATTATCATCCAGATTAGAAAACATTTCATACCTCAGAAGGATATGAAGGTAAGAGCCCAGGCCTGTAAGTATATGCCACCAAGCATGAAACTGTGTCACAGCTCCCACAACAGGAGGCATCTTCTCTCGTAGTGCCCTGCAGAAAGAAATACAACACGATGTGTTTTTTAAAGCTAAATGATCTCAAATAGCAGTGATTACTTGCCAGATTATTCGTACAGATTCTCTGTCCCAGGCCTGTGCTTCACGTAGACAGGCTTTCAGTAGGTCTGCAACACCAGTTCTACTGCCAGTCTTGAAAGAATATTAGCAAACTGGCTTCCTCACATATTTACAGAAACAAAGCAATCCAGGAGGCTCCTGCAATGCATTGATGGTAGCTTCTTGTCACAAATGGTGGAGGAGCCTACAAGGAAGGGTGTCCTGCTGGACCTTGTCCTTACCAACAGAGAGGGACTGGTCAGAGATGTGAAGGTTGGGGGCAGCCTTGGCTGCAGTAACCATGAGATGGTGGAGTTCAGGATCCCGCAGGAAAGAATTAAGGCAACAAGCAGGATTGCAACCCTGGACTTCAGGAGAGAGGACTCTGGGCTCTTCAGAGACTTACTTGGAGGAATCCCATGGGTTAAGGCCCTAGAAGGAAGGGGGGTCCAGGAGAGCTGGCTACTATTCAAACATCACTTCCTCCAAGCTCAAGATAGGCGCATCCCTATGAGTAAGAAGTGCAGCAAAAGGGGCAGGAGATCTGCATGGGTGAGCAAGAGCTCCTGGCAAAATTCAGACAGAAGAAGAAAGTACACAGACTGTGGAAGAGGGGACAGGCTACTTGGGAGAATTATAGGAATGCAGTCAGAGTTATGTAGAGATGCTGCGAGGAAGGCCAAGTCCCAGTTGGAATTGAGTCTGGCAAGGGATGTCAAGGACAACAGGAAGGGCTTCTTCAAATACATCAGCAGCAACAGGAGGACTAGGGAAAATGTGGGCCCACTACTCAATGGGCCGGGGGCCCTGGTGACAAGGGATGCAGAGAAGGCAGAATTACTGAATGCCTTCTGTGCTTCAGTCTTCACTGCTAAGGGCAGCCCCCAGGAATCCTGCAGCCTGGACGTGAAGGAGAAAGTCCGGAGAAGGGAAGACTTTCCTTTGGTTAAGGAGGAAAGGATTAAAGACCTTCTGGGCAGGCTGGACATCCACAAATCCATGGGCCTGGATGGGATACACCCATAGGTACTTAGGGAGCTGGCGGACGTTGTTGCCAGGCCGCTCTCCATCATCTTGGAAAGGTCCTGGAGAACTGGAGAAGTGCCTGAGGACTGGAAGAAAGCCAATGTCACTCCAGTCTTCAAAAAGGGCAAGAAGGAGGACCCAGGCAACTATAGGCCAGTCAGCCTCACCTCCATCCCTGGAAAGGTGATGGAACAGCTCATTCTGGATGTCATCTCCAGACATATGGAGGAAAAGAAGGTGACCAGGAGTAGCCACTGGATTCACCACGGGGAAATCCTGCTTAACCAACCCAATAGCCTTCCATGTTACAGTGGCTGGCTGGGTAGATGAAGGGAGAGCAGTGGACATTGTGTACCTTGACTTCAGCAAGGCTTTTGACACTGTCTCCCATAACATCCTCCTAGGCAAGCTCAGCAAGTGTGGGTTACACAAGTGGACAGTGAGGTGGATTGAGAACTGGCTGAAAGGCAGAGCTCACAGGGTCGCCAGCAGTGGCGTGGAGTCCAGTTGGAGGCCTGTGGCTAGTGGCATGCCCCAGGGCTCAGTCCTGGGTCCCAGCCTGTTCAGTTTCTCCATCAATGACCTGGATGAGGGGACAGAGTGCCTCCTCAGCAAGTCTGCTGATGATGCCAAGCTGGGAGGAGTGGCTGATACACCCGAGGGCTGTGCTGCCATTCAGAGACACCTGGACAGGCGGGAGAGCTGGGCAGAGAGGAATCTCCTGAGGTTCAACAAGGGCAAGTGCAGAGTCCTGCACCTAGGGAGAAATAACTGTGGGCACCAGTCCAAGCTGGGGTCTGCCCTTGTGGAGAGCAGCTCTGCAGAGAAGGACCTGGGAGTGCTGGTGGATGACAAGTTGACCATGAGCCAGCAATGTGCCCTTGTGGCCAAGAAGGCCAATGGTCTCCTGGGGTGCCTTAGGAAGACCATTGCCAGCAGGCTGAGGAAGGTGATCCTGCCCCTCCCCTCAGCCCTGGGGAGGCCTCATCTCGAGTCCTGTGTCCAGTTCTGGGCTCCTCAGCGCAAGAGAGACATGGAGCTACTGGAGAGAGTCTAGTGTAGGGCTATGAAGATGATCCGAGGGCTGGAGCACCTGCCCTATGAGGAACAGCTGCGAGAGCTGGGCCTCTTCAGCCTGGGGAAGAGAAGACTGAGGGGGGATCTGATCAATGTGTACAAGTACCTGAAGGGATGGTGTCAGGGGAAGAGGGACAAACTCTTTCCAGTTGTCCCGTGTGACAGGACAAGAGGCAATGGGCAGAAACTGAAGCACAGGAAGTTCCGCCTGACAGTGAGGGGGAATTTCTTCCCTGTGAGAGTGACGGAGCCCTGGACCAGGTTGCCCAGAGAGATTGTGGAGTCTCCTTCTCTGGAGCTCTTCAAGGCCCGCCTGGATGCAACCCTGTCTAACGTGCTGTAGGTGACCCTGCTTGAGCAGGGAGGTTGGACTAGATGATCTCCAGAGGTCCCTTCCAACCTTACTGATTCTATGATTCTATGATCTACTCATCCATACAATGAGTGATCAGTTACTTCTTGACTTAAATTTCAAGGAATATATTTATGGCATCCCACAGTCCTAAATGAGTTTTATTATTCTACCAAGTCCTATGAAGTACTGTCCATAGGAAGAAAAGCTGAGGATAAGGTCTGACAGAGGAAATGGGAACCATAAAACATCATCATTTCATGTTTGGCAATCTTGCCACCTATTCTCCAGCTCCATGGAAGCTTAGCTTGCCTTCCTCTACTGTATGCTAAATAGGGACAAAGTGGGTGTACAGGCAGAAAGCAGAAGGTGGAGAGTCAGAAATGCTCTGCCCACGTGCTTAATCTTTGAACTGTTATGGGGCAGGAGCTACTCAAGAAGTTAAAGGATAGAGATGGAGAAAGAAATGGAAGGAACTGAATTGCCATGGCTTCTCCTGTTCACTATAGAGTTATGCTGATAACGATGCCTATTTTGGTTGACAGTGGAGCAAACATTCACATCTGATTGTCTTTTTTTCTGACATATATTTTACATTCAGTCAAAACAAAAGAAAAAGGGAAAATATAATGACTGCAGATTTTAAAGAAGAAAAACCTGCAGCTACTGTAACACTTAGTTAGTGTGTGATGCTTTAGTATTTTGTGCCCCTGACTAAATGCTAATCCCTGAGCTGCTACTCAATTTCCAGAGTTGCTCAGTCACAAAGACAAACACAGAGTCACGATTCAGTTAGCCAGGAATGACACAGTGGAACACCCAAACTGTCACTCCTGGCACAGCCTCATGGCCTTCTGATGGCAGGAAAACGCAAAGTTCAAGTTTTGAAAGTTCATGAATCCATCCAGGGAAGCTGAGTGCTACAGAGGTATCATTTTTTATCAGCTCCAGACTTCATGAAATATGGAAATACAAAAACAGAATGAAAATGCAATTTTGAAAATTAAAAGCAAAGAGCAGGTGGGTGGATGATTCACAAGTTAGATCTTCAGAGAATAAAAAATTACAAGGAACTGGAATATATTTTCTCCAAATGTTCCAGTTATAATATCATTTTGAGAAATTCAAAGGCTCTGCAGACATCTGATTAAAGCTAATAAACAAGCTTAATTATCTTCTTTTAGTATCATAACTAAACAAGTATAATAGGAAATATACTGACATTATACTATTTATATACTGTTTTCCCCTTTACAAAATAAAGGTGGAAAAAAGTGCTTCAGCAGCTGGTGTAATCTTTGAGTCCAGGAGCAAATTCCAAAGCCTCAAGGACTTAGCAGCTCTATGAACTGGGGTTATGATCTCACCACTGATCTGATGCTGCTGCGATAATCAGCCCTGGTGTCAGAATTTGCAAAGTCATTGTAAACTAACCCACCTGTGTAGTCAAATAACTTTATGCTAGCTATATCAAGTGTTTCTAGAGTTGAAGCACTGTGTACCATATTCATTTTTGACAGTTTCAGGAAAACTCTGTTGTGATAAAGTTCCAATTGGCCTAACACAGTGTAAGGCCTACAGAGCCAAAAGGGACAGATGGGAAACACCAGACTTCTTCCTTCAGCACACACTGATCTCAGCCTACACCAACATACTAGGACAATTCTGTACACCACAGATTGAAGTGTGTAACAGTGTATGTTGAAGGACAACAGACAGATCAGAGTCAGATGGAACTTTCTTGATACTGGCATCAACTTTTCATCTCTTCCAGCTTGCAGTGGAACACAACCATCACAACCAAGCAAGAGAGAGGTGCCATGAGGCAGCTGTCCAACTCCAGGTGAACACACATTCAGAGAATAACCTGTTAAACTGGTGTTCTTACATGCATGGGTATGATGTCTAGCCATACAACCAGAGGGTGGCTTCCTGTAAGTCTTGTCTAGAGGACTTTTTACCTCATTTGGCAATAGACTAAACAGAAATGAAGCCTTTCCTAGCCTCCTTTACAAGCCAGAAGACTTCAGGCTAACAATGATTAATAAAGTGCAGGGTCCTGCACCTAGAGAGGAAGAATCCCATACACCAGTACAGGCTGAGGTTTGACCCAGGTGCTGGAAAGCAGCTCTGCAGGTAAGGACCTGGGAGTTCTGGTGAACAGCAAGGCGACCATGTAGCCACAAAGGCCAATGGCATCCTAGGGTGCATTAGAAAGAGTATTGCTAGCAGGCTGAGGAAGGTGATCCTTACCCTCTACTCAGCCCTGGGGAGGCCACATCAGGAGTACCGTGTCCAGTTCTGGGCTCCCCACTACGAGAGAGACATGGAACTGCTGGAGAGAGTCCAGTGCCGGGCTATGAAGATGATCAGAGGACTGGAGCACCTGCCCTCTGAGGAACAGCTGCGAGAGCTGGGCCTGTTTAGCCTGGAGAAGAAAAGACTGAGGGGGATCTTATCAATGTCTATAAATACCTTAAAGGAAGGTGTCAAGGGGATGGGGCTGAGCTCTCTTCAGTGGTGCCAAGCAACAGGACTAGAGGCAACAGGCACAAACTGAACCACAGAAGTTTCACTTGAACATGAGGAAGAAATTCTTTTCTGTGAGGGTGACAGAGCACTGGACCAGGTTGCCCAGAGAGGTTGTGGTGTCTCCTTCTCTGGAGACACTCAAAACCCACCTGGACATGATCCGGGACAATGTGCTCTAGGTGAACCTGCTTGAGCTGGGGGATTAGACTAGGTGATCTGCAGAGGTCTTTTCCAACCTCAACCATTCCATGATTCTGTGACAGCCAAGCACAATGAACTGACTCATGGAGTTGCTGCTCATTCTGAGACATTCAAATAGCTGCTGTTTATTGGTGACTAATATACTGCATTAGCTATTTCTTTAACCTGCCAAGCTACTGCTTGTAATGTTTTCCTGGGAAACGAGAAAAGCAGAAACTAAACAAAAGCAGGATAAAAAACTAATTTGGATGAAATCAAGTGTGAACAGCAGATTTCAGTGTGCCACAGATCCTCAATGCAATTTAAACTGAACTTAAAGAGAAATACCAGCTATAAAAACCTCTGCTTGTGGATAAGAAAAACTGAGTTCAGATTCAGAAATAAGCAAAAATAACAAAGCTATGGCAGAACGCACCTTCCCTATCAGTGGCTAAGCACCAAGTATCTAGGAATTACAGGTCTCTACAGCTCTGTGAGTTGCCTTGCCCTTTGTACCCTAGTTTTCTAGCCTGTAGAGCCCTGTTAGAGCATATGACAACTTCCCTGACTATGCTTGATTTCCATCAGAGTGCAAACTGGTGCTTCAGATGTTCAGGGGGATGCACTCAGGTGCTGTTCCAACACAAAGTCCGACTGCAGCTGAATGCACATCCTAGGGGTGGGGAAGCAGGCTACAAGCATACAGGTTAGAAGTTTCCCATGGTTTCATTGTTGGGGTGACATAACTCTTCTCAGGCAAGTGCTGTTTGAGCACTTCAACACTTGAGAATGTTATTAAAATGAGAGAAAAAGACATCAGAAATCAACTCTGTTGAACCAGCTTAACTGGAGAAATTTTGTTATTATTTTGCCCTTAAGTTACCCTAATTTCCATTACAATTCATAATTGCTTTGAGGAAATAAAAGTTATTTCACACTACAAATAGTTATCTCATCAGGGAACTTACAAAAATCTGAAAACCAAGAAGAAATTGTTCAGCACTGAATCTAGTCATGAGCAAACTGGATAAAGCCCTTGCGAATGTTTTAGTAGTAATGTACCACACATACCACAAGTTGGATCTGAACATACTGCACAGAAAAAGCAAAGCTGTGTGCTGAAAGATTATTAAGAGCTATCTGGACAAATTGAAAGTGCTCACCTCAATTTATCACAGAAAATGTTGTCCACGTTCCAGAGGAAAAAACCCATTAAGAATACAGTTAAAGATGTATAGCCCAGACCTCTAAGCCATGGGTATACCCTAGAGAGAGAGAGACAAATAATGTAAAATTTAGTTCAAGATGCAGCTTGTAACATAGATAACACTACTACATACAAATAAACTGCACTTCAGTTAATGATTCTTGATTAAAAATAAAGATTAATAAATCCACCCTTAACTTCTGTATTCATGCTGGGTCACAGAACTGTTAACTTCCTAGTGGAAGTTAATGGCGGCATTTGCTGCTTTCTAAGGTAAGAAGTCCCCCCAAAAAACCCCAATTCCAGTCTCAAGAGACTACCATGAAATAGTGTTTTTTTAAGTGTTATGAATGCACAGTTTAGATTTCATGTGAAGACACATACCTGAGCTTTTTTTCCAACGTTATACAAAGTGCACATTTCAGAACTTTGAGCACAAGCAACAGAAATGTGCAAAACAGATAGGTACAGCTTCTTCCATAAGGCAAACTAATCAGATATGTGTTGTGCACGTTAACAACAAGAATACTGCCAATATAAACTGGCAAAATCAGTATTTGTTTAGTCAAACAAACACATGGAGCACTAGATGAGTGAAGTCACACTGTAATGTTCCCAGCTCAGAATACATGTTCTAGAGACACAAGCAAACCCAGGACACGAAAGAGCATTAAACAGTTATACACACTGGTAATTAGGTAACTATAGCTGAAATGGTTCAAGGAACAAATGCAGTTGTTTTGTGAAGGAGGCAGAGGTTGGCATGACTTAATAACAGAGAACATGCTCTGTGAACAGAGGACAACACATGCCAAGTTATAATCTTGGGAATCAATCACAGAGACCTAAGAAACAGATGAAAAGTGTAGGGAAACTAGATGGGAATACAGTTCAAATGATGAGGACAGGAGGAGGCAGAAGTCTTGCTCCAAAGGATTCTGGAAGGAAAAACATTCTGTTCCTTCAAAATTTCTATGCTGAGTTCAGACTGACTTCCAGCCCTACACTAAACAATATGACTGATATGAAGCTAATATTAAGGAAGTAAGACTGAAAAGAAGCAAAAATACGTAAGTTAAAACAGGCTTGGACAAGTTTTAGCATTATGAATGGAGACACAGAAATATATTTTAGCAATGTAGAGAAAGTAAATCTGAAAATGGAAATAGAGCTGACTTGCAGAGAAGCAAGAGGGTATTGTCAGGTTGGCACTGCTTCTCTAGCAGCAGAATTAGTTAAAAATGTACCTACTCCTTCCCCATCTCAACTTTATGACCACTGTTTGCATCAGCACAACTGAAGGGAGAAGCTGGTCTTTGTAGGGCCATGCTGTAATGAAATGATGTGGCCAGTGAAGAAAATACACACCAGAACAACTGCAATCAAAGGGGAAAAAGTAGGTGCAACATCAAAGACAGACTTTGCTGAAGCAAACCTAACAATGAATGACACCCTGGGAGGGAGGATGGTAGCACTATTGATAGTGACAGAAGACGACAAAATGCTTCAGAAATAATGACAATACGCAAGTGTTTGGAATTTGCAAAACTGGAAAGATAGCAGGCCTAAAGGGTTGTCTAAGTAGACATGCATAAGTTTAAACTGAATGGCTAGAACTGTGCTAAATTCTTGTGCAAAGAAAATTAAAGTGATTGGAACTCGATTCAACTTAGTTTCTTTTGGAAGTGAGTAAAGGCAGTGTCAGTTAAGATCTCTAGGGTAAGATTAGAATTTCTGTGTTCATGGGTTCAAAAAGTGACTTTAAACTGATAATTGTTCCTATGGCAGAAGGAAAGCCACAATCTATTTTTTTTTCTTAAAGTCTGTGAACATTTATGCTTGGTCTGTGAAGATTTTCTAGGAAAAATTAAATCAAATGAACTAAAAGTGCAATTGCAAGGTGGCTCAATGAGTCTGCTTTAAAGTCACACCTTTTGTTAAATTCTTCCTTGTGTTCCTAAACAGTTATATGTGTAACCTGAAACACAGCTTAATGAAAAAAATCACGCTTAGCTTAAAGACATAGTATAGAGAAACCAATATCTTTCAGAGGCAACCCCATATTCATGAGAATGCCAACTGCTCACAGTAGAGAGCAGGGGCCCAGGAATTGGGCCCCTGAAAGCTAAACAAAAATATTTATTCCAATACTGATTCAATTCTTTTTTCTAGAGTTTTATCCATCAACTCTGTGCTCTGATGCTTCTTATCAGTGTCTTCCAACATTTCTGAAATCCTTTCGCTGCTTATAAATACTTTTAATTTGAATTTTCATCATGTATATCTAGCTTTACCTAGTCAAAACAGTAAGTAAACCTTTTGTATTAATATACTTTCTATCTGAACTTTGGATACTGGACTACAGGAAAGGAAAGGAAAACATTAACTGATGCTTCATCTCCACAGTCCTACTTTTACTTTTCCCCAAATATCAATGCTAGAGTTTGGGCACCAGCAATAGCCTTCCCATTTTCTCCAGCTCTATAAAGACAGAAACTTTTTCCCCCTTGAAGCCTCAGGCTAATGCTGAAGACATTAGCAGAACGCACTTAGTGGTGAAAACTAATCATAAGCACAGGGAAGCTACTCTTGTTTAGCAATATCCCTCTGGCTTCAAGAAAATACAAGGAGGTGAGCCATTCCCTTTCAAACCAAATAGAGCACATGAGCTAGCATCACATATTTAGTTCCAGAAAGTTTGTCAATGCCAATTTCTCAAGTTAAGCTCAAAGAAAAAGATGCAGACACTAAGTTTTAGCCCATCTTATAATGAATTAAATGGCTACTTACCATAATACTATATATACAGATCGTAGAACTATAATGGAAACTAGCGTTCCATACATGATCTGGAAATAAAAATAGAGATAAGATTCAGCAGTGGTATTCAAGGAACACTCCATAACATATACAAATAAGGAACACATAAACAAAATACTACAGAAATAAAACTTTCTGAAGCCTCCGGTGATTTTTATTTCTTAGTCTCAAGAAAACAGTTTCCCATCTAACTGTCTCGCCAACAAAGTCTTTCAAAAAAAGTTTCAAATAAAAATATGATTACATCCATGCTCTTCACACAATTACAGGAAAACTCAGTGTGTAAAATTGTTTTCCTTTTTTGAATTAGAAAGCAAACACTAGGTGGCACTCAGTAAGCATCCTGAAGTCAAAATGGTAAGTAATTCCTATCATCTCTTCTGCATTAAAGTTATAGCTTCTTCATGGATATTTCAGATTCATTTTCTTTACTGAAAGCAAAAACTTGAATAGAGTATGCAGCATGATCACCCTGAACACAAGCATGGAAGAAGTTTTCCAGGAAGCATTTAAAATCAACTATTACAGGCTGTTGGGAATCTAACTACGCAGTGAGAAGCCTGCATTTTCTGAAAAAGGACACGATCTAAACCTGGCTTAATGTAGGCTTGATGAAGTTTAATGTAATGGCTTGACTTATAAAAAAGGTCCAAGCGATCATTTCTTTTCTGTGTTGAGATCTCTCAATCTCCCTGCCTGTCTTTATTCAGAGGCTTAGAATCCATGTAACACTATCCCCAATATATACAGACTAAAGAGAAGAAATGCAGTCAGAGCTACTCCTGAACACGACGATGCAGAAGCCACCGCAGCAGTGAGGGTCTCTGGACACTGGCAACACCAGAGTATTTTCTAGTGCTTTTTACCCTAATATTGCATTCTTCTTGCCAAAAAAAAAAAAAAAAAAACATTTGTTACAAGCAGTTGTGCCTTCTTCTCTGACTCTCTCCAGTGGCTCACAAGCCCCTCTCTATTTTTCGCTTTTCCATCCACTGAGCTTCCTTTCTCATTTTTGCTTTTAATTAATTCCCATCTAACTCTCCCTTGTTTTTACATAAACAGAAGGAGAAACTTCTGCTGTTTTTAAAAAACACCGAACATCACAGAAGCAGCGTATTTACAAGCGAGCGTTCTTCACATGTTCTACTGACTTCCTCACCCCTTTTGTTCTTTCAGACTACAGCGTCTTCAAGACAAGGACTACTTCTTACTCTGCCATAACTAGGGCATTCAGCTGTTACTATCCTGCAAGCACACACCTACTTCTAGTCATTTGACAAAATACAGACTGGTGCTCCAATGTGAAACAAAAACTACCTTTTACAAATACATAAAGGCAAATTCCAAGTTCATTTGAACTTCAGGGATGAGGTTAGTAGCACACAACGTATTATCAATGTATATATACAGAACACGGCACACAATACAGTCCCAAGGTTGCACAACAAGACAAAGCTCCGGTATTGACTACGTAACGCCGTTCAGCAGAAGCAGTCCTTTATCTGCATTAAGAGTGAGATCAAGTAACTCCAGTAACTGAACTGTATGTTGTGCTCTGGAAAGATAAACAAAACAAAATTGCTCGAAAAGCTAATTTGTTCTGGACCAAAGTTCATACAAAACTGTTAACTGACTTCCAAATCCCCTTTCTGGGACACAGCACATAAACCAGAAAAAGTCCTGCTAGACATAGCCCAAGTACCAAGTGCTTATCAGGCCCAAGCTACAGTTGGAAAGATCAAACTCTATGACAAACACAGGCTAACTTTAAAAGTCAACCACCATTTTACTCCGTGAACCTCATTTAGAAGAACCTATTCTGTTTTCCTAATCAAATCCAGTAATTTATTCCAAGAAGAGGAAGGCACTGAGGAAGAAACTCATAAAAAGAAACCCAGGAGACAGTTCTGCCCCATTTCCTTACTGCCTTCCCCTTTCCTACAATTTTGACTGCTAAGGTCTGCTGCGCAGACACAGAAAAACCTACTCATGAAGAGACACATCTCTATCATACTCGTTAACAGCATGAGCATCTCTGAATTTTTATCGTGCAATTCACTTGCTCTATGGTTCTTTGAACAAGGAGTTAAACAGTGTTCAGATTGTCTAGAGAAATACGGCTTACAGCCAGCCCAAAGTCCATGTAAAACATCGGCTAAAATGCTACTTTTTTTTTGCAGCAAATGCTAAAAGCATGGAAGAGCAAAAGCTAAAGGAAAGCTTTCTTCATAAAACTGCTGACTTGGTATCTCCCAGCAAGTTGCTTAACGGCTCGCAAAAGAAGATAGTCTTGTCGGAGGGAGATTAAAAAAAAACAAAAAAAAAAACAAACAAAAAAAACCTTACAGTGACTGAAAAAAAAAATATGCCCACAGTTGATGCTTCAATTTCTTGCCGTTTCCGCTCCCCACACAAATAGGTTGTTAGCAGTAAAACACATTCGTGTTTAAAAGCCTGTGAAAGGCTGGAACAACAAAGTGTTCTTCTCCGCATGCTCCAGTCCTCCTCTTCACACTGAAGGCAAACACCGAGGTGCTGCTGTGACATGCAGAGGCTGTAGCTGTACGTCTCGCTACAGCTGTTTCTTACTAGAGGCCTGCAAACAGAGCGACCCAACGTAGCTCAGTCCTTCGGGAGCACTGCTTATTTTTATTCCTCTACTACTTGTGGATTTGCGATTTTAATCATGCAACAAATTTGTCTGGTATTATCTTTGCCCCCAAAGAAGCATAAATTAAAAGCCTCACTTTATCCAAGTCTACTTGAATTTCTTAATTCCTTTAAATTCCTTTGTTTTTCTGCTTTAACTAACACATTGTTTCAGCGACAGACAAAAAGCCCGGCTAGTTTTGTGCAATTCTGCCTTAAAGCGCCTTCCAACCGTAAGCCACATAAACCCACTAGCACTACAGTTTAAGCAAAAGGAAACAGCAGCACCTCAGCATCTTCTGCTGTCACTAGACGGACGGTTCCCTCTCTGCTGCCTACGAAGCAGATAAAGCTGCATGTATTTCAGCGTTCAAGTTCCTGTCTTTGCAATGTGGAAAACCCCCAAATCTTATTGATACAGAGTATGTTACCTGACAAGAAGGCCAAACAAGAACAACGTGCTTCTAGCTTATAAACAGCAGGTAAGCATTTGGGCACCATTTGGCAGTATTTTCAGAGATGAAATGTAAACAGTTCAGTAATTCATACAAATGCACTTCTTATACAAGTCACAGGGAAGGCTGAGATTTCACACTGGGGAGAGTGCACAGAACAGATTCTCCGTCTATACATCTAGTAGGGAAAGCCTCAAGAGACTGATTTCTACTGATCCATTTGCTCCTGGCTTTCTGCCAATTTTTGTTAATAAAGTTGATTTGTCAGCCTCAAATACTAACGCATTGAGAACTGTGTTGAGAGATTTGGGGTTCTGGCCACTACTTATATATTAATATACAAACCATCTATCAAAAAGCAGTTATCTTAAATCCTTGAGGCTGGAAATTGTACTTATAACAAAAGAAACAGACTTCTACGTGTTCTTGGATTTCTTGGGAAGAAATTTAAGCGCAGAAAGAGGAAGGAAAATCCTTACCATGACATTGAAACATTTAGGAATTCTGCACAATTATGGCTGTTTAGTACTATACGCTGTCCAAACACACTTAGGAAAGAGCTAACAACAGAGCTAACTCTGATGATCTGCACTTGGTTTAGTCCTATTTAAATGCACAGATGATAAAGCAACACACAACTCACTGCTGCTCCACAGAGCAGAGCAGCTCTCCAGAGCTTCTGGGACACAGTCTACAGCAGTAAATTGAGCTTCTCCTGGGTTCTCCTTCGACGACTTGCAGAGCTGATCCCCTGGACAGTCTGAACACCTCTCCACATTTCCTAAGCTATTCTGCAGGTAAAGCTACTAGCTGGAATAAGAGCTGTACTTGTTTTTCAGCAGACATTCCCAAACAGGCAATGTAATTGAGAGTGAAACTTCCCTCTGATTAGTTTTATACATGATCTTGAGCAGGGCAATGCTTAAGTATAAAGACCTCCATGGTGAAGACATGCACTGAAAAGGTCATTTTTAACAGACTGTCTGGTAACTTGAATTATCTAGAAAGTAAGAAACATGTTCTGCTAAAGGCGCTATATATTAAGCCACAAGCCTTCAACTATCTGTTGCCTTAGCAGCAGGGGGACTCTGGAGAGCTGTAAGACACTGAGTGGGTCTACAGAGATTCCCCCAAATGAGGAATCTTGTAACTTTGAAAAGGTTGTACCCTGCAATAAAGTATTCTTCATGTAGTTTCATGCTCTCATATGTACCCCCACACGCACTTTCCATGCTATCCTAAAATCATTCTACTCCTTCTTTGGATTTACATATTGAAAATATCTGTGAAAGATAATCCTGTTCATTCATTTCTCATTTAGTCAACAGAAATGCCTTTTTCACCCCTGTTGCCTCTCTATCTCTGTCTTCTCTCCTCCCCTCCCTGCTCCAAAGTCATCTTAACTGGTATATCCAATACTTGTATTTTATTTTCATCACTGATGCAGCAAATTGGCTCGTCATATTTATGCTGTGATAAACGAATACATGCAGGCACTCACTTCTCCATCAGTGTTCAGTGGTTGCCTTAGAACAGGAACAGTTGGTATTTGCCCCCCTAAGTGTAAGCTGTTCCACTCCGAATCATTTCAAATATTGTCCTGTTTCTGTTACTCCAGTCCTAAAGGTATTCTAGCTACCCTTCTCACCCTTGCTGTACTCAGTGATGCCTCACAACTTCAGGTCATCATAGACTCCATCAATATGTGACTCCTTTTTTCCTGCTACAGATCATTAAACAAAAACACTCCCACTACAGATCCTGAGAAAGTCCAGACAGAGGCTGCTTTTCATCATCTTTTTTTTTTGTCATTTTTCCCCTACCCTCTTTGCAATTCTTACACCCATCTACTTCTCCAGCTTGCTTAATTTCTCACAGGACATATTCAATGTTTTTGTCGTGACTAGACAAAAGAGAACTTTTTAATCACACTTCCTAATGTAGAAAAAGTAGCTAACAACAGCAACAAAAAGCTATTAGGTTAGCCTGGACATTTCATCTCATTTTATATTTACCTTTTTAATTATTTGTTTGTTCAAAATTTGCTTCGAAGTCTTCTAGCAGATGACTATGCAAAGAAAACGAGTATTTAGATCTATTTCGTATCTACATAACCTGGCTAACTAGATGAATCAGGTTTTGATCACTGCAGGAGTATACCTAGTAGGTAACTAAATTACGATGGAAAACGAAAGTTTGCAGGTGGCAGCTATTCATGCTATTTATATTGGAAAGAAGGCTACCTGTAAGACATAAGTTTAATATTTTAACTGTCAAGGTCATTTCTTTTACTTACAGGACTGTCTTGTATCTACCTGTCTATTGATCAGTCCATGCCAGCAGCCAATCTTACCCCACCCTTTCCCTTGTGTAAGCACAAATAAATATGTGATAAACAGGGATGAGCAACTAATCTGATTTAAAACTAATCCCAAAGAGAGTTTTAACCTGTTCAGTTCCCCAAACAAATTCATGTCATTAAATTTAAATTTTTGTGTCCAACAGGGAAGAGGGGAGAAGATACAGCTGTTTCCTATAACAGTGATGCTTGCTTATAAAATAGGTATGAAACTGGCACCTAGGCCTGTTCAGTGCAATTGAGATTAAGCAGTAATAGTCTTCCAGCCATAGAGATTAAGACATTAGTAAGACAATATATGCTTGTAAGGGCTGATGATATCTTAACTGATAAAAGTCGGGGAAAAAACAAAACTCCAAAAACCTCCAAAACCCCAAAAAATGTCAACTTTCCTCAAAACATGCAGGTTGTCAGGCAGGCAAGTATTTTCTCCTACTAGCAGAAGACTAGTGTAGTCTCCAACTGGTCGGAAAATGTGCTTCCCATCCCTCCCACAACTGAAGCACAGAGACCCTTAAAGTCTGCAATATCTGAATGAAGAGAGAGATGATGTCTGTTGTTACTCTACCATGAATAACAAACGGAAATCCCCTTCATGCCCTGCTGGCAGCAAGCAATTTACGGGAATAGATTGGGAAGGAAAGTAAGAAGTAATTCACTGAAAAATGAGACTTGGGTCCTGACTACGAAATATAATAGAACCCTTTTTCATTCTTCTCCCTAGAAGGACAGCAACAGAAATGCACTGAAATGAACAGTTTAAAGCTGGCCATGTAGTTATTCTCCTTTCTGCAAGGCTGATAAATGGAGATGAACACAGGGAAATGCCTAAGTCCTAAAACTGCTTTCCCACGCAGCTGGGGACTGAAACCAAGAGTTAAATTATGCGTGCATGTATGTATTTAGGTTTACATTAAATCTGCACAATCCATTCAGTTGGAAAATATTTACTGAAATTACATACAGATTTTTTAGTCTACTCTAAAATAAAGGACAAGTATTAAGAAAATAACCTTGCTTAGCTATGTAGTCAGAAAATGTTTCCTCTGGATTTACAACATAGTTTGTTAAGATTATGGAGGGAAAAAAAAAAAAAAAAAAAAAAAAAGCAGTATTTGAACACTTGGAATTTGTCCATAACTGCATGTAGTCTACAAAAATCAAATTGGAAAGACTTGTTGTAAAGAGTCCAGCACTTTTATATGTCTAAATCTTTTCCACACTGATTCCTCATGGAAAAATTATAACATGGAATTCATATTCTGAATCTAAGAGAAACCAGATGCAAAAAATTAAAGTTGTGGGGAAATAGTTTAACTTTTTCTTATTTCTTTATTTCAGACAAGTCATATCTATCACCTTAATATCCCTAACACAGAACAATATCTATGTGAAAGCACAAAGCTGGGTTATAGTGAAGCTATGATATACTTATTACAATAAATGTATACTGAATATTTGATCTGATTATGAAATAAAACAATTCAACATAAGTAATGAATTCTGCCATTGCTGATAGCAAAATTATTTCAAAAAATTTCATTTACAACCAGGATTATGAGCAGTTCAGTAAAAGCATCATAAATTGCCATTTCAACCCCAGCCAATACGCTCTTGCCAAAAATGTAGATAGGCAAAAAAAGAAAGCATCTAATTAACACATTAAAAGTAACATGTAATGTTATCCTCTTAATTCAGAGGTAAACATTATTGATTCTATGAGGGAATTTTATGCATCAGTCCTTTGCTAACCAACCAACAGGAATCACATATCATTTTTTATGATTGCTGATCTAGCAGGCATATTTTGACAAGTGATGGCACTACCAATTTCATAAATTAAGGTTTTAAAGCTTCCTAAGAACTCTGTGCTTTTACTTGGCAATTTTTCAGCTGTTATCCCTAATCATAAAGCCATAAAAGAGGAAAAACTACTTACAGGATAGATAAGCAACCATGATTTGTAACCTGAAAAGGCAGGTGATGCAAATCCTATCCCTAAAGGTAGTGAATGCATATCACTACTGTTAGGCTACTACAAAAGAACAGGTACTAAAGGTACCAAATCTATCATTAAGCCTGTAAGACTGTAACACCTAGCCCCCTATATAATCCTAA
The DNA here is from genome assembly GCF_028389875.1 of Rhea pennata. Taxonomy (NCBI): domain Eukaryota; kingdom Metazoa; phylum Chordata; class Aves; order Rheiformes; family Rheidae; genus Rhea; species Rhea pennata. The sequence continues at coordinate 213,113,466 of NC_084663.1, forward strand.
CAGACATGTCTGTGTTTAAATTGAGCTTGAATTTACACAAAATATAATTCAGTAGTTAAAAAAGTCTAATATGTTAGAGGAGAGGGAATGGGGCTGAATCACGCAAGCCAAGTTATGCTGGGGTACAGTTTCACAGCAAGCACTAATGGAATAAAGCAGACAATATATATATAATATAAACTAAGGATTAATTTATACTAATACTCCCTCCCTCTCACACACCCCTTAGTTTATATTATATTTTACCTTAAATTGAGGTACCTTACATTTTATTTAGGATCACCTCTTAGTACACTAGTAACTGAGTATTAGATCAAATACTAAAACAAAACACTTATTAAACACATTCTAGTTTTTCAGACCACTAAGAAACAGGATGGCAATATGACAGGCAGCAATACTCAGATTGTGTTGGCCTTCTATTCTCCTTCCCTTTCAACTATAAAATTCTACAACATTTCTCTAAAAAAGCAAGATTTAAACAAGATTAGCTTCTCCAATAGAGTAAGATTTACCTGATGGAATACAGGCTCTTTCAAATTTAAGTAAACCTGCAAAGATTAAAAAGATAAAAAAAAAGTAATTTGCAACACAGAATTATCATAATACTATTAAGCTAAATATTGTGAAGATTTGTTCTGTTGGAACAAAATCAGAACTGCCTATCTATCCATCATTAGAGTTGACGAGCTCTGGTAAAGCCTCTGTATTCTTCCATAGATTTTAATTGTTTAAGTATTTTAAGTTAAAAAGCACAAATAGAGGTATTAATATGTAAAATCTTATTTAATAAAGTTGCAAAACATGAAAAAAAAATTAAAACACAGAAATTCATAGAATAGATTCACAGAATAGAATCAGTAAGGTTGGAAGGGACCTCTGGAGATCATCTAGTCCAACCTCCTCGCTCAGCAGGGTCACCTACAGCACGTTAGACAGGGTTGCATCCACGCAGGCCTTGAAGATCTCCACAGAAGGAGACTCCACAACCTCTCTGGGCAACCTGGTCCAGTGCTCTGTCCCTCTCACAGGGAAGAAATTCCCCCGCACTGTCAGGCGGAACTGCCTGTGCTTCAGTTTCTGCCCATTGCCTCTTGTCAACTGAAAAGAGTTTGTCCCCGTCCCCTTGACACCCTCCCTTCAGGTACTTAAACACACATTGATAAGATCCCCCCTCGGTCTTCTCTTCCCCAGGCTGAACAGGCCCAGCTCTCGCAGCCGTTCCTCATAGGACAAGTGCTCCAGCCCTCTGATCATCCTCCTAGCCCTACGCTGGACTCTCTCCAGTAGCTCCATGTCTCTCGTGCTGCAGAGCCCAGAACTGGACACAGGACTCGAGATGAGGCCTCCCCAGGGCTGAGGAGAGGGGCAGGATCACCTCCCTCCCTCTGCTGGCAACGGTCTTCCTAAGGCACCCCAGGAGACCATTGGCCTTCTTGGCCACAAGGGCACATTGCTGGCTCATGGTCAACTTGTCATCCACCAGCACTCCCAGGTCCTTCTCTGCAGAGCTGCTCTCCACAAGGGCAGACCCCAGCTTGGGCTGGTGCCCGGGGTTATTTCTCCCTAGGTGTAGGACTCTGCACTTGCCCTTGCTGAACCTCAGGAGGTTCCTCTCTGCCCAACTCTCCCGCCTGTCCAGGTCTCTCTGAATGGCAGCACAGCCCTCGGGTGTATCAGCCACTCCTCCCAGCTTGGGATCATCAGCAAACCTGCTGAGGAGGCACTCTGTCCCCTCATCCAGGTCGTTGATGAAGAAGTAGAACAGGCTGGGACCCAGGACTAAGCCCTGGGGGACGCCACTAGCCACAGGCCCCTAACTAGACTCCACACCACCGATGATGACCCTCTGAGCTCTGCCTTTCAGCCAGTTCTCAATCCACCTCGCTGTCCACTCGTCTAATCCACACCTTCTGAGCTTGTCTAGGAGGATGTTATGGGACATGAATATGACTATCTTTGAATATCAATATGAATATGAATATCTTTGATATTCATTGTATGAAGGAAACATACTCTACTCTGATTTGGTATTATTAATGTTTTTGATAATTATACTTCAACATTTTGATTCACTTTTCAAAAATCTTGTAGGTTCTATTGTTAAAGCAGGTCATTCAAATTCTGTTTTTGCAGTGAGAAGAGCACTGTACCTTAGGCATAACATGCCAGGAGTTTAAATAAACAAACAAATAAATACTAAGAGACATAGAACGGTCAAGTTCTTTATAGGTAAAGACCTGGAATACTTCTTTAAAAAAAAGTGATTATGAATAAAAATCTGCACAAAACTCATTTTATTCAGATAGGGAGCACACCACACAGAAAAGATGAATAGAGCTAACCATGATGCAGTTACAATTCTTCTAAGTTTTAAAACAGCTATGTTTCTCTCACTCTGGCTTTTGTTTTAAAATATCAGTCAATGTATTGGATTGTGTATTATAGTGTATTTTTCGCAGTCTATTGAACAGGATTATTCTCATTTCTGTAGACGAGTTAAATCAAGGCCCAGACATGTAACTACAGTTTGTCCAAGGTCTCACAACAAGGCAGTCAGAAGTGACTGCTTTCCACATAGTCCCGTTTCTAGAACCTGCAGTACAACTTTTCTTCTTCTTTCTACATGAAGTGTTTTAAAATCATGTTTGCTTACAGAAAAGTTTCATATTTTTCTGGCCAGATTGTATTTTTCTCATCAAAAGAATAATTTTCTCTTCTTGGCTGGAAATGAATGAGATTCTGTATTGCCTGTATAAGATTCTTCTAGTGGCAGGAAAACTGCCAATCTGCAGGTGAAAATACTGTATTAGGTAAGGTTACTTACTATGCTGACTACGAAGCTGTATGTTATTAACAAGAAAAGCAGCGGATAATTGACTGTGTTCTTGTACTTGAAACATTCATACCTGGAACAGAAAATAAAGGAGAGCAATAATATTCCTCACTTACCACATAAAGGACTTATTTTTCAAGGTATATTATCAGACAATTTGGGAGAACATTGACGCAAATGAGTTTTGGGACTTTCAAGAAATTGCAGCTCCTCCTCCAAAGATTCGTCATTTCAATATGAAAATTCAAACTTTTCCCAATAAATGCTTAAGAAATATATTGTGAAAAATCAATATGCTTATATATAACATACAAGAAATAATCCAGTCGATAGATGTAGCCTGGGAAGCAGAAGCATTATCACCCGTTAAGCATATAAGGTGCTTAAGGAGTGATAATGGTTGTCAAATTAAAAATGAATTTAAAATGAAATACAGCTGCCAAAAAAACATTACTACATCTCTGAGTTAAAAGTCAGTGTGGAAAAGGGCCTGACTTACAAAACAGTGAATGCTGGAGATCTGCTAAAATCACAACTTGTTTATGGCTTTACTATGGTCACAGTGCAGTTAATTTGCTAGTTTGGGATTGGTAGAAGTGTAAGGTAAAAACAGCTAATTGCTACTGGTATGCAAAACAGCTAATTAAAATTAGCTTTGAGATCCTAGCACTACACTTCAGTGGACCAACCCTGCCAACTACCTTCAAGAAAACCAAAAAGGTTATTAAAGGCCTCCTGTTTTGCTTTCCGTAACACCAAGCGTTAGTCATTCTTCAGAGCATTTTAATTACTATCGAACATAATACATAAAATGTTATTACAGCTGTATGTGCAGTAACAGACATCAATGCATTTGAAGACGACAGAGCAGCTACACTCAAAATAAATGTAAAGGTGATTTCAAAGAGATAGGGTAGTTACTCAGATTATACTAATGTATAAACCATAAACTGACAAATGTTGGTTTAGTCCTATAGCATTCCACTTCAACTGCAAGCTGCCAGAAACCTTCACCAAAAGATACTCCATAATTTTCAATAGCTGAAGATTTGATCATATGTTCAAATAGGAGGAAAAAAAAAAAAAAAAAAAAAAAAACACACACTTCTGTCTGCAGTGACTTCTTTAACATTTGCACTTTCTGAGTCACAGAACATATTTTAAATCTAGGCCTTGAAGTAACAGGTAAGAAAGATAGCACACTGTGTCTTTGCAGTCACCAAATGCTACATGTTTGCCACTAAATTAAATTAGAGAAAACCTCCTGTCACAGCATACAGCTGTAATGCATGTTCCAAGATACCCTCTATTACATACATATCCTGCTCTTTTTAGTATTTTGTAGTTTTGTTTTTATTTTAGAGATGAATAGAAAGCAGGTTTAACCAGAAAGCCGAGATTCACATTTGGAGGCAGAGTGTATCATAGAAACATAGCTCCAATAAATACTTAACAATAATAATTTAGTAGGCATTACTGAAGTTAATTTTGTTATATCTTCTGTCCACATACTAAACGATGACTCTACCATACATACGATCTGGTTGTATACACCACTAATTCTTTAAAAAGAGTTAATTTTTTTCCTGGCTAAACTAACACTGGTATAACATCTTTAAATCAGCAAAAGCTAGGACTAAAGCCAGCCTCATGCTCTAATGGCTAAATCACAGTGCCTTACTGCTGGTAAAATTGACATCTCATCAAAATCAGCAGAAGTTTCACAGAGTCAGCTTCACTGAACACTAGACTGGGCTTCACATATTCTATATTACAAATATGAATGTTTCAAGAATATTCAAGAAAAAACATTTAATAAATACTTACAGGCAGTAGACAAACACGCAGCAACTGTATATCATTGGCAGTTCATCCAACAGCTACAAAAAACAGAGACATCAAAACATGAAAACCTACTTTTAATTCACATGCTTGGGTAAGTTAATTAAGGTGAAACACATTTTGAGAAAAGTTTTTAAGTCATCTGGATATTCACCTTCTTGACTGCGCCTGAGTGCATGGCAGTGTCAAATTCTATTCAACTACTGAAATTACCAGCTACATTAGTAAGCTTATTATACTGAACTTTTTGAATACTACATTTCATAAGAAACACGTCTTCAAAGAATCACACCACTTTCAATGTTCATAGTCTTTAAATATTTATAGAAACCTTATTAATTTATTTATTTTTTTAAAGTCACATTCAACAGGACTGCACCATTTATAACCTGCTCAAAACAGTCAGTAGCATCTTCTCATTTCCATGCAAGATTCACAGAGAAACTGTAATATCTTTTATCCATAACATAAAATAGAACTTTACCCCACTAAGAAATGCTTGATATGGGTTTCATCTGTTTACTTTCTAATTTTGAAAATTGCTTACATTAACTCAAACTTTTTTTTTCCAAATTACAACTGCCAAATAATGCACTTTTATTATCTTAAATCATTTTATATACCATTTGTAGGAAAATACTGGTATGTTACAGCTGAAACAGTTACTTCTCCAAGGATTCTGCACAGCAATTTTGATGAAATATAGTAAACATAAGAAAGGTGATCTCTCAAGAATAGGTACACATATGTTCAAATTCATCATGCATTTATCTTTAAAAATAAGGACATCATCATAGCATTGCTTTTTTCTAAAACTTTTCTCAATAAAGAACATTAACTTTTGCTCATAAACTTAGTTAACTGATTTCCTTCTGAAAGAGGATTGACAATCATAAAAATGCAAAAGCAAACAGATCAGTTAAGATCCATTGCCTCTAATTTCTAGTATGTCAAGCAAACATTAATACTTAAAACATCTTAGAATTGTTACTCCACCACTAGGATTGGTATTTCCCAAAGAACAACAAGAATTAGATGTAACCTGATTTTGGTGTTTCTCCTCATCGCTTTGAAAGTTGTATGACTGTATAGAAAACCCCTTCCTATTACCGGTACAAGGTACTTAATGAGATCACATTTTTTCTGAACAAGGAACAACGTTAAGAGCAAGTCGAGCTAACACAACCCTTTTTATACAGCTATCTTGATTCTGCTCAACTGGGGAAAATTTTTGTAACTACACCGACAAAATCCTTCCTTTTGAACTTTCACATGGAAAAAAAAGTGATCGACCCTGAGAGTGAACTATTAGCTTTTCTTGGTTTTGGAAATTCAGGAAATGTTTCACAATACAGCCAAGCAGATCTAATGACTAGCAGCCACTGAAAGGACATGTTTGCTTCCTTACCCATACTCCAAGTGCAGCTTGCAGTCACGCTCATCTGATTCACAATGAGCAAGTTCAGAGAGCTGAACCAGCACAAAACTAACCTTGCAGAAAAAGAGAGTAATATTCCGCTGGTTTAAATCCCTGAACCTGTGCGCGTGCAGGTGAGGGACTGCAAGAGTCACCACAAAGTGTCAGGAATGCAGGTGGTAGAAAAAGAATGGGACCAGTTTGTAAAGAGGCATCAGATGGTTTTTTTTAATCTTCATTGTTATGCCACAGCCTTACAGAGCAAAACAGAAGCCATAGCTAAATTAAGTTATATACTAATAGTTATTAAGCAATTGAACACTATTCTCATCTAGCCTGATATAAATTAGCTAAAGAATTAATTCATGCCCATCCTTATTTAAAAGTATGCTTCATTTAAGAGTTCATAATAGAAAACTGGGCGGGGGGAAAACAAAACATTTTCAGTTTGAAAGGTTGGTTACACTTTTCAGTTCATTCGCTGGCAGCTTTTCTGGGTCACAAAGGTAATAGCAAAGAGCCTCTCAAAATATCTTTATAAGAATGATTTAGCTGCTTAAATAAGCATTTTCCATTGTTCTTCAAGCCACAATCTAACATGTTTTCCATACAAATAATATTAAAGTTGCAGGAGAGAAAGAAAGAGGGAGAGAGAGAACAGAATGATAGCTTCAGAAAAAATATTCAAAGTATCTGCTCTCAAGAACAGGCGTTTTTAGATTTTTCTTAATTAAGCAATCTAACTGACCGTTTACAATATTAATGTGGTGAAACAAAGCTCAGAAAAATTCTCTTCAAACAGCTACCACTGTTGACTTTTAATTGTACTAAGAAATAAAGTGAGGAAGAAAAGATTATTTACTGGTTGAAATGTTTCCTCTCTGGTGATTCATCAGTTAGCAGTCAGAGTAATTACAAACTACTTGCAGATTTAGCTAGCTGCCAAATTAACAAATATACTCTTGTCTCACACGAAGCCTTTTATTCCAGGGAGAAAGATGATTTAAGAAATTGCCATTCCCCTTATTTGCTTCTGTCCACCCTTTTTATACCACAGTTCACAGACCCCAGAACTGCTCTGATGGACCTATGCCATAAGCAGCAATTATGTGTGTTAGAAAAGCCTCTACATACAGAAAAAAAAACTCTAAGGATTTTTAAGCCTAGATCATTTCAATGACCTGTGATACCGAGTGGCACTGCTCACATCTGCACCAGGGTAAGAAAGACGAGGTGAACAGTGGACAGCTAGTGGATAGCTAGATTAGTGGACAGCTGAGGGAACAGAGGTGAAAAGGTGGAAATTTGAGGCAGTTTCAACACTGAAGAGAATACAGATAAAGCACATCAAGCTTTGTTTTGTTGAGAGAGCGCTGAGGAATGGATCTAGAAACCTTTTTCATGACAAAAAATCATGAGATATTCCTATATGATGCATGCTCCTCTGAGGCTGAGAATCTCCAACACATGCCAGAAGCATGAAGCAGAGCATTGTAAAGGCAAAAATCATAGAATCTTAGATGCAGTAAGGTTGGAAGGGACCGCAGGAGATCATCTAGTCCAACCTCCCTGCTCAAGCAGGGTCACCTACAGCATATCAGGCAGGGTTACACCCAGGCAGGCCTTGAAGATCTCCAGACAAGGAGACTCCACAACCTCTCTGGGCAACCTGGTCCAGGGCTCCGTCACTCTCACAGGGAAGAAATTCCCCCTCACCTTCAGGCAGAACTGCCTGTGCTTCAGTTTCTGCCCATTGCCTCTTGTCCTGTCACACGGGACAACTGAAAAGAGTTTGTCCTCGTCCCCTTCACACCCTCCCTTCAGGTACTTGTACGCATTGATAAGATCCCCCCTCGGTCTTCTCTTCCCCAGGCTGAAGAGGCCCAGCTCTCGCAGCTGCTCCTCATAGGGCAGATGTTCCAGCCCTCTATCATCCTCATAGCCCTACGCTGGACTGTAGTTTAGTTCAAATTTAAGATATCCTAACTTTTGTGTCTACATATGCAGGAAGTGTTTCAGGTCCCATCATGGTCAACAGAGATCCACGACTCAATTCAGTTGCCAAGGCACAAATGTTTACGGCTATCGGAGATGCTCTGGGGTCACCGGTACCTCCATCCTTATGGGATGGAAGCTAGAGGCCAGACAGAATACTTACAGGGACTAAAATGATGCTAACTATCTATATTTAGGCAAACAAATAAAACTTAGGACTGCCAATGGAGCCTAGAAACTGATTCAGCCCAGCTGTCTGGCTCTCTACCTCGAACTATATTGACTGTATCTATCTCCATTGCCTATAGTGGGAGCACAGACTTACAGCAGATGCTTTTAAACATAGGTCTCAATCTTGAACTGAATCCCTCCTGACTTTGATTCAAGGATGAATTTCACAAGATTTCTCAAATCTAAAATAGTACAAAACTCTTCTCTTTAGAAAAGGGAAAATACTGGGCATAAGGATTTGGTCGCAGTGAATATGAATAAATGAATACCTTCAACCTGAGAACAAAAGAAGAAACAGAAAGAGAGAGAGACTCATCTTCTGCTCTCTGTATAAAGGTACATCTAGATCAATAACAAGAATGCATTAAGACAAACAAAAGGATGCAATGAAAAACAATAGTTTATATTGCTTGCTATTAAGCCAAAGCTGTAGGAATTTAAAATAACATATCCAGTAAAAAGATGGCATAATTATCTAATGGAGAAAATATTTTCTACTAAAGCAGTAATTAATCACAGCACCTGTCCTACATATAAGTCTATATTGCTGTATATCTACTGGTGAAAATATCTAATGAAACAAGACCTGTGCTAGAAATTTGCTGAGAGTGGGACTCATGGGCAATAATATTTAAGGTAGATTAACTTATGTTCCATCATTAAGTTCTATCTGCCAAGAAATAACAATATGACTATATAAAGACTTGTGTAAAATGATTCACAGCTACTTATGAATACTGACCTGCATTTCATACTTCATGGTCATGTGGAAGCACCAAGATCCCAGTCCCACAGCTGAAATCAAACCAAAAGCACGGTTAGCATAGAAGTCCTTTAAAAATCTCCTTCTAAAAATACCTTCCTTAGCCCTTCTAAAGATCTCAAGTATATTAACTTAAGCATGTAAACTTTACAGAAAACAAAATTTTAAACCATCAGTATCCCATTTTAGGGAAACGGTCCCAATTTTCCATGGACACCTACTTGGCACTTCAGTCATTAATGATGTCCTTGAATTTTTGTTTTTGGCGAGGGTTTTTTTGGTGGTGGAAGGGTTGGGGAGAAGGAGGCACCTCTCAGCACTTTCTCCTATGAAGAGGTATGACACCACTTGGCAGGACAAGAGGAGGGAAACCCCAGAATTAATGGTGTTAATATTCTACTTTTCTTAATTTTTAGTGCATTACAATCTACCTGTGACAGTCCTTCCAAAATGAAAGCATCATTGTACAACTAGTTAACACGAAAAGCCTGTGACATTTCTGCTTTTTCTCCAGTTCTAAAAGTAAATTTTACAAGGAGCTCTTTTCACTTGAGAAGCAGAATACTGAATTGCTACTACAACTCTGAGTCTGAAATTCAGGGTAAACAAACAGAATTAACGTAGTATGGATTTGTTTCTGTGCAGTGAGATCCTCCTTTCTGAGATTTCTTCTTGGAAGCTCATCATTCTATTTGCTGCTTTTTATTTATTTGAAATATTTTACTTCTAAACTCTGAATTTGCATTTGAGATTAATTTACAAGACACATACTTTGCCTGGATTTTTTCAGCCAGACAAAGACAATATTTCTTGGAAGTTGGATTTGGCTTAGAGCAAAGCTGGTAGATATATTTAATATATCATTCTTTACTTTGAAATGTGATAAAATACTTATATTAAGCATCAGCACAATTTTATTTTGCAAGAGTAAGAAAATTACTGCGTCTTCTGCTCCTTCAAGAAATTATGCTTTACCTCAGACTCCAGTTTCAGGGAAAGTAAACTATTTTGCATTCAATCCTTGATTACTGGGTAGTGCTACTATGCTTTGCTGCAAGAGCATAACCTCCTTTTCTAAACACAACAGCTACATTTCATTGATGCATAAACAGATCACTAACAAACGGTAGGCATTTTGTGAAGGAATCCTAAGACAGTTGATAGACACGTCTAGAGATGTTTCTTGAGAGGCTATTAGGCTAGAATTGAGATTATTACAGGTATTTCTCTTCATTAAGTACATAAGCACGTAACTGTCTACTGAAACCTGAAACTGCAATACAGCTATATTTAAAAATATATTTCCAAGTACTTGAATGTCATAATGATTTGAGTAAACTAGTCGTGGCTGTCTGTAAAAACATACAGCAACTCCTTGCCCTTTTATCACTTGCAAGGCATTTCCGATTGTTTTCCTTCTGAAAAATCTTTTCACAAAATGATCAACAATTATTTTCACCTTCATTAAGGCACAAATGAAAAATTCCCATAGCCATTTTTCTGTGAATACAGAATATATTGCAACTACCATTCATTCTGAAGAAAAAAAGCATTAAGATCATCATTAAAACAGTACCATCCATCACCATGGCTGTCATGGCTATTTTATTATCTTCATGATAAAATCCTTTATGATTTGTAACAACAGTAATTTTCAAATGTGGGCAGAATCATCACACAGAAAATATTAACCATTTTTTTTATTAACAATGTATATAAGTTTTTAAGATTTTTTTTTTAATGTTATTGGGGTTATGTACCTCAATCAGCTATTGAACTGTATTGAACAGTTGCTCCTCTCTCTCCCATACCATTAGAACCAGTTATGTCTAGAGGTTTTTCCCCCTCTAGTCTTTGCAAAAATCAAGAAAGTTGCAGATACTAGTTTTCCAGGTCATTAATCCCATATCTATAATTAATTTCTAAGAACAGTTAATTAAAAAACTGTTGCTTCTGTACAATGATCACACTTCGAGCTTCTTTGATTATGAAAGTTTACTATGGACTGTATGTTTTAGCTATATTTTTTACCAAAAGAATAAGTCTATGAAGTAACAGGAGTTTGAATGGAATGATTATATATGATCTTTCCTAAAATAAAAAAACCTATCTTGGAAATAGCCTTAACACTGACTGTTGCAATCCTGACAGAGTTCAGGAATGAGTCAAGTTTGTTTGGCATTTAAGTGTACTCAGTGGAAAATCCAGGACGTGAGATGACTGGAAGCTGGTTATTCACCCATCAGGTGACGCTCCCCCTTCTCAACAGCCACAGCCATCGTTTCCTCGAACACTGGGGTGGTAACGTGCGTGACACCATCTTCTTGAAGAGATGGTTTAAACAAAGACTGAAGGATGAAACATTATTCTGTACCTAGCCCATTATGCCTGCTTATTGCAAGGGGATAACTTAAACAGGGTAAGTTTTACATTAAAAACACTAAAAGAGGTAAGAACCAAATTTACGATTTGCTACCTTTGGCATATGCTACGGCTTAACACAGAACTGTGTAAAATGCCTTATGAATCTGTTCAAGATGAAAAAAAAAAGAAGGTGAAGGAAACTGTGCTTTAACAGATGGTGAACTGAACAGCCACAGCAGAAGCATAAGCCATACTCTACCAGTAAAATAGTGAAGTTAGTGGAAAACTTCAGCAGAAGGCAATTAGTATCTTAAAACTGTTTCTGGACCAAGAACTGTGCTAGTCAGAGTTACTATCTTATGGTTTAATGTAAGGTTACTATTCTGTGGTGAATATATTGCAAAGTAAAACGAGGAAGCACATATTGTGTGCCAGGGATCACAGAGAAATACTTACTTCCTCTACTATATGTCAAGAGCACACCACCTCTTTCTGTCATGCTTGCAGTACAACTAGTAAACTTATGAAGTTCTTGACATTTATTTCTCCCCAGTAAATAGCTAAATAGTTAAATACTTCAGCTTAGTTGTCTTCACATGTAGCTTCTACCTGCAGCTCTACTGGAATACAGTCACCTTTAGATATACCTCACATCACGTAGTAACTTCAGGATCAAAATCCTTCTAGAGACTATGCTTCACAAAAGATAAAACTGCAATGAGATGCTCTACCAGGACATCCTCTGTCGAGCTTTGGACTTTTCAGAATGTAAACAAACTTGATCACAGGAATTACAGCAATTTTGAATAGAGGCAACTTGCCCGTGACAAACTGAGAAACAGATTTGCTCCTATCCTGTAAGCAGAGGTTTTCCTTTTGAGTGTTTCCTTTTACAAAGAAGCTTCAACTCACTGAAGGCTACATATCAGTTGAGGAGTTCTGACAGCATCTGAAGCAATACCACTTCCTCTTTAATGATCATAACTCAGTTTTCAAAGTTAAGCAGATACTACAGGTCACTCAGATTTTTACACTGAGGTACCTCTCAAGTTACAGGGGAAATTAAAAAAAAAAAAAGGCGTTATGCACAGACTACACATTAAGCCACAGTATTCCAGTGCAGTACTATGAGATCAGAAAAGCACTTAAAAGGAATGGAAATGCATGGTTAAACTAAGCATTATACGTAGACCAACATGGCCTCTTTTCTCCTGCACCAAACACAATTTATGGCTACAGTCAGTTGATACAATAGTTACCTTTAAGTGTCAGTGCTGATGTAAATGCAATGCTATCTACAAACTCTAGCTTATGCACAATTATTTCACATTGCTCCACCACCACAAGAGACTTCAAACTAACATCCTGCTTTCATCTATGAGAGAATTTGACATTATACAAGAGATCCAGCCACACTCACACATATGTACTCTCGTGCTTCAAATCTTAGAGGGACACAAACAAATACCCTCTAAGAATTTAAAAAGAGTTTTAGGAAGAATTACAAGTTTCATATAATCGGTGATAGCTCACTATGATATAAGACTATCCAACAGCCTTCAGAATTATCACAAGCATAATGCCTTTATGGAAAAAGTGTTTTATTAGGATTCCATTAATTCAGCTTGAATTTAAGCTATGCAAATGTTGTATGAAAATACTCTAAAGGAACAGATAGGATTCACTCCAAACACCTATATTTAGGTACATACACATGAACTGTGCGTCAAAGCTTCCACTAAAATGAATGGCATTATATGAGTGATTCAGCTGGCCAAGTATAAGGAGTTATTTTAGGATGAGCTAAATGATTCTCCAGGCTGACTGCAGTGGGAGACAGATGCCTCCGGCACAGAAAACACATGTTTAAGTGTTTGAACCTGGAGCTGAATCTCACCTATGGTTTACTAAAATGCTAAGATTGGACTAAAGATAAGCAAAACAAAAACAAAAAAGCATATTACATCACAAATGGACACAGAATGTAACATGAAGTAGGACAACAAAGTAGGAATAAATGAACATTTGTACATTCAATAATAGTTTCTCCCCAAGACGTAAGAAATAAGAGTGACCTTGGCTACTCCAAGGGTACAGCTCTACAAGTAAACTCAAGTATGGCTGGGAATGTTCCCAGACACTATAATACAACTGTCTGTGTTATTAAGTTGTTAGAACAGACTATGGCATCAATTTGGCCTTTTCCAACCAGCACTTTCCCAAGCAGCTCCTGGGTGTAGCCTGGCATTTAGAAGAGTCTAGGGATTGTGCCCAGAAGGGAATTTGTATGCAGTCACCTTGTTTTGGAGGCTAAGACTAACACAGATACGGGCCATTCCATCCTGGCTTCAGCACTTAGGAACATTCCTGAGCACATCTGATTTACTAGCATGGACATTGCTTTGTAAATCTTCTCGTGGGCTGCTAGGTAAGAATAAAGGAATTAATTTTGACTGAAGGGCTTCTAATAACTGTTTTCACAGACGCAGAGGTTCACCGTAAATGACATTTAGTAAGGTGTTTACCATTTCCTATGGCCATGTCTAATGTAGGAACTTTCTTCCCTCCTTTTTTTCTCCACTCTGCACAGCTTCTATGCACTAAGCCATAGAATTTTACTAAACAGGCCAAAGATAAATACAAAAGGCAACTGCTTTTCCTTAGGTCCATAACAGTTACCTGATTCACTATATTTTGATTCTTGATTCAATACTTCATTAAATATATTTCAGTACTTGATTCAGTACTTGACTGAATATACAAGACCTAGAGAATGAACCATTTGAGAATCTTGCCTTCTCAAGAAGCATGAGAAAAATAAACCTACATATGGTAAAATCTGATAATATACCAAAGCATTAAATGGCACCATCCAAAATATAGCTGAACATTCTCAGAAGTCTGATTTGCTCTACCTGCTTCATGAGATGCAAAATGCTACAGTAATTTCTTAAAATATATTCTTAATAATTTTTAGGTTGATTATTTTAGATAACTCAGCTATTTTAGATAGCTTTAGATAGCTAAAGCTTAAAAATGATATTCAGTTCCTATTGAGTTCATTGACAATACACCCTTTGAGCTGAAATGTAGCAGAAATGAGGACTCAGAAGAGTGTACTGTATCTCAAAGAACTTGCTGAAAAGTGCAATTCAGTCTTGGCACCACTATGAACAAGGAATTTATTTAAATAGCTATTTAGAAATCCCCCTTCTCCTGCCAACTTTGGTCTTAGCATGTATGTGAAATGAGCAGTACTTCCCTAATGCAAAATGCATTTGGTTCAAAGAGGAAATAGGTATCAACAACAGAAATGGTGGGATATAAAGTGAAGCACTGAACAGAGTGTGGTAACACACAAAGGAAATGATGATCAGCTAAATATTTGAAAGCATTCAAAAGAAAGAGCAGATTTAGATCAAAATGTCTAGAAACAACAGTTCTTATGTTCTTAAATGCTAACAGATTTTTGTTTTAATGTCCTTTTTGACAGTCGTCTTTAACTTCTGGTAAAATCTCAGTAATGATTTGAATATGTTAAAACACAACTGAAACATGCTTTTTCTCCCCTCTCAACTTCACAGTAGACCTGAGAAGAATTTCTGCTTTAACAGAACAACCCATAAAGGGTTACAAGCTAGTTAGATCTTCTATATGGTCTTTAATGAAGCATGGAACCTGAAGTGAAATCAGTAGTTCTGTGTTAGATTCATTATTTCCTTTATGGATTATGTCTGTACTTTCTTGTTACAAATTAATTGCAGAGAGTGAAATCTGTTTATAAGTAAAATCACTGTAAGGAAAAATATTTCCTCTGGCACTTTCTTAGAAAAAGTCATCTCTGTACACTTACTATATCTCCACTTCAGTACATTTCTCATTTTGTTACAAACACAGAAAAAAATGCCAGGATTCTGGGCACATTTCAACTATTCTAAAAATTCTACTCATCTTCTCACTTGCTGTTTTTATTCTGTAGTAGACCAAACAGAAGAGGTTTGTTTTTACCAACCATCTTGTTCCCGTTTTTCACTGAGAAAGCATAAAACCTTCTATATTTCTTTACATCTTTAAATTGCTGTAAAAGCTGCTATGAAACCTGTTCAGTGTTATGATTTCTGAAGCAGAGATAAGAGAAACATTTTGGGGAGTGACCTTTCACGCTAGGTCCAATGGACAACACAGAAGTCAGGCTATGTAAGCGTTTATCACTTCAGACAGGAGTCAAAGGCTTGTTCCTAGCCACAGATGAGCAGAGGGAGCCCAGCTGGAACCCAGGACTGCCCTCCAGCACTGCTGTCAAATACGCACAGTAAGCTCCTCTTCACAATCGCCAAGCACAACACGAAAGCGGAAGTCCTTGCCACTCACTGTCATTGAAGATGGACTTATTAAAAAAACATTCATATTAAATGACATGTAAGGCAAATGCCCATTCAGAGCTGCAAATCCCTCCAACGCTCTCGGTTTGATCAGCTTTGCTCTTTGTGAAATGTCACTGCCAGAGGCAGCCACAAGTCGTTGTTGAGAGAGTGATTCTCATATACAGAACTTTTACATTTATTCAGTTTAAAGGAATGGACAGTGCAAGATTCTTTGATTCAAGAACAAGCAAAGAGTTCACTTCAGCAAGTGCTTAAACACTGCTTCTTTGCCAGGAAAAGAATTTGTCTTTTAAAAAGGAAACGCTGACCTTTAGGAATTCCTTCTACAGAACTCTATTTTATACTGAGATAAAATTAAATAGTTACTCAAAACCATAAAAAGACTGCAAAGAGCTATTTAGGAAGCAATCACACAAATTTCGTGGTTACTGTTATACTGTTACTGCTCATCTTTAATATACAAGAGTAAAGCTGAATCAAGTCTTTAAATAACTGACAAACTGTGAAGTTGTACCTGGTGTACATTACAACTTAATTAGCATCAAGAATACTTCCAGCATACATATATGTACTTTCTGATGCTGTTTACCAACATATTTAAGCAGTCTTAAAAGTAACATTTATAATAAACCAACCTCTTATCATTAAAAAGGGAGAAGATTGCTAAAGCTGCTCTCTCTGTGATGGCTAACACAGAAATTCACTTTTACAGCCCCAATGGCCAAACCTGAACCATCTTAAAATATCTCCTTTTCTCAGAAGGGTAATAAATATGATCTCCAGTTGTACAATACATCAATTAAAGGTTCAAAGGAAGTTTCTTTCCCATATTTCTACTATAGAAAGCTAAACTCCCTAGAAGTGCCTCCATGTACCAGTATCACATCCTTCTTCCATCCTTGCAGAACTTCCCAAGTGATGGCAGGTAGGCTGTTAGCTGATACATGGCTAATTGAGATCAAACTAAAACTGGTTAAAGAGTGCTCACCCAGCTTCTCCAAGATCTTGCCCATTTGTTCTGTTATTGTTCCATATAACTGTATCAAATTAAAAACACTAATACAGTTTTAAGCTCTATAGAATCAGACTACACAAGACATCCTGCGCAAACCATCACGGAAGGACTCAGTGAGCAAAGATGCACTGAGCAGGACATAAGACCAAAGATGGATCACTTTACAACCTCAGAAAGTTATTTTGTGAATTCTAACTTTATATCCTTCTGACAAACAGTGATTTTCTGAAAACATTAAGAACTATAACAAAACTGAGCTTTAACGCTCACACACAATATTTGACTTTCATTACTTGGTTTGTTAATGTTTGGATATTGTTTTATTACTCATCTGAGCTCCTTTTATACTTAAAGAGCAAATTAAGTTTTACACATACCTGTGAGACACAAATATGCAGCTAAATACCGTTTTTCAAGGCCATCTTTATAGGTCTGAATCGCACCATAGATTGGAGGTAGAATGAAAATCAGGTTACTCACTGTGTTCCCTGTAAGACAGAAACCAAAAACAGGCATTTAGTATTGGGTTCTCTACACTTTAAATCAAGCTGCATTCCCTCAATAGCTGCAGTCCCTCAGCTGTCTTTAGACAGCTTCAACCTTTTCCTCCAGAAAGATGCACATTTTTGATACTCTTATTCTACTTTGACACATGATATGAAGTTAAATTTCACTCCAGTTTCGGTAACTTTATTTGAAGGCTAACGATATTTTAACTTTTATATCATTTTTCACGTTTGAAGAGTAATAAAATACTAATTTAGACAGCACTTACTTTCTTGGCAGGAAGCAGAAAAAAAGCATTGCCCTGATTACATAATTCATGAATTAAAATCCAATTCCTTAAGAAGATTTAAGCCCCATATAGTTCAAACTGGATATTTTAGAAGAATATTTTATTTTATTTTTATTTTAAAGCTGCTCTTGGAACTGTCCTCCGCACTCCTCTCAGACACTTTAGGGACACTGAAGGACTCGATTCCTAGATGAAATCAGTCCAATCTTTACTATTCACGTGCTAGTCACTGCACACACACACACCCCCCAAACAAACCTGGTGCTGCATCACAGATTACGATGCATGTCCTAAGACTGAAATAAGGTAAGATAAGGAAGAGTACAAGGCTAAAAACTGCTAATGCTCAGAATGATGGAGAATTGTCATGATGGGCAACTGTCAAGGCTCATCAAGAGCCTAAACATCAGCAAGACATAGCTGGTATCTATCTATCCTGCTGAAGCTGTGGCACTGCACAAAAATCCCAACACATGCGTTGCAGAGATCAGAGAAAGCAAGAACAATCTTCAGCTCTGAGGACTCTTCCAGCAAAGAGGAAGGTGAACAAACCTTTCTTTATTGTTTTCTTGTTTTAAGCTTATTTTCTCAGTCTTATTCTAATGCATTTTCAAACTTTCCTGGCACTAGTGCTAATGATCTATACAAAAATGCAACGAAATACTGAGAAGTGGGAAGTGAAACGAAAGGAAACGCGTAAATTTCTCACCAGAAGGAATGCAAATTCAGCTTTTTAGTCTAACCACAGATCATAATTTTGAGAATAAAGGTTACATATGAGGAACCAAATGACATGCAATTTGGCCAAACGAGCATGTGTATAAAAAATGCAGAACACTGCATATATTCACACCTTCATAATCTATCAGTTAAAAGTATATGTAATGTTGAAATTTAAACTCCTAATTTTCAATGCCCAGTGCAACTTATGAGGCAAAACAAGTCATTTCTGTGTCTTTTATTCAGCAGAGCATCTCAGAACAGTTTCCCTTTCTAAAGCACAGAACAAAAGTAAGCAGGCCATGCCCGTATTAATCTTCTCACTCAAGTGTCTATTTTCCATGAGTCTTACTCCTCAACATTATTGTCCAAAGAAAAGTGAAAACTATCAAATTGTGATCACATAATCCCAAAATACTATGGCACACGGGGCAGGGTGGCAGAGGGAAGAGGCAGGGGGTTACACCTATACTTTGGAGGTTTATATGAAGTTCAAACTCAAAGGCAAAAATTATTATTTCAGAACATATGAAGCAGAAGTTTATCTAGTTAACTCAAACTCGTTAGCTCTTCTAAATTCTCGCACATCAGATGCAAATATTAACCTGAGACATTCTTCATGACCAGATAAAAAGCACATCTGGAACGAACACTTCAAGAAACTAACTTTACTGCACAACCACACATTTGACCAAGTTACAGCAACTGAAACAGAGGTGCTGAAATCAAACCAGCTCTGCAAAGACACACAAGTTTGTACCAATACAAGAGGTTTTTTTCATACTTAATTTCTTAGGGAATTATTAACCTTGTACCACATTCCTGTAGTGATGCACTGGGCAGTGCTTCACATTCAGAGAGATCAGGTTTGGAAGAAATCTGGCAAAACTTGGTATTGTTTGGTACACTAACTGTTACCGTGTCCTCCCACATATCATTCAAAGATGTCATGTAGCCTCAAAAAACAGAGTAAACACTATACGGTATGGAATGGGGCCTTGATAGTGGATCTTCTGCTTTCTAAAACAGTTCTTAAACATGCCTGTTTTCAAGGTTTCAACACTAGCTGTAAAGCAGTAATTATGTTAAATTATTGGAAATTTAGGAGTGTTTAATCTAGGACCATCTTGCTGAGAGAGGAAATACCACAGCCCTAATCTAGCTATAAATTCCTGCCACTCCCTTTCTGCTCTTTTGGGCCCGTATTATTCAGAACATTTATAGCAGGGATTAGGCAAGCCTATTTGCAAAATATATTTATTGAAAGTTGTGTAAACTTTTTAAAAAGGGAATGAGGGTGGGGAAACACTCAAGTCCTCTGGCATCCTGTTAGCAAAACTAGTTCTTTCAAGATCACATATTTCAAAGCTTCTTCCAAACCCAAGGTGCCTAGGGCTGCACATTTGATAAAAGTCTAGCTAGTTTTTTCAGAATTATCCTCACTTACATAGAATTGTTCATAAATTCATTAAAAAGAATTTTGCTAAATCTTGCAACAAAAAGGCAGTGGAATATGAAGCAAAACTAGTGAATAGTACCAAGAAAGAAGTAAAAGGTGACACAAGTAACTACAGATCCGCTAATCGAACCTTAATTAGCACATGCAGATTTAAAACAAGTTTCAAAGGAAATAAATAGATATGGCAGTAGAAAACAAAAATTAAGTTATCAAAAAAAAAAATCCAACCCTTTTCTTTTTTACTTTATTAAAAAAAAAATCCCCACCCAAAACAGCAAATCTACTTGGAAAAATCAGAGATAGAAGAATATGCAACTAAGGTAAAAGATAGAAGGTATACAAAATAATTAAAGAAGAAATAATTGATTTTGTCAGAAAGAAAACCAATATGTGAGATGAGGATGGACCTTGGGTTTAACTTTGTACAGAATTCTTATATGTCACTACCGGATTCCTCAAATACTGTCCAAGGGAGTGATCTAGTTTTTCTTCAGTCACCACAAAGACTACGACATCTGCCAACAGCAAGGCCTGGATTACCACATAGGAAGAAAGGAATCAGTTTGTGGAAAAGACCAGAAATCAGACTAAATCTGATGGTCAAGACCATGCCTTTGAATACTAAAACAACCCCCCCCTAGAAATACAGGATTAATTTACTTGAAAAGGCAAAAAAGTGAATTAAGATCACAGGGTGACGGATGGCAAGGTAGGCACCAAAACGCTCAGATTTATTTCCAGTAGAGGCAGGGAAATAGTAATGTCATTATGCAAGCCAGCAGTGAACACACTGGAGTAGGCTCTTCTACTTTAGTTATCAAAAAAAGAGGAAACACATCAGGGCACTGAGAAGCACCTTTCAATTTCTACGATACAGTGCAACATTACATTACAAAAAGGGACAAAAATTGCTTATCTTACCCAGCCTAGCAAAACAAAGGCCGGAAAGGGTAAAGCTGTGCTCTGTAAATACACCATGGGTAAATGCTAGGGATGGAAAGGAGTTATCTGAACCAAAAGACAACACTGACAAAAGAACAAATAGATATGAACTAACCCTACCTAAACATGGGCTGGAAGTTTAGGGAAAGCTTCCAGGTGAGGAAGAGGCAATTACAACTGCTTCCCAATAGAAATGGGCAGCATGACAAATTTAATTGCTTTCAGGGAAAGATCAGTAAGTTCAAAAGTTGGATTACATGACACTGCAGCCTCTGAAAGTACTAGGTCAGACTCTGTCCAAAGAGAATATTTATTCTACGAGGTAAAACACTAGTTTAATTTATAATCATGGTAAATGGCAGAGAGACTGTGACTGAACTTGAAAATTGCCACAGAAGTTTTTCAAGACTATTTTCATACACACCATCATTTCAAACTTTTATTATTTATTGCAAGAACTCTATACTGTACCAGAACTAAATCAAATCCACATAAAACAAATTTAACAGGCTCCGTTTATGAGGACGGCTGTATCAGCCTTTCATCACATCTGAACACAGTCTTCTACAAGTACAATACCAAAAACTGACAAGTATTTCCTATTTTTCATCCGCTTTCAGGCTCATTTACAGGCCTTAAGAAAATTTACATCGTGTCATAAATGCACACATAAATGCACATCACCTGCACAAATACAGGTATTATATCAAATACACAAAAAAACCTAAAGATAATCTAAAGAGGAAATAATATTTACAGGCAATAATGGGCACAATACAGAGTACTTCTTACTCTTATCTGATGAGCTAAGTGCAATAAGAGAGCACAGAAAAATTTGAAGGTCCTTACTCATGTAAATTTTCAATTTCCCCCCAAAACCCAGTTAACTGTATTTC
This sequence comes from Rhea pennata, assembly GCF_028389875.1. NCBI lineage: Eukaryota > Metazoa > Chordata > Aves > Rheiformes > Rheidae > Rhea > Rhea pennata. The sequence goes on from NC_084663.1 coordinate 213,135,127, forward strand.
AGAAAGTCAAGCTGCAACAGAACTTAGTCTTGAAGAAATATTATGCATATTATAAAAACACCTGAAACACAATACAGTGAGTTAGAATGTAGGAAAGTTTATAGTAGGGAAAGAAAAGTGGTATAAAAAAAATCGCATCAGATATCATCTTCAGCTTTTGACAAGGTGACCAATGCGATTTGCACAGTGTTAAGAAACCCTTTCTCCTATGTTTGTACTTGGAATGAGTGTAAGATTTACAAGTTGCAAGGATCTTTTCAAATGTTAAAATGTTCTCTCTCAAACAAATGAAGACTTTTGACTCTGGTAGTTTCTGTAAGACACAAAGGACAGTAGAAATAAATTAGTGTTACCCTCAGAGAGGGAACAAGAAAATTTTTGAAATAAGAAATATGACTATACATAAAAAGCTCACTTCAAATCAAGACTGATGAACATGATATTTATTACAGCTTTTTGTTCTCCACTTAAGAAAACTTGCATCTTACTCTGAAACACGAGGAAGGGAAGTGGCTATTACTTTCTAAAATAGATAGCCAAGTTGTTATAAAGTCAGTGTGTCCCTTCGTAAGTTAGATAGAAAAAAAAATCTGAGGCTGAAAAAAAATCCATTCCACTTTGTACATTTTGCAGTGCACTGCACAGGCAGTTTTAGTGCACTACCTAGACTATGCAGCTTTTTCTTTTTCCATCGCTGCATGAAGAAAATACGAAAATAATTTAAAAACACAAAGCCTGTTGGATGGCATCGTGAAACATGCAGTACTTGAACAAACCCTACAGCTACTTTGAAATGTAAGGTGTAGTAATCAGGAGTTTCCTTTCTGGAATCCTTTCAAGCCGCTCCAGTGCAGACTGCAGCTCTTTATTATGGAGTTTTACAGAATTTAAAGGAATTCAGAAAGAAAGGACAGATTCAGGCACATCTGACAACATACCCATCTACATGGGGATAGCCTCTCTTTTAAAGAAAGCATTTCTCTCTTGGAAGGATCTCCCGGGATACAAAACCAAGCATGAACCCACTCAGGGGAGAGTAACAGGAGAAGAAAGGAAGTAGTCTTGTGGCCCAACACCACCAGATAAGGGGGAACAACACAGGATAAAAAGGTCTTTGGAAATTAGATTTGAACTGGAGAAGAAGGCAGCCTAACAGCTTAAAGAGAGAGGAGGATTTTAGGGCATTTCCTTAAAGGAAAAAGGAACTCCTTCACAATAGTCCTTGCTAAGGCACAAGTATTCCACAGGGCACCTATCACAGTATTTTAAGTGTCAGTAAGAGGAATAAATTTGAATAAAACCCAGCAAGTTTCCACTCAATTTATGCTATATATTATCAATCAACAGAAACCAAGACAGAGCCCAGAGAAGGTCCAGGTTTGCGTCACTGGTTTTTCAAGATGCAGGCATTTCAGAATTCTTCAGAAAACACAACTACACAAATTAAGCAGTTTTGGCCACTGACTTGCAACTTGTACTTTTTTTGCTTACAACTTATCACCAGGAGGACAGCAGAGCAATTCGATTTTCGCTTCCACCAGCTGTTTTTATTATATTCCACTTCAGAGTTCACAGTAACAACACTCTGGAGTGTCAGGAACTGAAAAATCCCGTTTCCATTTGATATTTCAGAATGAGCTCGGGGGAGAAAACCGAGTCATCCCAGCTGGAATATGGCCAGTATATGACTCCCTACTTTCTAATAAGCATAGATGCATCAATGTAAACTTCCTGTTACTCAGAGGAGCAGGACACTATGTTGCTGCAGGCTGGAGATCATGGACCAACTCTGATTTTAGAGAAAAAAATAAGGGGGTGAGGGATGAGGGATACCTTAAATGACAAGATCGACTTCTCCAGTCTCATAATTCCTCAGGTCTCTCTTACAGATGTTAAGCAAACCTTGATTTTATTTAGCTGGACATTGATTGAAGTTGCAACTAAGGCAAATAAGCTGCAACTTATATTAGCCATCATAGTTTATTAATAAAATGGGAAAATTATTCAAGCACATAGGGAGTTAAATAATTACTGAACTGCATAAGCTCTACAGAAGAGCCATTAAAATAGGTACTGTTAAATAACAATTCTAGTGAACAGGTTATTAGAGTGACTACTAGATGTCACGCTGTTTAAAATAAAATCAGATAGCTAAACAGCAAGTCTGTGCAAGTCACAAGAACTATAAAAATCAAAAAGACAGATAAAAATGAAAAAAATGAACTAGCATAAACACATTATAAGGAATAATATATTAAACACAGCTCTGTTTTGCTGTTGGCAAATATAACTGAAATGCATCTTAGCATTCTATTACAAAGAAATCTCTAAGGGAGAAAACAGAGGGGTTCAAATTAGAGCAACCAAGACTACTACAAAGGAAAGGAAAGGTCTAAGAAAAGGACCAAGCATCCAAATACTGGCCAGATGGCAGTGACAAGGAGGTGACAAAGAGGTGACAAGGAGGTCAACAGATTTACAAGGTGCAAGCATTGAAAGAAACTGTTTGAGCTGCTGAAGAATAGCACTTTGATCAGCATTAACAGACTGAAACAAGGAAAATGGAATTTCAGGTACGACATTTAGAATTAGGTTTACTCAGCAACAAGGATGTCTCCCAGAAGAAGCTATGAATCTTGGAATGATTTCAGATGAGACTAGATAACGTACTACAGGACACACTGTGAGAACAAGCTAGGGCAGGCAAAGAAAGGAAGCAAACGAGGCATGAATACAGTGTCTCCTCCTCAATATTAGCACCAACACAAATGCATACCACTAGCATGAGCACGCTGCGCTCCAGTCACACACATCCCAGCCCCAGCAGCAACAGCTAGCTGCTCGTGATATGTCGAAGTGCTGGGACAAAGCCAAAAACACTTACAGGCAGCATCTCTGGTGCAGAGCTGGTGGCCAACAAGGTTTTAGTATCTAAAGTCAGTGTCCAGCACAAGTGCTTCGAAGCCGCTTCTCCCTTGTTGGGCCATCGTTTCTCCAGAATACACAAATATATGCTGATGCTCTTCTAAACAAAGTTGCACAGGTTAAACCATTTAAGTGATTTAGTGGATGGGGGAGGGGTAATGAGGTAATTTTGGAATAAAAAAGATTAATAATTAAAGAACACAATTTGATTTTTATTCCCAGTGCTGGTTTATGAGTGGTTCCAACATGCTGTGTCAAGTGATACATTCTGATTTATGGCCTTACATACTTTATATTCCAGCGCAGAATTCATTCTTTTGGCATTCATAACACTAGTTCAACTATCTATTTTTGTACATGCATTTACTCTGATTATTGTATTTTATGTACATTTGTGTTCTTCAAAACAATCAGAGTGTAGAAGATAATTAGAAGAAAAGACTCTATATTCCTGAGTAACAAAGCATGTACAAGCTCAGTTCAAACCCATAAAATGTGAGTATATTTTCCAATGCACAAGCCTCCCTTTGGTACGCAGGTCCTACAAAAGCACGTTATTAAATTGCTTTCGAATTGCCCTAGGTTACAATTAAATTATCCCTTTCTTTATCCTCAACTCTCTGCAAAGTGGTTTTGCTACTCTGTATTGAAGACATCAAAAAATTAGAATCTAAGAGGAGACAGTACTAACGCTGACTTTGCCTCTTCTGTGCATTATACTAAAGAATGAAAACTAATACTACGCAAATCCAAATTTTAAGCCTTCATATAAACATATGAAGCTTTGTAAGATTCTGATGCCCTTGCAATCCCTTAAATGTAACATTTGTGTTCATAATGCAGTTATTTAACCTTGGATGGTGAAACATTTGTCCCTAGGCTGAGAAGTTTGTGTGTCCCTGCCCCAATCTAAAATATATTGGTTACCTATATGGCTTCCATTACTGCAGTGTTTAAGCAACTCCAGTCTTCAATGTACATAAGCTCAAAACCTTTTGAAAAAAGAGGACAGGTTAGAAGAGGGTGGTTGCATAAAACTGAAGACAGGCCTTCTAAACACCACAGTGTTCCTCTAGCCACCAGACCAAAAAAAAAAAAAAAAAAAAAAAAAAAATCACCTCTTGTAAATAAAGAGCTTCAAAGTAGAAAGTACATAAGAATATGAACTTTCTAGAAACATCAATCTTTGTTAGCAATGTTTAGCATTACGAAGTCATCCTCCTCCTGGCATTTGAAGAAACAATCAGAAAATGAGGGGAAGGTTTCTTAAGACCTAACGTGCCAGAAATTGGATTTATGGTTCTTTTGGGAGCCATAAAAGGAAGGATGACTAAATGTTTTCAGAGGCATCTGTCTTGAAGTCCTTCATGAGTGAAATCTAAGATCATGGAATCACAGGGTGGCTGAGATTGGAAGGGACCTCTGGAGATTCATCCAGTCCAACTCACCCTACTCAAGCAGGGTCACCTACAGCACATTGCCCAGGACCACGTCCAGTTGTGTTGTGAATATCTCCAAGGATGGAAATGTCACAACCTCTCTGGGTAACCTTGTCCAATGATCAGTCATCTTCACAGAGAAGAAGTGTTTTCTTATGTTCCAGTGGAATTTCCTGTGTTTCTGTCTGTGCTCATTGTCTGCTGTCCTGTCACTGGGCACCACTGAGAAGAGTCTGGATCTGTCTCCTTTATACCCTCCCAGCAGGCATTTAAACAGATTGATAAGACTCTCCCCCTGCCTTCGTGAGCCTTTTCTTCTCCAGGCTCAACAGTCCCAGCACTCTGATCCTCTCCTCATAAGACAGATGGTCCAGTTTCTTAATGATCCTTGTGGCCCTACTCTGGACTTCCTCCACTAGGTCCACGTCCTTCCTATACTGAGATCTGCATGAGATAGTGTTCCTCAGATTATAGTTAATAGCAATGTCTGGCCAACCTGTTCCAGTGCCAGTACACCTGGAAAGGTTTCCCAAGTAAATTTAAGGCAAAAACAGTGGCCACAGGCACACCATTTGAAGTATCAATCTAGCAAGTGCACTGAAAGCAAGTGTTCAAAGCTGGAAAAATGCAATCAAAGTCTAAATAGATCAGGCTGAGATGATATAAAGTTAAAATATTATATGAAGTAAGCTCCCTGCTGAAGGGGAGATTTGCTGCTATTACAGCATTCACTGGAAAACAAAATAAAACGTATTTTAAATGTTATTTTAAGACAGACTGACAATGAAGAATTGGAAGGCAACAGCCAAGAAGGGCAAGATTACTCTTGAGCCACTGCTAAAACTAAGTGGTGACCAATATGATGTTATCGGGATCATCTCTTTACTTTTCACCTTATTTAGGGCCTTCCAATACCCTTCTTCCTCTATGAGTCATAGCTGCTGTCAGCATCCTGGTTTCTTGTAAGTACCTGCACCAACTCCTCTAAGCCTAAGGCTCGGCCCAGGGTAGAAAGCACAGCTTTCAACAGCTGATGGTTTTGAACTATCAGAGCTACACGCAGCCCAGCATTTCCTGTCCTCAACACACAGAAATCAACTTGAGGCAGAACATGCTGTGGGTATCATCTCAGAGGCTCTGGTAGGATTCTTCCATCCAGTGTGCACTGAGATACGACAGTAGTGTATTATGAGAGCCCAATATGGTGACTAAATGATGCGCAGCATAGAAAAATGTACCTAGGCTTTTTTTCCAGGAATTTGTAGAGTTAGTCTGGGTAGCATTTCTTAGAAATCCAGATTCTCCCACTTTCTTCTCTTTCTTGCTGTCACCATGATTTCCTCCGGGTGTCCATCATAATTAAAAGTCTGTCCTACTAATATTCCATGTCATTCTTTTGCAGTTTGACCCACTTGGACAGTAAGAATATAAAGTGTAGATGCTATTTGACAAACATAAAATGAGGTACACAGGGATAGTGAAACCTGTTAGCAACCACAGCTTGATTCAGATACACAGTAGCTGTTTGAACACTGGTTGGTGACATGCTGTCTTCCCAGCAATACTAGTAGCAACTCCATACTTCAACTAACTTCCTTCTTTTTCACATGACTTCTTTAAATTAAAAACCTAGGGCCAATCAGAACATGCAATAAAAGAAAGATATTTGATTTGAGAAATTACTTTGGCTCTTCTCTTTCACTCCTAAATAGCCAGCCTTGAGCAAGAACTTTCAACTGTACCCAATTCACTAACCCTAGACTCAAAAGCTGTGGCTCCTTGTCCGAAACTTCTAACCTCAACTCTATTTTTCCTCCTCAGTCATTCTCTAAATGCCCCTTCAAGACAATTTTATTGTTCCTGCCTGAAAAAGAAAAAAAAACATTTTTGGCATTTGCCTGTTAGCCCACAAATCTTGGCAAAAGTTGTTTAGCTATACAGGGAATGAATCTTCTTCTCCACAAAACAGCAAGAGCAAAGACCATATCTTAAGTATTTCACAATCTAAACAAAATACAGGAAGACATACTGAAGGTTCAAGGATTAAACACCGTCTTTTTGTTATAAATAAAACTTAAGATAGTACCTAAACAGTTCACATAGTGGGAGGCAAGCACTGGGGCAGAAGTAAGTTGATGATATGAAATAGTTGAAAACCGAACACACAGCAAATAGTTCCCAGCACAAATGGTGGTAGAGGATAGGTCTGAGGTTAATATAGAGGAAGTATGATAAAAGCAGAAAAATATGAATTAATACAAGAGACAAAGAAATCAGCATGTAGAGGTTTAATAGCAGGAAAAAGAATTGAAGAGCTTGGTAGGCAATGTATTTAAAGAAAAGGAGTATTTCTCCGCAGCCTAGAACAGAAAGAGGAAGAAAGGCACCAGAAAGTAAAATTGGGATGGATTGAGAATTTTAGCATTAGATAACTGAATGCTGACATTAGACATTGCTGACGACAATATTCAGAGAGACCTCATAGAAACATAAAACCTAGGCCTTTAAAGATTTAACAGCCACTAAGTCCCAAACCTGGAAGTGAAAAGTAACTGTGATATCACAGACTGCAAGTCTTAGCAGTTTGCTTAAGAGAACAAAAACAACATCTGCTGTATGATTTCATTACCACAGTGCATTTCTCTGCTACTTTCCAAAGCATCTACACAATTCAGTTGAGTTTATTCTTGTTAGAGACAGTCCACTCACCAGTTTGAAAGAGGTAAAAGCAATACAAGCTGGCAAGACTCATCTGTTTTTTCACTCTGCTACTTCTAACGAAAGCCACAAACTCCGGTATTACAGCTGCTGCTAGCTGCAGCTCTATGGAGATGGCATTAAACTGTACTCATTTGCAGAAGCCAGACCTGCAGGCACAGGCGGCTACGAACAAAAGTGCATTGCTAACCTTCTTTCTAAACTACTCTTACTATTTTGAAAAAAAAAAAAAGAAGAGTTTTGCTTCTCCAGTTTTCTAGACTGTTTACTCATGCAATGGTCAGTCCTCTCTGCTTCTATGGGTCATTCCAACTGTCAAAAAAACTTGGGGAAAAAAAACCAAACAAAACAGAAAAATAAGAAAAGAAGGTGGCATGATTTTTTCCATTAATGAGCAAAATATGACCAGGAGCAGCTCTGATTTTATATACATATATATAAGTACACAAGATTTTAAAAAGTCAGTCCCTGCATTCCTCCCACAGATACAATCTGAAGAAATATGCCCTGAAACACTCCTTCTTTTGAGTGTAAAAATCCACAGAGCAGGCTGGGGCCAGCACTAGATCAGGAATCAATGGTAGGAAGAAAGCACTGGAAACTCCCTCCAGCAGCAATCATGCACACAAGAACAATGCAAACATGCCCCTTCTTACAGAGCAAATTTTGTTAAGTATATGTAGACGAAAAAAGACATTTATTTTATCTAGTAGAACAAAGGAGAATTCCATGTTGTGACAATAAACTTAGTTCTTTGGGACATTTTATTTCCGTGTTGTAGGTGACCCATTAGTCTTGAGGGAAAAAATCGCATCTGCAGATCCCATTTCTCAAAGAAAACATGCAAGTGCTTCTTCAGATATTCTTGGTTTTCTTCATGGTAAGGTTAAAATACTCATCAGAAGGGATCATAATAGCACGCTTTCCAATTGAGAAGCAGGTCTCTGCCTAAACAAAGAAATGTGTTGACTAGGGAAGATAGGAAAAAAAAAGATGAACAAATGGCAAATCTAATACAGGGGACAGAAATACTTTGTCCCAAGACTGTCAGTGCTCCAAAAGATTAGTTCTAATGCTTAACCATGCTACAATAACTATCCAGACTATTTCTTTGATCTAATACTGCATCTGATTCATGGATGTTGGATCTTGTCCAAATGAAAATCATCATCCAACTGGAATTAGCAGTTACTGAAAATCTAGCCTACAGGGTAGTAGCATCTTGAACCTTTGCTGCGAATGCTGACCTCATTAAAACACTGTATGAATCAGAGAGCTTGCAAGGTCTTATTTTATGACCACAAGATTGATACCCTAAAATCCTGCTAGTGCTGGAATTCATACAAAACATTCTCAGGTGTCCTGTGCCAAGAACCCATGACTCACAGTAAAGCAGATGTGAAGGAAGAAACTGAGAGAGAGGCATGGCTGGTGTCTGTTATGTACACCGCCCTGGCTCCACTCACCTTATGCGAACTGTCAGGGGCAGGCGGCTAGCTGTCCAGCTCCCATTTGGCAACACTTCTTTTTCTAATTCTGATTGTCTGCTTTCCTGTTTAAAGACAACTGAGTCTCCTCTCCTCCCCAAATGTGAAAGTCAAATATCAAACTACTGGGCTAAACCTTGTCCAGAAGAACCAGCCTATACTCTTGTCCCCTTCTCCAGCTCCTCTGAAATCAGAGGAGAATCAAGGCAACCCTGCTAGTACCAAGCCACAAGGGAAAATGTCCTCTGCTCATAGAATCAGCTTGAGATCCTTTAAGAGACACTGACCTTGTACAGATCATTCCTGGCTCACTCCTGGAAGCTACTGGGGACACTACATTTTGAAAACAAATCTAAAGAGGAATAACTTATCTCCAGTAAAGCTGAAAGAAAACAGAATGATAAAATAAACTAAAGCCCTAGGACACAGCTGGGAAACAGATACACTTCTGAATGTTACTTTCAATTTTGAAATAAAATTCGTAATTTCCCCTCAGGAAAGTTCTGCAGTTTGGAGAGCAGGCTGAGTCACCAGTTGCTGGACTGGAAAGGGAAAGAATTGGAGAGAAACCTTGTAGCTCTCCAAAGGGGGCAGAAAGGGTACGTGAATGATAGAGGACTCACTGTGCTTCCTATGCTCCAAATAGGCTGAAGCAAATACTGTGCCAGAAATCTATGGACCTTGCCACAAAGGAGATAATGATGATTCTGCAGAGGCTGTCTGCATCGATCAGCGAGCAAGTGTCAGTTTTTCAGTCACTGATCATATTGCATATGCAACATATTTCTTTGGGAAAATTAACTGGAAGGGAAAAAAAAAAAAAAAGCCTGATTAGATACTTTAGATTTTTGAGATAGCATAGAAAAAAGAAAAATAAAAATCAGGGTATATTACATCTGCATTTTCAATTGGACGAAAGAGTCTGTGTCTGAAACCTTACATCTAAATGGTGCTCAACAAAATAATCACTGTGACTCCACCTAGATCTTGCCTACATGGGAAATTTCAGATTTCCAAATCAATTAATGGTAAAAGATCAATATTAAAACAGTGTTTCTCTGGTTTTCGAGCTCTAGTATTCTCTAGGAACTTCTCTCTTCCTGACATCTTTCTTCCTTCTTTGTGATGCTTCTGTAACCACAGAATAACCAAGTACCTTTAATTCATGCATCACCTCAGCTTCTCCAGTAAGGGATTGAAAAATCACAGTAATTACTGAGGCACATGTAAAGAAAAAAACACCCAGAAAACTCAAAGGTAATTCGCTGTTAATCACTTGCAAGTCACCACCAAAAATAAAAATTATTCTTGGTTCTCGCCTACTACTATAAATTTAAGTTTGTGATATATGTTTTGAACTAAAGAACTCTTAGAATTTTCCTAAACTTGCATGATCCATGAACCTTTCTATGATCCCCTTTAGGCTTTTAGTTAGTTATAGAAATATTAAACCATGCTAGCACTTGCATTCATTCCGAGATAAAATGACCACATACTTCTGAGATGCTGGGGTCAGACAGAATTCCCAGAGTTCCTTTTAATATTTTCGGAGTGATTATTAAATCTTTTGTTTGTTTAGAAGTACCTTCCCCACTGTTCTGTGAAAGACTCATGCAAGTAAGGAACACGCATTTCACCAATACCAGTTTCAAACAAAAAACAAAACCCCCAAACAGACTAAAAACTTTTTTGTCTTTCAATTATGACAACTGTAGCTTTATCTGTAGCTAAAGACCCATTTAAAGTCATTTAAAAGCCAATAGCGTTACCTTACTATAATATTTATATTTTTTATATATTATGCAAATCCATATCATGCAGCTCATAAGCTTCTCTGCCTTAGTTTGTGCATAGCAAAATTAAATTGTAAAAATACCACTGCTCTGTTAACATTTGGAGTGGCAGATGTCCAATTGCCAGCTCTACAAGAACTGAATATGAAGTGCTCATTATTGTGTAATCAAACGCTCTGTTAAATCATATTTAAGAATTTTATTGTCACTTAATAACTGTACAAGTATTAGTAGATAAGCACACAAGTGGTGAATTACCAACGCATTCATCAAGTTTTAAGCACATTAGTAATGTGATAGATAAATGAGAACTAGTGGATTGGACAAACCTGCACTTTCCAAAAGTGCAAGTTTTCTTGATATTGTCTTTCCACGAAATTCTTGGGCAAAACAGAAAGCTAAGCTGTCAAGAGGTAAAAGGTAAAGCTGTATCATAGATCAGAAATTCAAAGACAAAAAAGGAAGGATTAAAAAAATTCATTCATCGCAGCAAAATGCATCAGAACAGTGTCACAAGTTTATCTTATAGCTTAAATCGTGTATATTCATTTATGGCCTAGGAAGGGAAGCAAAAATAATGCAACAACATCTGACAATGACTCAAAGTTATTTCAAATTATTAATCAAAGGAGAAAACAAGATAGTAGAGACCATCCGCCTGCCTTACGAGTTTACTTCTGCTATATTACTCTTTGAAGAAAGTAACCCTTCTATCAACATTTTTTCCCTCCACAGCACAAACAGCAAGTGAGAAGAGTTCATCTTAAAAAGCATCCCACAGCTAAGCACCATTCTATATACTTAACTTCACAGCAACCATCAATTAGTTTAATTTTCCCTTTATCTTTTCGTCTATGCCACCCCCTAAGCTGAAGGATCTCCCTGAAGGACCCTGATAAATTTAAAAAGGAAACCTGTGATGTGGCTTCCTGCAATTAGGTTGTTAAACTTACACACTCAAATCCCTTTCAGCCTGAATAACTTGTGAGACTGTGACATTGTGTTCATTTAAATCCCAGTTTAGAACTTATCTGTCATGAGGACTTTATATAATTTAGCCACAGCTAGGCAGTCGACCTAAAGACATCCAATTAATCCTGATGATTCTTCTTTCATCCATCATTTCATTACTCAAAGAACACACAGACATAAATACATTGTAAGCATTTGAAGCCAGAGAGAGTTGGCTTTTCTCCCCCCCTCCTTTTTTTTCAGTAACTTGCATGGATAATAGCTAACCCAACAATCTCTGGCCCTCTTCCAAGGCCTCTGACAAAAGAGCTAAAACACAGCCAGACATCCAAGAGGAAAGGGTGACAATATATATGTGGCAGTCTGAATTCAATATTAATGACATAATTCTAAATTTAAGTAAATTTTGCATATTGTAAGTTCAAAAGTAACAGTCCCCATGCACAACACAGACATAGGTATCCTTTAGTGAACACTTTTTTTGAGTGCTGCTAAGAAAACAGTATTTTTTAGGTTGTTGTTTGCAATATAGAGAATGCTCTGATGGCACTCCGTGTGTGAATGAGACATCTAACAACATAGGTAACAGTTACTTTATTTCAATGTACTCCTAGCAAAAGTTGGAAGAATTTAAGAAAGACCAACAAAAGTGACTAGAAACAATCAGATTCTCATAATCTACTTTTTTTTTTCCTACCTAAGGATCCCAAAAGGAAGGCACTGTTACAGCAATTTGGTAGACAGATATTCAATAAAAATAAAAAGCAGTGGATTTGACAATTGTAATAGAAAATACCTTTCTTATATGAAAGTAGCAAAACATCCTGTCACAGAATCAGAAGCCAAGAAAGGAGTGATTCTACTGGTTCCCTGTGATGCCTGAAGCCATATTCCAGATGTTTTCTGCTGTTAATGTCATCATAAGGATCTACTACCTCCAAAGCAATTATGCTGTAGATGGTGCATATTACTCATAGACAATAATAGCTCAAGGCAACATTTCACATACTTGAAAACATCAGTAAAGTCTGATCTGCACTGAAACACACCACTAAGTTTGTAACATCAACAAATCTCCCCAATTCCCATCACTTTCCTGACTGAGAATTATAAACCCCTCAAGTACTGTAGAGGGCTTCTTTGAATTTAATGCATTTGTTTAAAATGACACTATTCTCAACGTTTTCAACAAAGGAAATACATGAACGTTAGTTATACTCATTCCTCATATTCTACAAAACAAACCTTTCTTACAATCATAACAGCGGATGCAAGAATCGTAAGCCATTGGTCATACATGCTTTCAAATCAGAACAGACCTCAAGAACTGAACATTAGGTAGGCTAAAATGACCTGAAACATGACCTCTTTCAAAATAAGGAGTGCACTGTAACATTTAAGCACTTAGTGTTTTAACAACAGCACTAGCATTTGACCTTGTTCTGTGTGCTTGAGTGGGAGTGTGCTTGAGTGGGAGGGCAGCATTCTTTTTTTATTATTATTTTGCTAATATCAGTATACAAGAGCTTGAGCAATTCAGCATAGAGGCACTGGGAGCTGAAAGAGATTAGTTCAGAACAAATGCATCCATACTGCTTGCTCTCCAGAACATGGCAGTGGACACAAACGCCTGAGGAAGCCTGAAGAGCTAACTACTAAACCATAGGACAGAGGGGTAAGATAGGACCTAACATAGTTAAGCTGGTAAATACTTTCAACAGGTTTTCAATTTCAATTGGTTTAATACTCTACAGAAAGACACAGAGCAATTAGTCACCCATCACCAGGACAGAGGAAAACTGCTTTCAGAAAGCCAAAAAGGGGCATTTCACATTATTAAAAACACAAATCTTCGAGTATGAATCATTGTGTTTGCTGTTCATCAAGAGAGAACGCAAATGTGAAGTGCTACAGAAACAAACTGTAACAGGGTACCTCACCTTCACATCTCCGAATAAATACATTTGATTAGCTGCCATCATTTACTAATTCTTTATAGAATGAATGGCGAAGAATTGTAGGTAGGCTTCTGGAACACAATGTGGCAATTTGTACTAAAATTAGCATATTAAAAACAAATTGTTACATGGCAGGAAGACTTAATTTGCATAACAAGCTTTCAGTTTGGCTCCTCAGCATGCTTTAGAAACCTAAGGAAAACATAATATTTGACTTGGCCCTGCTAGTATCTTTCAAGCTTCAAGTCTCCCATGGTTTCTTATAAACTATTTGCAACAAACATTTAAGGCAAAAAATTTAAAAATACCATAACTGTAGCTGTTACCAAGAGAGTGAGAAGTCCAGAACTGATTTTCACTTTTCTATAAATTACATAACACTTAAATAAACTGTATATGAATTCTAAAAACAGTATCATCAATTGCAACATCAAAAATCACCATAATGAGAACTGTGAGAGAGATAAGAATCACCATTTTTCTGCTTTCTGGTTTGTTTTCGCCATTTGCGTATTTGGTAGAGTAATGAGGCTATGAATGCAAAGCAAATGGCAGAAAACAGTTGGGTCCCCAGATTTCAGAATAACCTTCCTCTAATCTTCCAAAGTAATTAACTTCAAATTCAGTATTTTAGAGAAAGTTGGGAAAGAATCCTTGGTTGTTTTATGAAAGATATGTTGCCAATCCTTTTGTGCTAGCTAAGTTTTAAATGTAGTAGGTTCATATCGTCAGAAAAAAAAAAGCAAACTTCCTCTGACATTTACAGAGTTGTTATTACTATTACTAATCCAAGCCATCTTGACATAACCACTGAAATTATCTAGTGTTAAACTAACCATAAAATAAGCATGCTTGTTTACTGTTTTGCTTTTTAACCTGGACCATTTGAATGCTCTAATTTACAACATTACCATTAAAATAGAGTTGCTTTAGCACCACTGAAGAACAACAAACCATGGTGCCAAACACTAACATCTTGAGAGGGGGACCAGAAGTCTTAAAATAACTTTTCCATTGTGAAAAATATACCATATAATTAATCCCTTATTCTTCACAACAAATACCTTTCTACCTCACACCTTTAATATCATCCTCATCTTCTTTCTCCTGCATAATCTAGGAGAGGATGAAACCTTTCAATTCACATGTCCAACAATGCAGGGATTATTTCAAAATTTACATGCACACACATCAGTCAAATTTATTTTCACATGGAGGAAGTAATAGACTTTCCTCTTTCCTAGGCAGATTATTTCACAAATTACTTTTTTTCCATGAGGAAAGCATAAAAATATGTCTTGCAAAACTGTCATTCTATTTAAAACTCCTAAGTATGGCCCATTCTCGAATATTAAGTTTTGTTCCCTTTTAAACCGGCCTCTTTCAGCCATAAATCTACATATCAACTTCCTTTTACCCTGTCCTTGCTACTGTTATTCAACTCGTTCCCACTCCCACACTCTGAAACCTCCTTCACAACTACTCGTTTTGGTCCTTCAGCCATGTCACTGTTTGCAATCAGAAGTCACAACCCAGAACCGTCCACCTCCGGGATGCCAAACTCTTCCAAAGTGCTGCCGAAACAGCCCAGCTACGCAAGCAGCCTTTTCAGATTGTCCGCTCCAAGCACTTGAAGGAGATTGACCTGTTCACCTTCCTATGAGCTTCCCAGAGTCTCAACATTTCAAACAACCTCCTATCTTTATGCGCATGAAAGTTTTGGGAGGACAGGGCATCTGGGAGAGCAGTACATAACTACAACCACTACACCCTGTAAAGTCACTGACCAGGACACGAAAATACTTACTTTTACAGCAAAGCATCAGTGAGAGAGGCCTCGGATGCTTTACCACCACCACGACATACCCTATCTGCTGACCACCTCAAGCCCCTCATTCCTAGCTGACGCTTGAGTTGAAGCACCTTCTTCTTCTCCTAAAGCATGCTTGAATACTTCCAAATTCCCGGATGCAACCTGAATAACAGGGTCTGGAAAGCAGAACATGGGTTTGCTCTCATGCTCCTACTCAAAGCTACCCAGAGAAAACCTGCAACATGACGACTGGGCCAAGAGCCGCTGAAGGCCAGCGTGGAGAAGACATCTCTTCCCTACGAAGCTCTCTTACTCTTAATTGACTTGAACATCTCTCCCCGCCGCATCAGCGCTCAGGTTGCCCTGCCACCGGGAGCGGAGCCGCTGGCCCGCCATCCCCTTGCAGCATGGCGCCCTGAGACATACGTTAGCGAAAACTAACCCCCTCTTCCTTTGTGGTTGTTTTGGGGGGGTTTTGCTGTTGTTTCTTCCCCCTCATAATCCTTGTGGCATCCTTGGTTTCCATGCCAAGCGCCTTGATGCCCCAGGAGCCCTTTCCAGGCTCCCGCACCAAGGCATGGGGCAGACGAGGCCTTGCCTGCGCCAACCCCCTCCTTGATGGAGCGTGTGTGAAGATTTTGGAGCAAGGGGAGCAGGAAAAAACGAGGGAAAAAAAAAACAAAACAGCAACAACCAAAGAAAAAAAAACATTTCCACCTGCCAGCGCTAACGGAGGGCGGGGGGGGCGGGGGAATTGGGCACGGGGGTCCTCGCTATGGGGCCCAGGCCCTCTCCCCCCCCTACCCCCAGCCCTCCCCCGGGGGCCGCGGCCGCCACTCACAGAACTCGGCGATGTAGTAGGAGACGGCGTAGTTCTCCTCGCACCACTCCAAGGTGGAGGTCGGCGGGCCCCAATAACCCTCCCGGTCGGCGGCCGGAGCCATCGCGGCGCTCGCTCCAGGCCGCAGCGACGAGACGAGCCCGGCGATCGAGGGGAAAGGAAGGGAAGAAGGGAAGGGACGGGCGGAGGGGAGGGGAGGGGAGGGAGGCGCCGGGCCCGGGCGGCCGCGGCGGGCGGGGGGGCGGCCCTGGGCCCGCCCGGCCGCGGGAGGAGCCGGGAGCCGGGGCCCGCGCGTTGCTATGGCGACGGGCTGCGGCCTAGCCGCGGCCTGGCAGCCCGCTGCGTGTGTGTGAGAAACATGAATAAAAAGCTATTTTTCCCTCCCCCCCACCTTTTCCCTCTTTTTTTTTTTCTTTTTTAAAAAAAGGCGAGCACTTGGAGAGAGGAAAAAAAAAATCAGCGCGGCTTGGGCCGCCTCCCTGCCTCATAGCGCTTTCCTCAGGCGGCGTTTGTATGTGCATGTCCCTCATCATCCCTTTTTTTGACCCAAAACGCCAGCTCGCGGGTCATTCTGCTAGTTTTACCTGCCCCCCGCCATCCACACACTGCCTCATGTTTTTCCCTCCTTTTTCCCTCCCTCATTCCCCGTGCAGAGCGGCGACTCTGCACCACAGCACTGCTCTGTGTTTGCATTTTTTACACACATATATATATATATGTATATATACAAACACAAGTAGGAGAGCGTTTTTAGTAGCAGCAGTCAGGGAAGAGGGAGAAGGTTTTTTTGTAGCGTCTGCCTACAACACTGGGTTTTCTCTCATCCGATGCCGTGTTTATTTTCTCCGGCGCGTCCTGTGCTTGCACCTGGCGTACGCAAAGTGCTTTTCAGACAGATTTTCCCTCTACAAGCAAAAAAAAAAAAAAGGTCTAAAAACGGAAAGAATCGGGGAAAGACTTGAAAATAAAAAGCGCCAAGGGAAGGCCTCATAATGTCACATATTTTTCAGAGGAAAGTCCATAGATGAGAAGTGCTGGGGACCCCGCCGGCTGTTGGAGTTTATTACACTTTTTATATAAACAAACTTATTTTTCCACATCTCATGTCTCCTCGTCTCCCGTAAGCTAACAAAATTAGATCTAATTACAAGCCTTTCCTTGTATACATGCAAATGCTTCGCTGTGCATGCACCTGCCCTCATGAAAATAACCTGTCCACTGCAGTGCAGCTGGTAGATATGCTTTTTTTTCAGGAAAAAAAGATGTGTTTAACATTCTTCTGGGTGATGCAAAGTCCTAGACTTCAAAATAAGATTTATTTTAGTGATGGCGATAATGAAATATTTAGATTGTGAAAGCATCGTCACTGTGGATTTTTCATGCAGATCCATCAGTTTTAGATTTTTTCTTTCTTTCTTTTTTTTTTGGAAACAGATTATCATCCCATGTTTAGGCTTTTGAGAATAGGGTTTGGAAAAGCACCAAACAGATTCAAAAGCACAAGACTGACTGCTAACTATGAGGATTATTATCGCTTGGCTGATGCTTTTTTGACTTTTAAAGGTCTTGGTTTTGTGTTGTTTATGTAGCAAGGAAATTAACAGGGCTCCTGTCAATCTTTCCTTATCATGGATAACAGTTCTAAGATTAAAAATTCTTAACAAAAGAAATTGAAATTTAAAATTCCTGAAGTTAGGAAACCAAAGAATTAGCGCTCCTCTTCACAGATTCAGGAGCACAGAATAGGAACCGTGTAAAGAACGAGCAACGTGTACAATATCCAGTTACAGTTGATTTTAAATAAATAATTAAAAATAATGATTCCTTTTACCAAGTGTATGCTGGACATTAGAAGGTCTGTAACTATAATAGAAGCAGAAGCCAGAAATGAAACTTAGTTTAGAACTGAGCAGTATAAGTTAACAAGTTTATGGAGCAGGCAGCAACAATAACATCTGATGTTATCTATTCTATTTTTTCTGATCAAAAAGAGAAAGACAACAATATATAGCTAGTCCTTTATTTGAATGATTATATTTTTTTTATTTGATGCATTTCTGTAGCACTCTTCATCACAATATCTATTTATTTCTGACTTATTCTGTGGATTACATATCCATTTTTTCAGTCTGGCAAACCCTTCAGCCATTGCACTCTCAGAAGGATAATACTGAAGACACAACCACAAACCATTATAGACACACTTTTTTTCTAGAAATGTTTTCTAAAGGTAAATCCATCTTCCACAAAACCAGTGTTGACTGTTTGAGATTTTAGAATAATATGTATTAAAAGCAATGCTTTTCCTCTGTAGTGAACTATTGTAGTATACATTTACTATACTGGATATAATGTGACAACCTGAAGTTATTTGCATCTAAGTGTGGGCTGTTTGACTAGACAATCAAATTTAATGTTTGTGCCCAGGTGTTAACTTTTCTCTGCATGATCTATAACATATATCAAGGGAATATCTAGTTTCTGAAATAATAAATATGAAAACAAACAGAGAGACCCTGAAATGCTAATTTTCAGTGTCACTAAAAATGTACTTCACATGCCAATGAAGTAATTGCCTGTGGCTTCTCCTGGTTACCTGTGGCAAAGGATCCTCTTTCTGTACTATTCTACGTTGCTCTGAAACCTCATGACCTGATCAGTTAAGTTAATAGAGTCATGTCAGTTTACACCACTAGAGGGATATGTCCTATAAACTTAGTCTGTGGATGCAACACATTTTTGCGTGGCATTGGGAAAAACTCAGGTTCAAAAATTGCATGTGTTTGGCTGGGGCTTTTTTCGTGTTTGTGAAATTCAGAGAATGACACCTCCCTGTTAAAGAACTCTTTTTTTTTCTCTGTCTGCTCTGTGCAAGCACTTTATCATGGCTTATCGCATGGCATTGCTTAATTTCTATATAAAGTGAGATTAAACTGGTTGACTAGAACTTATTACAGCTGCATATGTTGGAGAACATTGTACATATTGCCTCTCATCAGTATATACATGCAAAGGGAGAGAACAATTTGACACAAAATCTTGAAGATGTCTTCACAACTTTTTTCTAATAGTGTTAAGATGAAGATATCAGGCATTGATTCCCTTTTAGTTTAACACCTACAATCCCAGCTTCTCTCATGAAAATGATGGTTCAATTCTATATCTAGTCCTGAAAGCAGATTTTAGGGGAACATCTTTCTTCTCCATCCTTTTGCTACAGAAGCTAACAGTTTTCTGATCTGGATGTATCCAGATAGCCTGTTGCCCATCAAGCCTAAAGCTCAGGCAGATGATTACATCCACAGCAGGTCACATTTTGTCAAAATATTCAGGATGCTAGCTTGCTTGTAGCAGTAGATTAAGCTGAAGCATTACCTATACACACTGGTTAATACCCTGAAAGCAGACAGCATGTGTAGGTGTCTCCAAGCACCTGCAGCTTTCAACCCAATATATTAGCACAGAACAAAATTAATGTCAGTTTGCACTAATTTACAGAGCTGAAAATGGTATTAGAAGATAAACCTGCTGTTCAGCCACTCTTCTGGGAAAAGCAGTAGGCTTTGGGAAAGGACAGCTTGTTTTAATAACTTTTCCAGTCATCTGAGCTTAATTTGCCACTGTATATGAGTCAGAACTCTTATCAACTGCAAAACATCTATGCTAAATGTACAACACCTTAACCTGGAGTATCAAAAAAGGCTCTGTGAAGATAGAGGGAGCCTTTCTAAAAGCACAAAGGACAGGTGCTTCAATCCCATTGACTTTCAAAGGAATCTGGGAATCAATCGGCCTTTGTTCTTTAAAAAACAAAGAGCAAGTTATGTTACTTGTAAGCTGCTTTCTCCTCCGGAAAAGTATACCAAGCTATCTCTTCTGCATGCTAATTTGCATACACAGATCTCAGTGTGAAGATGACTTGCATGAACTTTGTAAGCAGTATTTAAGTGTCTTGAGCTTAAACTGGATCCTGCCCTAGAGAGTCAGTTCAGTTCCTTACATGTTAGTATCTAGTTTCATCTGAGATTCTTTTAGAGCAGCAAGTGAAGGCAAGGCAGAATGCCCTGGGGGTCAATGGATCTTCCCTAGATCCACTGTCATACCCCTTGTGGCTGCCTCAGCTCCCCTATGTCCAACAGGGCACTACAGGTCTGTGCTTTGGCAGCTTCATTGAACAGTAGTTGTCTGACTTTATTGGCTAGCTGAAGCTGGGTGAGGTAAATCTTGTTCAATTCTTTATTCTGTTCTGGTCTGAGGTCAGTTAACCTCCTGCTGTGTCCTCTATACTCACAAGGTCTGCAAAAGGTGGATAACCTAATGGACTCTTGGACTTCCTTTGACCTGAGCTGGTTGGAGTTGCTCTGCTAGGCCTGCATCTAAAGAAAGCAGAGGAGATCTCTGTTTTGCAGCATTTATGGTAAGCAGCCAGACTTTTTGATTTTATGCCACTCAGTGGAGCCGCCTATGCTAAAGGCAACGTCTAAGCTCTTTACCTAAAACCTGGGATGAGAGATATACCTGAGGATGAGATCTACAAAACCTTTGCCTGTGCCTGGGCTTAAATAAGCATCACTGAGTTGCAGGAGTTTCCCATTTGGGAGACACAGAAATCTGAACTAGCCTTTTCTCACACAGGGAGAACAGAAGTGGCATTCCTCTCTTTTCGTTTCTATTGAGCTGCTTCCCCTAAGAATGGAGCTGAGAAAGTATCTGGAGGAGAAGCATCACTGGATCTCTCTTACCATTAGCTGTTTCATATGGAGAAGAGAAGAGAAGGGCATTGGCAGCTCTGAGTTAAAATAAAAAGCTGCACATGGTATCGTTGTGACACAGAGGAAAGACAGTTGTAAAACAGACTCTGAAATTGTGTAAAGCACCGAACCATCTTTTGTGAAGCCACCTCAGCCCAAACAAATTACATATTGCAAACATCATGGCAGTTTCAATTAGCCCTCACCAGGATATTTTCGAACCTGTAAAAGATCTTTTGAAGCCTCCATATTTTCAGTGACTTGATAATCTGCTAAGCCATTGGCCAAATTAGGACTCTTCTGATAATGGCAGCTACCATGTACAGACAAATTGCCACACACAAAATTGCAAGCTTTGGGGTGTCAGCATCAGTTTGATAACATGTCCAGCTAAGGTTCCTCAAGCTGTGGCCTCCTTCTTTCACTCCATCTACATTCATGCTGCTAATGTTCCTTTCGCTAGTTTTTAAGTGCTAGCTCCTAGCATATACATGTTCTTCTCAGGCAAATTTTGAAGGCAAATGATTACCATGCATTGGCCTATGGGAAGCTGATGGGAGAGGGGGATGTGCTAATCTGAGGTCTGTGAGGGACAATGGCTGAAGCTTTTCTACCCCAAAGCCCTAGCAGAAAGGGAAGGAGAGGAATTACTTTTGTCAGTGTCTCATCTGTTTCCTAAAACTGTTGGTCTAGGAAGAAATGCACTTGAAGACCATTTGTTCATTTTTTTTTTCGCTCTATGAACATTCAATTAATGTCTGTACTTGGATGGTGATACATCCTTCCCCATACTCTGCAAAACACCAGGCCAAGCCAATTGTGCATTGCTTGACACTTGATATCATTGGTAGGAAAAACAACTTCCTCATTTTGCCACACTCAGGAACCTGTACAACAAAAGGGGGAAAACAGTAGGAGCAAGCAGAAAGTCTCAGTAAAGACCCTTGGAAAAATATCTTCAAAAGGATCTACCAGAAGGAAAGGATAAATAAAGATATATTAAAATATCAAATATTAAAAGACTTTAAAAAAAGAAAAAAATGAAGACCTGGAATATCCTCAGTTGTACTGCACCTACAATAGGGAAGGCAGTTACTGTTTCTTTCCTTGATCTCTGATAAATTGATATGCATGTTTACCTCAAGCAGATGCAAATTTTTCTACCTAGCCTGGAAACAGAGCACATTCTGCTAATCTAAAGAAAGCATTGTTACAGTTCTCTCATGTACTGCAGGAAGAGGGAGGAGAGGAAAGAGATCAAGTAATTATTTACTTGGCAAAAATCCTTTGTTACTTTTCTGGATATCAGTTAATTACCAGTGAGCTAATCAATTTACAACTCAGCCAAACTCTTTTCTTTATCGAGTCATTAGAAGAGAGACTGCTCAGACAGTTCAAATTGACTTTATTAGCATGGCTTGAATAATTCAGTCCTATGAACTAAAAGGGAGAAAAAAGGGAACATGAGGAAATACAATAATACATTTCCACTTGCAGTTTTCTTCTGAGATGACATCTGTCCCATAGTTATTCCCACAGTAAATGTTTGATGATGATCCTCAATAGGAGAGCTCATTACTAGGTCGAGAAGGCAAGAAATTTCCTGGAGCTTCTGTACTGATGACCCTACTTTGTTGGTGGCATCACTTACTCAGAAGTGAATTGCTTTAGCTTTTACTGTAGAAAGCGATTGATTTAGTTGGCTTGGTCGAGCCCTCACACTTTACATATTTATATGAATGAGAGTTGGCGTCTGGCCATAGTAGTGCCCAGATATTTGACAAATTTAATAAAACTGTAGAAGAGAGTTGGTCTGTCATGACACACTTTTCTGAAAAGTTTTGTCCAGAAGTTTGACAGAATTATTTACTTACAATATGAATTATTTACTTGCAATGTATAAAGCTACAGAATGAGTATGAATCACATTCTGACTTCTGTCTGTGTTAAGGCATGATGACGATAGTGGTAAGTCAACGTGAGAGAACAGTGAATTAGTCTGAGACAGCTTCACTCTGTTGTCTGTACAGAGCGCTGAGTTTGGTAGCTCTGGATAGTCTGAATCACTTGATGTTTGATGTTTTCCCGAGCTCAAATGCCACAGTAGCTGTGACCTAGAAGTTAGGTAATGCTAATATATGGTTTAAATGTGGCCCAATGTGACTTCCACAAAGGCTCTGTAAATATGTGATTTCTTTGATCTGTAGCCTTCTGGTAGAAACTGGAATGTGAGTGTCTCAGGAAAGGGATAGAGCGACTCTCCCTTGTAAGCTATAGTTCGAAAATCAAGTTTAGGTGCCAGTGGAATAAGCATTGTGGGTCCCAGGCTGACCTTTCTCCAGGATCGTAACAGAACAAGGCTGGCAGACTATATTACTCTGGGGCAGAATTGTCCACATCACTTCTGCTACCCAAGCTTCGTGCCCTTTCCAAGATTGGGTATGACTGAGAGAAGTTAAAACACTGCTGATGCTTGAAGGAAAGGGGTATAAAATTCATTAAGGCTCCAGTTCAGACTGGCATCTTTCTCACTCCTTTTTTTCCAAAGAAAATAGCTGTCCCTGCAGCGGTCAGTGCTGTACAATGCTGCCCATTGATCAAAGTCTAAGCATTATTTCTGGATTCATTAATATTTTCTTTTTGTAAAATGCAATCAGAGGAAAGATGCTTCATACTATTAAGTGCTTAGTTTCACTAGTGACAAGTGACTTCCTAATGTACTAGTTCCAACCAGGAACAGTTTAACACTTTTCTTCTTGTATTCCCTTTTAAAAAGGAGCATTTCTACTCACTGCTCCCATTGCGCTATTCACATGACCATCTCCGTTTTTAAAGCCAACACTCTCTTAAGGCTTTGGAGGCCAGACTGCTAATCTCTTGACAAGCAAGTGTATTTCTTGACAGTGTGATTGGTGTTGGCCCATCGCCCTTAATGGCTTGGCCCTCTGACAGCTGGCAGTGATTTTCTGACGACTGGAGCCTCAGTTACATGCCCCCTGACAGCAGCAGAATAATATTCTCATGCCTGTGATAATGGCAAATGCATTTGGAAAGCTCATGAATAAAATTCCCTTCTTTGTCTCTTTTTATAACTCTTGACATGCTTTTCTGTTGCCCAGTTTCTCCTCGTTCTTTTTCACTCCACAGTTATTTCTCCCACTCTATTATTAGTCCTCATGTTATCGGAGTGGCAGAGACAGACACTTTTAATTTCTTCCCTGCTCTAGTCAATGCTCTTTCTTTAGGCTTTTTAGCAATATTCCCCAGATATTGTTGACAGGGTGCTCTGTCAGTTTTGAGTCATGTGTGAAACTGCCTTGCAGAACCCCTCTTATTTTGTTCCTACCAGCTTCTAATCATGCCAGTTCAGTCTTTCATAGGCCTCGCTTGCCAGCTTTGATATTTATTTTCAAAACATGCTTTTGACTCTTCTGTTTTCATTAGGAAAGTTTGGGCTTGGTTCCACAAGCCTTACATACCTCCTAATTCAAAGAGAGGAGAGGACTCTCAGATACTGGGAGGCTGAGGAGGGGAACCCTGGTACTAACACGGATTTTTGTTTACTTGCAGAAAGTATTGTGTCCCCACAGAGGAGGAGAAGGAGATGGTTGGGACTCAAAGCTCAGTTACATGTTGGAACAGGAATCAAGGAAGTGGAGCCTGGATATTTTCTTAAAGTAACTTATTTATTGTCCTAGAGAAATGGTCATAGAAGAAAGGCGACTGCTGCCTCCCTGCAGGAAACCTTCTCTTTCAGCAATCTTAGATGAAATATTAAAGTCTAATTCTCTAGGAGTTCTAGTAAGATAGCAAGAGAGAGATTATCTTGCTGTTTGCAATGCTGCCCTCAAAAAAATGTCCACCACTAAATGAACAACCTTACTTTTTTTTTTCAAAGTTGACACACCACCACACAAACCAAAGAGGTACAGTTGTGTGTAACGGCACCACTTGGTCACCTACACCCCACCCCTCCCATATCCCATAATACCTGTTGATGATTACGTTCATTTAGCATTGGTGAGTGGCTCTAGACTTGTTGGATTTGAAAGCTGAACCAGTTCTTAAGCTTACTTGTTCTATGAAAAGAGAACAGACAGACACAGACTCATAAGTCTTGTACTGTGGTCACTTTGCTGGCTCTTAGCCTGCCTGCAGCATAAGTTCCAAACTGCCATGCTGTGTTTAGGAATAGCTGGGCTGAGAAAGCAGCTCATTTATTGTGTAGCTTGTCAGCTCCCTTGTCCTCATCTGGATGATGTGAACAAGAGCTGGGCCCTGCCTGACAACACCAAAATGGGCTGAAGCCTTCTTTTACGTGCATGTTCCAGAGCTGTCCCCAGGTCTCCATATAAGTGTATATGCATGTATATGAAGAACACGGACCAGTGTTCAGGATCAGTGAGTCTGATCCTGAAAGTGGGCTTTTAAAACCCATCAACTTGACAGTTTGGGGAGTTATTTGTATATAATACAGGAGAGCATATGTGGAGACAAGAAGACCTTCAGTATTCCTAAACCTTACTGTGAAGGAGATCCACTGGTAGAGCACAAAGCTCCTTTCACTCACAAAGGCGTAAGTCAGAAACAGCTCTTCTAGGTGTCAGCAGAATAAATTGAGTGTAGAGCTACTTTCTGAGTGATGAACATGAAGCTGGAATGCTCTGTTCTGGGCTGAGCTGTGATTTCTCTCAATCTTTCTGCTGTGTAGTAGGGGCACTGGCTCCATTCTTAAGTGTACTCTTTTCACGGCATCAGAAATCCTCTGTTGCACTGATTAAACAACACCCTTCAGCTATTTCTAAATAATAACTAAAAGCCATTTAGGTCTGAGTAATTAGTGTGTATGCATAGTGGTGTCCCGCAAGAAGATTTCCAGACCACTTAAGGATGTTTCACAGATCTGTTAAGAAGGCACATGGCAGCATTTTCCCTAAAGGAGCAAAGCTCAATGCAGAAAGGTCTCTTACTTCCCTAAGCCAAAGCTATTTGTACTGCTGCTTATGTATTCCACTGTGGGTGTTGCTGCTTGTGCTGGTGAGAGAAGAAAATATGACAGCTCTGTACGCCACCTGAATCCATCTGAGTCCTTGAAGCGGTTTTGTACACTGAGGGAAGTTTTTCCCTGAGAAAAATCTGCAACAAACTGCTGCCTGAACTATACCAAAAGCAAGAATATTCTCTTCAAAAGTGTTTGGGGGAACTTCAAGAGAATAGATCCTTTTTGAGGTGAGGAAGCCACTACCACTACCTATTGAACAGGGTGGGCAAGTTGAAACAAGTGACTCCCCAGAGCCCCCTTCCAAGTGTCATTGTTCCCAGGAAAGGAGTCAGGACAAGTCTTTTGTTCTGTGTTGCATGGGTGGCTCAAAGCAGGAAAAATACCCTGCAATTTCCTTCCATTTCTGCATTATGCTCCTGCTAACAAAGGACTGTCACAGAAGATCGCACTTTATGTTACAGAGACTTTCACACAGGCCGTGCTCAGTTATCTAGAGGGCTCTTTAATGGGGCCTTTGTGAACATACTCTCTGTTGCACTTACTGGTAGTCCAGGAAGCTCATCTGGCTCATCACAGGGCCTTGGTTCTCCTCAGTTTTCTGTACACTGATGTTTGGAAGCTGTAGGATAAAACACACTGAAACATGGCATTCTCTCGGCTTCTGGGCATCCTAGTGCCTACTAGGGTTTCTTGTCTTCTGTAATCGTGCAGCTCTGTAATACAGCGTTGCCGTCGCTAGTAACAGGTCCTAAGGTTTGTACTGAATTTGCAAGGCTTCAGGACTGAGACTTGCCAGGCTTGTTCTGTCTGAACTTTTCTTGACCTGCCTGCAGTTTTGTTTTGCTTGCTTTAGCTGTGACAGCAATTCCTGTAATTGCCCAGGTGCCTATGACTATTTTGTTTTACTTTTGTTTATCTTTGTATGGTACAGTCGTAGTTTATATAGATAGCAGTAACAAACAGTTATTCTTTGTAGAGTGAGACACTTACAACTCTAACACAATGATGTAGTATAGAGAAATGTAAGTCCGATATGTTCACAGGGACCTTGAGAAGTGGAGGCACAAGATGCAGTGTAGAGGAATGCAGGCATGGGATGATAAGCGTTGTGGCACACCCTGCCACAACAACTCACCAATGGTGAGTTAAAAGAAATGCACATGTGGAGCTGTCCAAAACTGGTTTTATGGGTAACAGAGAGAACAAAGAACAAGTATCAACACATGTATAGTGCATCATATATTGTAAATTTGAAAGTAACATGGATCTGTAAACCAGTGAAGAAAGAAATAATTTAAGGACATGTTAGCAAATACAAAAAAAATGACCCCATCTGGATCTTAGAGTGAGAAATAAGAAACTAGCAACTTCAACACCGTATTCCTCCCAAAGAAGGACTCCAGCAGTCTGCTTTAAGATCCAGAGTAGCAATGGAAGGGTGACCATAACATTAGAAAAAGACATACAGATTAAGCAGTGCACGTTACAATTTTAATTGTATTATTATCATTATTGAGACTTTTTCAGTATAGAAGTACTCTAATTGCATTATTATTTTTTCTTTTTTTCTACAAAGATCTAAACTAGTAATGATTTTTGAATTATGCTAACAATAAATTCTTAGTTTTATTTAAATATATGGTAAGCTTCCTCTTTGCCTGTAGACAAGATTTTGAGTGCAATACTACTCAGGTTGAATTTTTTGGACCAAATACAAATGTCTACAGTGCAGATATTTCCATCCAAGCTGGTTACCACAGGTGCCCACTATTGTCGGTGGAGACTATAAGCTCATATTCAGATCAAAATCTAAAAAGGAGTCAGATACTTTAAGACTGCCTGCCTTTTTTTTTCTGTTAACTATACACGGAGCACAGACTGACTAGCTAAGTTGGAATTGCTTTAAGACTTCGGATGCTTGAAGTGAGGTGAATCCACTCCAGATGTACACCCTAATCTGAGTTCACACTCTTCTGTCTGTAGACCCAAGATACCCTTGAGACAGATGATTCTGGAAACCCAAGAAGCATCCACTGATCATGCTATATTGTGTGGACACATGGAGGCAGCTCACCAGGCAGCCATCTACCTAACAAGTGGGACCAGGTCCCATTTGGGAAGCTTGGCTTTTCCCAGAGAGTTTGCCTGTCACCAGAGCAAAGTCTTGGATTTAAATAAGTGAATTTAGATGTGAATGCAGGCTGCGGCTGACACTCTGAGCAGTGTTCACATAGCTATGCTGGTGAACAACAGTGACTGCTGCATTTACATTCAGTTTCCTAATATCAGACCAAGTTTGTTAACATGAATTTTCAGTTAGGTATCTCATTTAAGGCACTTAAAAAGACCATTGGAAGCAATGAAACACTGAAGTTACAGAGGGCAGTAATGTCAACAAACCAGCTTGTATATAGTAATGGCTGCAATTCCATGGAAGGACATGCATAAGAGCTGGAGCTCAGGCCTTGAAGGGCATTTCCTACCAGTATGAAGCATCTGCAGAACGTATCAGTCCCTCAGTACTCATTTGCTGAGCGTACTTATTTCATTAGAGGGCCCCCCTTGCTGGTTGGTAAGACTCAGTGCCATGGCTCTGGACTCATTCAGACATTACAGCCCTTCTCCTTTATTACAAATTTATCTGACAGAGTATGGTCTGAGCCCAGTCAGTGCAATAACACTTGTAAAATGTATTTGAGCTGTGTCTCTAGAATAACCATTATCATGCTTTTAAAATAATTGCTCTTCTTAGCTGTGTTGGTGGGTACAGATTCCATGGGGAACATCTGAGTATGGTGTTTCTGCCTTGATATCTCTCCCGTGTCCCTAGAGAGGCAGGCAGGAGGAGCATCACCCTGCAAGTATGCTTGACATTCTGCAGAATTTTGCCAGTTCTGGCACTGCAGAACGTGGCTGGGTCCTTTCCTCAATGCCATCCTCAAAAGATTTCCAAGTCTCTCTCCAAGCAGTTTGTAGCTTATGGACTCTCAAGCTACTGGTCCACTCCCGCACACAGCAGGAGTTTGAATGGATTATGGGATACTTGTTCTCTAGCCTGCATGTTCCTGGTTGGAACTCAGCATCAGCGGTACTTATTATCCTTATCCTATTATCCTGTTCACATAGAAAAGGGGAGTTCTGAAGTGGATAATGATACAATCTGTCCTTGCAAGCAAGCTTGGACTTATTCTGTATTATAAATTTCTTGGAAGCAAGATAGTGAATCTGCTAGACCTCATGTTGCCCTTCATAGCCTTGCCAGGATTTATCCTCAAAGGTAGTTCTTCAGCAGGAACTGAGCAGGAACTGCTCAGATATATGCAAATAACCTTGGTGTCCTGACTCACATCTTGAATCCTTTTAGCAGTGGCTTAATTGGACTGTGGGAGTTCTTACTGAGGGACCAAGCACAGCTCCCCACACAAGAACAGAAAGCTCAGGGCTGTTGATCTAAGATAGTACTACAACGTTCTGCAGTGGTCAGCAACGACATTTTTAGTCACCACCTTGTCCACAAGGAAATTTTTATTGAACCAGTTGATACATCTTCTGACAGTTGCAATCTGAAAACAACCAGATAGTGAGTAGAACTGTCCTTGTATGAACCATGAGTTGTGAACAGGCTGGAAACTAGGCCTTGGCATGGGAAGGAATTTCGCACTAAAAGAGGACCTACAGAAAGGAGGGCCACCCAGAGCAAAGATCAGGAATGTTTGCTGCAGATCTGCTTTTTCAGGATGGGCTGATAGGCTCTGATTTATCATGATAATAGGTTCTTGTATAAAGGGCTTATCCTCCACTTTGGGACTCCGTATGCCTTGTCAGGAGACAGCACCATATTGCAGGAGGCCCCTGCACCCTGCATAGATGCAGCAAAGAAAACTCGGTTCTGAGGTCAGACCTTAATGTCTGGTATCTTCCACATCCCAAGACACCATTTGTTCCCAATACTTACAGTTCAGTTCATCTCCAATGACAAACTGTAAGAGAAAAGAAGTCATACAGGTGAACACATATTTGGAAGCAGTGATACCTTCCTTCTTCCTCTGATCAAAGACTAAAAAAAACCAAAAAACAAACAAAAAAACTTACCATTTTGATCCCCTTTGCCCCCTTCAGTCTGGAAACTCTGCCTGTTTGGATCAAACAATTCAGAATCTACTTTGGAAGCTCATTTCAGTGTCCTTTAGGCCCCTTGCTGCCACAGAAAGGCTGTGGTTTCCGTTCTGCATTCCTCCAGCTGTTCGTCATCCCTTCCTCGTTTAGGGCTAACACCAAGCAGGAGGTCTCAAGACAGCTTATGTCTTCTGTGCGCATTGCCCTACGGACAGAGACCGGGTCCCAGTACACTGTGAATAGCAGCAAGGCTAACGACTGAAAATAGCCCCGCTTTTGTCAATGCAGTCGGGGCAGGGGGAGCTGAAAAGCCTTTCCTCAGAGAGAGTTTCTTTCTATAAAAAGGCGACTGTTCACTGAAACAAGAAAAGCTACAACTTTATTTTTCAGTCTGCGATTGAAATTTGCAGCGGAGAGCAGCCATTTCGCAATCCCGCCCATATTAATCAATTGTCCTACATGCAGTTTTTAATTAAACAAACAAGTGGAGTGAATTAGGATGGGGACGGATGCACAGGGAGATCTGGATTCCATATGATCTTGTGGTAGTGCAGTGAATGCTGGCAGTTGGGAGCTCTGGAGCCTGTCACCATCTCAGCCACAAAACTTTCTGTTTGACCTTGGGCATATTCATTCACAGCCTTGACTCTATTCCTCTTTACACATCCCTCATCTACACAGTCTGTAGGTTTTCAAGGTGGGTCCTGCCTGTTGCTTTGCATAATGTTTTCCCCTAGGGACTGAACTGTGACTTGTGGTCGCTACAGTAATATAAAGAGATATTGCAAAAATGTTATAACACTGAAACTATTAGAAATATTCTGTGTGCAGGCAGATAGAAGAAAGTTAACTTGTTCACACGCAATTAGGATATATAAGCTATCCTATAGAAGAGTGAACATAAAATACACTGAACCAAATTTGTCTTTGGTTTAAATCCTCTGTGATGGATTGATCTCTATCCCTCAAATTCAGGGGTGCTTGTTTAGTGTGTCTTGCTTCAAATAAAACTTCCTTTGCAAACTAAGCGTGTATTTTTACCTATGTTGGATTTAAAAACTGTTAGTAGTAAATATAAACACAATTGCCAATAGGAATATTTCGGCAATAAATACTCTGTGTTCAGTCAGGAGTGCTTGTAAAGATCGTATTAATGATGTGACATTGCTGGAGTGTTTACTGGTTACTGACCTGTGAGTCTCAAAGACTGGAATGGACAAACATTTATTCATCTGAAAATGCATAATGTGTGTCTTAGAAATATTTTCTGTTTGTACTGAGGATCAGAACTTGCATCTATGCTCAGAGTCATACTGATCTAGCAAAGATGCAGATAGTCCCAACTGTGCAAAAGTACACAGCTGGATAGACAAGGCGGAGGTGAGGGTGAAATGACAACCATGGAGATGGGAAGTTACTCACTTTTGTGCTGTACAGAAGTTGAATCACAAAATCACAGAACAGTTGAGGTTGGAGGGGATCTCTGGAGATCATCTCGTCCAACCCCTCTGCTCAAGCATAGTCACCTAGAGCACATTGCCCAGGATTGCGTCAAGACAGCTTTTGATTCCACAACCTCCTTGGGTAACCTGTTCCAGTGCTCAGTAACCCTCACAGAAAGAAAATTTTTCCTTATATTCAGGTGGAACTTTCTGTATTTTGGTTAGGATGTCTGTTGCCTCTCATCCTAAAAGTGAAGTGAAGAAGAGGTCCAAACTCAGCCCTCTGATCCTCAGTCTCATGTAACTGATGCTGCACATTCTCCCTACACTGTTTCCTGCTTCAGTGTTTCAAATATACCTTCAGGATGGTCAACTGGTGGCCACCATCCGAGCTGCAGGCCCTAGGACAA
This sequence comes from Rhea pennata, assembly GCF_028389875.1. Classification (NCBI taxonomy): domain Eukaryota; kingdom Metazoa; phylum Chordata; class Aves; order Rheiformes; family Rheidae; genus Rhea; species Rhea pennata. The sequence goes on from NC_084663.1 coordinate 213,166,794, forward strand.
TTCTCACCCACTGTCTCTATCTGAGAGATGCTGACACCAGTGCCCCCATGTTGATGTAGATGGGATGAACTGAGGGTCTTGCTTCCTACTACATCTCAGCCTAGCAGGAGTGTGACTTTGGCCCTCACCTTGTTTGAGTTACCCAGGCTAGAAACCGGATCTGAATATGTGTGGACAGTGAGTAAGTCTATGGGAAGCAGACCGAAGGCTTTCCTCACCAGTTAGCTCATTTGAATGCCAAGCATTTCAAATTCAAGTCAGGCTTTGCATTGCTAACTAAAAGATTAAAACCCAAGTAAACTCCACCCTGATGGGCGGTGCAGCAAGTTCTTCTTATTTTCCAACATTTTTTTTTTTTTTTTTCAGTCAGGAGAGTTAGAAATGTACTTAAAAATTCAGTGGAGAATCCTCCATATTCACTGGATCTTCAAAGCTGGGACTTAGCTTTCAGTCCTGGCTCCTCACCTTCCAAAAGTGTGGGACTCGCACAGGGGAAGACGAAAACAGTGAAAGGCTGAATAGATGATGATTTGGTGACTCATGTTTGATGAGTGGCTCACAACCAGCTCTACATGGGATTGCAAACATTGTATCTAACTGCTTTTAGTCAAAGACAGAGAGACTGTATGGTCCCCTGTTCCACTTGTGGCAGCAACATCTCCAGTGCCACATGTGGTGCTTTAGCAATCCAAGTATATCAGGAGACAACTGCTTTTTGCTATTTGCCGCACATAAAAATCAATACGCCACTTACGCATTCTCTCTGACTGTCATCTCAAACACTTTTTCTCTGCTGTTATGTGCAGAAAGTTTACCTCTTTCAAGCAGAATGCTATCTATTTTCTGCATGAATGAGAGAAATGCTCTGACATTATGGTTCCACTTAAATTATAGGTGTGAGGAAAGGATTTATGAAGAATGTTACAGGATGTGCAGCTTGTGAACGCAGAGGGCTGAGCCCAATGGACAAGGATATCCTTTCCATTTCCTTGGTGCTAAGCTTTTATTCAGAACTAAATTTTGACTGTACGTCTCAGCTCTAAGGTGTTTGTAGACCTCTGTCCTGGAAATGTGATGGAATAGGGGAAGGACGAGATGAGATTCAGCAGCAAAAAGTGCAGATAGCTCTGTCCTACCTGATCTACACCATAGTAGACTATTGCAGAGCTGATGAGCCAAGCTGTTGTGCACAGTATTTGAATATTGTCCCACTTTGGCCAACGGGACTGTAGCCTTAAAATAGGATGGAGAGGAGAGATACAAGGCGAGGGAAAAAGGGGAGAAAAGGTGGTCAGGGAAATAACTTAAGATACCTGTGGAAAATTACCTTCTCTGAGGCAGTTAATGGCCAAAATAGGGCATGTAGACTCTAGTTTAGATGTTTAAATCTTGAGCTGAATCCTACTGCAGAAGTTTGAGAGATGCTAATGAAAAGATAAGAAATAGGAGCAAATCAAGGCAAAAGGTTTGCCCAGAGTCACATAGGAAATCTGAGAAAGACTGAGAAATGAATCCAGATCTGCCAGATCTCACTAGGCTGCTTTCATATCTTCAGCAGTGTTAAAGAGGAGTCTTGCTGATCTTCCAGAGCAAGACTTGCATGAGAAGGTGGAGGGCCATGATGCAAAGAGCTGATGGAAACAACCCAAAATTCAGATTTACAAATAAACCCCCTTCAAGACAACAAGCCTGTGAAGCATAGGATGCCTCTTCAGATCAGCAAATGACCAGGAGCAGGATTACTACACCCAGCACAACACAGGGCCAACGAAAGCCACATATCAACCAATGGAGATAGGGACTCCATGTCATTGTTTTGGGAAGTACTTGTCAAGCAAAATAAATAAATAATAGTCATCTCTGTAAGTGTATAAAATCCAGATGTGTGTCTTTTGGGTGGAAAAGAGTTTTGGAGGGGCTGTACAAACTCGCAGTCTAGATCCAAATCTAGACTCATGTCTCACTGCAAGAAATCTACTTGGTCTACATAGATGTGTATTTATACCTATGAGGGAGCCTGAGGTCACTTTGGCAGAAACAGAATTTTCATAACTAGGTCTTAAAATAAAGACAATAAAAAGGACAATGGAACTGTCTTGACATCTGAGCCTCTGTTGTTATTGTTAGATCTTTTTGAGGAGTATTTGTCAAAAAAAAAAAAAAAAAAAAAACTTGGAACAGAATAACCAATAACTGGTGGCCAACAGATGCATGAGGAGGCTCAGGTGCCCATGACAGAGTCAGGAAACCAGAGGGTCCTGAACAGTAGCAGGGCAGACAGGCAGTTCAGAGTAGGAGCCACCAAGGCCAGGCAGCACTATGCTTAGGGCAAAATCCTTCAGTCTTGAGGAAAAACCACGGTGAAGTCTCCCTTCACATGGAAAGTAGAAGGGAGAAAAGTAGAGAGTCCCTTCACAGGGCCCTCTCTCAGGGTAGAGTGGGCTTGGATGTGGTTGCTTCTTTCTGTGCTTTATCTATGATCCCGGTGGTCCAAAACACCTCTGAAAGTCACAGGTTCAATTCCATCACTTTTCCGTGATGATTTCTCCCCAGACCTGGAAGAGCTGCCTATCTCCCTGCTGTTCCCCTGGATGGGGTGGAAACAGCCTCCCCTTCTTCTGGTGATGCCCAATAGCTCTATAACAAAGAAAGACACTGCATTGAAACGATCCCATACTACTGCAGGGGTGGTGGGCTAGTCCAAACAAGCCCGATCTCCCGCCTGGCAGGAGCTGTCCCCTTCTCCATGCCCTACCCTCTCCACTGGATGGATTACAGCCACCTCACCTCAGTGCACACTCTGATTGCAGTGAAAAGAGAGGGTTTTGTCTCACTTCCCTTGCTTTGTCTCTACTTGGAGGCTCTGAGCAGAGCCTGGGGTTTCTCCAGCTGCCTGCAGCTGTGCTCAGCAATGCCTCTGCTGAAGGCTCGCCTGAAGTCTCTGTGGCGCTAAGCCCACCATGGCTCCTTCTGGGAGAAGATGCCAGCAGGTGGTGCTCTAAGACCCCTAATTTAGGTCTTTTGCCCCACATGCAAGGGCAGGGGCACCCTGCTGCAAACATCCTCCCTGCACTGGGAGTTCACACACTGGGCACTGCAGTTTAAAGCTTTAGTAGGGTAAGATGCTCAATACAAAGTCTTGAAGTTATGCAAGTCATAACATCTTCCAGCTCCTTCCCTCAGGGCCTTTCATAGTGGTAGCATTTTCCCTGGCAAGGGGCATTTCCGAGCAAAGACAAAAAGGATATTGAATTCTTTCATCTGAATTGATTTATTCCAGAGAAGTTTAACTAATTCTTTCCTCTACCTTACTCGTAAAATCTGTGACCCACATCCTGTTGGCCATATCCTCATATGCCAGGTGCCACTCACTTGAGGAAAATGCTGAATTTATTTGACAGGCTGATCGAGCTCAGAGAGTTCCCAGCAATCCTCAGGGGTGGATGAAGCATCTTTCTGATAAACAGAGGAATTTCAAGCCAAAAAAGTAGTCCAACTGATGACAGTATAGCTTGGACTCAGGCAAAAGAGCCAGATGTAGGCAGTCCTGGGGAGACTGCGTTATAGCAGCGCTCTATAGTTTATGGGAGAAGTCAGTTTCTGTGTTTACAAAATAAGAATAAGTGTGTAAGAAAGTGCTTTTAAGCTGTCAGCTATTTACTCTTCTTGCTTGTTTAATTATGAACTAAATATTATGGTGGGAGAGATCAAAGGGTGAAAGTACTTGTTGATGCCTTGGCCCAAAAGCAATGCAGAAACTTTAAACTCATGCTCTGCCACTGTTAGTTTTAGTTTTTTTATGACAGTGATTTCTGGGGAAGTGAGAGCAGGCAGGGAAGGCTGCGTTACTTGGGGCATAATTGCTTGGGAATTTGGGCCAGGAGGTCAGACAGCAAGTTTTGTCCCCTTCCTACTTGTGACACTAATCGCTGCTATAAAAAAAAATATTATTGGAGGACCCTCCTCCCCCCACACATACACCCACGAACTCCCATGGCAGTAACAACTCTTCTTTGGTGGAAACCAGTCTGCTGTTGCTTACCCTCAAAAAGCCAGCAGTATGTTGTTTGATCCAAAACTTACAAATGAGTTTTGTGGACAAAACTACAGAAATCTTTTTTCCCACCAAAATGCAGCTGTCTCTGAGATAAACCATAGCAGTGGTTTAATGATATGCAAATACTTAGCAAGAAGAATCCCATGTCCTGCTGAAACCGCAAGGGACGTTTGAGTTAGTAGGATGTAATTACTAGAGCTGGAGTTTGGCCAAGTGACCAGGGCTAACTTTCCTTCTCTGAAGAAAATTGCTATGAACAATTTAAAGCAAACACAAGCATTCAAGGGGTCATTCTTGAGTCTCCTCCTGAATGTGGCAGCTCCCACAGAGTCTGTGGCACCTGCTGTGGGAGGAGGTAGATGCTGCAAACACTGCTTCAAAAACCTTGCAACAGTCCTGCACCTTTCTTTTGGGGGAAGGCTGGAAAGCAATTTGAGAGAAAACTGAGAAATACACTAGTAATCAGATAGCTGTCAACGCTCCTCATGGATAACCCCACAAGACTGGAATTATTTATAGACAGAAGTGTCTTAGAACTTATTTTCTTTGACACTGCGGCCATGGCAGAGTAATAGATAGCTCTACAGGATGGGTTTTCAAAACCACTCAGTTAGGAGCAATGAGGTGCAAAATTACATGTGCAAAGAAATGGAAACATGGATGTTTGAGACGGAAAGAGCCTTGCTGGCCTGCCAGCACCACCCTGTTCCCTATGAACAGAAATAGAGATCTTTTCAAAAGTACGCTGATGTAAAATTGTTCTTCTTTACAGATATTTTGTAGACATGCATATAGAATCATACAGTCATAGAATCAGTAAGGTTGGAAGGGACCTCCGGAGATCATCTAGTCCAACCTCCCGGCTCAGCAGGGTCACTTACAGCATGGTAGACAGGGTTGCATGCAGGTGGCCTTGAAGATATCCAGACAAGGAGACTCCACCACCTCTCTGGGCAACCTGGTCCAGTGCTCCGTCACTCTCACAGGGAAGAAATTCCCCCTCACGGTCAGGCAGAACTTCCTCTGCTTCAATTTCTGCCCATTCCCTCTTGTCCTGTCACACGGGACAACTGAAAAGAGTTTGTCCCCGTCCCCTTGACACTCTCCCTTCAGGTGCTTGTACACATTGATAAGATCCCCCCTCAGGCTTCTCTTCCCCAGGCTGAAGAGGCCCAGCTCTTGCAGCGGTTCCTCAGAGGGCAGGTGCTCCAGCCCTCTGATCACCTTCATAGCCCTACGCTAGATTCTCTCCAGGAGCTCCATGTCTCTCTTGTCCTGGGGGGGCCCAGAACTGGACACAGGACTCGAGATGAGGCCTCCCCAGGGCTGAGGAGAGGGGCAGGATCACCTCCCTCCACCTCCTGGCAACACTCTTCCCAGTGCACTCCAGGATACCATTGACTTTCTTGGCCACAAGGGCGCATTGCTGGCTCATGGTCAACTTGTCATCCACCAGCACTCCCAGGTCCTTCTCTGCAGGTCCTTCTCTGCTCTCCACAAGGGCAGACCCCAGCTTGGACTGGTGCCTAGGGTTACTCTTCCCTAGGTGCAGGACTCTGCACTTGCTCTTGTTGAACCTCAGGAGGTTCCTCTTCGCCCAACTCTCCAGCCTGTCCAGGTCCCTCTGAATGGCAGCACAGCCCTCTGGTGTATCAGCCACTCCTCCCAGCTTGGGATCATCAGTAAACTTGCTGAGGAGGCTCTCTTTCCCCTCATCCAGGTCATTGATGAAGAAGTTGAACAGGGTGGGACCCAGGACTGAGCCCTGGGGGACGCCACTAGCCACAGGCCTCCAACTGAATCCACGCCACTGATGATGACCCTCTGAGCTTTGCCTTTCAGCCAGTTCTCAGTCCACCTCACTGTCCACTCGTCTAACTCACACCTTCTGAGCTTCTCTAGGAGGATGTGATGGGAGACAGTGTCAAAAGCCTTGCTGAAGTCAAGGTACACAACGTCCACTGCTCTCTCTTCATCTACCCAGCCAGTCAGTCCATCATGGAAGGCTATTGGGTTGGTTAAGCAGGATTTCCCCTTGGTGAATCCAGGCTGGCTACTCCTGATCACCCTCTTTTCCTCCATATGTCTGGAGATGACATCCAGAAGGAGCTGTTCCATCACCTTTCCAGAGATGGAGGTGAGGCTGACTGGCCTGTAGTTGTCTGGGTCCTCCTTCTTGCCCTTTTTGAAGACTGGAGTGACACTGGCTTTCTTCCAGTCCTCAGGTACCTCTCCAGTTCTCCAGGACCTTTCCAAGATGATGGAGAGCGGCCTGGCAACAACGTCCGCCAGCTCCCTAAGTACCTATGGGTGCATCCCATCCAGGCCCATGGATTTGTGGATGTCCAGCCTACCCAGAAGGTCTTTAATCCTATTCTCCTCAACCAAAGGAAAGTCTTCCCTTCTCCAGACTTTCTCCCTCACGTCCAGGCTGCAGGATTCCTGGGGGCTGCCCTTGGCAGTGAAGACTGAAGCACAGAAGGCATTCAGTAATTCTGCCTTCTCTGTACCCCTTGTCACCAGGGACCCTCCCCATTGAGTAGTGTGCCCACATTTTCCCTAGTCCTCCTCCTGCTGCTGATGTATTTGAAGAAGCCCTTCCTGTTGTCCTTGACATCTCTTGTCAGACTCAATTCCAACTGGGCCTTAGCCTTCCTCGCTGCATCTCTACATACTCTGACTGCATTCCTATAATTCTCCCAAGCAGCCTGTCCCCTCTTCCACAGTCTGTGTACTTTCTTCTTCTGTCTGAATTTTGCCAGGAGCTCCTTGCTCACCCATGCAGGTCTCCTGCCCCCTTTGCTGCACTTCTTACTGATAGGGATTCACCGCTCTTGAGCTTGGAGGAAGTGATGTTTGAATAGTAGCCAGCTCTCCTGGACCCCCCTTCTTTCTAGGGCCTTAACCCATGGGATTCTTCCAATTAGGTCTGTGAAGAGCCCAAAGCTCAATGCATTCCGGTTGCTCTCTCACATAAAGAGCAACTCCACCACCTCGCCTTCCTGGCTTGTCTCTCCTAAAAAGCACATAGCCATCCATGGCAGCATTCCAGTCATGTGAGCTATCCCACCATGTCTCCATGATTGCAATGAGATCATGGCCCTGCGACTGCACACAGATCTCCAGCTCCTCCTGTTTGTTCCCCATGCCGCGTGCATTGGCATACATGCATTTTAAAGAGGTGGTCATGCCTGCAGGTTTCCCCAGAAGGGTGCACAGGGGTCGCCCATAGCCATGTCCCGAATGCACATCCCCAGCTGCATGTACCCATTGGAGGCCCCCCAACCTAGCTTGTGTTTTGTTGTCTTCCCTGCCTGTATGACACCCTCCCTTCCTCCTCCTACCTACTTTAAAGCCCTCTTTACTAGGCTGGCCAACCTGTTTGCAAAGGCAAATGTTTCCCGCTTGGTGAGGTGAATCCCATCTCTCCCCACCAGTCTTGGTCTTCAAACAATGTTCCATGGTCATAGAATCCAAAACCCTGCTGCCAACACCAACGGCGTAGCCAGTTGTTGATTTGGAAAATCTTCTTATTCCTCCTCCCATGTCTCCCCCTAACTGGCAGGACATGTGATACATAACAGCCTGAAAACAAGAGGTAGTTAGGCTATTTGCTGTTCTGGATGTCTTTGTGTGTACAAATCCCTTTCTACACAGGGAATTTGGTTTAGGTGAATCCCTGAATTTAAAGTGGAGTTCTTGTTTTTAATTAATTCCTTGAGATAATGGTAAGAATAGCTTTTTCAAAGAGAGCATATCCATTACAGAAGGTAGTCAGACAAAGAGGTAATCAGAAATTGTTTACCTGGAAGTGCAGTGAGCAAGCTCTCTTTATTTTTATTTATTCTTGCTATTTTTCACAGTCTAATATAAAAAGTATGATTAATCTGAAAATCATTGGTCTGCTCTTTGGGTAAGGAAACATTTTGCTCAGGGGTAGACAAAGAGGATTTTTTTCTGCTAAACTTAATGTTTTTCAGATGAGACTTCCATTTGCTGACCTTTGTGATTTTGAGGGATCCAGGCTTTCAAGCCAAACTCTGTCCCTAATTGAGGGAGGGGGTTCCTTCAATTCTGCTTTTCCTAACTGTGGATGAATGTTGGTCCTGAGAGGAGAGTTCAGCTCACAGCTTATTTCAACTTTTCTTGGGTTTCACACTGGTCTTTATCCAAGGTGTCTCTTTTGCTGAATAAGTTTCAGAAGAAAGAAAGAAAGAAAGAAAGAAAGAAAGAAAGAAAGAAAGAAGGCAAACTGGTCAGCGCACAGAAAACTGCTTGCAATGGAATCATTTCCTCTGCTATGCTGCGGCATAAGATGGCATTATTTCATAGAATAAAGGGGCAGCCTCCTATTAAAGGTCATAAAGATGCTCTCACTGTTATTAGGACCAAATTGCAGCAGGAATGATTTGAATAGCAAAGGGCTCCACACACAATCAGCTGGCTGATTGGATCATCCTGAAGTCCGATCTGCAGGCTGCCTTATTCCCCTCTCTTTTCCTGCTTCACCCTCTGCTTTCTTCATACCGTCTCCATCTTTTACTGTGATGCAGAAATATGATATGAGACTCTTCATTAGTCCTATTTACAGTAGTTATTGCAGTCTCAGGGGGGGGTTAATCAACAGGGCAAAATCCAACTAGCAAGTGGCAGCAAATGAACCCAAGCATGGAGATTTGATTGCTTTTTGAAGCATCAATGCTAGGAGTCAGCTGTGGTCTAATGGAGAGGACTCGGGTGAGGAGAAGTCTGAGTAATATGTTGCACTTTTTTAGGGGACAGCTTCTGGCCCCTCAAACAGCCAGAGTAAGAAACAGCTCTGTAGCTAGACCACTGAGTGTGTTTTGTGAGGTTGGGCTTCTTTTCCTGACCTTACCCAGGACCCTGGTCTTGCTATCAGCAGGTCACTTCCCTCTCGGTTTGCTTCACACATCTAAATGCAAATGTCGGCATTTGATTAAGGCACTCTTGGCTCCCTTTGCAGTCAGAGGCAAGAAACAGGCAGTGTTAAAGCAATGCCCCAGCCTATTTAAGATGCTAAACTTAATAAGAAAAGCTGTACTGCAATATGAGATGATTCCTCACTGACTTGGGTTATCCATGTCAAATGAGAGGGACTGAGATACAATCTCATTAAAAATTTACTGAGCTTCATGGACCTGTTCAGTAACCTGATTTTTCACAAAGCGTTTAAGAGTGTAGACGAAAGACTATTCCTTGCAAAATGATGAGTTTAACACAAATGTTAACCCCAACTATACTGGGCAGCACTATTGGTCTTCTCTGTGGGTTGTCTTCCCATGTGGTGCTCCAGAAAAGTAGTGGTTTAATCCTTTGATCTGCAGATTATTGTGAGTCCAAAAGCTATTCCTAAAGGACCAGTGGAATGTTATTAAAAAAAAAAAAAAAAAAAAAAAAAGGAAAAGAAGACTTATCCATGTCAGCTGTTACACAGGAGTTTGTAGTTCCATGGAAGAATCTGTCTGGTCCCAGGAATGAAACAGCTTATTACAACCACTGGCACAGGACATGTCCTCTTCTGAGCCTTCCTGACATCTATGTTATGGTCAGCTGTGTGAATGGGAAAAGGAAACAGTGAAGACAGCCCTTGGAGTGAATTCCTCCCCAGCATCGTGTTCATCTTGTGGTCAGCATCCAAAATGGAAACAGCATGATATGGGCCTGATCTGACAAAGATTTTGAGGAAGAGTGGGGTTAGGACTCCTCCTGCCTTGCATAACCACTAAGGTAGTCTCCCTCTTAGATGCTCCCCTGCAGCTATCACATTTTTGGCAGCAGAGTCTAGAGAAGGGATGGAAAATAACTCCTCCTGACCCTTTCCCAGCATGGCCCTGGATTGAGGTGAGTTCCTATGCTGCACAGCTGGGACTTCAATCCTCCCTTCCTAAATCCGGCCTTGAGCTCTAACTGTGAGGAGGCCATAGTGCAGGAGCTGGGTGGCACCACCACGTTGGTCGGTACGTCAGTCATCTGGCTGTGGCCCTGCTCCTTCTCCGCACCATTGCTCCCGTAGAATGAATCATGTTCAGCCATCGCAGATGTGAAGCGTGCTGGCGTTGAGGCAACACCATTCATCAAGGGGCTCCCTTCTCTACTCATTATGTGCAGCTACAATGAATCAACGTTAATGAGGCAATTTTGGTCATTTCCACTTTGTATGCACAATAATTATTTTCAACCCTTGCAAAATAGTTGCTAATTAAACTGATGGATTTTGGGAAGGTCTTACAAGACTAAACCCTCTTCCTCTTTTATAGAGGCAGCGTGATCTGCGAAATCTGTTGTGACTGAGCTCTGCAAAGCACAACAGAGATTTCAAATTCCTCCCTTTGGTGGATTTTAATAGGCTGAACAAATGGAAACCTTTGGTGAAATCAAAAGACAAAGTAAGAGGCAACACATTTCTTTCTCATGGAAAAACAGAACAAAACAAAAACAACCCCCAAACCTAATTTGCTTAAATGCTTTAGGACAATGTGATATCAAATATGCAGGAGAACAAGATGAAACATCAATTCACTTGAGTCAGGAATGCCTGCTCATGAAAATGCAGGCAAGTATCTGTTTTATTTTACAGTCACAGAGTTAAATAAGGGGTGACATTTCTGTGTGTTGTCCACTGCTCTGCAAGCAGCCCAGCTGTAAAGGAACTGTCTGAACGATCTCCAAGCTGTTGCGCCACACTAAAGTCCTATTTCTTCTCAGTGACAGCCATTGAACCAAATGCAGGTCAAGAGCCTATTACTACCAGCCCTAAAGACAGCAGTGCCCCTAGATGAGCCTGGAGGAACCTATGCTTTAAAGCAAAATGGTCTCACTGTCAAACTATACTACTGTCTTTGGAGCAAGCTGTTACAAATGCTTTGGAAATTGTTGGTGTTTGTTGCATAAATAGATTATATGAATGAGTTGAGTCACAGCAACTTCTTCGGTGTAAACTTACAGCTGGGCAAAAGCACTGCAATCGGTTTGAGCTTGGCTCATGAGCAAAGAGGATGAGCTGTCCTAAACTAGATTACCTCTCCTTATCTGCAAGCTGGGAAGAGCACACAGGCAGATCAGGAGAAGTTTCTTAAAACAGAGTAATGTGACCTTCTGCATGTGTTTTCAGTCATTAAGTGTATGAGATCTGTGGCTGCTTGTTGATTTGTGGGTTGAAAACAAAAGCAAAGTAGGAGCCTGAGGCCTCAGCTAGATACCTTGATAGTCCCACCCACAGCCCATTCACGGATAGGTAATGAGAAATGTTGATCACTCTTAATGTCACTAGCAGGAGGAGCAAAACTGCCTGAATATGGTTTTGAGAGGGTTGCTTATCTTCACCAGGTCCTCTGGAGCTACTGGAGGCCACAGCCATGCACTGATGTGAGCATCGGGCAGTATGAGATGATACAAGCTGAGCAGGATTTCCAGCTGTGTGCTGATATACCCTGAAAGCATAGAGTTTTGCCATTTCCCCTCTTACTCACTTCATGCTAAACCCTATGGTGCAGAATATTCTCATTGTATGAGTTCTCCCAGCCTATGTGCTCTGAGCCTAAAACCCACCTCACTGGGAGTCTTCATGGAGGACAGATGCCAGCACACTATCAGCAGCACACTGGGAGCAATCACCTCTTGTGGGAGCTCATCCTGTTGTGCCCCAGAGTCTCTTTCTGGTCCAAGGAGAAACACAGCTCGTGTGGCCACTGAAAAGGCAGAGGAACTCAAAGCAGAAATGTACAGGGCAAAATCAATGGCATCAATAATGATATAAAGCTGCTGTTCACCTCAAGGGCAGGGTTGGGACAGCCTGAGACATTACACAGTGGCTCAGGACTGGGATAGAGAGCAAGTGCAGCAGCTCTAACATTCCCACATTTGTGAACCAACACCTTTTGCAGACCATTTCTGCCTCTCCCTCAGCCTATCTGCAGGGATCATGCCTGGTACCTTTTCTTCTCTACATCTCAGCATTTTAGGTGCCACCTTTCAATCTGATTTTCCTTTTCCCCTTTTCATTTGTTGTGCAATACCACCAAAGACAAAAACAGAGAAGAGTGATGACTGAAACCTTGAGAGGCATGCTGGCAAAATGTGCCAAGAGCAGTAAGTTTGGATATAGAGCATTGATTTCTTTTTATCACCCTGCTTATTAACTACACAGGATTTGCTCTTAAGAAAAAAAGAAAAAAAACCAACAAAAACAAAATGAGCCTAAAGAAACTGTAAGAGATAAGGGGAAGGATGTTTGCTCAAGTTATCTCTCATCCTGAAATGCTTTTAGCTGCAGATCTCAGTTAGGGAACAATTCCCTATCTTCTTTTTCAGCAATTAAATGAATAACTATCAGTTTACCAGACATTCTTTACACATCAAATTAATATCTTTTTATCTTGTAGAGATAATACATGAGCTGGAGGAGTCAGATCAGAACATGAATGTCTTTGTTGTAATTCCAACTCCAAGGAACATTTTTGCTGTAATAAAACCAAATAGTATTAAAAAGCCTTGATTTTCCATTACAGTATTGTGGTTTGATGCCTAAGTAGAATCACAAGGTTGGATCCTCAATGGGGGTAAGCTGGTTGGTTTACCAGTAAGGTAAAAGGTAAACTATTGAATTAACTGTTATTCCATTGGTCTGCTTAAACAAGGAACCTAGGCTATTATTTTTAGTAAAGTTACCTTGACATGATGTGGCAGAGTGTCATAGAATCAAGTGCCCTGGCAGTAGGAACATAGGTCTTACCTCAGGTGGGAGGTTTTTAGTAAAAGGGCGGAATTAGCACCACTAAATAAAGATAAATCAAGTTGAGAGGGAAATCAGAGTCATCATGATTTTTGGAATGGGCTGGAGGCACTGCCTCTGTCCCATACCAATAGAATTCATTTTTCTGGAGATGTACCTAGGAGTTGCTTCACCTCCAGTTACACTAGTATCCTGTTCCTGTCTAGATCATCTGATTCCATGTAGCTCGGTGACAGCTGGTGTGATAAACAATGCCAAGGTACTGGAAAGAAAAAAGAACAACAACTGGGGGAAAAAAAAGCAGTTTCCTCAGGTGCAGAGATTCAAGGAGACAACTGGGGAGTCCAAGGCTTAACTACAGAAGCTGATGTTTTATTCTAGGGAGCAGTCTAGCTGAGAGAGACAAAGCAACCCCCTACTTCCCTCCTAAATTCTTTCTTTTAATTGTTTGTTTAGCTATTATCATATTAAAGACTCCTCTTGGGTATCTCTCATCTTGGCTCTCAATATCACCAAGGACTGAGCTTCAAAACAACAATTTTGGAAGCTAGCTTCTCAGTCAACATTCCTCAATAACTAGTTTTACATGTCTTCTTAAAATCCCTTTCAGAAGCATCAAAGCACTCACTAGAAGCATCAAAGCGCTCACTAGTTGCTGAGCCCTGCTTCGTAGACACTTGGAGTGATTTACTGAGTTAGTACATGGCACTCTTTTGGATTGGTTCAGTTCATAATTTTTCATTATTTGACTCTAACATAGACTATCAAGAGTCAGAGAAATGTTGCCATTGTCAACTGGTGTTGCCTGAGCTAAGCTTTCTGCGTTTCTCTGCACCTCTGAGTCTTTACCCAGGCATCAGGTTGGCACCACCCTCCTGAATCTCTTTTCTTTTCGCACCATCTTAAATGAACTCAGGGAATCACGTACGCAGGTCCTAGATGGAGGAGACCCCAAGTGTGACAGTTGTGTCTTGGTAAGATCAGCTGTTGTTGCTTCACCTGATACAACCTTGGATTCCATGACCAGAGGGTTTTGCTTTGAGTGTCTACTCCAATCTAAAGGAAAAGGCCCCCAAATGATTCCTATGGATTCTGGTTTGTAAACCAATAATCTGTAGATTATCCCATGTAGAGTAACTTCATGTTATCTGTTTCCATTAGCAGTGAGACCAGAGATGGATGCAGAGAGGAAACTACTAGAGTTACTCAAATTTTGTCTGCGATTTCTCATATCTCAAGGCTGTGCTGTAAAAAATGGACGAGACTGTTATGTGAATTACTCTGAGCTCCTGTGTGGCAGGGTGGCCTGGAGAAGTGGCTCCTACGTACACACAACTGTTATGTGAGCCAGGACAGTAATTCATGGTCAGTCTGGCCAGCCATTGAGCCCCTTACAAGTTGGACCTATAATTACAAGCAGAAAGGAAATAAAGCAGCTGAAGCATTTGCCATGCAACAGGCACCTGCTACATTAGTCATAAGGAGATAAGCACTAATTAACTGATCATGCTAGTAATCACGTTGGATTTCAGCAATATGTTTATCTTTTTGATCAGGGAGAATTCTGGACACTGGTGTCAGGGACAAGGGAAGTAGATCGTGGAAGATTAATGGGGGTCCACATTGTGACTGCAAGAAAATTATTTTAAAAGCTCTCAAGATATTAAAAGAGGAATTACATTCTAAGACGAGAATAACAGGATGAGACGTCATGTTGTCAGGTGCTCTCTGAGGTTTTCAGTTCTATTCTTGCTCCCGCATAGAGTATTTTTTTTCTATTCCCTGTTATTTGCTGGAGAACACAATGATAAAGTTTGTGACAGTTTTAAATCTGTCACACTGATCCTATCTTAGAAGCACTGCAGATCTAACAAATGCCACCCAATGACCAGAAAGTCACCAACGCATGTGTTTGACACTGAATGTACAGCAGTTTCCCGGTCTTTTGTGGTTCCTAGGGGGCATGTGTGCCGTCAAGGAGATCATTTAAATGCTGCTACTAAGCAACGTTGGTTAATGAGATTCCTCTTTCATTTCTGCAAGTCTTGTTCCCTCAAGGATCCTGTGAAGGACAATTTGATCAAAAATCTGCTCCCATTTTTCAGAATTAATCAATTAATTAGTGCCATGGCATGCTCTGGGGCCTGGAGCATCCATTCAATCATCTTTCTTGCTACATTGTCAGAATGATCCGTGGCTTGGCTCACATCTCTTGTGAATGTCTGAGCAGGTTTCAAAGGATAGTACGGGTTAGGAATGATTCCCAATGGGAATTTCAGGTTCAGCCACCCTGTTGGAGGGTAGGAGTAGAGGGTAGGTTAATAGTGTGGTTGTAGGCTGTTCTGTGCCAGTTGGCTAAAGTGACAGACTGATCCTGGGCATGTTTAATTTACTGATGTGAACGTAGCCAGGGATTTTTCATAGTTCTCTGAACAGGGCACAGTTGAAAGGAGGCGTAAGTGTCAAGTGCAGATTAGTAGGGAAGCAGAGTGAGTGGTTGCTCTGGCTCTCCATTCCCAGCGGAAGCTCCAGCTGACCTGGAGATGGGATTGTGGCATCCAGCTGTGCAGCCCCAACTGTTCACATCATGCCATATTCTTGCTGTGCCAGGACCACCTGCAAGCTGCTGCTGCATCTGAGCCACACAGCTGATCAGCACGGGATGGGGCAGTCAGTGCTCACTGGTTGGAGGGTCAAGAGGCAGCTAGGATTACACGTGCTGCTGATCTCCCTCATAGCTCCCCTAGCAAGAGTCCAGATTTGGGAGCTTTTCTTGGAGAGCAGCCGTGAAAGTATCTTGGCAGAAGGGGAGGGGGTGGGGATTGGGAATACGGAGGTGAGCTCTGCTGATCTCCCTTACTGAGAGGAAGAGGGGAGGTGGGCAGTAGAGATAGGGGCAGTTTAACAGCCTTCTATATCCCTGCCACACATTTTAGCTGGATAGTTTCACTTAGCCCAGCCTTTCGCCATTTCTGCTTGTGCTGCAAGCTGACTGGGGCCATAAGGCCGTGGTTACTACACTGCTGAGCCCAGATATCACCCTGTGCAGGGGCAGGTACAGGAACCAGCTCAGCATAGCACTAGCACAGCCTCAGAGCTCGCAGTCAGTCTAGTCACGGGCAGAGAGGAGACATCTGCCTGGAGAAGCCTTTCCAGAGGCCGGTAGGGATACAGACTCCTGTGCAATGATTAATAGCAAAGTGTCGGTAGAGCACTATATTTTGCTTCATATCTAATTAGTTTTATTACCTAAAAATAATCACTTCCTGTCTGAAAGGCAGCACCAGTGGAGATGAACGAAAGTGAAAGATGGTCGCATGTTTCTAGAAGAGAACTGATGATGTTTTTGCATAGAGAGGACACAAGTTTCCAGCCATTTGTGCATGCCTGGCTCAGTCAGCCTGCTGTCTTGTCAGCTGGCACACATGGCAGTGGGCAGCTTCCTTAGTCCTTAGGGACAAGAGAAGGGTAGACCTTGCTACATGCACAGCTGGGCTTTCCAAGTCCTTCCTGTCACCTGCACCTTCAAAGCGTGGCACGTTGTCTGTCTCCCAGCGGGTGTCAAGTCCCATGTGGGAATATGGCCCTTATGTAACGATCGCTGTCAAATAAAATTAAGTGAGGTCGTCTAATTCACATGGAGGCTGGTCACCCAAGCAGAGCTCTGTGACAAGCTCTAGTTAGATCTGCAATGATTGCCTGCACTGGGAGGATTGTTTGGTGGCCTGCTTGACACACGCAGTGTAAGTAGTTGAATTGTCACTGTGTTCTGGAGGGCAGCTCCCAAGTGCTCCCTACTGAGAGTTGGGAGAAATTTGTCTGAAACTAACTGGGATTAGGGTTTGCAGGTGCTTTTTTTTTTTTTTTTTTTTTTTTTTTTTTACACACACACACACACATTTGTGCAGTTTCCTCACACAATCATATGTTCACTCTCACTTTCACACTTTTCTCTCAAGTAGGCACAATCCTTCCTTTGCACACCTGGTTTCTGCTCATTACTTTCTCTAACACCGATATGCTCCTCACTCTTTCTTAGTATCACAGAACAGATGAGGTTGGAAGGGACCTCTGGAGATGGTCAGATGGTCTGGTTCAACCCCCTTACTCAGGCAGGGTCACCTACAGCATGTTGCCCAGGACTATGTCTAATTGTGTTTTGAATATTTCCAAGGGTGGAGACTCCACAATCTCTCTGGACAACCTGATCCAGTGCTTCTCCTCGCATTGGAGAAGTATTTTCCTATGTCCAAGTGGAATTTCCTGTGTTGCAGTCTGTGTTTGTTGCCTCTTTTCCTGTCACTGAGTAAAGCTAAGAGAAGTCCTCCTTACACCCTTCCTTCAGATATTTATGCACATTGACAAGATCTGCCCAGAACCTTTCTTCTTCAGGCTGAACATTCCCACCTCTCTCAGCTTGTTCTCACATGTTAAATGCTTCATCTGTGCTGCCATTCAGAGAGACCTGGCCAGGCTGGAGAGTTGGGCAGAGAGGAACCTCCTGAGGTTCAACAAGGGCAAGTGCAGAGTCCTGCACCTAGGGAAAAATAACTCTGGGCACCAGTCCAAGCTGGGGTCTGCCCTTGTGGAGAGCAGCTCTGCAGAGAAGGACCTGGGAGTGCTGGTGGATGACAAGTTGACCATGGGCCAGCAATGTGCCCTTGTGGCCAAGAAGGCCAATGGTCTCCTGGGGTGCATTGTGAAGAGTGTTGGCAGCAGGTGGAGGGAGGTGATCCTGCCCCTCTCCTCCACCCTGGGGAGGCCTCATCTCAAGTCCTGTGTCCAGTTCTGGGCTCCCCAGGACAAGAGAGACATGGAGCTAGTGGAGAGAGTCCAGCATGGGGCTACGAGGGTGATCAGAGGGCTGGAGCACCTGCCCTCTGAGGAACGGCTGCGAGAGCTGGGCCTCTTCAGCGTGGGGAAGAGAAGCCTGAGGGGGGATCTGATCAATGTGTACAAGTACCTGAAGGGAGGGTGTCAAGGGGATGGTTACAAACTCTTTTCAGTTGTCCTGTGTGGCAGGACAAGAGGCAATGGGCAGAAATTGAAGCAGAGGAAGTTCTGCCTGACTGTGAGGGGGAATTTCTTCCCTGTGAGAGTGACGGAGCACTGGACCAGGTTGCCCAGAGAGGTTGTGGAGTCTCCTTCTCTGGAGATACTCAAGGCCCACCTGCATGCAACCCTGTCTACCATGCTGTAGGTGACCCTGCTGAACCGGGAGGTTGGACTAGACAATCTCCAGTGGTCCCTTCCAACCTTACTGATTCTATGATTCTATGATCTTTTTGGCTCTTTGTTGGTGTCTCTCCAGTATGTCCATATCTCTTTTGTATTGGGGAGCCCAGAACTGGACATAGGTCTCCAGGTGGGCTGGAGACCTGCTGGCAATGCTTTTCCTAGTGCAGCCCAGGATACCATTGGTCTTCTTTGCCACAAAGACATGTTGCTGGCTGATGTGAGCAGCCAGGTATGGTGATAGGTAGGCGCAGAAGATGGCTGCATAGAGAGGCACAGAGAGTTGACGTGGGGCCTTCAGGGGAAACCAGAAAACTGCTATCAGTTGCCATTGTCTTAACAGTCAATTAAATTACTTTGGACTATGACCAGGGTTCAGGAAAGCCATCTTTAGAGTATGTCCAACCCAAAGCAGGAAGTAAACTGTACAATGTGAATGGGCTGGTCATAGGCTTGCTCCTAGGTGGGTTCTTCTATGCTGACAGGCAGCAGAAGTTTGCACAGAAGGAGCTGAACATGTAGTCCTCAATTTAATGTGATACATTGAAGAATGTGTGGGTGCATTTGGAACTGGAATACGCAGGATCAGAGGTGGAGATTAGTTTGAGGATGTTAGGAATAAGATGACTGGGAGAGAGGAGGTAAAGATGGGATGGTGGCAGGGGATGCTAGAATGAACATTTGATAGTGATATAGGGTAGGATTCAGCCTGAGATACAGACATCTAAAAAATATCTTTGGAATCCAGAAGACAATTCAGTCACCCTAAAGGAGGCATTTAGTGCCTAGCTGAATGTATGGATGGCAGATGCTTACCCAGAAACTATGAGGAAACCATTTCCTCCTTTGACAACTGGGGGCCAGGCAGAATACCTTAAAGGACCTCAAATGGGATGATAAAGCATGTTTAGGCAACCAAGTTAAGCTCCTCATACTTTTCCTCTGGGTACCTGTTATTTAATGGTTTCCATCACCATGGAAGGAAATTTCTCCTTCTTCACTGAATCTGTTTATCAGAAAAGGAGGCACAGGATGATGAGGTGACTCCCTGTGCTCACAGCAAGGAGAACCCAGGAGTCATGAGCCTCTGTTTCTTACTCCAAGCTCTGCTTCAAACTCCCATGTTTTAGCTAATCACACTTTTTCTGCTCTCACTCTCTTCCCCCAGAGCTGACAGAGACCATATTTCAGATAAAACTTTGGACATGGTCCTGCAGGGTCTTCACTAATCAGTTCAGTATTTTGGCATCTGTCAGAAGGAGTATTCCCTGAACAAGTCCTCTGAGCTTTAGTTTGGCCTGAATAAAAAGGAAGGAGAAAGATGGCACGTTCATATTCTCACTGAGCCAAGTCTTCTCTATCTACACTGCAGAACAACAGCTCCTTATCCCACTGAACCTCCTTCTTCTTCATGAGCTTGAGATGGCTTAGTTATGTTTAACTTTCCATTTACAGTTCTTAATGAACTTACTTCAAGCTTTATTTAGAGCCAGCAGTGATTCCCACTGGGATGTTGCCAGGCAAGGAATTAACTTGTTTGGACAGAGATGATTAGGGGTCAAGGTGGCTGTCATATGTTTAGACAAAGCCCAGATGTTGGCCTGACTGCTCATAGCATCTGGTTGTAAAGGACTGCACTGGATTTTTCTTCAGAAAATCTTTGTGACACAAATGGGACAACCTGAGAGAAAATAAATGTAAATGGACTGGTCATAGGCTTACTGCTAGGTGGGTGCTTCTAGGAGAAAATGAACGGCAGAAGAGCAAGGATCTATCAGTTCTCACATGCTTTTAATAATAGAGTTATATCTATTATATCTACATTACAGTTTCTTATATCACAAGTGCATCTGGCATTCAACCTCACAAGTGATCCTGCACTATGTATTTCTTGTAGCAGATATTGCTTCCATTGGAAAATCAGCCTTTTATTATGCCGCTTTACTGCTGCCTATTACAACTCATTTGTCTGGATAATATTTTAATCAACAGAGATGACAGATGATGCAGAAGCCTGTCTCCTCTGCCAGGTGATATGCAAAAGAGTAAAACTTTGGAGTGACAGGCTGTCAAATGATTCCTCTGCGGGAAAATTTCAGTCCTATTCATTAAAACATGTGGCCGACAGCATCTCTCCAAAGCATCATTCTCCAGCCTCATGTCTTAGAGGGCTATCGGCAAACTCTATTCGTGAGAAATGAGGGAGAAGAGGATTTGGTTGAGTGATAGCTTTATTTCCTTTCCCATATTGGTCCCACAGGGGAAAATGAAGCAGAACTCTCAAAGGTTCAGCAGTTAAATGGAATTAGAAGAAAAATGGAAGCAAATTCTTGCGCTTGCTCAGAAAGTTTGAGTGCTGGGGGCACAGGTAAAAGAACTTGCTTCTCTGAACAGCTCCATGAGTGAAACTTATCTGTACTTCCAGATGAGTTGAATCACATGCAGCAGTGTCTTTTCCCCTCCATTGTGTCTGGACTACTAAGCTTAAATGGAGATGTCTACATCAGACGGAACAAATCCCCAAGTCCTGTCCTTGTGTCTTGTCTTGGCTCCCAAGCAGTCCTGTTTGACCCACTATGCTCTTCTGTCTTATGCTATAGAAATCCTCAGTAGTCAGATGGGTGTCTACCTTAAGTCAGTTTGGTTTCTCAGTGCCCACTTGTGTGCTTGGACAGCAGCAGCAGTATAGTCCAAGGGAAGGAGGAATTGCCAGGACACTGGCTCTGAATGTCTCTTATGCAACTGCTAGCCAATGCTTGTAGCGAAGGGCTAGTCCTTTGGCAGCTGTAAATCTGAAAGATCCCTGCTGGATTTAACAGACCTCTAGAAATACGTGAGGACATCGGATCAGACTCAACAGATGAAGCTTGAGGGCTTCACTACTCTGTTCCACTGGGCGAATACAGTTTTTCTCCCTCTTTGGGGCTATGGAAGGGTTATTTTGAGAAGAAGCTTGATTTCAGGGTATGTGTTCTGTTATGGGAGAGGGAAAAAAATCTAAGTGCTTGAGGTTATACAGGTGTCACTGGAGCTAGAAGCCCCATTGGCTTCTGTATACAAATTCTGGATGTAAAAATAACTTAGAATATATCCTTCACTACATTGCATTTGCCTCAACAAAAGGGGATGAATAATCAAACCCCAGGGCCCTAACCTATCCAAAAAATAAAAGATAAGGAAAATCAGGCACAACAACAAACACTTAGGAGGTAGGAAAGGATGGGGCAATGCAGCAAATGCCCTGTTCCCTGGTTAGCTTATGACTCTGTCATTCTTCTCTAACAGCACCCCTAGCCTTCACTAGCACTAAGCAATCCTTCATCATTTCTCTCCTCTAGCCCAAGGAGAATAATATGATCTCCAAGGTCAACATAATTACCTGTTCCTTCTCATTAAAGAAATCGTGAAAATCATTAGGCTACCCACCCCTTTCTTTGCAAATGATTTATGAGGAGGTTATTTATTCCCTCCTCTTTCCTCTTGAACATCTTTCTAATTAGAAGTGGCACTGAGGCCCCTGGATCTTCAGACCTGAAGTGCTTTCTCCAGGGGGAAGACTGATTTATTGAAAAATAAATGATAATAATAAATAAATAACAGTAATCTTTTGTTCCAAATATTTAGAAACCACAGTGCTAATATCATGACAATGCAATTAGTTGTAGTTTGCAACCAGGTTTAATGCTATTTCCTAAGTCCACAGCTGTAAGTCACCTGAGATAGCTGGCAGCACTCAACAGACTCTGTACCCTGCAATTTTATTCATTTAAACTTTAATACAGTGTGCATCTTCTAACTGCACTTTAGCCCTCTATTAAACAACCATATGACCAACTGTATGCTTGCCCTGCTAATCCCATTTTTCCTTCTCTTGTGGAGAGAGGGATGAAGAAGCCGCTTCCGGGTCCTGTGGATTTTGTCTGGTGTTGTAATCGTATGGTGCGACAGTCTCAAGAGCTGCTCTGCACATGTAGCTAAGCAGCTTAATTTGTAGAGCAATTTCCCTGCCAAGCTGTTAACAGTATGTGTAGGTGATGGACGAATAAACAGGGAGCTTCATGGTGGAGGAGACAGTGCCTGCGCAATGTTGCTGTCCTCAAGTCGTCATTAGCATATTGTGTGGGGCAAATGTGACTTTAATAAAAGGGAAGAGACACACGCCATAAAGTGAATGGATAAAAAAATCTGGTAAGAATTGGTAAAGTCCTGGTCTCCCGTCAGTTTTGAGCTCCTTTTCCGTGGATAGGAAAGGAGCAATTCATAAGAGCTCCCTGACTGTAGTCATGCAGAAGCTCTTGGTGTAAGTATAACTATTAGCATGAAATCTTTTAAAATTAAAAGAGTTAATTAAAATTAAAAGAGCTGTGCTCTCTGCTTGAGCTCCGCAGCCTGGCTCAGAAACCTGAGATCTACCATTTCCTCTGAGTGTCTTTTTTGTCTCCTGCAAATGAGGTCTGCTTTAATTTACTCACTGTACAAAATCTTTCCACCAGTGGCCCTTATAATTTCAGGACTGGTCTTGGTGGCTGCCTGGGAATGAACAGGCAGGAATTTTATTCCTGTTGCTGCTTTGTGTTGTGGGATGCATTAGTGATATCAGTGGGACCATCATGATATTAACCCTTTGTTTTCTACCTCAGTTTCCTCGTCAATAAAACGTTTTGGAGAACATGGGGAGTCAAGTGCCTGGGAATTGCTGAATCTGCTTTCTGCCTCTGCCCCGCCATTCCCAACCCAGCTCCTTGATGTCCAGCAAGCTCAGTTGTGTTACCCCTGCCAGGGAGGGGACAACTCTGGGACACAGTCACAGTGGTCTGGGTTCAACCTCAACCTTTCCTCTGATGTGGACAAGTTGTTTTGGTTCTCCTTCTTCTCCTGCCCTTTTCTCATACCTCAGAGTGTCCTATGGGTTGAATGCCTGAGCTCAATCAGTTCATGACTCCTGTTGTCTCTGCCAGCCTTTGGCCAAGCTGTGAAATGGGATAAGCCACAAGCTTTTTGGGTCTCCCACCTTTGGATATTACAGCCTGCATAAACACACTTAGGTGTTATCTGCACTAGAAGCAAAGCACGTGTGGCCAAAAGAAGGAGGAACTTCTCTAGTAGCGGGCTGCAGACTGAAATAGACCCCCAAGGCAGGAGACTTATGGTTGCTCCCTGACCCTCCATCATAGCTGTCCCCTGTCTGGGGCTTTCTCCCAGCCCTCCCAGGTCCTGTGCCCTTTCATCTCCCTTGTCTCCATCTTGGAACCCCCTCCCTACCTGATTTCAGTTCAAAGTGAAATGTCAATAATTGGTGGCCTTTTGGCCTGGGGAGGAAATTTAGCTCTCTCCAGGTAGAGAAGACTGTACTTTATAAGGCAGAGGACATGAGCGCCATGATGGTGTCATCTTCCTCCCAGTGCTACATGCTCTGCTGGGACAGAGGATGCCTCCTTTGATACACTTATGCAATGCTCAGCATGACAAAGTCCTCAGGGAGAACTGCCGTGGACCAGACAGAGGGTTGGAGGAGCCACCCCAGCCCCGTGTCCTCGCCGGGACGTGTGCGCTCTGCGGGAAGGCAGCCTGCCCACCCACCCCTGGCCCACTTGGCCCGTGGGAGGGAGCGAACAGCCAAGCGCGTGTTCATGCCTGGCAGGCCTGAGTGGTTTGGGTCTGAGCTCCCAGACGCCGTCAGGAATGTTTTGATGCACAGACATGCTTGTTTGACACTGCCTCAGCTCCGTGCTAATTAAATCCAAAGGGTAATCATTATTTCATTGAGTTTCCTCCAGCACTGTAATTCCATCTCTGCCGTGGCAGAAAGCCCTGGACTGAGAGGCAGTTACAAGGGCAGCGTTTTAGGCTGAATTCCTTTTCTTTCTCTCTTTCTCTTTCTTTTTGTCTTTGTCTTTGTCTTTCTCTCTTTTTTCTTTTTCTTTCTTTCTTTGCCTTCCTCCTCTCCTCTCCTCTCCTCTCCTCTCCTCTCCTCTCCTCTCCTCTCCTCTCCTCTCCTCTCCTCTCCTCCTACCTTTTTCTCTCTCTTTCTTCCACCTTTCCCATGCCTCTTTCTAAGGACAAACAAAAAGAGGTGGTTCTTCGTGCAATGAGTAATTTTTTAATGCAGACTTAATGCAGTGGGAGTGTGAAAAACTCACACATGTTCAAAGAGAGGCTGGTGAGGTCCATGGAAGAGAAATCCATTGAAGTTTGCTAGAAACCACCCTGCCTTAGGAGCTTCTTGAGGATCCAGGAATGCAATGAAAGTTGAGGAAAGTACTCTTGAGGAAATAGCACCCACACCTACATTCTTCTCATGCTATTACCTAGGATGCTTCCAGAAACAGAATACTAGGTGCACTTATAGTATGACCAATATATGCTTTTATTTGTCCTTCCCTTCACCCCAATCACCCCAGGTGATATGACATGGTCACTCTTTGACATTTGAAGGATCCCTTTTGCCCTGTTCCTACACAGCTGGATCAGGGCCTAGGCAGCGTCTCCTGCAGAGTGACCTCACAGCACCTCCAGCCTGGCAGGAGCCATGCAGCATTATGCATGAGAGGTTCGAAGTGATGCTGCTCCCTTTGGGAGCCAGGGACTCGAGACAGCAGGAGAAAGTGGACAGCAGGGAACTCTACACCCTGCAGTCTTAAAGAAAAGGCTGGTGAGACCCAGCAGCTTTGTTTGGCTCAGAAACAGCAAGGTCCAGTGAGCAGCATGAGGAAGAGAACTGAGAGCTGCCCATCTACATTGAGACAAGTGTTTGTGCTGTGGTTTGGACCATCACAATGCTTTGGTCTCACGGTGGCTCTGTGCAGTAGGAAACCAAGCTTTTCCCCGTTTACAGAGCAAGGGTCCTGCAGTGAAAAGCAGAGCTGAGGAGGAGGAAATTAATTTCAACTGGAGTTCTTGGTACCTCCCCATGCGTTTCTGATTTACACCAGGAAGTCATGTCCTCAAGATTTGAGCTGGCTTTCCTCTTCCCTCCAGCATCCCAGTAGCTTTCTCTGTTCAAAAGGCCGTGGAGCCATGAATGCACTTTGTACATCAGTGTCTCAGTAACGTAGAGCAAAAGGGCTGTGACCTGGCTGCTTCTGCTGTTGCTTCTTTAAACTGGAGCAGAGAAATGCAAAAACACACCCTTGCTGCTTTTCTGGGAGCCACTGCAGCTGGGAGGCAGCCATGTGATGTGCACAAGGAGGCCAGAATCCTGCAAAGTTTGGGAATGCTCAGTAGTAGGGTAAGTGGTGGTGTGTGAAGCAACACAGCGAGGTAAGCAGTGAGGAAGGTAAGCAGGAGGCCTTATGTAATGCCTGGAATGGGCAGGGGAAGAGCGTGACTCCTTCCTCTATTTGTTGGAGACCAGCTTAGTCCTCTCTTGCCACAGCATCCAGCCATATGTCACTGCTTGCTGCCTCCTTGCAAACAAGTTTCTGCAGTGTGTGAGTGCGCGTGAGCATGTGTGTGTTGAGTAGGACTGCTCCATCCTCACTCTGCTGCTGCCAAATAGGGACATGTAGTGAGCTGGGGCCTCTGGATCGTTAACAACCGGGGTGCTCTAAGAGAGCTGAGCAGAAATTGGATTTTTTGGTTCAGTAGCTGAAATCAAAAAAGATAAAAAAATGCTCTATTTTAAGCAAAATTGGGTTTTCTAGGGGCTTTTCAGCTAAATGATAAAAACCCACCGAATCTGATAAAAACCCTCTAAAGTGACTTCATTGTGGGCTAATGCTCAATGTTTCCTTTCCATTTGTAATGAAACATTTTATTTTAATTCTTTACTATTTAGTATTCTTTAGTCATACCTCTCTCTATCTCCTTTTTCCCTTTTCTTTTTAAGATACAGCGTTAAAGAAAAGAAAGGAAAACACCAATCTAGACTTTCAGCTATCACACTTCATTTCTTGCTCACCTTGTGTTGTCAGTAAGATGTTAAATCCTTTTAGGACAGGGACTGCCTTTTCATCCCCTATAATTTTAGTACAATCAGACTGCATCTATTCAGTGCTATTGCAATATAAATACCAGGCAAACCCAGAAACCTCTAAGTAGTTCAGTGATTCATACAAGGTTTGAAGAAATGAGGAGGCTTATCTATCTTCCAGTAGGCTAATGGGATAAAAGCCAGGAATTTCTGAGCTCTCTTCCCAGCACTGACCACATGTTCTTGAGCAGAGCTCTTTGCTTATGTTATACATTTCTCCTTGATTTGCCTGACATGCCATGCACCAGCTGAAGATGTTTTCCTTACACACAGCAGTTTTTTGCTTCCTAAATTCACAGACTGTACAGTCAAAAGGAACCATGAGGATCATCTTATCTGACCTCCTTTATAGAGAAAATAGATTTTTCACAGAAACAGGATTAGAACATCTCCTTTCAGAAATATCTAATCTTTATTTAAAAATATCAAGCACTGGTGATTTGACAGCCTTCCTTATAAACTGTTCCAATAACTAATTACCTTCATAGCAGTGAGTTGGTGTCCACTTCAAAGGTCAAATTGATCTAGTTTTATTTTCTGACCATCATGACTTCTTACTCTTCTTATCAGCATCGTTGAAGAACCTCCCCTTTCAGCCCTAGTACCAGACAGCTTTGCTAAATACCCATGTGTAACGATCAAGTCACCTCTCAGCCTTGTCTGATGAATAAGATTGTGTTCCTAAAACTGTACATGGACAGGTTGTGCTTCCAAAACCTGGTCTTTTCTGTGGCCCTCTGCTGTTTTCTCAGTTTCTGGTGTGTGGCCAGCAGAACTAGCTCACCACCTCCTAACAGCCCCAGGACTCCAGTCTACCCAGGTAAGAAATCTGCCTTTCTTATACTGGATCTTTCCCTGTTTTGACTGCCCAAGCCCATTCTGGGGCTCTTCAATCACACTGGTCTCCCTGGGAGTACAGGCTGGTGTCTTGCCCTGTCCTGTGTCACTGCAGCTGAAGGCAGTCTCTCACCCTTTAGGTGGAATCTGTTGAATTTATCTCAGATACCTTATCTTCCTTGAAGGGTGTGAAATGGCATTTTATAGGGCAGCGATCCATTTAGCTGGGCAACTGGGGTAGTATCCCAGATTTCTCATTTTCTGCCAGCCTTTATGCTGTCTGCAAGCCATCTCTGGTACTTTGGTTGTATCTTGATCTTACAGCTGGATGCCGCTGACCTGAGTTTCCTGCTGGTCTCAGCCCTTCATGCTGGAGGTATTTGTGTATTAGCCTATCTTTGCTGCCAGTACGTTTCCTAATACACAGCCCTTTGAACTGTTCTCTCTGCAGCCTCTCCTCAGTCCTCACAAAAGTCCTCTACATGTCCTTCTAGTTCCTCCTCCCCAGTCCAGCACCCCCTAAGCACTGTCTCTGCCTTTGAGCCCGTTAATCCTCTGCACCTGGGTCTGCTTCCATCTGGTTCACCACTACTGTCTGTGTTAAGCTCTCTCTGGTAAGAAAAGGGTTTTAACCCCATCCCTTAACAAACATCTTTCAAGACCTGTCAAGAGGCCAATACTGACACTGTTTAATACATGTTTTGTTAATCTCATATAACGCAGTTTAGGAAAAAAAACAATCAAACAAAATGCCTCGAAGCAATTGCAACATATTAAACCACCACAGCTGCCTTTATCAGCCAAGACTCAGAAGCTAAAATATAATGAATGCTGATGAAGGTTTTCTGCTCTGCCATATGACTGTGTTTACAGATGTATGTGCATCTGTCCAGATCACAGCCTTGCTGATGAAATCCCAAATTAACTGCTCTATTATTTTGCTAAGAACTGATGGGTCTCACCCTTCTGGCTGTCCTCTTTTACTCTATCCATATTGCCATGACTCTGGCCCTATGCCAGCCCATTCCACTTCCCTGAGGTTCCTTAAGACTTGTTAGATTTAATGTTAATGGCTCTTTGGGTCATTCCTCTATGGCTCCTGGCAGTGAGTTACCCAGGCCTATTGATTTGAAAGATGTCATTATAGCAGACAATTCTCCCTTGCTGCAGATAGTTAGCTTTCTGCTCCATCCACCTCAACATGGTGCCTTCTTCCAAACAGAGACTGGAGAGATGCATTAGGGATTTCTGAGTCAATAGTTACAATCCTGCTGTCCGCATCCAGTGATCAGCTTAGTCCTGACCTTGTGCTCTTTTTGTCCATGTGAAATTTTTTAAAACATGCCCCTTAACCTCAGGCCTGGAGCCTTCAGATGCTGAGCCAGACTGTCCTGTCCCATCAGAGATCTGTCAAATGAGCTGAATATCTAATCTGTTTTTAAAGAAATGCACATTGTTCCTCCAGTGCTTACCTAGGATTTTCTGCTGAAAAAGGGTTAACCTGAGCTGCGGGCTGAATCTTAACTGCAGCTTATTCTCTATTCCCAGCAAATCAGTCCTCTTTGACGAGATGCTTTGAAAAGACAAGGAGGACTTTTACCTGGTATCAGGGCAAAAGGAGTGTGGGTGGCCTCTTCCTTTCCCAGTGCCATTGCACGTATCCGTGATGGATGCTGGTCAGGAGGACACGTGCATATATGGTGTTGTGAGTAAATTGGCCTCCATCACATCTTGAAGCTTTTGCTTCAGGAATGCCTGGTGACTTTCTGTGCTTCATATTTCACAATGACTTGCATCCATGGCATTCTTCCTGGCAGCAGAGGTGGTACCACCACCCTGAGGAGTTATATCAATGTCGGGAGTATCAATATTTAGAGAGAAACAGCACTCTGTTTCCTGCAGAAGCACATGTAACTTCTGAACAGAGGCAGAATCTACTATGTCGTTCTGCCACCCCTCCATGGCTATCCAGTGTGTTGGCAGTACTGGTGTGTGCAGTGCTTTGCTGCAGTGATCATGAAGAGGACTGGTATGCAGCCTGCTGGACACAAACACTGCTATAACTGAGTCTGGAGACTGCTGCTTTGGTGGTCAGAGGCCTGGCCTGGGAGTGGAGCAAGAAGAGTCCACAGCTGAATGCAAGGACAGGTCCCAAGAGCTAAGAGCAAATGGTAGCATTACCTCCTCTATCAGAGAATTGACTGGGCAGGCTGCCATCCAATCCTCAAGTCTCCTCAGAGCCTCACTTCTGCCCCTCCTAGTCCAAAGAGATCTTGGCTTGGACTGGCAGAAGCTTTCTCCTTCCAGCAGTGTTTACCTGGATCACCCAAGGTCAACACTGTGGAGGATATTTTGGCTTTAGTACCTCTCTGCTCAACCTGATCAAGCAGCCAAAGGAATTGCAACTAGGCTAACTCAGGGCAGATTTTACTCCTTGATCCCAAATAGTCCCAGAAAGACCAGGTTGAATCTTCCCTCCCTGAAGACCGTATTGGATGCTAACTGGTAGCAAAGCAACCTCTCTGTTTTCTATGCATGCTGTCTGCTATTCCCTCAATATGCAGCACCAGGTAGCAGGAGTCCAGGAGAAAAGCAGGTCCGGCAGTCAGTCCCCTTTGAAGCTGATAAAAGTGCTATCTGGTTGTGTTCTGGGCCATACTTGCTGCTGGAAGATCATTAACTTGAGAATCAGCCTTCAGCAGGGACTCAGCACTTCAAACATAGCCCTGTGGGCCGTGTATACCACACCAGCATACCTGATATGCAGTGTCACTGCCTCTCACTAATTAACTTAATGGCGTAGTCGCCACATCTGTGTGGTGATGGGAAGTCACCAGCAGACTGGGGCTAGTGAAAATTCAGGTTAATCCCTAGGAGCATCTGATGAGAAGGACAAAAAATTGCTCAAAAGTAGCTGATTTAGAGAGGCTGCAGGATCTCTATTGCTGCAGGTCTGTTAGAGCAGGTGAGACACACTTCTGTCAGAAAGGGTAGATCTGGCTGATCCAAGCTGGCAGAGAGGCTAGCTGGCCTTTAAGGCCTCTGATTCTAGACCTCAAGGTTTAATTTGTAATCAAGCACTGTGGATGCAGCAAGCAGCAAAGGGGTGGCCCTGGGTATGCTGTTAGCCTCTAGCACCAGTGCTAACTGTGCAAACTGAAAGCAAACATGGGAAGGATTTCCCAGGCCATGAGCACCAAGGTCTTCACAAACCCTTTGTGTGTGAATTCAAAAGTGTGGAGACTAGGTGATATTCTCAATTTCTTTCCTATGTGAGATAGAATCGGCTCTGGAAAGAGCCCCCACCAAGTCAAATGCTGGCTGTGATAGGTGCAGCCATGGGACAAGGCCAGTGACAGGGACAGCAGTGGGACACATTCCTCCAGGGAAGACTGGAGGATGATGAAGGAGTTACACACAGGAGTTACGCACGAGTGTTTTTGTACCTTGCCCTGTGCAAGGAATGGTCTCATGGTGAAGTTCAAAGCCAAATTCATTACCTGCCCACCCTGTCTACCTGCTGGAGGGCCAGCAGAGGTGGTACTGAAGTGACCTAGACAGCACTGCCAAGGGTTTCCTGCAGTACGCTGTGACCTTCAGGAGACATGCAAGTATCGCCATCTTTCCACTAACTCCTCATCTCAATCCTTTTCCACTTGAAACCCAAATCTAAGTTATACACAACTGTAATACCTTATTCTGGGCTCCTGGAAGAGAAACAGTCCCTTTTACCACCCCTGGGATGCTTCTACCCATGTGAAATCTAGTGGAAGAGACTAGCAGAGAAGAGAGGTGGATGAGCAGGCCTACCGTGGATTTGAACTATCCTTTCTCCCTAGCAATCAGGAAGTGAATTAAGAAATGGAGCATAGATTTTTACGCCATTGAGGAAATTATGCCCTGTGCTGGATTTCCAGAGCTTGTCTGCCTCTGGGATTTTGTGCTCTCTTCCAGCTGTTTGTGAGATTATTTCAATCTGTGGAAACACCCAAGCAGTTTTCTTCTAGACTTTCAAACTTGACTGGTATGAATTTGAAAGGGGGAGGATGAGCAATAGAAACAAATACAAGAGGAAAGCAGATACTTCACTCTTGCTTCTGTCCAGATGACCAGCACCCAAGAGAAGTTTGTGTGCAAATATCCACTAGGCCAGGCCAGATGGGCTGGCCAGAAGGCACCAGCTTTGGCTGACAGAGGGGAAATCTCTGTTCTTGAAAAACACAGTGCTTTGCAAGGAGACCTCTGAATCTCAGGGATATTTGGATTTATGAAAAGGAGAGGATTCTTCAGCAGAGCTGTCTCTCTGGAGTATATCTGCTTGTTCCCTTCCTGGGTTGCTCCTCTTCAAGGGCAGGATTTGGGGTTGAGTTCTCTCCAGTTCCATGGCTGATTCTCCTGATTTGGTGTCTGAACAACCCCTCTAACCTCCAAATCTGGAGCCATCCCTGTTGCTGAGTTGAGCGGGCACACAAACTTGCTCTGTCCATGTTAAACTGGGAGGGAGGGAAGTGTGATGTGGAGGGACCCAAGCTGGTGGGATACAAGCCAGGCAGATCCAGCTGCAGCCAGAATGCCTTGGCCAGGTGTCAGATGAGCTCTGTGCCAAAGCTAATAAGCCTGCCAGGAGCCTGGACTTCCTTGCTTGGATGAAAAACGAGGCTAACGCTGCTTGGCTGGTTCCAGAGCTCTGCTGGAAACTGCATAGCTGTGCTCTGCCATGTGGAACTGCTGCTTCAGATGGGGCAATGAGGTTCCTTTGCAGCAGACAGGAGGGTGATATGTGGCCCTGAAATATGTGGATATGACCAGACACTAGGGTTGAGCTGGGGCTCTTCTCTTCTCCCATAGCTTGAGGAGAAGGAATGAACGAATTTCCATCAGGTTGCTGGGGCTGTTTTTGTAATTTTGTAATCTTGGCCACTGGATTAGTATGGGGTCCCTGCCGGTTGGGGCACTTCTGTTCTGTTTTGTAGTGCTGCCAAAATGCAGTTTGCCTCTGATTTTAGCTTCAGGAAGGGTGGATCTGAAGCAATTACAGACAGAGCATTTGCCTGTCTACCTTAGTTGCTCAATGGGTACATTCTCTATGCACAAAGTGCACAGAGATGGAAGAGGCACAACTGCTTTTCTTGGGCTACTGAAACCGAGAAAACAGCTAGCATTTGCAGATTCTCTTAGAGAATATTCTTCAGTGAGACAAAGATGTCTCGGTGTGAATTCAAACCTGACTGTGAAATGCTCTCCAAAGGGAGAGGCCTTTCTCACTGAACTTCTCAAAAGCCTTGACACTCCACTAGGACAATCTGATAGCAAACAAATATGCACTAGATGGAACCTATGTGAGTTCCTAAAGCAACCAGAGACAAAATGCAGCTTTGTAATGAAGCTTTGGGAAAACTCACTGAAAATCACAGCCCAATTCTGCTTTTCTGTGATAATATCTCCTTTGGCTGTCTTCTTTGGTTGTAAAATCTTTGAGGCAGGAGCCTTCAGAAACTACATCTTTGTGCAGCATCTAGCAGTGGAAAAATCTTGGTCTTAGGATGTTCAGAGTGTTGCCATAGGATATATAAGAAATGATGGTGACAATAGTATTGTAGCAAAGTTGCACCATGCGTTACCCAAATGTTTCGCATGGGATGTTGTAGAGAAAGGTTCTGTGTCCTTCTTCATTCTTGTTTTTTTAGGAATATTTTTAGCTCTACCCTCATTAGGATGCAGATCTCTGGTGGTACTATGACAAATAGCTGGGGTTTTTTTGCCCCCCCCCCCCCTTTTTTTTTCCTGGAGCAAAGTAATCACTTGACAAACATTTGACATGAGAAAAATTCTGTGAACTTTGGGGGGAAGTGTGCAG
The DNA here is from genome assembly GCF_028389875.1 of Rhea pennata. NCBI lineage: Eukaryota > Metazoa > Chordata > Aves > Rheiformes > Rheidae > Rhea > Rhea pennata. Next base: position 213,199,504 of record NC_084663.1, read on the forward strand.
GCACTGCTGGGTAGTACTGGCTAGCTTTCTCTCCATTTCTGTCTTGAGAAAGCCAAATCCTGAGTAATCAGCACAGCATTCAGCCCCAAAGATCCCCAGCTCTGACCTCCCTTTGAGGGGAAATGGAGAATGTTTATGCTGGAAATCGGGATTAGTGGCAAAACAGTGGAAAACTTGCCGCCAGTGTTCCTGCAAAAGAGGCAGGAATCAAACAGGAATACATTTTCTTTAGTATGTGTCACAAGAAAAGCTACTCCCTCTTCAGTAGTTCCTTGCCTTAGACTCTCAGAGACAGGAGCTTTTGAGGTCTGAAAAATATCCTCATGCAGTATTTCAGGTTTTGTAATTGCTGAAGAGATAAGAAGAAATGACCACAATGGGTACAGATAAAGAAAAAAAAAATACTATAGGACAGTAGAAATACTGTTCTCCAGAAATATCCCAAAGGCTATGCAGCAGGGCAGACTGATTTATGCTGTGAATGTGAGGACTCAGATGCTAGAACAACTCAATGAGATTTTGCGAGTTACTGTGTGTCAGCTGACCTGTGTAACTATGTGCACTTAGCTTCTTGCAAACACGAGGTAAAACATATTAGCATAAGCCCTTTACTCAGGTTTAAATTAACATGGTCTCCCTCAGTGCTGTGGAAGGTAAGAGCTTAGATTTGGTTGGTGACTTTTGGGGATTTGCTGAATTGTGGTATATCTCTATTGTATGGCTGAGTCATACAAAAATGTAGAGACGATGATTAGCAGAAGGGAAATTCACAGCCTGGAGTGGTTGAATTAGGGATAGTAGTGGAGTCACAGGGACATGCAAGATTTGTCCTCCAGATTCAAGGGCACTCAAAATGAGGCAAAACACAATGCGAGCTGCAAGATCTTCGAGCTTTACAGCTTTTGTCAGAGAGAAGTAAAAAATTAGTGAAACTCCTGTTCCCCTGTTCTCTTTCTTCCTCCCCAAAACCCACTTGAAGGAAGGAGAAGAGGGAGCACCATTTTGAAAGATGGGACGAGCAATGGGGTAGAGACTAGGAGAGCTGAAATGCTGAATTGCTGAATGAAAAATTGATATTGCAGGAGGCAGTTGCAGGAGCTACTGTTGCAAATGAACCAAGGTGTCATCTCAGCAGGATTGAGCCTCCAGTGAACAGGTTGACCTGTCTGATCCATGCCATGAATGGAGTCTGGCCAGGTGAGAGGCTGCTGTTTGTCCCCTGCATTTTAAAACCCCATAGAGAATTTTACCCTGGTTTCAGATGTCACCACTGTGTGCCTCTTATGACTGCTGTCTGGCAGCCCTTGATCTGGGAGACCATGGAAGACTCCCTGCAAAAAGGAGTCAGAAGGCGTCCCTGTATCCGTACCAGAAGACACAAAAAAACCCAAGTGCTCTGCTTCAGTGTGGGTTCACACTTTTGGGGGTGGGCATGTCAAGCCTTGCTCTCCTGGAGAAGAACAGTCCTTTGTCCTTGGACATCTTCTGAAGCAGTGGCTGAGCCATAAAATGACGTGAGGGTTGTGCTAAGCAGCAGACAGGTCTATAAGCACCAGCTGCCACATGGGCACAAAGTGAAGAGCCCTGGTTAATTAAGATGCTGTAGATGAGTTATAAATTAAAGAAGGTAGCGCAAAGTGAGCTTGACAAGACTACTGGCAGTGTCATGGGATATCTGGCCCATGGGAACTGCCTTCCTCCATTCTCCTCCTGCTGCTTATCTCCTCCTCCATCCTCTCTATGCCCTTTATGTGATGCAGGACAGAAAAGTAGCTGGCTCTCTCCAGTGGGACTCAGCACAGAGAACTGTTTGCACTGAAATAATTTTCTCCATAAAAATGTCCCAAAGAGCCTGTCACCACAGTATCTTTGTTTGTGCTACATCTTCTGACTGTATATTGGCCCAGGAAAGGATATTTGCCCCTTGACAGCAATGCTGAGAAGAAGGGGCTGTGGGAATGGCTGGCTGCTGCTGTCTGGTCCATGTGAAGGGGTGCCAGTGAGGACACAGCAGTGAAACACCAGCGTACTGAGAGATGCTGGACAAAGCAGCCCTCAGCCAAGGCTGACTGTCCAGGGCTAAACAGGAGCTGCCACTGTTTGTATCTGAGGTGTAAAGTCCAGAGGCTCAGAGGTATTCAGTGCCGATATCCTCTAGAGTGGATGTTTGCCCTGGCCCTCACCCTACAGCCGGGCCCCTTCTTTCTCTTCCTGAAAGAACCCCCTCCAACCATCTACACATCTAATACCCTGTTCTGGCCAGCCTATTCCTAGCAAGCCCCTGTTGCTTTCCAACATCTCTCTTTTCCCTATCCCTCTTGGCCCACCAGCCTACCCTCAACCACAAAGAGTTGACTAACACACACCACTCCTCCAGTGCAGGCACTGCTGGGTTGTACTGGCTAGCTTCCCCTCCATTTCTTGAGAAAGCTGAATCCTGAGTAATCAGCACAGCATCCAGCCCCAAAGATCCCCAGCTCTGACCTGCTTATGCTTGTGTTGGAAAGGATTTGTTATGGAAAAAATAAAGACTCCACGGACACCCCTTAGCCATCTGCAAGTCAAACAGCACTGACAGTGATGCTAAGGGGAAATTAGGATAAGAGGCACACTGCACTAGTAGGTCTGCCAGTTTGTAGGCGAGGAGCTGTCAAAGTCTCTCCTGGCTGCTGCACATGCTGCAGACCTGGGAGAGAACGTGGCCTCCTGCACCATGACTGCCATCCTCTGCATTTGAGCTGTGAGTGCAGGCAGGTTTCAAATACTGCATGGCAGAGCAGGGAGCTGTGACTTTGAGAGAGAGAGGGGTAGTTATGGGGGCAGAACCTGGTTGCTCTTGAGTCCAAACTTGCTGAGATCAGGCTATGTCTGCCTCACCAAAAAGTGGATGTTCCTCGTGAGGTAATTGGGAGCACCTTCCTATTTATTAGGCTGAATCTGAAGTCAAGACACCCCTGGCATGCTCAGCTCTAATTTGGAAGAGGAATTGCAAGCTGGAGACAGAAGGAATCCACCACTCTCCTTCCAAGAACTTTCCTTCTTGTCATGGGTACATGCAAGTGGCTACATTTACCCAACATGGAAACCTTTGTGAGACATTCTAGGCATCATTAACAGTGCAAGGACTTTAGGACCACAGGCCTTGTTGTGCTCCTGCTTGTCAAAGAGACCTAACAACACAGATCTCAGCTCTCATGGTGCAGAGCTTTTCTTTCAGTACATTGTCTAGTCTAATACTCCAACACCTCACAGCTCTACCTATGTTTATCTTCATTGCAGACCAACCAATATAATCCAGGGGAGCTGGATTATAGTTTATAAGTAGTCAGGAGGCTCAGAGATACTTGGAGGCCTTCAGTCCTAAAAGGGATGCAGGCACCTCTCACAGAGTCCAGCTATTACTGTGAAGAGGGATTCAGAGTGCTTGATGTGCAAGGCATTTTAATTCTATCCTTTCAGTAGAAAGAGGAAACTGAGCTAGCTCGCTGGCATAGATAGCCTGTATCTGGATGCAATGTCACAGCTGGCCTCAGCCATCCTACCACAATGCTCTTCTTTCTGTGTGTTTCTGTAGCAGCAAGTGGGTTGAACCCACCAGATGGGTTGGTTCAGCTTGCTGGTCTGTCTGAAAACTAGTCTTCCTTTTTCTATTTTTATATACTGAAGGACTGCAAAAATGCTAGCTTTTATTTAAGCGGGTAGAAGGGCAGGATGACTTCTCTCAGCTGTCCTGCAGTCACGGGATGACTTAAACAGCCTGTGCAAACACACCTTAGAAAGTTGTCATTGGTGTGCCCAAAGCCACACTGAAAGTCCAGTGTGGAAAACAGGCTTCAACCACGTTTCTGGGTAAATGACCCATGACCTGTGGCCAATCTTTGCTCCTCTGTGGGCTGAGACCCCCCCACCACCACTTGTTGCTGGACAGGCTGGAGCATTGAGCAGGAGGCAAGCATTGCCAGACCAGCAATATTACGTGTTTCTGCCAAACCCTTGAGTGTGTTTCGACCATTGCTTTATCTGCAAATCCCTCTGAAATCAAGGGGCCGCTTAATTCCAGTTGAAATGCATCTTCACAGGCCACTTAGTAACATGCTGGCGCCAATATCTGAGCTGGTAAAATTGCCATGTAATCCCTGTTCGAATGTGCTGAGCTCTCGTCAAAAGAGGCTCTGGGAGGAAGAAGCTGTCTGTTTCCTTTAACCTACAATGAAGCGAAGCAGTTCAAAGAGAAGGAAAAGGAGGTTAACGATCTCTTTGAAATGTAGGCTCAAATTCCCAACACGGCCCAAGTCAATTACCAGAAAGTGCCGTGACACACATCCACCACTAACGAGGAAGCAGAGAGGGGCATGTGAAGCAGAGAGACCTGGGCACGTATCGATGAAGCTTAAGGGACTTCGCCATGGTGGTGGGAAGGTTTCCAGAGGAACGTTTGTCCCTATGGAAGGCTGACTTGTGCCCCTGGGATGCACCTGAAGCGGAGACTGGGGACCCTCATGTGGAGCACCGCCCTACGGCTACCCAAATTCATGGCATCCCCTTGTACCTGGCAGGGCTTTCCAAAGCGTGTGCAGCACCTAGTGCAGTGGGCTGCTGCTTCTGCGGCATGCCAAAGCATTTGAACATTGTGGATTGGTTTTGCTACCAGACTAGGTGAGAACCAACGTCAGTGAGAGGGGTGGGAATAAGTGACGGGGGCTGGAGAAGGGCTGAATTGCTGCTTTTGGCAGAGGAGTTTTATTCTGGATCTGAGGGACATGTACACACAGTCATATAAATCCTAGGAGATAAAGCAATGTGATTAAGGGATGGTGCTCCAACTCCCTGATTGCTACAGCAGAGATGGCCCAGTTTCACCTCAAATTTTTGACCTTTTAATCAGGTTCCCAGGTCTGCTAGCCACTCAACAAGGGAAGGAACAGGGTGGCTCTGGAGTGGCAGGAAAGGAAAGTAATGGCCTGGCGTGTGGCAGTGCTACCTCTGAGAGCATGCATGAAGCAGAGGGTTTCACTGCCCCACAGCTTTCCCCAGGGACCAGCGTGGGGCATGTGGAAGGATTATGACCAGCCGCACAGCATTATTTTCTGGCATGGCAAGGGTGCACTTTCCAGCCTAAACAAGCTCGGATGTGTGGAACAAACGTGCTGGAAATAAAGCCTCCTGCAAAATGGAAAATACACGGAGCAGTAGCTATTTTTAAAAGGGAAGGCACCTACTGCTGCTGTGAAGTCAGGCAAATAATCAGCCAGTGAGGGACTTCTGGAGGTTGACAGCTGACAGCTTGGAGAAAAAGCTCTTACAGACCAAGAAAAGGGGAGCTTTTGGATACGAAGGGGTGTATCTTTTTGACCAAGGAGATACAGGTTGCCCTGTGCTGCCCGTAAGTCCTGGGCACAAAGCAGATGGAGAAAGAGACCCTCAGTTTCTTCACAGACTAAGCTGGAGCTGGGACCCACCTGCCTTTCCCAACACAGTGGAAAGCAGGGTGAGATGCTGATATCTCTCCAGGAGATTGCAAGCAACAAGCAAATGGCTGCTCAGCCACTTCTTCTCCCCTCCTTAACCCAACCTATCTTTACTGCTCAGCCTCCACTGAGGTTTTCCTGTTTCTAAAAATATTGAGCCTCTAATTAAAGTGTCCATCTCACTTGCCAGGGCAAATGTATCCGGCTGCAAAGCTGAGCTGGTCCTGAAGACAGCCAGAGCTTGCAGCTCACTCATCCGGCCAGTCTTCCTGGCCCAGGCAGCTTGGGAGATGTCTGGCACCAGGGTTTTGTCCGTCGTGCCTCAGTATTAAACTGACAGCATTTTCACATGGCTGGAGGGAGTGTCTCATCAAAATTTCCAAGCCTAGAGTCACTGCGTGCCTTTCCCTTTCCCGTCGGGATGTTTGTGCTGTTTCAGGTGTCCCGTGGGGAGTGTACTCTGCCATGCCTGCTTGGATGGTGGCTCGCATGCTTCCTCCCATGCAGATGGCTACAGATAGGCTATTTAAATAATAAAAATCTAGTAGAATGAGAGGAAAGGAGTAGAGGAATATCAGGAGGGTCTAGGATCCCCAAAAAGACTAGAGTTGTGTAATCACTGCATTTACCAGGAGACAGGAGAATCCAGCTCAGTCTAAAGTGCTTCAGACCTGTTACTCCCAGGAGAGCGTCCTTCTCCAGGAAACTGGGACCTGGAGCAAGAGTGTGCCTCTGCCTAAGGGAAGGAACCAGCATGGCCGAGAGTGTTCAGAGGAGGGGCACTGAAAAATGGGAGAAATGGGGTAGGTGGAAGGGCTTTGAGGCATCATCAGAGTGAAGGGGAAAGGGGAAGAAAAGTGGGAGCACAGAATCCGCAGCAGGAAAGCATTTCCTCCTCGGAACAGTGCTAAACCAGGATATGGGCCCCAGCAGGGAGCAAGGTCAGGCTCGAGCAGGCAATCCACAATTTATTGCTGGAATCACAGTTGTTCTTTCAGGCTTGGGAGGAATGGGCATGCTGCAGCTTCCCGAGAGCAGCAGAGCTTGATCTCTTTTAACATGCAGCACCAGAAAGTGCTTAAAATTAAATTTGCTATTTAAGAGCAGGCAAAGCCCTCCTGAGATCCTGCTATTTATTCATTATGCAATGGTTCAGCTTAGCCCTCCATGCAGCAGCCTCCTGCTCCGCGGAGAGCAGCGCTGAGGCTGGAAAACACCTATCTTACAGCTCAACGCGCTGCGGTCTGGCAGCGCGCGGCTTTGCTCGCTGCGGTGCGGCTGCTTTAATCATTTGCTCGCTCCCTTCCCTGAGGACTGATCCAACAGCTCGCAGGCTCTCCCCAAACCACCTGCTGTTCAAACCCAGCCTTTTGCCTTGCTCCTGCCATGGTTCCCCCCCACCCCCCCACCCCAGCAGAGCGAGCTGCAAATTGGCAAGGCACGTGAAGAGCATCCCACCAACTCTGACGAGCTTTTAAGCAAATTCTGGAGCAGGAAATTTGCTCCTGGGCTGCCTCACAGCCACATGTCCATAATTTCCTCTGAGTCAGCCTGTCTGGACCAAGTAAAGCCATCAAGCCTTTCTGCCAGCAAGAAGCCCAGGGAGCTGGAGGCAGCAGGACGAATCCTGCTCCAAGTTCAGAGCTGCAACACCAGGGATGCTGGCAGGGCAAGAGGAGAAGCCGTGTTTCGGCCACTGCAGGACCAGGAAGAGCACAAGGCGTTGGACTTTGGACCCAGTGACAGCTGCCTCCCTCCCAGCACTGAGTGAATAAATGCAGGAGATCTGGGGTTATTCTCCTCCAAATCACTTTATTATGTTGTGAGTAATCACAAAGCCTTACAATGCTGCAGAGATTCTTTAAAAAACAAACTAATACAGCGACGGTATTTGCCAGCCTTTGCTAAGACTTGTTTAGCTAGCAGCTAGCATGAGATTACACAAGGAAATCTTGCAGTCTTCAATTGGATTGTCACATTGGGTTTTAGATTTACCACAGAGGTGCAAAGACAGTAACTTTGACAGCCTGTATATGATCCCTGTAACATTTTATCTACATACAGACTTAAAAAATTAAACAACTTTTTAAAAATTATATTTTCTGCCAGCAGAAAAGAATTCTCTTAAAAAGGCAAGAGCCACTAAAAAACACCCCCCCTCCCATCCCAAACTGCCCCCATCTTGCATTGCAGTTGGTTACTATTCCCCTCCAGATCTCCATCTGCCTCTGGCAGTCCCATTGCCTTTTTAAGAAAATCAGCATGTTTCTTGTACTGTGAAGGCTGGTTGAGCATCTCGAAGGCTCAGTAGAGGGGGTAAAGCCCTCAGCATTGCAGGAAAGGGTTAAAATTCCACCCTAAGGGTCATGATCATATCACAGAAAAGGAGATAAATGAAAACACTGGGGGGAAAGATTTCAATATCCAAACTAAGGCGTTGACTCTGGGTTCAGCATCCCTGGCAGTGGCTTGCTTTTATTGGCTCAGCAGGTTTCAGCCATCACTGGCGATATCTTCTTTGGGTAATGGGATTTCCAACATCAAGAGAACTTTGAGGGTGTGAGGAGGAAGCCTGAGCTCCTTACAGCACTTGCAGAGCTCAGTCTCATTGGAGAACCCTCCGTCAGTGCCTGGCCCTACTTGGGAGCAGGGTAGGACACTTTAACCCCATTGATCTTCTCCCCAAGCACTGATCCCAGATCCCTGCAGTCTCTCCAGACATCACTTAATGTTGGTGGCTGCCTAAAGGATGCTGGGCCAGCAGAAGAGACCTCATGGGGCATCTTCTCTGCAGGCGCAGGATCATCTCTGCTGCTGAGGCAGAAGAGGGGGGAGGCCCATGTCATTCTAGTTTTATGACTGAGACAGCAGCAATAAATAGGTAGTGAAGGCTGCTGTTGTTTGTTAACCCTATCAGCTGTTTGCAAAATACATGTGTACCAATGCTCTGAAATCCATCTGCAGTGACTACGCTCAAGCTCTGAAGCCGGGTTTATGTCTGCGTCACCTTTGCGTGGACCTACCTAAATCAGTTGAAAACATTTTTTCAATGTTATTCTGATGCAAGCCTGTGTGTAGAGACCAAATTTCAAACTCATCTGACCAGAACCCCCATCTATAACTTCCCTTCCCAACCCCAGAACAGTGTGCCAGATTCAGACTGGACATCAGCGTCCACTGCAGGAGCTGCAATAAGCAGGTCAAAGACGTTCCGTACCACCGGGTTGAATCATGTTCTGCTGCCTTCCCTTGCTTTCTTTTAACCTGAAGAGCAAGGGGAATGAGAGGGACTACTCTTTGCTTTGCCAGCATTTCAATGTGGAGAAAGGTAAGGAAAGCTCTGGGGACCAGGCTTTTCATCAGACTTCTTTTGGCAGCCAAGGAACTGTGCAAGAGAAAGAAAAGCCACAACTCTGGAAAAAAAAACAAATCCCAAGATCTTTCCCCAATAGCCAAATAATTCCACAGTTGTGGCGTCAGTGTTAATTCTTCCCCTGGCACATTCTGGAGAGCATTTCTGCACTGGAAATTGCTTCACATGAGCCCAGCTGAGTTGCACGTTTTGTTCAGATGGGGAACATCAGCAGGAAAATAGCTTATTCCAAAGTCCTCTGGGTCTGTCATGGTTTGATAAGGTCATCAGGAGAAGAATCCTTGTCAAGTATTCTTCCAAGCTTCCCAGAAAGGAGAGTTTTCTTCTCTCTTTTCTTTACTTTTCTTTTCTTCCCAAGCTAAGCTACATGATCTCTTCACTTTGAAGCTCACTTAATTTGTTTCGTGGAAGAGTAGTTCTCAAGTGAGCTTCCAGCTGCAGGCAGCCTCTTCTCTCTTTGCTTCTCTTCCCTTGCTACTCATCCTCTCTGAGCAATGGCTCACAAAGGTTAAAAAGATAGGAGGTTGGCACAGTTACATCTAAAGTAAGTTACATCTAAAGTAATATGACATGAAAAGAATATGAAATGTGAAAATGGGGAGAAAATGGGGAAATGATCTCCACTTCTTCAATGTTCATTGCACATCTATGTAAATAACACGCAAAAATCAGCACATTAGGAGCACCCTGTGATCAAGTTTGTCTGGAAATACTTCTTCAGACTGAAAGTGCATGACAAGGAACAGGGTGCTGCTAATGAAGGCAACATCCAGAAGGCACTTCTTGGGGAATAATAATAAAAAAAAAAAAAAAAAAAAAAAAAGACTGAAGCATGGGTTTGCTAGCAAATAGCTACCAAGTTGGTATGTTTTGATGTGCCCTCTGGAGAGGCATAGCTTTGCTCCTGCAAACATAACTGATCCATGATGGCTTGTGCCAGACCAGCTGTTCTGCCCTGGGACCTGCAGAGCAGCTTGGTCCCTGTTGTCCAGCAACACTGTTCTTGAGGCTGGATGCAGGCCCTCAATACACTGGGTAGAATCCAGAGCCTGCCGATGATGTGTGGGTCAGAATTTGAGAGTTTATAAAATCCACGAACAATCAAGTATTGGCATGTACAAATATATAAATTATTGACAGTTTTACAAAAGGCACACTGCAAGCCATCTCAGTCCAACACCTGTACATCTCCCGTGGTCCCTCACCCTCCCAGCCCCCTGATTCCCCAACCTTTCTTCACAGCTTTCATCATGAAACGTAAGGTGCTGCTGCTACGGACCCATGGCTGTCATGACAAATGAGGACCTCTTTTTTGGTCAGCCCAGTTTGTCGGTGGTACTGTCCTTCTCTGATGGTCTTAAGACACTGTATGTTCTTCTGCAAGGTGATGCTTTTGATGGAAGGCAGGTATTTCAGCACAGTCTTTGGCAAGGATGACACACCTGTCCCAGAGAGGTTAAGTTCTTGCAGGGAGTTCAGACCAAAGGTAACTTCAGCACTCAGTGACTTCAGATTGGGATTGCTGGATAAATCCAGAACCTGGAGGGCTGGTAGTTCCTTGAAACTGTAAGGAGATAACTCTCTAAAGTCATGTAGGTTGCTGAGAGATAAATGCATCAAATCTTTCAGCCCCATGAAGGCTCCTTTCTCAATCTTGACTAACGGATTCCCATCAAGATTCAAATATCGTAGAGGAATCCCTTGAAGATTTGGCACAGATGTTAGCCTGTTTCCAGAAAGATTTAAATTCTGGATGTTGGGGATGTTCTTTTCACGGTGCCTTGTAATTGTGCTGAGCATGTTATTGGATAGGTCCACATTCATGCGTTTTCCTTGACCTTTTGAAGCAAAAGTGTCCATTGCTATAACTAAAAGTTTATTATTACTCAAATCTATGTCCCCCAGAGGTGAACTGGAGAAACAGTCCTCTGGAAGGACTTCCAAAGAGTTATGACTCAGATCCAAGGACTCCAGGTACCGAAGCCTGGAGAAGGTTGTGGAGGAAATCTTAGCAATTTTATTGTAGCTCAGGTCAAGGCTCACCAAGGTAGTGTATCCAGGGCCAGTTAGCATTGATTCATTGATTGTTTCCAGTTTGTTTGAGGACAGATCCAAGTAGGAGGTATCCAGAGGGATTGGGACAGGAACAATGTGTGAGCCTATTCCACTGCAGTCCACTTTGGTCAGGCTAAAGCTGTCAAAGAGACCAAAACTTTCCACCTCACAGTGGCACCCGGGAAAGCAAGTTTTGGTGGTACCAAAACAAGGAAGAAGAAGCAGAAAATTGAACCAGGCTGAGAACTGCATTGTTGACCTGGAAAACAAAATAAGGAAATATATTTAATTGCATTAGAAATTGGTTTGAAAAAGATGCATAACAGTTTGAGTCGGGCAGTCTTCTCTGTCTTTCCAAAGGGATAGATGAAATACACTCTTATAATCCCTCAAACTACCCAACAGCAACATATTGCAGCATCTAGGGTTTTTTAGTAACTACTCATGATTTTTTGCTTTGAATATACCACTACAATCTCTCTTTCTAAGGTACTGAATTATCTCACTGATGATTAATGACATGAGTGTGGGGAATGGGTGAAAAATTGGGTCAGCACAGTCTTGGTATATATAACCAAGTTAATATGCAACTGGAAATTAGCTGAGACCCATACGCTGGCTTGTAACAAGATCTATCCAACATACACCTTTTCAAGCGGACCATGCATGAGACTAAATGACAGCTCAGATGCTTCAGCACATTAACAAACTTCAGCACATAAAGCACTTCATGTCACACCTGGAAGCCAGGACATTGATTGGGAGCACAGGGTTCAAGGTCCTGCTTTGACAGGTTGAGTAAATGATATTGGTGAAATGGCTTCAGCTTTGGATTCAGCAAAAACCTTAGGTATTCAAATTCCTATCAGGGAGGTAGAAACAAACTCAGTTCAAGTTTCCTATGTACCATGGAGATATGAGCAAACCCTCTCATCATCAGAACGTCCTCCAAGATGAACAGCGAGAAAGCTGAGCTGCCTAGTGCCCAAATGCATAGTAAGTCTCCCTTCCTTAGACTTTAGGCACAAATTTAAAAGTGCTTAGGTAGGATCAATCCTTTGCACCAGCAGGTTAAAACCAACACTTCACTGGCTGGTGTCATGCACTGTAGGCAAGAAAGGCAGTGGCCATATGGCTCCTTGTCTGCCAGAGCAACCACCTGACTGCTCGGTCTTCTTGTCTGAATGCAGATGCCACTGTAGTAAGCCCAGGCTCCCGTAAAAGCACCAAGTGGAAAGAACCAATTTGTTTCATGTAAAGCCCTGGAGGAGTCATTGCTAATTGCATTAAGTATTTTCTCTCATTAATGATGCCAACAAGTGAGGAGCTCTCTCCATCCCTCTGTTTTTTGATCCTCCTCCCTCTGAGATGTTTCTTTCCCTCCATCATTGCAGCTGAGGGAAGAACAGAGCTGTACTGCACTTTCTTGGCTTTGCTGGAGCCTTTTCAGATCACATCCCAACAGCTCTTCCATACAAATGTGTGCAACTACAGTGGTGTGATTTCCAGAGCCAGCTAGTAAAAGCCTTAGTTCTGCACCTCTGGAAAGGATAAATCTGAGTGTGTGGGCATCTTCAGGTCAGCAACAGAAAGCAACAATGCTGTCCTTGTTGCTACCTACTTTGCTGACTACAGTCATGACTGATGGCTCCTTGAGCCGTCCAGACAAGGTCTCTTGGATGCCAGCAACAGATATGGCAAAGCGGATCCATTAACACCACTCTTTGGCCACACTGCTGGCTATGTACAGAGAGAGGCCAAACACTTGCTCAGTGAAAAAAAAAATATATCCCCTTTAAACTTATGTTCCCATTCCCACTTGAATTGCACTGGTCTCCACTCTCACCTTTCCCATTGCTTTTTAAAAGCAATTAACATCTTTGTAGTATCATCTCTCCCATATGTCCTTTGATCTGGCTGAGGGACCTTTCTAATGGTTCTTGCACCTTCCCAGAATCATATCCTAGAAGTTCACATTTCTTTTCATCTTGCATCACCCAACCCTTGGCTATAGGTTCTCTTCCTTTTCAGCATGGTCTTCTTTGCCCTGTGCTGATTCCCAGGAGACCCACTGGAGACTATTTGCCAATGTGCAAAAGAAGCGCAAAGGGGAAAATGTATTGCAAAAACATTGTCTTGATCACTGATATGACTTGTCTGGCAGTAACTCCTGCAAGGAAAAAAAAAAAAAAAAAAAAAAAGCAGAGATTGGGACTCTGGCCATATAGCCTTAAACCAAAGCATTGCCAAAAGCCAGCATGCAATTCTCTGTGGTCAATTATTCTATAGAAACAACAGAAAAACAGTAAGATGAGGCCTACTTTCAGCCCATCTTAACTGTTTCTTGAGAAAATATGTATATGTGCAGAGAGGACGCAGGGAGTAGGGCTCCTTTTTGCGGGCACATTTTCAGATATCCCTTTCCAAAAGGCATCAAGACTAAAGAAGAGCTTATCTGTTCTCTGTTTCAGTGCAGGCAGAGCCATAGCTTGCTTTGTTTTGCAGCTACTCCTATACTAAATGCTACTTTTTTCCATGAACCTGTGTTTAGAATGCACTGAAATTTTATTTTTCCAGGGGAAGTTACAGCCAGCTCTTTGGAAACAATCTCCCCACCCTCTGTTAAACATCTCATATATGGGGAAGCATCTGTAGTTGTATCAGCTCAGTCTGTTTGTATCTCGTTTCCCATATTCCCATCCAACAGCTGACATCTCAACAGGGAAAGTGCCTTCTGACTTGTCCTTCAAAAAGCCTAATCCAGTTCCTCATGGCATCCCATCATCTCCATTGGGAGATGGATCTGATACCAGCAGGTCCAAAGAGACATCAGCATTAAACTTTGCTCTGGGCACTGGCCAAAGCTTCGTTGATTCCTGCTTGACCAAAAAGGATCCTGTTTCTCTTCTATCCTCATGGAAAAAAATAAAATACAACACTGTTGAGAGGGAAATCTCCAAAAACATAGCTTAACTGAGAGGAGAATCAAAGCCAGGCTTCAGTATGCGGTCACTCAAACTGCTTTCCATATGGGAATTCCCTTCCTGACCAGCCTCAAAAAACAATCATCAAAAGCAGGCAGATAGACTGACCCCAGCTGTGATATCTGTGGCTCACATTTGTCTTCCAGCCAGCAGTAAGCCCAAAACATTACGCAGTTGAAACACAGTATGCAAAGCTCTGCTCAGGTGCTTACACAGCAGTTACTGCCTCTTATCTCCTTGCAGTCCTGCCCCAAATTCTCCCTATCTGGCTCTGTAACTTGCAGATGAGATGCAATCCATTACTACCATTTAAAAGCTCCATTACATAGCAGCATGAAGCATTCACTGACTAATGATCCACTTGGCCAATTGCTCTGATAAAAGAATTGAGAAATAAAGGTACTTGTCATCTTCTAGTCTGAGAAAGGGACTCCTGTATTGCTGGATAATTGACAATGAGATTGGTCAGGTAGAGGCATGCTGCGTTGTTGCACGCAGCAATCAATAGCGTGCTCTGAAATGGGGGAAGAAACATGCCACAGGCATTTATGGTTCATCTGTGTACAGTATGTATTTGAAACCGCATCAAACTGCCTTTGGATTCCTGCCTATGAGCTGCTCTGTTGATCAAGGCTTGAAGCCAAAGTATCCCCTTGTAACGAGAAGAAGAGATATCCTTCTGCAGCACCTGGGACCTTCACCCAGAGGAAATGCTTGCCAGGGGCCAGAAGCTCACTCCAGTAAAGTGAGCTGCAGTAGTGCATCCAGGAGATGCAGTAGTGGGTAGTGGAGCCAAGGATGGACCAAGATCCCGGTGGGGTGCCAGCATTTTCCCCTGAATACCATTCAGCCAACATCTCAACTTTGCATATCCCTTGACCCCTCCTTTACTGTTCTGCTCAAGAGCTGTTCACTGCACCATGGTGTGGCAGGATCTGGGCAGAAAACTTGCACTGAGATATCCCTGCCAAGAAAACGTCAAAGTCACTCTAGTTTTAAAACCAGATTGCAGAGGAAAGGCAGACTTCAGTTAATAGCAGGCAGAGGAGGCAGGGAGAGAAAAGCCCTGTTATGATGCTGTTTGAAATTCACACTTTCTGTAGCACTTGCCTTCCTCCCCTATCTTCTTCCCAAAGACTTTTCTCACTAGTAGAGCCTCTTGTGAGCTATAATCAAGACCTTTGCCATCTCTTTCCAGGCCAAGTGAGATGTGCTAACACATCCCACCCTGGATCTAAACCTAGTCCTCCAGAATTTGTCCCCCACATTGAGAATGCAGAGATGAAGACAATGCCTGTGGGTTGCATTGTTATCAGCACGCCTGGCTGGCACAATTCTTAGGCTACCTCCAGTTGCCTTGGCAACCACCAAGCCAGAAATCACTACAACCAAAAATCAACAACAAAAAATACAAGGGGGAGGTGTTCCAAAGTTCGTTGTTCTCTACAGTCAGGAAACATCCTCCCCATTCTCCAAGCTGAGCCCACTCTACAAAGCATTGGTAGTCTGAGCGAGAGCTGAAGACCCAGAGCCACCCCATGAGGCTTCAGAAACCTAAGTAAGAAGTGCAGAAACTTCAGGTTGTTTCTATGGTGGGATGGAGAGATAGAAATTGCTGTGGAAGAGGATACAACTCACCAACATCAGACCCATCCTTTAGAAATGCTCTATATTTCCACTGACTCCAGAGCAAACTAGGATACCACTTATCTTGGGGTGCTGTTTCCAGCCCAACCGCTCCACCCTCTCTGCCTCCTCTAAACCTGAGTCCCACCCACCAGTCTGGTGATGGGATTCATTCCACCTGGGATGAATCAGATCAGCTTGCTGATCAGCCAAACCAATAGTGGCCCACAGTTAGAGCAGATCAGGTACGACATGAAACCTTGTGTGTCTACTGTCTGGTGGATGGATTGAGGAGGAAGACGCCTTCCCAATTTGCTGCTTCCATTTGAGTATTCTGGATTTACAGCAAATAAATTAACCTTTATAGGGAACAGGCCAAAAAGGAAGGGCACATAGTTAGAAGTTTGCCTGGCCTGTTGCAGGTAGAGTTATTGTTTTAGTAGAAGCACATAGGAGTTATATTAGCAACAGTATTTCATCTGAGTGAAAAATTGGGGGTTCTCTTCTGTTTCTTGCATGTTCCAAGTCAACAAAATGCAAAATCTTTATAACAAGGCCCACAAGGCTGACTCGGCTGAATTTGCTAACTGGGAGCAGGGAAAAGGGAATGCTATTGGAAAGCAAAGCAAGATGCACATGCTATGATAGAGGCTATAAATCCTCCAGACTGCAGGGGAAAAAGAAAAAGAAGAAAAATAAAAAGAAAGAGAAAAGATAGTTGGCTTTTTCTCTCTTTAAATATCTGTCCCATTCAACAAGTTTTTGAACTGTTCATAAAGTCAACCTTTAAAAGCAACTGCAAACAAAGCACAGCACCAGTAACAACTACTTTCTTCCGGCACTGACTCTCCAAGTCCAAATGACGCTGCAGATGCAATCACAGCCCCTTCTCCAGATCTCCTGTGCAGATGTGAGCAGGCAGCAAAACTGGTTCAAACCAGAGAGTATTAATCCCTTAGCTTGCACACACACACCCCTCACATGACAAAGAAAGGCTGCCTCTGACAGCCTAACCTTTTTTTATTATTATTTTAATCTAGAGAAGGTAAAGGTCATTGAGGCTTTTGCTGTGACTGCTTCGGGCCGGTGCTTCCTCGTGGGAGAGGTCCACACAAACGTGAATGGAAAAGGGAGCCAAGCTCAAGAGCAGGGCACACATAAGGCACAGCAAGAGGGGACTAGCAGCCAACTTGTGGGGACATAGCAAAGAAAATGTCACAACATTTTCTTTGGGCATCAGAGGGGGCCTGCAGCCTCCACACCGCTCTGCTCTCACTTTTGCAGAGCCTCACCCAAGTCCTTGGGTCAAATTCTCCAGTCTTGGCTTTTCACTTCTCTGGCAAAGGGCAGAGCCCTAAAACGGGGACTGTGTTTATCCCCCTGGAGGCTCATTAAAATGATTAGTGTTTCTCTGGAGAGAAGTTTTGGTATAAATGGGAAGACAGTTTTTCCTGATCTGTTTGTATTTTTTGTTATTAGCTCTTTTGGGGGATGATCTGCAAATTCTTGTCCCAGTTTTATACTCAGCATGCTTTCTGGGATTCAGGTAGAAGAATGTCAATGAGAAAGAAAGAGGTATCTGCTATTTAGGTTTAATTCTACATTTGTTTGGATGGGTTTAGGGAAGTTCAACTGAGTTACTCCAGACTGGCTTCAACGACGGGAAGATGCGAATTAGTCCCTTTGACTCTACTATAAACTGAGCTGCACTTAATATAGCCCTCCATCAAGAGCCTGCAGAAGTTATTTTCTGCTGATGAGTTATCACAGAATCACAGAGTGGTTGAGGTTGGAAGGGACCTCTGAAGATCATCTAGTCTAACCCCCCTGCTCAAGCAGGATCACCTAGAACATGTTAGACAGGGTTGCCTCCAGGCAGGTTTTGAATACCTCCAGAGAAGGAGACTCCACAGTCTCTCTTGGCAACCTGTTCCAGTGCTCTGTCACCCTCACAGTGAAGAAGTTTTTCCTCATATTCAGATGGAACTTCTCATGTTTCAGTTTGTGCCCATTGCCTCTTGTTCTGTCACTTTGCACCACTGGAAAGAGTCTGGCTCCATCCTCTTGACATCTTCCCTTAAGGTATTTGTAGACATTGATAAGATCCCCTCTCAGTCTTCTCTTCTCCAAGAGAACCATCAGAGATGACTTTATCAGTGTGAAGTGCAAAGCTGCTTAGATAGCAGAGTCAGTCCAAATTGCCTACTGGGAAATAAGGAAGGGGACGTGCAACCCAGTCTTCTTGCTATCTTCACCCTATTTCTACCACCAGTGTGTGCAAGCACTGGGCTGTGGACAGACTGAGCTGCTCGGACCAAGTGTTATGCCCCTACAGCTGAGTGCAAGGAGACACTGAGGACCTGAATGGGAGCTAAAATCATTCTGCATGTGCCTGAATCCTTTTAGCTCCATGTTCCCGCTCACACGGCAAAGTCAGAATTAAATGCAGGGAAGGAGGAAAAAAATCTCTATGAATTCCTTTCCGCTTTAATGATTCCTAATAATGGATGTAAAACCACCTCCTTTGCATTCAGTCAAGAATCTCGCCACTGAAGAGGGAGTCGTTAACACGTAATTAACTCAGTGGTATCAGGGATCTACGCTACCAGGATATATGAGAATAATATACAATAGGCACCAACTTGAGAGATGGAAAATCGTCAGCTCTCCTCCCTCGACGCAGAGTTGGCTGTAGTTAAGGCCATAGCAGCATGGGCTCAGCAGAGCTCCCTGCATCTCCCTTTCCACTCCCATGTCTGGGATCCCTTGCAAAGGAAAGGGGGTTCGGCAGGGAGGATGCCTGGGGGGGGGATGCGGCAGTGGGTGCATCGGGCTATCAGGCAAGGGGGGCAGGCTAGGGCAAGGAGAAGCCCCACTAGCATGTGCATGTCCCACCTGTCCTCCTTGGCTCCTGCTGGACCAAGACCCAAACAATGCTGCTCCCAGATGCTCCAGGTCACCTCTATCTTTGCAAGAGCCAAATCTTTCCAAAAAGCCTGTGGAATTTGGGGCACAGAGAGGGAAAAGCAGACACTGATCCCTCCTTTTCCCCAGAGCCATTACTTCAGCCTGCTTTCATCAGCCCCAGACACAGAGAAACTGCTGAGCCAAAAATGTGACGATAAACCAGCATCCTGCGCTTCATCCTTCAGGGAGAGTTTAACAGACAGTACAGGGGATGGGACAGATAAGATTAGTGAGAACGAAGCCAGACAAATTGCTAAGCGTCAGAAGTGTTTCGCAAACCGAGAACCAAAACCAAACAGCCCCCTCCGCTCGCCACGCTGGCTGCGGAGAAGACATATGGGATTGATCAAGAGGGAGCCCGGTGCCTCCAAACCCTACAGCAGCTTGACACTACATATTTGTTTTCACTGGTTTATGTGGTGTCCTTTGCTCAGTTGAAACAGCCTCAGTTTGCTTTTTTTCCCCCCTCTTATTTTTTTTTAACACCCCCTCTGAAAAACAAAAAGTCATCGTTTCCTTGAAAAAAAGATAGGCTGCTGTTAAAATAATCTTTGCTCCAATTGGTTGTGTCACAAATCCCATCTGCTTTGGAAGGGGCCACGGGTGATTTATGACTCAAGTGTTCAAACAACTAACAGCTTATTCCACTTATGCAATCTCCCCCCATCATCCCCCACCTCCGCAAGGAGGAAATCAAGGTGCGGTTCAGTGTATTTTTGGATTCGACAAAAGGAAACCTGTGCAGGCAGGTTTCCTAGCCCAGAGAGCAAGTCCCAGCTGATTTACATACACGACGGAAAAAGAACGGCAGACTTCCGTGGCGCCGGGATCTGTGTGCCTCAAGAAGTCACATCTTGGAAGCAGACCGCAGCCAAACTCTCGGGAATGTCGCTAGCTGCAACACTCCACTGGGCAGCCAGACGGCGGCGGTGGAAGAATTCGGTGCTAAATCCAGCATAGGCAAATTAGGAATTAAATCACAGTGACAGCAGCATCTTGCACAAAAATTCCCCTTCCCCACTTCTCTCGCAGCCCAGGAAGCTGTCAGGTTATAGCAGTTTCTCTCAAGGGGGGGGAAAATAGCCTCCCACGGCTTTTGAAAGCACAGTAATTTTGCTCATTGGCATCATGCAGAGTCGTGCTTGTGCCCGGAGCAGGCATTACCGAAAGGAAATGAAGTTTTCCAAGCCTCCGGAGTGGCCGCAGGCAGGGCAAGGCAGACGTCTGCGCAGCACGGCATGTCCCAGCGCACCCTGCGAGTCATGCATTGGTGGTGGTTTTGCAGGCGGGGTGATCACGGTGCCTCGGGATCTTGGATAGGCCCAAAAATCTCAGGGAGCAACATCTTAATCCCCAAGCTGGGGCTATGCAGATCTCTCCCTATCTCGTCCTCATGTTCCTTGTTTTGCAAAGGTTTTTCTGGCCACGGAGGTGCCCCCAGTTACCTGTTCCCAGGTTCTTCCTCAAGACAAGATGACTTGAGCAGGGAGGTGGCCAGGAGCTCGCTTGGCCCCTTCCAGCTTGGCCATGCTTTTCCCAAGCCTAATGCTACTCCAATGTGCCGGATAACCCAAATTTGCTCTACAGACGTTTCCTACAGTATACTTGGTAACAGCGTCGTGGCCTCTCCTGGGCTAAGGGAGCCACTTGGCTTTTGGGACACCTTCACTTAGCAATATGACCACAAGCTGGTCTGCAGAAACCCAGAGTGTTGACCACAGTGCTTCAGCTGAGAGAGACACGAGGACTCAGGGCTTTCTTCCTTGTGATGATACCAAACCCTTTTAACCCATGACAGCCCCTGCTTCCCTTCCTACCCCTTGGCTTTTTAACAGCAAATATTTCCAGGAACAGGAGTTCTCGCTACACAGGTGCTTGCTGAGCCCAGTGGAGACTTCATCCCAGCTCGGAAAGCAACTGCCTCAAACTGAAGCCAAATAGGATCTTTCTCATAAATGCAGCAATGCATCCCAGAATTGGAAGTCTCAGTTACAGAGAGGTTGTTTTGGCACAAATGGCTGATGGATCAGCCCCTTGGCATCATGCTGCGTAGCAAAGCGAACCAGCTAGGCAAGAGAGGCTCTGGTACCGCAGCCCTCCTTAGGAAGGGAGCATGCAGCCACGATTACAGGGATCTCCAAGTTTTTGGCTAGCCCTAATGCATTTTGCTGTAGAGGGAGGAAAACTACCAACAGGCCCCACTGCTGTGTTGTCTCCGATGGCAAAGGGTTCACCATGATCTAGTGAGGGAGGCTGCGACTGTGAATTTGCAGGATGGTTCCCAAATCGCAGCAGCACCCTTGGAATGATGAAACCCTTCTCCTTCAGGGTTTCAGCCCTTGCTACAAGAGATGTGGTTAAAAATAACAGATTCCTCTGCTTCATCTGCAATATCAGGGTTGCACATGCTTTCTCCTCCCTGCCAGCCATAGCTGGAGTCAGAGGTCAGACTAAAAGGGCCAGTAAGTTGGCATGAATTTTTAAAGCATGAAAACACCTGAGGAGAGACCCCTATTTCAGGGCTGATCAATTATTGAAAGACAAAATGATCCCAGTAAGCTTCCCTCCATCCTTTGCGATGCTCCTCCCCATCTGATTACCACCCTCACCCACTCTCATGCTGTCTCCTGTGATGAAGGTATTTCGTTTCTGTAACCAGCTTCCAGAGACATAATATAACTTAAGAAGAAGGCACTTGAGGTCAATGCTGTGTGCCAAGGGAAGGAGAAAGATTAAGAGGTGCAGCATAGGGACAGCAAACCACCTGCCTGGGCTGGATATTTCTCGCTTTTAAGTGTTATTCAGTCATATCATCACACGCAGCTAGGAAGGTTCCTACAAAAAACCTCTGCGTGTGTCGCTGCGATGGCACAAGCAGAGCCAGCCTTTCCTGAAAATGCCTCAAAATGCTGGGCAAAGGGTAGAAAGCAAGAGAGAGGAGGTACAGTGCCGGCGACAGGCGATATTTCCCACGCTGATACCACCGCCCTTCCCAGTGAGATATAGCCCACCTCGAGCCAAGAGCTCCTAGTGGTTGCACCATCTGCTCTCTCTACAAGCCTTTTAGCTCCTTGAAGTGGAGGAGGCGGCAAACTGGCTGTCCAAACCTTGCAGAGTCCTATGGTGGGCAAAGCCATGGTCACAGGGCTCTGCTCAGCTCCGGAGAGCAACAGGAGATGGTACTGGCCAAGAACGTGCGAAAAGACCAGGAAAAAGGGAATTCACCCCAGCGGACTGCAGCTGGGCAACGCCTTGAGCTCTTGCAGAAGGGTTTTAAGAGGACCCCATGCGGCTTTCGCTCTCTGAAAGGCAGCAGACCTTCCAGACCGCCCGTCTCCTAACAGCTCTGCAGGGCTGCTGGGTTCAGTAGGGCCTCCGCAGGGAAGACAAATTGGGGAGGCAACGGCATCACCCTTGGAGGCACCGGGCCCGGCGCCACGCCACTGCTCAGCCTCTCTGCCTCCTCCTTTCACCTTTTCCACTGCTGAGGAGGGAGGGTGCAACCCCCTAGCTGTGCTGGGCACCCCTCGGTGCTGCTTCCACCAGCCCAAGGCTTCTTTGTGGGCTTTTTATTTGTTTTTGCCTTTTTTTTTTCCTTTTTCATGCACAATAATCACCGGGCCTCTTTGCCGCCGGTGGCTCTCAGCGTGCAGCTGCAGACCCTCTGCCGAGGAGATAATAAATACAATCCTGGCCGTTATTGTTGCAAACAGCACAGCTGGAGACGCCCGTCTCATTCCCTTCCCTGTCTTTCCCCCCTCCAATAAATCTTGCAACGTGACTGCTCCAAACAATGAATGTGAGCAAAAAAACGCCCGTCGCGGCGGCGGCGGCTGCTGCCCGACAGAGCATCCACCGCGGCTCTGGGAGCTGCCGCTTGCGACGGCCCCGGTGCGCTGACCCTGGGACGGTCGCTGTGCTCAAGTCTCCTGCAATGTGGATGCTGGAAAGGGACATGTGGAAAGGGGGATTTGCTGAGGGGGCTGGCCAGAGTTTCGCAGCAGGCCCTCAGTCCGGTTCCCACCCCGGATGCCGCTCGGCTGCCTCAGCGACACGGCGTCTTGGCATCTCTCTAGCTCTTTGCCTGCCCTGCTCGAGCCCGCTGTGGCCGACCAGCACACGCTGCAATCCTCCAGTCCCTCTCAGCTGGCACAGGGATTTAGAGGGAAAGGCCACATTGTTGGCAGCAGCAAGGTCTACTGCAGAGCCAGGTGCCTGGCATACCCTACTCTTCACCACTGATGGTACCAGGAACCAACGCAGAGCCAACTGCACCGTCAGCAGCGAACATCAAACAAACTGAGTTTCTCCCCCCGCCCTTGCCTCAGTTTCCCTTCTGAAGCCTTCTGAAGGATGATTAACACCAGGGCTGAGAGGTGCTTTACCTGTGCTGGGGGATAGGGACACCAGGTAAAGTGCATCACCTCTTAACAATGAGTGGTGAGCAGGTGGGATACGTGGAAGTAACTGGACCTGTTTCTCACCTGGCATGGCTGGCTATGCCACAGGGAAGCCCCAGGTCACCCTAGTGACAGACAACCACCTGCCTTTACCATTTAGCCCTGTGCTAAGCCACTTCATAACCCAACTTGGCTTCACTGACTGAGTAAGACCTAGCAGCCTCACACTTGTGTTCCTGCATGGTGGGCACAGCATCTGAGGCCCCCAGCACCGTTCTCTCCACTGCTGCTTCTGCGTCTCCTCGGGGACTCTTGGCAGGTCCCTGGGGTCTGTCCCTGGCTGCACACAGCACACAAGACCTCAGAGCACCCTGCGAGACGGTGGAATTGCTGTGGGACATCTGGGGATAGTCCGGAAGAGCAACGCTCTCCACCCCCACAGTGCATGAGAAGATTAGATAAATACAGAGTTATCCTATGATCCTGTAATCCCACAAAACCTGGATCCTGAAGATCTCTTGGGAGAGATCTCCAAGCTGTGCCCTTGGAGAGATGCAGGGCACTGGAATGAGAAATGAGCCTTTGCACCCATTTCAAAGGGCTTTGCACCCATTTCAAAGGGCTCCTCTGTCCTGCTAGGTGAAACTCAGGTCTCCGAATGCCCCCAGCCACAGATAATTAATTCTCAAGGATGGGAGGAAAAAGGCCAGTTTTGGGCCATGCCCTGCCCTATGTGCAAAGTCCTGCACACATATCACTTTAGATGCAATGGAGATAAGGAATCACATCTATGAAGCACTGGAAGTGTTTTGACCCATCAGCCGCAGCAGAGCTTTGCTTTTAAGTCTCAATTTTTCCTGATGAGGGACATAGTATTCAAAGCCAGAAAAAAAGGTCCTTCTTTCTCTCACCTCCCCATCTCTCCTCCCAAAAAATCTCACAAACCACCCACAGTACTTCTTAGCGGAGAGGAACCAAAGTCCATCTCCAAGGCACCTGCTGTCTCCTGGTGGACCCCCATTTTGACCCATTAGCAGGGACCAGGTTTCCTCTAGCAGGAGCCCTCTCATTCTCAGCAAGCCCTGGTGCCAAATCTCAGTAGCAGGGAAGTCCTCGATAGCAGTGGGTTTGTTCCACGCTTATTACCCAGGACCTGATGGGTCTGGTGGCAGCGTCTTTTTGAGAGTGCAATTTTCATCACCCCCTTAAAGTGAAGCCAGCAGTGTGGTCTCCTCTCCCGCCCATCCCACGTGTGGTCTGAGAGCCATCTGGCGCAAAACAGGGTGATGGAGAGGTGTCAACATCACCAATATATGGGCAGTAAAGAAGAAGTGGTGGAAGGAAGAGGAAGGAAAAGAAAACCCACAGATGCCTGTGCTCAGATACTGCAGCATGTGGCTCCAACAGTCAGATTTTGAGCCTGATTAATGCAACTCAGGAATGTCTCGCACTAAGATAGCCAGGTTGGTCTAATCTACTGCAGCATTTCCAACCGGGGGAGGACGGCGCGATGCACAGAGTGAATATTTCCTTCCCTCAGTCTGATCTGAAATTCTTCAAGAGGGAACCGCAGCAGCTCCAAATAATAATAATAATAAAAAAATGAAAATATCAAGGCTGCCTCGTAATGAATGGTGTTGAGCCGTGCCTGTTCGCACACTCATCTGGAGAGGTCCAAGTGCCAAGTTTTAATACAAGAAATGGCTTGCTTAACCAGCCTTTATCTCTTCCCGGCCCCAACGTCTCGGCATTCGGAAGTTTCTTTTGATAGCCTGCCAGATCGCCAGCGCCGCGACGACCGTCCCCGCTCCGCTCCCCGCTCCGCTCCCCGCTTCCCCCGCGGCCTCGGCCAGCCAGGGCTGCCGGGGGCTCGGCCGGACAAGGAAGCCTTGTCTTACGCAGGCATCCCACCCTGCTCCCTCCTGCTTCTCCCCACCAACCAGCAGACAAGGCAGGAGGAGGAGGAGAGAGAAGAGACTGAAAGAGGAGAGAGAAAGAGAGAGGAAAAAAAAAAAAAAAAAAAAAAAACACGGTTAGGGATGGAGGGAAAACTCTAAACCTCCTGCAGGCAGTGGCTCACCTTCTCTTCCAGGCTCTTGCTTGCACGGAGATGGCACCCACTTCTGTTCCCTGCAGGGCTGAGGGAGCACAAGATGCTTTTGCCTATACTGGATAGAAAAAAAGAAAAAAAAGACAAAAGCTTTTGCATGGCTTTTGTTTTACAGCTTTTTTCTCTGAATTTCTTCCCACTCGTTCAATGCTGCTGTCTCCCTTGCCTCCAGTGTAAGGACCCCCCGGCACCGACCCTCGCAGTCATCCGTGCTGGTCCATCTCGCTAGCAGAAATTAAGGTCCCCCCCTCCGCCCCCGCCGCGATGTCTGTCACATCGCCGTTCCCGCTGGGCACGTTGTAATTGCTCTGCACCACCTCTGCTCAAATCCATTCACAAACCCGCGTCTCCCCGCGGCGAGCCCGACTCGCCGTCCGCTCCGGGGTCGGCGAGCAGGACGCCGCGCCGGAGGGTCCGTCCACCGCTTAAGCGCCGAGTGCCGCTCACCCCCGCGGCGCCGCTCCTCGCCCTTTCCCGGCCCGCCGGCTCCGGAGAGGGCTCTCCAAGACCGCGTCAGCCCGGAGACGTGCGATGGCCTCGCCACACCGTCTATAACCACGTGTGAGCAAGCACCTCCCGTGGCTGCTCCAGCACCCTCTCCGGGGCAGTCACCGGCTCCCGGGCTGGGGGGGGCGTAAGGGGAATTTTGCCCGGAGCGTGGAGCTAGCTACATCCTGCCTCGGTAGCTGAGCGTATGCAGCGCCAGGACGGTGGCGGACACGAACCCGCTTGGACTTTGCAACGCGGGGATCCCCTGCACGACGTGGTCTGGTGCCTGGGGAGCAGCCAAGGTGCAGCCTGCAAATTCTCCTGGAGATGCTGAACGTACCAGGCTCTCCCTGGTTCTCCTAGCCTCTAACAAGTCCAGTGCATGCTTTTTTTTTTTTTTTTTTTTTTTTTTCCTGGAAAGATCGCAGAAGCATGGGTCTAAGCCACTCTTTCCATTCCTGTTACTCCCTCTGCTCTCTCCCCCTGCAATAAAGCACCTCGCGCTGCCAGACGAGCTTTGGAGCGGTGCTCAATGCAATATTTCAGTGCACTGCCAGTGATCAGCGCCGACTGCTTTCTGCAGAGCAACGGCACAGTGTCCACAAAGACAAGTTTCCTTCTGTAACTTCAGTGAATGCCGTTATTCAGGCTAACGGCAGCTGGTTTATCATGGCAGACACCCGGGCAAATCTTTCGCCTCGGGAGACTCGAGACTCCCGAGCCGGCTGCAGCAAGGCACGCCGATCGTCTCCGGCAAACTCGCGCGGGCCCGCGGCTTTTCGGTGCTCTCGCAACACCCCTTCTCGAATGCCTTCGCCGCCGTTGCCCTTCCGCTAGGGCTTTGCCCCGTGAACTAACCACAGCCCTGAGCATCGGTTAACAGAAACGGCACCACTTCCCCCGAGACCCAAACCACCTATGCGCCTTCTCTTGCGTGTAGCTTCACCCTCGCCTTTCTCAGCTCAGGGTTTCCAATCGCAAGGCAGAGGAATAAAGTTTACAGGGCCTTTGTTTCCAGAAAGCTGACGAGTGTTGCGGTTTAACCTGCTAATAAATCTGCTGTGGTCTCTGCCTTTTAATGACTAAAGCGTTAATAAGAAGTTTCCATGGAGCTTTTTAAAAGTTTACAGGGTGTGTGCGTTATCAGGGGAGCCCCGTGCTTTCTGACCTCCTGCTTCCAAAGTCACAACCGGCAGCATTTTTTGGCAAGAGGAGAACGTAGCTTACGAATAAATCCCGGGCTCCTTCCTCTCCCATTCCCCACTCCCCAAACATACCTTCTCCTCCCACTTAATCCACTTTCTTAGAGACACGGGAAATTCCCAGGCAGGGAGCTTTGCCCTGCCCTTATCGCTGCGCTGTGCTTGTGCTCAGAGATGAGACCCTCTCTCCACTTCCAGCTCCTTCCAACCTGTCTGTGCTTCTCGCCCAGCTCAGGTGGCCACCGCTCAACTTGGCCAAGCACCCCTTTCCTCCAAAGCTGCTTTCTGCACCCCCCTTACCTTTTCGGATCTGCAAAGCTGGGTGTCCCTTTTGTGCAGGATCCACCCCCCCCCCAAAAAAAAAGCCTCTTTCCTGTCCTTGCCCTGGGATAAGAGGGCTGGGGGTGGGGGTGGAGGGGGGTGGAAGGGGGAGTTGGGAGAGGAGGGGAGACAGGGAGCCCTGCGTGAAATCAAAGCCCTGAATCTGGGCATGGGAGGCGGTGTGGAGCCTCCAGCTGCTGCTCAGATTACTTTGCAACCGTGGCAATCCCAAGCGCTCTGCAGCCACCATTGCGAGGGGGAAGGAGCGGGAAGAAATCCCTGCCGGAGGCACTCAGCCTTGCTGGGGGAGGTGGGGAAAGAGCTGGGCTCGGGGCTCGTGCACCCCAAACTCCCATCTTGAGGAAGCTTGAGGTGGGAAAAAAAAATAAAGAAAAAAGTAGTGTCCCTCCATCTGAGGGCCAAACGCAAGCCAAACTCATCGCCCCGAAAAGTTTCCCCAGGTAGAGGCGGGGGGGGGGGGGGGGGGAGCTCGCCCGCAGACGCCCCCGGGGCTCGCCCTGCGCGTCCCCAGCCGGACCTCTGCCCGCCCCAATTTCCCTCCCTGCTCTACAGCAAGCTCCCCCTTCCCTAAAATGGGATTTTTTTTTGGGGGGGGGGGGGGGGAGCAGCTCTGCACACCCTCCCTCCGCGGCTGCCGGGGGATGGAGAGCGGGGCCGGCCGGGGAGGGGGGAACTCACCGGGGCCGGGGCCGGTTCCCACGGCGGCGGAGCGGCCGCGCAGCGCCGGTTCCCACGGCGGGGAGCGGGCGCCGCCGGGAGCCGGCGGCAGCAAGCCTCGGGGCTGGGTGTCCCCCTTCCTCCCTCCTCCTCCTCCTCCTCCTCTTGCAAGCAGTGCAGCTGGCCGGGCAGGCGAGCTGCCCCCTTCCCCGCAGGAGGAGGGAGGAGAGAGCTCAACAGATGGCTGCACACAAGGGAACATCTGGGAGGAGGAGGAGGCGAAGGAGGAGGAAGGAGGAAGGAGGCAGGACTTGTGCTCGGTTTTGTGACTCCTGAGTTGGCAGTTCCCCCTTTTTCCTTGGGCGGAGGGGATGGGGGTGGGGGGGGGAGTGGTGTCAGATCGGCTTTGCATCCCACCCCCTCCAGCTTGCTCCCTATGTTGCCCTGGATCCCTCCTTGATAAAATCCCTTGTGTTCCCTTTGCTTTTGAGGGGGTTCACCCCAGAGGTACCCCCAGAGCACAGCCCCAGTGGCTACCCTGCCTGCCCAGGGAGCTCACCCTGCCCTTTGCAGAGCTGCATTTGCAGGCCTGGGTCTCCAGACACCACTTGCACCCAGTTTTCCAGAGGTGTAGTGACATGGTCGGCTCCAGCAGTACTGGGACACCGAGCAGAAAAAAGCAGCACCGAGCAAGGCCAGCCACATGCTGTAAACTAAGGTTCCTGATCTGGGGAGCTCAGCCCCAGGCAGGGGTCTCAGCTGCAAACAGGAAGGGGCTTGAGGAAAAGGCTGCTGGCACTGGGGAGGTTGACTTGGGGTCCGCTGCTCTCAGGTTTTGCACCCAGACCTGCCACCAGCTGCTGCAGGAGACCTGAGCTAATAAACTGTATGATGAGGCCCTGACATGGGATAAAGCAAAAAAAAGCATGCAATAGCACACGGTCTGGGAAACAGAGAATCTGGACCCATCTCCTGTAAGATGACCAGTCTGTGGGGATTTTCCTAGGTGTCTGTGATAGGTCACCACTGCACCAGAGCTTGTTATGTGTAATATTGCCTGGTAAAAGCAGGCTTCCTTTGTTTGAGACCACTACGGAGATATTAAGGTGACTTGTCACCCTGTATTTTAAAGAGAAGAGCTTGTGCAAGATCCTAGATGACCGGACTGGCTTACTGTCCCACTGTGGCTGATCTCAATCAAATCATGATACTGAAGCTAGGAAAAGAAACAGGAGCTGACATGATATTGCGACCCATTGCTTGAACAGGGGAAAAGGGGGATCTTAGGGGTCTGTGAGTTGCAGAGGACTCCTCCACTCAGGAGCTTGTTGCTGGCTGCAGCTTCATCCTGTGACATCTTCACCAACTTCATCCCTTGTACTGGAGATGATCAGCCCCACTGTGGGGTTGCTTGCTTTTTAAGTTCAGGTCGGGAAGGCACAAGCTGGTTTCTGGGGTAGGTCTTAACAGCACTTGTGCTTTGAAATATGCACCACGTGCCCACCACTAAAGATGAAAGGTTGCTCAGACAGTCACCCCAGTGTGAGTGTGCCCCGGAGATTTGCATTTAGCACATCTTTGTGATGAAAAGGTGGCAAAAAGGCAGTTTTTAACTCTCCTCAGTTGCTTTCTCCAGGTACTTGGAGCCAGTAATTCCACGATAT
This sequence comes from Rhea pennata, assembly GCF_028389875.1. NCBI lineage: Eukaryota > Metazoa > Chordata > Aves > Rheiformes > Rheidae > Rhea > Rhea pennata. Next base: position 213,228,841 of record NC_084663.1, read on the forward strand.
GCCCAAATGCTACTGAAAAGTTGCAGCCTGACCCCTCTGACAAACACAGCTCTAATCACAAGGGCTGAGGCCAGAGGCAGAAGTTATCAGGGGGAGGAGAGAGCATTCAGAGGAGATCTCAGTTGCTCTCAGAGTTTCCACGTGTGACTTATCTGGGTTGTGTGTTTGCTCCATGCCCTGTGTCTCAGAAGCTGCTGTTTGGGAATCACCACCAGGCTGCAATAGCTCTACCAAGGAGAGGACGAATGCCCCCCCTGGGAGAGGAAACAGAGGAAATCTGTGCCCATACTCAGCTGAACCATGTGCTTTGTTGTGAAACCTTGGGAAATTCCCTTAATCTGGGTTGCAGTTTTCATGTAAAGATGGCAGTAGTATCTCCTGACACTAGCAGTCTGGTATAAGGATCAATTCATTGAACTCTACTCTGTTCATTTTTATGACTCTGGGTAAGGGAATTTGCTAAGCTGAAAGCTTTTGTTTAATTTTCCACTGTGCTTATTTTCTGTGCCTCATGCTAGGCCTTGGCCATGTCAAGCTTAGCCTCAGTAAAACAAAGATGTTGATCTGAGGCTGGAGGAACTGGGAATTAAACTCTCTAGCAGAGATGAAGTCCAGTGGTCAACACTATCAAGTCTAGTGATGTGAAAGGAAGAACTACAAAACATGGGCCTTAAAACCTCAAAATTCTGTTGAAGAAAGTTTTTAAAATCTTGTCTTCTTAAGCCTAAAAAATGAGCATGTTTTGCAATAGCAGCTGGTAGATGAACACAGGAAAACTGTGTATTCAGCCATTTTGTTGCTCAGATGAAAAAAAAATGAACTGGGAGAGAACTGATTTGAACTTCTAAGAAAAAAAGATTATAATAAAAATGCCCCCAGTTTGGTGGTACTGGCTATATTTTAAAAAGCTCAGGCCAGAATCTCCATCTCAGAGCAAAAATGGCCTAGCATGGCTCGTGTTGACAGTTAACATACAGTTAACATATAGTTAAGCTCTCCATCCTCCGAAACAGAATGGATGCACCCAAACCGTCTCCATGCATCCAGTCTTCTGTATATTGAGCATTCATGAACACTGGGCAAAACCATGTCAGGGAGAGGCCAGTAATTAACCAGCCTGGGTGATCAAGGGGTGGTGATTGGCCCTGGAGAGATGCTAACACAAAATTAGCCCTGGTGTTCTTCTTGCCAGCTTTGTGTCTGTCCCTGCCGCTCAGATCCCTCAAACATCTCCTGCTGTGATCTGTCCTTCCAGAAAAAGAGGGGTGTCCTCTTCTGGGCGCTCATTCTGTGCTCTGCAGAGATGGACAACAAAGCACCGTTCATGTTTCTGCACCATGAAACTCTCCCTTGCGAAGTCCTTTGGCTGGATATACACAGCTGGATGGCCCCTGAAGCAGGTCATGACTGGATCATTATCATGATAATACAGAGGTCATTTTTTAGAGGACTTTTAGGCTTAAGACCACGATTTTTAGTTTTATTCTTTCTTTGCTGCATGGAAGCATATTTTTCAAAAGTAAAAGACATTTTCTCTCTGAGTCTTTGTAAGCAAAGCCAGGCCCACCACACTTGGACACACATGCCTGCCTGTCTCAAGGAGTTCACTGCCTAAATACACCAGGGCAGGATGAAAGACAGAGCTAGAAAGGGATTTGCCTGAGGTCATGCTGCACCAGACCATGCAAAGCTAAGACCTAGCTTAGGTTCTTAGGCACTGTTGTAGTCACAGGTTACCCTTCTTTTTTCCTTTGAAAAGCAGATGAGGGCAGTTCCTCTCATTTAATTTCCCTCTGATTTTTGGCCTAGATAAAACATAATTTTGCCAGGGTCATGTTGAAAATGCTGAAAACTGAGAGACAGATCTGTATGCTTTCCCTCTCCAGCTTCTTTCTTTCCTCCTTTGCTCTCTCCAGGTCTAAGGGCTTAGTCTGCATTTATGACACATTGCTCCAGCTCAGCACCAGTACAAAAGATTCTTGTGTACAGTTTGCTTTCTGGGTCTGCAGCCCTGAATAGCATCACCCCAAATAATTCTTATACACTGCTACTGCAGAGACCCTAGGAGATTTGGAGGTGATAAGACACCTTCTCCCAGCTCAGTTCCTCCAGGGCCATGCTGTGCCTGCCTCTGACCTTACACACCCAGACAATGACTCTCTTCTGTTTCTCAAGGTTGATAAAACCATACTTGTTTTGGCTTGATAAAATACTGACAAATCTTAAGCCACAGGAAAGATATGTGAGTCACTCTGACTTTCTCTTAAGTAAATTCTAATAGACGCATAGCAGGGAAAAGGAGTTAACGAGTGAATGAGGATGACATAAGCTGGATTAGTAAGAGGAGCTGGTGTTGGAATTTTGCCCCTATGTTGTCTGAGTCCCTCCCTGAAATCTCATTTCCCTTCCTCTTCTTATGCAATCCCAGGAAAGGAGCTTTCCCACACATTGAACCCTTTGAGAAAGCCTCAAAGCCTGGTGCTTTTCAGTCCCCCACTCTGACCTTCTCCCTTACATGTTCCCTTCTGAAGATATTTCTGTAGGAGAAGGAGCTTTCTCTTTGTGCTGCTGAGCAGGAGATTGCTCTCGAACCCTTTTCTTTGTGGCTGAGATAGAGCAGCTCTCTTAGGATGCTGTCCAAGATCGATTGGGTTTGACAGGATTTCCCAATGGGAAGCACCTCCAGCTTCAGCCAGCACAATTGCTTCTGGAAGAGTTTACAGTTATTGCAAGAAATCAGAAAAATACCCACCCACAATAGCAGCAAACAATCACCAGTAGTTCCCACTGGGAAAACATGAAAGAGGTGGGCCTACCAGGCAGCTCTGGGAATGATTCCCATCCTTGCAGGAGTCCTGTAGTAACTGAGAACAGGAAATACAGATTTTATAAACTCTTAAAACAAGTGCGACTTAAAAATCACTCCTGTAGTTGTGCCCGTGACATGCCAGGGGTTTGGCAAACTGGGAACCACATTGCACTCTACTGTACACAGCCTTGCCCAAAAACTAAAGGTTACCCTCTAGGTCCTCCATCACACCTTGTCATGGGGCCAAGGCTTATGGAAGTCCATCCATCAGTGATTGACTGTAATCAAATCCCTTGGCTTACCTTGACCAATGGACTTCTATGGAAAACTGTCTCCTTTCTGCTCATAGTACTGGACCCACCTTAATGAGAGCCATTAGATAAAATACATGAGGAATATTTGGGAAATGAGCCAGACCCTATTTGCTTCCGGAAGCCCCTTTGCAGTAGGCAGGGGTCAAGGATCTTCTTGCTTATTTTTTATATCTAGCCACATGAATTTTGCTTTCCTTTGTGCCTAGTGGCCCAGTTTGAGCAAGTGAGATAGAGGAGAGGCTCCTCTTCACTGTTTATCCGCTGCCCCTCCTGGACCCTCACCACAGTTGTGCCACAGCCTGGTAGTTTTGGCACTCTCTTGGGTAATGGGAACTAGGAATTTCATCTCCCCTGGACTGAGAAAGCCTTCTCTTCTACATTTGGACCAAGTTTCTGCCACAGGGAAGGAGAACAGCCACTTCTGTTGTTATCTGGTAGCCTGGCTCACAGCCCAGTGTTTAGCAGTACAGAGTCTCCTATGAGACTGCCTAAGTCCCATCCAGTCAAGGGAGAGAACAAGGGTCCCACTCAGGTCTGCTGAATTACCCCTAGAGATGCTTCCTTCTCTACATGGACTGTGGAGGAGGCTTGGGTGCTTGTGGTTATTTTCCCCCCATACTCAGGCGAAGTGCCTATTTTTTTAGGTATTGTGGAGCCCAAGTAGCCTGCCCAAGCTAAATGTGGGGGTTTGTCTAGCTGGCTGTGTTAGTTGTTCCAGGGAAGTGGGTGGTTGTTTCACAGCAGGCTGCTCACTAGACTATCAGTTTCCTTTCTATATTTTGAGGCTCACTTTGTAGATATTGACTTTCCTTTCACATCAGTCAATATTTAGCACTTGAGTTAATAAATACTGAGATTTACTTGGACGAAATCAATGTGTCCTAAGCTCTTTCTACTATCTTCCATGTTTCTGCCCTGGGGCTGATGAGTCGGAAAACCCTGCCAGGCTTTCAAGGCCTCGTTCTACAATGACATTCATTGTTTGAGTTTATTCTGTTCACAAAGGTCAAATCCTCAGCTGTATTGAACACTACCTGGACTCATCACAGTTCATAAGATCACACAGGGAAGAAAGTAAAACACAGGGAGTTTTCTGCTCAGTTTTGTTTAGACAGCTCCATATTGATGTCAGCAGGTCATCTGGTGGATTGAATGGGTGTTGGCATCTTCCTGACAGCATATATCTGAGTTTCTGGTAAGTTCCATATCTTTGCTCCATTGGATTCCCAGAGGTTTCTGCACTTCAAAGTGGGAATCTTTGAAAATCACACCAAAACTGTGAGACCTATATTTGCCTCATCATTCCCTATTGGAAGAGTCTGGGCAGTGCTTCAGAGGTCTGGCATGATATCCGGATGCTACAAGCTACTTTGGTCATCCCATCTCCCAAAAGAATATTGAAGAGTAGGAGGAGGCCCTTTCACTGGATAATCAGAGATCTGAAAATCTCAGAAGAGGAGAGTCTAGAAAATCAGATTCATTTACTTTGACAAGGTGAGAAGTATCAAGGAGCAAGACAAGGATTATATACTGTGCACATAGACTACAAGGGGTAGCTTCAGGTGCATGCCCAAAGAAAATAGGTTGGAAGGGACATCTGGAGGTCTTCATGATTATGTCCAACTTTACCCCAGAAAGCACTTAAACACTCACTTAACATTTTGCATTTGATAAAATTTCATTGACTTCACTTCTGCAGAGGGTTACAAGTTTTGCTAAGTACCTGTGTCCTTTCCAGAAGGTGTGGGTACAAGCACTTTGCTGAAACAGGTGCTGCAGCAACAAATGTTGTGGAGAAAATGGGTAGAAAATAGAAAGACTGTATTTTTCTATTTTTTTAGTGATGTTGTTGAAGGAAGCTGTTGACACATTTTCTTGACAGGTGTTGCTCCATAAGCAAAAGAACTAATGTAACCTGGTTCCCTAGTTCCCTGCATATCTACATCCTACAGTGCTTCCAGTTCCTCCCAGTATCCTCCACCACTTTGGTCAGCATAAAGGAAAAAACAGTATTGCTAACTTGGCCCTGGAGTGCCGAATGATGGGCTGGTAGAAGTCTTCTGACTGGTCAGTTGGCTGCTGCACTGCGAGTGGGGTAGGGGTTGACTTTTCATTAGTGGGTCCTTTAACTTTGGTTAGTTTGCCTTTAATTTATCTCCTTTATCCGGTTGCCGATATTCATGAAACTTGTAGGGACTTCATACTTTCAGAGTGGCAAAGATCTTTTTGTCAAACTGGGGCTATACTGGGTAACTTAAAAGTTTTGATGCTTGACAGCTAAGCAGAACGACCACATGGGCATCAATTTGTTCAGGAACCAGGCTAGGAGAGCAAAATAACTCCAGGCCTAATAAAAGGAAGCATTTTTCAATTCTCCTGCTTTTATCAGTCAAAGCTAAAAAGGCTATGAAAGTCTTTTCCTTCTCCTTTTAATTTGAAAAATAAAATTCACCCATGCGTGGAAGCCTTGGAAGCAAGTTTTTAGCCCAAAGCACAAATTGTTACCTGATGAAGTTATTTTTTGAGAGGCCAAATTTCAAAGGAAAACATTGGCTTGGGGTGCTTTTGCTTGTCACTTGAGAAGATTAAACACCAAATAGTGAAGAATAAAGGCAAAAGGAGGCCAAATACCAGGACAATCTTAAAAGTGAAGACTTCTGTCTGATAGAATTGCCTGCTGCGGGAAGCAAGGGAGGTCTGTGTTGCTTATAAAGTTAGATTAGGAAAAGGATGAAAACATTTACTGACTAATTTCTGGATCCCATTTCTTGTAATGTTAATGAAAATACTCTGACTGCAGAGGGTTCAGCACAGTATTCTCCGTTATCTGTCTGATAATCACTCTCTCTCCCCTCTGAAGCTATCTATAATGTCCATTGCTATGGTAACCGAGCATGGTATGTATCTCAGACAAGACGACATATGCATCTTTTCTGGCTTTAATAGCTCGTCTGGTTAGGCTGCTGTCGTCCTTCGTTTCCGAGTTCCCCAACGGAGATGCGTACGCGGACTTCAGTGGGTTTGCGTCTCTTTGTGGGCAGCTGCGATGCTCACCTGCTGAACCAGCCAGCAAGGCGAAACCCTGCGGAGTGCCATCCGAACCAGCTTTGTACGGACCATAAATTCTTGATGTGTTCCTCTGAGGTTTAATTAAATGTATTCTTCACTCAGTGGCAAGAAAATATTTTGAAAGAAACAATGTTAAAGTGTAATTACCCAACAGCTAAACATGCTTAGAGAAATGGGAGTTATTGCATTCTTGGCTTTGTCAGACAGGTCAGTCATTAAAGTTTAACAAATGAGGCCAATATTTTATCTCTGCAAGTTTGCAGGAGCTAACATTGATGCATCAGCTATTTGCTCATCCTCCCTTTCCAAAATACATACTCGTCAATACCCATAACCTTTCAAACCCGAGGGTCATAATGAAACAAGGATATAGTTGCTGGCAATGCTGAGACTTATGCCATCTTGCAAAGTGTCAGCTACAGGGAAAGCTCAAGGTTTAGTGATAGAAGCAGAAGTTGGTCTTCTCCTTAATAGAAGAACATACTGGGTCTTTGCTGTCATCTGGCAGTCTGTTCCCCATGGTATCTGACCACGTTTTTGCTTAGTAATCCCAAACTAATCCCAACCATATGTTGGCCAAAACCACAGCAGAGAGGGTAAAGTACTGCGTGCCACAAACTCCTCTAAAAACAACTGGAGGTCCCTGACATCAACCTGGCTGACACCAGCCTTGGCCAGGCTGATCTGGAGAGCGCAGGCAATAACATGCTGGTCCTGTAGTGCTGGGCAGGGGAGGGCTCGCTTCGTTTCCCCTCGCGAGCGTTGAGCTTGGTGCATTGCCTTCTTCTTGTTCACCTTCCCTCCTTTGAGAGGTAAGCACCAGGGCTGAGAGCTTGAGCCTGATTTGATCTCGCTTCGCCAAGCAGAAGCTGGAGAGATTGTTAAGCTGAAAGCTGGGTCTGGAACATGAAACAATGAGATAAAAACGAGGCAGGAATATATTAAGGCTGGAAATGTTTTTTTTCTAGTCTAACCTCCTTAGCAGGGCCTAGCTATAACACTCAGAAATTTTTGCTCGTCCTTTGCGAGAAATCGTATTTCACATCTCTGCGCAAAATCATTCATATTTGGTGAGTTTCCTCACCCTCTTACAGTGTTTTACTCTTTCATTTTTCTCCTGCTTGCAGCAAAGCTCCCCAGGAACTCATTTCCCACCCAAATCCCAAATCCCCAATCTCAAAACCCATTGTTTCCTCTGAAGCACGTTGATGACTCAGAGCCGGGGAGCTACACTACAGAGTGAGATTCACTGGAAAGAAAGGCTTCATTTTTTTAAGAAGCAATGAAGGCGCCTGAGGTATCCTGAGATAAAAAGACGAGGAAGATAAGACAGCTTGGTTTTACTGGGAGGCACGTTCGCAGAAATCAACATTGTGATTCCAACTGTAAACACCTGGAGTCTCTGCTGGGGTGGTAGGACTTACACATGCTATTCCTGCTAAGGAAAAAAAATCATGTATTTCTGTGTGCCAGATGTAAGGAGGCTGTATTTCTGACAGAGCTGGCTCTCTCAGATAATTATCTTTTGCCCTGAACGATAGAAAGATTTTCTGCTCTCTGTAATTTCCTCCCACTGAGTGTTTTGGTGAGGTTGCTGGACTCTATTGCCCAAGTTGTTTAGGGGCTCACAAGTTATCCTGAGTGAACATGTGAAAAGCTGAGCCCTGGGCTTCCCTCTAGCCACAAGCCTGTTTTTAAAAAGCCCACAGAAATGTAATTATCCTTGAGCCCTTCTGTTGAGTTTGGCTAATGGGATCATGAGTTAGGATGGGAAAAGGCAGAGAGGATGGGAAAAGTGATGCAAAAACCTTATTTCATGGAAAAACAGGCTGAAGACACGCAGCTTGCTTAAGAGCAAGGAGAAGTTCTGACTTCGGGGTGAGATCGTTGCAGCCTATAAGAGCAGCACACTTAGTTTCTTGGTTTCTTTGTTCTTGCTGTCCTTTAAACAGTGTGATGAAATTGAAAGGCTTCAGATGGACTGTGGCTTCTCAGAGGCTCATTTTCTGATCATTCTCTGATTATAAATGCGGTTATCTTCATGTAATTACTGGAGGCAGCTCCCAAGTGTGGTAGCAAAGGGATCTATCCCATTCCTCCTCCTAAATATCTAAATATCTTACTCCTGCTTAAATTTTTTTGTTCTGGACTTGTGCTCTGTGCTCTGGTGCTTGGGAAATCCGAGTTTATGCATCAAACCAGGCCTTCTGTATAATACTGTGTGGATGGAAAAAGAAGCCAGGATTCAATCCCTAAGCAGCTGAACATACTTGAATGTGTTTATATGATATTCAGCCATGTCTTTGCTTTCTGTCTTACCTCCACCATCACAATCTTTCAGCTGTTCCAGTGTGCTTCTTGTTTTCATTCTTCTCCCCTTGGTTCTTTATTAATCTTAAAATCACTCCACTTTTCATGTATTATGGCCCAAAGACATCTATGGCTCCTTCAGGAAGTTGGACCAGATGATCTTTAGAGGTTCCTTCCAATCCCATTTTGCTGTAATTTTGTGCTTCTGTTTGATACCTACTCCATTTAAGGCAGATGATCCTGTTCTCCAGGACAATGCTGGTGGTGTCTTGGATCAATACAGCTCCACAGTGGCACCAGTGTTTCCTTTAATATATGACACTTACTTCCTGAGCAATAGCTTTAGCTAAGGAATGTCTCTTTAAAAAGCTTCTTCTGGAGGAAATCCTCAGGTCTGCTCATGCTGCCCAAGAAACACAAATTAATCCTTTTATTCCTGTCCTATATTTCTTTTCTCTCCAATTGTTGGCCCTTTTCCTATAGGCGACTTCGGTGTTTTTTGGAAATCCATATTGGCCAGAGTGTTTTTCCAATGTGGTAAGAGCATCCTAATCAATTCAGATGTGTCTGCCATTTGCATGGTGTCATTTGCATAAAGTAAGGATCTTCATGCTATAAAACCTGCTGTCATGAGATTCATCTCAACTAGGCTTCTTACTACACTGTATGGGAAGATGATGAAATGTTAACAGTTACTTTATGAAATCATCTGACTTGATGTAGTTGCTTAATTTTCTCTGTGTTCTCATTGCTCCTTGGGAACAATTGTCATTACAATGCTCTTATCTGGAACAATTATATTTTTGTTACTTGCTATAATAATTCTCTCAAAATCAAAAGAAATATTTTCCAAAATACTTTTAATCTCCTCTCACTCACTCTAAATACCTCTTACTCTTTTTATGTTCACAATTAGAGCATCAGTATTTGATCTGACTTGCTTGTACGCTTTCCCATATTTTACCCATTACTGCCTATAAAACTTAACTGAGTTAGTAGGCTGTGATTTTTCCCTGTGCCTGTGATATATGTCTTCATATCCTGGAGGCAGTGGCATGAGTATTATTTTCAGTCGATCGCCTGATATTAGGAGAGGGGTGGTCCCTAATCATGATGGGGCATGTGCTGCTAAAAGGATGAAAGGGACCGTGACTACTGCATTGTCCTTTCTCTTTCTTCATCGGACACTGACTCAGGGCTGATGGCCTTTTTATTTCGCAAGCTACCCTATAGATGTTGGTCTAGCAAGACTGTGTCTGGATAGATGACTGGTTGGCAAAGTACTCCTTTCATGGCTCCGTTTTATCATTTGTGTTTGCTGTCAGTCAACCAGGACTCCTCTTTTGAGGCTCGTAGTGTTGATCCAGTGGTATTCCTGTGGAATGTAGCCCTCTTTTTTTCCATCTCAGTTTCAGATCTTGTTTTCTTGGTGCCTCTTTTAGTTGTTGAGCCTTTCTATGTCCCGAAAAGGTTTACTTGCCCAACCTTTGGAGTTTTTCCTCTGCTTGTCTCCTCTATTGTGGTTTTATTTCCACTCTCCCATGATCCTTGGCTCTGTTTACATTTTCCTGGTAATGTTCTTGTTTTGATGTTTGTCCAGCTTCTCCTTGTTTGCTTAGGCCTCCCAATAAGTTCCCTACTGTGTTCTCTATTGCTTCCTTAAATATTTCCCATCTGGTCTGCACTGAGATTTCTTTATGATTCCAGATTAATGGCCTGAAACGTTCTCCGAGCATTACCTTCCTTGTCTCTCTCATAGACTTGTCTTTTAACATTGCAAGATCAAATTTCTCTTCAGTGTCACCCATCTTTCCCTTGGGCTTTAATATATTTGTCATCTTTCCCATAAGTAACTCATGATCACTGCTGCCCTTCAGCACTCCAATAGACTTTCGCATCCAGCAGTGACTCTGTTCTGCCTTTTACAGATAATGCTGTGGTCCATCTGGGTTTTGTTTGTTTGTTTCTTTGCCTTTTTGGGTTTTTTTGTGACCATCTGGTGACCTCTTGTAAATCCACGAGGGAGCCAAATACCACCAGTGATCCTACTATGCACCTCCCGGCAAATTCTCAACTTCTCACCATTGCCATTTCCTGTCCCAGTTCCACATGGCCCAGCATATTCTTTCCTTGTTATTTTTGCTTTCATCCTCTGTGTTCCCAGCTTTCACCTTCAGAATTGCCTCGTAAACTGGGGCCTCATTTCAGACGTTCTATTGATAAGATTTATCTTTCCCCTTCTCTGCAACTTGTTTTGGTGCATAACAGCAAATCACAGTTAGGCAGAGATTACTGCAGGCTGCAGTAAATATTGCCGTGACAGTCCTCTCAGACATTAGCTTCCAGTTGTTCATAAGTCCCTATGTCTCTTGTGCATGAAGGCAATATTGCCTTTATGTTTTATTCATCTAGAGGAAAAAGAAGTATAATATCCACATATCAGCTCTGTTATCATCTGCCCCTCTAGGGTGTCTCCTGTTTGGCAGCTGTGGATGCCTAACTCAGCTATGCTGCTTGCCAGCCTGGAGTCAGAAGCAGGTCTAGGAGCCCATCTCAGCAGCTGTGTGGTAGGTTCATCCATTCTCCAACCCCATGACCACTTGCTTGGGTCACAAGCCACATCCATCAGCTGGAATTGCAAAATTGTTCTTGTGACAAGTTTTGGATATAATGACTCTTCCGGCCAGTCCAGTTTATGAGAAATTCGTACCATCCTTTTGGACTTCTTGCCACAAATATTAGTGCCACATTCATATCTTGCCTTCCAAGACAGATGAATCTGGACTGCTCTAACTTAAAATCTGGATTTTTCCTCCAACTACATAGACTATGCAGATAAGATGAAAGGAGCTTCTTTAGTAGAAGATGCAAGTTTCCTTTTGCTTTAAGTGACACAAATTCCTGACATTTTATACAGTAATATTTGATGTGACATTTCCAGGTTACTGCCATCCACCCTATAAATAAGGGACATCAAAGTGTCTGTATCCCAGCATAGGAACAATATATCTTCCTTTAAGTTTTAGGATATATGATGAGATATTTATAAAAATATTTTGAATTAAGAATCACTGTGAACAGAGAAGGATTACGTAAAAGAAAGTTTGAAATTAAGATGCTTACATTTAAATGTCTACATGTGAGGTGGGTATCTGAGCTCTCACTGTAGTGATTGGAAATTCAGTTGCTGCCTAAATAGAGTCACCCACCATTACTTGAGATATTTGTTGGGCAGCTCATCTTGCCTACAGCTGTTAGTCCCATAAGGCACAGGACTCAGGCCTTGTGTCGTATCATCTAACCCCATGTGGACATCTCAGATACCTAATGCCACTTCAAACAGCAGCCAGTGTCTTCGTTTACATTAGTTGAGCCTCTAGCAGGTACAGTCAACGCAGTCCAGATTGAGCTAAGCAAACACCAGTGCTGACCTTTAGAGTCAGCTGAATCACTTTGCAGCCCTGTTGACAGTACAGACCAAATCTCCACTGATTGAGATGGAAGTTCAGGTGCCCATGGAGGCACCTATGCTCATATGCCTCACCAAGGTGAAACAGGGGTGTTATGTGCCTCAAGATATGATCATACCTCTGCTTGTCATATCTCTTCTGTTACCACTGCAAAACATCCATTTTGGATTAATAGTGAACACTTCCCAATACATTTTTAACAGTTCATTGTAGAATTGTCTCAGAAAGGCCCAAGCCCGATTTACTATTGTTTTGCTCTCAAGTTTGCTGCTTAAACTACTGCAAAATAGTATGAGAATGGTAGTCCGTCACACATTTTGGGAGGGGGTGGAAATTAATATTCTAAATCCAGGGCAATTGTGAAGGAAGTTCACTGGGAAATTCATACTAGCCAGAAACAGATGGGATCCCAGACACCAGGATTAAAAAAAGCAGAGCCAACTAGAAACAGCAGGGATCCCTGATGGCATTTCTGAACAGCTGGAGCATACCTGAAAACACTACACGAGCTTGGAGGAATAGCTGAAACGTAATGAGCAGAGCAGAGTGACTTGGTCCATGTTTACTCACATTCCATGTGAATGAACCAAAACATAACTGGTGTTTCTTGAGAAAAATATCTTCAAGGTGAGTGACAAAAATGTAGATCAGCCAGAATTCAGGGTCCTCTGATGTACCTGGCTAAACTTCTGCTAGATTCGAAAGAGATCAGGACCGGGATCACAAACATATTAGCTGAATCCAGAGTATAACACTCAAGATTTGAAATGGGTCTGGAGGAGCTCACACAGTGGAGATTATGGGGTTTTCTCAATCCTCTTTTAAGTAGATATATTAACCTGTGGGAATGACAGTAGGGAACTAGGCTTGATTGGTATTTTGGCCTTCATTTGAGAATCCTTGAATCTTTCTGTTATCATAAAGTTAATTCGCTTTTGTGGATTGTTAATGCCAATGTGCACATTGATTGCATATCACCTTTCTTTGCAAAACTGTAGTCCAGCTGTTGAACTTGTCTTACCAGCTGAAATATTCAGCACAGTTGGGCCTAACAAGGGCTGGAATAGGATATCAGAGGAAGAAATCAACTATAACTGATCTTTTTTCTTAAATAGCTTGAGCTGAAGTCCCAACCATGATTCAGATTCTGGATCTGGAAGGAACTACATGCTAATCTAAGGTTGACCTGCTCTATTATTCAAGTAACAAAATTTCACTTCAGTGTGAAGTCCACTGATGTAGGAACATGCTAGAACACATGCTCTCAGGAGACCTCCATTTTTGACTGACAGCTTATTACAGGAATACTCACTACCTAAACAGAAATATGCATTTATTTATGGGGGAAACCAGTAGGCCGTTCTCAAAAATACATAGCACAGTGTTTGCATTTGAGGAAACCAATGAGAAATATATCAAATTGCCAAAGCTACTCTACAGCAAAAAATGATGACTAAGATCATGGCCACACCAGAGAGGTACTATCACCTGATTTCCCATCCTGGTGATTTTTATTATTGATCTTTTCTACTTACACTTTTGGGGGTGGTCCAAGCTTCTGAGTGGTGTGTTGTACAGTCAACATATAAATGCATTGACTTAGAGCGAAAAGATGATACAAAACAGACCACGACTTGCTTAGGCTGACTCTTCCGCTGGTCAGATTTTCTCTGATAAAATCAAGGTTTTATTCCAGACAGATTCATGTTTTGTGACACATGTATTAAACAGAGATTCTTCTTTTCTCCTGAACCACTATAGTTCACAGACTGTAAAACTCAGCTATCTTAGTGGATATGGAAGAGAGCTCAGATGTAGTGATGGCATCTAGACTATGGCTTCCCCTACTCAAAGCACAGGCCCACAGACTTTAATACTCAGAAGATGTTTAATAAAATCACAGCAAGTATTTCTGAGTGACAAAGCATAGGTCAATGTTACTTGATGGTGCGCTGGGTTGTCTGTGATGGTGAACAGGGGAAGGTTTATGGTTTCCACTGGAAGTGACTTCAGAGACATTTTAAGCTTTCTTTTCCATCAGAACATTTTAATCTTGACAGAGCTTACCACTCACAGGAGAAATTTTCCAAATTGCCTGTGGGCATCTGGATATACCGCTCCTATTAAAACAGACCTCCAAATACAAAGGCAACTTGGAAAATCTCAGCTCTTTGCAGAGATGCAGAGAGTGGCCTGAAGTCATAAGGGAAGTTTCATTCTCTGAGTTTTAAGCACTTAACTCTCCTATCTTGGTCTCAGAGTGCCTAAGGCTGACCCACACTTTTCTGCATTAAGCCATTGAAACAGCTCTTGCCCCATTGGAAAATTCAGCCTATTCCAACTTCAGATCCTGCTAGCCACAGTTACATGCATAGTTAGGAGACTAACATCATCAAACTGCTGTGAAAGCTGGTCGTGGAGATGCTCATCTTATGCTACACTTATGTTCTTATACATCTTATGTTCCCCACAAGAGCACCCATCTGTCCGTGCAGTGCCACCGCAATTGCAACACGGGGAAAGTCTCCACCTGGCATAAGATGAAAATGCCATGACATGGAAAGTCTAGGAGATCAGCATGTGCTTTTCCATTCAATCTATTGCAGTCAGCTTTGTTAAACTGCACAAATTGCAGCTCCTATTCAAAACCTCTCCAGCCTTAGGGATAGAGGTGGTACGAGTAAGATGGATTATAGATATAGAAACAGGATATCAGCATTCACATATTCACAGATTTTAAACCTGGATGACGTTTAAGATCATCTTTCTTGATTTTCCCTGGGATCCAGAACTTCCCATGCTTTGATAGGAGCTAATTACCAACATCTAGGATGCTGTTACATTTCCAAATAAGTAGACATGGCCACTGCCTTTTTTGAAACAAGAATAAAATCTCGACAGCAACCAAACAGCAACTTCCCTTGTCTCTCTCCCTCCCCCCCAAAATGCTTATACAATTGAAAATGAAATTGCTCTTCTGGGCTGAAGTGCAGCCGTGCTCCTCAGAGGCCTCTTCAGTCCAACTGGCAAAGGAGGGGGGCTGGCGAGACTTAAACTGTTCATGTTTGCAAAACAGTTTAGAAATAAAGACTGTTGTGCAGCACTGAGTCATGCAGCTGAGGCTATGCAAAAGTGAAGCCTGTAGAGTCTCAGAATATGTCTGGATGCCTTGTGGCAAGTGACTGGGATCGGTGGGTAAGTGTGAGCTGGTATTAGCAGTAGTAACTTGGGAACAAACTTTGGGGACCTCAGAACTACCCACTGCCCTAGGAAAAGTAAAATTTTGGAGGATTTTGCAGGCAGAATAGCCTATTTGGGACCCATATGCATTGCAACTGGATCTGCATTCTGATAGCATAGGATTAGCATTAACCTCGAGCAGAGCAGAGAACTGACCTGGTCAGCAAAACTTGGGTTAACTAAAGTGAAAAGAGACTGCATAATTTTTATACATCCAGAATAACGCTCACTGTCAGTCTTGGGCACCAGTATTACCTGGTTGCCATGATAACTGATGCCCCCCCAATCTCTGTTGCTCATTGCTATGTTGGCAATGACTCCCATTTAATGGATGAGGCAAAAAGGTCCTTTTTCAGACCCTCTGGTCTGTTGGTGTTGTTCATGGGGTGAGGAACCATTCAGTCATTTCAGGCCTCACAACAACCCATGGTAGTTGTAGGTGCCTGTTTTAGATGTCTCTTCCATTTTTTTTCCCCAAAACCTCATCTAAATCTTCTAAAGTCTGCTGGATTTGAATTAACACTTTAGGGGAGCTGAAAGTCTGCCCCAAGGTGCCTTTTCTTCTAGTTTTATGCTCTGCTTTTTGGAGAGAAAGAAAGGCCAACAGAGTTTAAAAATGTAGGAGCTTTTAAAAAAAACTTGTTTTCTCTATTTGACTTTGGTATTGTGACCAGATCCAAGCTAACCTCCATCTGCAATACCAATTTGGGTTGGTTTTCCTTCCCTTGGTCTGCAGGGAGAGGTCTCTGTTAGCCAAATGATCATTCTTGGAATAATAAAAACTTGCAGCTGGAGCAGACCTTGGCTGACTCAGGAAATAAAACTATGGGAAGGTGTGCAGAGAGAAGAGATTGAGTTGGCTTTCCAGGCTCAGAAATCACCCTGTCTGTGCGGCTGCTTGCCTTCATCCCTCTGCAGATCAAACCCTTCAAAATTAACCCACCTGATGGCATGGAATAAAAAAGTAGAGGGGGAAAGGAATAGTCAGCCTGAAATAGTAGGGATACCGTCAGCAAGAGGAGAAGGCATGCAGCCTGCAGCTTACAGTCCACATATAGCAACCTACGTAAGGAAGAAGGAATTGAAACAGAAATAAGAAAGAAAATAGCACCCTGTATTACTCTGCAGATCTGGGGATCTCCTGCTTCTGAGTGAATACCGACAGCTACCGTAATAGCTGAACTGCATGAAAACAGCAAACTGAGATGTCTTTGGAATGCATTTAAGCCTAAAATTCATTTAATGATGGGCTTGAGTCCATCCCTGTTCAGCAAATCAATATGTGCAGTGTGTGCAATCAACAGATCCAAAAATCCTTGGCACTTCTAAGGTTCCCAAGTATTTTTCAACCATTAACATGACAAAATATGACATATCAATGCTCATATGATATACAATGCACTGGTGATGAGCTAAAATACAGTAATGAGCTGCAGCCCTGTGAGGTACTGTCATCTCATCTCATCTCTGAATCTGTTGGAAGTGAGAGCCCATGGACCATGTGGCAGAAGATGCTCAACTCTTTTCTCATCCTGGTTGGAGTTTAAGGAATCATACATGAGCCTATGGGAATTAGGTAGCTGACCTGAGCATCTGACTGCATTTAGGCTTTGACTTGCATACAGAAAGCAGGAAGAGGGTTTTCTCTTAAATTTGATGATGCCCAAAGTGTCAGGAGATATTCCGGTTAAGATTTTGGTCCAATGGATTCTTCTGATCATTTTGTCCTCCCTCTTAGTCTGCTCTAACAGGATTACAGCTGTGTCTCTGCTGGAACCAGAAAATAGACCCTGTTTGTGATTCAAAAACACAGGGAGGGATTTGGGACCAAAGATTAGAGTTCAATTTGGCCTCTTTCAGAACTTCAGAAAAGGAAAGTAAAATCTTCTCTTAGGCCAAAATGAAAGAACCAGCTAGCCTAATGGAAGGCCTAAGATAACTCACTTTGCCTGTCCTTGCCTCAGTTTACCTATTTTTAAAGTGCAGGGTAGGTTTTGTAAAGCATTTTGAATAAAAACTGCTGTATAAGTCACTATTTGCTTGGTGCAAAGCACAAGGCACACAAAATACAAGAGGCAAATACTTTCTTGGTAGTGTTCCACTGAACAGGCATATTTAACCTTTTTTCTCACCTCATTTCACTCACAGGTCACAGACAACAGTTCTTTCAGGCTGAATATGTCCACTTGCTCTAGCATTTGACGGTGCATACTTTCAGCTTGGGTATTTGAACCTGTTTCACTGCCCAAACAAGACAACTTTCCTTTTAGGCAGGGAAGGGCCAGCCCTGCTCTTCTCATATTTAAGATTTTCTTAATAAACAGGGTGGACTTCCACCAAAGAAAAACAGCAAGGCCTAGTGTAAGACATATCAAGTCTTTCCCACAACACTTTTACACGTGTGGAGCTGTATTGAGCAGTGAAGACTTTTGCCCTTGTATTACTCAGAATCTGATTTATGCAGTTGAATGCAAATGAAAGCACAACTGCTTGTTCTGTGTATGTGCGCATTTATCCATCCGTTGTCTATCACTGTTTCTCTCTCTTATCTGTGACATCTTTGCAGTATTTGAGTACCTTCCCCATAAATTTGGTAGCAATCACGAGGACTTTAGTGAACTTTCCAGAGTCTGTAGAATAGCTGACAGTTAAAATGCTTTGTAGGCTGAGGTTTAGGGCTCAGATTTGGAGATTTCATTTGCTTGTTTTCTTGATAAGTTTTTACTGGGTAAAATCATCCTACAGACTATGGGAGAGAAGCTTTACAAAGAGATTGTGTCCTTCACTGTTGTATAGATCCCATGAGGGATTTCATCCAAGGTCTGAAACTACAATCAAGTTTGGGTGAAGCTGTGTCTGACAGGAAGTTCTCCAGTCCTGTACCTGAGGACCTCCAATGCCGCTCTGAGATCTTGTTCCCTGGGGAATTTACTAGTCTGTTCCCTGGGAAATTTCTATTTCCTTCTGGTCTGAATTTCTCAAATTTCATTTGGCAAGTGAAACTACTTAAGCAAAGGAAGCTGCTTTAGTTTACTGAAATGTGCTAGGGTAAAACCAGACATTGTTTGGGCACTGGAAACAACAAGGACTGTTGCATGAGAGGGATCAAGGCAGGATGGAAAGATGAACATCACCTCATTTTTCTTTCTCTTATTGAGCAATAATGTGAAGGGCTCTGTTAGGGAAGGGGTAACCAGTTATATGCATTCAGAGAACTGTGCCAAACCTGGAAATAGAACTGAAGAGCCTCTGAGCTGCACCAAACCTGGAAATAGAGCTGAGGAGCATGAGTTGCCTTGAGGGAGCTTGGCTTGGGTCAGATTCTGCTGAACTTTGGCTTGGCTCTGGAACCGTTTTTGCAGTGGGATCCAATTCTCAGCTCTAGGTTTGAGGCTTGACTTCTTTTAGTGCTAAAAGCTATTAGTAAAGTACAGACCCAAACGATCCTCCAATCCCTCATGCTCTGGAACCTCTTTCTGCTTGGTCTCAATGAAGAGGACATCAGGAGGTCATCAGGAGGACAACCCTTCCATTCAGTGTCAAGGGACATGCCACTGTGTGCAGTTCTTCAGTTCCTGCATTAAAGAGACAGTGACCGTATGAATAATTCCCTTCTAGATCCAACCCACCTGTTCCTCCACAGCTCATACTGTCCCTATAGGGACCTGGTTTAAAGCCTACATTACTCGTCAGTGTACTAACTTTTCCTAGTCTGGTGGGAAGGTGCTTCAGTGGGTGAGGACAACACATAACATGTCTGTTTTGAGGTGAAGCCCCTGCATCAGCCCTTGTGACATGCCACCACTTTGAGCTACCATCAGAGAGATGGTAGCTAGCAGCTACCTTCCCATCCCTGCCAGTCTCCCTCTCCTCTCTTCTGCCATACTGTTGGTGTTGCAGCTATTCCTATCTCAGATCTTCCCATCTCTTCCCAAATCTGGAGCAAGGGATGGAGAAGGGGAAGGAGAACAGCACTGGGAATGTGGTGGCAGTACAAAGACGAGGCAGGGAGAGAGAGGAGTTGAAGAGCTAGAGGTCTTTTAGCTCTCTTTCTGGCACACAGTGCTTTAAGAGATGCTTTACAGCTCTGGTAGTTCTGGTCCCAAGATGGGAGCTGTCTGGACTGAATAGTGTATTTCCCCCTGCCCTTCTGGACTTTTCTCCATGCAGGTCCCCAAGAGGCCAGTGTTTGCATCTGGCTTGCCCACAGGGTTCTGGGGCTGTGCTCAGGATATGCTTTGCTCCTACTTTTTCTCTGGAGCATGAAGAAGGGAGGTCGGTAGGACAGAGAATAGCATGTGATGAACCAAGGAGGGGGTAAGAAGGCACAAGGAGTGTCAGGGGAAGTGCAAGGAATTCTTTGGAAACCACAGGATTTTGTGGTTTCAGAAGCAAAATATCTTTGCATTTGTCTCACAAACAAAATGTGAGTGGCTGTTTCTCCTTTACTCCTGATTTGGTGCCTGGTGGCAGCTCTGGCTTGGTGAAAAGCTGGGAGTAGTGTTACTGCTTCTGGTATGTGAGGATGAACTTGTGGTTGAGGGCCAGGCCAAGGAATCTTACTCCTACGCCAAGCCTTGCTGCAGGCTGATTGCCTTCGCCACGTGGCATGGAAATATACATCACTGCAGCCCAAAACATCTAAGCATCAAGCTGTCTCTGAGGGGACCAAGTAAGGCATCTGGCTCCTAGTCCCATCCCCGAGGAGAGTGACATGGCTATGCCAGCCATCTGAGGAGAGGGAAGGGACAGCTCACTTCTGCCAGTTCTGGAAATGCTGAGGAGTGGCTCAGGAAAAGTATCTGCCCGGTGATCTGAGTCCCTTTTCCTGATGAGATCCACAGCTTTGGGCCCTTTGATAGGTGTTGCCCAGCCTGCTCTTTCCCAAAGCTCAGCAGGCTGGAGGTCCACACGCTCAGCAGGGCTCAGTTTCAGTGCAAGTCCTTTTTGGCTAAGCCCACCTTTTCTCTGACAGGACCGGTTTAATCAATAGTTAATTCCTTTCCTATTGAAGGTATTAAACTTGGCTTTGAACAATTACTCCACATGCACTGTTCTGCATGTGCATGTTTGTGATCTGGTTTCCAGTCCCTGTCCTAATCCTTTCCTTTTCCTTTCTTTGTGCATGTCTAAGCTACCGAGTTACAACCTCCTTCTGTTGAGCATGGTTCCCCCATGTCCCACCTCAGAGTGCACCTTGTGCAAACCTGGTGTTGGAGAGCATGCCCTAAAAGGCAAGCTGGGTTGGGCACAGATAGCCAGGGAGCTGGGAAAACACCTGGTGGATCTGGATAGGCTCAAGCTAAGGACTATGCTGTTCAGCTACGCCAAGGCACAGATTCTAAGGTATCAAAAGGACATGGAAACCACCTTTCACCCCAAAGAGGCTACACTTGTGTCTGTGGCTATCCTGGAGCTGAGAAGGGTTAATCCACGTAACATCAGCAGCACTACTGAGCAGAGAAAATGAATTGCTGAGGAAGGTGTTGCTGCTAAAGCCTTTGGATTCACTTTGAGCACATTACTCAAGGCAAAAGAAGGACTGAGAGCAAATGACCAGAGTGGGCTGGAGGAGCAGCTCTTTGCATGAGAAATGACCCAGCAAAAGTTGTAGACTGGGATCTCAGGTTACTGAGGTGCAAAGTCTGCCTGCTCTCTGGCTCCTGGGACATGGCCCTTGAAGGCACAGGTGAGAAATATGTTGACACTTAGTTTGGATGAGAGCGGGCCAGTGTGTGAGCTCCTGTTAGGGCAGAGAGAGCCAAGCTGGTCCATTGGGTAAGCAGGATGTCTCCTTCTGCTGTACCAGTCTCCAGTGTACATAGTGTAAAGCACCTACGAATGCTCCTGAGCTCCCCTAGCTGTAGCATGCATCTCATCAGAGGTACTACCCTGAAGTGGTACATAGACATTGCTTCTTCTATTCCGGCACAAAATGTGGTTCTGAGACAGTGGAGCAAAGGGACAATGCATGCGATGGGAAAATATTCAGCTCAGTGGTTTTGTCTGGAATGGACAGCATTTCTCTCGTGCCAATGGCCTTTCACAGCTGAGTTTAGTAAGCAGCCCAGCCTCACTGCCAGTCCACAACTTGAGAGGAACTTCAGCTCTGGCAAGAAAAGCCATGGAGGAATGGAAGGCGGCATTCAACCTTGTTAGCAGCCAGTAAATAGGAACTTGGGTGTCTAATTCTCCTAGGAAGGTTTGGGGAGCTCTTCACCCCCTTTTTGCCTCTCTGAATATGACAAATCTAGTAATCTACAGACCACAGAGGGTGCTCTGCAAAGTGTGTCATAAAAATGCCCTCATGCCTCTCTTCCCAAATGATATCTTAGGGATAAGATCCCCAAGGATCTCTGGAAGAGCTTTGAATTTTGCTCAGATAACAGACAAGCAACAAGTAGAGTCCAAGCTTACAATGAAGGCCAGAGAATACTCCTTTTTTTTTTTTTTTTAATATAAGCCTAATGTTCTCTCTTTCATGTCCTGCTCTTATCTAAAGTCCAAAATATTGAACTGTCATAAGACGGTTCAACATTACAACTCCTGTTAATTATTCATCACTGCTTGTGTTTGCTTAGGTAGCAGTTCATAATATGAACCTTCCTAACCTCTCAGGCTAATCTTCCTGGGTTGAAAATTAGCTACTGGCAAGAAAGGCAGGTAGTTTTTGATGAAAGGCAGTGACATGAATAGGCCCTTTTTGCTTCTTTCTAGACACAGTCAGGATGACTTTGCAACATTTCAAAGCATACATAGTATTTATTTCTCATTTCAGAACGTCTGAGGTTGGAAGGGACGTCTGGAGATCATCTAGTCTAACCTCTCTGCTCAAGTAGGGTCACCTAGAGCATGTTAGACAGGGTTGCGTATCTCCAGGTTTTGAATATCTCCAGAGAAGGAGACTCCACAACCTCTCTGGGCAACCTGGTCCAGTGCTCTGTCACCCTCACAGGAAAGGTCTTCCTCATATCCAGGTGAAACTACCTTTGGTTCAGTTTGTGCCCATTGCCTCGTGTCCTGTCACCTAGCACCACTGAAGAGAGTCTGGCCCCATCCTCTTGACACCTCCCCTCAGGTGTTTGTAGACATTGATAATACCTCCTCTCAGTTTTCTCTTCTCCAGGCTAAACAGGCCCAGCTCTCGCAGGCATTCCTCATAGGGCAGATGCTCCAGTCCTCTAATAATCTTCATAGCCCTACTCTGGACAATTTATACCGCTGTGGTGCCTGGCCAAGGGATCAGCTTCTCCCAGAGGAATATGTCAGGAGTGTGCTAAGATTTTGGGTGTTAAATGAGTACCATGTCGAGGAAACCCAGCGTAACAAGATAAGTGAAGCGTCGATTTGAAAACAACTTCAAATTTTACAGGTTCCTTTTTTTCTACATAGGATGGTAGGTTGCATGGTACACTGTGCATCTGGGGTACAGGTGAGATGGAGGGCCACAGAATTAGGCTGTAGGTGGAGGGAAGGCCATCCAGGGCCTTTGGACTTTTCTCACAGACTTATCTGGTATCTGACACAGAAGGTAGCAGGTCAAAGATAAGGGAGAGGCACCAGGGCAGCTCAGCAAGTGTGCAAGGTTTGGTGTGGATTTTGAGGGACTGTGAGCCAACCTTCTGTTTTCCTGGGTCTTTTCACTGGGAATTCAAACTGATTTAACTCCCCAGGAGTCATATCACCCCTGTTTATTTAAACAGTTTAAGCAGGAACAACATCATTGATTTCAATAGAAGCAAACAAGTGGAAAGCCTGCACAGACAAACTGAATGAGTCCAACCCCTGAAACAGCTGGGACTAATGGATCCAAGAGGGAAACATCTGTGTTACAGGAAGAGGGTCTAAAGTGGGCTGTTAGCCAGGAAAGAAATTTGGAATCATGATAAAAATATCTCTGAAATGTCTGAACAGACCATAGTTAGGACCAAAAGAAACAGGAGGTACAGGCTTGGATTGCCTTTCTAGGGCAACGGTGTAAATAAATGCTTGGTGCAAGCTTCTCTAGATGACCTAGTTAGTTCCTGCTTGGAGGAGCCATGTGAAACCATAGGAGTGGAAGTGTGGTTGCACTGTATAAATGATGATAGCATTCCTCTGGCTTTTTCCAAGTTCGGAGATGGAAGATAAATGGGTGTCAGGATTGTGGGAGGGAGCGACTTCCCCTGAGTCAGAGGTGAACCACAGCCAATTGCTGTTTTAATCAACATTGCCAGGAACGGAAGATTGATCTTCTGAACAGTAGAAAGCTAACTTGAGGGTTGCCCGCATGCAACTCTAGTCCACAGGCTTGATTTTACTCACATGCAGATCTGAGGATGAGGCTGCACAAAGGACATGGCTGTGTAGAGACTGATTGATTTTCCTTCAGATAAATTAATGCAAAAATCTGCCAGACTGTGACAGTGGAGCAACTCCGTCGAACTGAACAGGGATCTCCACGGTTTGCACTAAGGCAGAATGAGGGGAGTTTTGTCTCTATCCTTCTGGTAGAGCTGGAAGACAAGGAAGATCCTGGAGGTGGAGAGGACACCTCTGTGTTCTGGGGGTAAAATCTTGTGGAAGACGGAGCTGGCCATTAGGGCACAGCGCAGGTGGGTACGACAGCCATGCTGCAGTTATCATCCCAGTCACATCTTCTGGGCTTCAGCTCCACGCTCCCTCCACTTCCCATGTCAACACCTGGGGAAAACAGGAAGACTGTGTGAGGCACGCTGCCTCCTGGACCACTCTGGACCCTTCACCACGTTCACTCAGCTGTGCCCTTTCCAATTTGAATATCCTCCCAAACAGAAGCGACTTCCTTTCTGTCCCCTCCCTGAAAGGGACTGCATCTACTTAAAAATGCAGGTTCCTCTGCCTAGAAGGTGGGCAAACACACTGCCATGAAAGGCTTTGGACAAGACAGCAGTTTGATTAAGTGGCTTAATTTCCAGGCCACTATGGCACCTGACAACTTACTGCACTAATGAGCAGTTGCAGAGTAGCTGGCAGATAAAACCCAGTACTGAGACTGAGCATTGCTCTGCTCCCATCCATGCTCCCCAGCCATCAGCTGGCCTTCTGCTCCTGCACACTCACCTTTGCTTTTCGTATCCTCTTAGACTGCCAGTCGGACAATCTTACTTCTTCCTCCAGGGTGCCAATTTCCTCTGGTCTTCAGCCAAGGGGCAGGGCGGTGTTTGCAGGCTCACTCTGTAGTCCATCCATGTGGACCACGGCAAATGAAGGGACAGGGTCCTTCTCCCATCCCCTCATCCTACTGGACTGCTTAAAGGAGAAGGAGTCACAGTGAGCAGGAAAATGAAGAAGAAAGGCAGGGAGGGAGGAGAAAATGTCTACTGGGTTTATATTGAAAAAAACTTTTTTTTCTTGCAAAACTGCAATATGGAATAAAAAGTCAGAGAGCTGACAGAATCAGATACTAATGATGAAGAACATGCAGCATTTTTGTGGCTGAGAGGAATATGTTTTGGAAAGACTGTAAACCTAATATATCAGGATGAAAACTAGTGTCAGTGATACTTCTCCAGCAGGCAGATTTCCTTACTGTGCCTCACATAGCAGGGTTGTCCCCCCCTCTCATAAATTACTGGAAAAGATAGACGTGGAGATATAAAAGATGGCCTGGCCCTGTCAGGAAATCCTTCTATTAGCATTTTTCTATGGATATTTTCATTCTGAAATAAAGAACCCACCCATGAGATGGGTGAAGCAGAAAGAGTGCATCCGTCACACAGACAACTGGGGAGAGCTGTTTGTTAATGTCTCTGTCCCTTACATGTCCCTGCATTGGAAAACACTTAAATAACCTTAATGTGAAGTAGCCACTTTTAATCTTCTGGGAGTTATCACAGCAGGCTGGGTTTTCAAGTGCTCAGCTCACAGTGCTGTGACCTCTTCCAAAAATCTGTCCCCTTGCTCTGGGAGCTCCTTCCGGCTCCAGACTCTGAAAACATTTCACATATATCAGTGAACAAATAAAAAGCAAGAAGCAACAGCTGCAGAATCACCCAAGGCGCACATGAGACAAAATGGGCTGTAAGAATTCTAAATAACGGTCACAACCAATTGAGTATTTAGACTTTTTTTTTGCTTCTACTTTCATTTCCTAAGTGCGTGAGGATTACTTGGCCAGACGCGGGGCTGGGCGGCAGGGGGTCTGACGCGTTGCTCTCTGCTCTAGCGAGACCGCCGGCTCCGGTTGCACAATCCCTGCCCAAGCAAAGCGTTCATTGTCTCCGGAGCTTTTCAGGGAAAGTTTCATCCAACTGCATGGTCAGGCACGCTGCCAGCAACTGCAGCCCCTGTGGGCTCATCAGGAAAGACCTTGTACTACATTTTCCACTATACTTATCTCATCTTGGCCTGAGTCCATTGAATGTTTGTGCAATAATTACCTCACTAGGCAAAACAGTTCCACTGCCTAATTGTCTTCACTCTCAGGAAATTGTCCCTAATAGCCAGCTAAATTTAATCTCCCTTCCTTGCTCTATCTGCGGCAGCAAAACTGCGCAGCTCTCCTGCCTTTGCTTGCAGTTCTATACGTGAGAGGTGATTATAGGGCACGATCTGCTGTTACTTCTCTAGGCCAAGCAAGCAAAATGACTTTCTAGGACTCATGTGGTTCACAGCCATCATCCTTGACTCATTTGGTTTGGGCTTGTTAAAATATCAATCTTATCTGCAATCTTTCAGGCCAAGTCCAGGACTGAAGTGTAACCCAACATTGAAATCATGAATCAGGCTACAACAAAACAGCCTTTTCCTTAAAAAACAGGAATGTAGAAAGAAGAAAAGGATATTTTAAAGCTTCTTTGCCTTCTAGATTTTCAGCTTTGAGAGTTTTCTTGAAACTTTTTTTTCAGTGGCTTTGAGACTGAAATATCCTTTATTTTCTGAATGGAAGGTAAATATTCACAGGTGATCACATGACTGAAGAAGCTGCAGGTTTAAATAAAGTGCTATCTATTAAGAAATCTAAAATTATGCTATATGAGTTGGCACTGCTGGAACACAGCAAGCTTAAGGGTTTAATAGGAGTGAGGAGTCATAATACAAATTCTCTTGTGAAATGAAACTGCAAGAGTAGCCCATTTTTACTTGTCTCCCACAAGCTTAAATTTACAAATATTTCTGGCTGGGTATCTTGCCTGAAATGGTCCACAGATGACAGGGAAATTCCTTGGTAGCTCCTCGTCTTGGAGGCCTTCCCAAAAGCCTTGAAACTGCAGCAGAGAAAAGCCAAACACACTAAATTCCTATTCTGGACAAGGGGGTCTGTAGAAGATCCTGACTATTAGGTTCATCTCCTGGAGCTTAGTGCTGGATGAGAGCAAAGCTGAGAGGAGGAGAAGCAAGGATCAGCTGAGCGTTCTCCTATGATATGTCCTATATAGGAATTTAATAAGTTGCTGTGTGCTAAGGGAAGTGATGTGAGACATCAGGATAAATTCATATTCAACAGCCATCAAATGAGGAGTGAAAGTTGCACTGGGCCCACCAGAAAGCTGCTACACGAGAAACAGCAGGAGCTCTGCTTTCAGCTCCCTTCCTCTGAGAGAGCAGATGTCATCTCCCTGCACCCCTCTGCATCTGAGGAGGGCTGAAAAAATTGCATTTAGTTTTCACAACGTCTAACAGAACCTTCCCCCCTGTGTAGTCCCGATCTCCAGCATGGTCACCACAATCCTTTTATCAGGGCGGCTGCTTCCCTCCAGACAATGACCAGGTCCTGGGTACAGTGTATTTGTACAGAGACCGTGTGTTCAGGCTGCTGCCCACGTCTGCCCTTGGGCTTCACTTTTCAGCCCACTGTGTCCTTGCAACATCAGGCACCTTTAGGAAAGCCATCCTGAATTGTGCCTCCATCGTCTACTCAACAGAACAGCAACAGGGTCAGGATTTTCATAGAATCATAGAGTTGGTAAGGTTGGAAGGGACCACTAGAGATCATCTAGTCCAACCCTCAAACGAGTGGCCCGTACAGGGATCGAACCCGCGATCTTGGCATTTTTAGCACCATGCTCTAACCAACTGAGCTAAACCTAACCCCCATAATGACAGTATCTGGATATACAGAATCACAGAATGATTGGAGGTTGGAAGGGACCTCTGGAGATCATCTAGTCCAACCTCTCTGCTCAAGTAGGGTCACCTGTAGCATGTTAGACAGGGTTGCGTACCTCCAGGTTTTGAATATCTCCAGAGAAGGAGACTCCACAACCTCTCTGGGCAACCTGTTCCAGTGCTAAAACCAGGGCTCGTCCGGGATTTGAACCCGGGACCTCTCGCACCCTAAGCGAGAATCATACCCCTAGACCAACGAGCCGACATGATTTTGGGCCAGCCGAGCATCCAGATGGGCTCGAGCCGACATGATTTTGGGTCAGCCGAGCATCCAGATGGGCTCTGGGCTGGCTGAGAGGCCAGTTTCTGCTGTCTATCCATCTTGTCTGCTTCAGCGAGCCCTCCAAAATCTGTCCTTTGCCACTGCTCTGTGATGCAGAGTTCACACGCACACACACACACACACATGCACACGCACACGCACACACGGCACTTGTGTGCAGCTAGCTTACTTTCTGAGAGCACAGCTGTCTTACCTTCAGTATTTTGGTTTCTCCACAAACTCATTTCCGACAGGTTTTTAATTATTATTTTCCAGCTCACAGACACGTGTGACTGGCCCAGCAGAACCTCACAGCGGGAACTGGTGTAAAGAAAAAGGGTTATATTTGAGCTCAGACTGAGCTCACCATCCTGGTAGAACCAGTTTCCTCAGTGATTTGCATGTTGATGGTGTATAACCTTACAAACTCTGTTGGCACATGCCAGTGTCTCACTTCTGTGCTATCCCCAAACCCATCTGGGAAGAGGGTTCATTTTCTCCTCAAGCAAATTGCTAGATGACTGGAGAACTGGGATCTCACCATTAGCCTCCTCCTGCTTGAGCCATCACAAGAAATGTATCTGCTTCAGCATTGCAAGGGCTTCCTCGAGGACTTAGCCCTAACCTTTATAAGAAAAGCCACCTTCCAGACACACCTGGTGTATGCTGACAGCAAGGACAGGAGCTAAGGAGAGATTGCTCCCACCTACCTCACAAATTACCTTAAGGCTTCTAAGCATTTGGGCTCAGGAATTCTCTTTTCACTCATATTTGTGCAGGACCTAGCACATCAGTTTGGATTTGTGCCAACAACCCACACCTTCCTGCAATAAAGATATTCCATATTGATACAGAAGAGAGTCAAGGCCTCAAAGAGATGTGATGGCCAACCTGCCCACTGAAACACTGGAAGAAATGGTTATAAACCAAAGGGGAAGTTCCCATGTTAACTCCTCCAACCCACAATGAATTTGCAGTCTCAGCTGCTAGTGGAAAGACCATTTGCCCTTGTGAGACCAAACAATATGCATGTAATATTGAAACCAGGGGAGACAGGAAACATGGAGCCCCATGAGGCCATTCTTGAATAAAGTCATTTATCAAAGGCTTTAAAACAGAGCTGTGTTTTGTGAAAAGACTGACTTAGTGTGTGTTGGGATCTGCAGGGTCTGGTGGAAGAAGACAATTCTGATAGGCTTTTTTTTTTTTTTTTTTTTTTTTTTTTTTTCCCATAAGGCAGAGACCTCTGGCTACTTTTCTCTATCAAAACTATTCCCAACAACAGACCATAAAAAAAAATTCCTGTGACTTTTCCATAATGAGAAGAAATATAGTGATCAAAATTTTGGTCCTTTTAAAACCTCTTTGAAGTCAGAGGCCGAGGTTTTGTAGTTGTTTTTTCTAACGCTCTCTGTAACTGCTGACATATGCTGCACATATGGTTTCAATATGATTAGATTTCCAATCTGTTTCTTTCTTTAACTTGACAAAGTATCTACCCACAAGCCACATTTCAGTGAGGAAGGGACTTTTAATAAGATTCCCAGAAAGAAATGGACTTCTGCAGAATCATTAAATAAATAATGTCTCCTTTTCTTACTTCTTTTCCTTTGAAATATGTGAAAATTTGCCCAAGGGAGATGAAGATTTAGGTGAGACCATGCTGTACTTTCCCAAATACTCTTGGGAAAAGTCACTCAAGAGTAATCACACAAGTCTCTCCGAGATACACTGGGAATAGACAGATTTCCAGGAAATCACTTGGTATAGGTTGGGAGGAGGCTGTGTCATTATTTATAGCATGGAAAATGTCTGGAGGACCCAGTGATTAATGAGAAGTCCCTGGGCTAGGTGCTGTTCATGGTGGAGCGGGGAATTTAGCCCCTCATCTCTGTGTCCTCTGCTGCAATTGCAAAGATTGCAATTGTAAAGATCACAGCAGACAGAACAGATCCTCTTTGGGATTTCTCCCTAAATTCCACTTTTGGAGTTAAGGGTGCTTCTTGAACATCTTCAGGGTGACAGAAGCTGGTTGGGACCTTCAGATTTTGAAGACCACCTGAGATCTCTGTGGGTCAATAGGCATCAACTAGAGACAAAGGTCTTCCTCTGTGAAGGAGGATAGGATCTGTGAAAGCGTTAAAACTTGGCCCTGGTCATGTTAACAAAGGAGTTGCTATATGAAAGCAGATTAATGCTCAGCCTTGTCCTGTGTCCTGGATGGTGCATAAGCCCTGATGCCTTCAGGTAGAACAGGAGAGAGGTAGGGGTTTGCTCCAAGGGCAATTTCACAACAGCTTGCTGACAGATCCTGCAGCACAGAGGCAGCTACTGGTAAATAGAGTATCTTGAGACCTACAACGATTAGGAAAGTTTGTCTTGTTTAATCTCATTTTGCTTCAGCACACCACCAATATCTCTCCTTGTCCTATTAAGTTCTTGTGTTGTTGTCGACTTTCACTCCCCCTAAAGATATCTAATTCTTCTCTGAGCTCTTCTAGTCTTTCCAGCATAGAAGCTATTCCTGAGTTATTCCTGTGGTATTGATTTCCCCAGGCTGATCAAACATGAGGTAAATGGAGAAGAGCTGGTGTGAAAATATTGCTTACCCTTTTCAATGCATGCCCCCTGTACAGCTTAACACTCCCAAAGGAGCCTTTTTTCAGGAGTCTTCTTTTATTGTAAATGCTCTCTTCTAAACTCTGCCTCTTACAGTCTTTCTTTTGTTCAGTTTAGTGAACTTTGCATTTGCACATGGATGTAAACAGTCATGAACTTTTCTGACCCACTGCCAGGAGTTCATGTAGTTCACCAGATGCAAGATTAACCTTAGGCCAGGAGGCTTTTAGACTGAAGTCAGAATGCAACATCTTTGGTGTGTTCACATTACCAAGGGAAAAGGTTATTATTGGTGAGTTTGTAAATGCTTGTAAAATACTTACATAATAGAAGAATAAAGGTCACGTAATTACCTAGATAGTCGTGAGTGAGGAATAAGTAGGAGTAAGATCTACAGAACATTTTGATTAGTCTATAAAGGTATACGATAAGAAAGCATTGGTGTCACACCCTCAGCTCTTGGATGAACAAGATCAGATGAAGGAAAGAAGGTAGTGAATGAGTTTGATTTAACCAGAGATTTCCAGTGAGAAATATGTCTTGCTTGATCGTGCTACTTTGTGTAACACCAGCTACTCGAGCAGTCCAAAGGGCATTTTTAAAATGGAACAAGTGAATGATCTCAGTCTTCCTCTGCACATGTTATAAATTACTTTTCTCTCCCTATCCCTTGGAAATAACATCCTCTCCCCCTTCATCAGCATTTCCTCTACTTTACAGATACTCACTACCTTTTATTCTATTTGGTTTAAGTGCAATTTAACTCAAAGTATTTGTTCTCAAAGTTTGCTGCTCTCACTTTAGCCCTATAAAAGGGCCCAAAGTCTTGCTTACTTTCTCCAACTATATCAAGTGTGTAGTGAAAGACACTCCTTCTGCTGACTAACCTGTCTTGCCTCAGTTAATCTGTCATTTCATGCCCTTTATTTACCTTGAATGGTGTTCATATAACCTAGATTAGCTTCTGTAAATCTTCAGGCCCTGCCCTCATGATACTTTGAATTCAAAGACGTCCACTAGGATTCAGAGGAAAATTCCTGAAGGTCTCCTACTCTGGGTGAAAGGAGCAAGGCAGGGACTTAGAGTCATGATAACCTGGGGTTACTGGGAGAAGGAGCATATGCCGGAGCGTCCCACTGCCAGCGCCTGAGTCAGGTGGCTCGGCTCGGGTCGTGTGCCCTCACCCAGGATGCTCACTCGCTTGTTCCTTAAACTAATGAAATAAATGTTTCACTTGGAAAGCCTTGTCCTGTTCAAGATTTTGCCTGACCCTGGCCTTGGTGGCCATCTGAGCATATTGAAGGTTAATTCCTGTTACTTTGCCTTGCACTGAGCAACATCTCCCTCTTTGCCTGAGAAGAGGTGAGGAAACAAGGCTTGTTTGAAACAGAAGGCGCTTTCTCCCAATTTACAGCACAATTCAGTTGCATCAAGTGTTTGTCAGGGATGACAGATACTTACTTTCTCTGAAGACTTCCACTGTCTACGAGCTAGTAAGTTCCAGGGCTGCTGACACATATCTGAGTATCAAACTAGCATATTACAAAGGTTAAAGTGAAAAAAATAACAGCTGTAAAAACAGTGCTTTGCTCAAGGCTGCAAAGCTGCAAGAAGTCTGAGTGTGCTGGGCTGGGTATTTTCTGCTAGGCAGCTCTGTTGATTTAGTGCTATGGCAGTGATTTTTTCCTTGCAAAGTCATGCTGGCATATCCTGTTTGTTTAACAGCCAGCCACTAGTTCAGGAGATTTGACCAGAGGCCTATCACTTGAGTTCACGAAACATTCCTGTTCTTTGGAAGTCAAAGGGAAAATTCAAAACAAGTATTAATTTGAAGTGAAGTAGCATGCTGGTCATTAGTGATGCCAATACACTAAGAACTTTTTAGCCACCAACGAAGTTGTGAACTTATCTTTTAGTGTAAAAGCTTCCATTTCATACAGGAAAATAAAGCAGATTAGATGGAACATTTTGTAAGTACTTGTGTCCTGTTTTGAAGAGCTTTGTGCCAAAATGCACCTAAAACAGGACCTAAATTAAATGTCAGAGAATGTCCATAGAAGTATTTATCCTACAGGTGCCTAAGTATAGAGACTCAGTAGCCTGCAGATCTATGCAGTACAGATGAATCTATATCTGAATTAGTCTCTCTGGGCTCTCCTTACAGTCATGTGAGAGAGGGCTTTTAGATGGCTGTTCATCTACTAGACATCTCAGTCAGGTGAGATCACAGAATAACAGAGCAGTTGGAGTTGAAAGGCATCTCTAGAGATCGTCTGATTCAAATCCCCTGCTCAAGCAGGGTCACCTAGAGCAGGTTGCCCAAGACTGTGTCCAGTTGGGTTGTGAATATCTCCAAGGATGGAGACTCTACAGCCCTTCTGGGCAATCTGGTCTAGTGTTCAACCACCTTCACAGTGAAGAAGGGTTTTCTTAACAGATTACCTGGGCCCTGACGTGTGTATTTGTCTCCTCACTGCCTACAAAGGGAGACAAGCATGACTAATGTCAATGGGATGAGGTGATGTGAATTGCCCCAGGGGCAAGGCCTGAACTTCCACCAAGGCTGTGAAAGACTATAATCTCATGTCCTCTCTGTAATCAGCAGGGATGATCCATGCCTGCATAGACGTGTTGCCTCATTTCAGAGAGCTGACATGGGGCAACAGGTCTCCTCTCTTCTTGGTGTCTTTGGGACATGCCTGACTCCCACCAACTGTCTGTATGAAGGACACTGGGAGAGATGCTTCTCACAAGGGGCCTGTCTTTCATAGGCTTATAGGATGATTCTGGCTGTAAGGGACTCCAGGATGTCCCAGTCCAACTTCGTGCTCCAAGCAGGGTCAGTGATGGGCTCAGACCACGTTGCTCAGGGTTTATCTCCTTCAAGGGAATGAGGGCAATAAGATGTGGCATGGTGCATAGGGCACTCATCTGGGGATGGGCAGGCCTGTGTGTGGCTATAAGGGTTTTATCTGTGGAATTTGGGTTGGGGAGGAGAGGCCTATTCCCTTTTTTCCCTGTTGACTATTTCATTTGAAGGACAGGGACCAGCTCCGGTCCTCAGAGAGCATGTGTCTCCATCAGGGTCTTCACACATGGGAGGCCTGGCAAAACTGGAGAAAGTGGCAGCATTGTACACGTAAGGGAGGACCTAAACCAAGAAACAGGTCACACTCAGCTCCACTTAGGGAGCGAGAGGGGCCCATCGAGTGTGAACTCACTCTGAAGCTTCTCCCTCCTCTGCAGAGAGGAGCATAGGTCACAGCTCTCCTAATGGAGACCCTGCAGGGAAACATCCTCATTTGAGTGGGGTGGGTATGAGCACAGCTGTGGCTACACCGTGAAAATACCCTCTGAAGTGCTCATTTCCAGCACTCACTTGCCCCCATGGGCTGGTGGATCAGGATTGTCTGATCTGAATTGTCACCGGCTCTCACGAACATAAACTGCCAAAAGGTGCACCCTAAGTGCAGCACATCGGCATTCATACCCTCAGGTCTTGAATCATTTCAGCTTCCCATTAGGGATCCTGCCCTTCCCTTGGGGTCAATGGGAATTTCCCTATCGGCAGCCCGTTGTTTTCGCTTTGCCGAGGAATCGGTCATATGGCAGGCAGGCTGCCCACGGTGCAGCAAAACAGGGAGATCCCAATCTGATTTATTACTGGGAATTTGCTCATTAAAGACCCATAATTTCCAGAAGTCCTCATGCAGGCAAGAACAGCTTCTGCAGTCTCTCAGGGGAAAAATCATTATTACAGCCACCCGTGTGTCATCTCCCTTAAATTCACTAACAGTTCCTTGCAGCCTGGCAGCCAGCATTACAGCTGATACTTTATCTCAGCCTTTCCGGCCAATTATATGGTGCAAATGCAGCGAACGCCCGTGGTCTAAGGTTAGTTTAATGAAATCTCCCTAGTGGGGACTCTGTGGGGGGAAAAAAAAGGAAATAAAAGGGACAGATATACAATAACTGCCCGTATGAAGTTGTTAATTTTACACTAACAACAGCAAAGCGCTGTGGTATCAGAGTGCTCTTTGCCGACTACCGACAGAGACATTATTCACGGTATGAAATCGTAATGTTCATGTCGTATTCAAGGTATGCTGGGCTTCCTACATAGAAATGCCCTTGAGGGAAGTGTTTGCTTTCCCATGCTTTTGGCAGGTCGGGGGCTGAGGCCTAGAAAATTGCTGAGACTCACGTCATCAGGCCCAATGAGGTAAAAGGAGTCATTGTGTGAGAAAGCTCTGGTTATAGAAGGTTTTGCAAAATCAGACCCTAATGGACTGCAAATTATGCTGGTCCAGGATTCCAGGACGTGAGTGTGTCAATTGTTACCAATAAAGTGGGGAGAACTTGCTGTTGCATTAGTTTTTATCCCTGATTACTACTGGGCATGGTCAGATGAAATCCTTGTGCAAGGGTCCACAACTTACCTCAAACTGCCCTTTTCACTCTAAAAAAAGCAAACCTGCCTCTTACGCTACTTGAGAGGGAGCACTGAGAGTGGTTACACTTTTCTTTTGGTGACCATTCACATTCATGACCATCTAGATTCATCTCTTTGAAGGTTCCCGTCCTTCAGGAGAAACCAGCACCTGGCCGTATGGTCCAACAGTTAGTCACCTCTCTGCTATTTCTGGGCCTACTTTCACTTCAGTGTACGCTTTCCTCCTGGATTAGCAGGCCCTTCTAATGCAATCAAGTGTCAATCTTCAAGGCCTTGGCCTTATGGCAAAACAGCAGCCAAGGTTGTATGGAGGCACCAGACATGCAACACAACACCCTTGGCTCCTTCACTTCGTATCTGTGTAGCTACTCATTGAGGTCGATCGGGAGAGGTTTTCAACTTCAGTCTCACACCTTTAGTTTCCCAGCAAAACACCTTTCCTGCTCTAGCGTCAGTCGCCAAGGGACCTTTTCTAACTGCAATACCTCTGTTCAAGTCATTAGCTGGAAACTTGGACTCAAGCCTGCAATCTTGTAACTCCCCCTTGTCATTCTTTGCTAGCCTCTGAATGAGTGATTTAATAATCCTGTGCTAAAAACACGGAAAGAAGAACGTGACTGTGAGAACATTGTGGGAAAGGCGGGAGCTCAGGAAGGACCGTACTGCTGCACAGAGGAACCGGCACTCACAGGGAAAAGTAAGCACAACAAAGCATGGCCCAGCTCCAGAGACGCATTCAAAAAGCGAGAGAAAATTTTCTTCCGCCTGCTTAAAATGCTCCCCATTTTATCAGGTTCGGTTAGAGCAAACTCTCTCCAGCCCGTTTAGAAATGAGGTCTTTTCTCTAATTGCTGCGCTGCTTCGTGCCTTTAAACAGAGAGCTCCTTTGACACATGCCTGCTGACAGCGAGCGCTTTCCTTTCATGCGAATGGCTCTTATTTCCCTTCCCTTTCCTCAGCCTTACTTGTACCATCACATCATGCATGGTATTTAACCCAAGCGACCTCGTTCTGAGACTTGTATTTCACATATTTAGAAAACATTTCCCGTTTATTCCAAGGGGTCGGAGCTCCTCAGCTTGGATTGTTTTTATATCCAGCCCACGGCCCCATGGGGAAAGGGAAAGGGGAAATACGGGGAAGAATTCCTCCAGGGCCAGATCAGCAAAGTTGGCACAACTGTCCCTGCATAGCATGTGGCAAAACATGAAGGTCAGGAAAATGTTGGGCTGATTCCGCATGAATGGCTGCAGGATGGGAAAAGTCCTAATTTGTTTGGCTCAGCATAATCTTTTGGGCTAGTGCCCTGGAGAATTATTATTGCAATATCCTTCTAGATCAAGTACAGATATCAGCTGGAGCCCATCTTCCTGTTTACCATGCAATTAAACAAGGCCAAGGAACAAAACGCAAGTATCTAAGGCATGGCATGAATGCCAGTTGTTTTGGGGAAAAGACTTCCTCACCTATAATATGGTGCAGCTGTGTGGATACTGTTATAGGGACACATATCTTCTGATAGCAGTCAGGTGTCTAGAACCTCCAGGCTCCATTGCTGGAGCTCCTTGTATCATCCTGAGCAAACTACTTCCTGGCTACTTCTTCCTTTATTTTCCCCAGCTGCAAAGCAGGCTTCATATTTGGTTTATAAAGAGATGAGAGACTCCATCTGCAGTTATAATTCACCAATAATCTGACTATGAGATTTTGATTCGTAGCACCACAGAATTGAAGGACTGCTTTATCTGACAGTCTAGGTTCATTTGGAACAAGGGTTTTGTCTTGTTTTATTTTGTTTGCAGATCTTTGCACTGGATTCAGATTCAAGTACCTGAAGGGAGGGTGCCAGGGGAACGGGGACAAACTCTTTTCAGTTGTCCCATGTGACA
The DNA here is from genome assembly GCF_028389875.1 of Rhea pennata. Taxonomy (NCBI): domain Eukaryota; kingdom Metazoa; phylum Chordata; class Aves; order Rheiformes; family Rheidae; genus Rhea; species Rhea pennata. Next base: position 213,265,405 of record NC_084663.1, read on the forward strand.
GGACAAGAGGCAATGGGCAGAAACTGAAGCACAGGAAGTTCCGCCTGAAGGTGAGTGGGAATTTCTTCCCTGTGAGAGTGACGGAGCCCTGGAGCAGGTTGCCCAGAGAGGTTGTGGAGTCTCCTTCTCTGGAGATCTTCAAGGCCCAGCTGGATGCAACCCTGTCTACCATGCTGTAGGTGACCCTGCTGAGCAGGGAGGTTGGCCTAGATAATCTCCAGAGGTCCCTTCCAACCTTACTGATTTTATGATTCTATGATTCAGATCTGTGATTTTAAAAGCATTTGAAAGTGCCTTATTTAGGGAGTTAGTTTATGAACATCTCTGATACGGAGGTTGTGGGAAGAAATGCAGATTTCAGAGAAACACAGTTCTTTATTTAGTGGATCGCATTTAAAATTACCTGCTTATAAGAGTAGCTTTTCCTAACTGGAAGTGATTTTGATCTTCCTCCTGCTCTGAGCGTAAAATCATGTTCTTTGGAGAACTGCAATTTGTTAACAAAGGGGAGCAGATCAGTCAAGTTCAACAATAGCTCCTTGTAAGATGGAAAATAATCTGATTTACAGAAAGCAAATGTTTGTGAATATGTTCTGCATATATTTCATTAGGTTCATTTGGAAATGCTTTTAAGGGGTGAGGGCCAGGTTCTGCCTTGGTGACTTTGGTGCAGATCTGGATTAGCTAAATGGAAGTAGTGGAATTATTCTTGACGAAGGCTGCTGTAAGAGAGCTGTGTTTGCCTCTTAATCTATTAATTTGTTTTCTTTCCACAGTAACTACTCGAGAGGCTCATTTCTCTGTATTGCACCAGGAGCTGTGGAATTGCTCGCAGGGGGGCTGCTTTACAAACCACCTCCTCAGGCTGCTAGTTAATAGCTGTACTAATTTTTTCCATGCCATGCTTTTACCATTTGGAAATCTGGCCTTCAGGCATCTCATTCTAGCAGTGAATTCTCAGAGCTTTACTTACAAAAAAGAAAGGAATACCTTTTTTTTGGGGGGGGGGGGGGAGAGAGTCCCTGCATTTTTTTCTTGGCAATTCCTGAGGGGTTTTCATAAATCAGACCTCTCCTATTTCCTCCTCTTTTCTTTTTCTCTCTTGCCTCCATCCTCTCTAAGTACCTCTCACTCCCCTTGGTCTGTAATGTGGTGCTGCCACAAGCATCTTTCCAAGTCTGCAGTTGTCCCTGCTCCTACCTAAAGGCAACCTCAAGTCGGTGGGGATTTTCCTAACCTACTGCCTGACAGAAAGGCTTTTTTTCCACACTCCTGCTTGCTTGCCATGAAGCAGAAAGCCCTGCCCAGATGAAAGCCAAGCAGTTTGAAGCAGTGCTAGCAGGCTGTGCTGCTGTCTTTCTGAGGCAGCGTTGGCTGAACTTGGCGCTACCTGAGCTGAAGCAAACATGACTTGAGGAGCGATCTAACAGCACATCCTGAGGGGTGAACATGAAAAATGGGAGCTGGCTGGTCCATAAAGAAGGGGGGCTGGAGGGTAGGCGTGAAAAAGAGTATATTCAAAGCTGCTGCAGAGAGTAAGGAAATAAACTTCTCTTCTTGTCTGTACTGTCAAGAAGCTCAGGTTAGATGCTCTTTTGGACTAACTTGCGTCTGGATTTAGTTGCAAAGGGAAATCACTATGTGGCATCATGCACAAGATGGCTTTTGGATTTGTTAAGTGCTTCTTAGCTTAAAAAACCCTGCCGTGATATGTCAGTCAAGACTATCTTGAGGTTCCCAGCAATCTTTTTCAGCGTGATTTTTGTGATCACATGAAATGCATCAGCTAGCATCATACCAGTGCGCCCCTTTCTCACTTTAACATTCAGAATGTGAGAATGATATTGGATCTATTCTGAGAAAGGATGCACACTGTATTGAGTGTGCTTTCTGCCTGGAGGTCATCATTTTTGTCCCCACTGCAACTTATATAACACCACTGGGTCTTCAGCCTCTCAGTCTATCCCTGTCTGACCTGCCTCTGTCATCTGGTGATCCCCAATCATTCATCTGCATCAACTCTTCCTAATTCTCCCAGCATTCTCCCTCAGTAAACCCACAGCTTTTCTCCTCTGGTCACTCCTCAAAGTCCCAGATGTCTCCCTTTTTCCCACACCAATCTTTCTCCTTCCAGCTTTTGTCCCTGCTTCCTTCGACTTTCAGAGTTCAGAGGAGGAAGGGGAGATGAGGGTTAACTTCCTCGCTCATGTGAACCTCTGCTTTCCTACAATCTTTTTATTTAATCAATGAGACCTGAGAGGCTCTGTTGTTATTCTAGGTTGGCTCTATCCCTCAGACTATTCCATTGAGGCAGTTTTGGGGCTGTAATTTACCCATAAGGTTTTTCTTCTGGGAAAACACTTAAAAGATCTGTGGTTCACAGATACTGGCTGTTAGAAAGTTGGCCAGCTAACGTGAGTGATTCCTGGGTTGGAAATGGCTTTTCCATCAGTTAGTATTTATTTGGGGCTTTGCAAAAGTGGCTCTGACTGAACAATAGGTGCTGAAGGGCCGTTATGTTCAGGACATCTTTGGTTGAACGTGGAGCAGGAAACAATTGACCCATATTTTGCACAGACAGGCAATTTCTCCATTTCCTCTTTTTATCACACAAGGAAATCTTTGCCTTGTATATAGAAGGGTGGGGGAGAAAGAGTTGCGAAGTTACCCTTGCTGAGAAAAGATGACTATATCCCAGTGGGAGCACTTTTCATTTAGTTTTTCTTCTTCTTCTTCTTCTTGTTTGGCTAGTATTAAATCTCTTCACCTAAAACTATCCATGGATATTGACATCAAGTGAAAAGGGTGCCATTCAGCAACTGGTAAGATCTTGAGATAGCCTGGAACATCCCCTAGAAGGTCCTTATTTGTTCTGAATTTCGCAGAGCTTCAGACACTTGTGAAAGGCTTTCTTGTGAAAAGGACATAATGTTTCTGACTCCAGACTTTCTGGCAGACATGAATGTCACTGCTGCAAGAGCTGGACTGCTCCTGCCATTGCAGAGACACAGGGAAAGGCAAAGAGCTGAGGTGGACATCTGGGCTTGCTGGTTAGAAGACTGGCAGTTAAAGAGATGCTGATGGCTCCTTATCTTCTGCAGGTGCACAGAGGAGCTGTGGCCTCTTGGTCCCCTCTCAGCAGCAGTGGCTGTTCAGAAAGTTGTTGGTGCTGATGGAAATGGTGGTGTTGGCTTGCCTGGCTTTCCAGGACCTAGTAGCAGTGCAAGCATCAGGCACTGTCCAAGGGACTCTACTACAACTCTACCTCAAACTCACTGAGACCTTGACTCTTCTACAGCACGCTGTACTGTATCCAGCATAGCTACCTTCAGGTAGCTTGAGAGACATCACACTTAGCTGGAGAGGAACCAGCCAGGGTGGCAGTACATTTAACTATGTCCTCACTGTCTTGGGATTAAACACCAAAAGGACTGTGAACCCACTTGGGCACCTAGAATATGGGATATGAGTATGTCCCTTTCTCCTTTAGCATCAAGGGTTGACCCTGTCAACAGTGTAATCCTTCCTACTGACCTTCTTTTCTATGTAAACACATCCAAATCAATCAAAGGAAAGGTAATTTACAGCTTGCCTTAAGTCCCACACATATCATTTAACAGACATAGGTATTTTTTGCAGATACTGATTACTCCAGCTCTTTCAACTCACTGAAGTTTTAACCTGATAGCCATACTGTACTGGAATCTGGACCAGCTCTTGAGAATTTAACTCAGAATTTACAAGAACATACAAATATGGGAGCAGAGACAAATCACTCCAATGTTCTTTATGTGGAGCAGTATATGCATGGGGGTACTTTGCTACTTAGGCCTGCTGGTGCCAACCAGAAGGAAGGAGATTGTGCTACAGAAAGGCAACCAGCATTGCAACAGGGTGATTTGCTCCACTGAACTGTGTCCTGTGTCCTGGTCGGACCGGGACAGGACTGTAACCTTACTGGGGTGCTTTGTTAGACTTGTGCCTCTCAAAGGGGAGGAGAATAGAGCTATTGTGATTTTCTTCCAAACTGGATACCCTACATTTTCAGCATGCTCCAACATGCTGTGTCCTTGCTGCAGTTAAATCACTCTGATAGTTCTTTTGCTGCTGCTGTGTCCATTTCTGTGGCTTCTAGGCTCCACGGTAGGGATGAACTGGATTCCAAATGAAAAATCCTGCATCTTGCATAAACTTGCAGTAAACAACTCTCTTTGCTAGAAAACTCATTAGATTGTATTGACAATGGAAATATTCTGTTGCAAATAGGCTCTCAGGGAAAGTGGAACATTAGAGGAGGTCTTTCTCACTTTTCCTCTCTCTTTTTAAATTAGCTGGCACTCAACTCCTGCTGTGAAAAAAATAACACAAAAGAGAAGTATGAGAACTCAGTTGCTGAGAGCTACTGCCACTGCTTGTGACCGCAGGCTGGAATAAGTAAGTAGGTCCCCTGAATAAACATCAGGGAAGAAACATATGCACATGGTAATGTTCTTGGAAGACACTGTGTTTGCAGGGCCAGTATCTGTCTCAAGTAAAGTGGTGGGCGGTAATAAGAGTTAATATGGATCAAAGGTTGTGCACTGGGTGCAGAGCAAGGTATCCAAAGTCTCTGGCTAAGGAGGAGGCAGCAGTCCCTGTCAAGCATCCAATCTGTTGGTCTGCTTTTTCTCACCAAGAAGGGTTTCCTGGTGGGTAGCTTCTCGGGAAGGCTTTCTCCTCACACCAGAGAGAGATTTTGGCTTCCCTCTTGGTTTCAAGCAAAATCCCCACAGATTATTCAGAGGTGGGCCTGCAGAGTGGCTGATGAGCTTGTAGTCAAAATGCAAACCCCCTGGCACCCCTCATCCCTTTAGCTGGAGACATCCTGGTCAATTCTGATCTCACTTGATCACGAGGCCATTCAGGACTCTTTACTGATGTACATGTGGGCACTTGGGACCTTCATGACAGAGCATTGACTAAATGAAGATTGAAACCACACTCTTCAATATCTACAAGGCAGTTTAGGGCTTTATGTGGCTCTGACTTTTATTTTCTGTCAATGCCTCAGAGTTTTGTAGTAGTGCTGTACCTCCTAAAGATCTAATGAGGAGGAATACATTTAAGACTGTGAGGAGATCAGATAAAGCCTCAGATAGGCACACAGGGTCCCAATCATCTTGCAGGATCAGGACAGGCCAGACAGGTCTTGATCCCAACAGATACTGAACCGTGGGTCCAAAGATGTTTTTCCTGGAGGCAAACCTGACTTCAGCAGTTCTCACTCTTGCCTCTGGTTGATGATTCCCTTCCTGAGGCTGCCTGTCCTCCTCCCACAGTTTACAACCCCCCTCCTTTTTTTTGGGGGGGGGGGGCAAGGTTATTTTTACCTCGGATCAGTTAATAGTTCAATTCACTTCATGGATCTCCCCAATACCCACTGGCAGCTGCATGGGAACAGCTGGAAGGGGTTAAACGTGCAGCCGGGGGGGGGGGGGGGGGAAGGTATTTTGGGGTGGGGAAGAGGTGGGGAGGGAATAATTGCATTTGCTCTGCCAACAAAAACATGGCTGATGTTTCTCCCAGCAGCTGAGGAGACACAGCTATTGCCAAGAGAAGTCCTTCTCCCCTCTTAGGAGACAGTGTGAGGAGCAAGGCAGAATGGAAATATGGGAGAAGCAAGGGAAGCAGCCCCTTTTCAGCAGTAATTCAGATAATCACTTTCACTTGTTGCACTGGTGCAAAACAGCTTCACAGCCTGTCCTGAAACATCCCAAAGATGGCTTTACTGACTTTATATTTACCCCACACAGCTGGCCTGCAGACCAAAGGGAGCTGTAAGAGCCCGTGCTAGAAGATTCCTTTGCTTTCGTTAGGGATGCGTCATTTATCTTTCAGCTTTTTATTTTTTCACCTCTCTTGCTGATACTGAGAAGGATCCAGAATGGAGGTGTCTTTGACATTTTGCATACATTTACTTAAATTTGGTTTTCTCATTTCACTTGATTAATTCTATTTGTGTTTATTTTATTCAGTTGGTGATGGAGTATAGGATCACGTGTGTCTGAAAGATTCTGTAATTGCATAGCCTGTCTTCTGATTGTGCAATTAATCAGGCATATTAATCATCACTACTTTCCAATTATTGCTTTCCATATTGATATATAGCCCTAAAAATTCAAGCACAGACCTAAATCTTTACAGATTCACTCCTATTAACAACAGTTATGGACGGGGTGACTTCCTTCATAACCTCCAAACAAGGAGTGGCCTTTTGTGATGAGTTATTTATGCTGACTTGATTTGATTTGAAGACCCTGGTTATTTACACGGTTTAATCGATGGAAGTTATTTCACTAAAGCTTTGAGCCTTATATTTGATTTATTTCCTGAGAATAGCAATCCCTTTGTAGATGGGCAATGTGGAGCATTATTTCTGTTATTGCTTGACTTCCTAACAGTTTACAAAGGGCTGTTAAAGGTCTTTAAAGTCGCTTATTAAGAGGAGTCTTGAGTAATATACGGCTTAACTAATATATGACCTACATATATGGCAATGCATGGGTGGATTATAAACCTGTCAAAGGGCACTTTGGTTTTTAGTTACATTCCTTGGCAGGAAATAAATGCCTTTCCTCTATGAGCTCTATTATCTTAAGCATATCCGTGCCTCATCTGAAAGGAATTATTAAGATTTATTGCTCAGCATTTGGCCATTGTGATACTTCAAGGAGTCTCCTGTTACTGCTGTTGAAATAGATGAGAGGAGGTTCCTGAGACCAGTAGTATCTACATAACATGTAATTCATCGAGAATTCAGCCTTGGGAGGCTGAAATTTTGCCAAGGAACATATAGGGAGAGAGGTTTCAGTCTCTGTGACACCCTCAGGTCCTTTGCAGTGATGTCCCAAAGCACCATAGCTCATAGTAGAGTTACCACCAACCCGGAATCCACTGTTGGAATTGTGCTGGATCACTTATAGTTTTGAAATACCTTTTCCTAGTGCATGGTTGGGGAACATCTGTGTGGCACTTTGTGTGAAGGCAATTTTTCTATCTCTGGCTTCAAGTATTAGAAGGTCAAGACTGGACATGATGGGTGCTGGACTTGGCCAGTGGTGCATAAGGTCTTTGGTGTATCTTTGTAAGCAGTCAGTCTGGAACCAGAAAGTTTTCAAAACAGAGAATTTTGGAAGTACTGAACAACAGCTTCCTGCTAGATGCAAGTGGAAAAGGTTTTAAATAGCTCGTTTCACTAATTATGTAAATGATCCTATTTATATTGATGGAACTGAAGGAGACCACTCAGCTTAATCTGGATCCACACAGGTGTAACTACAGATATAAACCTGGTTTCTCCTGAATCTGTCCTCTATCGTGGTTCAGGACCTTTACAGACCCTCCAAAGCCCATAGCTGATCACAGATCATGCATTAAAGCCATCCCTCAAAGACAGAAACTTCATTCAGAGCTTTTCTGGAGGAGACAGGGTCATGGCAAGCCCTATATTACAGCTGTCATTGAGGCACAGAAGCTTTTTCCCTCTTTGCTATCTGTTTTATTAACAACAGCTCTCATTTCCCTAATTTAATTAGCTAGCGAAAGACCATTTACATTCATTAAATAAATCAGTATTCTGGGTCATTGTGAAGCTAATGATCCAATGTCTAATTTGTGTGATTACAAAGAACTTGATAAACAAAAGTAGCTGCTGCCAGCAAGTGCCTGCTCTGGTGAAACTCAGTTTTGCTAGCCCCGTACACTCAAAGCTGCCACATGGAGAGCCCAGTCCCTGCTGCTTGGTCCCTTCCATACTAGGATGCATGGTCTGACAGATGACATTTATGGTCCTCATCCTCTCCCTCCTCTGAGGGCAGCGTAACTCTTTAATGTGTGTAGTACATGCCTGCTTATCCACAGAGGATGGGTGTTGGGTAAGGTGCAGCCTATTAAGGCTCACCAAAAGCCTATGATATTTGCAGCTTTGGAGGCCATTGGTTTAATCTTTGGTGTTGTGAAGGTGGAAGCTCTCAGATCATCTGCAGGAATTCAGAAACATCCACAATTCAGAATCACCCAAGTAAAATGAATAGAAGGTAGACAACTAAACTTCTTCATGGATGTGGCCTCCGGTGTGGAGTTCCATGGGAGAGAAAAAGGCTGCAGCTGCTCGTGTGGTATGGCGTAGAGCAAGTTGTGAATTTTGGCTGTTCATGAAGAGCAGGGTGAGGTGACCGTGATCGCAGAGTGAACATGGTGTTGAACTTAGATGCCAGATGGGGACCCTCTTAAGGAGATGGGTTTCATTTCCTCATCACTATGAAGTTGCAAGTGGTTCTACATTAGAAACTATGAGGATCTGACCAGAGTCTGATCTCATTTATACCAGTAATGTTGATGATACTGGAGTCACTCCAAGTTTAGACTAGAATAATCCAAATTAATGAAAGAGTCTGTGCTCTTTCCCCTGAGGTCAACCATTCAGAAATGGATGAGCCTAAATGAATCATTTCCTGCTTTCAGCATCATTTTTTTAAAGCACTAGAAAGTCATACTTTGAAGTCTGAAATCCCAGCTTCCTCCCTGTGGGTGACTCCTCTGGGAACACCAAGATATCAGAGCAAATGAGGTTGCAATTTGGCTTTTTTTGTCATTGCCTGGAATGTTCTACTTACAGATCTACTGAACTTAACCACATCGACCTTCTAAGCAGCCCCATTTTTAATTTCTCTGAATTACAGGGAGCAGAGGTACTTTGCAGACCAGTTCCAAGACTTTCAAATTTAGCCACATTTCCTAGCAGCTTCTTCTGACAAACTTATTTCCATGCAGACTGGTCACTCTCTCTCTAAAGTCTAATAAGTGCTTAGTGAGTTTCAAATGATGAACTGTGTAACGAAGAGAGCTGACAAAAAAACATAGGATTAGCTGCAGCATTATTCCAAACCATGAAAATCTATTATCTTTTCATATTTCTAAAGCAATACCCCTGCTGTTTCCTGAAAGTCTTTCTTTCTTTTGGCCCATCATTAGAAACAAAGCCTATCTACATTTCTGCACAGAGTAATTGGAAAGGAGAATTAGTCTGAAAAGTTATGTAATGGCTTTCTAAGCACTCACAAGAGATAAAGATCTCTGAAAATGTAAAATACTGAAACAGAAAATATGTTTGTCTTTGGAAGCCTGGTTATCTGAGGCTTCTTCTCTAGTGAGTAAATAGACAGGCATTTATGTGAGTTGATGGAAACCCATCTTCTAACATGCATGTCCAAAGCAGATTGAATGAACTGCCCTCTGGAAGTCTTTCTCTTGATGATAGAGGGAATATTTGAACTAAATACTGACCTTTTTAAACATGTAGACTTAGGTAGTATGAATCACACCCTGACATCTATTAACCACCCCCAACACACACACAGAAATTTCAGAAAACTGGAAGAAATCCCCTGATGCATTAGACAAGCAACTTCTTCTGAGTCCTGCAGGTATAGAAGGACAAAACTTTGCTGTAAACCCTTACGTTATCTACTTTAGGATCTTAGTTTGTGCACTCAAGTCAGGAGGACAGTCACCTAAGACACTGCATATAGCCAGTGGAGAGAAAAAGACAGGAGACTTTCTTAGAGGGCTGCTCGCAACAGGAACATGAACTGGCTGGGTAATAGGTGTACAGAATAGGGCTGTCATGATAGGCATTAATCTTAGCTTGTTAGGATAGGAATAGCATCTACTTTTATGTCCGCCCACCACCAGGAACATCAGGGCTGCTGCCAAAAGCAGCCAAGAATCCTGAACAGGCAATAGCACCCCCCTAAACAAGATATAATTGCACTTCAGTAACAAAGCCCAGTATTAGTGTTCTTTGTAGCTTTGATTTTGAAATCAATTTGTGTTGAAAACAGAAGGCAAAGGGAAACTACAGTGCCAAAACACTTTAAAAACAATCAAGGCATTTTTTTGAGTTACAAAATCTTAAAAAATGAACCCTGACATCAAATTCGAATTTCCTTTCCCCAGTATGTCTTTTGTTTTCTCTCCTCTGTGACATGGCGTCTCAGTGAAATACACTCCTCTGAGCTTAATGGGAACAATGTGTTTCTGTTTCAGAGGTGGTGGGGAAAAACATTAGGTAATTCTTAGTTATTTGGATAAATTCTTGTGTTTTGTGAAAGACCTCCCTGTAAGTGTGTCGACACTGCTGTTGCTTAGCATACTGGCCTGGATTTGGAAGCAAAATGGTTTGGGATTGAAATAGGTGGGGTATTGCTGAAGACTCAAAAACAAATCACAGCTGTTACTATGGTGTGGTAAAGGAAGTTTCTCTCCTCCCAGTACAGACCTTGCCAAAAAATTGCATTTCCCCCCACAAGGTAGCTAATGCTCTCTGGTAACTAATGAGCCCTGCTCAGGCAGAAGCCCTGCACTGGCAGCTCTAAATATGCAAGATAGCTTGAGGCATCTACTGGAGGGCCAACTTCTCTGAAGGCCTTCTGGTAAAGTGAAAGGGCATCCTCTTTCCTGCATTTTCTCCTCTAATGTGTGCATACATACCAGTTCTGCAGAAGAAGGATGAAGCAGAGAACGACGAAGGCAGCAAACCCTGTTGAGTCCTCCATGTTGGCGTGCCGCGGTGAGGACTTGTTTGTAGTTGTTCCTGTCCTGCATATGAAGGGAGACAAGCAACAGAGTGAGAAAACCATACCTCTTTTCCCAGAGTGAGGACCATCACCACTGAACATGGCAGTGCTGGGATATCCGCTTTGGTGACTTGGAGATGCAGTGACTCCCACAGGTTCTCTGCCTCTTCTGGCCATACTAGAGGTCTTCAATGCTGCAGCTGTGCTGTAAAACACACCCTTGTGGATAAGGTTGTAAAAAGGCCTAGGTACATTTCTTTTGGCAGATGCACAGCAGTTTCTCTCATGCTTTCTTAAGCCCGCTCTGCTTTGAGTCCTTTGCAACTTCAAGGCTTGAACTGGAAGTTAAGGGACTACCCTCTCTCCCCTGCCCCCCATTTCATTACTGGGGTCAGAAATTAGACTTTAGGAACTTCCTAAGACATAGCTTTTAAAATCTACATCACATAGCAGGCTTCAGGCACCCACAGCAAATGGGGAGATGCATTCATGAGTGTTGCCGGTCCACCTCGCCCCACCTCCTTTTGAACCTGGCCCTGTGCAAAACATGCCCATGTGCATTCAGCCCAGACCCTTGTTTCCAAAGTTAATTGCCTTTCTTCCCATAAAGAGAATCCTGCGCTATTGACATTCATCATCAGGGTGTCAATCTCGCCATGCACAGATGTATTACGCTATGTACTCTGCACAGAGCCTGGAGTGTCCCAGTGGCGTTTTCTGAAAGTCATTTTGAGCAATCATCCCTGGAGGGTCCCTTAAGCACATTCAGTGCTACATCAAACAGCCTCACCTCTGCCTCATTAGCATGCTGCGATGCCAAGCTCCCTTCCCCCTTCTGCCCTTTCTGCTCTTGGCTGGAAGACAGGCAGAAAGTAAGTCCTTCCCCTCAGATAACTCTGCTGCTGCCTCATTCATTTTCGCACCTAGAGCAAAGCTGTCCATGTGTTGGAGCATACTGCTGTTTTTCAGTCTTTTCCAGCCACTGCTCACTAGCACTTTTTTGCCCTTCGTATTTGCTCATGGTAGCAACGTGATAGCCTTCTCCTCTGTAGCTTCTACCACCACTTCACCTCATCCCTACTGATGTGTTTGAATAGTCAAAATCAGCTTTTCTGCTCTCCTTTCTGTTTTCCTCTCCTTCCACGGCCTCCCACTCCTGCTGTTGCGCTGCTGCTTGCCATCCCTTCTCTCCTGCCAGCACAGCTGCTTGTGAACTTCTTTGAGAGCTGGTTTGGGGAATGCATCCAGCTTAAAAGCAACAGAGCCAAGACAGAAAATGTTTTTGTATTTTTTTTTTATTTTGATTCACTGATTCTTTTTGTCCTGCCCTACCCTTACTCAGCCACAACTGTACCATAATATGGCAGAAACAAACAGTTAGGAAGGGTTAAGGGACAAGAACTGAGAGGCAAACATTTAAGCTGACAGTGCTTCAAAAGAAAATGTATCTAGAAACCACAGCCTGATGTGAAAGGCTTCTAAGTGAAATAACAGAGGAATAATGACACGTTCCTTTAAATCCCTCAAGGAATTTGACTTACTGGACAGAGATCCTTTCTGCAGGAAAAAACAAAAACAAACAAAAACGGCCCTTTCCAAATCAGCAAATGCTTATTATCTCATTCACCCTCTGCTCCTTTCTATGCCTCTTCCTTTCAAAGTTAGAGTCATGAAGATATATGGATATGAAGAATAATGAAATAAATAAACAAGTGCCCTGGAGCTGAATTTTGGTTGGAGATATTTTAGGCTTGCATGGATTTGCGCAGACACTGTAAGCTGCAAGGCAGAATGAAAGCCTGGCAGCATTCACAGCTCCGGACTCCTGCTGAGAGCTGTTCAAATATACCTTTAAAGAAAAAGAAAATCATGACAAATGTTGAAAACCTTGCCATAGTCCCACCCCTCTCGCTCCTCATTTTTCAGTTTAGCATATCCAAATGACATTTTGATCAAGTTAGGATGGGTACTTTGAAAACCTGCTAGAATAACATTTTCTCTTCTTGGTGTTAGAGCCTCCAATTTGACTGCCTGACAGAGCTCTTCTAATCTGGAGGCATGGGGCCTCTACCCCCTGCTATGTGGGGAAGGAAGGAGCAGAGGTTATTTCTGCAATGGGACTCTGCTGTTTGCATTAGTTTCTAAAGCAGTTGAGAAATTTAACGTTGAGACTTTCTGGAAAACAGCTTCTCTTCTCCTTTGCTGGCAAGACCCTCCCTGTGCTATTTCTTCTACTACTAAAAGCAAGTCAGATTCCTGAGGAGTATGGGTTGGGACCTGCTTGGTTTTCTCTGCAATTAAAGGAGAAATAGGCACCTCCAGAAATGGATTTGGCCCCGCTAAGATCATGGCCATCTTTCAGAATTGTTTCTGACTTGCCACAGACTGTAGCAGAGCTTTGGGCAGTTTGATGTTTTATGTAGGCATTTCAGTTTGATGTCAAAATGTTGGGATGAGCTCCCTCAACCAATGGGGTCTCCAGTTTACTGAACCAGTCTGATCTTGTTTCCTGTTGTTAATACTAGTTTCTAGAACTTCTCACCTTCCTTTAATTCCTCTTTTAACATCTCTTTTTGGCATAGCTTAGATTAAAAAATTTAGCTTCTGAAGCATGCAACTTGGATTCCTCTAAAGCATCCTAAGGCCTAATAAGAAGCAATATTTAAGTACACTAGTGTTAATGCAATTCTCTGGTCTCATTATACTCCATAATTGCTTTTAGGAGTTTAGTCAGGCTTTCTATTCTGTGTCTATGCAGCATCGTACCCAGCGAGGTCTTTTAGCTCACTTAGCTGGGATTCCTGTGTATTGCCAAGGAGATCAACAGCTTGCCTGTCTCCTCTCTTTATTTCTCTTTGGCCAGCACAGTTCAGCTGCAGGCCATTCTTAGAGCGGGCAGCAGCTCGCTCAATCATACTTGCTTGGCCAGAGGGATCCCTGAACCAAAGTATGGGTGCACTACAGCAGATTACCTTTACGGAACAACTGTGGCTGGAAGGACCCTCTAGAGACCATCTAGTCCAACCCCCAAAGTTTCCAAGTTTACTTTGGAAAATATGCTCTAAGTCAAGGTAAAGGTGTTTGGATTAGGAACTGCAGCCAACATCTGCCACTGCTGAAAGACTCTAGGATTATCCATGATAAAGCTCTCCCACCCACAAACACATCCACTGAAACATTTGACATCCCATCTTTTAAACTCAGCCCCTGCATAATGGGAGTCCTTGGAAGTCTTTCACTTCTTAGTTTCCCTACTGGGCTTCTCAGGGAAACAAGCCCAGAGAGGTAGCACTGGTGTGGCACAACGTGCCCGTGACTGGCCAAAAGGGCCAGGAGGACTCGTGATTTCTGCTGCTGTCAGTGTGATGTCAAAACTTGTCTTGGTGGTGTCATATGAGTGTCTGCTGCACTGAGCACAAAACCTTCCCTGTGGGATGGCGTGTGGGGGCAGGGTGCTTCCTTTTCACCCTTCCCCAAGCCCTTCCACTTAATTTGTGTCATTTTGTTCAGATGCAGCTGGAAAGAATTAAAATGTCAGCCAGGCACAATTGCCTCCATTGAGATGAAAAGCTGCTGGAAGGAACAATGCTAACAAGCATGGCAAAAAGAAAAAAGCAAAGCCTGGTGCTGTTTAGCTGGTAATAATCAGCCCCAGAGATGAGAAGAGGCACGATACAGTGTGGCTTCTGCTCAGGTCAGGGGAGGTCCGGTTAGAACCACATCGATGAATGTGCTGCTAATCTGTTACTGGGCTGAGGGCTCCGGTCTCCTGGCTTCAGTATGCAGGAAGGATGTGTCCTTCGTGCAAGAAACCATTTGCAGTGAGCAAGGGCAAGAAGGGATGTTCCTGACACTTGGCTGTCACGGGAGGTGACCCGCTGGAATGGGGTTACCTGGTGACCTGCGGTTGTGGAGCTGGAAGTTTGAAAGATCCTTCCCTGTTGGATGTTCATGTGTTATCCAAAATGAGGTAATTAATGGCAAGGGAAAATTTTAACTGTTTTAGCTGAATGAGTACCTGAAGTCAGCCTTGTACTGATTACTGTGGTCAGACCTCATCCCACCAGAGCCCAACGCACTAAAGGTAAAGAAAAAACTCAAGGAAATCACTAAAGGAAATGAAGTGCCACATACCTTTACTAGAGAAAGAGATTAGACATGGGTCTCCTGGATCCAGAACCTACAACAGCACTGCCTAAAAACAAGGTCTTTCAGCCTAATGATTAAGTTTGGAGACTTGCAGAAAACAGAGCTGGAGGATTCTTTCAGATATTTAGCCCCTCTTGTTCATATGTTCATAACCAGAACATCTTATTAGGGTTGAGTTCCTGCAAGTAATGTGAGGGACCTGTGAGGCCAGTGGTCCATCTCTCTTTGTTTTTCTCTTTACAAATCTTCCTTCTTTTTCTGGATGGCATTAGGATGATGTAGTCAGTCCTGTGCCTGTTGTGCATCTAGTGTCTGTTTACAGCAGGGGTTGTACTCATCTGCATCTATTCTTCACGATGGGTATGCTCTCCCCCTACAGATCTTGCTCAAATTCAGCATTTTTGTTTTTTAGACAATATTCATTCCATGTGAGCTCTACATACACAGCTCTTGGCTTCTAGAAAGAGCAAGATGTGGACTGGGCAGGTCATGTACAGCAGCAGGTGAAAGGAGTGACAAAGGATACAGGAGTACCGACATGTGGGTACCCTTTGTTGCTCTTTGAGATACAAGCTGCCCTTCTATCTCCCTAGTTAGTTCAGGAGAGATACTAAGTGTCAGGGCTTTCTTACATCCATGGAAACATCCACCTGAAGCAAAGTTCAGCATTTCTGATACCTACTTGTGCATGCCCCATCTTTTAATGCAAACAGCAATGCTTTTCCTCAGTTTTGTGGGGCAAAGAACTCTGATCTTCCTTGATATGCATTTTCAAAGGGGATGACAAGGAAACGGAACTAGTACTCTTACAAAGCCAAGTCTTACATCAGATGATTGTTCCAGTTAATCCTATCTTCTCAAATAGCAGCTGTTTATTGGGAAGGTGAGAATCTTCCCAGGATGCCGCTGGTGAGCTGTACAGTGCCCTCAGCCATGTGAAAGATGACTTCCTCACTCTTCCACATAAATATCTTAGGCTCTCTGAAGCATAAGGTGAGATTACCTGAATAATATTGTCTTCTAGCTTCTTTTAGTTAAGCCCTTTCTTTGGCCTGGGGTTTATCCAGTGAGGCACTGAAATGAATATCACTCCTTGATGGCTGTCACTAAAACTGGTTCTAGTGACTTTCACAGTGAACATCTCTCTTTTCCCTAGAACTAAAAGGTCAAAATGACAGTATGGTCGTGGCTTATTTTGCAAGAGTGAGACATGGTCTCAAGGGAGACATTCTTCTCATGCCTGGCAATGTGTTCTCTGGCGCCAGTTTATGGAGGGTTTGACACAGGAAATATCCACTGAGAGATCAGAGTGGGCATATATTAGAGAACATGAAGGATGCTACCTGCCATGCTGCCCTGGTTTGAATTGTAATGCAGTTTGGACAGACTCAAGACCACTTTCTTTTGCCTCCCTTGTATTGAGCAGCATGTCTCATCAAGGTAACATGGAGCGCACTAGGGCTGTACTGCTCGACAGGAGGTTGTTAAAGCTCTCAGCGAACTACAGGATGCCGTAACTCTCAACACCTGAGTGGTTAAAGACAGAGATAGCTTCTTGACCCTATGCTGTAGCCCCCGCTAGGAAAATACTTGGATGTTGCTGCAGTGACACCTCTTTTACTGGTGAAGCATCTAGAGACTATCCCTAAGCAGGCCTTGGAGGCTAGCTGAGGAAGCTGAGCTTTGCCAATCATAAACCAGCAGCTGAACTTGAATACTGGTCTCTGAGGTTCTGTGGTGCCATTGCAATTGGCTTTATGAAAAACAGTGCTTTAGTCTAGCTGCTGTAAACACCTTACTGGGGAAACTTGGACTCCAGGTAAAACTTAGGTGCCTGATTTTTCCTCTAATTCCCAATTATACCTTAGGAAAAAACCCTCCCTCAGTCTCTTTTCTGTGGGTACAGGTCCTGCACTCAGACTTGTCATTGTCCCCATGAGACTTTTTCTGGCCTGGGATTGCTCAGTGAGAGTAACCTCACAGGAGACAGGACCACCTGCTCAGTTTATTGACACAACTTAGTGCATATTTTGCCCTCAATTTAGGGAGGGTTTAACTCCATTACAGTGGTCTGTGGCATGGTTGAAACATGGCAGGGTTTCGCTCCAGAGCTGTCCACATCCATGTAGCTTCAGAGAATGGCTTCCAGAAGGAGTTGATCCTATCCCAAGCCCAGGATAAGAGACTGGGGAAACATCCATGTCTGTCTCTGCTTTCCCTCAAAAACATGCTGTAGCACCCTCTTACAGCTCAAAATCCTGTGAAACTGGTAGGATGCTGCTGCCTGAAGTCTCAGCCCTGGCTCTGCAATTCTGCTCTTTCAGAGGACTGCTTTTCTTCCTTCTTCTTGCTATTTCAGCTTGTTGTTGGCCTTTGTGAAACCCCACAGAGACCTTGGGAGGGTGGAGGAAGAATCATCCCTCCTTGGCATTGCTGTCTCCCAACAGAAGGCCAGGTGAGGAGGGCTCTGCCATCAAGGCAGTCTCTTCCTCACTTTGCCAGATTGCTCCAGGGTGCCTCATTAGGCCGACTGCTCCCTCACTATGACGGAGTTCATTTCTTTATTTCATGCAAGGACTGACAGACCTGGAAATACCAGACTCGGCAGCTTTGTGCTCTGCGCAGATCTGAAGCACTGTGCACTGGAGCTAATTAGTTGGATTTCAAATCAGAAGGGGAGCTGGCTGACTTCTCTGACAGCCCAGTTTCATCAAGACCTCCCAGGAAGACTGTTTAAAGCTCTCCTTTCCCAGGCTTTAAACAGAATCATAGGAAACTACTCTTTCTTAGAGGACAGGACGTGGGGGGTAGGTAGAACGGTAAGGTCCTTCTTACAAGCATAACGTGAGTTTTATTTTCTTTGCTTTGCCCAACACCCTTCCCTCATTCCTTCTAGGAAGATGATCATTTCACAGCTGTCAACCATCTCTATTTCATGAAGACCTGGATGGAGAAATGTATGTTATACTGGGAATCTTCCTACACCATCACTTCCTGTCCCATGAAAACCACTAGTAGCACAAGAGCTACCTTGGAAGACGGTTGCTTTCTTTCATGCATTACAAGACAATTATCAACTCCAATGTCCTTCTTGAATCTTCTCCTCCTCCTTCTGCTCTTCCTCCTCTAGGAAGGTACTCTTTTGGAAGGCCATCATGGCAGTCAGTCACCCACAACACCACAGGTTTTAGGGCTGGAAGAGATGATTCTGAACATCCAGCTGGGTTTCCCACATTTCATCCACCGTTTCCCACTTTGAATCCATAACTTCTGCTGAGCCAGGGCATAGCTGAGCTAAAGTGCAGAATTCACAGCATCCCTAGATAATTGTTTTTGGTTACTTATATGCCAGCCAACTTAAGATCATTAATGATTTTGTGGTGCTCACATTTACACAGTTGGAAGAGGCCTAGGTTTTAGATGCAGGTGCTTACTGTTTTCTACAGACCAAGCATTCATGAATGTTTCTTTGCTGGCTCCCTGTAAGCCCCAGTCACTTAGGGAACACCAAAATCTTTGCCCCTCCATAATCTACCTTAATGTGTTACTGAATTCCCCTAAAAGCTTCTTGTGTTAATGCAAGCCAACCTGGAGGTGTTGTTCCCTCCCCAAACTGTTCAGTCACTCTTTGCCTTCATTCCTTGGACCTTTAATCACCTTTACAATAGATGCCAGTTTCTATACAGTACGTTGCTATGGGCAATTGGCAGTTTGGGGAGCTGCTACAATAAATTCCTACCTGAGCTTTCTGGCATCAGTTCAGCCAGGCACTTTCTTCCTTTTTTCTTTCCCTGCCACACCCCCAATTAAAAATAGTATGTCATTAAATTGCCATTATATTTGTGTTGGTGGGCATGTCAAATGCCTTCACAATACCAGGTCTTACAAAGCTTAAGACAAAAAGTCCCACACAAACTAGCTGCCCTCAGTCACTCCCCTACAAAATTCCCTATTGTACATTAAGCCTTAAATGAAACCTAATGAGACACCAGAAAGCTCCCAGCAACACAGGATCTGAGACCTGAGGAGAGAGAAGAGGGAGAGTTCAAATCTCTGCAGCGTTGGGTAACAGGAGTTAATACTTGAGTGGAGGTAGAGCTAAGTTTTAGCATTGTTTGCTGTTACTCTCCTCCAGGAGACCCTTGCTGAGCCCTCAGGAGAAAGATTTCCGATGT
Organism: Rhea pennata; assembly: GCF_028389875.1. NCBI lineage: Eukaryota > Metazoa > Chordata > Aves > Rheiformes > Rheidae > Rhea > Rhea pennata. The sequence goes on from NC_084663.1 coordinate 213,284,345, forward strand.
CACCTCCTGCTGGGGTACTTATTCAAATATCTCAGTTCCTGCAAAAGCTATGCATCTCTCCAGTTATCTTCAGAGCAGGGGGTGCAACTCTGCAGTTGCAAAGGAGTGAGGATCTGGCTGTGGGAGAGGATTTTCAGCTGAAAGCTTTGATATACCTTACACGTGCTGCCTTATTAGTCCCTTGCAGTCCTTCAGTGGAAGACGGAAGAATGATTCATTCCCCTTTATGCAGGAAGCAAACCAGAGCATGAAGAGATTAGAAGATACCGAAAGAAGACTTCTTCCCTCGCTTGTATGTGTGGCTTAATTAGTGACTTCGGATGTACTCAAATAGTTGTACAAAGACAGGGGTGAATTCACTCTGACCACACTCTGAGCTCTCTGGACATGAGTAGGCTCAGGTCAGAGGCAGGGCAGGGCTACAGATGGACCATACCCCTGATATTTAGCTCTCATGATAAGGCACAACACTGTACATATGACTTTCAGATTGGGGCTGCCCAAAAGCTGCCAGATAATAGCAGAGAAGTTTTAGCCTACCTGCATCCAGCCACACCAGGGGCATTGATAATCTGATGGTGTGACAAATACATCAATGGCAATGACAGGACTGAAATCCATGTCAAGAGGACAGGCCAGGCACATCTTCATGCGGCAGCAAGGAGAAGGTTAAATAGACAGAAGAGCATCCGCAGAGGCAGAGGACCCAGCAGACCATCTGTTCCCAGCTGAGTTAGCTTCATACCTCCACTGTACCTAGTCCTGCTCCTGAGCTGCAAACCTATCCAACTAATGAGTGAGAAAGGATTGTCTCGTGAGAGAGTGTTGTGGTTGCAAGCAAATGGCAGACTGAAAAGGTGTCCCTTTCACTATCTCTATTCATGGGCAAATAAGGCCTGAGAGGCTACAACGGTCTGTGATGAAATCAGTCTCAGTGGATCACCACAGTGTTGCAGAGAGCCCAGGATGAGCAATGGAGTCTCCATCAAAGGCTGCTTATGAGCCACTGACTATGGAAAACTCATGTGATTTAACTGCCCTGAGAGACCACGTATATCCAGGCTGAATTGAAACTCTTTCAATTAACCACGGCCCTCTCAGCTCCTGCTATGCAGATGTGTAACGTGACCAGTTCAGCCATTGCTTGAAGCACACTGTTTCCTCTGAAAGGACTGTAATATTGGTGGCCTAATGCCATCAGTATTATCTTATGGTGTCTCGGTCATTACAGGTTCCACTGCTTTCATTATGCTGGCAGAACTGAACTGGCAAAACTCCTCTAGCAGACGGTCAATAACAGCAGGACAGTTTGTTTAGACAACGAGATGCAATACAAAAGAACTAAATTATGTGCTGAAAACAGTCCCTGGTTTGTCTTGCAGGAACTGGCCACAAGAGAGCTAGTTATCCCATTTACTCTGATCCAAGTAAAAGGTGGTCTTATGTTGTGAGATGTGAGGACTTACGGCACTCTGCCTCTCCAGACTGAGAGTGTGGCCATGTCTCCCCTGGAAAGGAGGTGATGTGATGCTGGTGGGCATCTCCCTCATCTGCTCGTTTCTAGGAAGCAGTGATTGAAACCCAGAAAGTCCCTTAAGAGAAGTGAAAAAAACCTCTGGTCACACTAAGTGGCAGATGCGTGAGGAGCAGGGAAACGTTAGACATGATTCAGTGGACTTGCTTTCACCTGCTTTCCCTTGCCAGTGTAACAGGAGCAAGCTGTTAATGCCTTCAGACACATACTTGCCCTTGTGTGCTGGAGAACCAGGTTATCCTCTAGTGAAGGGGAACTAATGTGCGGCTAGATAAACATCCTGCAGAAAGTGATGCTGAGCCCCTTGGCCTCCCCTGACTGCTAATAGACAGGAATTTCTCGTGCCATCCTTAAAAGCTGTCTTCAGAGGGAAGCGCGAACAGGGTGGGGTTTACCGTGCAGTTACTTAATGCGATGCTATTGATTATCTCTGCCAGAATACAACAATTTTAGGATTTCTTCCACAATCTCTATGTTATGAATTACCAGAAGACTGCCTTTGCTTAGCTATCATGCAAAAAATATGTGCTTGCCCCACCTAAGCATGGAGGCTTGACGAGTCTCCGGATCCACACCAAGACTGCTGAATTAGCTGTGCTGTACCCAGCCAAGCCAAGCCAAGTAGCCGTCCCTGCAGAGCTACAGATAGTGCTACATGAGATAGCTGACTGATCCAGCAAAAACCCATTTCTAGCAATGGTCAAGCTCAGTTGTTCCAAAGAAACATGTGTCAGCCAATGCCCCACCTTGCTCAGTGGGCTCAGCACATGGACTGCTGAGCACAGCATAATTCTAGGTAGCAATATGCAGAAGAACATTTGCTTTGAGACCAGTCCGAATCACACTGTGTCCAGAAACTAAAAATCCAATCCTCCTTCTTCAGCATATAGAACTGCAGATGTTATTAGTGACCATAATGTTTTGCAGCTTTATTTCCTAAAGGCAGCAACATCATTTAATTCAGCTCCTGTATCACTCCGTGACCTAGTTAGCAAACCTAACAGAGAGGATGAGTTGTGGTTTTATTTCAAATGCAGCCTCAGTGTCTGACCAAGAAGTTTGAAAATGCTCACAGGCAGGCAGGTCCTGGGACTCAGGAGTGGAGTCTGGCAGGGAAGTGATTTTGCTTTCAAGGAACTGTCGAGCCTCATTCTCTCTTGTCCCTGATTTATACTTGTGGAATCTGGTGAATAGAGAAATAACTCAGGCCAGGTTTGTTCAACAAGTCTAGTTTTGATCTGAGAGTGTAGTTGTAGTTAGAGAGCCTGTACAAGGCTGGCTTCTGCCCAAGTGAACATCCCCTGGGAAGTGTTGTGAGTATTTGACTCCAGGCCTGGCACCCTGGATAATACTCCCATTCCTCCCTTGTTAGAGGTCACGGTGAGCAGCAGATGCTACGATACGAAATGCTGGGTAGAGTTGTGTGGCTGTGGCCCAAAATCGCCTCTTTTCTTTCTAGCCTCCTAGATTCACCCAACGGTGCTTGCAGGCTTGGCATACAGTAAGCACAGCTGTGATGGATATGTAGCCACTAACTATGCCCTGAACTCCTGCTAAGGCCAGGGAAATGCCTTCAATAGCAGCAACACTTCTGTGGCCCACCATTTGAGTTTCCTCCTCCTCCTCTGCGATTTGAGAGTTTATGAACAGCTCAATTCTTGCTGGAAGAAGAGGGTTCCCAGCTCTCCACAAAAAATATTGGTTCAGGGGCTAAATATGACAGTTAGAGCAATTTAAAATTTGCTGGAGGGCTGGACACTTCTTATCTTAATTGTAAAGTATTATGACCACTGTCATCCATCCGGGTGTGTTTGAAATGATCGGGCAAGTTCTGCACTGCTTTATGTCCTCTTTATTCCCTATTGCTTTCAGCCATGTGTCACACTACCCAGAGATTTGTGTCTGAATCTGTTCCAGAGTACCCTGAAGAATGGGGATGTGCTTCACCCAAGTGATGCTCATCATCTGCCTGGGCAGAAACTTGAAACAAATTTGTCACCCAGCCAATCAAAGCAAATCAAAGCCTGGCGCCAAATAACTCAGGTGCTGTATCCTGATTTTTCATCCATCTCTTTTTGATCCAGGCTATAAAGGGAGTCCAGGCTCTGCATCAGAGAATTCAGTCCCTGGCAGGCTGGATTTGAAAGCCTGGAGACCACAGTCAATCACTTGGTTTTATTTAAAAGCTGCCATGTGAAGTCAGGACTATTAATAAAGATCGTATCTATTTAAAACACACATACACACGAAAGGGAGATAGAAATAGCAGGGGCTGTGAGGAATGGAGGCTGAGCTGAAATTCTTCCTCATCTGAACACATGCTAACTTGGACGTTTTCCATGGATGGCTCACAGCCTCCATTCCTGGACTGCTGGAGTGGCAGGGAAAGCATGGTCTCCCACACGTAGTGACAGCCCCCCTTGTCACTACAGCAGGGCCATTCAATTTATTTATGGGCTATTATCACACTATTTATAGCTGGCAGCTATTTCTAACCCTTCAGACATGCTCACACATGAGAGATTCATCACCACTTCCAGAGTGTCAGGCTCTAGGAAAGCCAGGGGTGTTTTGAAGTGTGATGTCTGCAAGGGTGAAAGAGCAGAGTTACGAGAGAGCCTGACACCAAGGATGGATGGAAAGAGCAGGAAGGGCAAAGGATATGTCACGAGCGATGCAGACCTACCAGAGAGTATCTCTACCTCTATGATTCCTACTGTTGTTTCTGCCTCTTGGAGCTTCAGTCTGACTATGGTAAAGGGAGGGGAACAAGCCACAGAAGGGCTTTTCCTCTGCCTCTGAAGCTTTTCAAACCTCAGCATTTCTCAGTATCCCTCATACCTTGTCTGAACCATGCTTCCTGCCTGCTGCACCGGAGTCTGAGTCTGTGAAGGAAAGGGAAAATCCCGGTCTTCCGCTCTTGCTCTTGGCTGCGTGCTCAGCTTTTGTCTCAACCCTGAGAGCACTGCAATACTACTAGCTCCTCCCAAACTGAGCAGATTCAGAGGACATGTCCTACTCTACGCACTGTACATCCAGATCTACCACCTCCCTTCAAGTCCAGCATTATTTCTCATCCTCAAGCTGCTCACTTCCCTCTTAGTCTACTGCAATTATCAGTGTTTTAGACTCCTGCAATATTCTTCTCCTTGTCTCCCTGGCTGTTCATTTAAGGCTATCTGTCTCTTAAGATAGCTTCTAGACCCATTGACATCAACAGTTCTGATCCTGTGGGAAGATTTATTCTAACCTCCTTGCCACTTGTGTAGAAAATGGGAATCACCTTCTCAGCCCGGGCACAGCTGGTCTTCCTACGATTGCTGGGCTACCCCATGGGATTTGCTCTCCCAAACGTGCTTTTTTGCTGCCAGTCTGAGCAGCTGCAATTCACACAGGCTCTGCACCAAGCTGAGACCTGACAATTAAGATTCAGCACTCCATGAAAATGCTGGCTGCTGTCCGAGCTTTTCCCTGCCTGTTATAGCACAACAGCTGTGAAATGTATTACTCACAGATGTCTATAATTAGGGTTCAGCACTGCCTTCTGATGGCATTTGAACCAAAAAGGCCAGTAAAAATTGAACATGCTCACTTGAGCTAGTAAATCAAAGATTCACATTCTGTAGACATGTGCTATTCAGTTTTACTGATTTAGCACCATCTTAACAGTAGGAACCAATGGAAGGAATCTAGAATCCAAAAGGATCAGAACTGAGCTGTTGCTTCCAGCAGGGTTTCCCAATACGGCTTTACGTACTGGAGTTGTATGGCATCCTGAAAGACTGAACCACATCCTTGCTGCTATGTTTTGGGTTGATTATTTGTGCCTTCCTGCCCACCATGGAAAACTAATTTGCATCTTGACTAACACCAGCTGTTTGCTACTGTTGATGAGCTTCAGTCATCTGTAAGTTCTGTCGACAACATCACATTTTATATATAGTGCATTTCCCAGCATGACTCTGCACCAAGAACCTTTCCAGCAAGCACAGTACCATAAAATCTCCTATAGAAAAAGACAACAAAACCCAGCAAACAAATTCAGAGTTTGCTCAAATAAAATTTACTTAAAAATTGTCTTTGGGAAGCACTGTGCAGTTATCAGGAAAGCAGCAGGCTGAGTTTATTGAGGACCTAGTTATGAGTTAGCAAATTGAAATTAAAGCATCTTTTAAGAGATAAATCTAGACAAAAGCTAGTATCACTTACATGGCCCATTTTGGATTTCAGTTGCATCATTGCATCTCAATGCTGAGATATCACAGAGAGTACACTGACAGTCACAACTTTCTCAAGCTAGGTCACTGCTTGTTTCAAAAATGGACCCAGCAGCTTCTTCTGCTGTGAGTGTTACCACCAAGCCTTCTGGACAGACCATGCACCAATTCATGATCTCAGGTGTGATGGTGCTGCTTTGCTAGGAAAGGAATGTTAGTTTAGGACATCAGCCAACTTGCAGTCAGTTAATGTCTCTTCCACTCTGGATGACTGATACATATAGGACAGGACTTTTTCTCAATGAGTGAAAGATAATAATCGCTCTGGTGAACTTGCTGTGAGGACCTCATGGGGACCATTCATTTGTGCAGCAGTACTTGTATAGATAGCAGGGTTGGTACAGAGCACTTACCAGGAGATATAGCTGACAAAGCTGATAACGAGTCAGTTAAACACAAGTCCAACCATTTTCTCCAGTCCAGGGTCTTCCCCAATCAATTGTGCTCATACACAGATACCTCCTTAGGAACGGAGGTCAAGAGATCTCTGAATGAGAACAACCTAAACCTGAATAAGGGATGGGGGGATTGTGCTGACCAGACTGAGATGTCTCATCTCCCTTGGCAGAGAGAAGCAGATAATATTATGGTGCTGTTCACCTCCTGTGATGAGACACTTGGATTAGATGAGTCATACTCCAGACATGGTTATCTCTGTTCACCGAATCAAAGATGCCTGGTGACAGCTCTCTTTACAGAAGGGAGCCCAGTTGAGCAGGGGAGGTGGGGGTGTCCATGGTAGACACATCTCAAGCAAAGTGAGATGAATCCCACCCTGGGATCCTAGGCAAAGGCACTGACCAAATCTGATTTACTACAAATCATTTCACTATTAGACTGTGTTGAGCACAGCTCTTTCTATCCAGGTGTGAATGGACTGGAGTTTCAGTGGGTTATAAATTCCATATTTTGTCTTCCATATAGCACCACGTGTTCCTTCTCTCACAAATGATTTTCTGATTCATTAAGACAGATGAATGCTGTATTTACTGACCTTGTGTATCTAGAGCGTGAGGTGCCTCCTTTTGATCTCTCTCCTGATAGCTTCAGCCCTCAGTTTTGCAAGAATCTGTTCATCTACTTTAAGCATGCAAGCAGTCCCTACAAAAACTAGTAATAGCAAATAGATAACTGTTTGTAGGGCTGACAAGATAACAGACAAGTAATGGAGACAGGCAGCAGTGCAAAAGATGATATTTGAAGGTTGATGGCCCTTTTGATGGGATCCATGAATTTTTTAGGAGGCTAGGAGGAACGGGAGAAGGTCAGTATGCATTTAAAATGAACCGTGAAGAACAAGAAGCGGAAAAGTGTCAACACAGGAGAGATGTAGTTGAAATGAGCTCTAACCAAGATCACAGAACAAGAATCAGCAGGAATCAAACCACAGATTTTGTCTTTGCATTCTTCGTTCAGATTGTCTAGGTGTTGCCCTCCACTTCTTTGGTTGCCGATTTCTATTTATTGCTGCAGTTTTACAGAGGCAAAGAATAAAGCTCTTTTTTTGTTAACAGGCTAAGTTAACTTCACACTTGCAGATAGTTCCCATTTGTGGCTCTGTTATTTTCGAGATAGGATATCCATCATTCCCAGAGATACATGCAAGCTGACATTTTTTGTTAGACCAAAATATAATCAGATTTGCACATGCCAAGCACAAGGTTACCAACACAAAAACAAAGACACCACACGAACAGGGAAAAACATCTTGGAGACACACCAATCCATCTAGGGACCAGCAGACACAAAACCTGAATAATAGATGGACTAGTGTGATGCTGTCAGGGCCAACGTCCTGTCTGATTAAATCTACTTCATCAAACATCATCAAGGACAAAATGTCCTCTTTGTCCATGGTTGGATGCATGATAAGAAAAATCGTATTGTTTATAACACATTACTGAATTATCCTGTCTTGTGCATTGTGTAGCGAGTGGGCATGGGCAGAGTACTCCTGTACTCTGCGTATTGAACTAGTCTACAAAGACTTCAGCTTCATTGGTTAGATATTGCCTCAAATTGGAAATATTGCAGGCCAGCACTCCTTTCCAGCCTGCCAGTGGATTGAAGGCACATTAAGTGTTGGGAGTTCTCAGGGTCCCCTGTGCTTTGAAGGTCTGCTTCTGGCATCCAAGAGGCCATGCTCTCATGTTTATATTTTCATGATTAGTGTTTGTACAGACACTAAGTTTGATCTCAGGGAAAGCCTCAGGTTGGCCCTCAAAAGATGATATAAACTCACTCAGAAGGCCAGACCCTCCTGGCACGTGACTATTGATATTGCATCCATCCACATGTGCTCAGCATCAGACATGGTTTGATGGAAAGCAGGGGTCAAATGCTATTCCCCTCAGGTTGTGTAGTTAAGTAGTTTCCAGTTAGTTAGTGCTATGTCCCCCACTCCTTGGCTGGGATGGGGTTGGACACCACCCCCAGCACCAGGCTCATGGATACAACTACTGTCAGCACAAATCACAAGAGAAAGGTCAAACTAGTTCAGATTGCAAGGACAGAAGTTGGTCTGTAGTGGTATAAAATCCATCAGCAGCTGACTGAGAACTTTGCTGGCATATTATAACTTACCTGGGGAGCCAAAGAGAAAGATCACACACTATGTGTGTTATACGGTGACTGACAGAGACGACTTCTCTGTTTGGCACATCCTGGACACTGCAAACTGACAGGTAAATTGGAAGTATTGGGTGAGACAATAATTCAATTTCTCCCCTCAGTTCAGTTAATGGCTTTCATTTAGAAGGTTCATGAAGAATCATTACTCTCCATTAAGCTGCTACAGGTAGGCACAGACAGATGGTAAACCAATTTCCTCAGAGCACTCCACTAAAACCATGTACCTAGAGACAAATTACTGAGTCTGGCTGTCAGAGGAACCTGTCAGGCACACTAACAAGATCTTGGGGAGGTCCCAGAAGCTGACTCTAATGAACTCTAATCCTCCTAGGCTTGCAGGAGGCCTCCAGGGTGCACAGGCCACTAAGGACTGGTCAGGAGCAGACATAAAATACAATATAGGGATAATCAGAAATTCAATCCATTGCCACTGCTGTTATGAAGCATCATATGTAACATAGGCTATGGATGCACTTGTCTCAGCATAGATACAGTTTTTGTTTGAACTGTTCCTTTTAGGAGCACTGGGCTTGCTCAGGGACTTGCATGCTCTGTAGATGTGAATCATAGATGTAAGAGAGCAGCCTCTTTCCTTCAAGAAATGGCCTTTCAAAGTGAGGGATTGCTCAAGAAGCAGCGCAGAAAAGTGCCAGCATCTTCACCAATGTCTGCCCTTCCACTGCAGGGAATTATGAGCCTGAAAATGCCCTGAAGCTGAATGTACTGGGCCACAGGGAGAAGGAGAGTCCTCTCAGTAGGCTGGTGCCAGCTACCTGCACTCCTGTGCCACTGGAGCTGGGTGAGAGTCCTTTAATCCAGGATGCTTTTCTGGTCCATGTGCCAGATGTTTAAGATCCCTTCCCTGCCTCATGAGCAGAAAGTGCTACTTGGGTTCACGGTTCCTTTGTGCCTTATTTTCTTCCTCTTAGGAAGACACATCAGAAATGGAGAAATTTTACTGATTAGAGTCCCTGGTGCCTATTACACTGATGATGCATCCATGGATCAGGCAAGAAATCTGAGTCTAAATGACTTGGATTCATGTTCTCTTTCTATAATAGGATGACCTTGAACAAATCATCTTTGCTTTGCATGAAGGACGGGAAAAGCAGTACAGTGCACCTCTGCTTCTCTGCTTTGACATGTTGGAGAAGGCCTGGGGCTTGTTACACTATGAGTCAGCCTAATATAGAAAAAGGGTCACAGCTTCAACTTTTGTCCCTTGTTCCTTTGGCTTTTCTCCTGCAGTTCCCCACTATAGCCCAAGGCTAGGTACAGGCTGTGTCATAGAGGATTAAGGCACCACACACAAGCATTTTACTAGAAAGGATCTCTTTGGAGGTGTTCTAGGAGACTGCAAAAGCTCTTTCCAAGCATTTCAAAATTGTCAGAATAGGAAATTTGAAAAGGCTGACGTCACATTCTGAATATTACGATGAACAAGAGTTCTTGGGTGGGAATGTTTTTTTCTGTAAATTTCTCTGAGCTGTTTTGCCCCATCCTACTTAGTCAATGAGACTGCATTAAGAACTTCCTAACAAACTCTCCTTTTCCAGCATGTAGTCATGTCTCTTGGGTGGAACTTGTCACTGGCAAGTTATCCAGGAGCACAGCAATGTGCACGAAGGGCCTTGTGGGGCTGTGCGTGGGAGTTATTTCAACACACTAATGGATGCCTTGTGTGGGCAGGCAAAGCCAGGGCCAGCAATGTGCTGAGCTCACTGAAAGAGAACTAACTCTGATGTTGTAGATGGGAACACTAGAACAGGCCATTTCAAGAGTCTTGAAACCTTTTGTGGCCTTACAGCTGCTTGGAGGGATCTGAGAAAGAGCTCCTTGGACATTCTTAAGAGATAAGATGTATCATGGACAAAAGGAAAAGACCATCCTAGGAGCTGATGTCAGCTCTCAGTGTGGGATTTCCGATGATTTATAGCTCACTAGGAATAGAGGTTGAGTGCGTCCACGGATAAGGGATGGTTTCAGTCCCTGGATGATGGTGGGATGTTTGTTTGAATTCTCTTTGCCCTCTCTTCTCTCCATCTTCCCTATGGAGGTACTCAGGGCTACTGGCCATGTTTTGTTTCTTCCTTAACATTCCCACAGTTTTTATTCCAAAGACATTAGCTGAGTCCTTTTATTCATGATAGACCTGTGATCTCTTCTCTGTGAGCTGCCAGTCAGCTATATTGGGTTTGTGGGCTCACAGAGCAGGCAAGAAGCCATAGCAAGGGCTGTCCTGAGCAGGATGTGTGCCCACTGCGGACGTTAAAGGAATCCTGTAAAAAAACATGCTTCTTATGGACACACTTCATGACCTTTTACTTCTGCTGATGACCCTGTGCATGAGGTCTCAGGGGTAAGGAGAGTAGCAATGTAATACTCTCGAGGCAGAGAGATGGAACAGGAGTCTCCTCCTTTGGAGGGTCACAGATGCTCTGTAAATGAGAGTAAAACTCACTCCCATCCCAGAAGGCTGGAATTAGTCTCTAGGTTGTACACTAGGACAAGTAGACAGGATGTTACTTCTGCCCTGGAAGTAGACATCAACTCATTCTGTAAAAGTCAAATCCAGAGTATTATGTTACATGAGCTACAGACTACCTGCTTATTATGAACTGGGTCAGCTCCAAGCTGGTATCACCCTTCTCTGTCTATTGTATTCACCTGTTGTCTTTTGCCTAATGCCCGAGTCATCAATTCTCTGTTTCGTACCAAAGGTCTTGTAGGATGACTGGGGTCTATTAGCTATATTCATAATGAGCAATGAGTCTTCCTCCCAGTTTCGGTTCCACCTTTGTCTCCTTTGTAATACCTTAGACCACACTTCAGGCTCCTCTGGCAAAAAGAAAGACAGAATGGGGGAGTATGTCTGCTAACTCTGTTGAATTTTGCCTGAAGACAGTTAAATTGAATTAAGAACTTACCCCCTTTCCTAGTGAAGACAAGGTCTACCATCATGGAGCTGATTTAAAGGCTCTCAGGTTGTCCTTTTCACAGTCATCTACCTGCAAGTTACACTAGAGAAAAATCAAGAAAGGTCTAGAACCCAAAGGCTATTCTTTATCCTCAAGGAAAATATTTTGATAAATGAAGTCAAAAATGCAGATTTTTTAAGGCGATATTTAATATTATAGACCAAATGAATGCTTTGGAAGGCTTGCTCCCATAGCCAGTTTTGACACTACCTCCTAATATTCTGATATTTCTTCCCCTTGGCCATATTGATTACAGTGCTGACTTTCTGTATAACATGAGGTGCTGCAAGCACTGGGGCTACTAAAGCCTGCCTTCCTGTGCATCTGTGTCTGGGAGTTGATTCTCTAATGTATAATAAGGATTATGAGTTTGCTGCATCCTTTCCCTCTGCACTACTGGAAAATATTTTCTCCATCATCTGTTAGCAGAAACCCTTTAGCCTTATAATACCTCTGTGGCCTCCACCTTTCTGTCAGAACTAATTGAAATCGAACAGTATGTTCAAACATGGCTGGGGAAAAAGGAGAGTACTGGATGACGAAAGGCACTTACGTGAAGGCAATTGCAAAGCTAGTATGATTGCAGAGTTCTCATTTCCTTAGGAAACTAGGACAAACACAGCATTTTCATTGCTTTTGATTAGGTCCTGCTGTGCATTGCCATATTCAGTCTGAAAACATCAAAAAGCCACTGCAGTAGTAACCATGTATGACATCTGATGCTGAACAAGAAGAAATGAAATCCCAGGTAATAGGGGACCTATTTCTATCTAAACTTTCCAAACAATAGCACCAGGAAAGTGATTTATAAAATGCATAATTCAATGAGAAGCTGATAAAACACTTCCAAAACTTCCCTTTCAATCCCCTCTAACATAGCAATCAAATTTTGAAATTTTGTTCACATTTCAGTAGGAAGCAAAACATTAAATAAAGTCCAGGTTATGACTTGATTGAGCCTGAAGACCTTTGCATTCAAACATCTAACTGTATGAGGCAGAACAGCAAGATCAGGGCCTAAAAGATAAGACTGGGCGGATGATGTAACCAGCAGAAGGTGACATTTCTCAGCATTGTCCCAAAAGAGTCACCCACCCATCCCAGGAATCGCTATGCAACCTGGCTGATCACAAGATACTGAGCAGCATGGTGGAGGTCAACTGCTAGAGGGGATTTCAAGATAACAGAAATCATCAGATGAGGGGTCCCTCCTTGGAAAGAGGCTGTATAAAGGGGGATATATTTTGGTTCTATTACATGTGGATTTGCTTATCACAAGCAGTTGTGCTCTGAACTATGCAGCCCCCCCAGGCAGTTTTAAGTTTTCTTTGGCCAAAACCAGGAAATGAGTTGTTCCTTATCTACAGAATTGTAGAAACCTTTTCTTTGAGTGCTCCATCAATGGAAAGAACCAGTGGGGAATTCTTGAAAAGTACAGCTGGCGCAATTTAATATATTGGCTGTAGCATCTCAGACATTGCCTCCGTCAGACGTGAAGGGAATGGTATTTGACACTTTATGAAGCCATGGTGGGTTGAAATGTGAGAATCTGATTTGATGTGTTTGTGTTTATTAGCAGCCTTGTTGACAGAGATATTCAAGTCATTCTCTCTGGTTCCCAAATTCATTCACCTTGCATTTTTTAGCTGTTGCTATACTTGCCATTGCTGTTCTGACTCAGACTTCTTGTCAGCCCAGGAGATGCTCAGGGAAAGGTCAAAGAGTTAGTTGTGAAAAGATGATCATTAGGTGAAAGATGATCTGCCTGGGCACAATGTTTCCTTCAGGTGTCTCAGGATCGATCGATCATGCTCATGGAAAAGCTAGTGGAAAGGAGGCTGTTTTAGGAAAGAGGCGCTTGGCTCTGTCATTTCTGAAAGGCAAAAAGACTCTGTGCAGCTCCTAGAAGAAGCTAAACATGGCTGGGTTGCCATGCAGAGGGTTATATGGTCACTTTGCTAGGACAATGTGTCTGATCAGGTTGGAAGCTGCATAGCATTTAGAGCAGAGAAGGCATTGTATGATACTGATGACAGATCTGTTTATAACAAAAGCCGTAAATTGTCTCATCTAATTCGGCGACAGAGCTTTCAGTTCTGTTCTAATGTCCTGGTTACTGAGGCAGCACCCCTAAGTGAGGGTGAATGTTCAGCCTACCTCAAAACCAGGATATGGAGTTAACTTCAGAAATCTTAAAACGAAACATAAGCTCAAGAAATCTCTACTAGATGTAATGCCACTGCCAGTCACCCAGGCTAGTTCTCACTGGTTTTGCTTCAGCCGGCTCGGAGCTTTGCACGCTCAAATACTTAGGCTGCCCTTTCACAAAAAGGGCATTTGTGAAGATCCTTCACCCTTCAGCTGAAGCACTAGTAGCCCCCGTTAGAGTGCCTAAAATAGCCACCACCTTGCTTGATATACTGAGAACTATACTTGGTGTCTTCAGGGAAAGTATAGTGTCTGTCACATAGTGAGCCAAGTCATCACCGTCTAACCTCGGTAAGGCTAAAGGAGATGCTCATCCCCTCCAGCTAGAAACTGTCTAGGGCAAGTAACACACATATCTCACATAAACATAATGGAGCAAGGTGTCAAGATATCAGTGGCACTACTGCAGCCCAGTTCTGACCGACAGCCGAAAGAGGAGCAGCTCATTTCCAGAAATGATCAGCAGAAGAAGCTTCTCTGACAGAAAAGGAACAATGATCTAGCCTGAAATTAGGTGTGATAGTCAGATTTTCCACCTCCTCTGACCAGCTGGATGGGAAAAGAAGGATTCCTTCTAAGAAAACTAGGGTATATAGACAACTGAATATTGTGCATAGCATTTATGAACTCAGTAGTGGTAGTGATGAGGGGATTGTGCCCTGGAGACCAGAGCATTTCGTTACTGCTAAGCAGAGACAGCAGCAACACAGTGTCCTGACCCATTTATTCTCCATATCATTAGAACACGACAAATGCTTGGGTCAGAGAATAAGGTGCTCAGCAGTCACCAAATTTACATATACAGATGCCTGGATTAAAAACTAGCATTACATTTTCACTGCTAGAATGATTTCAGACTGAGACACAGCCTTAAAGCAATTAAGGCAGCTCCCAATAGTGCCAGTAGTTATGATTCTAGTCTTATTTTAGATGCGTGCTGAAGCTGTGACTTGGTTGACTGGCTACTGCTACACATATGATTATTCAGGCAAGTAGCACAGGAAATGACTGGAAGTCTCAAAAGCCACCTTAGTCCTGCATGTTCTGTGGGCTACAGGAAATGTCATTTATTAGCCAAGCAAGGCTGATGATAGCCTCACTAGGCTCAGAAAACTTTGTGACCCTGTGGAGGTACATCATTTATTTCCTGCCTCTTCCACTGTAAGCATATGGCCATCATTAATGATAATCGCTGATTATGCCAGTCTCTAATTGAGTACAAGACACCTTAGTGTGCTAGGTAGGGTAGCAATACTTTGGCAGATATCTAAATGGACAAAAGTGAGGTTTCTCTGAACTAATTTGGGGATGTAATGGTCTAGCAAAGTGAATCAGAACCTGCTTTGAACAGTCATCTGCCAAGCGCACATGGATGTCATTTCTGATCACAGCTGGAGACATGCTGTTCCACCACGTCTTTCCTGCAAGATTAGCCTTACTCCTCGTGAAACATGAGGACTTACCAGACTCGTAGAGGAGGTGAAGAATTAACAAAATCATAGCTACATGTGTTAACCACAGATTCATCTCTCCAGATCCTGCCAGTTCTCCACCAGGGTTAGAGCTTCCCATGTCATTTCATTTTAGCAGAGTTTTCAGATGTAGCCGCTATGACATAGAATGACACATACTGACTGGAGTGACAGTGCTTAGGACATTGTATTAGCCATGTTTTTTTGTCCCAGCTAAACACATTCAATTTTTTAATATTATGGTAGTGATTTGGATGGAAAGGATCTATGAATTAGAGAGAGATGAAAAGTTCAAAAAAAAAGTAAGAACTTTTTTTTTTCTGGGTCATACAGAATATCCTGTCTTTGACAAGGTCAGTAGGAAAAAAAAAAAAAAAGTGAAATGGGCAAAGAAAAGATGAACTCCTTTTAACACATCTTCTCAGCTTTTAGTAGCAAGTAGTTTAGAGACTTCATGAATCAGAACTTGAATATGGAATGCCTTTTTTAGATAGCCAACATAGACAAAATTTTTTGGATGCCTTTGGGAAACAAACGTCTATGCACTAAGTGAAAGAACAAACATGTAATTTCTGCTTATTCTAAATTAGAAAGAAGGAAACATCATTGGGAGTCCTTTAACTGAGAAAAGGTAAGTAATCTCCTTCTCTGCTCTATTCATGGCTGTACAGATCACCATGTTAAAAAAAAATAACAGACCAACTGGATAAATTCCCCAGCTGGCTGGCAAACTGAGATTATGGTAACCCTCTTCACCTCCAAATGAGTAGTGTTATTTACATTTTTTGTTTTAATTTCAAATCAGCTTCATCTGACTTGGCCTTGCCTTCTTCTGTGCTTGGTTTCCAGGGAAATATTTGGGTCAAATATAGCAACCAGTGGATGTTATTATTATTATTATTTAAAGAATAGCCTAAATCTTTACTCCATATCCAAACATCTCTCAGACTTGAAGAGTTTGGAAATCTAATCCCATATCTAAGCTTTGCAAACATTCTCTCTCCCTATAATGGGCCAAGCCACACTGCCACATCCAATCATACCAAAGCTTTGCATTGCTCAATAGTTTATGCGAGCTCCAGCTTCTGCAATGTGTTTCCATCTCTGCTATTTGTTACTGCTGTTATGCTGCATCTCCTTCTCCTTGTATCCACAGGAAAATGCATCAGACCAAAACTTATGAGACTTTCTAATAGTGTCAGTGGTGCTACTGCAGAACTGTATCCATTAAGTAGCCCAAGGCCTATTACAAGCATCTGGAAAGCTATCCATCAAGGATGTCTACAGAGACCTCTGAGATTTCATCTTTTCTCTCTCAGACAAGTCTCTCTTAATTTTCTTTTGGGTAAATAGCTCCAAAAAACCTCTGCTTCATCCCTGGTAAAAATATCACATAAGAGATAAATATATCCTATTTATATTCAAAAATTTGCTTGCTGACATTTTTCTTTTTTTTTCTCAAAATTGCACAATAAAACTTTAATGATCCTCTGCATATATTATAGACATATATATGGAGATCTATGCTGCTTAAAAGTTAAGTGCAAGAGTTCACTTCATAACTAATTGCTGTGGAGGTTTACACTACCAATAAAACAAGACTAAGCATGGGGCAGTAATAGCCAAGGGTAGGCACTTATTTTTTGCTCTCTAGAGATGTAACCCACTTTAAGCAGTATTAAATGCAAACTAAAACACTGATACAGGCTAAGGGATGGCTTCAAAAACATAACTGGGTGCCTGATTCCTATGCACATGTGAGTCCTTGATTCTTCCTGCTTTCTTCCCATAGGACTTTCTAGTTCTCAAAGCCCTGGGGTTTTTCTGTTAAACATTTTCAATTTCCTGTAGGCTCATGGGAAGCCATGGCATCTCACTGGTGACTTTCTGTGAATATTTCTGGACTCTTTGGCCTTGTCTGTTCTAGAAGGGAATATTTTTTAGCACTGGGGCCAAACAGCACTGTTCAGGTTGTGTCCATATGGCTTCCTCCAGACTGAGCTTGGACACTGTCTCCTCTGTTTTCTGGCCTGAGACAATACCAAGTGATACTAACACTTAAAGGGACAAGACAACTGTGGAACAGTGCTAGCTAGTTTATGGGGATAGGTGTAGACAACAACTGCTGAAGTTGTAAGAATTTGTTGAACTCAGGACGTTATCCTGCAGTTTTTCCTGTCAAATCAGTAAGGTTGGAAGGGACCTCTGGAGATCATCTAGGCCAACCTCCCTGCTCAGCAGGGTCACCTACAGCATGGTAGACAGGGTTGCGTCCAGCTGGGCCTTGAAGATCTCCAGAGAAGGAGACTCCACAACCTCTCTGGGCAACCTGGTGCAGGGCTCCGTCACTCTCACAGGGAAGAAATTCCCCCTCACGGTCAGGCAGAACTTCCTGTGCTTCAATTTCTGCCCATTGCCTCTTGTCCTGTCACTGGGGACCACTGAAAAAAGTTTGTCCTCGTCCCCTTGACACCCTCCCTTCAGGTACTTGTACACATTGAGAAGATTCCCCTCTCAGGCTTCTCTTCCCCACGCTGAAGAGGCCCAGCTCTCGCAGCCGTTCCTCAGAGGGCAGGTGCTCCAGCCCTCTGATCATCTTTGCAGCCCTACACTGGACTCTCTCCAGTAGCTCCATGTCTCTCTTGTCCTGGGGAGCCCAGAACTGGACACAGGACTCAAGATGAGGCCTCCCCAGGGCTGAGGAGAGGGGCAGGATCACCTCCCCCCACCTGCTGACAACGGTCTTCCTAAGGCACCCCAGGAGACTATTGGCTTTCTTGGCCACAAGGGCACATTGCTGGCTCATGGTCAACTTGTCATCCACCAGCACTCCAAGGTCCTTCTCTGCAGAGCTGCTCTCCACAAGGGCAGACCCCAGCTTGGACTGGTGCCTAGGGTTATTTCTCCCTAGGTGCAGGACTCTGCACTTGCCCTTATTGAACCTCAGGAGGTTCCTCTTCGCCCAGCTCTCCAGCCTGGCCAGGTCTCTCTGAATGGCAGCACAGTCCTCACGTGTGTCAGACACTCCTCCCAGCTTGGCATCATCAGCAAACTTGCTGAGGAGGCACTCTGTACCCTCATTGAGGTCACTGATGAAGAAGTTGAACAGGATGGGACCCAGGACTGAGCCCTGGGGGACACCACTAGCCACAGGCCTCCAACTAGACTCCATACCACCGAAGATGACCTTCTGAGCTCTGCCTTTCAGCCAGTTCTCAATCCACCTCGCTGTCCACTGGTCTAACCCCCACTTGCTGAGCTTCTCTAGGAGGATGTTATGGGAGAAAGTGTCAGAAGCCTTGCTGAAGTCAAGGTACACAACGTCCACTGCTCTCCCCTCATCTACCCAGCCAGTCATTCCATCATCAGAGAAGGCTATCAGGTTGGTTAAGCAGGATTTCCCCTTGCTGACTACTTCTGATCACCCTCTTTTCCTCCATATGTCTGGAGATGACATCCAGAAGGAGCTGTTCCATCACCTTTCCAGGGATGGAGGTGAGGCTGACTGGCCTATAGTTGCCTGGGTCCTCCTTCTTGCTCTTCTTGAAGACTAGAGTGACATTGACTTTCTTCCAGTCCTCAGGCACCTCTCCAGTTCTCCAGGACCTTTCCAAGATGATGGAGAGCAGCCTGGCAACAACATCCAACAGCTCCCTAAGTACCTGTGGGTGCATCCCATCCGGGCCCATGGATTTGTGGATGTCTAGCCTGCCCAGAAGGTCTCTAATCCTTTCCTCCTCAACCAAAGGAAAGTCTTCCCTTTTCCAGACTTTCTCCCTCACATCCAGGCTGCAGGATTCCTGGGGGCTGCCCTTAGCAGTGAAGACTGAAGCACAGAAGGCATTCAGTAATTCTGCCTTCTCTGTATCCCTTGTCACCAGGGCCCCCGCCCCGTTCAGGTGCAGGCCCACATTTTCCCTAGTCCTCCTGCTGCTGCTGACGTATTTGAAGAAGCCCTTCCTGTTGTCCTTGACATCCCTTGCCAGACTCAATTCCAACTGGGACTTGGCCTTCCTCGCAGCATCTCTACATACTCTGACTGCATTCCTATAATTCTCCCAGGTAGCCTGTCCCGTCTTCCACAGTCTGTGTACTTTCTTCTGTCTGAATTTAGCCAGGAGCTCCTTGCTCACCCATGCAGGTCTCCTGCCCCCTTTGCTGCACTTCTTACTAATAGGGCTGCACCACTCTTGAGCTTGGAGGAAGTGATGTTTGAACACAAGCCAGCTCTCCTGGACCCCCCCTTCCTTCTAGGGCCTTAGCCCATGGGATTCTTCCAATTTGGTATCTGAAGAGCCCAAAGTCTGCTCTCCTGAAGTCCAGGGTTGCAATCCTGCTTGTTGCCTTAGTTCTTTCCTGCCGGATCCTGAACTCCACCATCTCATGGTTACTGCAGCCAAGGCTGCCCCCAACCTTCACATCTCTGACCAGTCCCTCTCTGTTGGTAAGGACAAGGTCCAGCAGGACACCCTTCCTCATAGGCTCCTCCACCATTTGTGACAAGAAGTTGTCATCAATGCATTGCAGGAGCCTCCTGGACTGTTTGTGCCTTGCTGTGTATTCCCTCCAGCAAATGTCAGGGTGGTTGAAGTCCCCCGTGAGGACCTGTGATCGTGAGGCTACCTCCAGCTGCCTATAGAAGGCCTCATCAACTTTCTCTTCCTGGTCAGGTGGCCTGTAGTAGACACCCACAACAGTGTCCCCCATGCCGGCCTGCCCTTTGATCTTTACCCATAAGCTCTCAACCGCCTCCTCCTCCCCCCCGCCTAGGCAGAGCTCGATGCATTCCAGTTGCTCTCTCACATAAAGAGCAACTCCACCACCTCGCCTTCCTGGCCTGTCTCTCCTAAAAAGCAAATGTTCCTCTGATTTTGCCCAAAGAATCACAGAATGGTTGAGGCTGAAAGGGACCTCTGCAGACAATCTAGTTCAACACATCTGCTCAAGCAGGGTCACCTACAGCACATTGCTCAGGATTGTGTCCAGATGGCTTTTGAGTATCTCCAAGTATGCAGACTCCAAAACCTCTTGGGGCAACCTGTTCCATTGCTCAGTCACCCTCGCAGTAACGTTTTTCTTCATGTTCAGATGGAACTTCCTGTGTTTGTTTGTGCCTGTAGTCTATCATCCTGTCACTGGCCATCACTAAAAAGAGTCTGGCCTCATCCTCTTTACACCCTCCCTTCAGATACTTTTACACACTGATAAGATCCCCTCCCCCTCAGTCTTCTCTTTTCTGAGCTGAAGACTCTTAGTTCTCTCAGCTTTTCCTCATATGACAGATGCTCTAGACCCTTAATGATCTTTGTGGCCCTTTGCTGGACTCTCTCCAGTAGCTCCATGTCTCTCTTGTACTAGGGAGCCCAGAACCAGACAAAGTACTCCAGATGTGGCCTCTCCAGAGCTGAGTAGAGGGGCAGGATCACCTTCCTCAACCTGCTAACGATGCTCTTTCTAATGCAGCCCAGGATACCATTGGCTTCCTCGGCCACAAGAAGGATGGCCTTGAGCCATGCTGGCTCATGGTCAAGTTGTTGTCCACCAGGACTCCCTTCTCTGCAGAGATGCTTTTTAGCAAGTCTGTTCTCAGCCTGTACTAGTGCCTGGGGTTATTCTTCCCTAGGTGCAGGACCTGCACTTTGCTTTGTGACTTTGTGCACTTTTGCTTCATGAGGTTCCTCTCTGCCCATTTCTGCAGCCTGTTGAGGTTCCTCTGAATGGCAGCACTGTGGTGTATCAGCCAATCCTCTCAGTTTTGTATCATCAGCAATACGCTGGCTGTACTCTCAACAAGCAAGAACTTCAGAGACTGATGCACAGCTGAGTCTTAAAGTTTAAGGCCAGATTTTGATATCCATTACTTCAGAACAAATTTGGAGCCAGCTGAGGGCACAGTTTGCCATCAGAGGAGATAGAATAAATAAAGCTGGTGTATACGGAACAGTCTATTTCTCTGCAGATGAATTCAGAGCTGGGACATGTCCCTTGGGAAGCTGAGAATGAACATGGAATTGGACTGCCCTTAGCAGCAGGGGACACTGGCTTGGGTAGGTGCGATCTGTGTGAACCTTGCTACTCTGGACAGCTGCTCTTGGCCTGACTCCCTGCTTCTATAGTGGCAGTGATTTTGGCACTACACCTGCTATGAGTACAGGACCTGAATTGCAACACAGCAGCTCTTCAGGGTTGATCTGCAGCAATGCTGAGCAGCAATCACTGAGAAGGAGTTTCCTTTTACCAAATGCCACATTTTACCAGATGCCACAGCTCAGAAGAGAGACAGGCGACAGAGGACAGCTCTCTGTTTCACACCCAAAAACATCATGCCACAGCATTATTTTTGGCAGATTGAGGATGATAAGTAGGAGTAAGTTACCAAGACAAACTGTTGAAGTCAACTACTTAGAGCGTAGCAGACAACTGTCTATGGCAACAGACTCTCAAGGGAAGACAGACATCAGTGCCATAATAACCACATATGCCTCTTTTCCAGCTATATTCCTCCTCCTCTAATTCTTCCTCTATTTTCTATAGCCATAGTGGCCGAGTTCTAGCTCTTAATCAAACCTCTTTTTTTTTTATTCTGCCAAGAAGTCCCAGTCTTACTTTGATGCTTCCAGCACTGCTGCCCCAGTCTTTCTTTGATGCTTCCAGCACTGCTAACAGCAGAGCCAAAGAGGTAATATCTCTGCCTGATCTGTTTGGCTGCATTCATCACAGTAGTATGAAAGTCTGTGCCAAGGTTGCTGAACTCCAGAAAATAAAGTTGTGAAGATGTTTAGTTTTCATGATCACACAGCCAAACAGCCATCAACCCCAGGCGCTCTCTATTCTAACCTAGCAGTTTCACTAAGCTGAGAATAAACACACAGGTTTTCCTATATTGTGATAGTCCAAACCAGGATCTGGCTAGCTATGAACTTTATCCTCCTCATAAGTATGCCTCAACTCTGCTTAGTCACTTTTTGACTTGGCATCATGCATCCGTTTGCCCAGAACAACATGTCTTATGCCCTGGAACAGGCCTTCCCTATGAAGAGATGGACGCTGTGAATGGAGACACTCATTAGGTGGGGGGTTTGGCTTGGGGTGTGAAGGCCTGCAGTGTTCAAGGAACTGTGCAGAACAGATGCTTTGATATGGTCCTGGCTCCTGCTGCAAGAAGGAGAGGGAAAAAGAAAAAAAAAAACATAACAAACATAACCCCTTCTGTATTTCTTGCTGGGAGCTCCTTTAGTATCAACACAGATGTCCACTCTGGGGAACTGTTTGTTTTTCCTCTATTCATCTGTTTTTCTGCCAAACAGTGAAATAATGGGCTTTAGCATTTCCATCCTTGATTGGATGTTTATAACAAGCCAGTTCCAGCTAAACAAACTCTGGAGGAGACATGTATATTTTACAAGAGCTCAGAAATAAAGAATGCTAATAAAGATACATAAACCCTTCCAGGAGATCATGCCCTGTGGCCAGGGTGTGGTGACTGTACTTTATGCTCTGTTCCTAGATGAACCCATGCCTGGAGCACTAGGGAATAAAGACCTATGTAGAAACAGAGAATAGGAGACACAAATACGTTTCCATTATCATTTCAACTTGACTCTATCCACGCATCTGCAATAATTCAATGGCTCCTGTTGCCATAGTGATGGAGTGTCTCACCATTTTCATGTATTTGTCTTCACAACATCCCTGTGAGGTGAGGAGGTATTGTCTACATATTACAGCTGGGGGACTGAGGTGTAGCGAGACACATTTTAATCATCTTCTTTTAGTGCCTAACTGAAGTGGAGGGTTCATTTCAATATCTCATCTCACAAAGTCAGGAAGGAGCCAGACCACCTGTAATCCAGCCCTGCCAGGCCCTTGCATCTCCCTGTTCAGGAGGACTATTGCAGATGTAAGGTGTTTTACCTGCTAAAGCAAATGGTTTGAGCACAGTCTTGAGAAACAAAACTTGGTCAGGGTATGCTAGAAGCTCTCTGGAGGATCAGAAAGTTGAATCCAGGCCTTCTGGATCCAAGGCAACTTCTCTGACCACTTCCCTGACCACTTAGGTATAGTGACACCTGTATCCTTGTGTATACTTGGGCCTGGAGCCCTAATGTCTCAGGGACATTAACCTGTGGTGACAACCTCCTCCACAGGGTTCACAGTCCCAGTCCTCATGTTAGCTCCTGTCCACTTGCAAGCTGGAGGTGCAGTGGGAGTTTCCTTTTCCACCTTCTGTTTTTGAGCATCTGTCTTAATCCCAGCCCATCACTATACAGGAGTAACTCTACATCGAGCTTTGGAAGATTAAGACAATGTTTTGTATCATTAAATTAGTTCACTTGGGCTCAGTGTCCAGCCCCATGTCACCCAAAACTCAGCAATTCACAGTTGTTCCCCGCCATTTTTTCCACAGTGATTTGGATAAAAATCCGAAGATGATTGCTCTGAAACATAACCAGGCTCCTTAGTGTAGTAATTTGCAGACAGAACCTCTCGTTTATGCTCCTGAGCTTGAGAATTTAATATTTACCTTGGAATTTGAATGACAGGACTGGTCTCCCTAAGGACTCTTCTCTCCAGGGCTTGGCAACGCCACCTCTTCCCTGCAGCTGGTGTCACTTCTGGATGCAGTGGACGTTCTCTCCCTCTCTCCTCCAGCACGCGAAAGGGCCTACTCCCTCTGCAGCATGCTCATTAAGTTAATATGTGAAGTCGGGTCCAACGTCATTTCACCATCATCCTTATCCCTCCTCTTTCCACCTGTGTATTCAGTGCTGCCAGCCAGAATCATGCCAGAATTTGAGGCTTCTCTCTCCCTAAGGAAGAAGCATGTTCCCTGTATCCTGATTTTCCCCCCTGCACAAGGGTGCTATCTCAGACCCCCCGAACTCAGGAAGGCCATGCCTGTAAAACCTCCTCCTACCTACCAGTACTGATGATGAGATAAACTGCCTGTTCTCACCCTCCTCCCCTCACTAATGAAGATGGACAAGCCGACAGGTCTTCTCCACTGTTTACCAAACCATCCGTTGGCAATACCAATTACAGCATTAACGATATGGACATCTATCAAATAGCAATTGGACTGGAGCACCAATTCATTTCACAGAGGCTGTCAGCTGCTGATGCTGTTTAATTCCCACTGACCTCAGGTGTAGCTCAGCCATCAACTGCAGGCAGACAGGGCGCTACCAGGTTCCCGAGAGATTTGGGCCTCTCAGCCATTCACATTCCAGCCTTCTTCCCCCAATCCATGATGGATGGCTGCATGTATCATCTTTTCATATAGTGCCTGGCACAGTTGAGTTTCCAGACCACAATAGCTCTTGCTGACTGACAATAACAAAGTCAGCAGCAAACCCTTAAAAAAAAGGGGGGGGGGGGGAAAGGAGAGACAGACCTCAACAAAACCCCCTGACCTTACAAAGAAAATCTATTTGTGGTTCTCTTTGGGTCTTTTGGCTCTCATGCATCAAGGTTTACCTCCAGGACTGTTATGACTAAAAATGAAAAAAAGACAGAGAGCAGAAAGAAGGAAAGATTGTTCTGAAATAATCTGATTCCTCCAAATTGAAACTTAAGAAACTGCTCCACCAGATCTAAGATATCATGATACAATCTGTTCTGATTTTAGGCACTAGTCTAAACACAGGACACATGGGTTCAGTTTCTAGTTCTGCCCAGGACTTTGTGGTGCGGCACTGAAGTTAGAGCCAAAACCCATTTAGGATCATAGAATGAAATGGAGATGAGAAGCACCCATTTTGATGCCTGTGAATCTCCAGGCATGTCTGTTTTCTCCAGCAGACACACTTAAACCTCTGCCACTGAGCACATCCAGACCTCCTGCCTCACCACAGTGAGAATAAGGGCCCCCGGAATCCTACCTATAGCAGATCCCAATGGGATCTGATGGTGCTAGGGCTGACCGTGTGGAGAGCAGCTCTGCAGAGAAGGACCTGGGAGTGCTGGTGGACAACAAGTTGACCATGAGTCAGCAATGTGCCTTTGTGGTCAAGAAAGCCTATGGTCTCCTGGGGTGCCTTAGGAAGACCGTTGCCAGCAGGTGGAGGGAGGTGATCCTGCCCCTCTCCTCAGCCCTGGGGAGGCCTCATCTTGAGTCCTGTGTCCAGTTCTGGGCTTCCCAGCACAAGAAAGACGTGGAGCTACTGGAGAGAGTCCAGCATAGGGCTACGAAGATGATCAGAGGGCTGGAGCATCTGCCCTGTGAGGAATGGCTGCAAGAGCTGGGCCTGTTCAGCCTGGGGAAGAGAAGATTGAAGGGGGATCTTATTAATGTGTGTATAAGTATCTGAAGGGAGGATGTCAAGGAGATGGGGACAAACTCTTTTGAGCTGTCCCGTGTGACAGGACAAGAGGCAATGGGCAGAAATTGAAGCACAGGAAGTTCTGCCTGACCATGAGGGGGAATTTCTTCCCTGTGAGAGTGACGGAGCCCTGCACCAGGTTGCCCAGAGAGGTTGTGGAGTCTCCTTCTCTGGAGACATTCAAGGCCCGCCTGGATTCAACCCTGTCTACCATGCTGTAAGTGACCCTGCTGAGCAGGGAGGTTGGCCTAGATGATCTCCAGAGGTCCCTTCCAACCTTACTGATTCTATGAGTCTATGATTCCAGTGCAGGCAGTCCATGGTACAGCTCTCCCAGACATTGCTGGTCAGACACAAGCTGGAAGAGGGAAAAATAGCAGAGGAGCACACCTGGGATTCAAGTTGGAAATCCATTCATGGGCACTTGCTGTCATCTGAGATGCCCTGGGGTATCTGAGACATCTACACAAGGCTGCTAGATACAATACAGCCTGTGGGATACCTCCACCTTTTTGAGATGTCAATGGGAGACCACATGGTACAACTTGGGGCCCTCACAAGGCATTAGGGAAGCAGATATGGCTGATTGATGTGCTGACATTCCGGTATTTAGTTGCATGGGAGACAATTTAAGATACTGCAGCTCCAGCAGAGTGTGGATTTACTGTAGGAGTCATGTCTGATCCCACACTGATGTGCTGGGACATTGTAAATGTCACCAGACAGCTGGGGGGTGTAGCTGAATAGTTATTCAGCTGGTCAGATGTTTAAGGGGGAGCTGGGTTGCTTTTCAGGCTCCTTGATGGCTCCAATGCCACTGATTGTCACGGGAGCTTAGATACCCTGTCGACATGGAGACACATCCTCATGTCAGCTTAGACCACACCAGTGCCACTGTAGAAGATGTTTCTGCCACCAGGCATGGCTGGGAGGGGATTTCTTGCAGCTGAGGTACTGCGCTGAAAGGAAAGAAGGTTTCACAGACTGTCAAGAAAGGAGGGACTCACTTCATGGCCAAGGAACATTTGGAGGACCCAGCTTCCCATCCCCTGTCCACTGGTGTTCATACAAAGAGACCATCTGTTGCGACAGCCCCCGTCTCCACTTCTGGGGTGCCAGGTCCCTCAGCTCCCCCACTTTTAAAGCACGTTGCCATCCCCTGGTTTTGGCCCCACTGCTCTGGAGAAGACAGGCTTTCTCCCTCTGTCCCAATATACAGGATTGGGTGTCATCCGCAAGCTCCATTGCCATCCAACAGGGATCAAAGTTTGGGAGACACAGTGCACCAAACAGCAGCACTGAATCAGAGCGTTCTGCAGTGATCACACATCCCAAACATATGGAAACAACACCCCCCAGGTCCAGGCATCACTTTAATCACAGCCAAAGGCATTCCCATTCCCTGGAGGAACTAAGTGGGTGTTTTTCAGGCAGCATGCTTCATTAAGTGTTTTTATAGCATTACTTTGCAGCTGCAAGGTGTGGCAAGCAGGGGGGCTGCAGCTTTGGCTTGCTCATTAGTCGAAGGACTGTTACGCACAGGGCTAGACGATATTCAGCTATCGTCTGAGCAGGAAAAGCTCAGAATGGCATGAAATCAGGAGTGGTTACGATAGGTCTAGCATATGGGGAGTACTCTGAACTGTCTGTCATCCTCATACACTCACCACAAGGGAAACTTAATTAAAATGACGTGTTACAAGAGACTTGCCAGCGTACTCTCTTCTTTCCAGAGCAGCTCATTGCTTAATCAGAGAAATGAACTGTACTTAGTGGTTAAATGGAACAACAGAGAGTCTTTTTGAGAAAAAAATTAAAAGAAAATCTGAGGCCAGTGATATATATTTTACTTGCACTCATTTCAGCTTGCTTCAAGGATCAAGATCATGCTAGTGAAGTTTAGTCCAGATGATGACCTGGCAGATTCCACTTTCTCTTGGAAAAAGTGTGACTGAGAGTATAGAAAGCCCCTCTTTTGTCATGCCTTTCTGTTTTGCTTGTAAGCACGTGTCCCCCACAGAAATACCTTTCCTGAAAATAAAACTCTGACAGACCGGATGCTAGTGTACTTCTGTTTGATTCCCAGTGACTTGATTTTGAGGGGATTTGAGGGCAGCCCCAGGGACCAAGCTACACCAGCTGAGTCTACTTTCCAGCTTAACTAGTTGGAGAAGTGTGCAGTCTACCAGAGAGGGAGCGCTCTCTCGTGGACTGTGCAGGACATGAGCAGAGCATGTGTCAGCTACATCGACTCAGAGGTGATTAGTA
The DNA here is from genome assembly GCF_028389875.1 of Rhea pennata. Taxonomy (NCBI): domain Eukaryota; kingdom Metazoa; phylum Chordata; class Aves; order Rheiformes; family Rheidae; genus Rhea; species Rhea pennata. The sequence continues at coordinate 213,312,035 of NC_084663.1, forward strand.
AGGAAAATAAAGATTATGGATGAAAGAAATGGCATAAACCAGCACAGCAGTAAAGTGAAACCAGATGTCAGTTTGTTTTTATCTTCTCCTTAAAGAACTAAAGAAGAGGGAAGATAAAAAAAGCCCCCCAGTTTCCAAGCCACTTTTGGTGCCCACCATGCTGCTTGAGGCCAAATGAGGTGAAAGGGAAGGTCTAGGGTGTCAGATAACCTTGACTGGGGGCTGTCAACTGCAGAAGCATGTAGGTAGCCCCTGTCCTTGCTGCAAGATAGAGACATGGTGGATTTCCTCCACCTTCCTGCACGTGAGGGCTTTGGTGAAGCTATCAGCACTCAGAATAGCAGCAGGGCAGGTTGATTTTGGGTGGGTGTTATTGGGCCTGTGGTGGTGGTGGTGGGGGGGAAATAAAGGAGGGAAAGTAAGGGCAGGTGGAGAATGAGAGGAAGAACCTGTACAGTGGTACATGGAGGCTGACTCAGGACTGACTCACACATCCCTGTATAACATCATTTAGCTTCTTATCATTGCTGTATGGATGGAATGATTTTACCCTATGGTCTTACAAAAAAACTATGACAAAACAGGGAACTCTGAACCAGGGGGAGTTCTCTCAGTTACTGGAGTACTGTCCACCTTTTTGGACCTGGCTTGGTTTCAGTGAAAAAGGTGCACGTTTTTCTGCTCCTGTTGCACCCACATACTCATACATCTCATCGTACACAAGTTTTTAGAAACTGAAAAATCCACTATAAAAACTCAGGAAGGCAATTGGAGACTTTTCCAGCACAGCTGTAACACAAGGCACTGGAGCTAGTGTGGGAAATGTAGATTTTTACAGTTAAGCTTATCTTTATTGGCTTTATTGGTGTTGAAGTTCTTTCTAGCCCAGGGAGAACTCCACCTTGGTCTTCCCACTCAAAGGATATTGCCCAGAGGCTGGGATACATCCAGGATCTGAGGTTAATATGGATTGGCATCCTCTCTCCATCAGCTGAATGTCCTAGTCCTTGAGATACTCCTTACCAATTAGCCGGGTATGAAATCTTTTTGCATATTCCCATCTAAACAATCTAGGGCTGAGGAAGTGCAGCATATAAATGGCTCACTCCTGGGATAAAACATGGCTTGCATATATAATAGTTCTAAGATCTTAGGGAAGATGTGTATGTGACAGCTCTTAGTTGCACCTGATGTATTATCTATTCAGTATTTCAGTTATTCACAGTGATGCTGATCCAGATACAGGCCTGGAAGTGTTTTGTGCTCTTTAAAACACAGAAAAAGGTATCCCAGGCCCCAATATCTTCTTGTATAGGACTCAACTGCTGCAGTAACAGTTGCAGAAGGAAAATTGACAGTGGGAAACAAATACAATAGCAGCTGCTTTCTGCTATTGTTGCTGCTCTTCTCAAATTTTGTGCCCCAATAAATGACACAGAGAGTGCTCTTAGCAAATCTAAGCTCAGGGGAATGACTGACACAATGAATGGCAGAGCTTCAACCCAGAAAAACCTTAAGTTACCTGAGGTTTGGGCCAACAGAAACTTTGTGCTATTCAACAAGAAGTGCAAATTTCTGCACCTGGGCCAGAATAAGCCTGTGCATCTTTGCAGGCTTGGAACTGACTCACTGAGAGGCAACTCTGACAAAAAAGGCCTGAGGCCATGTTGGAGATCAGTTTGGATATGAGTCAACGTAATGAACAAGACAAACAGCTACATTAGCAGGTGTATAGCCAGAAGATCCAGGGAACTTGTAATATCCTTCTCTTTCCATTGTAAAGGCTACTCCTGGAATATTGTCAAATAGTTGTTTTGAATCCCCTTGCCTTGAGGGGGATGCAAAGAAACTGGAGGTAGTCTTGTGGAGGGATACCAAGAACATGACCCATGAGGAGACACTGAGCAAGATGGGCTCATTTAGTCTAGAAAGGAAGACCATCCAATAAAAGCCATAAAGAACCTGAAGAACAGCTGCAAAAGTGATAGAGCCAAGCTCTTCTTAGGAGTGCCACATAGTAAAACAAGGGCAATGATATAAATTGTGGTTAGGAGGTGCAGGTTGCACAATAAGAGAAAATTTCTTCTCTAGGAAGGTATTGCAGTCCTGGACGGGTACCAGAGAGAAGATGGAATTTCCATGGTTGAAGGATTTTAAGACTTGGCTAGCCAAAGCCCAGCTGACCTAATCTAATGTTGGCAATAGCCCTGACTGGAGTGGCGAGTTGGGATTGGATGACTTTCAACTCTAACCACCCTGCCTGATCCCCATCCAACATTTCCATGGTTCTGTGAAACTCTGAAAAGCTTTTCCCAGCCTCAGGTGGATGGATCTGGCTCCTCAGAAATTCACTGCTTTGCCAGACCTGACTGTTGCTCTTCCCCTTTTCTCCAGTGGCTCCTTAGCATCCAAGATTGCCATTTTGGCTTGCAGAGTCTCCACAATAACTACCAACCTCTCATGTGTCCTGCCAAACCACAACTGCTGGAGGCAACAAAGCAATATGCAGTCAGTCTGAGAGGCTTATTGTTATCAGCTTAGGAGATGTAGGTCTGCAGGGAATTTTAATCAGCAGAGACACTTTCGTACCCAAATAGACATGGTTGGTGTTGATTCCCTTGGTCACCAGAAGAGCTGAGCTGTAGCTCTTGGGACTCTTCCTCTGGTAATTCTGGCTAATATAAATCGTTCCATGAACTGCAGAGGTGCCATGCTGATCCCCATCAGCTAAAGCTCTGCCTCTTCAGCTGCAGATGTACTCTGCAAAGCTTAATTTTTCTGCCGTGGAACGAATTCCTTTTCTGCATGGAACACACCGCTGATGTCTCTTGCAATTTTGAAATCTAGGTAAAGACCACCCCAGAAAGTTGTACTGGGCCACAGCAGGCTGCTGCTATCTAAAGATGACTTGTGGTTTTGTGAGTCAGCACTTAGCTGCGTGAGCAGTTTTGATCTGTTTTTTCTCCCTTTCTTTGAGGGCATGCCGCACTTGGCCTGCTGCAGTGTACTGCAACGTGCAGCAGTAGATAATAGGGACTTAGTAAGGTGTTAGCCTGGTTGTGTATGTTTCGGAAGATGGGATTAATATCCGGGGGCTTGTCTGGGACTCCTGTAAACTCTGAGTTTGAAATGCTAGAGTATTTACTCTGGGCTTTGTCCTTTGTTTTCCCTCTGTCAATATCTCCTTTAGATTCTGATTCCTTAAGAGAATCACATGGTTGACATGAATTTAGCTAAGAGCTACTCCTTTTTTTCCTTTCTTTCTGTGGTTAGATGAATTGTAGGTATTGCTAGTTACTCCATGGCTATATGACTGTCAGGACCGATTGTGTCTGCAACCCCTGGAAGGCAAAGAAAAAGAGACATTGGAAGTGTTCTACTTTCTTTTCTCTGGACTTATCTTCACTGAAGAGCTAACGCATTTGATTAGCACAGGAGTTACTCTAGTTGGGTTAACTGAGTTTGAGCAAAACAACTGCAAAATCCATAAGGTTTAAATGATCATTGGAAATAGTTATCATTATGAAAGGTTATCATTATGAAAGTAAGGGTAATGAAAGATAATTAATGGATATTAAAAAACTAGACATGGACTGAAATTGTACGTTCAGCCTCAGTTCCCATCAGGCTTAGGAAATGGAGTAGGTGAAATCAAAAGAAGGCTGTTTTTTAACTTTAAAGAGGATCCTCAGATGTCCACAGCTGCTTGGGCCTTGTTTCATCTAAAACTAAAACAAACATAAAATTTGGGGTCTGGTACATATATTTACTATGCAGCGTAAGCTGGAAGGGACCTCTGGAGATCATCTAGTCCAACCGCCCCTGCTCAAGCAGGAGCAACCAGGTTGCACAGGATGACGTCCTGTTTGATTATCTCCAGAGAAGGAGACTCTACAACCTCTCTGGGCAACCTTGTCCTGTGCTCTGTCACTCTCGCAGTGGAGAAGTTCTTCATTACATTCAGATAGAACTTCCTATGTTTCAGTTTGTGCCTCTTGCCTCTTGTCTTATTGCTTGGCACCACTGAAAAGAGTCTGGCCCCAAGTCTGATAATAAGGGACATAGGTATGTACCACGATAGGCAAGGTGGAGAACTGGAGGAAGAGATAATACCAGTATTATATGTGTTGTAGTTCATTATCCAAGTTAATGCTTCACTAGCAAATATTTGAAAGTTCAGGTATTTAGGTAAGGTTGAAAAACTGGCTATTTTTTTCAAGCTGACAAAGGTTGAAGGCTAAAAGAGTCTATTGGGTTAGAAGATCTTCTGGGACTGTCTAAGGGCTTTTTGAAGACTTGATATAAAGAAAATAAAAGTTTTATGTTTAAGCTTTATTTTAGGGAGAAATGTCATTTATCAGATCTGGCAGCAACAGGTAAATGCTCAGCTGAGGTAACTTTGTTGAGGGTAAATCTGCAAGATACTAAAGGATAAGTCATCATGCAACACGGCAGCCAGCCACTTATGAGACAGTGCACTTGGAAGCCAGGTTACCATTCACAGTGAACATGGCTGGCCAGCCCTTCGTTTGCCAGGAAATTTAGTGCTTTTTCTTTTTGTTTTTCAGATTTCAGACACATCGGATTGAAATCTTTTTCTTTTCTCTTTTTTTCCCCTCCCTTCCCTAAATATCCAAGGAACTGGAAGCTTCCTGAACTCTACAAGTGCTGGATGGGTTTGCTGTTCTCCTCAGGCTCTCTTAAGGCCATCAGTGAAATCGTCATTTTCATTGACCTGCATGGCTGGTTTCCAAGCTCCTCTGTGAGGGCCAGACTTTGAGATTACATATCAAACACTCAGCTTTTAGCTGCCCTGGCCATGGGGCAGACCTACCTGATATCTTTATTTCCAGATAAGACACCTGGCAATATCTAAGGTCTCCAGACACAGATCTAGTTGCAGCTGAAGTCTGCTGAACCTCAGATATTGCAAGGAAAACATTTTAGACTCAGTGTGCAAGTGCTTTTTTAGTTGTAACTGTATGAGATATTCACTCTGGCTCCTCTAGCACCTTTAACTTAGTCTATTAAAAGTTCAGCCTCACTAAGCCTCGTGTAAAGAAAATCCTTAACAGTAGTTGCCTCTTAGGTCAATTCATAGCAAGATTCTGAAAAGCTTGGCAATATCCTCTGGAAGAGCAGCATTTGTCTATATACTGTGTAATGACCTTCTGGAGACGAAACTGTCACATTAAACACGCAGTTTTAGATACCTAAATAAATACCCAGTATTATGAGACTCTTTCCTGCCAGCTCTAATATTGTCCATCCAAACTACCTACAATGTCATATATTCCACTGATGCCAGTGCCAGAGACCTCAGATCTTATAGGCTACAAAATCTATATCCAAGAATATCACATAGATCAGGCTATTTATGGAAAGAAGTAGATGCATTTGAACCTGGCTATATGAGACTTTTTAGGGCTGACAAATAGTTACTCTAGGCAAACTGAATAAACTTTTGTGGAGAAAAAGGGATTCCACATGCCAGACTGTAACTTGAAAACAGGATAATAGAATATGGCAGGACACTTCCTCATACAAAACCCAGCAGAGCCAAAAACATGGGACATTAAACCCTTCCTGTACTGTACTGCCAAGAAACTGATGTCAGATTGGATTGGCATCAAGCTAACTCGAAGTCATGGAAAGGATCAAATGGAGAGGGACTTGTAAAAAATTAAAAGATGGAGGTTAACTGATGCTATTCAGTAACATTTGAGAGATAATAAATCTTAACATTCTGACTTTCGATAATTCTTTTGATGGAGTCACAAGTCTGTCATATAAAGTCAAGTAGTGACATTGTGTTCTTCAAACTCTGCAAGTCCTACTGCAAGGTAATTTGGAGAGAGATAACTTGTGCTACTGAGAGTGGAGTCAGTGTGTCCACACCACAAGAAAGTCAAATATGATTAAGTGCTACTTTAAAATAAAATATTAGATAAGGATGCCTCATTTCATAGGTGTTTTCTAGAGGAGTCTTCTGAGATTTTATTTCTTCCAGTGCTGTTCAATAACTCTTTAAGATTATCTAGAAGAAACAGGAAAATCATTGCTTGTACATTGGTCTAGACCTCTCATTAAGTGGCCACTGTTGAAAGTATCTTCTGCTAAACTAAAGCCAAAAGTGTTTGTATAAATCTGAGGACAATGAATTTATGTCACATCTTCAAAGCAGGGGTTTGTATTAAGGAAAGCAGCGATGAACTTGATAAAAGCAATGCTGGGATTGTGCAGATATAAACTATACAATTGAAGTGAAGAAAATAAAACAGGTGCTAGAAGATGATATCTCTATATTCAGCATTAGGAGGTGAGGCTCATTAATGGATACTATTCCTTTTATCAGAGAGAGAGACAAGTAAAATTAGAAAGTGGGTGTCAAAAGAGTTACAGGGTAAAAATTTAAAGTATGCTTGATGGTAAAAGCTTCAAGGAGCTGTTTGTTTATTTTACTCAGAAGATGTCTAGGATGTGAGCTAATTATGGTGCGCAGATATCTACAGGGTGGCGATATTTGTTTTGCTTCCTGGCTTTTTGTTTCCCAGGCCAAGCTGGAACGAGAGCCCGTTGCAGGAAGCTGAAGCCAGACACACTAGACATTGGCAGATATTTTTAATGCTGAGGGTAATTAACAGTTGGAATAATATACATGAGGACTTGACAGATCCTCCAAGGCTTGGAGCTTTTAATTAAGGCTCAGAGGATATGAATAAAGACTAACACAAGTGTTACTGTGCTGCTTTCCCTGGACTATCTCTGTCATCAGTGGAGATAGCAAGACACTTCTGGAGGGAGAGTCAGAGCAAAAGCCAAGGTTTTGCTCTGTTGGCTGTAGAGGGTTTGCAGAGAGATCAGCTTTATTCCTCTGCGGGTATAAATCAACACAAAATGCATTTTATTTGCAGTATGCATGAAGCCCTCAGTGCAGCGGGACTGAGAAGGTGCTTTGGCTAGGCTGATTTGGGAGGTCAGACTGAGATTAGAGCACCCCCTTCTGCTCTAAAAATTTAAAGCAAAGGGATACAGCTGTGGTTTAAACCTCCCGTGGGGCGTGTTACAGCCATATGAATCCCTGCATCTGCCACTCGTTTTGAGAAATAAAGGCAGGTGCCAGGAACCGATTTTGTAATGCAGCATTGCAAAGCAGCTTCACTCCACGGCATGGCTGTTGCAGTAATGATGAGCTTAAGATTTGAGAAATAAAAACACCAGCTTTGGAGGCATATATAGGATCTTAAACTTTAATGTTAACTCCAGCCAATTGAATTATCTTTATGATTTTTCTGCTTGCCTCCTTAGCTTGCTTCTTTCTCCGTGAGGCAGATCGGGCAGTGCCAGGACCTGAGTTTTTTCTGCGAAGGCGTGAGTGTTATCCCTAGTACTGCACCGAGCAAGGACCATGAGCATGGGATGGATATGGCAGAGCTACCTGGGATAATCGGCTTTTCATAGCTGATAGCAGGAAGGGTAGATTTCTGCCACTGCTATTACTTCTTTATGTGAGGGTCCTTTCAACAGCAAACAAGATACAGAAGACAAGAGGGAAAGTGATAAATGTTTTAATCCACTTGTCTGTGGAAAAAATACGAACTGTTAAAGCTCAGAGAAATTATGTTAATAAAAAAGCTTCTGCATTGATTAGTTTTTAACCTTTCATTGTTGGGTGCCTGACTCGTATTTTTTTTAATGCAGGAGATTTTAGTGCTATATATATCCCTTAGAAGTGAGTCACTAGAGTATCTCAGCAACATTGATAATATCGATGACTCTGAGTGAAATTAAACTGTGCAGTACCATTGTCTATGCCAAAAGAAACGAGCAACATTAAGCACATAATACATAGCTATAGATATAGGTATATATAGATTATTTGTATATATACAAATGAAACTTGCAGGTTCTACTTTTAAAAAAATCAGACTCCATCTAAATGTTCATATGTAAGAAAAAAAATCCTCCAGTCTGTCATTGTAATTCATGTAAGTCAGACTCCTTCTAACGCACAAGTAGCATGCAAAGGAGTGTTCTGGATTTAGGTCTGAAGCCAACGCAGCCCTTAAGTGCCTTCTAAATGTCAAGTACCTTGGTAATTTCTGATAACTTTCTTGAACTCTGTCAGTCTTCAGTGGAGGACATATTGGGAACCTTCCTGGATCTGGGCTACACAAGTAAATGAATGAACCCACAGAGTGAGCTGCTCTCCCTGCTGCGTCTGAAAGACTTTGTGGCTTCCCACAGTCATTAGTCATGAAGAGAGAACTGCTGCTGAACACACACCAATGAGAAGTGTATAATTTTGTACGAAGTTAATACAGCTAAAAGGTTGAATTACAAATGATTCCCTCTATACCACAGATGCTAGTCCTGCAATACCAGCTAAATTACTGCAAGGAGCTTCTTAGCTAGGACACACATGGAGAAATTCAAGGTCTTTCCAGGATGACAGCTTTATTGCAAAGTCCACTGAGAAGGAAGGGGTCTGGGAGTGTGCAGAAGGTTAGTGGAGATCTTTCTCCACAGATGGCCTCTGAAGGACCCAGGGAAATAAGCAAGAGTATTTTGCCATAAATGTAAAAAAGCTCTAGTGTGTGGTAATGAGCACAAGAAAGTATCAGGCAACAGGTGCCTATGAACCATCAACAGGATAGTGGAACCAGAACCCAAATATTCTGTTTACCCCAGGCCTAAAATAGCTTTTGGCTCTGCTGCTTACAGTGCAGAACAGGAGCTATCCCTGCTGTGGATGCAGAGAGACTTAAGGAGCTGCTCTGCAGGAGCAGGTCTCAGGAGCTAAATCCCGCTAATCCAAGGGCAGAGCTTTAAGATACCATCCCCATAACTGCTAAGTTAGATGTGAATAAGTCTCTGCATTGAGACGGCTCTACAGGATGCAATCTTGAAGCTCTGCAAGATCTTCATCAAGGGACAAAGAGTTTGGGGAGAGGCAACTCAGGCTGTGAAACCCTGGAGGAGAACCCTGGTGCTCACCAAAGGGGACATGGGAAGATTCTGATGCTGCATGGAGGGTCTCAGAGCACTCACCTAGTTGGGATGGCCCATGCAAAACACAGGTTCAAGGAGGACCAGGCATTGCTTCTCCCTGGGGCGAGACCCACATCCCAGGAGAGCCACTGCTGCTGATGAGAAGCTGCTCAGCTGGAGGGTGACTCTTTCTGGATGACTCTTTCCATCATGCTACAAGAGCTTCAGATGTATTTATAGCATGTGCTGTGCTCCAGAGCTCTGCATTTTGTGTCTCAGTGACTGGTAATCCAGGATAAAAATGCTTCTTCGATAATGGACAGGTAAGCTGGTACGGGGCCTGCTACTTTCAGAGCGCTAACCTGCTCGGATCAGCAAATTTTCTAAGCTGCAGAGTGACACTGCAGATGGCAGGGAGACTGTTGTGGGCTTGGGATTTCAGCCCCTGGCAGTGAAGGGTGAAATTGTTATTCCCAACAAACTCATGGTCATGAGTCATTAACCAATGATATTTTAAACCAAGAGTGAACCACAAACTTTTGTCACTACGTGAGAGTTAATAGTCCTTTATCTAAATTTGAATCACAATCCTTCTTTTCCCTCATTTTGTAATTGCATGTTTATCTACCTCCGTTCATTTTGCCAGGTTTAAAGCAAAGCCAATAAAGATAAAATCCTGAAAAAGCTTTTCAAAAGATTTTAGAATCAAGTGCACAAATATATGTATCTATATGTACTTATATACATGGGTCTCTATATATGCATATATGTATGTGCATGTATATTTGTATATACGGGCTCTGATTCATAGCCAAAACTCACTAAGCATTTTGGATTAGCTAAAGTTGCTGTCTCAGTGTATTTCACCTTTTTGTCTTCTTACATGTTGTTGTTCCATATAGAGGTGCATATGCCTTGGGATTCGCCTTTCTAAAGAACGAAAAATATCTTTTATCAATAGGTTGCGTTTACTGCTGTAAAAGTGGAGTCAGTTCTCACTGCCTGGCTTCAAAACATATTTCAAGGCATTTAAAAATGACTGCTTATATGCATGTGCATTTCAGGACTATTGTAAGTTGAACTGAACAGTTACAATGCTTGCCTATGTGGTGCAAGAGCTGATATGGTGCCTGTAAATGTGTTTATGCAGGTTATTGGCACCACGTACACTTACACCTTGAGAAGACAACAGTTGTGTAATTTGGGCTGACTCAGCTGTATCTGCATGCACTGAACAAATACGCATACAGGAAGGCAAATGTAATCTACTTTTCTCCCAGCAGCTGGTAGTGCACTGCTTGGCTGCCTGAAGAATTCAGCTTAGATCTACCCGTCTATAAAACAATGTCATTTCTCCTACTGTGTCCTAAAAGTTTGTTCTGGGTGCTGCCAAGGCACATTCAGTTGCATCAGTTCAATACTGCAAATTCATGCAAGGTATTTCTCCGGGCTCTCTGGTGGCTGCTGTTGGGAATAATTATACTTTGCTCTCCAGCACATTGCTCTGTTTTTCAAATTGGACTGCTTGGACCCTGGAACTGTGACCCGTTCTTTTCCAAAGCCTTTCCTCATGTGGCTGCCAGGTTAGCAGTGGGACGAATAACCAAAGATCCTTCACTAAATCTTGGCCAGAGGCTGGATTATGTAATCCTGCAAGAAGAATGTGAGACATCTAGAGCTCTGGCTAGATTCATGAAGTTTGGAAAGCTTTCTTCAGCTTTCATAGGCCCTCTGAACCCTGGCTTCTGTGAGGCAGCTACACTTTTAGGGGAAAACTGGAACAAAGCCGTCTTCTCATGGATGTGCATCAATTATAAACTGGATTCCACCATCCACCACCCTACATTTGCAAGGACCTTGCCCTCTCCAACACAGGTTTTGTTTACAATAATGAAATACTTTCATTGGGCGCATGTTGGCATCATTTCTTCCAACGAGGATATTTGGATGGACACAGCCAACAAGCTAGCGAGTGCACTCAGGAACCAAGGGCTTCCTGTAGGCATTGTTACATCCATGGGTAAAGGGGAAAAAGGCATTGAAGACACTTGGCAAAAGATTAAAGAAGTTGGTGGCATTAAAAGTAAGTGTTTTGAATCTCATTTACCTTTTTCCTCCTGAGTAGGGACTTCATCGTTATCCTATGGGCAAAGCCTAGAGAATGAAATTTTGAAGTCATTTAAGTCAAGCAGAGTTTTATCTCTGAGTTTAATGAGGCCAGGATTTCACCTAAGAGAATCCTGGGCATTTTGTATGTGATACAAATAGAATATAATAGCATTCTATAGCAATCAAAGATTGGGCCCACATTGTTTGGAAAGGAAAAAAATAAAGATGAGTATCTGTGTTTGACCCTTTGAAGTGTAAGCGGGGGCAGGCTTATAGGAAGGGTTTGTATTGTTGCTGTTTTGGGAGATGGATTGTCATAAATCTCATGCTTTGGAAATGCTGGCATTGCCTGGGTTCAGTGAAGGTATCAGAAGGGAAATTCAGTGTACACTGGAAATCCACTTTGTGCTGAAGGAGTGGAATGGCCCCTGTTGGAGTACAGCACAGGCAATGAAAAATAATCTCTGTGCTCATGAGGAAAGTGAGACAGAGATACGTTTTCCTGGCATATGGCACTGTTAGAAGGTCTGCAATCCTAGATGTACCTCTTTACAGATAACACTGTGCAAGGAAGTACAGTGCTAATCCTGATGATGATGCATTTTAGCTCAGAGTTTGAGTGTCAGGCTAAAGGATAACAAAAGTAGCAAGGAGCTGTCTCGCTTGGAAATTTATCTGTGCCCAGATCTATGCTTGAGACCACATCCATCTTGGGTGGGTTCATCTCATCACCTTCACAGCTCTCCATGTGAGTTAGATGTGCAGGGTTCCTTTCATAATCAATAAGGAGAACCAGTCATTCTTCAAACATTACCTGTCTGATCAGCTTAAGCTCCCCACTATAGCATGAGATGCATATAAGTATTTGTTTTTTTCCTGTAAGTCTTAGGGAAGCCTGAAGCCATAGCTCAGACAGCCACCTGATGGACCTCTGGGCTATGTCTGTACTGCTATGTGGAACAGGCTGAGGGACCATTCACTGTCCTTTGAGCCAAGTGGCACGGACCAAACACATAGCATGCCAGGCAGCTTGGGTTATCTTTAGGGCCCCCCATTGTTTCACCTTGGCCCTAATGCATTGTCATTACTTTGTGTTCGTTTTTTTTCAAAATTCAACTCAAAGTGTCAGAAATAATGTGAGGGCTGTGTTGTAGCTCATAAAAATGTTGCCTTCACACCATAAAATTGAGGAAATGTATTTGTACGCCTGAAGTATGGTGTGACAGTGATAGGTCTGAGGATGTAAAGTCTGCTGGGATAGTGCTGTTGAAATGGGCAGGACAGAAGAACCCAACTCTAAAGCAAAATATCCAATATTGCTTATTGAGAATAGTCATCTGAAATATTCCTGGATAGTGTCTTAGAAGTAGCTAGCTGATACAAAGTCAAACCTCACTTATGAGGCCTAGGATGACCATGGTATCATGTGCCACATGCCAGGAAGCCATCTAAGACTCATGAGCAGCCTAAAGTCATGTTAACTTTGGACGTGAAGCTACATGCATCTCTATATCCAGATGCATAGATCTAGGTCAGAGAGTGTGCTGCAGATTGGTGAGGTCTACACTGGGCCTTGATGATGGAAGCTGCAATGCTCTTCTCTTTGGACTACAGCTTTATCCAAGTCAGAAAAGGACCAAAGGAGCTTTATTTCAGGTCACCAAGTGGATTCAGTATCTATAATTCTCCTGCAAAAGCTCCAAGGGTGGTTGATCCCTTCTTGAATGAAGTGTGAATACACACACATAGATATAGGCAAATGAAAGGTCCTTACTCACCTGCTGACCAGTGGCTAGCCACAAACAGTCCATTCCTCCAGTTAAACTTTTCTAGGATATAAAGCCTCCTAGCCCTCACTCTGAAGGAGTTCACCTGGGTGGCAGGCAGGAACCCAAGCAAGAATGTGCCCTCCTGGGGGAAGAATTCTAGGTGCCTCCATAAGAGTAAGATGATTCTTAGGCTTCTAGGCTTTTCTTTCTCACTGGGAGACAGTGACTGTTTCCTACAGTTTCTTACCAGAATCAGTGTAGAATAAATGGAAGAATAGAAAAGAAATAATCTGAGATGGTGTTTTTTTCTAGCATTGGATGTTGGGACTTCTTTTACTTCCAGGGGTCTTTTATGGACTCTAGAGCACCTCTAGACCCTAGCTAGGACTCAGTTCCTCTCTGCTGGTTTCCTGGTTTGGGTAAGTTTCTCAAGTGAGTAACGGAGCAGCTGATAAGAAATCGTCGTCCATAGTTTATAACAAAAAAAAAAAAAAAAGAGAGAGAGAGAGAGAGAGACGAATGCATTTGGGATGTGAGAAAGACTTCACCTAGAACTACAAGAATAGGCTAGGAGAGAAGGGTTGGGGGTGAAGAAGGAAAATAATTCAGAAAGATGAAGAAATAGAAGATCTATCTGAACAATCAAAGTTCAAGGACAGTTCAGCTCTTTTGATCTAAATCTTCTACTCAGTCATGTCTATAGGGCTTCTCAGATACTAATAATTTCACCGAGCTGATCAAACATACCAAACTCTTTCCAGTTCAACCCATTTTATTTGACTTTATCAGTCGGTACTCATGATAGGCCATGGAAGGGAACAAATGTTAGTCCTTAGATTTGGCTGATGAGGAAACTGAGGCAAAGAACAAGCTTTACACAAGATGCTTCAGCAAGGCAACATTTCAACTCTCTATGAGAATTCAAAGTTCCCTTGTTCTCAATCAAGTACCCATACCAGTCCATCCGTAATGACTGAATTCAGATACAGATGGCATTAAACAGGATTGTCCACGCTATGAAACATTAATCCTTCCAAAGACTTGACAGGATCTGGCCCTGAAACTGTTGTCGTTACTGTCCTCTCTGTTTTACCTCCATCTTCACTGAAGCATCTGTAGCAAAAAGCAGGCATGAACGTCCACAGAAGTGGGGATGGGCAGAGGATGAGAACATGGGAAAGGCAATACTGCAGGGTAGCGAGGCTTTCTTGGGAAGAACTAAGCTAGTTTTGCTCCATCTGTAACAGTGTAGAAGAGCTGCAAGTTTTAGAAAATTGTGCTTTCCTTTGTAAGGATGGACCACAGCAACTCTATAGATCTTGCTCCTGCCTGGCTTATTAGCAGGCCAGTCTCCTTTGCAACTTTCCTTCCTATCACTGCTATTTTGCTGTGCTCACTGACTCCAAGTTTTAAAAGGTTGTCTTGGGTGAGAGAATGAGAGTGCTTCCTTTTGTAAGGGACCAGCTGTAGTCCCTATAATATGCTCACCTTCATGATGCTGGGCATCCCCAGTCTCCAAGAAGAAATATGTGGGTTGAAGATAGCTCAAGCCCACTGCTGTCTTCAAAATTCTTTTCTTAGTTGTTCAGGTTTTATGATCTATGCTGGGCTGAGCCACATCTACCCTTCCCCCATGCTGGTCTGGCTAACTCAGGGAGACTTTCACACTCTTGATAATCAAAACTCAGGAAGAAACATTTACACCAGCTGATCTACTCAACAGATAAAGCTGCTTATCTGAAACAAAGGTCACACTCTGGTCCTCTTTGCATTGCGTTAAAGTCAGCTCTCCGTGCAACTGCTGAGGTTAATGAGTCACTGCCTGCATTATGCCTGAGCTTCATAGGTCCTCACCACTGCCCATCTCTGAGCCTTCTCCCACTGTAGGGGTTTATTGCTTGGCCACACTGTCACCCCCACTAGGCACGGTGTCACTGGCACCATGGCATTTTGCAGGCAGAGACATAGACTCTGAGATGGCCAGTCATGAACTAGAGGTAACACAACATGGTTCCCGAGCTAAAACCTGTATGTGCAGTGACAGGTTTAAGGGGTGGAGTTGTGATATCTGTCAACTCAGGACACACAAAAGGAAAATACACATCTCTCAGCCGATGGCAGCAGAGAGCCATGACTACCCACCACATTAGCCCATACCTCACTTTGATCTAAAGTTCTCTCCTCTTCTCTACAGCTCCCAGAATAGGTAATGCTCACAGCCTCTCTGGACAGATGTTGTAGACCTTCAGAGGCTGAACAAGATGAGTGTAGCTCTCCAAATCCTCAGTACATTGCAAGATGGGAGAGACCATTTGCATGTGACTTGATGCGGTAGATCAGACAGCTCTTTCGCTGGGGGGGTCTGTTTGGTGTTGAAACCCCCAGATGGATTAGTGACACTGTCTGTGATGATTGTGTTTCAGTTGTACTTCTGTGCATGCATTCTGTGCTCATTGGAGGGGAAGAACAGGCCGCTTTACTCACAAAAGCTCAGGAAATGGGACTAACAGATGGAAGATACGTCCTTATTCCATACGACACTTTACTTTACAGTCTTACGTACCAAAACAATTCATTCTACGCTTTTGATAACAACAGCAAGCTCCAGGAGGCATATGATGCTGTACTCACTGTCACACTGGAGTCTGGAGAAAGGACCTTTTATGAAGCATTCATGGAAGCTAAAGAAAGTGGTGAAATAATCAGGGAACTGGAAGCCACCCAGGTAAATACTCTTTCTCTCTGGCTTTTCTGGGAGGTGATAGTGGGACACATGGGTCATTGGTTTATAAAGAGACAAGTAAAAATTATAGAGAAAATACAGGGGATAGACAACTCAGACTGTGCTTGCACTTTGAAATAATTTAGTGAAGGTTGAATTTGGTCTGCATTCATCTGGATCTTTCTCCTGAATGTCTGGTGATCTGACTTAAAGTTACTTAAGCTGTAGAACCATGCTAGGGATTCAAAAGATTGAACCTGGGGCTGTCAGGTTTTGTCTGCTAAGTGCTAATTGCATTATGAGCAAGCTAGAGAGGTCTGTCCTGCTGTGGATGAAATCAGAGGAATTTTTAAAGCACCAGAATAAGATATCCACATGCCTGAGAATCCATGGGGAAACTACAGGCAAACAAGATACAGTATACATCTAGAGGGAGATGCTGAGGAGCATTACTACTTCTTAGTGCTACAGTCAAAGTTTCTTTTGAATGTGTTATCACAATCATCTAAATGTCACCAGTAGCCTATAAAAAGCACAGTCAATTTCTACTTTGTAGACATTACAAGAACTGGAGAATCTGTCACGCTGGCGAGGGGCTGCAGGATTCAGCTGAGCTAAACTCATCCCACTATTATCACTGAAAAAATATAAGTACTTTTAAGGTACAATTCATCAGATCTGCATTGGAAGTCTACTTTAGAAGGGGATGAAACATGGCTCAACAACACCCATTTTTTCTTCCTT
Source organism: Rhea pennata (assembly GCF_028389875.1). Classification (NCBI taxonomy): domain Eukaryota; kingdom Metazoa; phylum Chordata; class Aves; order Rheiformes; family Rheidae; genus Rhea; species Rhea pennata. The sequence goes on from NC_084663.1 coordinate 213,328,370, forward strand.
TCATTACAAAGGGAGTTTAGGTTAACCATATCGAACGTAGAATTCAAGATCATAGACATCTGAATCTGGCTGATGAATCCTGTCACATGTTGCATGTTCCTAAATCAAGTCTGGAATAGAAGGGAATAAAGCAAGGAGAAAATGCTCTGAGACCCCGAAGAAAGAACTTGCCTGGTTCTACTTCACGAATTCTGTGTTTTATGAGTAAACAATGCCCTGACAGAAAGGACTGACCACCTGGACGTGACATTTGTCCTACCTGGGAAGGGGAGGCAAGCCTCTTGCTGTGATCTTCTCTTTATGGAAGATTATTTAGCCCAGTGCTTTGAGGCAGGGTGTGATGGAAAGCCAACTCAACATCACACCCAGGTCTTGGCTCCTCCTATAATAAAGTAAATTTATATGGTTTTTAAAATATTCTGAGAGTGTATTTTTGATAGAAGCCATAGGAAAAGACAGATGTTCAAAATCACCCATATATTTTGGTCCATTTAGGGCTACCTTCAATATAAGACTCTCCAAACTTGTTATTCTGTGAGCCTTAATGCCAATGTTCAGGTACCTTCATCTTGACATCTCCCATATTTAAGCTGACCAGATGTTTTCAAGGTCTAACTCCTTGATTGAATGTATAAGGTGAGACCAACATATCCAAGTCCTCTAATACAGCTAGAACTGATGTATCAGCCTGAGAGTACTGTAATCTGTGACTACTTTGGAGAACAAAACCAGTATCTCAGTTCTTGAGTTTACAGCCTAGACAGTGGAACAACCTTTGCCTCAGATGACAAATTAGAGATTGGCAGCAGTATATCCTGGCCTTAATTTTTCCTGTATTTTCAGGTTTCTCCACTTTTTGGAACAATCTATGATGCCATTTACTTCATGGCAATGGCTATAGACAGTGCTCGGAGGAAAGGAGCCTGGATCTCAGGAACTAACATAGCCATGCACACAAAAAACTTCAGTTTCCCTGGATTTAGCCACTGGATAGAGACAGATGACTTAGGGAACCGACTGAGCAACTATGTGATACTGGACACAGAGGGGCAAGGGAATCAGCTCTTCCCAACCCACCTACTGGACATGTCTTCAGACTCCGTGAAGTCCTTAGGCCGGCCCATCCACTTTCCTGGCAGAGCCCCACCCAAGGCAGATTCTGACTGTTGGTTTGATCCAGATGTTCTCTGCTCTGGAGGTAAGAAAGGTAGAAAAATAGAGTTAAATGGAGTAGGACCCAGATGTGCCATTTGTTTCCTCTTTTTTCTCGCTCCAGATGATTGTCTTTTAAATTAGAGCTCCCCAAAGAGAAAAACCTAAACCGAAGAAATTCATATAACGATGACCAGTCCTCATGTTGTTCATTATGGGAATCCTATACAGACATCCCACTGTTGATCCAGAAGACCGACATTGTTTATTAGGTCACCAAGACTGTTGACAGTGTTATGTGCTGGAAAGAGCTTTCCCATATACTGGAACTGCCTGTCTTTTTGAGGGAGAAGAGTAATGAGAGGATTTATGTTGAAGATACCTTAGAACTGCACCACTGCAGATGTTCTCACCATCTCTCCTGGTTAACACCAGCTTCTTCACACAGTTAATTATGAGGCTTTAAGGATCATCTGAAAAAGTAAATAATCATTACTGAAAATAATTTGATTTACAGTGCCACACAGAGGTCATAATTAAAGATTTAGGAAGAGAGATATCTGTGCTATTTTTTCAGTTTGTGAGACAGGGCACAGGTTTTACTTATGGCTTTTAATTTAAGGAACTGAGGTGCAGTTTTAAAGTCATCAGAGAAGTCCAAATCTCAGGATAGGACACTTAACCTCTGCTTGATGTATTTGCTTATAATACTACGCAGTTACTCCTTTTGTTGTGGGATATTTCCAGAAGTTTCACAAATTTCCACTACCACCTTAAAATATTTCCTAATGAGCTTAACACAATCCAAAAGCCCCTTCAAGTATATCATAATAAGTTTGCTCTTTCACATGAGCCCATGATAATCTTATTTTCCCTTCTTATTAGTTGTAAATTCTGTTTGAACTTCCTCAAGGCTTTGAATGGTTCCTGCAACGGCCCATCAATCAGTGATGAGTGCTCTGGTCTTTATTGCCTCTGTGTCTTCTTCCCTTAGACTGGTGTATCTGAGTGTTTAATTTTTACTTCTCCTACCTCTTGTCCTGGTCTTTTATGCTCAATATCCTCACAAACCAGCTATCCTTACAGTCCACATATCCTTACAGGCATATTTCCTGCTTCAGAGAGTCTTTCTTTCCTATCAGTTGGTCTAGTCCTTTGAAATAACAAAAATCCCAGTAGGAAGGTGGCAGCAATAGACAGTATGAATCTCACTTCCCCTGTAAGAGTGGTAGAGGGATGTCCACCCTCTTCATGAACCTTTGAAAGCCCCAGAATATTTTGGAAGAGGGCCTTGCTCACTGACTTTGCTTATCTTTTCTCTTTTTCTCTTTTGAAATTATTTCTTTGATCATTATCCAAACTCAACAGCTGATGCTGCAAACCCTCTCTTCCCTTACCGCAGCGGAGGCAGGCATTTCATCCCATGCTATCGAGAACATCAGTGATGTTTGCTATGATAACAGAGCCTTGATAAAGATTAGCCTGCATATTCATTAAAAGAGAAAGCTCTTCTCCATTATGGCAAAATGAGGAGCAAAGTGTAGCAAAAAAGACCAGAGGGAAGGGGATGTGCCAATAAATGCCTGTGACTGACTATATCACCCAGGAATCTACTCACAGTTTAGTCCATAACTTGACTTACAAGCAAATGAAGAGAATTTGTACGTGCACATATTTAGAGCACTGTAACAGTGCTAGCTCCCTCCAGTGAACTTCGTGCTCCAACCAGCCTTTACTCTTAGCTTAATCAGATACTGCTTCAGTGAATGCAATTGGATTTTGGCTGTTTTCAAGCCTTGGAAGTATTCTTACGTTGTGATGGGTAACAGTGCTCCAGAGAGGCTTCCCTCCTTCAGACAAGTGGCAAGATCTGGGAAAGACCTCTTGCTATTTCTCCATTTTCTGCACTGGTTTTGATCTACATTGCGGTAGAGCTCTCTAAAGTACGGCCAAGTACTTGTGAGTTATACAAGGCAATGATAATAAATAAAAGAATTTCTCTGACCATCTTTTTCAAAGGAGCTTTCTTCAGATAGCAGCATCTCTGGTGGCTATCTGAGGAAGCTTAAGAGATAGCACCAAAAGAAAAATATCTTGACTAGGTATGGAAGAAAGCATCAATGAACTCTGCATTATTCCAACGATGATGTGATCTGGGACACAGGTCCTCTCTAAAAATGCTAGAAGACCATGCAGACAGGACTTTCATTCCTCTGCACTTCATCACTGGTTTGTCCAGGAGGCATTTGCTAATCTGCACAGCAGTAAGGCCAACCCCTTTGCCTGTGACTGGGCTATTCAAAACTCTCTCATTTCAATAGCAGTTTTCCCAGCAGGCAAAAAGAAGCATGGGGCATCAGGCACTGCTATACCCATTGACACCAGGAAATCTTTGAGAGGTTGGACTAGATGATCTCCAGAGTTCCTTCCAACCTTATTGATTCTGTGATGTTTGTGGTTACGTCGTTTCATGTTATAGCAAGTCTGAGTCCCTTACTAAGATGCTGACCCAATGTGCATCTCTTCTGTTCCTGTCTGCCACCATTGACATCAATGACACCATTGCCCTCTGGGGCTTTGACTCCTAAATGAAAACCAGTACCAGAACTGAGCATCCAGCCCTCCCCAGGAACATGTTGGCTGGGACCATCTTCTGAGCAAAAAAGATGGTCCTTTCATTCCTTTATGTCCTGTCTCCCACAAATCTGCCTCTAAACTGACCCAGTCCCTCCTTTCCCATGCTTCTAACATTGTGCAAGACCTTTGTGGAATGTCTTCTGGCTTCTCACCTCACACCTTCAAGGGAAGGGAGGGCTACATCTTTGGTGGCTTCCTTGCCTCCTAGGGATGAACATTGGGTTGCCATCACCCGCTCTTACAGGGACCAGAACACCCCAATTGTGTCTATACATGAAGAACAGACCCTGGTCTCCAGGCCAGTTTGGCGTTGTTTCGCTCATTCTTATTCGAGGTGAACTTCCCCTGGGGAAAGCTAGTTGTCTCTCCACTGCATGTTGGTGGAGCGAAACTTTGGTCTACATCCATATGTGCCTTGTTCCAGACTGGAGCATGATACCATAAGGTGTGGGAGATCAGGGCCCTAGGCCCTGGACTGAAGCAGGAAGTGAGTCAAAGTGACAGCAAAATCTGGCAGGAAAATTTCAGCTAAAATAAAATTGTTGAAATGACACTATTGAAATTGTTATTATCCTAGCTGTTTCTAAAAAGAACACCAACTTCCAAAAATTCCTACAGCTTTCATTAGGAAACTCTAAATCTTGTGTTTATGCAGTGCGGTGTAATTTAGGAATAAAACTGACTTAGCTTTCTATCAAATCAAATTTCCCCATGCTCGTTTGTGTTTAAGGATCCCTGAAGACAAAATAAATAAATAAATAAAAATAAACAGAAGACAGAAGGGGCAGAGACGGCAAAAACTTCCTGTCGTAACTGAGCTCATCCACCCATGTCATAGAATCACAGAATCAGTAAGGTTGGAAGGGACCTCTGGAGATCATCTAGTCCAACCTCCCTGCTCAGCAGGGTCACCTACAGCATGGTAGACAGGGTTGCATCCAGGTGGGCCTTGAAGATCTCCAGAGAAGAAGACTCCACAACCTCTCTGGGCAACCTGGTCCAGTGCTCCGTCACTCTCACAGGGAAGAAATTCTCCCTCACGGTCAGGTGGAACTTCCTGTGCTTCAATTTCTGCCCATTGCCTCTTGTCCTGTCACACGGGACAACTGGAAAGAGCTTGTCCCCGTCCCCTTGACACCCGCCCTTCAGCTACTTGTACACATTGAGAAGATTCCCCTCTCAGGCTTCTCTTCCCCACGCTGAACAGGCCCAGCTCTCGCAGCCGTTCCTCGCAGGGCAGGTGCTCCAGCCCTCTGATCATCTTTGCAGCCCTACACTGGACTCTCTCCAGTAGCTCCATGTCTCTCTTGTCCTGGGAAGCCCAGAACTGGACACAGGACTTGAGATGAGGCCTCCCCAGGGCTGAGGAGAGGGGCAGGATCACCTCCCTCCACCTGCTGCCAACACTCTTCCTAAGGCACCCCAGGAGACCTTTGGCCTTCTTGGCCACAAGGGCACATTGCTGGCTCATGGTCAACTTGTCATCCACCAGCACTCCCAGGTCCTTCTCTGCAGAGCTGCTCTCCACAAGGGCAGACTCCAGCTTGGACTGGTGCCTGGGGTTACTTTTCCCTAGGGGCAGGACTCTGCACTTGCCCTTGTTGAACCTCAGGAGGTTCATCTCTGCCCAACTCTCCAGCCTCTCCAGGTCTCTCTGAATGGCAGCACAGCCCTCAGGTGTATCAGCCATTCCTCCCACCTTGGCATCATCAGCAAACTTGCTGAGGAGGCACTCTGTCCCCTCATCCAGGCCGTTGATGAAGAAGTTGAACAGGATGGGACCCAGGACTGAGCTCTGCCTTTCAGCCAGTTCTCAATCCACCTCACTGTCCACTCATCTAACCCACGCTTGCTGAGCTTGCCTAGAAGGATGTTACGGGAGACAACGTCAAAAGCCTTGCTGAAGTCAAGGGACACAATGTCCACTGCTCTCCCCTCATCTACCCAGCCAGTCATTCCATCATCAGAGAAGGCTAACAGATGATTGGTTAAGCATGATTTCCCCTTGGTGAATCCATGCTGGCTTCTCCTGATCACCCTTTTTTCCTCCATATGCCTGGAGATGACATCCAGAATGAAATGTCAGCTTCCCTTATCTATTTAGCAAAGAAATTTTTGAGCAAAGTGTCCATTCCTAACACCTTCTATCAACGGGTGAATGAGGAAGACATCAGCCTTCTTTTGCTACCCATGGGTCTGTTCTTTTCAGCATTAGAAAACTGTAACAGGGAATGAAAAATCCCAGATGGGCTGGTGACTCACACTGGCAGTCGGTAGGGTATCGCGTGATTAAGCTTTTTGAATGTTTCAGTTCCTTGAGAGGAGAGGGTCAAATGTTCAAAAGTTATGAACTTTGCTGAAGCTGTCTCTGCAACTTAATTTTTCTTTGCAAGTCCACTCCTTATTTACTTGATGAAAAACTATTTATCCACTGATCCAGGGCTCTGAATCTATTATATAGAAAAGTACATGTAAAGAAATAATTAAAGTATTTACATTCTCATGTAGATGAGATAATATCTATACACCAATTAACACTACCTAGGAAATAGCTTTTTAGCATCCTCCTAGCTGAATATTTAATTTTGCAGTCCAATGTTCTATTAAAGAGATTTTTCAATATTATTGCCTAAATCAAAGGGATCTTCTCACTGTCTGATTTTTTTTTCTTCTTTGCACAGGGATTGAACCTATCATCATGATCCTGGGACTAATGCTAGTTTTTGCCCTTGTGCTATGTGCTGTGGGGCTGGCTTATCTCATCAGGTGAGAATTGCAGTATATATCTGATTTATCGCTAATTTTTAGCTTCTGTGGGAGCCTTGCCTTTCAAGCAATATTTGGACCATGTAATCCATAACAAATTCATCTGTGTTTTTTTCCTTCAGCTACACCTTTCTTCTCTTTATTCATAGAGGGTGGCTTGAGCACTCTGGACAGACCTAGGGCTATATCTCATTGATTCTAGCAACCTCTGGAGGAGCCAATTTACACTTAAACATGTTCAAGTTTGGAGGGACATTGCAGTTAACTGTTGAAAGGATTAACTGGATGATGATGCTGAAGGATTAGGAAAATGACTATCACTTTGGAAGTGCTAACTGTGCCAGGGCAGGAGTCTGCTTTGAGAACATGGAGGTGAAGACTGAGCAAGCTGCCATGTTAAATGTCCATTTTGTTACTTCAGATCATTCTTTTCCTGGATTTCTGATCAACCTGTTGACTAATATAGTCATGCTTCCTATTGAGCACATAATTTGATCCTTCTTAATTTCCCTGTGTATTGGAGAGAAAGAGAAAGAGACTCTCTGGAGAGGGTTCAGAGCAGTTAATTAGGATGCCTCATTATTATCAAGTTAATTCACCCTCTCTTTTGCACCAGAGTCCAGATCCTGGTCATCTATGTTACATATAAACAAATCTGGGCATGAGATCTGCTCTGGAGCAAAGGAAGCAATCTCCTGGGGAGGGGAAAGTTTCCAACAGTTGCATATGTCAAGCTCCTGACTCTACACTCAGGGTGGACATGAGCCAGCATGTGCTAGGTGGACAAGGAGCTATGGGATAGTATAGCTGTAACCTAGGTTAGACTTCTGCTCTGAGCTGTCTCTGGAGGAACCTTACACTCATTTTTGACCTCAGGAACCTGGAGAGAGTCTTGAGAATCTAGCCTCCTCATCAGGTTCCTAAGATACATGACTACACCTAGGTGGTGTGTATACCTGTCAGAGACAGAGGGGCTAAGTGGACCATGCTCTCATCCAGAAAGGCAAATTCTGTTCCCCAGCATGTGGGCACATAAAGCACTGATTTTTTTTTTTTTTTTTCAGTTGTAGTGTCAGTATGTGCAAGCCGGGCTTTATCTTGTGCCACTCAGAGCAAGTCTGTTCATTCAGTGGGAATAGTCATCATCTACAGGTGGTTCTGGACAGTGAACATCAGCAAGCTAGAAATTTGGTATCCAGTCATCTTTAACTTTGACAGCAAAAGTGGCATATATGCCTTGCTTGGATTATACACCTAATTTTAAATGACTGAAGTAAATCATATGAATGGTGCTTCAGAAATGCCTTTTCTCTGCTGTCTGGAAAGGGAGCCAAGGTGTTTCCTAGCGCAGGAGGAGATGACTACACGGCGCATGACTGAAATTAGAAGGCATATTCTTCTAGCAGCAATGAGTTCATTCAGTAAGGTTTAAATACGCCAAGTATCCTGGATTGTCCCATCCTTTTCTGCCTGTGAAATCACCTCCAAACCTGTTCTCCCTCCACTCCTGAATCATCCTTCCAAACCCAGATGATATAAGGCCACCCACCACGCGACACCCCAAACATCTCGCCTGTTTATGACACACAGCTGCTTCTGATGCTTTATAATTGCAGGCACTAAGGAATCCATCTCCATCTAACCATGCTTTAAAACCCCACTCTATCCTTTGGCCAGCAGCCTCTACAATTGCATAAATAAAAGAAAATCTTTCTTCTTTTGCTTTCTTAAGCTGTTTCACAAGTACCAGACTGTGCTTGGGAAGGCCCAGTTGTCAATAAAAATGTATGGCCATCTGCAGGAAAAAAAAAAAAAATCTAGAGTGACTCAGACAATGATTTATCTTTGGGAAGGGCATGTCTGGAACTAAATTTAAACCACAGTGGACTGAGTTCAGATGTGGGAGCTTTGGTCTTAGCTCTGCCAGGGATCTGCTGCATATCCTTAAATGAGTCACTTCACTCCCTGTGCTTTGATTTTGGGAGGGGGATGCTTTCCTCCCTGCTTGAGGGAGAGGAGGGGATTGCCTGAGCAAGGTTTTTCAGGAAGACAGGCAAAAGGTATCAAAGTGATGAATTTTGGCCTGCAGCGGAGTTGGATGGCTTGGGACAAAGTGATTAGAAAATAACTGCAAAAAGTCATCCCAGCTGATGCTTCAGATATGTGCCTGGGGCTCCCTCTGATTTCCAGAGCTGTCCATGTTCTAAAATGCCCAATGTGGAGTGGTACCTGCAATGGAAAAGTGAATCATTCTGACCTGTGGACATTTTGCAAAATGAATTCCTTCCACAACATGGTTAGCAAAAGGAATCCTTTTGCCAACAGGATCCAATTTGCTTTTTGGGGATCTTATCAGGAAAAGTCTTAGCTAGCTGCAAATCAGATCTCTTCTGGAATGTAAACAGAGTTTATTGAAAAAAAGAAGTGACATCTGCATCTCTAGGGAGTTTTCATTTTCTTCCTCTGTTTCTTCCTAATGAATATTTGATGTCCTGTGGGTACAGTACGCTTTGTGTTACAACTTGGTATCTATTGAAAGAGCGGATTTAAAAGGATAGCGTGTGGCTTCTGTCTCCTCTCTGAGACATAAAATTGCCACTTGATGGGTACTAGTGTAAAATAAATCCTGACTGAAAAAAAAGAAAAAACAGCAAAAGTAATAATTAAACTCTTAGATGCTTTACACTGATTTGAGCAAAGCGGACGTAAGCCTGGCCTAGCCCATTAACATATAGTGACTTGTGTCCAGGCTGCTTTTATAAATTATCTGTCATGCAGTTTCAGGCTTTCAGAAAGGCTGCTGTGCCTGAAAGCTAGTTTATGTGTTCCCCAGCTAGATTAGCTGGTCTAACCTGAGCTATTTTTCTCTTCTACTGGAGATATATGAAAAACAAAACCAAGGAGTACTAAGTATATATTACATATATATCCAATTTATATTTGTAACCAGATTGACTCAAGGTGTCTATTTGTGATGAGACCCTCTGAGATCATAACTTTTGTTGGCTGTGAAGTGGCTGAGATCCCTGGATAACTCTTACAGTTAGACAGAAAGGATTTCAGCCCAGGGCATCATGGCTTGTCTACTGCTTTTACCTGTGTCCAGCCCCATTGCCTCACCACACATGACACTTCCCTAATACTACGAGGAAGAGAGATGTTGAGGATTCATGTATGTTATAAAGTAGTTACATAGCTAAAAATGATGTAAAGTAGTTACATAGCTAAAAATGATAACTCTCTGAATCCCTCAGGCATAGTATCCTGAACAGCCAGTTATTTAAGGGGCCTAACAAGATATTACTGACCCTAGATGATCTCGTCTTTATCAACCCGGAGCTAAACAAAAAGGTAAGTCCTTCCACTCTTGCAATCAGTCTTGTGGAAGCAGGACACTCAAAGGCAGGGTTGCCGTATGATGTTTTCATTCCCATGAAGCTCTGGGAAGATCATTCATCTCTCTGTGCCTTGTTTTCCCCTGCATATCAGAGAGTTCCCCGTGGTCTCTGATTAGATGCACGTGCAGTGTCAGAGCTGTTATGCTGATGTAAAATACTGTTCTTGGTTGTGTTTGTTCTAACAGTCAGAGCTCATTCTTTGTTCGTGAGGATGGATGGCATAACATAGCTTGTGTCCATTCAGATAAATTATCTTACTCTCTAAAACGAGGTGTCTGCATGTGAACTGCCTACCAGGCACAGTTCCTGGACTCTGCTAACTTCTGTCCAGAGCTGGGGATTGCTTGGGAGAGTTAATTGGCACAGGTCAGGAACAAGCCCTGAACCATACTAATGAGATGGCCTGCAATGGGACAGTCCCTTAGGTCACTGGTGAAGATATAGACTTTCTCTCCATGACAGAGGAGAGTCTTCCTTGTGCTTTGCTCAGAGGAACATCTGCCTCTTCTGATGTCTCCTCTGAGCCATGGCATTTCTATCGTGTAATGTACAGCTGTAGTGTATCAAGATGCTACACAGGGCCAGACTTAAGAGCCTTGCAGAGGCCTGATACATTGAGAGAGGTAAGCCTGGGAGGCTGGGAGGTGTGGGAAACCCTTCTAGCATGGGTGAAATGTACAGCCTGGAACTGAGCTGGAGCAGAGGTTTATATCCAGAGGTGTTAGTTATCTTACGTCTGCTTTCCTTGCCTTCCAGAGACTGACTTTGGACAGTCTGACTGATGCAAACAGCGTAGCCGAAGGCAGAAGCCTGAAATCTGTAGCCCATTCCTTTTCCTTGAAAAGTGCAGCCGCCACTCATGAAACCTCCAACGTGGCTTTGTATGAGGTAGGCAGGAACCTAGCACAGCCTCTCACTGCTTTGGTTCCCTGAGCTGCTCAAACAGTAAAAGTCTTGGGCTGCAGCTCTGTAGGTCCCAGGGTCTGAATGCTGTTGGTGGTCCCCAAGGTGGAGGTAAATCATTCCCAAGCATGGGTTTATCAGTGTTTAAGGGAACTCCCCAACACTTCGAGTCATGTACGGTGTTGGTATTTGACAGGTAGCACCTCCATCCATGCGTGGTGTTTCCAAGTCTGGTTATTATTAGAGATGTCATCACCTGAAGACACCGTGAAGAACGTTTCTAACCAGACAGATGATGACATCTCTAAACAGGACCTTTCTTACAAGACAGGATCAAAGTACTGCACAGGATTAGGGACATCAAATTCTATTGCCTTTTGTGTCAATAGAGGTGTATGGAGTTTAAGGAACTCCATAGGCCACCTCCCCCCGCCCTGCCGCATACACACTGTTTTTTCCTAAAAGCATGGAGATTTTTCCAGAAAAGGTACAAATGAAACTGAATCATTAATGCCACAGAAAAACTCCAGAGAGACATCTTCCCTCTTAATCAATTTAAGATTGTTTATCAAATACCAATAACCACCTTCCAGGTATGATGTTCTGATCCAGGTGAAGATTTTGCCTCATCCTATTTTTGGAGGGTTTCCTGCTGATATTCTTATTTGAGTGCAATATAGAAAAAATCTACTGCTATGAATATTGAAAATTTCCAACTACTCTCAATGTCAAGGATCTGGAACTCAGATCTAGAACTCAGATCCCTATAGATATTTGCTCTGTCATTCACCCACCTGTATTGTGGACAGGGAGACTGGGTGTGGCTGAAAAAATTTGAGACGGGAGCAATTCACACTCTGCGGCAAAGCTCCACGAGCGTCTTGAGGAAGGTAGGAATGGGGGCTGACTGGGCTTGTGGAGGGGAGGTTGTTTTGGGGTCTTTGCAATTGTAGGAGATTTTTATTCTCCTTGTCTCCTGTTTATCCAGTGAATCATGCATCATTGCTGTTAGTAGTTTGTGCCTGGTGAAATTTGGTGGAAGGGACCATGTACAATTGCAAATGACAAGCCTGTCAGTGACCAATGGATCATATTCAGTAGCTTGCAAAATCCCACTGTGGACTTGATACTTCAAAGCTTGTGTGACACTAAATGTACAATGAGTTTTCTAAGTGACCATGTCCTCAAAAGCATAGTGGTTTGGAGCAAATCACCTCTGGTTGTATCAGGGCAGGATAATAGACTAATAACTATTTTTATGCATTATTTTTTGACTGCTTAGCAATGTGACACAAACGTAGCCATGCCTTTTGCTTAGTTTCCAGTTAAGCCGCCTTTTAGAAGCCTGCTTCTATCTTACTGCTATTACTTAATGACAAGTGAACCCATTTATTTTCCAGATTCAAGGCCATTAGTTATTGGCAGCTATTACTAATATTGGAGTACATTTTTTTTTTTTTTTGTATGTGTACCTATAGCAAGAGTTTACCAGTTCTCCAAAGCCACAATTAACAGATTGGTACTCCAGACACGGTGTTACTTTGCAGACCAGCCTTGAAACAAGACTCTCGAGGAATCCTGGAGCAAGACTTTACATGCTGAACTGAGTTCTCCCTAGCTAAGCCATGTTGTGAAGGCTCCAATCCAGCTTGTCTAAAGAATTAAAGTTTTCTATTGAGCTTCCTTCTGCTGTCTTGCTTTCTTTGTCTTACCAGTTAGATTAGGAAGAAAAGCTAAAAAAAGCCCAAAGCATAGGAGAGCTGAAAGGAAATGGTAAAGAAGTTGTTTTCTTCCCCATCCTTGTGTCAACATGAAAGACTGTTTGGGAGTAGAGGAATGGTAAGAGCATCTGATGATATAAAGAAGCTGTTGAACAGATGTCTGGCTGACTTGGTCTCCTGTGATTCACTGTCTTGTTTCAGATGAAAGATCTGCGTCATGAGAATGTGAATCCATTCTTGGGCTTTTTCTCTGACTGTGGCCTCTTTGCCATAGTAACAGAGTACTGCTCCCGAGGAAGCCTGGAGGACTTACTGAGAAATGAAGATATGAAACTGGATTGGATGTTCAAGTCCTCTCTTCTGATGGATCTAATTAAAGTAAATCCACTGCTTAGGCTGAGGCCTGACCTGCATGTGATTTTTGTACTGACATAGCTATTTCATCTAAGATTGTGAGATTTTTAAAGTTATGCTGGGTTAACCAATGTGAATGTAATTATACTGGTATACATGGGCCTTAAATGGAGATCTCTTCCTCCAGTTCTATTACCATCTGAGAGAAGCTCTATTTAGATTGTAAGGCTACACCCACCTGGCAGGCTGAGAAATGAAAACTATATATCAGACTGGAACTGACTGCCCAGAACAATTAAACTGCTGACAAATACCATCTTTCCAAAGATCCTTTCATGTCATGCAATCAGAACTGCACTCAATACAGAACCAAACTGTAGTCTTCCCCTGTCATGGGATGCTTACATGTATGGACACTCTGCAAGAGTATCCATATATTTCAACCACATCTCATGTGTTTTGATCACGTTATGGTGAACTGCCAGGCTGGGAACATGGGGGTAGGTGGCTTGCAGAGGGTGGACTTCCAGAACCATTCGTACAAGCCATGAGCTACATTCTGCTCCTCCCCGATTGAGTGGGATCAGGACATTCAGCTCTCAGTGGATCTGTGGCCTCCCTTCACCTAATATCTGGGCACTATTTGTGTCTTTCATCTTAAATTAGTCCAAAAAGTACAACCTTGGTGTGCAGTGAGTCCTAGGGCTACAAAGAAGGAGGTGTCTGATTCCTCCTAAAGATGCCAGTACTTTTCACTGTTAGTTTTGTCTGCCAGCTAGAGCTAACCCAAATGCTTGTTCCTAATTGATTTCTGAACTTCTCCCTAATTTCTTGAGCTGATCAACACCCGTGTTGCAGTTTGGCATGTTCTAGAGAATGGTGTCTGAACTGACTTCCATATTTGGTGTAGGGTCGAAACCATGTTTGACACCATTCAGGGTGAAAATTTGGCCTGGTGTCTCTGAATGCTGGTGGTTAATATGCTTCCTAAAGAACAGCATCAATGTTTTCTATATTTCACAGGGAATCAGGTATTTGCACCATCGAGATTTTGCCCATGGACGTCTCAAGTCTCGTAACTGTGTTGTGGATGGCCGGTTTGTGCTGAAAATCACTGATTACGGGTATAATGAGCTCTTAGAAACACAGAAATGCCCATACGTTCAGCCAGCCCCAGAAGGTAGGCATCATAAGAGAAGATTTGTTGGAAATATTTGTTCATGGATTAAAGATGTTTGCCCTAATATAACTGTTGGCTAGTGACTGTATGAGGAACTGTGTGTTTAATCTCAACAACATCCAGCTACCCATATGAAAGAGAGCTTAAGCATATCGAAGTTGGAGGAGGATTGAAGTGTATCTCGGATTGAAGGGACTCTGAATTTCTGTGATCGGTGGAATTCATTTCGTATTCTTAGCTCTGACCCTGTTTGTGAGGGTTTAGGTTAAGTTCAGTGCAGAGAGTCATGTTTTCTAAAGCTAGTCTGTCTGAAGCCCAAAACGATACAGATCTTTTTGGAAATACACCCTCTACTTGCCATTCCCTAAAGGCTACCACATGGAAGGGGCTGCATCTCAAGGGAAAAGATTTGGAGACTTTGGCTGGATTTCTTTCACCTGGTCCTTGCCATGGGGTTCCTCTGGTATCCCAGCTTATCCTTGAAACCTCATTTTGTGATGGCAACAGTGATTTGACATTCACACATTTCCATAGTGTCCCAGCTATGGCAGTTGCTGGAAGGCCTGGCTTCTCCTTCCTTACAAAAATTAGATATATTGCAGTGCTGGAACACTCCTTATTTCTATGACCCTGAATGCTCACTTACCAGGCTAACAATATCTTGATTTGAAAAAGATTCATTTCTTGATGATTTGGGGCATGTTTTACAATTGTATTTTTTATCATTTGAACTACTGAGATTACAAAGACTGTTCTTACTTTAGACTGCCACAAGTTGTAATTATGGAAACTGCTTTAATCTGAGAAAAACTACATGAAAAAATATTTTATTAGTTGTTACTTTATAAAAGAGCAACAAGAGTAGTAAGGAACCCAGGTTTTAGGGCCAATATTTTGTGTGACTGGTGTCTTCAAACAAAACAAAAGTAAAATCTTTTGATGGTGACAAGCCCCAAAGTTCAGGGCTGGCATTAAAATATACAAAATTGTGGTATAACAACACTTAAAAAAAAAAAAAAGAAAGAAAAGAAGAGTGAAATTCAGAAAACTCAAATTTCTTGTTGTGAGAGTAGTTTAATATTTTTAACACATCACAAGAAACAAAAGATTTGATCCAGTGAACAATGAAGTATGTTTCTGCCTTTCTTCAAATTACTGAAATGAAGAGCAAGGAAGATCATAGTAAATAGCAGTAACCTGAGCCCAAGTGGAAGAAAAGTAATGCTTGTGAATGTTTTAGAATTGCTCTGGACAGCTCCTGAGTTACTGAGGGACCCAGACATGCGCAGAAAAGGCACTTTCAAAGGAGACATTTACAGCTTTGCAATTATCCTACAAGAAGTGGTTGTTCGGGGTCCACCATACTGCACGTCAGATCTCACAGCTGAAGGTAGGAAACTATTTTAATTCATTTTTAAGGCTCTATACACAGTGTTCACGGAAGGTGTGGTCAACTTCTTGAGTAAAATATTGGTATGAAAATGAGGTCCCAAACATGGCCTTTCTCAGTGAGAGAAAGCTATTTTCAACAAAACATCCATAATGAGTATCAAAATGTGCAGTTCTGATCTCAGCCTCTGTTTGTGACTCAATCACTCTTTGTCTATAGCATCACAATTTTGCACCCCTCATGTTTCATTATATGCTGTGAGCCTTGAGTCCCAGCTGATTGGTCTCTCATGATGCTTCACAGCTTGCCTGCAGCTAAGCTGCTGCAGTGCACCTAGTCGTACCCCACAATTTTGACTTTTCATCTCAGTGTGGAGTGAAATCTGATGACAGAATTTCTCATACTTGGAAATTCATTTGCTTCTCACCCATCAGCCCTTATTTGTATGTCATGATGAGGGTGAGGTTTTTGGGCTGGACTCTGTGCTGGTTATGACTTTTTCCTGTTTTTTTCCCCATCTGTGTAGTCTGCATGTTCAGAGTCTTACAGTATCTGTAGCATTCATGTGTGGGCAAAGCTGTCTGAGCCATTTCTGCTTGCTGAAATTGTTTCTAAATCCAGCTGTGACTCAGTAAAGTAGGAAGGGTTTTTGGTGTACAAGTGAAGTGGTGTCTCCGTTCGTTATTTGCTAAATGTTATTTTTTCATTAATTACTTCCCCATTTACAGAGGTTCACCTTCCTCAGCAGAGATCAAAGTGGTACGTCATGAGTCTGTTAACTTATACAGAAGGTGGCTTATATCCGAAATAGAAAATAGCTGAACTGCTTAGGAACAGCTCATGGTACAACTCTTGTAAGATCAAACCGTGCTATGAATGCATAAGGAAACCAAACACATTTCAGTCAGAGTCACTTTCCAAACAGGGGTGGACGTGAAAACGATAAAAAAGGAGCTGATTTCAGTGAATGCCCATTCACATTTCAGACTGGGCAGTCCCTGGGGTGTCCTCCCATCTAGCCCCTCTGGAGAACCTTCAGCAGATGTTAAAAGTAGCACACTCTAGTTTCCTGATCTGATAAAATGAATTTCTGCTCATTGCTTCCTAATCCTCAAAGAGCTTTCAGTCATGGCATGAACTTTCAAACTGTCTGAGGAAGGCTTTATCCCTTGGCTGCCTCTGGAAGTATTTGGGCCAGGTTCTTTATTCATTTAATTTGGTGGAGTCTGGTATAATGGGACAAGGGGAGCTTTAACGTAAACTGTCAAAACTGAAAATCTTTGGGTACTCACACTGACAGCTGTGGAAATGGAGGCCTCATGGTAGGAAGCTGCCAGAAAGTTACTGCTCTGCACTGCACAAGATAAAATCTTTGAAAAGAGACAATCAGATTTTTTTTTTTAAGCATGAAGATACACTTCTACCTGGCATTTTTTCAGTGGCAAAGTTGGCTCCCCAACCTTCTCTGCTCTCTGAAGGTGACTCTTCTTCTCAGTCAAAATTGCAGAGACCCAGGCTTAAAAGCAACAACAACATGCCAATACCTCTTTGAAAACATCCTCAGAAATTTCACTGCTCTAATATAAAACAAGTTCCCACAGAGGGTAACCGCAGTGCAGCTGAGGAAGTGGCAACCTGTAATTTGGGATATGAATTGAAATGCCAGGGCAGGGAAGAGGGAAATTTCATGTGGATCCACAGCAAAAATGTCACCTCTAGTATATATTTCATAAGAAATACTTAAACTAAAGCCAGTGCTCAAGTCAGAGCGTTCCACTTCCAGCAGAAGAGCCCTTGGATGGTCAACAGCTCCTGCAAAGGAGAGAGAAACTACCAAGGATTTGCAAGTGCTGGAGATTGCTCTGGTTGCCAAGTGTCTTTAGCCATCCCCTCTGCTAGCCAGTCACTGTCCTGGCACTGCTGTGTGATAAACTTCATCCTGTCTTGGACTCATAGGCTATGATCAGACATCACAGTCCCCCATCCATGATTCAACTGTCAAAGAAATCTGAAGCTCAGCTCCTTCGCTGTAAGTGTGTTTTAGCCAGAAACTGCTGATACAAGGACTAACTTATCCGGGTCTGCAAGCTCAGGCCCAGTTCTTTATCAGTCTGCTTTCACCTCTGGGTAGGGAGTCACTTCCCAGACGTTGATTTGAATCCATGCCCTCCCCCTTAAAATATTTTCCACTGTTTACATTCCCAACAGCCTCCTACATGGTTCCCATTTAGCAAAGAAGGGTCAGAGGCTGGTATCCTTCCTGTCTGGGCATGGCCTTAACCCTCACCTCTTTTAGAGGACCACAGTCACTCATATAGAGAGGCAGAGGCAATTTTATTAAGCACAAACCTCCAGGCTCACACATCCATGTATCACACAAGCTTCCCCCATCCTGCCACGTTATTGCTCATAACTTTTCTCTCCACGGATAGGAGGCAAACAAATCTCTCTTTCTTAATTCTTTTGAGACTCCTAGCAGATATGGCAGCTACAATGGAGGAAAGCACATCCCCTTCAGGTTCATTTAACACAGCCATGAATAACAGCCTATGATGGCCAAGGGCATGAGCAAAGAAGAGGTGACAAGGTCCATGTCACTGTCAGTGAGAGCCCCCCTTTCACAGGATGCTGCACATTCTTTTCTTCATCACAGAAATTATAAAGAAAGTGAAAAAACCGCCTCCCCTGTGCCGCCCAAACATAGCCCCCGAGACGGCCCCGATGGAGTGTATCCAGGTGATGAAGCAATGCTGGGGTGAAGCTCCTGAACGACGGCCCAGCTTTGAGGAGATATTTCACAAGGTCAGTGAACAGAGCAGCAGATGTAATCCCGTGTTCTCATGTGGCAGTGAAGCTTTAAGGGTGGTCTCAGGAAATGGTTGGAGCAGGGGTCTTGGAGCTCTAGTTTTGCCCCTGCTGTTGGCTCATTTTGCAGTCTGTGATATCTAGATATCTGTCCTCATTGGTCAGCTCTAGCCAGACTCACACTCTGTGCTGGATGTGGACTTCAATGGCACTACCATGCAGGATGTGGTGCAGGCCTGGTGTCCTCATTTCTGCAATGCACCTGCCCTGATGGATTACGATGATGATTATGATGATATCTCCAGACCTGAGGGCTGTGCTGCCATTCAGAGAGACCTGGACAGGCTGGAGAGTTGAGTGGAGAGGAACCTCCTGAGGTTCAACAAGGGCAAGGGCAGAGTCCTGCACCTAGGGAGAAATAACCCCAGGCACCAGTCCAAGCTGGGGTCTGCCCTTGTGGAGAGCAGCTCTGCAGAGAAGGACCTGGGAGTGCTGGTGGATGACAAGTTGGCCTTGTGGCCAGGAAGGCCAGTGGTCTCCTGGGGTGCCTTAGGAAGAGTGTTGGCAGCAGGTGGAGGGAGGTGATCCTGCCCCTCTCCTCAGCCCTGGGGAGGCCTCATCTCGAGTCCTGTGTCCAGTTCTGGGCTTCCCAGGACAAGAGAGACATGGAGCTACTGGAGAGAGTCCAGTGTAGGGCTGCAAAGATGATCAGAGATCTTGAGCACCTGCCCTGTGAGGAACGGCTGCGAGAGCTGGGCCTCTTCAGCGTGGGGAAGGGAAGGCTGAGGGGGGATCTGATCAATGTGTACAAGTACCTGAAGGGAGGGTGTTAAGGGGATGAGAACAAACTCTTTTCAGTGGTCCCCAGGGACAGGACAAGAGGCAATGGGCAGAAATTGAAGCACAGGAAGTTCTGCCTGAAGGTGTGGGGGGAATTTCTTCCCTGTGAGAGTGACGGAGCCCTGGACCAGGTTGCCCAGAGAGGTTGTGGAGTCTCCTTCTGTGGAGATCTTCAAGGCTCGCCTGGATGCAACCCTGTCTACCATGCTGTAGGTGACCCTGCTGAGCAGGGAGGTTGGCCTAGATGATCTCCAGAGGTCCCTTCCAACCTTACTGATTCTATGATTCTATGATCTAAATGTTACTGGATCTTTTAAAGTCTGACGGAAAGACCTTTTTATTTCTTCTTAGTCACACTGTCAACAATATCTGTAAGATCCCAAGCTGACAGCAAACTGAATGAGGTTAAGTGACCCTTGATGTCAAAGAATGGCTGACTAGACTAAGACTCTTTGGCCTGGAGAAGAGGTAGCTGAGGGCAGATATGAAAAACATCTATGAAATCATGAGTGCTTTAGAGAAGGTGATTAGGGAACAATAGTTTATCATTTCTCATAATACAGGAACTAGGGACATTAAATGAGCAAAATGAGTCAGAGGAAACAAAAGGAGATACTTCTTCACATGGTGCATATGTAAATCACAGAATTTGTTGCCACAGGATGTTTCCAAGTGTTTAAAAGGCAATTAGACAAATTAATGAAAGGAAAATTCACCAAGGACTATTAAACACAAAGATACAACATTTGGCTTAGGAAGCCTTTGAACTGCAAATTAGTGGAGGCTGGGAACATATCCAAGGGAAATATGACTGTACATGAGCCCTGGTTTTCCCTGGACATCTGTTACTGGCTACTCTCGTGGACAGGAACTGGCAAAATAAACCCTTGGTCTGATCCAGGAGTGCAGTTCCTGTATTCTTAAAAGGTCAAACTAGATAATCTAATTCTACCTTTCAATTCCATGCAACTATAATTAATTTTACACTCACGCAACTCCACTGCTGATGCTAAGGCAGCATCTGAACCCACAATTTGTCCGAATGGCTCAGATGCTGAGCTTCAGCTCGAGAGAAGAGATCATAACCCGGGATGGAGTTGGGATTGTGGGGGGCATGCCTGCATACAAAGGTGACTTTAAGACTGACAAGACATAAGCAAGTTGTAAATACTGCCTGTGCCTTGCCCTGGCATTTGTGGATCTAAATGCAAGGGCTGGTCCTAACCAATGAAGCTATCATGGGATAAACGAGGGGTGCAAACGAGCAGCATGCTGAGACTTCCTAACAGCTCGGATACATGCTGTCATCCCATGGGAGGTGATGTTTGCCCTAACATTCAGTGAAAGGTCATAGAGGAGTAACATGCCCTCAAGCAGTTTCTGTATTTAGTGATGCAAATTCACACTGTAGTGTGCCTGTTTCCTTTATTGTTTGAAGTTTTACCCTTGACAAAACCAGTCTTTAGTATTCTTCCTTTAAAATAAGTCTTTGCTTGTTGTTCTTTTCCAAATTTGTGATACTGCAATGGTTTAATGAGTTGAGAAAATAACTATCCAGTTTGATTTTTCTAGTTCAAAACCATCAACAAAGGCAAAAAGACCAATATCATTGACTCAATGCTCAGAATGCTTGAGCAATATTCGAGCAACCTGGAAGATTTAATCAGGGAGCGGACTGAAGAGCTAGAGATTGAGAAACAGAAGACAGAGAAACTCCTGTCACAAATGCTTCCCCCGTAAGTATGGTACTTTAGATGGTAAAAAAACTTGTGTCACTGCATAGCCAGATTGGACCCAAGAGTTCCACAGAACTGAGAAAGTCTGCAGACCAGACCTCCAATTTTGGCAAGCATATTCCAGTCAAAGCAAGAAACTTTATGTTCATAAACAATTCTTAGAGCCCTATAAACCCTTCTATTTATTAGAAGATCTTTTGGGCATAGTAGGAGCTCTTGGGTGTGCTAAGACGAGATCCCTTGCCAGGTCGTCTTTTCTCATTTTGTCATTTCAGATCAGTTGCAGAAGCCCTCAAAACTGGTGGCACTGTGGAGCCAGAGTATTTTGACCAGGTCACCATCTACTTCAGTGATATTGTGGGATTCACAACCATCTCTGCCCTGAGCGAACCCATTGAAGTAGTTGACCTCCTGAATGACCTTTACACTCTATTTGATGCTGTTCTTGGCAACCATGATGTTTACAAGGTGAGAAGCACCTGGGCATTGGGATCAAATCAACCCTGGGTCAAACATTCCTTTGGTTTTATTCTGATACCCTTATTTTTCTTTTTTTCCTATTTTTAGAATATTTTTTTCTAATAATGTCATGGTGTTTGGCAGGTGGAGACAATTGGTGATGCCTACATGGTTGCCTCAGGGCTCCCAAAACGAAATGGAAACAAGCATGCTGCTGAAATAGCCAACATGTCCCTGGACATTCTCAGCTCAGTGGGAACCTTCAAGATGAGACACATGCCTGACATTCCCATCAGGATACGGATAGGGCTACACACAGGTAAGCAGCAGTGCTCGCCTGTGCCTGAACATCAAAGAACTTCTTTATAGTTATATTTCCAGTTTTGAATGATTTCTCCCCACCCACCCCAAAACAAGCACCCCTAGATAATGCTTAAAAATATTTCATAGCAGCTAGAGCATTGAAATGGGGAAAAAACCCACTTAGGTATGTTATAAAGAAAGGAAATTGCCTGTTTTCTTAAACCAGAAGTCAGAAGGTAGTCAATGAACGGTGGAGTAGCAGGAAGTTCTTTTTTAATGCAAAGTATATTTAAATTCAGGGGGGAGGGAGAGATAAGACTTCAGTTATCATATAATTGAAAGTATGACTAGGATTTTAAATGAAGAGACCCCTGCTGTTATCATAGAGTCAGTATTTTTAGAATAGATATAAACCTTCATAATTTTAGATCACAATCACCCACTAATACATTTTTCCCAGCTATTCATTACTGAACTTCTTGTATCGTTCTATGAAGTACCAGGTATTGACCATTGCTAGAAGAAAAAGAATGGATAAGGTTATCCAGGAGTCTGATACACTAATGACCACCTTTTTGCAGATTTGGTACTGCAGGTGCTTTACAGGAGAAGTCAATGTCCTGGTCCTTACCGTATACCTGGGAAACAAAAGCAGAGAAAAGGCAGTGACTCACCCAGAAAGCTCCAAGAACAGAGCTGTGACTTGAGCGGAGCTAAAATCAATACTTTCTATCTCCTAGACCATATAATTTCTTCTTTGGGAATTATGTCTGAAAAGTCATAACCCCACTGTTTCCTTTGTAATTTGGGGGTCTTAGCTGGTCCTTCACAGAGGTATGAAGCAAAAAGGAGTGACTGCACGAGCACTGTGAGTTTTATATTCTGGTAGCAATCAGACAAGAATACGGCCCCAACTTGTCTTTCCCAGAGCAGGAGCCTCTGGAGCACTAGCAGCACATTTTCAACACAGAAAGAGAAGAATTCAGTGTGCAGCATCTTCTGCTGCCTGTTGACAGCGGTTTTGCAATATGCCTTCCATGCACCCAGCCAAAAATCTGTCCCTAGGTGATGTGTATAGGGAGTTAGCTATGTTTTTTGGGTTTTTTTAATGAAGTTTGTGTGTTTGGAAAGCAATTTTGCCATGAGCTATTGTGCAGGATATGAGACAAAGAGGGGAAGTAGTTGGTGTTTTCTTTTTAAAGAACCAGGAGCCAGATCTCGTTTTGGGCAGATTTTGCAATGTTCTTCTGTCATGGGAGCAGAAAGAAATACATGCTCTGATCAGCTGCGCTGAAAGCAGAGTTTGATTAACCTGAAACCCCATTGCTCCTGAGGAAAGAAACCCGAAGAGGGAATCACTAGCATCACAAAGAAACACATGGGGAGAAGAGGGCTTGGCTAACATTTTCGCCAGCTTGGAAAGGATGGAGAATGGGTGTGAACAATCATTTTTGTGGTCCCACTGCCTTTTGGAAGCTGGTGCTGAAAAAAATCTTGCAGTCCTTTTCCTGAAAGTTCATAAAATGCCACTGTGGTGTGGACTGCCTCATCTCTGTCCCTCCTGGGCCATTATGTCCGCTCCCACTCTGACAGAGAGCTGGGACCTTCTGCTGGCGGTGCTCACAGCCCGCTTGTGTCAATGCGTGGGTAAGACAAGGGCGGTGAGAAGGTCAGTTGTCTGTTTTTCCCTTTTTTCAAATGCGCTTAGGATTCTTGGCTCTCTTTTCTCGACTTGACTGTCAGTCCAGAGAAACTCAGCTGACTCAGCTGCTTCCACACTGGCCATATCTGGGCTGGAGCTGGATGGTGGGGGAGAGCAGCAGCGAGAAGACAAGCTTTCCCGTGGAGGCTTAGCTGTTTATCAGTCAGGATCTCTGGCAGGCAGCCCCACGCTTCGGTCGAGCTTATTAACCTCCACAGCATCGCTGATGGCTCTTGCAGAGGTTTAGCCAGCACGGCTCGTTAACTGTAACCCCTGGCGAAAAAAAAAAAACATTTAAAAACAAACTAGAGAACCTGTATAATTAAACAAGTAGGCCAAAACGTTCTCATCGCAGAGTCTCTGTTTTCCTCTGGAAGTTGTTACTGTGGGAGATTTATCTCTGGAAGTTTTTTTGTTAGCCCTTATTGAGGCTGTCTAGACATGGGGGAACACACACAGGCAGCAAAAGCAGTAAATGAATTAACTCTTAGACACATTCGATGAAGAGCAATCCTTTAGTCATCCTTAGATTTTAAGAGTGATTTTGAACTGAATAATAACTTTCTGCAACTGAAAGGTGAGCTTGGAAGGGATGCTCTAGAAAACCCTAAAAATCTTACCTCTCTGAGGTTGTGAGGTTCACAGAAATGATTAGATGATTGACTTGACAGATTAGGAAACTTAGATTTAGGCTTCCATGTGGAGGTGTTTGTAGGAGTGTCAGGGACCTGTGCTCCCTGTGTAGTCAGTGGAGATCCGGCAGATATGGTAAGACCCTGGAGAGCCATTTCAGCTGCAGGAGGGTGCTTTAAGGTGAGCTGAAAGTCCCTTATGGCTCCATTGACTGCACTGACTTGGTCTCCACTGGCTGCAGTGGGAGCTCAGCTACCTGATTTTATGCTTCTTAAAATAGAATAAATTCCCCTGTGCAGTGAGGGTTGCTTTTTTTCCATAAGAACCATTTATTTGTGTCCTTACAGCGCATAGCTCGGAAGGAGCTCTGATCGTTACCGAGATTTCTGAGTGCTGCAATCATATTATTATCGCAAAATAAAGCAAGCCTATGCTATGTGAGTGAATGTTCTCTCAGAAAAAGACCTTACTGAAGTATGCATTTAAAGACCTCCAGAAAGACCCTTTATTTATGCATATGCCACACTGATGAGCCCACATTAATGATCAGTTCCGTAAGCCTTAAGTCCTTGACCTAGTAGTATCGACAGTCCCTTTTTCAGCTGTATTATAGAGGTGCCTATAGACTGTCAAAATTAGACCCTGCAAACCTTCCTTTAACACTTATTTCCTCTCCTGAAGAGCTTGAACCAAAGCAGAGAGCATAAAAAAGATGGAAATTAAATTAGAAGGGACATGGCCATGCAGTGGCTTACCCGAAGCTGCACAGCGTGTTTGTGGCGGTAATGCCATTAAATGAGGCTCTCCTAACTGCCAGTGTTCCCCACATGCTACGTTCGGGTCGCATAAGTTGTTTAAGTGCTTGCAACACTTTTGTTATTGGTACGGTAGTCTTCCTCTTCTTTTCTTAAACTTTAAGCAAGTTGTGCCTCATCAGGCAGGAGTTAAAACTGGTTTTACCTCTAGTTTACATCCTCTATAAATTAGGTTAAAATAGTGCTACTTTGACTTCTCAGAAATGACTTTTCGAGAGTTACAGACAAAAGGAGCACTTGTAAAGTTCTCTATGTTTTTCAGCTTTGCAAGAATGGTGTATTTCAAAGTGCTTTTTATTCAAGTGAATAAATGGGTTAGACTGAGAGCTAAAATACATGTGTGTATGTATGTGCCTTAACAGAGTTTCATTGACTTTAAGATACATCTGAAAACTATGAAGAATCAGTTTTGTGACTAAGGTTAAAATCATAGAGAAATTGTTGCTTTGTTATATTGTCATCAATATTCAGCAGCAAATGGATAACTGATCACATCTAAATTATTAGGCTACAATTATTATAAAATAATTATTACAATTGCAACTATTAAAAAATTATTAGGCTACAATTATTTAAAAATAACAATATACAACATTTTGTGTTATCAAAAATATTTTCTTATCTATAGTGTACTTTCAAATACTGTTGCTAATATACTACATCCATATCTCTTGCAATCTTTCATGGGAAAAGATTTCCTAGAGATCAGTTTTGCTAAATCTTAACCTAGAAAAGTCAATGAGTTGAAGAGCTACATGCAGAGCCCTAAAAGACTTATGGCATAAAAGCATTCAATGGAAAATACAAAGAATCTTGTCTTTTCTCTACAGGAAATCCTCTCTTTACATATCTGAAAGCACTCTATTTTCTGTTTTTTCCTTTCCTTCTTTTCTTTTCCTTTTTCTTTTCTTTTCTTTTCTTTTCTTTTCTTTTCTTTTCTTTTCTTTTCTTTTCTTTTCTTTTCTTTTCTTTTCTTTTCTTTTCTTTTCTTTTCTTTTCTTTTCTTTTCTTTTTTTCTTTTCTTTTCTTTTCTTTTCTTTTCTTTTCTTTTCTTTTCTTTTCTTTTCTTTTCTTTTCTTTTCTTTTCTTTTCTTTTCTTTTCCTTCTTTCTTTCTTTCTTTCTTCTTTTTTTGCATTTTTTTTGGCATTTATTTTGCAAGCTGGACCTTTTGATATGTAGGTGATGAAATTTAGCATCTAATCCTTCAGAACACAGTCCAAACATTTGCTGATCCCAGTGCCTCGGATGACAGTTGTTTGTGCTATTTGGCTGTCACATTTTAAATTTGAGCTGTGTGTGTGCGTTTTCGTGTGAATCCTGCATGCATACCTCTCCCTGAGAACTTGGCACTAGTTCTTTGGGAGCTACTTTGGAAGGGAGTAGATCTTAACTAAAGCATGAGAGAGAGGAAAAATAAACAATATTTGGCCAGACAGGCAAGCTTATGATGTCTTCCTTTCCAAGGAGGGGACACAGGGTGGTCCAGTGTGCTGCCAGCATCTTTTGAGATCCAATGCTGACTTAAAACACTATTTCACAGGGACACAGGGCATGTCACAGGATATGAACTTCAGTTTTCCTAGGTGGAAAAGCAGGTCAGAGCCAGCTGATTAAGAAGAGATTTCAATAGTTTTTGAACTTCTGATGACTGTGAATGAATTTCTCCCAGATGAGAGTCAATCAAAGTCTTTCCACATACGACCTTTGTCTATTAGGCATAAAACCCACTGTGCAACCCGTTTATGTAATCTTCAGTGGCTTGTAGCAAGCACCAAAGCCAGTAAAATCTTTAAAGATCCTTCTCCTGTATTCCGAAGTAGTTTTTGAATATCAGAGGAGCAGATCAGATTTGTCTATCAGTGAGGTCCTTGATTTGTGTAGTACCATTGTTCAGGTTATACAAATGATGACTCTTTCCAGGGCCTTGTGTGGCAGGCGTGGTAGGTCTTACCATGCCACGGTACTGCCTCTTCGGGGACACGGTGAACACGGCATCGCGGATGGAGTCTACGGGCCTGCGTGAGTATCTGTAACAGCATGTGGGGGTGGGTTGTTAGCAGATTTCTCCAGAAGGGTGAAGAGCTGTACGTCTTTAGTTAGAGACATTGCAATGGAAACAGCAGTGGTGAAAGGGCAAGTCTAAAGATTAAAATTAAAAGCTGCCTAGGCAGTAGGCCAGAGTTTTGCCCTCATACACCGGTCTTTAAGACAAGGAGGTCATTCAGTTTTGCTTCTCTTTTCCATGAAGTCTCTCAAGCAAACATTCAGCCTGGTCCTGTGATATGGGATCTGCAAACAGACTGACTCAATGTTGACTCACACTCTGCATGGCAATTACAGTCCTCTGATTTAGAGCTCATTAATCAAAATTAATGTGGATCTTGCCCTAGATTTCTCCTACACAAGGGCTGCTAGTTACATCATACTTTCAGACAGGTCAGTGCAGAGGTCCCTTAGTTCCTGCACAACATTATAATGTACCAGTCACGGCTGGTATAAGGCAAGGGGTGAAGCACACGTGGGCACTGCTTCCATCATGCTGTTGGAATCAGAGAGAGAAAAGTAGACCACAGAAGATGGTGCACCTCAGTGTTCAGGGCTTATTGGTGTGGTTTGTGATGGATTCACTCATTAGCAATAGCAACCCTATGAACAAATGTTGTCAGGTCCTAATAAAATCCTTAAGCTTCCCTTCTCCTTTGGGCTTCTTGATGTCTTTCTTCATGGGTTGAGGGTCATGCTATTTTTCCCCTCAAGTTCTTATCTCTATTTCCTGAGTGTTCTGGTTGGAAAAACCAAGTCTCCACTTACAGAGCCCATAGCTGCAGAAGGTAAGACAGTACCATCTCTTACTGTCCCTTGACTGGAGGCCCCTAGACATATAAAAAGAGGTGATGAGAAAGGAACATTTACCTGCATTTCAGTCCTCCGTGAGCATAGATCTACCTTGTATTGGTGTCTTAGGCTAACACATGGATCTATAAACCATAGTGGCTAGTGGCTAATCTGTGGATGACACAGCAGGCAATTAGAGACAGCAGAGTCTTTAGCTGTCCTGCAAGATTTTCTAATTTGCTCATTTCTAACTTTTTCTAAGATTTTCTAACCATCTGTTAGAGCCCTAGGTGGTATTAATCCTAAAGCCTTATCAACAAGAGAGGTTTGAATACGTTTTTGACGTTCAAGCCTTCAGTACAAGGAGATTTCTAAAGACGGTATGTCTCATATTTTAACCTTAGCTCTTCTCTGGCCTCCTTCTTGACATTTTTAACAACTCTAAGAGGTGGGCCAATATGTCTAGCTCACAAGTCGCAGGAAGTCTGTGCTATTTAAAATTAAGATATTGAGAACTTGTCAGACCAGAAATATGTTGTAGTATATAGACCACATTGGAACTTTTTTCAATTTGTCATATAGCTCTCACATTTCTAGCTCCAATGATTTCAATTAGATTGATTAGACTAACAATTAGACTAATCATTAATCAAGAAAGATAGTCTTTCTTGTGATTAACATGACTTAATTTAGGAGGCAGGTATTGAATTTAGAAAACTGTGGAGAGGAATACTTTGATGGTAGATTCCTAATGGCAAGAGAGCTGTTTGAAGGTTCTCAAGGTTTAGATCCTGGAAATGTGAAGTCCCACTGAAAGTGGAAGTATCAGGAGCATTACAGATACAAAATTGCTCTTTCATATTAATAGAAATATAAATGGATACACAGTAATAGGAAGATTGTAGGTTAGTGTCTCGGGAAATGTAGCTCAAAACTGTGTGGTCCTCCTCTGCATATTTGAACTGCTGTTCTTCTTTCTGATCATTCTGCAAAAATTTAATTTGTTCATCCCAGATCCTTCAAGGGAGAAGAAAATGGAAGTGTGATACATTTGAAAGATGATACAGAACCACATTCTCATCATGTCCCTGTGCAAATTCCTTCTCCTGTATGTCTCAACATCTGCTTTTCAGATGATTGTTCATGGGAAACAGGACTGGACCAAAATATTTAGGTGCCTGGACCAGGACTTTCATTGAATGCTTCGCCTTTCTTCCTCACTGCTTAGTTAAGCTGTTGCAATAGATATTAAAAGTGACATCCTTGATTCCAGCCAGCAGCGTTGCTCTAACACCATTCACTGTCTTTATTAAGAGCCAGAATTTCCATGCTCAGCATGTTACTCTATTTGGCATCCTTCTGCAGAGAGTCCCCAATGCAAATCTTATCTTACTTCATGCTTTTTGCAGATTTATCTGGAAGGATCCAATCAATCACCATTATACTTTTAATAGAAGAGCACCACACAGCTACAACAGCTATGCTCCTGCATGCCTTGGAGCAGTTTTCTCCTTGCCAGGATGAAGCAGTGGGGAATTTGCTGTGTATATACAGTATAATAATCCAGCTGTTTTGCTTTCCGCTCTCAGCTTATAGAATTCATGTCAGCCAAAATACAGTGGATACACTTCGGACTCTAAATGAAGGCTATGAAATCATACCTAGGGGAAAAACAGAACTGAAGGTAAGAAAGCCAGGGCTGTGGGAAATGTTTCAGAAGGAACTTTCTTGCTTAAGATATTTTAATATTAAGTTATTGTTTGGCCTTCATTCACCACTCTACCTTCCAGTCCTTCCCAAATTGTCCCCATTCGTTATTTGAATACATAAGGTAATTCTTGAAGCACCATGGAAAAATCCATGGGATCAAACAATCAGCCATATGTGCTGAATCTAACATTTTTTTCCTGGGTTAGAAGCAAAAAAAAAAAAGGTCTTGAAAAGACTGATAAGGAAAGGAAGGCATGCAACAATGCCACCTTGATTTGAAACCCTCTGTTATGAGTAGATTCCTGATAGAATGGGTAAGTGAAAACAAAAATGTCTTTTCCTGAGTGATTTTTTTTTCCTTATCTTTGTTTCTGAAGTTTTTCTGGGAGACTTTATCTGAACCTTGGATCACAGATATAAGCACAGTTCCTTACTTCACTTTGGAGCTCTGTCCAAGAAGTTTTCAGGCCCTTAAGGTCCAATTTCTCATGAAATGCCACTGCTGCTTTGGCATTCAACTCTGCTCACTGGTGGGAGGTCCTGCCAGTGGGAAATCCCATGGGATGGATTCTCAGCTAAGATAAATTAACAGCATCCACTAATTCTGGGGGAGATGCACCAATTCTTTCCAGTTGAAATACAATTACTGCCCTGCAGACAGAGCTCTGCATGACATTGAAGTTTGCCTGTTTAGTAAAGCCCAGTTCTGTCACCATTTCTCTCATTTTCACATCATCGTTGAGTTACTTGCAAGCAAAGAAAGAGTCACTGATTACAATAGGATTGCTCACGTAAGTCAGGCCTTGCTCAGGGAGGGTAAAGTACCAGAAATAGGTCATTAGTAGAATTTACTGGTCTTTCAGTGATTGTCAGAGAAATGTAAAATACTGGCAGAAAGAAAGAGGAATGTTGGGTGTATGAGGCAACTGCATTAGTCATTCAGAAAGGGCTTGTTTTACCTCTTAAGACTGATAAATAACAATGGAAAGAGGGGATATAATTTAGAATAATTCATGGCTCCAAACCATAACTTTTTCTGAGGCATTATGTAATGACAGGAGATTCACAAAATCATAAAGGACTTGGCTGAAAAGAGAAATACCAAGGCTAGGATTCATCTGATACAAAGTCAGTGTTTCTATAATGTACATCTCCACCTGACTGAATTGTCTATAGTTCCTGTGTAGTTGGGGAGAGCTGTAGGTGCAGTTATAGCATTTTACTGAGGTGGGCATTCAGAACAGGTTAAAGGAATACAGCTAAAAAGTAGCTGCTACCTTCTTTCCCTTAATTACAAAGGGTACCTGGATGACTTGCTCAGTTAAAGATACTCATACTATAGATATTTCAGTTTCATTATGCTAATTCTACTTAACATTCCCATAACAGACAAAGCAAAGTGAACTATCTCCTTCATAAACCTCTCACTACATGAAATGACGACTTAAAATAACAAAAGAGGATCTCTTAGCATTTGCCTATTTTTTTTTCCAGACAGAAATATGCCTGATATTTAGGACTCTATTTATTCCACCTGTTGCAGAGGCCAGTGCTTTTCATAGTGTTCAAAGACAGGACAACACTAAGTAGTTCAAAGTACTGTTTCTCCCCTTGTACTGTTGATAGAGAGAAGTCCGAGATTTGCTTCCTTTAAACACCTACAATAAGTGGTCTGAATGTGGCCCTACATCTCTCAGCAGTCTGCCATCAAAATGGAATCATCTTACCTAGTTTATATGTCTACAGTGGAGATCTCTGCATCTGAGGGAGTCATTCCAAGTTTAGTCAATGGAAAGAAACCTTTAAAAAGTCTGTGAAGATAAATGGGCACTTTAGGTAATTCTTAGCCTTACTTACTTTCAATGTCCAGCTTATATGAAGATGAATCATACCTTAGAAGTGTCTGTTTTCTTCCATTGGCACCAAAAGGAGTCAAGGGTGATTGAACTTGATATAGATGTTTACATTTCATCAGATGCATGCCACCTTAAAAAGCTAAATTTATCAGTGTAAAGAGATGAAGCAGATATTGTGATACTCAATCCAGCAGTTGTAAAACCTCTCAATTAATGATGATGCCAAACAAGATGATTAGAGAACCTATAGTATCTCATTTCTCACTTCAAGCCAATGAGAGTCATTTGGCAGCATGAATAATGCCTCTTCTTTTAGGACAGTGAAACTCAGATCATCCCTGAAACATTGTAAAGGAGACATCAAAATTCCCAGCTTTGTTCTTCCTCAATTCCTATATTAAGACCTCAGAAGCCCAGTGATGAATTGGTCAGTAACTAGCAGAAGGTGGTCAACAAGCTGCTTTTTATCTAACATTCTTTTCCATTTTAGGGAAAAGGAGTAGAAGATACATATTGGCTAGTTGGGAAAAAAGGCTTTCTGAAGCCGTTACCTAAACCTCCAGAGATAAAGCCAGGGTAAGTGTGTCTTCAACACTGGTTCAATATAGTAATTAAAAGGTCACTATTGGATTTCACAGGTTGAACTGCTGTCTTTCTATGGTATCTATTTGCAAATCCACATCATTTTTCTTAGGTGACTTAGATTTCTTCAGACATAGTACTGACTCCAAAGTGGTACAGCTGTTTCATCTTTTCTCCTTAAGTACAGTTCCCAAGAAGTAGCATGGAAACATACTATCCCTCACCCCGCCATAGTGCCTTGGAGGTGGAGCATTATGGAGTTCCTTCTGAATGTCTGCGTTCATTTGGGAGACACACAGGCAGACACACTTTTAGGCCTATAGTGCCATCATGATATGGATGACACTCAGATTTTTCTCTCCTTCCACCAAGCTCCTCCAGGGAACACCAGCCTCATTCACTATATAAACCTGAATTTTCCCTGTAATGGTGTTACCTGAACAGAACAAGTAGGAGATTCTGTGTTTTACACATGGCTCAGCTGTATAATTAAAGACTTAATGGTGTTGTCTGTACACAGGTGGAGGTGAGCAAAGGTTGCGCACACAAAATTCATTAAGCCATTTTGTAGCTTTGCAATGGTTGGCTTTACAAACTGAATATTCCTTGATGTAGTCTCTCAGCTGTCACATGCTGTATGCCTGAAAAGGATGCTGGGGCCAGGACATCAATCACGGGAGTGGGATTTGTTCGGCAAGTACAATGTCATGACCCATACTATGGCTAGTGAACCTTGATTCCCTTTATAGTCAACAAAGAAAAATACCCTCTCGTAGGGTGTGATTAGACTGGCCTACTTAGATTTCTATGTTAAGAGATGAATCACTCTTTAAAAGATACCTGTTTCATTGACTATAAAGAGAACCTACAGTGACTAGCTCAGAGAGAAATGTCTGACAGCAAACAGGGTCTGTTTTTGCTTTGCCTCTGACTTTCTGAGTAATCTTACTCTAACTTGTGCCTCATTTCCTCTTAATAAAAAGAGGGTATTTATTGCCCTTTGTGGATAATGGTTAACTATACAGGACAGATACGTAAGTTCAGGAGCCCCCAGAGATTTTGTGGAGTAGCACAAATATAACAATATTCTGGCCAGTAATTTTCAAGGTATTTAAATGTCAATCGGAGTGGAAGACAGAAGACATCTGGAAGATAGTTGTGAAAGACATCACATTTCTTAGTCTTGGAAGCATTTATTGGTAGTGTTTGATGGAAAAGAGCTATTACGGAGTAACGTGTGTTGATGCCAATGATGTATCTGTCATGGGAAAAAAGAAACTTGGAGGAGCTTTGCTAGGTTAGCAAAGTGAATTGGCTTACCATGAACTCAAAAAAGCACCAAAGCTGCTATCTTGAAAGTAGGCCCATTTCACTTATATTTAACCATTTAAAAGCTGCATTTGGGCCTCTGTTGACTGTTGACATTTCTTCTACTGTCTTCTAAGAGCTGGGGAGATCTGGCTCCTGGTAATGTCTACCCCTTATTAATCAGATTTATACAGGTCAAAGCTGTTTCTAAACATGGATAATAAATGATAGAAAACACATCAAGCCTAGAGGTGAAATAGGAGAGGGTCTCCCTTGTGCTGCCTTCCTATTGCCCCTCATGCCCAAGATCAGGGATTGGTGAGTGTGCTTGTGTAGCTTCATAAGAGTCCATCAGTAATGTTGCAAGAGAGGGAAGTGATCTTCTGTTCTTGCCCTAAAGCCCTGGCCTTACTGGTTCTTTTGCAGTATTTATGTCCCCACAGATCCTCACGCGGCAGTTGAATGAATGAGAAATACTCACTGAAAAAAACAGAAGAACAGCTTTACGAGACCAAATTTGTCCTAGTGAGGGGCTCAAAATGAAAGCAGGACCCTGCAGAAGTTAAATGGGAAAAACAAGTAACTGCACCTTCAAGCAAAGCAAATATTCAGAGAACTTACTTGTGCACAGACCTGTACTATTATCAGATGGGTATCATACAAGGTGTCCTGTTTTTTTCAGACTTTTCTTGCTAGCTTAGTTTTATGCCAGTTTATGAGAGGCTGAAAATTGTTCCCCTGTTATGACTATTTTTTGGTCAATACGGTGATCTCAGCCCACTGCCTGATATACTCCTGTGGGAATTTCCTCATCTGAAGGCTTTTGGGTTGAGGAAGGAGGCTCTAAATGAACTCCATTTATCTTTTCATCTGGTTCTGAAGCAACTCATCTCATCTTATACTTAGATCTTTATTTTAAATGAGTTCTTGTGGGATCTGTTCCCTCACATCTAGGGGGATCATTGAGTAGCAGCAGATTTTCTCCTCTGGTTCATGAGGTTGTGCGGCATATTCTTCATCACCTCATTCCTCATGGTTCACTGAAGTTAGCAGTTATCCTCTGAGGCATATGCTGGAGATTTTCAGCCCATAGCTTGGTTTCGTATCCAAACTCTTGACTTGGACTACCACAGAGAATTATTCTCATTAAGTATTAAACAGTAAGGAAAGGGGATTTGATTTAATGAAGAAAGTTTCAACTCCCAGGAAAGGACATTCCCTTTATCTAAATGAGACCACTTAAGGCCTGTTTTTAACATAATTTGCTCAGCACCCCCGAGAGGCATTTTGCTTGAACATTTTCTCATTTGCTCTGAGGAGGTGTAAGGGCTTATTGCTCACAAATCGCTGGATGCACACAAGGGTGGATGTTGACATTTCTTGTGCTGCACGCTCTGAGCAAGCTCTTTCATTTGCCACCACGAAATTTCCTTCTGTAACGGTGTGAGTGTCGTGTAAGAGAACACAACTGAGCTATCTGGCTTCATACTTTTCCATCTGTCAGCTAGATTGCCAGAAGAGATAAAATGACATTTGTTTAGGTATCAATGAAACAGTCTATGTTTTACTTTACGAGTAGCTTGAACATCTACAGATGAGTAATTGTGGTGGCCCTGCTGAGAGGTGGTACTTGGCAAGACAAGGAAGTACAATTCTGTTTGGTCTCACATCCACACTAGGGAAAAGGAAACCTGTGAGCCATGGACTTGAGGTTCAGACAGTGAGGACAGAAGTGCTACATGAAAGCAGGGCTCAAAGTAACCCTAAGAAAAACAATTTCATATTCATAAAGGTCTCTGGATCTTTGTCCAGGCGGTATCTGACACTATGAGTTATCTTCTGGAACTCATATGGACCTGGACAACTCAACCAGCTGGGTTTGGTCTCACTCACAGTTGGTCAATACTGCTTACCGCCTATGACAAATCATAGCTCTTGAGATGTGGGGTGTTTCAGGCCTTGACTGCAGTTGTTTGTGGTAATGGTAGCAGTTAACACCCCTCAAAAGTGCTAACTTCCTGTTATTTTCCATGCTGCAAAATCCATCAGCCAGACAGAGCTAGCTGCAAGCACAGTCCTTGGCACGAGTAGATTTCTTGGCATGTGAAAGCAATTCTCCAGCTCTGGTAGGCATTCATGAGTGAAACTGTGATCATGTAGCTTATGAAGCTGTTCACAGACGTCTGGGGATATTCATTACCCTACTTCAAGCCATCATTATGCTTGCAGTAGTTTGGCATTCCGGATGGGTCCTGCAAATGATCGTTGACGTTTACGTGGGTGAATCTATATGCAGGTTAGGAGATAAATTTCAGGCAACCTTAAAAATGTGGGAGAATATCTAATTAAGTACATGACTAGATTAATATTAATGGATCAGTAAAAAGCTGTGAAAACAACCCTTTCTGCTAATGCTGAAATTGCTGAAGGAATACATCCAATTGTCTAGAAATGAATCTCAAGCCACAACTACATGACTAACAAAACAACTACTACACCTACTTAATTTTAATTTAATTGATATTCATCAGCTTCTCTGTTTAATCTCAATTACAGACCTCTTGGACACGTTAATTGAAATATTCTCATTTATTTTCATTATCTGTGTACGCTTTCAGGCATTTGAAACCGTGTAAGGAGGTCTAGAAAAATGCACATTACTCTTAAAACCCAGATCCTGTGGGTGATGTGGTTCACACAGGATACAAAACACCTTAATTAAAAAGAAAGGTAGTTCAACTGAGGTACCTAAAATGCTTCTTAACACCCTTGCCTTCTTCCAGCCATGCATAATATCAAATGAAAAAGCTATTTTTAAAAACCTGTATATCTGTTTTCAAAGCTAAAAAGCTTATGAGAAATCAATTTAGAAACCCTTTCACATGTTATTTTTATGAGATAGGGTGGAGGTTCAGGAGTAGTATCAGAATACTTGAAAAGTGCAACTTTAATGTCCAGACTACAGTGCTGGCTAACATTCCAGAGAATTTCCAGGTCCTTCTTTCTGCCCAGGTCCAGTCAAATCTCAGGCACCACACTTGTTTTACATGGGAGCTTTAGGCTGCTGCTGCATCACAGAAAACAAAGTAGGGAGTCCAGTAGGCTCCTTAGTCCCTTCCTTGCTCCAAGACAAGGTAGTACATCTTCCCTGACAGATGTCTGTCTCATAATGGAAATTACTTCTCCTCCTTTCTCGTAGCTTGTTAAGATTTGTATTGCTTCATCTCAAGATCCTGTGGATTGGGGCTCCATCTATACCAACAGAAGACAAATAAAAGGCTTTTTCCCAATAGCCTGTTACTCTACCACAGGAAGCAATGGCAAATCAGGATGGGAATAGAGGAGATAGGGACATAAGGAAAGAAAATAAGAAAAAAATCTTTTTTCATTATGAGGATGATGGAGCACTGGAACAGATTGTGCAGGGCACTTGTGGAGTCTCCATCCCTGGAGATATTTAAAAGCCATCCGGATAGGATCTAGTGCAACCTATTCTACGTGACCCTGCTTAAGCAGAGAGGTTGGACCAGATGATCTCTAAAGGTCCCTTCCACCCTCAACTGTTCTGTGATTCTGTGAAAATAAAAAAGATGATGAGATTGCAAAGAACAACATGCTGGGCAACTGAGTAACAGTCTACCTGTAGTCTAGATTGTTTTGAAGATTTCATAGCCAGACAGCTTCGAAGAAAGACTATGAGGTTTCTTAGAGGACTAATTCTGGGGCTGGAGAGCAGTCACTGAAAAAGCACAAAATTATTAGTTTATAAATACAGGATACTGGAACTGGTATCATGCAGTGCTCTGGGACAGGCATCCATTTGTCAGCACCGATGGAGAACTCTTCTTGTTCAAAACAACAGAAAAGATATGAGGTTATACAAGCCAAGCACATGCGAGCCTAACCTGGGCTGAATTACAGATGCATTTGGCACTGGTAA
The DNA here is from genome assembly GCF_028389875.1 of Rhea pennata. NCBI lineage: Eukaryota > Metazoa > Chordata > Aves > Rheiformes > Rheidae > Rhea > Rhea pennata. Next base: position 213,365,396 of record NC_084663.1, read on the forward strand.
ATTATGTAGTACCAGGAAATAGTCAACAGCTGACAAAATTCATAAAAAGACAAGAGCCTGGATCATATTCATTTCATGTTTCAGAAGTATGAGTGACCTAATACGTTATCTATTTTTTTAACATCTATAATCCCGGTTCTGAAATCCCTTGCTCGGATACTACTGAACACAATGCTTTCAAGCAGCAGAAACATTTTGTCCCAGGAAGCAGTTGGTTGTATCTAGGAGCTTTACCTTTCTAATACTATTTTAAATAAACTATGGAAAATCAGTTGGAAGTAAAAAGAAAAAAAAAAGGGATAAAGTTCAGCAAAGAAAGACACAGATCCTCTCAAAGGACTTTCAACCATGAGCCCACAGCCCAGAAAAAGAACATAAGAAGGTTATCATCAAGCCCGGATCTCTGCTCTTGTAGGAAAACATGTAGTAGGTGTTAGTGCAGAAAAGACCAGAGAGCATCCAGTCTACCACCACTAGAAATAGTAAGTACAAAATAAAGTGGGAAATCATTAAAAACGGGAATTCAGCCAGGGGTAGGAAGATATTTTTCTAGCTGTCTCTTTTTCCCATACTTGAGGGCCAATCTTGGAGAAAGCATCAAGATTCTTGTTTTAAAATGAAATGGGCAAGGAGCAATGAAAGATACTCAAAGAAGCAGATGAGAAGATACCTACTAGGACAACATTCTACCCACCACAAAACTGTATGATTATTATGTCTATGTTACAGCATGCTGGTGGGATGGGAGAGGATCAGTGAAGGATCTCTGCTGTTGCCTTTGCTACTTAGAAAAATAAATGAAAGGATTTCTACTCAGGCCACATTTTGAAGTTTTTCAGTCAATACATTTTTTAATCAGAAATAAAGAATTTGTACAACAAACATTGAAAAACTTTTGCTGTCCTTGCATGGCTGGAATTATACAATAGCATCACAACATTTCACAAATAAACTTTATATAACATGTAAGAAGACTTACTTGGAGAAATCAAAGCATATTCTGGCTCATAGTCTTGATCACTCGGTGTCAAGACAGATGGTTTTTGTTTTTCATTCAACGCTTTCTTTTCAAATGATTTCTGAACCCCTCACACAACAGCACAATAAAGAAAAAATTTGTTTTCTGGTCATGGCTACAGCACAGTGAGAATGAGAAAGAAGAATTTTGCCCAAAATCTGATTGATTTGGGGGGGAAAAAAGGATAAGAAAGCCAGTGACTCATCTCCCTTTGAACAGGGCTCTCTGACTGGGAATGCAGTTGCTACGGTTGATATATTTAAACAGGATCTTTTTGAGGAAGTTGAGGCTTCTAGAAAAATGGCTAGAATATTAGATTAGAAAATTATTGCCTATACTAAGAAACCTTAAATGCAATGTTCAGAGAGGAAACAAATCAGCTAGTGACAGTTTGGAAGACGTGATTCAATGCATAGCCCTTTCCTCTGTGGATAATTCCACAGAGATGGGCAAGAGTGGTTCTGAAATTATGTTTTGGATCTCTGGGTGTGTTTTGGATTGTGTTCTGTCTCACAGATATGGCCTCAGGTGTGGTTAAAAAGTGCCCCGATCTCATCCTGGGATAAGTGTCTAAGAAGTATCAAGAGCCCTCTGGAAGCGCCTGACTATGTAGACTACAAAAGATGTTTGTCTCAGAGCAGGCACTTAACTTTGGGAAAATTAAAGTTAAATCAGCTAACCTCATCCTTTGCAATAATTGGAGATGAGGTGGTATAAGATGGGAGTAAATAAAACCTGAACCAGGTCCAATATTTGTTTTCCTTTTTAGCACCATAGGTCACTTACATGTCACTTGGTCTCCGTGACAGTCTGTTCTTTACTGTAGATGATACTGAACCGGTTCTTTCTCTAATGGCCTACATGTTCACTGCAGGTGTAGAGCTCATGGGTTACCCGCGGAAGAAATTGCAGAGTTCAAAAGGAGGAAAGCTGAAAAACTCCTTGACAAAAAGGCCTAGATCCGAGGTAGTAGCTGTAGGACAGTCCCAATGTAGCTCTGCTGTTTAGTGTCTGCTTATGTGTTATTTGTCTGCACTTTGCTGGTTTTAGTGTCACATGTCCTTTTTTTTTTTTTCGTTAAAAATACATATTATTTTTAAGTGTCTCATTCAAAAGGTACTGAGAATAGCAGCAGAGCTGTCTAGAGATAGTAGCAACCTGCAGGCAAATTTATGACTTATGGCCGTGCTTACTCTTGGTATTACTGTGTTTACCTGCAATGTATTACTGATTCACTGGACGTCAATGTGTAGTGTGCCAAAAGGACTAAACACAGAGATAAAACTGGAATTCAAGCCTGGAAGAATCCAAGTGGCCTACTGTTGCTATCCTTTAATGCATATTTCCTGCCTAACATAATTCCATATCTCATGACATGAAACAGGATGCAGCTCTGTTATTCATCAATATGGTACCTACTGATATGAGAAATGCATGTGGATTTAGGATGATCTCGCTGGAAGTCAAAGCTATGTGAAGTATAATAGTTTGAATTAGAGAAAATGGAGGCTGCTGGCCCATTTTGATGGCTCAGCAGAGAGTAGAGCAGTGCCTTTTAGAGTTTCCCTTCAGAGGACACTTTTTTGGCTAAAGCAGCACTAGGCACCTGTGTTTAAACACTCGAATCGCTCCTTCAGGGTCAATCCACTGAGGAGCCTGATCAGATGGATGTTACCAGAGCAAGATTAGCATTTGTGCCTGCACACCCATGCATGCATATGGATGGACCTGATGCCTCATGAGAATGCTGTATGGTTGTTTTTCTTTCCAATATCTCTGAAGGCAGCTATAATGTTTTTTAGTGCATACGATTTAAATTTCATTTAATTTACGCTTTCCTAGAAAAGGGAAGACCTAGAAGAAAGCCCTAAGTGCCTGGATATGGGCTAGTTATCAACCTCTAAGATACAGAATATCAAGCTGATAGATTTCTCTAAAGCCTGAGTCTCCATCCAATTTTTTCACAAGGATAAAAGCCAATGGAGCACTTTCAGCTATGTTACTTTTTCTCAACCATGACTTTTAAAGATGCAGAATGTGTTATTAGGCTGTTCTCTCTCCCAGAAGAGATTTTTAAAGTTTTGTCTGTGGCTTTCCCTACTCTAAGAGATAAGGAAAAGTTTCTCATGAGGAAAGATTTAATTATGGGGCATGCTGTGAGAAGCCATGTATAAGCACTACCATATGTGAACACTCACTGTTAAATAGAAGCTCCAAGTCACAGAAGACAGTACTGATCTCTGTCTTATGAGCACAAGCTGCTCTTCCAAAGCCAGAGGCGAAAAAGAGCTCTCCTTTGGGTTATTTCTGTCGACAGAAACTGCATATCTACTAATATAAAAGCATTTAGCATATATATCATCCACTTAAATGAACTTCTGCACTGGAGTAAAGCTGGTTAGCAATTCACTATAGAGAAGGTCTTCATTAACTTAATTGGCTCAATTCATGGTAAATAGCAGAAAAATCAACAAGGCATTTACACCTAGAGCTTTTCAATAGTCATAATTCAACTCTTCTTGTGGGCATAAGGCTTTCAACATAGATAGCTGTGCCCTTAACAGCCATGTATTCCCATATGCCTACTTTATGGCTTAATGATGTGAAATGAGTCAAATTCCTAGGAAGGACATCCTAAGTGACTAAGTCTTGGCCCCTGCTACTAATATTGTATGATCCCTTTCAGAAGGTGATCACATGCCATCTCAAACAACAAAGGTTTCTACTGGGTCAGGAGAGAGAATGGACCAAGAGGAGGAGGTTCTGATCAACATCAACCCTCCCATGCCTGGAGAGAGTGCACAAGCTGGACATCATGACCCAATGATCACACTCCATCTGGGATGAAGCCCAAGGCCAGCCTCTGTGATACTTCCTTGATTTGTGCATTCTTGTGGGCATTTCTCCTAATTTTAGTTCTGTACCATGGAGATATCTGCACCTGAGCTATCTTAGACATTTACTTTAGGATGAAAGGAATCATGCCATCAATATACTTGTTTTTTTTCCCCTGATAACAATGCAGGCATACTAGACAAGTAGCTCAGATATGGTGATCTACAATGGGATTCATCTAGTTTTAAGGTCCCATTAATTTGGCATCCTTTGACTCCTTCTCTTTTTCTTCAAAGCTTTTTCTTGAAAGTCTCCCTCTATTCTGATCTCTCTTCCCATGAACTCCATTCAGTATGAGAAGATTCCTCATAATTCTTTCCTCTTTAGGAAATACAGTAAATACCTAAATCACTGCATCTTGCTGGCGCACCCATACACTAGTAGGATGTTACTGACCAGTAGTTAAGATCTGAAGTTTAAGTCTGAAAGCTTGACAAAGCGGTTTTTGCTGAAGATTCACTCTGTCCTCAAAGGTGAAACTCATGCCTGGAGAGAAAGCTGATGCCATTACAACTTACCCTTTCTCATTCGGTCCTATTGCTGTGGAATAGTCAGGGATAATCTGAGATGATTTTACCTGCATGATCTCTCTGAAGAATAAAAGCAGAGTTGCAGAACTCAAACATTCATTTCTATTGTTTTTTTTTCCATCACACTCTTCCCCATTTCTTCTACTCTGCATCACCTACCTCTTTTTTCTTTATATGCAAGGACACTGGGAGGCATATCTTCTTTGCCCAACAAAAGGGCCTAAAAAAAAAATCAAAAGAAAATTCTTTCCCTTGTTTCCTTAGTGCTTGCAAAAGGATTGTGATCATGTTTGATGTGTGACTTTGACTGTTTGTGATAACATTAAGCGAATGGTCAGGGGTATCCTACATTGAATCCTGAATCTTATGTTTTTAGATTGATACGTTTGTAATTTCTCAAGCTTCAGGTATTTACCTTTATATCCCCTTTCTGTCTCTTGTCCTTGGTTGTCCTTGCTCTCCTACTGAGAGTGGGAGTGAAGGAATACAGTGTATACTGAGTGTACGTACAATGTACGACTTCTCTCCTGTATTGCCCCAGATTTAATAGTCCTCAAGGGTAGGTAAACAGGTTACCAATCACTATCTGCAAAACTTTAAATCAAATGCTAAAATACAATTCCCTTGAATGATAATAAAATGATACTTACATACATAGTGCTACAGTGCAGAATATCAGAGCAATCAACCCTACATACCCGGTTCTGGTTGCAGTATTGTTAGTTGTTTTTTCATGGTTTTATCTACACTTTAAAAACAGTTATGCCTCTGCTGGCATTAGGGCAACTTCATGATGTTCCTGCACAGTTTTATATTAGTAATTGTCATTTGTGAGAATAAACCCGGGGCCTTTGTTATCATCCTGCTCCTCTCCTTTCAAGGCCTCCTGTCTTATGCTTTGGGATCCCTGCTACAGTCTCATGACTGTTCACTTTCACTTGTATTCTTATTCTAAAGCTGTTGCTTGTTCATTGTGCACAGCAGTGGTGCATACAATTGAAAACCATATAATCTGTATATATGTATATAACAATTTCTTAATGGCTTCTTATTAATATCTATATACTCATAGCAATATTATTGGTATGGATTAGGATTTGTATTTTTCTTATTCAGGTTACAACAGCCAGAATATCAGTTCTCTCTCTTGTACACAGTAAATTTGATTTAGTGATGCTTTATGTAAGGTGGGTCAGCTAGAGAGTTGCGATCTACCTCAAGCCCTACCGCTCACTCAGCTTTTGGCCCTCTGCAAGTTCCTGGTGCTTATTTTGTCTCTGAACCCCCTGTTATGTTGTAATAAATTTGAGCCTACCAGCCTGTGGTAGAACCTGGGTGTCATGGACACTTGGAGTATCATATCAAATGATCCACTACAGCTCCACCACCTCAATATGGTAGGTTGGATCTAAATGTAGCCTCTCCGTGTTAGTCAAGCTCTTAAGCAGAGCTTATTGTCTCAGGAATAGTGTCAGGCTAAGGCACTAAGGATCTGGATCTGAGATGCATGTCAGGGCTTGCTGGTTCTCTGACCATGGGGTCATGGGGCTCTCAGAGTAGCTGGACCTTCAGATTTCCTAGTTGTGGCAGTGAAAGGCCTCAAACCTAGAGAAACAGCTGATTAACAGAGAATCTATGTTGTCAGCAGCTAGAGGCTTTATCAGGCTAGTGACATACACTTAGGGAAGTTCTTCATGAGCAACTGAAACCCTCTGGTTGTTTTCATGTGAATGTAATTTACATTTGCAAAGTGAATATCCTTGGATAAAATGGTCTATATATTTCATTAACTCATGCAACAGCTTCAGTAGTTATAGGACCTATTGGGACAACCGTGTCCCTACAGCTCTGTACCAGCATCCCTCTTTGTCTGATGCTTCTTAAAGGCTTTGAGACCTCTATTGTTTTTGCTGTCGTCTGACACAAAATGACATAAATAAAAGGCTGTTTCTTGGTGAGCAGGGTTGCTAACACCTTCTATTCTCCTTTCTACAGATATAACTGGCAAGACACGCTGACCAGGAAACTCAAATCTGTCTTGAGGGACACAAAGAGGACACTGACAAAAGCAACCTTTAAAGAGATGGAGAGCATAAAGGAGACTGGGGTTAGTGCTGCAGAGGAGGCAACCTGACAGGGGCACAGCAAAGAACTAGTAAGATCAGGCCTGACACCTTGAAGTCAATCCCAAGATAGGAGCCAACTCCCACCATTTAGTCCTCTTCCAGATGAAAGCAATGTAATGGCTGCAGCTTCTTAGCTCTTGAAGAGGGATGAAACTGAGTAGGCAGATGAATCCTGATAGTCATCTCTTGTTGAAAATCAGGCACCACCTCAGAGCTGTATTCATCATGGCTTCATCTGTGCGTTTTTAGCAGGGGTCTGTTAGGCAAGGAAAGTGATATTGGGGGCAGTATAACCTCTTCATCAGCATCTCAGTCACTAGAAGGAGCAAATAATCTTTTAGGTAGGTGCATGTGGCAACATAAACACATTTGGTTGCATCTGGAATTGAATTCCATCCACAGGTTAACTATTTCCCAATAGTTTTGTTATTGTTGTTGGAAACTCTAGTTTCATAAAAATCAGTGGAAACTACAAGGCAATATTTTTGCAAACAACAATAACAATTTTTTCATTCCTTCACAGAGGGGGATTTGGAATCAAAATATTTTGTTCCTATATGTCAACTCAAATTGAAACATTTTATTTCAAATTGGTATTTCATCTGCAAATGCCATTTTAATACTGTTTTCAAACTAAAATGACAATTTTGAAATTAAACAGTTTGGTTTGCATCAATATTTGCTTCCAAACGTCAAAATGTGATTCTGAGCAAAATGTCAAAATATGTCATCTTCGCAATTCCAGATCTAAACTGGAAGAACATTTTGTTTTGCATGTAAAGCACACACACATATAGCTAAAACATCTTATGCTTTTCATCCCAAAGCAGGATGAGAACAGAATGCCAAGATATTGGAAAATTGAGATGCACAGAAGGATATTCTGCAGTGTCTTTAACTGAACAATACTAGTAACATAAGGATTTTCTTTCCTGCAGAAGTGGGGCTCGGGGGATGAAAAGTGCACCATGTAACCAGTGCAAATCCTAAAACATGCCACTTTTTCATTCTCAGTCTGCTAGTGGTCTCAAAGGCACTTTTCTGCAAGTAAATCTCCCAGTGGATAAAAATCCCTTTCTGCGAAGAGCCAGCACTTGGCCTATAGGCAGTACTTCCCAGAGAATGCACTTTATCACTCTCAAATAAATATTTTTGTTGTTGGCCACTTCTTATTCGAGACTTTTTACTTCTTTTCAACATCTGGCTTCTAACAAATCTCTGGGAATTATTGTTCTCTCTCCTGTAAGACTAAATAAAATTGCAGATAGAGTAATTTAATTAATATTACTACCAGAAGGTCCTCATTGAAAACATCAAGACCTTTCTCAAGTCTTATTTAAATCTTTCTCAGTAGAGCACCCAGCACAGTTTTTTAGATGGATAATAAATAAGAGCAGCCAACAACCACTTGCAAAACATCTCCTGGTTATGGTAGATATCTTTACAAAATGGGAAAATCTAGACTCTACAAAGCTAAGGAAGGTACTATGTGAAGAATTCATGCACCACAGCAAGTATAAGACATGTGCTATAAAATCTGCTTGGAGTATAAACATGTGAGGAGTGAAAATGGGAGGAAAACTCATTCATGCTCTGACGTGAGATTCTACTCTATGGCACCTGTTTTTATGACAGGAGTGATGTTTATGACAGGCTACGATGTGATGAAAATTGGTATTCCAGGTGAGAGAAGTAGTTCCTTGAAAGACATCTGTCAAAAGGCTTTTACAACACTTCAGTTGTCCTAACAGGGCGTAGGTAAGCTTTTACCTTCTGTGCTGTCTTCACCCTCTATTCGCTAATTCATACAAGAAGTAAAGGCCTCTGGAAGAGATTTGGGCCAGGCAATTTTGTCTCAATATGCCTTATTTGGAACAATTCCAGGGAGGAATGTAATCTGGATCTGCAGATGTGAGTTTAGAGTCAAGCAACTTCTGCATAACTTCTGTCCTTTTCATTATTTTCCCATGTTAAAACAACAACAACAACAACAAAACAAGTGGTCTCATCACAGAGTGTGAATCAGAGGGTTTCCATAATGTGGAGGATTGTGTTGGTTTCTTTCTTTCTTGTTCCACAGTCCTCAAAGTGAGCACTACGTGCCAGGCTTCGTAAAGAGGATGCACAGAGCCTGGGAATGTGCCAGGGAGCTGCCTCTGCTCTTGCTGTGGTATTTCCTCCTAACAAAGAACTGCATGAATGTGTGTTGTTTTTTTTTTTTTTTGTTTTGTTTTTTTTTTTTTTTTTTTTCACTTTGGAAAGGTCAATATGTTGCTGAAACTGACCTCCAAACTGAGAGGAACACCCATGAATAGATACAAGGGGAGAGTTATCTGAAAAAATATAGCCCTGTATGGAGCAGCCTGAGGTAGTCACATAGGGAGCCGTTAAGAGTCAGTGGAGAGAAACAGGCACTTCTAAGAGAGTTTCCTGGGCTCCTGAAGGCAGGTACCTTGCTCAGTGTCTCAGCTTCTGTTACAGTCAGTAGAGATCTAGCCAAAACAGACCGAGGACTTGGTTCAGCTAACCCTAAAAAAGGTGTCTACATCTGGCTAGCTCAGTCACTAGCTTCGTTGACTGTATGGCACCAGATGCAGACATCCAGATGGAGACATCTCATCTGCCTAAACAAAAGGGCTCAGTGCCATTTAGTATGTCCTAGAGTATCTACAACATCCAGATGGAAATTAAAAATATGATAAAAGACCTACAGGAGACCAGAACCTTTTGCAGTGGCAGGCTGGACACAGACCTTAAGATGTGATGTAATACTAGACATGTGTTTAATGAGTTACATCTTTAAAGTTGAGTGTCTTAATCTGAAGCTGAATCCCATCCCAGACACCTACATTCAGATGAGATGAATAATGCCCAAAAATTGCCTGCCATCAACTGACAGGAGCTGCACTTATCAGCTCGGGTGGAGAAACCTACATCACAGATGACTAATGTCGAGCTGCAGGAACCTCACTCCCACATAAGCACCATCACTGGTTCAGAGGAGATGCTGGACTCACTGACTTTTTCCCTGGAAACCGCCACTTGGCCTGTCTGGATGGCAGGTTCGTGCTAATCCTCTTTGAAACACGTGTACTTCCCAGCACACAGACAAAAATGATGTAGAGGAAGATGCATATGAGCAGAAAACATACATAAAATTGGAGAAGTGGCTTGCCTCAGCCCCACAAGAAATCTGTGGTAGATGCAGGAAGCTCTGCCATCATCTCTCCTGGATAACTTCACACTGACCCATTTAACTGCTGGGAAGGAGAGTAAAGTTCTACTTCTATTAAATAGCAACATAAAAATTTTTAAGAGCATGACAGAGGGGGGAAAAAAAACCCAAACCTACCACTGTGTATATATTCCCTCTTTCAAGATCTACACACACATATTTCAGTTCTGGGGTCTCCAGCTTTTGACTTTCTATTTCCTCAATAAAAAATAATCGTTTGAGAATGTGTTTATGTTTATGCAAAAAACTCAAATATTGTAAAAAGAAAGTTGGCTAGTTACAAACCCTATTTCCCAGCTGAAGACCATCTAAACAAGAAGTTTTTAACCAGTCTTACTGCATACAGTTTCAGGATTCTTTCTTCAGCCTGTTGTCTTAAAAAATAAACAACATTCTTTGAATTTATTAAAAAAAATAAAATAGTAAATCTGTGGGAAAGGGGCACAGTGAAGCAAAGTTCTGATTGCTGATGACTTCAGTAATCCCAAGATACTTCTTAATCTCTTTGAAGCCAGTGGTATTTTTTTGTCTTAATTTCAACAGGAAGAGGCCAAGGACTCATCCCTACATGTGATAACCTCTGCTTTTAAAAAGCTGTAAAATATATTTATATTTTCCTGGCATTGTTCTGTTTAGACAGGTTTAGGTTTACTCTTGAGATTTCTTTCTATATTAAATGTGCTTATTGTATCAGACTCTTTTTTCTTTTTTTTTTTGGCTCTTAAAACTAGTATGTGGTTGTTCTGATGAGCAATACAAGGCCTAGAAACATCAAATGTAAATTTTCTAGCTCTGCAAAAGACTTCTCAGGTGATTCTGGACAAGTCGCTTGGCTGATTTCTGAGATAGTGAAGCACACACTCTAGAAAATTTTATCAACAAAAAATTACAATGTGATTGCTGGAGAGTTTACTGCTAATATTACAGGATAATTTTTAATGTGACCATGCAGACCTGCTGAGAGCTGTAGATGTATTTATGTACAATATACACTGTCTGAATATAGTTTGTATTTCTTACAGGGTCTACAGTATTTTTAACAATAAATTAAAACCAAATGCCAGTAAAGATCCCAACCCTTCTGCCTGAAAGTTGTGTTATTGCTTCAGTCTTCACCTTCATCTCAGCTTGCTTTTCAGCTCTCTATGCAGATGAGATACCTATGGAGAGCCCTCTTCACATATGCTATAGTAATTTAGAGGTAGACCTCCAACCAGGGTCTCACACTACACAAATCAGCAGCAGGACAGCCAGGCAGTGGAGGTATGAGGAGATGCAGAAGGACCTAAGGAAGATGTGGACGGCCACTGCGTTTGTGGGACATCAAAGCAGCTGCAAGGATGTATGTCTGGGAAAGTTTCTCAAGCTAGAGGATATTAAGGTGAGGAAGGAAAAATATCGCTCCCTAGAGTCCATTTATCATTAAAAAATATCAAGATGTTTGGGACTGCAGCCAGGTAAATGCAGGAGTCTGGTCAAGGATAAGACTTCTGCAGCATTATCCCTCTTTGAACTCATGAAGCAATGCTGTCTCTGTCCCAAAACCCTCATGCAAGGACATCAGCACATCTCTTTTTCCTGAAGCTCTGGTTATTTATCTTGATATTAGAGAGACGTGTCCTTCAGGGTGAGGTCAGAGACAGCTCCAGGGTCATGGTAATAGGAGCTTTCCCTTCCCCACAGCCTTTTGTCCTCACACTAACAGTGGGTTTGTCCCTTTGTCAGATGTATGGGAGACATCAGAGCACCCCGTCTATCCGTGCGATTGAAACTATGCTTCTGCGTGTCCTACACACAGGCAGAACCTTATGTGTCCCTCATCCATCCTCCTCAAATAACAGTGGCCGCCAGCTGGGTGCAAGTTCATGGGCATCACTGGCAGATTTTATTTACCATCCTTTCCTCATTCACTGGTATTCCTCACAGTCCTCTCCCAGCCTGACTTTATGTCATCTACAAATCTCAGTCCGTCATTGTTCTCCTTTCTTTCCTGACCAATGTTTCTGAGTGCCTTAAGTAAATTATATTAAACAGCACAAGACCCACTAGGGAACTGAATCTTTTTGCTGTTGTTGTTAGAATTTGCTAAGTTGCAAATGTTCCGCAGTTTTCAAATGGAAAAGGGTCTAGTTTTCTAACAGCTTGTCGGCCAGACACCTCAGCTGCCCATCTGTTGGACTATCTCACTTACCAATTCCAGCATCCAGCTGCAAAGCAACCCTGGAGGCAGATGTCTCGGATCCAGCCTCCATAGCCAATTTCCTTTATTTATTTATTTATTTATTTTTGTCCAGAAACCTGGAACTGAGATAGCATTTCAAAATATTGAAATCCTTCAGGAAACCAACTGATCTTTCTCCACGCTAGTCAGAAAAGTGTAGGCAGAAGAAGGAGACAGCAAGCGCAGCTCAAGCTCCAGCCTTGTGGCCTTTGTTCACCAGGAGCAGTGCTCTGGCTGACTGTCCGTATAGCATATAGCCCAAATGTCATGGCTTATTGAATATTTGTTGTGTAGCAATACCAGAGGGCTCTGACCATGGCCTGAGAGTCCTTTGAATCTGGTGCTGTGCAAGCACGAAACAAACAGCTTGCACTCCTCTGTAGTGAGCTCTGCTATGAGACATTGTTGCTTTAAGGTACAAACCCGAAAATTGTTAATCTGAGCACTTCTGAGTTTAAAGGAAGTTCAAGTTTGGCTCTTAACATACATACTGTGACTCAGGGCTGTTTGTAATGAAAAAGCATCACAGGAGCAAAGCATTCCTTGCCAATCCTTGTTTGGATCCGTCTGTGAAATCTTGGCACATTGTCCCGGGAGCACTGAGTGGAAATAAAGCTTTTGTTTAACCTACATGTGTGGGCTCCCTGTGGAGGTGATTATCTGCCTGGCCAAATCTGCAACGCTAGTTCCCCAAACACCGTCATCACAGAGAAAGCACTGGAGGGAATAATCATAGGTTGTTATCCGAATAAGGTGCCAAAGCTTATTCACAAAGACATGTCACCAAGTTTACTTTGGTTGACTGCATCAGTATGGTTAGGACTAGAAGGAGGTATGACCGATACTCATGGTGGGTCCAGGTCTGAGGCCCAATCTGCAGGGTAACCCAGAGCGAACACCTCCACTCTGGCTTTGAAGATTAAATATCACCCTGAAAAACTTCTTCTCTTCTGTCACTGCTATTTCTTTGTTCTGGCGACCAAGGGTTGGAAGGGTGCAAACAAACCGTCCACCACTGGTCTGGGTGGAAAGGGGCAGGAAACATGAGGATAATAATTTCCTGACCAGATGGGGTTAGAGTTAATTGACAAAAATGACTTCATTTATGTGAGATGAATTTGTCCTGGTTGTTCCTATGTCACGAGCTGCTAGAAAAGGGATAGATGGAAAGATACTGAGTGAAGAATCTCCCCAGCTGGTGAGTCCTCTAGCTGTGGTGGGTTTCAGTAGGTTTCATGTCCTGAGAGGTCTCTAGAAAATTGTTCTCCACATCCATGCAAACAAGGAATTTCAGGAGGCCTCAGCTGGTGAGAGCCAACCACCTTGCACGGTGCTTCTTGCTGAAGAAGCGCAAATTAATGCTTCTCAGAAAGCAATGGCTACCTCTATATGATTAAATGACATGATTATGGCATGGAAGCCAGCTACTAAACTCTCTTCTCCTCCCAAACACCCAAAACTGCCTGGTGGGAATTTCCCTGACTCCAGACATGGCCCAGAGACTGCTTGGGATGGTGCCCATTGGCCTACAGACCACCAGTGATTAGAGCAGACACCTGAGTCCATCACCCTGGAACTGGTTGCTGGTATTAATGGAGTTAATATGAGCCAAAGGAAATGCCCCCCAAAATATGGCCACAACACTGTTTAATGAGCTGGAAATGATTGTTTTGGACACCAGGAACACTATTTCCATGTTCTCTAGTTTATGTGAGTCCATCGAAATTGTGTCCTGATCCGTGTGTGTAGCTCTGAAACACAGTCCAAGGCAAATATGAAATCAGGATAATAAAATCTACAGAAGGGCTTGCAGAACACAAGGACTCCAAGGGCTCAAGGCTGTTTTCTCAAAGGGGGAAGACTATAATTTCACTTAGAAATGTTGAATACTGAATTAAGGCATTTAGATCGGAAATTTCTCTGGTTTGCTTCCCGCTGGTGATCTTCAAACTAGTTGAACATGAGTACAGCCTGAGAAGCCAACTTCGCTGACCTTCCAAATATAATAGATCATACCCAAAGAGAAAAGCCTGGGAGCACACTTTTGGGGGGCAATGCATATTATATTTATACAAGACCCGAGAGCTGCACATTGTTTACATACTTATCCTCATTAGCTCATATGTAGGTGCTGGACACATTCTTCTCCTTCACTAGAGGAGGGTGAAATGCTTCATGCCTTTTACTGGCAGCATGCAGCAGAGCAGAGGACTCACTCCGGGTCTTGATGGCCTAGGAGTATCCCATCCCATCTCCTTCCTCTTCGTGATCAGCCAGGAGAGATACAGTCCACAGAGGAAAATTAAGTTAGTGGGAAGACAGGGGAAGAGACATAGGTCCTGCAGCTGCCTCAGCAGGGGAGGATGAGTCTGCTGCTATTTAAACCCTTCTTTTCTTTCTGAAAATACACCACTATTTTTATGAACTCTTTTGCTTTTGCTCATTGACTTGCCAGTGACAGATTGCCTTTCTGCAGTACACAGAGTCTGGGATGCTGAAAGACGTGGAGGGCTCCAAGGCAAATCCCTCTGTTGTTTGCAACTCCAAGGGAAAAGGAGTGGAAATACCATGCTGGTATCCCTCTGGATCAAAAATAAACCCTGCAGAAGCATGGAAGGAATACATCTCCTCCAAGCAATTGCATAGACTCTGCTTTCAGCTGGAGGCCATCTTTCTCTCTGCGCTTGCCTGGTAACCCAAACTAGCACCGTGCAAGAAAAAGTATATTCATGCTGCTGTGGTTATTTTTATGCTGTCCTGTATTTGCTATAAGAGCTAGGTCGGGAAAAACATTTTGTTCTTGATTTTGTACAGCTCTCCCAGTATCAGCAGGATTTATTTATAGAGGGAAAAGAAATCTTGAACAGCCCACAGCTCTCCCCAAGCTGGAATGAATATTTAAGTATACTTTTTTAATTTTCATACTGAATTATTTTAACTAAACTACATGTAAATACTGTTATAGTGAGATGGAATAAAGACTACTACAGTCAATGGCAATAATTGACTACTATTCATTTCTGCAGTGTTTAGATTTAAAGTGCATTTAAATTAAAGAATTTTCTGCCACATATGCCAATGCTTACGCATATACATATATGTATGTACAAAATTAATCAGCAGCCATTCACCACCAGAGGGCAGGCAAAGCATATGTAAATGAATTGTCCTATGTGTTGCCTGCACACATCGATGAGAGAACTTTTCAGTGTCCAGAAGGATATTGCCGATGTTTTCTTTGAGCATCTCCAATGACTTCTGCGTCCTGAATCCTGAGGCATATGGCAAATTCCCATGTTGCACAATGCACTGGGCATCTTATTTTATTTAGAAATTCTCAACATTTTTCAAGGATGAAATGATCTGAGCTGGAAGTAGTACATCACAGAGTGAGTGGAGGAGTACCACATGTGAATTGTGAGAAACTTCTTCAGTGCTATGGCTGAAAGAGTAATAACGGCATATGTGTCAGGAGAAAATGGAAGGTCAATGAGAATTTTACACTGACACTTTTCATTTGACATAAGCTGATATGCAAGCTAACTGTGACAGAGCACTGGACCAGGTTGCCCAGAGAGGTTGTGGAGTCTCCTTCTCTGGAGATCTTCAAGGTCCGCCTGAATGCAACTCTATCTGACATGCTCTAGGTGATCCTGCTGGGTGAGGAGGTTGGACTAAATGATCTCCAGAGGTCCCTTCCAACCTCTATGGTTGAAGTGATCTATGGTGATCACTATCATAGGTGATCTATAATTCTAATATTACTCCTTTGCAGTTAATGGATATTCACTGATTTAGTGAATATCCATTAGAAAAACATCCTTTAGAAAAAAGGACCAATCCCTTGTGGAGTGTACTGATCATTAATCAAGACTTTATTACTTGGCAATTGAAAACTAGTGAGGTCTATATTTTAGCAATGTTGATATGGACCAATAAACAATGTGGCTCTTCCTGTAATTCTGCAACCAGGAAACACCTATTTCATCCAATAAGATGTTTCATCAAGTGAGATGTCTTCATAGGAACAGAGACTTTCTAGACGGATACAGTTAATAAAAAATACCTTCTCTCCTTTTTGATCCTGATATAAATACAGAAGACTCTTACCACTAGAAAGTAAACCCCAAGAAGTACACTCGTGCAGCCAGGGGATGCTTATGATACAGCATAGGCAGACAACAAGAAATGATCTTCTAGATATAATGGGGGGGGGGGGGGGATGGGAAGAAAGGATATGGGATAAAATCCCAGAAGCTGGATCCAATTTGATAGCAAATATCTCTACATTCATGCTCAAGGAAATGCTTTGTAGGAGTACAGATGTTCATCAGGGCAGCAATCCTGCATGGGATTTAGTCCAGTGGAGTGATGGCTGTCATAGGTTCAAAAGCAACAGATGAATGGCAAAATCACTGATAACGTTTGTTGAACCTCCAGAAATGTCCCCACTCCCCACTCCAAAATGTGACTTCTCCCACGGAAATCTGAAAAATATTTTAAGTGACTGTGAAATATATCCAACCTGGAGTAGAAAGGGTGGTTTGTACCAGCAGCAGGTATACCCACAGCCGGCAAAAAAAAATCTAGGCTATGTTCTGTTTCCTGACTGTGAGAAGGACTCACTCTTTTTAACTCTGAATCTGGGTCTGAGTTAGTCACTCTCCACTCCCTTCATGTTCACAGGAGAAAGTCGGAGCTCATTGCAGGTGACTCATCTGCCCCATTTTTGATGTCTGCTGGAGAATGAGATGAATCATGACCAAGGGCTTCCATTTCTCTCCATGAGTTATGAAAGATACTGGGATTGAGTGGCTCATTGTTAGATGTCTGCCGTATAGATGTCTACATTTAAGCATCTCCTGCATCTATGACATCATTCTGCATTACAAATTTGTATAAGGAAATGGAAACCAAGAGGTCATATATATTAGCTCATCCAACTCTTCAGTGCTACTGCCATTGGCCCTCTATCTGTGTTTAACTGGGGACTATTGATATATGTTTGAGTGTAGTTATTTATGCTTCTGTATTCTTCATATTTGACTATTCCCGTGCACGAAACCTCCCTGCAGAAATGGAGCTTGTGCAGTGTCTCCAAAGCTTTTCCTAAGTGCAGCCCACCTCCAAAATCTAGGATGTATTTAGCCTCAAACTAAATTTTCAGGGTGTTGAACAGCCAAAGAGACCGATAAAGAGAAGGATTTAAAAGGTGCTGTTTCCTTCAGGTTTGTGCCCTGTGCTTTGCCTCTCCACTGAAATAACTGTCATTCCCCCATATCTCCCACTGTACCTCCTGCTTCATTTTTTAGTAGGGGGTTTAGTTAGATGGTGCAGGTGTTTTTCTTCTCCAAGACTATGTTTCACATGATCTGCTGAGCACAGGGACACCATGATGCCCTCTGAAACATAGGAGGGAGCACACTTAGGGTTGGAACTAGAGCTTCAATATTTTTCATTCATGCAAAAATCACCAAATACATCATTTCTGGGGATACTAGATAATTCAAAAAAACCCAATCTCTTTAAGAGGAAGTAAAGACATTTTGGAAATAATCCAGAATCCAGCTGTTTGTTGGGGGAGGGGAGAAGGCATTCAATAAGTGATGACGTAGGGATGGATCAAGGGGCTATGGGAAGGATCAAAGGGTTTAAGGAACAAAACAAAAATAGAGCATTTCTAAGTCACTGCTCTTCTCCTAGGATTTTGGTTGCAAACTTCTATTTTTCAGCATTTGCCTGAGTAATCAGTATAGCTGGAGCAAAGAATGAGACAGTTCACACTCTTGACCAACAGTGGGGAAATGCTCTCCACAAGAGTTGAAAGCTACCCATTTTGTGGTCAGCTTTAAGGTCTTGCAGATATAGTGCCAGTAATCCTTTCACTGTGGCTTTGCCACAGTAAGGCACCACCTGCCCAAAGCTAACGTGGTAGCCAGTGGAAAGAGAAGGGACAATAAAAAGGAAAATTCCTCATCTCCATGGTAACTGATAAAGTTATTTTTACAAGGTCTAAGTCAAAAGCAGGGACTAAAAATGCAAAGGGAGAGACCAACTTTCCTCTTCATTCCTCAGCTCAAAGGAAAATGAAAAGAAGGAGGAAGAAAGGGTGATATTTCACATATTGAATTGACTAGGAGATTTGAAGGCAGAAATATGATGTTTAACCCATTAACACAGATGACAGAACAAACTGTTCTGCAGCTTGTTTGGCACTGTTTGATTCATAGAGCTTCTTGTTATTTCAGTGGCAGGCAGAGATATGAGAAATATTTGCAAGAGAAACCACATCAGTCTTGTCTGGTTTGCCATGTCAAGATAAACCAGATTTGTCACATGGAACACAGTTTCCTGAATCTTCTGATAAAGCCTGTGATATTTGAAATACAGGCTAGAAGACATCCCTGGAGATGATAGCACACAAAGCTCAGAGATACTTCAAAAAGTGTGGGTTGGATGCTGCTGGATGCAGACTGTCTCTGACCATCAGAGCTGCAAGGGTAAGTGCAAGAAAACAGGTCTCTGCCTAAATTTTTGCCTTCTTGAGATACTAATTTGACAACTTTTCCTGCATTCAAGCCACACCTAAAAATCTCCCTGGGACTGGTGTGAGTCTCCAGCCCACAACCATTAGAAAATAAAACCAGATGACCACAAACACACTTTTGACCCTTCAAAATCCAAAGACAAATGATACTTTACCGCATTCACCCTCCAATAATTATTAGAATCTCTGCAGCTCTAGTGTAATACTTTTTATTTTCTGGGTGTTTTGCCCACATTTTTCCTATTGTTTTTCTCTTACAGATATTACCACATGTCCCAGCAACCTCCACACCTGTCTCTTCCCTCCACAACTTTATTTGGGTCTCCTTCTCTACTCTCTCACTCTGCAGAAGACTATTCCCGAGTCATTTACCAAAGCTACCTCATCTAAATCCTGCAGTAGTATCTACTTGTGCTGGGGGTTTCAACAACATCTGCCACTCCATGTGGTTTGCAATGTTACTTCAAGACTCCACAAACGTCTCAAGCACTGTTATGTGTGGGTTGCTTTCTTGTTCAGTTTGGAAGCCCTGCCAACTTCAGTATCAGGTGGTGTGTGGAGAAGGCTGACAACAAACAGGGACAAAATGAGCCGGGAACAGGCCCAGTTGACAAATCACTGCATTGTAGCATGGGTGAAGTCGATCCTCTCCTAGCCACATTTGGATGGGTGAGTGTGGAGCGTCACTGGCCATGCATTTATTATGCTTTTCAGGTGGATTTTGCAGCTACTCTGGTTACCAGGTTGTGGGGAGCTGGAGAGCTTAGAGCAGGGTCAGGTATGTCTCCTCTGCAGATATAAGTGGATGGTCATAGAGGCATACCTGTGGTTTCAAAGGAGATAAGGTAACAGTGTCTGGTCATCCTTATGGGTGAATCAAGGGGTGGGAGGACAAGGCTTCCATGCAGGACAGAATGAGGAACTCTTCCCAGAGCTAAGCCAGGGATCAAAGAGACTTTGAGCTTTAGAAAAATGAGTGGATATGAATATATATGGGGAGCATGTGACAGAAGAGTAGGACAGACCACAGAGAGCAGGCTCACCCTGGACAGAAAAAGAAATACAGACACTAGCACCTTATTGGGACTAGAAAAAACGGTGCTTGGGGAGAGGGGTGATCACTCCCCAATCATGGAGATTTTGAAAGTGTCATATTCAAGGTGGACACTGAGCAAAAAAGCATAGTTTGGAGTCCCTGGCTCTGCCTTGCTGCATGCTGATGCTGTCTACAGCTTGCAATAAGGTGGTCTTCATGGTCTGTAGCCAGGTGGACCTGAGGGAGGTTGTGGCTGATATCCTAGAGGACTAAGCCAAGCTTAGTATGAGAGGAGGCTAAAAGCAGCATGTCCCCACAGGACAACTAAAAATCCAGTGCCTGAGACCTCCAGGAACCATATGGGACAGGAAACACAGCAAATCTGACGTTTTGGACAACAGTCTTGTCCTGCTTTCCACCAATATCAGCATCAAGGCAGGCCAGGATCCTGATATGTAAAGTATCTCCATGGGCCCAGGGGCAAGCTTCACTGAACAGTAACTGGAATAGAAAAAGAGGTAGTGGCCAGAGCAGAGTTCTTGGCTTTTTGGTTCTTCATGCATTTTTTAAAGAACAGGCTATAATGGGAGCTAGAAGAAACAGAACAGAAATATAAAATCTCAAACTTTGTTTAGTCTGGAGAAATATCATTTATAATTAGAGATGGGCATCCTGTTGACATGATACAACCTATTTTAAGCATGAGGTGAGCACGTGGTCAGCTGCTAATATTTTGCAAGTGATTAAAAACTGCCAGTTCATCTCTGACTTGCTGGGATGTTTTTTGGGGTTTTTTTTTTTTTTTTTTTTTGATTGTTTTGTTTTGTTTTTTTTTAGCATTATTTCTGAAAAGCAACTGGACTAACGTCATCTCAAGATAATGATGCTTATACTGGCAGTGATGCCTTGGAGTATCTAGGTAGCTGGGAGTTTTGCTTTCTGTTTATGCTCCTCTGCTCGTTTCCATGCCAGCCCCACCAGCCAAGACTGCTCATCTCTCCCATGAAAGAGTGGGAAACCCATGAGAATTGGCAGGGTTGAGCCTCTGGAAGGACATGGGCCAAGCTTGATCTTGTGTGACCAGCGTAGATTTGTGACCCTGTTTTTGAAGCTGGATTAATCAGTTGCACCATCTCATTGCCCTAGTGTAGAGTATGCACATATGTGCATGATGAGTTTAGCAAAATGATTGCGGCCCTAGTGCTTGCAAGCAGCTTTGGAAGCATGATCCTACAAGTCTTCAGGGTGTGACATTCCTCCCAGGGTCCTTAGGTTCAATCACAGGGTTTACATAGGCACATCTATGCTGCCTGGCTCCTGTGTTTAGTCCCAAGCCTTGATCCCTGGTCACCCACATTACACATTAGCTCTCCTCTGGGCTCTCTTCCCCATTAAATTAGTTCATTCCCTCCAAGCTGGGTTAGTTCTGGGGATGGCTTGCTGCAGGGGCTGCATCAGCTTTGGCTTTTTCTGCTCTGTTCAGCCCCTCTATTCTATGCTTTGTACACTGTCTCTACCTTATTAAAGACACTTTGAATGAAATTTAACAGTGAAATAATAATCTTTTGACTCTGAGGACACCATCCACGGCCAGAGATCCAAGTGCTTTGTAACTGGATGTAGACAGCTTGCTCTGGAGGGGGGGATAGGTCTGTAGGGTCAGTGATCGTTCCCTGGGACAGACACCTTCAGTGGGAGAGTTGTAACCTTGGAAGCATCAGCCCTCAGGCATCAAAGGGAATCAACCATAGGTTGACTCATGTCCTCTGCAGCCCACACACCAGAGCTGGAGGTCTGCAGCAAGGTCTGTGGGAATAATTCCTGCAGCTTCTGTATGTGGTTGAAATATGTTGTTTTCAGGAGGTTCACTTATCCTTTCTGCAACAGCTTTCTTTGCTATATGCCACACACTACTTGGAAAATGTTATTTGACCCACTTCTCTAAGTAATTAGTCCACAGCTCTCCTCCAGCCATGGCTGCTGTGACAACAAGCTGGCCATCAGGTGGGCATGCTGACAAGAGGTGACATAGTCCATCCTTGTGCCTTGGTGAACTCTTCCTGTGTTCCAGCCAAGTAAGCTAGCATGAAATAGAGACAAGTTTCATCTTGGGTGGAAGTGTATGTCAGCAGGACAACATAAAGCCAAACCAAGCAGTAGGGTCCTATTCACTAGGCATGGTGCCACACAATGAAAATATGAAGGACGGTTAGTTCAGGTGTTGTACGGGGCAGAACTGGCCTTACGGCTTTCGGAGCCTAGAGGTTATGTCTTGCTACTGCCCTGACCTGCTTTTTCAGAGGCTTGACATCTATTAGAGGTAAAAACATTTCTGACGCAAGCTGCTACTCCTTAGGATGCCCTTGGAACAGCAGCATCGCTGTCAATGGCCCAAGGGGATGCCCATCCTTCAACTCGTTATCAGAGGTAACATTTACTAAGAAGGTGGCTTTCTTTTCTGTATAACAGGAGCACCAGTACATGAAGTCCTATAAAAATAGGTGACATTCATCTCTATTCTGAGGAGAATTTAAGGTGCACAATGTCCTGTCAAAGTGCTAGTCTGAGGATATGAATAAAATTTGGGAACTGCTGCATACAAGCAAGGTTCTCTGTAGGACCTGCTTTAGTTGCCAAGAAAACTCAATGAAATGTCTTTCAGTTATTAATTGTTAAGTGATTTGGCCTTTAATAAGTATACAGATATACATGCATGCTTATGTACACAGACTTATATGTATAGTTATTGCAATAGTAAAATTCTTATCGTTACTTACTATATACTTGCTACTATTAAATTTATTACCCTTGTTACATACTTATTGCAACATGTGCAAAATATATTTACTGTGATATTTAACTAACCACATCTTGCACATCTGTAGATGTTTTCATCTAAAGTCTCCAAGCATGTTGCAGATCTGAAATAACTCTGACTCACAAAAGCTTGTGTGCTACATAAAATGATCAGTAACCTGCTGCGGAGAAGCAAAATCCTCTGGACTGGAACCCAGTATATGTTTAGTAGAACCTGCTAAGCTACTTGGCATGTGGAACGAGAAGGACATGGCTTTTATCTGATTTTACTGAGCGGATCCAGGAATACAGGACAGAATGGAGGTTCTCCAGGGCAGGGGAGTCAGCATCCCTTTCTTAGCAAAAATTCTTGCTGTTTCATATCACAATCCCAAGAGTCCCTTTCTGCAGCAGAGATGTCTCACCTCGTGCTTGTCCATCGCTGTCTCAAAGGGAAAAAAGCCCACTGCTGCATCCAAATATCTCCCCCGACAGGTTTGGTGCTTCGTCAGCATGCACCCCCGCACATCAGGGTGCCTTCCATTAGTAGGGGAAGCAGCATGACTAACATCCGTCACATACGTGTGACATCCTTCCCCGGGGGGGGCCGTGTGCACCGTGCGGAGGTTTCTATTCGTACTGAGGGACGCGCGTGTGGAGACATCGATTTGTGCTAGCAATGGCAAGCGGGGAGAAGCTCCCCACGCACTCACAGGGGAGAAGGTGGGAGGTTTGCAGCTGTCCTTTCCAGGGTGGGGTGGGGTGGCCTGAGGGATCTTGGCTGACAGATCCAAGACACAGTGTGTTCTTAAGGCATCCTGGATCCAGCCAGGAGCTGACAAAACCACATTAGAGGTTTTATTCCTACAAAATAAGACATAGAAGCAGCAGATACCAGCCTAGATGTCAGGGCACTTCTTCTAAGCAGAAGAAGACAACACAGATGATGCTCGGGTCTCCTACCAATTTACACAAGAGCAATGCTTCTGAAGCGAAATGGAGTTTGGCACCCAATGAAAAGAAATCAAAATCTGATCCAACACTCTTTTTAGAAGGAATTTATGCTATTACCCTTTCAAGCATTAAACTGAATTAATCCTCTCCCCCAGGGGTACATCTGGGCATCACGCTGCTGTGCCACACAGAGATGCCTGAGCTAGCTGGGATACCTGAAGCAATGCATTTACCCTGCTGTGGCCCTTCAGCCAGATACACCCTCTTTCTTCACACCCTGTCCTACACAGCCCTTGATAGCTGGAGTTTAGGGCTCACGCTTTAATGGAGGTGCTCTAGCTCACCCTGCTTGAGCAGGAAGGTTGGACTAGGGGTCCCCTCCAACCTCAACTCCTCTGTGTGCAATTCGCAGAAGCTGAGACTGTAGCCCTGAAGGGACCAATTTTGCTTTTGTGTCTGTACCGGTGTAAATCCACTGCAGTCAGTTCAGTTGCTGTGATTTTACCCCAGCCTAAGCACCAGCCTGCACTGCCCTGGCACACCTGGGAGTACATGTAGCTTAAAGCACACCCTCACATCTGTAGGGCAGACGCAGAGAACTTCAGAGACAACATATGTCACCGAAGCCCGTAGAGGGGATTTTTGTGGTATTCACAGAATGTTTCATGTGTCAATATGAGAGGAGCGTAATCACCAGCTGAGACACTGCAGGAAATAAGCCAAGGTTGAATGAACGAAATGGAAAATAAAGAGAAGAGCAGAGGACACACACATTTTAAAACTATTACGGAGGTATGTATTCACGTGCTCGTGGGAGCTTGGGAATATATAAGAGCTCATGACTGTGAAGGAATGAATTCAAGGACCAGTCTATGGGGAGTATTTTTTTTCTCTGTGACTTCAAACTTCTCTCTGAGCTCGCAGAGTTTTAGTCAGCTGGCATGCAACAGAGGTACGACTTCCCCAAGGAAACTCTTCCTCAGCTTTTGCTGGAAAGGCTGCTGGGAGAGTCCGGGAGACAGAAGGCTGCAAGCAGAGGCGAAACCTCCTCCTCCAGCCCCAGAGCAGGTACGTGGAGAAACGTGTGAAACAGGGAGCCTGCTGGAAAGTTGAGCTGGCTGCCTTTTGCCTGCGAGAGGGAACGGGGCTTCAGTGACTGAGAGCTGCAGCCTTTAAAAATAGCACAGATGAGGAAGGTACTGTATAAATAAAATATACTGTGTTTATGAATAGCCTGAGGAACTGCCTAAATGCACTGTGTAAATGGCTCTGTCTGTATGGCTGTATATTTAATTCATCAGGGACTGGCACTACAGTGATTTAGATCCTTTAATTAAGGAGGCTCCCATTAGCTTAAATTAAGGCAGTTATCATATTCCTTCTTTACTATGATTCTCAGTGTTAACAGTAACAGAAGATGGGCAGACGTTTTATTTTCTTTCTTCGCAGGACTTTAGTCTATTTATGGTATTTCTCAATTACAAAGCTCTGAACCAAGAGTGCTGCAGAAATATCCGTATTGTGCACTGATTAAATGCTGCTAACCAAGCTCTCTGACACTGACTCCCAATGTAGCCTTGGGCAAATCACACCGTCCCCATATAAAATGAACAGAGTACTCTTGAGATCATCTGGTCTTCTCACTATTAAAGCTGTCATTGAATTCTCCTTGCTGGAGTACGAGATGTGAGACAGCAGAGCTATTTTTTTTTCCACTCTTTAAGATCCTGACAGCTTGGATCTCACCTTGGGTGAAAGACGACTTGCTGATAGTAGCTGTTTTGCTGCATCTGCACTGTTATCAGGAGGAATTAATGTTTACACAATATTTGGAAATTGTAAAGTTCTAGGAAATCCCAGCTTATGTAAGAGCCAAAGATAAGTTTCTAAACCCAAGCCCCATTACGTTTTTTATAAAAGCACAAGTGTGTTTCCCTTAAATAAAAGCCAAAGCTAAACAACAATGGAAATTTTTTTTATTATTATTAAAATGTAACCATTTGAACTTTAAAATGACCTTATTTTCTAAAATGCTAAAAATCTCTTTTTCAATAAGAGAAATTCATTAACAATATTCTCTTTTTAAGGCAGATAGTTACAGCGTAGTGAATAGATCAGTGGTTGGCCTTTTACTAATAGAAATGTGGATACTTCACAGGAGAGATATTCAGTATCATTCAAGTCAAATATATCAGAAATAAATTTCCTCACTTCATTTTGTCTCCTGTTTGATCACATAAATTAAGTACATCTTTTATTTCTTAAAGACTGAATCCACCTGCAGTTAAAAGAAAAAAAAATGTGCATTTTAAAAAGAGTTTCTCTCTGTGTTTGCTGTGCTTAATTAAGTTGGTGAGAAAAGATTTTTTTTTTCCAGATTTGAATTTTCTCTAGAAATTTTGTTTTCTGGGGTAAATATTCCATTTAGTTTCATCTTAAAATGCCAGTTCATTTCTGGTTTTGTACACTGAAGCATTTTCTTTTTCCCATCTCCTGCTGTCCTTTGCCCAGCTGCTCTCTTATAAAGTCTCCAGGGCAATGGAATTTGTGGGACTTTCATTCATTTTCAGTTTATCTCCTGGAGAAAGGAGTAGAGAAAAGGTGAATGAAGTTGGGGCACTGGCTAAATCGTATGTTTATTTATTTATTTTTTTTTTTTTTTGTCCAAGTGGACTGGAAAGGCTAATGTCCTCTGGATCATTTTTTGTTGAGGGGCAATGCCATTGGTTGCCTGGCTTGATAGAAGTGCATGCAGCAAGGACTGTGTGAGAGAGAGGGAAGGAAGGTAAAAGCTTGAGAAGACAGGAGGAAAAGGCTGATTTGGGGTAAAACTGGTGATACTTGAGGTGCAGGAGTCGCAGTTTTGATGTGTGGCTCCTCCAGAGCTAGGAAGCAGTGGTCCTGGTGGGTCCATGAGACTGCACCAGCATCCTGGAGATGTGAGGTCTCAGGAGCTGCAGACATATCTCCTTCCTGATGGGACTGGCTGAGGATGGCATGGATTGTTTATTTTTTTGATAGGGTTAATATTAATGTTTCCTGGTGGGATGAATCACCAGGGAGCTATTCTAGTCCAAGGGAGCAAATCTCGCCCCCTCTCCTGCCCCTCCAGTTCAGACCTATTTCTAAGCAGGGAGTTTGTTTTGTTTATTTCTCTCAAGAGCTTGATTCATGTGGTTCGACACAGGGCTCAGCCCAAAAGCAGTGCCTTAGAAAGCAGTAACGCTAGGGATGGACAGACTCCAAAAGGTCTGGAGGTTCAAGTCACATAATCGTCAAGACATATTCTTGTTTATCTGAAACCCTTGGGAATCTGCAGTAGATGACGGACAGCCTCATGAGAGCTAACTACTGGGATTTGCTTTTCCTTCCTATCCTGGGTCTGAGAGCCAGCAGTGGCAGATGGACCCATTGCTGCACCTCGTGGTGCAGTTGGCTTTGTCTGGAGCTGACGTGAACTCCAGCTGACTTCAGCAGGAGCCAAGCAGGCAGTGATGTCTGAGGAGACTATGGGAAAACCAGGAAGGGTCTGATTTCTTAGCGTTGCAGGTGCTCTGAAAACCCTCTGACATCAGAAGGATGGGAAAGCCCTCGCTGCCTGATGGAAACGGCATGCCTGCTTCTCCATCTACCCGAGGCAGATGGCCCTTGCTCTATAGCCCTGGTAACAAGCATGCACCATGCTAATATTTCAACGGTACTTTACGATGTAAACTGCTGAGTAGCCTAGTACAGAAGAACAAGCATGAAAATACTGAAAATGAGAAGCCAAACAAATGTTTCAAAGTCCTTGAAACTTACTCCCTTTTGAGAAAGGGTAGAGACAGCGAGGAGACTGCTTGCCTTTCCCAGCATGGTTGCTGTGCTACTTGGTAGTTCAGTAAATCAACTCAAGGAACTGATATAGCTTTTTTTTAAAAAAAAAACACCAACAAAAACTGCTGTTTTTTCCCCCGTGAATCCAAATTTCCCACTAACCTCACAAAGCAAATTGCTCTGAACATCCAGGTGCAGGAAAATGTGACACTGCAATCATCTAAGACATTCACTACTCTTTATTACAGACATGGTATTTGCGTTCCATATCCAAATCTAAATCAAATCAAAATGTCCTTTCACCAGAGATGATGAATTTTTTTTCTTGAAGACCTCAAATATTTGAGGTTTTCCTTGTGAAAGCTCCCCAACAAGAGTAGCTGTGCATTGCAAGTGATAACACATGCTGCTGACGAGCTGAGCTATAAATCCAGAGCATCCAAAAGGCATTTAAATCTCTGGACTCCACAGACATCCTGGGGGCCAAGTACAGCGGCAATGTGTGTTTCCTGCTCCCACCAAGGGGGTAGCAGATGGAGGTTGTGTCCAGGGAGCATGCCAAAGTGGTTGAGTAAAGAAACAGTGCTGTGGCCAGCTCCCACCAACGAAAGCTTAAGATCATACATGCTGGGGGAAGCTGATCAAAACTAGTCTGATGAGAGTCCAGCCAAGGGGAATCTGTCCAGACTGTGTTAATCTCATTGACAAACAGCTCTCCTGAGAGCTAAGCAGGAGTTTTTCTATCCGTTGCACCTAATCACACCCTCTCCCACCTACGGATACGACCTCCCCTTCGTAGCAACGTTCAGCGTGCATTATAAAGCAAACAAGATGATAAAACCCCACTCTTTGGCATGATACCTTAACCACAGAAGTACATTGCAACAATTCAGGCTTGCAGAGTTGGGAAACAGCAACGGGGAAATCAGGGCAGTGGTAGGTTCTCCAAAAGCAAGCCTTAATTAATTAGGAAAATGAACCGAGGAAACTCACAATTAGGCAGCTGCTCTAGCCCTAGAGGGCAGCACAAAATAATAAATAAAGAGCTGAACTCACAGGCAATCTGAAATCATATTCTGCATGACAGAAGTGTCCCTTTGCAATGGGAATTTTTGCTAGTGGGTCTGGTAGGTTGAACCCTGTGTACTCACTGTCAAAAATTAAACATCTCATCCAGATGTTCATACCCCTCTTTCTTCATTCATATCAGTCTCTCTAATTCCTTTATCATCCCCAAAAAATCCACAGAGGTACTTTAAGTCAGGTGCATAGTAGCTAATCCTGAATCCCCAAAATCCTTCCACTGGGTTGGTATTGCACTCTTGGACTAGTGGGACTGTTACTAACAAAAAAGGGGGGGGGGGGATTCTTCTAGGAAAGATTTCTCAGTTGTGGGCTTTCTATTTATCAACAATGAATGTGAAACCTTGAATCCTCAAATGCTTTTTTTATAAAGATGTGGATAGCCATTTAGGTGGAGGGGTAGGAGGGCTGCAACGCTTCAGGAACGTGACGCGTGGACGCGCAACCCTAAAGTAAACACGCCGCCTGTACCGCGCGCAGGGTTAAATGGTGCAACCGGCAAAGATAAGTCACTTATTCCTCTGAGCAAACCCGGGGCCCGATCCCACCCGTTCCTCTGTCAAAACCCCCTTGTTTCCTGGCGTGCTCCTGTCCCGCGCAAGGACTGCAGGATGTCGTACAGTAGCTGGCTTTGTTCAGAGTGCAGCAGTGCCTGGGACCCGGCAAGAGCCCGGAGAGGAGTCGGAGGGAAGACGAGCAACATAATTTAAAGCAGACACTGTCCCAAATAAGATTACTTCCCTCAAAATGCCTTATTTCTAAAGTTGCGAGTAAGCTGCTTTGCATCCTGCATGGGTGAATGGGAAGCTGAAGAGC
The DNA here is from genome assembly GCF_028389875.1 of Rhea pennata. Lineage (NCBI taxonomy): Eukaryota > Metazoa > Chordata > Aves > Rheiformes > Rheidae > Rhea > Rhea pennata. Next base: position 213,394,469 of record NC_084663.1, read on the forward strand.
AGTTTCGTCGGTGCCAGGACTGGATAAGTTTTGAAGACCTGGATATGCGTTTCAAAGACATGATAAGCAGTGTATGGGGATGCAAGAAACGCTTGAAACAAGGTAAATGTGAAATATTCACTCTTTCTAACAGTGAAGGCGCTGACAAAGAAGCAAAGTTTCTTGTCTGAAGAAGGATAAGACCCTGGGGAATTTGGTTTGTTTTGTGTATTTGCTTTTATTTAAGCTCTGTTTGGCACAGAATAACTTCACTGTAAGTTGTCTAAGCACTTAAAAAAATACTTTTTGGGAAAAAATGGAGGCTGCTGCTGTTGTTAGCTACAAATGTCATCTATTAATTCTTTTCAGGTTTAATATTATAAAAGAGATGGGGGCAAATCTTGTTCTAGCATGGGAACTGGACAAATCGAGATTAAATCCTAGTTCTATCGTAGTTTTCAAACTTGTCTGTGGCAAATCGCCCTCCTCTGCTAGTGCCCTCCCATATGTTAAAAGGACACAGTGATTCTGCCTGGATACCGTGCTTTTTCTAAATGACAGAATATTTTGCCCGCTTGCTAAGACTCCTTGGTGGTGTCACTGAAACCACGTGTACTTTTCAACTGTGAATGGGGCTGGGAAATTTCCCCAAACTGTGATGGAAAGCTGTGACATTAAACATGGTTCAAAGCTCAGTTCTGCTCTGAGAAATGCTAGGATATTTATCACAGTTGACAGTGGGAGCAAACTGGCACCATGAGTGAAACTGCTTCAGCTTGGTGTAAGCCTCACAGCAATAAAAACTCCTTTAGGTTGAGTTACTGCTTTTGCTGCTCCCAGGCTGGTGTTGAAAGTGAAGGTGCGAACCATCAGTCCTGATGCAGGCAGGTAGTTGCTGTGCTCAGCAGGCTTCTTTGCCTTGTCCAACATTCACTCTTTCACGGCATGGAAGCCAGCACGGTGCTGTGCCCTGTGTCAGGATGTACCTCTGATGTGAAGATCTGTGACAGCAAAGGTCCACGATGCTAAACTGCAAGAGGTCAATGGGCTCCTTTGAGCTCTATGTGCTGCACTGGGCAAAGGTGGTGGGGTGGCTGAGATGCTGCTGGGAGGGGAGAGAGGAGGGGGATGTGGTGCTGGACACACAAGATATTGCAGAGAAAGGTGGCTGGTCGAGAGAGATGTCTGCAGAAACTCTAAGCAGGAAAAGCTCTGCAGCTGGGCAACTAAGCTGAAAATAACCTTGGGAAGGGAATCTCTGTGGATGACGAGGTAGCACCATAACATGAGGAGTGGCTTATCCTGTTCTGGAATGAGTCCATGCGGTCTAATATTTTGAGCACAAGACCATCATGTTCCAGTACTTTGGAGCTCCAGGGTGACAGTTGCCTTATATAATACCCTGACGGACAGATTTCTTGCTTGCTATAGATCTGCCTTGCTCTACACACCACTAAGTCAGGTTCTTGGTTGGAAATATATCATTTTCCCTGTTGCTTTATGAATTTATGACATTTCAAAGCATTTTAAGGCTCTGGATTGTGCCAAGGCTATCATTTAAGAAGGAAACGGATCTTTTTTTTTGCACTGGTGGTGTGACAGAGTAGATATGGCAGACAGCATGGGACACCCACTGTGCATTAGGGTGATGCCTTATTGTGGTAACATTCATGGAGAATTTGTCATCTTATTTCATTAGGTTTAAGCACAAACAATTTCCTTTTGAATGTTCTGAGTAAAGTCTTCAAAAGTCACACATCATCAGTATGTTCGTCATTTCTCTCAGTTCTAGCAAACTAATACCAAAATGATAAAAGCCATCCTCTCCTCCACCCCCTGGACAAATGTCTTGGCTTGGAGTCCACAAGCACCCATTCTCTGCAGGCCTCAGGAGTGTGCAACAGAGAAGGAACACCACAGACATTATAAATGGTGGTACCAGCAGTTCTTCCCTCCACAGAAAGATTTTGGAGCATTTTGCAAACAATAATTAAAAGGCTTGAGAATGAGCATGTTCATGCTCATTTAAGGGAGGGGGAAAATGTGACTGAAACTGGCAGAAATGAATATCCCAGGGTGTTACGTTCCCCACGCTGAATGTGGCTGAACTGTGAGAGTTCCACGGAGACCTCACCCTCAGGTGAACCTGTTCAATGGTTGTCATGCTTTGTGGAAGCACAGAGCTTCAGATGAATCCCTCAAGCAGTGACTAAGTGGAGGGATCTCCACCAGCTGGCAACGATTCCATCTTTTCTCTTTTGCTTTCAGCCTCGTGATGCTCTGTGGGTGGAAGCTGCTGAGTAATGGTACGTTTACATGGCCTTTTGGAGGCACTTGCAAGTGAGATTGGCTTTGGAGCTAGACAGATGCAGGCTTACTCCTGGAAAGACTCAAGAGCAGTGCTAAATAATTATTGCTGCATGGACTTCTGTTGAGAGCTGGCATATGTCTTACCGGTTTGAGATGTGGACAGGACCAACGCAGATCTGTCTGCAAGAGGCCATACAAACATAGACAGAAGTCAGTACGTTTGTAACAGAGGCTGTAATAAACAGGCGATGTCTAGAGCTTGTGTTGGCAGTATTCATGATGGGGGAACATCCACAGCTTTGATAAAATCTGTTTGCTTTAAGTGAGGTACGATCCCTGCGCCCATGATTTCCCCATCTGTAAAATAGCACTGATAGTCCTTCACCAGGGTCCTGCCTACGAGTCTGAACTCTCCCTGTTTGATTACTTCATCTTGAAGGCTTTGGCACCTCCAGCTGCACAGGGCTGTGCTTTGTATATCTTAAACGTTATGTTGCTAAATTTTCCCCTCTCTGAGAATCGTTTGTTAAAAGGCAAATGACCCTTCAAGAGCCTTGGAGCTGAAACTCAGTGGTTTGAACCACTTGTTTGCTGGTGAACAGCCTGCTCAAGAGAGACACACACAGCCTCATCTCCTCCTGAAAAACTCTTTCCTTTATTGTTTGTGAGTTACCTGTGGTGACACTGAAGTCTCATGCTTGGACTCAGAGATCTCATTAGCATCTACCTAGACCCAGGCAGTCTTGTTAGCATTTCTCTCTCACTGCTCAGCAACAGGCCTACTAGTGCTGACTGCTCCATTTGCAGCTATTTCTATGCTATTCTTTTGAGTGCTTTCCAAAGTGCTAAGCTCTATGATGAATCCTTCATTTCAAACAAATCCATTACATTTAATATCTGTGCTCTTTCTAAGGCATTTGCTTTCAAATCTGTTTAAAAGTCTGTCCATACCTGGGATGTATAAAATGGAAAAATAAGATCTGAACAAAAAGTTCTCTGTCCATGATTTAAGCTGTTTATATTAGCCCATCAAATCTGGATGTGCTGTGACTAATGAACATGTAAAAGCTCTTTGACGCTCTGAGGAGTGGAAACTTGTGGAAACTGTTCCCAGTCCTTGCTGTTTCTTAGCAGCACCCATTCCCTTCGGTCAGTACTTGGCACCCCAAAAGTATCTGAGCTGCCTCTACATATAAAGAGGGAGGTGGCTCTGGAAGGTGCCTCTCTCTTCGATGGTTGCTTTCCTTCATGGTAACAGACAACATTGCCAAGCTTGGGTGCATGGAGTTAGGTGGGTGACCTGCGTGCCACTCAGGGAGCAGCTCAAATCACACCAGGGAAATCCCATGAATTGCCTAGGACCTGCCTTTCAAGTCCTCATATAAATCTCTCTTTTCCCCAGCAGTCTTGAAGGCATGTTGGTGGGTTAATTTATTGCACTGCATACGTGCCTCTCTGTCCTAGATGATGTTCTGGATTTTTGCGTGTCTCACATGCCTGCATGAGCTGACTGCTGTGTTGAGTTTGCAGTCTAACCATGCTCACTTTTCCCTGCAGAACCATGAAACTGTACGTCATCCTTTTCCTGGCGGTGGTGAACAGAGGGATCTCTAACTATCGGCCCATGGAGGGGACATCCTGTGAAGTGGTAAGCCTATCTTCCTACTCAGGCTCCTTTAGATCACAGATAAGGTGAAGACCCTCCTGTTACAGGCACTGTAGCAATAACTGAGGTCTCGATGAGGGGAAACCCAAAGTACCCCCCAAGAGCAACTTCTTCTTGGATGCAGAGGTGGGCTTTTCTCAGCTAATGGATGCTCTGCAGACTGTTCCCAAGCAGCATCTGTTCCTCACCATAGCAACAGCACATGAAGTGTGGGAAAACAGAAGGATTATTGTCTCCATTTTTTTTCTGAGGTGAATTGCTTAACAAAAATGTGGCCTGATTCCCCTAGACTGTACAGAGGATCTATAACAGAGACAGAAAAAGAACTTAGATCTAAATTCTACTGCTTTATGTTAGGCTTAAATCTCATTGTAATCTCAATAAAGCATCTTCTGTGAAATACATTCATATCAGTCCTCCTTTTGTAATGACACTGAGTCAGGTCTTCTCTGCCCTGCTACAGCACTGCTTCCAGTGGAGTTTTTCCTAATTTTATCTGGGGGTAAGAAAAGCCTCTGGCTCCCAGACAAAATTTGCCCCTTGAATTTTTGCACGTGCCTGGTACAATATCGTAAATGTTCTTCGAAGCTGAACTTGTATTCACTCGCTCCCTTCCCTATCCCAATGCTGCTGATAGTAACAGACCATTTAAAAATACTTATCTATTTTTTTTTTGAGTGCTGAAGCTGTTCAGCACAAATCCCCAAGAACTTCCAAAATAGGGAAAAAGAATAATTTGCTAGCTGTACAAATCTCCCTTATGGGACTCATTCCATTCCTGCCCACCCTGCTGTATTACTGCACTTCCTGAATTCCAGAGAAATTAAGACCTAGTATATATAAAAAGATCTTGGGAAGGTGACTGGGTAGCTCAGATCATTGGCTGAAGAGGGCAGACTGATTAAACCACTGTAAACATGACAGTTCGGATCTCATGTATTACAGTCACATGAACTCAGGATGAGACACGCAAAAATCCAGGGAGATTCGCCCCATCCCGTTTCTTGATGGGTCACAGATCTGGCTGATTCTTGAGAAGTAAACATTTGCTTGTTTCCACAACTCCACTGTAAACTGATTTTGGCAGGCCAACTGTGCAAGCCAAAAACCCAAGGTTGTATGCAACGAAGCTGGAATAAATTCAATACTGATGGAAAATGCTCTGTAGTCAGCAACTGGGATTCTCATCTGGTACAAATTAACAGCTCAGCACTGCTAATTTCAATGGAGCTTTACTAGACCTCATTTTCTGAACACTCGATCCAATGAAAGTAGGAGGGTATAAATCCAAACACATTTCCACTCTGCTTAAAGAAAGAGAAAGCTACTGAGTTAGCTGACAAGCCCACTGGGAGTCCCTGTTATTTCACGGTATAATTTTTCATCACAGTCTCACTGTTTTACGTGTTACTTTCCCTGTGGTGACACCTTTAAAATAGCAAAAGATCAGAAATGGAAACTTTCATCCTAGATCTTCGGGAGATGAATGAGTCAGAAACCCGTACCCTCGTCTGACTCACCGCTGGTGTTCATTTTGCTAAACCAAAGCCTTGTCAAAGAGGTTTCAGCAAGTAAACAATCCATATCACAACCCGGACACAGGAGTGAGCGGCACTGATTTAACAGGTTATTACACATCTGCTGAGCCAAGGTGACTGTCAGCAATCTACTCATTTCCAAGAGAATAAGACATAGCTCAAATATCAAGGAAATAGGTTCAGCCTAGCTCACTTTATTTTGCAAGGAGAGAAGTTCCCACTGGCTCATGTTTTACCTCCCAGAGAAAGATGTTTCTACAAGTTCATGTTACCTGACAAGGAAGTAGCTTCCAAATACTTCATACAAGGGAAGAGTTTGTGATTAACTGTGCATTACCTTGCATCGAGGTAGTGCAAGAATGCATACTCGGTTACCACAGGTTAGCCAATATGTGGCATCTTGGTAAACTGCTACGATTTGGTCATGCAGCTGCGTAGCTCTTTTGGAGAATGGACATGAACTCCCAGCAAGTGCAAGTCAGCGCCAAGTGGCTCTCGCCCAAATTCTTTGGTTCAAACAATCACAATTTGGTAGGGAAGAACAAGGCAGATCCAGCTGCTTCTTTTGCAGGGCTGTTACTAAGGTGGACGAGAACATCCACTCGGGGATGTTGAGCCACTAAACTGGAGTCAGAATCCAAACGATTCTCAGCTTCAGGGTTGTAGGGTCAGTTTTTAAGACAGCACCTGACTGGAACCAGATACTGGATGGATCAAGCGCTCTCTACCTACAGTGCCTCCTGCCAACAGACTTCAAACAAATAGGTGACAGCACTGGCAGAGCTGATGAAGTGGGAACGTGAGACAAACGAAAACCTCTTTACAGCCTCAAGCTACCAACCCACCGAGTTATGGGGGGAGGAGGGGAGATGCACACATGCAAGCAGATGCTGTTCACTCAGTCCCATGGAGATACGCTTCATCTTTTCTTCCTAATGTTGTTGAGAACAAAATTAATGCAGTTTGAGTCCTGAGGGAGAAAACAAAGTGCAGAACAGATGAGATAAGACATACAGCAAGGATCAAAATAGTCAGTGAAAAGGAATGAAAGCCAGAAAAATAGGAGGGGTAGTGTTGTAGGAACAAATGGCAGACAGTGGGAAGTATAGATTTTATCATCCTTTTATCACTTGGAGAGTTCAGCACACATAGAGTAAAGGCCCAGTCATACAAGGTGAACTGGGACCGACCTCACCATCAGGGAAATCGGTGGAAACCATTCGCCTGATGTCAATGGGACTTGGATCAGGCTTTGGCTATGGTGAGGAGCACCCAGAGGGAGCAGAGGGTGCTGAACACTTATTGAGCTCTGGCTCAAAGTGTGGAAAGAAATTTGTCATCTGCCTTGGGCCGCAAAGCAAAATGGCTGCTTCTGTTATTCTCCAGATTTTTGCATCTTTCTGACTTCTCCCTCTTGCTCAAATTGGACAAAATGAGACTTCCTGCTCTATTCCCTCATCCTCTGGGCTTAACCTAGCTTTTTCCCATTTTTAGCTCAAGATGAGTAACTCTACAAGGGCCTTGCAGGAAAGAACTAATGGCTGAGGGAAGCCAGAATATTCCCTTCTCTCTTTTTCTTATGAGTTTGGCTGTGGGAGATCTGAGTGGATTGGAGGGAAAAAGAAAGGGGGCTCAGATTTTAACAGGCCATCTATCTGGGATCAAGATGTATTATGGGAAGGACCGCAGAGCAGCCTGTGTATATCCAGAGTTTGGACGTGCTGTTTCGTTTCTCTGGTACGTTCATGCGCAGTCTCCAAAACTCATGCAATACAAAAGAGGTTCCCGAAATGTTGGCTATTACCCCACTTCTCCTAAACAAACCTGCCAGTTCGTCCACCTAGAAGTTTGCATGAAACAGATGTTTGGGGGATAGAGTTGTTGATTTTTTTTTTTAAGTCAGAAAAAGCGAATACAAAGCTTTGCGTCATGGAATCTGGATTCTGCTTCTCAACAGAAGTTAAGATTCAACAGACCTTTTCTTTCTTTTCTTTCTGATCTTTCTACAAACAGTACATGACCCGGTAATCCATATACATTCATAACGAGAGTTTTCCTTCAGTAAATTAAATGTTGTCTAAGCCTTCTGCATTCCACTTCCTCCTGCTGTTATATGTTCTCCTTAATAACAAAATATGGCTTGACATTTATGCAAGGGTGATTATCTTGATGTTTCCAATGTTCCTTACGAGTATACACTCCAAATTCTGCTCTGGACACAGATTCAGTACAAGCTGCAATAAAACCTCTGACTTGCATCTCAGAGAGGAATTTGATTTTGACACTTGAGTTCTTCTCCACCCTGCTGCCAAAAAGTGGCTTGAAAGAGCATGAACTCAATGTACATCAGAGCTTTTACCCATTCAAAAGGTGACTTTATATAATACATGCCTTCCCTGCTGTATCACAAATGTCTTGTATGGACAGCTGCACAAGGTGTACTTCACATGCCAGGAGAAGGGAACTGTTGCCTTAGGAAGAGGTTAAATGCAGATGGGAAAAATTGGAAGACTTTGGAGATTTGCATCAGAAATATTTGAGTAGTTAAGCATTGCTTAACTAAGCTGTGGTTAAAGGAAGGCGTGATCACAAATACCTGAGGGATGTGACTAACAAAGAGAGACAGTTTGTACCCTAGGATACTTATATATTTCTGCATGGTTTGCTTTGGAAACTATTCTACCGACATGGAGGAGCTTTTTAAAATATCACTTACTATTGCAAGTTAGCTGTAGCAAAAAGTTACAGAATCTAATACAGTGGTTTAGGATGAAGTTGAAAAAACTAAACATCAGAACAGAAGTGAAGAAACTATGGTTAGCTGCAGTAAGAAGACCTTCAGTTGGGACTATTAAAACGAGCCTGAGAGAAAGGTGAAAAAAAGGGGGGGGAACATTCTCACACCAGCTGAAGGTTGGGCTAGATGATTTCTTTAGAGAGTTTCTTTTCAGATCTAATTTTGGATACTAGATCTCCATAATCTGCTGATCCAGGTCTCCTCTCACATAGGTTAATTTATATAGGAGAGGTCGTGAACAAAGTTATAGGAGGTGTCCCATGCAAAAAAAAAACCCTCCTTACTAGTCTAAGTGGGGAGTGTCTGTAAAATGCAATGAGCACTAACTGTTAGTTGCAAAGAAGTGTCAGGATTATTATGCTTGTTGTCAGAACTCTTAAAGAAAATAATATGACCAATGTTTCAGAAGAATCTGAATGGATGCTGAATGTTATTTTGTTTGTATTTCATGCAACACTCTTGTTCATTTCTCAGGTGACAACCCCTTTTCTCTCTTTTTCTGGCAGGCAAACATGCAGGCATTTTGCCACAGCAAAGACCTTCACCAAATCCCTCAAGAGCTCCATCTGAATGTAAACAAAATAGATCTATCCGGAAACCTGATTCAAAGTATCCCCGAAATGCCATTATCATTTTATACTTCCCTTCAGTGCCTGGATTTAAGCTCTAATCAGATAAGCTTCATCAAGCCTGGAGTCTTTGAACATATGACGAGACTGCGGGAAATAAATTTAGCCAACAACCAGTTATATGAGTTTGCTCAGAATGGGACGGCGGGGATTGGACTCTTACCCAAGGTGGAAATACTGGACTTGTCCCACAACAGTCTCTACAATGGGATGACTGAGTATTTCATTAAACAAGCTCCAGCACTGCAGTATCTTTCCTTGGCAGGCAACAGTATTATAATGATCTCACAGAAGATGTTTCAGGGATCTCCCAATCTCCTGGAGCTAGATCTCCAAAGTAATATCATCATGGAAATACAAGAAGGTGCTTTTGAGACTCTGGTGAACCTTTCCAAACTCAATCTCTCCATGAATTCAATTACTTGCATCTCCGATTTCAACCTCAAGCAGCTGGAGGTACTTGACCTTAGCAGAAATAGCATTGAGACCTTCCATACCACAAAGTCAGAGGATGAGTATAGCTTAAGATGCTTGGATCTGAGTGAAAACAAACTGCAGACCTTCCCAGTCTTCCCCCAAGTGAACAAGCTGGTAACTCTCAATTTATCAAAGAATTTAATTCAGCTCACTGCTGAATCCCCTCATAATAAAATGGACTATATGGAGAAAGACTGGCTAGATGCATCTTTTCATCTTCTTGATCAGAAGCAAAGTAGAAATAAAAGTTCTCTTTATTTATCCCAACTCATATATTTAGACTTAAGTTATAATGAAATCAAATCTATTCCAAATGAGTTCTTTGAGTCAATGTTGTCCCTTCACACCCTTAATCTCAGTAAAAACTGTCTCCAGACTTTTACAGTAACTTATGACAGTACACTGATCTCCCTAACCATCCTTGACTTGAGTTACAACGCTTTGCAGAACCTTTTCCTCGATGCTGGCACATTGTCAAATTTGAAGGAGCTCTATATTCAAAACAACCAGCTCCAGTCCCTGCAGTTTGACATCTTTTCACGTCTTCCTAGCCTCGAACTGCTTAATCTACAGAGCAATAATATCAGCCTTTGCAGCATGTACTCAGGACTAGCTAAGCAAAGACTTGCTGGAGAGGAAAGTGGCTGTGTATCGTTTGTTGATTCTCCTGCTCTTCAATACTTGTACCTAGCTGATAATATGTTGACCATCCTACCAGCATACACTTTCTATAAGACTTCCTTGGTTGTCTTAGATCTCTCTATGAATCCAGGACTGAAAATAGAAGTTAAAGCACTATCAGGGCTGGAAAGGTCTCTAGAATATTTGTATTTACATGGCAACAGCCTGACAGAATTGAATATTGACTTGCCTTGTTTTAATCACCTTAAACATCTAAACCTTTCTGAAAATCAGCTGAACTGGCTACCTACATGGGGTAGTGACTCTCCATTGGAAGTTCTGGATCTACGGAATAACAGATTTAGTACGCTAGAGAGCAGCAATATTTTAGCATTGGAAAATTCTCTTAAGAACTTGTATCTCACTGGGAACCCACTCAATTGCTGTGGAAACATCTGGCTTTCATCAATGATCCAGAACAAAAATGTTGAGATCCCCAATGTAGAGCACTTAACATGCCAGTACACTCAGAACTTCGGGTACCAGGAAGAAATGCACATTGGGAACATTAGACCAGAAGCCTGTGAAAAAGAGGATCTAAAGAAAATCAACTTTCTTATTATATTAACGTTTGTTTTGGTGTTATCCGTGATCATCATTGGAGTGGGTTCGTTTTTCTGCTTCCGCAGGCAGAATTTTAGCCATCAGTTCAAAGCATAGCGCACACAATGCCTTGACAACTGAAGAAATCAGGTGCTACACTGCAAGTGTGTAGAAATGAAGGGTGAAATTATTGTCTTTGATTTTTAACTGTGGATTTTAAGACCATTTCAAAACGCCCCTAAGCTACACCACTACGGTGCTCTAGTTTGTGGGGAATGAATGGAGAATTTGTGATATTTTGCACTTGCTTCATTCACAAGCAGATCTGTCTACAAAGTTTACACAGCAGTATCAGAGACCTCTATAAAGCCCTACTGTTGTAAGGGATGAGTAATTCAAATTTGATCCCCAAAAAAGCAAAAGAAATCAAAGTCTCTAAACTTCTCACTAAACTCAGAGATACTTTGTTGATGTTGCCTGCATATAACGAAATTTTGTAAATTAAGCATGTTAACTGAATCACCTTTTTATTACAGTCATTGGGGCAGCTGATGACATCAGCTGGGTGGGGGAGCATCATGAAATTTCACAAAATGATGCATCTCTATGAAGTATTTCACTGTGGTCTGAACTTTGCTTTTTCCTTAGTGGTTTTTTCTTTTTTTAAAAAAAAGTCCCTAACCCTTGTTAAAGAGAAATCATATAAATCAACACCACTGCAGAGCAAAATCCGATCATGCGTTCTTTTGAATTTGATTGCAAATCTCCCATGAATTCCGAAGCAAAAATAATGTAGCTAAACAAGCAAACTACTTTTCATGCTAGTCTGTTGTGTTCATGACTCTCATTTAGAAATTCCACAGCTGTCCATGGGAATCAAAGACTTTAATTTTCATAGGAAACTCTCTTTGGATACCTCCTTTTGCTTGTATGACGTTGTTCCAGCCACTGGGAGAAGACATCAGAGAGAGAAGTGACCAAATACATCTTCTTGTCACTTAATACCTACAAGCGATGCAACAGAAATCTCAGGTGTGAAACAGCTGCACTCTGCGTTACCCAGATCTGCTCTGTTACCCAGATCTACGTTACCCAGATCTGCTCTGAAGGTTACAGTTCCACAGTTCAACTCAAGGAGGAGAAGTTTGACCCTCGCGTGCAATACATATTTAACTGAGTTTAATGTGAAGAAATTCATCTCTTGGGTGAACACTTTCGAAAAAATCTTAGAGAATGAATTTCAACTAGCTAACATTGGACAGATGCATTTATATTTCTAAGGAAGACTGTTGGGAATTCATTGCATATGGTTTCATTTCAATGCAAAAAAAAAATCTATCTAATTTTAAAGGTCACAGAAAGGTTAGAGAGCAAAACGTTTTTTTAAAGATATGAGTGTGAAACAACGTAAAAGGAACCTACTTCCAGGCCATTATTCAGATTACTGGTCCACTGTCTCTGTGAAGAAAGAGATTATGGTCAAGAGGACTGGTTGCATGAAAAATTATGTAGAACCTCGTTCTGTGATGGGTCTAACGTGGTCAACCCATTATGTTACTAAAAGCAGACTGTTATGTTATGCCCTGTACTCTGATAGCAGATTCATGTTTCTGAAGTGAAAATAAACTCACCAACCCCTGACCACATCCTATAGGGGTCCAGTGGCTTGCAAAAGAGCTAAATCAGGGTTTCTGTTAATGCTAGAAACTGTACATTATGGCACATAAAAGAAATAGAGGTCTAACCAAAACCTGTCCAGGTAATTTACTCAGAGTCAGTTTGCTGCTCCACTTCTGTTTCTTCCAGTTAGTGAATGTCAAAATTAATACACTACAAAAGGATGTATAATTCTATTTTTAAAGCAGGTATGTAAGAAACTGGCTGGTAGTTTTCATTGTGGAATTTTTGTAAAATAAAAATACCTTCAAGTTTTTGTAACATACACAGGGATGTGAATACATTAAAGCACCAGCTTGGAATACTCCACAGATGAAAAAACATGTCTTCCTATTTCTTCTATGGGGTTCAGACTTCACCTTAGATTTGTTTTTTTATCTTCTATTCCTGAAGCAGAGGCAGCTGCTTAATGTTTAAGAATATACTCAAAGCATGTCAAGGAAGTCTGCTGAAGATTAAGGCAAGTGGTGCTGGAGTAATTTGTTTGTGCTGATCTGACATCTACAACAGCCAACACTACGCGTTGGTTCAAATCCGTATCCTTTCACAGGCATCAATCCCAGGGTTTATCTGGAAGTCCGATGCCGACGTCGGTGAGCTTTTCCTTGATGTGAAAGCAAGTGGAGCTGTGTGTCCAAACACAGGCTGATTTAGCCACACACTGAGTTCATGCATCTTGTGCTGAACACAGCAAGATTATATCTCATCAGCTGGTATTAGCCTGGCTGCCATGACTGGAGTTAGTTAATAATCTGATGACAGAGCCAAACCTATTTAATTAACAGTTTTAGCACTGCTTTTGTTTGGCTCTACCAAAAGAATAAAAAGGAAGTGCTTGTTATTACTAGACATCTGGGACTAATTAAACTCACATTGACTTCCATGGGAGCAAAAACAGATTTCTCGAGGAATAAGCCTCAGGAATAATCTGTAATATGGTTCGTTTGGATGTGCTCTGCTAGCAGCACATGCAATCAAGAAGTGGTATGAGCCCACTCTGGCTCATTCCCTTATTGTAGATGGGATGAGGAACGTGAGGGACAGCAAAGGGAAAGAAAGTATGAATAAAGGAACAAAGAGGGAGAAAACAGGGAGAAATGGCAGATCTACAAGCCTTTATTCCTCAAAATCCAGTACTAATTTTTAGGGCACACAGAAGACAGCCCTCACTCTTGCCGCCCCTTGGCTGCTTTTGTGCCTGCAAGAAACCCAACCGCTGATATACCTGATCCTGGATCAAATCTAGCGCTACTCACTTGTCACAAAACTTTCTCCCAGTCAAGCCCGTCTTCCGGGCTATCCTGCCTATCTCTGGGCAGGATACGGGCTGTTAGGATTGTGATTTTGTAACCGAAATTTACATCTTCTTTTATTACTGAATCATAAAGTCCCTGCAGCTGCACCTGTTAATGCAAAGAGAAGTCATGCTACTAAGCCAGAGAATATCCTTTTGGGATACATAGTGCAGTGCCTGGAATTAAAAAGTCAAGAAAAAAAACCTTTTTTTTTTTAACTATTGCATGCAACAGGTAACTTCCTCTCTATCGTTATTTGCATGGGGCAGGTTCAAACACCAGATCTCCTTCAAACATTTCCTGCCATAATTTGCTATACTCAAGCACTGAATGGTTTCTGTGGTTTGTTCCCAGAAAAGTGTCTATACAGTGGGATCGGATAGATATGAGCGCTAGAGGCACTAGAAATATTCCCAGAGAGGGTCCCTAACAGTTCAGCAAATCATGATTTGCGTTGGTCTTCCATGGAAAAGTGAAGTCTTGTCTTGCAAAGGTGTGAGCCTTTCCTGTAAAGCCAAGACTAATACCCAGCAGAACACCAGAGTCTCTAATCTTCTGTGGAGATCCCAAGGGAGATATTTAATTCAGACTATGTCCTCCCTTGAGAACTCCTAACATTTTAGGAGCCCAGAGCATTCACTTTAGTGTTCTTGTCTATACACCCAGCCATTCAGTACCTCGTTATTTGGCTGGGAAGAAACAAAACAAAACCATAACTGAATCACCTTGTCTATCTCAATATGGGAGAAATAAGCAAAGGTAAAGTATTCTCTGGCTCTATCTTTATTTTGCATAAACAATCACCAATTCTGTTTGTGCACACATGTGCAAACATGGAAATACACACAGACTAGTATAAAAATACATCACTTACTTCAGAATTAACTTTGTTTAACCTAAATTAGAACAGCCTGTGCTAAATGATCTTGTATAGTAATAACCAGCTTGCTATACTGATGCCTGTAGATTCCTATTTCATGCCTATTTGTGTGGAACAATTTGATCAAAATCTTCAAACACAATTAATGATTTCTTTCAGGCACCTTAATTTGTGGCCTGCATCTGGCAAAACCTGAAACCCTGAAAGCCTAATTTCCCGTAGAACTGAGTGGCTCTATTTGCAAAACCTCTTTAGTTTGTCTTGTATGAGACTGTCCAGATTAATACTTCCTTCTTTTACTTACAAGCATTCTTCAGTGATGGGAATAGTTGTCCACTGCATCAAAGTTGTGTTGAGTGTTTAAAGAGTTGAAATACAGCTACCAAATAATGGGTGCTCTACCCTGTAGTCTGTTCTTAGACTGAATTAGCTATCTCCTTATTGACAGAATAATCACTTACCTACAGTTATGTCTTAATATGGGTGAAAAAGGACAAGTAACCATAAAGAATAAACAACAATTAGGTCTAGGGTCTGCAGAAACTCTGCATCTATCCAACCAGAGCAGATTTTGGTCTTGCAGGTCATGACTTGGTGAGGGATCAAGTAGAGCTTGCCAAGAAACAGGAGGAAAGATGGATTAGAGGAGCTGCCAGCTAACAGAGAGCTCAGGGCTAGCAATGGGAGATGAAGGAAATAAAGTGTAATTCTCTCAGAGTAGTGGAGATCTGGAAATACTCCAGAAGAACAGGCAGTAAAATGCACTTACCCACCTTCCCTTGACCCAAGAGATAAGAAGACATCTGTGAAGTTTCAGCCTTTCTCTTTTCATGGAAAAGTGAGGAGGGATCCCAGGAGGTAGCTAGCAGAGAAGAAGAAAGGAGGGATGATAGAGGAAAAAAATGAAAAAAAAAAGGGGGGGGGAAATGGAATGGAGAAAAAGGTTTTTAATATAATTGAATTCAGTTCTTCACATTGGGTAACTGAGAAACGTAACTGGAATCTGAGGAGTATCCAAAAGAGAGGGAAGGGAAAAACTTGATACGGAGTCTGCCAGAGTTGAGTTATGCAGAGCAGGGGCAGATGTGGACACCTTGACTGGGTGACATGCTAACTACCCACAAATATGTGACATGTAAACAGAGGAGGAAATCAACTCATGAAGGGCAACAAACAGAAATATGGTAACCAAGGAAACAGGATGAAACTGAAACAGGAGAAAAATGGATTGAATAAGTAAAGAAAAGCCTTCTGAGTTGGGCACGTCAGGCTATGCAACATTTTTTCACAAGGAAAGACATTTGGAAGCATATACAACATGATACTAGACAAAATTTTGGCAAATATGAAAGAACAATCCTGCAACACTGGGAGAGTCGTTTTCCTCCCAGGCTATTGATCGAGGCTGTTTTGTTGTGTTGCAGAAGGAAGTTAGTTTCCTGGGTTTCCTCCTCCTTTTTGCTTCTTGTGTTATTGCATAGAAGATATATATTTTCCAGGTTCAAAAGCCATGTCATCACTTGCTGTGATATTAGATTGTCTCCAGGATGGTCAGTGAACTTGCCATAGTAAATGGGAAAGGCACCATCAGGAAACATTCCTTTATGAAGTCTATAATATGTGACATATGTGACAACAATACTGACATTGTGTTTGTGACTCTCCTGGAAAATGGAGTAGAGCATGGAGTACAAAGCCCTGGAGACAAGACCAGGTTTTAGGTTAGGAATAGATTAAAAGAGAAACTTCTGAGCAACAGAATTTGTTAGTGGTGTCTACTTGCTGCACTAAAGCTCTAGAAGAGATTTGACAGCAGAAGAATCAAGAGAGATGGCAAAAAAATGGTTGACGATATCATGTGTGGGCAGAGCTAGTCAGAACATGCAAGTCTGGGTTTATGTAACTTTTTTTTTCTTTTTCGGTGCAAAATGAAAATAAATGGTTCCAAAATTTTCCTTGAGGATTCTGAAAAATGTGATATGGGGAAATGCTTGCTTCATAAGGCCAGAGCTTCAGTTTGAATTCATTTGTTCCTATTGCAGCAAGCACATACAGATACGACAGAAAACTTTGAAATTTTCAGTTCAATTTTATTATCTTTGTTCTAGAGAAGATGAGGAAATGTATCAATCAGCTAATATTAAATAACATCCACCTCTAATTATTGCTAAAATAAAATAAGATGTTTAGGCTGTTGAAGCTATTAAATATTTAACACACCAAATTGTGCCTGGGCACAGGAAGAACATAAAATAATGGCAATAACCTTTTGATATTCTAGAATAAATCTATAAGGTTAAGATTTGCTTTCAAAAATAATTCTTTTTATTGTGAAACTTCCTTCCCCCATAAGTATTTTAATCATAATTGGCGCATTTTAAAAAATATTTACAAGTTTTATGACTCCATTGCTTTTCATTTTAAAGTGCTGTAACAAAATCTTCTGAGAAGAATTATAGATTTGAGAGTTCAAAAACTTGAGCTTCATTAGTCAGTGCTTACTCTTGGAAAAAGCTCTTTGTAACAGACCTTAGCAGATGTTTCTTGTCTTACATACGTGATTCAAGACTGTATATTTCCTCTAATCTGTCCCTCATGGTCCACTATAGACATTAGGCAAGTTATAGCACTACTGAACTGGACCCATCACTAAATCAAGGTCCTCCTCTATTTGGGAAGAGGGATAGCCAGTGAGGTTAAGGGCCACAAAAGTATTTATGTGCTTTAATTGCCACTTCAAGTACTTAAGTCCAAAATCTAAATCCTCACATTCCTTGTTCAGCTGCTAACTCTTCCAGGTGGTGCCTGAAGTCTGCAGAGGACTCTCTTTCTGATATTAAAATTCTCTATGAATGTAACAGTCAGCTCCTTGGCACATTCAGAAATACCTCAGACAGCACAGAGCCACTCATATATATGCGGACCCTGACAGGACACACACACTAAGCATCCCTGATATCTACTACTGAAATCTCCCTACTAGATAAAGCTCCATACAAAGTACCACTGGAAATAGATCTGCCATCCTCCGTTGTGTGATAGCTCCATGCCTAGACTGCCAGTTCAATTCTCTTCCATATCCAGAAACTCAGAACCGGATTTTCTACTCCTCGAGTAGTGTCTTCTTGCAAGGTCAAGGGCAAGGCTTGGTAGGACCCTATCAATTTATCCTCAATTTTATCTCAATTTATAGAAAGTTGCATCCTTTAAAGAGCATTTAAGCATTCCCCTGCAGAGGGAATAGTGTCCTCAGAACAAGGCATTTGCCACTGGGATTACAGAAGATAAAGAGGAATAATCTGAACAGGATGGCAGGGAAGTACCATGCTCCCAGATTCCTCAGTGTGCTGGTTAAAGCTAACCACTTCCCCGCAGAGGAGGAAATCGAATCAGGGTGTGCCATACTCTACACAATGTTCTAAACACTAAACAGCAGGAGAAAAGAGCAAGAAAAGCCACCACATCCTCCTACCATTATGTTTCATGAGGGAAGGATGTTTAAGAAGAAGGTTTAGAGATCTGAACCAGAAGTGGCCTCTGCTGTCTCCCTCTACAGCCCTCATTAAGGCATTCAAGTCACAGAGAGAGGTTAAAATGCAGGTGCTATCAGGAAGTACTATGACATCTAAGTTTCCAGATGAACATCTAAATTCCCCTGGAGCATCTACATGGGACTCAAAGCTGTGACTCAAGTCTTCTAGTAGTCCTACTATCCAGTGAGTTGAACCTCTCTTCAAGCTCCACTGACAGTGTGGGCTAGATCTCCACTAGCTGTAATGGGAATGTTGGCCATACCAGCTCACATGATAATACATGATTCAGTTGCCTAAAGACGGGCAGCTAGTTTAGCCTATGGCAAGAAAGGAGTGTCGTTTGGGGTGCCCTGGGGTTAGGGCTACATCAATACAGAGTTTGCAGGCGTGACACAGGATCTCATTATTATAGAGTATCAGCTGGAGGCCTAGCAGCATATCTGAGGGTATCTCAAATACCTCTGAACACCAACACGTGAGCACCCAGTCAAGTCCAAGTCGCAAGTGATTTAAAGAAGAGGAACTCCAAATCCTTTGCTTTATCTATTAGATATGTCAGATAGAGTCTCTGAAATCTGGTGCTGCTTTACCATCTTAAACAGGAATCACAATCAGAAATCAGAATCAGTTTTCAACCAGCAAGGTTTTGTACAGTTCTCTGCCTGTTCTGGTGAGCACATCCATGTAACATTATCTGTTTTTTTTTCTTTTCCCACGACATAACTGCTTTTCCAACCTCCTGTTTCCTTAGATTGCTCTTGAGGAGGCTTTTGAGTAAATACTGTGAAGTCCAATGACATCACATGTTTGTATGTTACAGATCATGTTGCTTCATTCAGTTTGCATCATGCATTTCCTACAGCTGTTCAGTAGACTTCTGAACTCATCCCCACAAAGTATTCTCAGATGTCTCCTAGCATAGTACCTGAGTGTCACAAAGTTAAACAAAACACTTATTATGGTCTATGGAGCAATGCTGTCAGCATCCTATGGCCCAAATGTTGTTTTTTTATGCTATTTCTCATTTCACAACTTGTCTGTTGGGATTTTGGTCTTGTGCAAGAGTTTTTATGGGAAGAAAATCTTATCTCAAAGAAAAGTCTTGCATTATTTGGATCAGATAAAATGAGTAGATCTCTATAATTTTCTTCCTCCAAAAAAACCTTCATTCACTTAATGTAGACGTAACGAAGACTATGAATATCCCAAACTACCTTGTTTTTCCCCTGAACTGTTTACTTCAGATATTCTCTCAAATTAGAAGGAAAGACACAACATGACACTGTCTGAATTTGGAAGGTATGGTGATAATTTTGCTGATAATTTTGCTGATTAACTGATTTGAAGAAGTCTCAGCCAGAACTGAACGAGACCAAATTATAATCTGTTCACCAGCCAAGTCTTCATAACTCTCCATACCTCACCCTGCTTGTGAAGCAGATGGAACCATCTTTATGTTTTACTTCAAAACTGGGATCGGCTAAGACTGTGTCCAGTATTGTTTACATCCTAACTAGGGATAACTAATTAGGTCACTGGACTCAGTTCCATGACAGCTGCTCTTATCCCCCTTCTACTGTCTTGCTTTGCAGCATTCCCAAATGTGCTTCTCAAGATCACTGGTCCGTTCTTTCAGGAATGACGTTACAGAACCTGGCAACGTTTTCCAGCGAGACACTGTGAGAGAGTTCAGAGGGGATGCAACAGCAACTGGGAAAGGTGTGAAAAATGAGACCTTTGCAGAAAGGTTATGAGAAATAGCTGACTGTGGAAGGGGGAGAATTAAAGTGTATAAACAGAAAGGGATGTTTTAAACATTCTGAATCAGCAGGGAAGAAGGAAAAAATACATAGAAAATGTAAGTCAAATGTTGAGTGGATTTATACAATCTCAATTGTGGCATAGATATAAATGTATGATGGGATCAATCCTCAACCCAGGGGACTCAGCAGAGACCGTCTCCTGGAAGATGCTTTATGCATGAGGACTGGAGCAGATACTTTCCCATCAGTAGGCTGGACTTGCAGATGTTTGGAATTTGAAATATTTAGGACTTCTGAGACTACTCTAATTATCCTGGAGGGTTTTCAGATCAGCCTGAGTTCCTGAATCCTTCTTGTTCTACTAATGAAAAATGTTCTTGCTCTCTCCAAGGACAACTCATTTTGAATATCTGAGCTTCTGTGGATATCATATGGCTCTGAGTCCCAACTATGCCTCACAGTGAGCAATCCTGTAGTTTCATGCATACTAGCAATGGTACTGCTGCTGTTGGCAGTCACTTTTTGCTCTAGAAATGGTACCAACAATACGTATGGGACTGCTGATGACATTGGATGATGCTCAGTAGGTTTGATGCAAGAGAGATGGATGCAAAGGAGGTGGTATGTGATGGTTCCAGCAACTTTGGATTGTTCTCAGAGGAAGATCTGAGTAAAAGCTGGTGCTGCCTTAAAAAGTGAGGTTTTGTGCATTGCATGCATGCTTTCAGTGTATTTCTTGCTTTCATATCCTTAGCTGTTCTGTGTAATTCATCCCCAACACTGTTCTACCTCCCCTCTGTCCTTACTGGATTCCTCTCATCTGTTTCAAGATTACTATCCCAAATAGGACATAAACCCACAACGTTTGAGCCTGAGCTGAACTTTTTAACTGCGTTACATTTGAGTGGACTGGAGATTAGGTCAAGGGAATTTATCCACCCGTCTTTCATCAGGACATGAGGCCTCTCTTCCTTGTTTATTATTCCTACAACATATAAATTAAAAAATAGTATTATTGATTAGAAAAAAATATTGTAATTGGAACTATCATTTCAATGCATTCAAATGTTATAATATCAGCCAAGGCTATGCTTTAAAGGATGCAGGCAAGTATGAATTATGGGTTGGCACTGTGTCAAAAATGCAGCTATTGTTCTCGAAAACAGGATGCAGACCAAGGGGAAATGGTGTCTAGTCTTGACTGTTCATAGTATAGGCACAAAAAAATTCATAGTGGTACAGTTGAAAAGGTAAAGGGTCAAAACTTCATGGGAGAAAAGTTTCTTGATTTTGCTGAAAGTCTGTTGATTAACATCATTTAAGAGTCTGGGTCTCTAACTGTAATACTTGAAATGTTCATAAAAGTATTTATTTCATCCATCAGCTTGTGGAGCATGTTATCCGTAGTGCATGGAGAAGACTACAAAGGAGCAACAGATTCCTTCTAAACATAGAAAGTTCCTCTTAAGCAAGAATTTTTAATCAGAACCTATGCAAATTTCACTTCAAAATCAATAAATTCTTTAGATCTAGGTGGAGGAAGAAGAACAACTTTTTGGCATTCCTCGGGTGAGCGTTTATCCGCATTACAGTAGCAAGTAGCATAAGAAGTCCAGTAGGGATTAGGACTGCTTTGTGGTAGATGTGTATCAAAAAATGTCTGAAGAATTTCTGGTCAAAGCGAGCCAAGAATGGGGGAAAGAAACACGACTTGGCTCCTTCCATAGAGGGGAAGGACCTGCGTAAGTCCCTTGAAGTGCACGGAGAAGCCACACACGCCGTCTTTGTTTGGCGCATCCTTACGCAGTAAATACCTGACACATCCACACTTCTGTTGAATTTCTTTGCATGGGCCATGCCCCATCTTTTGAGGTTCCCTGGGGTAGGAACTGACCTTAAGGCTGCCAGCTTCACCGCAGAGACCAGTTGGCTCCTCAGCATGAGCTTCACTGGATGGAGTTTCCCTGTATCGTTCTGCTGGTGGGACTGCTGCCCTCATTCCTCCCCTGGGCTAGTGTAGATCAGGAGTGGCTCCCAGATCCAGGCTGGATCCCAGTGATGCTGGAGACAACACTTTTCTGCAGTTTATCGACCCCAGGACAGCGTTAAGAGGAGGCCTCGACCGCAGGGGAGGGAAGGCGAGACAGATTGGACAGAGTGGAGAAAGCAACCCAGGGTGTTTGGCAACAGAGCTGCTGCCTCACCAGGATGTGCTGGGATATGGTGGTGCAGAATAAATTCTGCTCTCCCCAGGCTCGGGCTACTCAGTGCTACTGTTTTTCTTTCATGCAGTAACATGTGTCACAAATCATGTCTTTATAACTCAACACAATATCAGGCAATGAGTACATTCCTCCATTAAGGAAACAGGCCTCTGAAGACAGCTGCTCCAGACGAATCCCGTGCCAGGGAAAATGCTTCTGGGGAAGGCGCTGGACAACGCCCCCCCCACAGCTCTGTCGTTCCCTTTGACCTCCCCAGGGATATGTCTACATGGACGGGTGCAGACAGATGTATTTTTGCTCCACCCAACCGCTGAGCTGGTCGGCCACAAGCCAACTTCATTTCTGTGGTACTGCGTTTACAAGCTCCACTGAGAAGCTAGGTTACTAGCTTACATCCCAGACATGACCACACAGCCTGCAGACAACAGTCAGCTCATGCCCTACCACTGCCTCTCCATGTTGACAAGCTCAGAGTGAAGTCAAAGGCTGAAGAGGCAGAAGGTGATGTAGCTGTCCTGTAGTGCTCTCCCTATTAAATTAAGAAAATACTTAATATAATGGGAACCAGACAACCCCTCAGTGCACTTGGGTTGGCAATGATAACTCAATAGCCAGACAGATAGCTCTGATGTTTAGTGTTGCTTTTATCCAACAGGAGGAAAGCAATCCCCAAAAGGGCAATGCAATGTGCTGGCGTGGCTCACTGCATCTCTTTTGGTTGGGGGATGATCCAAGGATTTCAGCTAACATCACAGACACAGTATAGCTGGTGTGATGGCAGGGATGAGTCTTTGCTGTATATCTCACACAGTTAGCCAACAAAAGCAGCTCCGTTTTCTTTTAGGTTCCTGAAGAAAGCCATGGCTCTTGCAGAACAGTAATGCTCTGAAGAGGGATTATCTTCAGTATCCGTGGACAAGGGGGAGGTTCCTCTGCCTAATCAAGCGGTAATGTAGCCAGTTTTGCCATCAGGAAATTCACATAAATCAATGGGTATCTTGTAAGGACTGCCTTGAATGTGGCTCATTCCTTCCTGGTGAGGAGCTGTGATTGGGGTCTCCTCAGGCCTTTCATTTCCACTGCAATATTATGGTTATACTCTAGTAAAGCAGAGAGGTATATGAGGCAGAGATGAGGCTCAAGTGTTCCCTGGAAGCACATGGTAGCCCTTTCCTCACCACCTCGCAGAGACGGAGAGAGGCTGGAGGGGATGTAGGGATGCTATGCAGCAGCCCTCGGGAGAGATTTTGACCAATTCAGCAATGTTACTCATGGAGACTCTCTGGCTGCTCAGGGCTGAAAAGTCCATGTGGTCCCTGCTGTGGGCCAGGCCAGTCTTGACTAGAGATGTTAACAGCTAAGCAGTGCCCTCATTATCAGCTTCAAAAATGATAATCAATGTAATAAGCCAAATATTACATTTTTCTCATAATGGGAGGCTTATCCCTGTTCGGAAGATTTCCAAATGAGCAAGAAAGGAGCTAGGAGAGCAGACAGACTTCATTCAAGGTAGCAGCCAGTCTCCCTGGGGTGCTTCTAGGTCTCAGCCACCACTTACAAGCTCCCAGGTAGCACAGGGACAATGTGATCAGTCTGGAGTGCACACGGACTGCAACAGACCTCCACGGTGCAGACACCAAGGAGATCAGAGTATGGATAAGGTAGGAGAGACATAGCTGTATGTCTGAGGGAAACCAGGGAAAGGATAGGAGGTAGGTGGACAGAAAGATGGAGACAAAGATGTTTTATGGGCAAGTTTAAAAACAAACAGTGGTTTTCATTGTTTTTCCCTATTTGCTTATCAATGGTGATTACAATGCAAAGCAAACAGCCTTCCTTCTGGCACTGCTTGTTCTTCAATTTCCACATAAATCCTAGCTTGCATCACAGTTCTCATGAATCATATTAGTGGGAGGACAGAGGTCTAGAGGAGACTGAGTAGCTGTCATCACTAGGCAATAATGCAAATTGCAGTCAATTAATTGTTATTATTCATGATTTAAAGTGTTTGAGTTAATTATTAGCACTTAAATATCTAAGCCCCTTTAACCTAAGGTCCCCAAAACACTACACTGTACGAAACTACTGGACTCTTGTAAGGATTGAAACTGAGCCTTAGAGGAGTTAATTGAATGTAGAAGTGTAGGTGGAAATTGAATGTAGAAATTGTGACTCACAGTCACTTGCTTGTATCCCTGTATTGTTTGCATTGCACTGTCTGTAGAGTTCCAGTTTCTGAAAAATGAAGGCTTTAACCAGACCAGTAGAAATAAATAACAATCTAGATTTAACCTCAGAGAAATAAATACCCTAAAGACTAACTGATACATATAAATAACTATCACTCACCATCCCTAGCAAGAGTATGCAAGGTTGTGCATATTGGAGAGATCGCTCTTCAGAATAAGGTTAATTGATGGCATAACCAAAAGGGGCCACTTGGGGTTTTGGTTGCATATCCAAACAGAGGGCAGAGAGACTTCAGCCCAGGCCCTGCTGCCAAGTCAGACAGGAAATTTGAGATCCCTTTAAGGAAGCTAAAGGGGCACATAGGGGAGCTATAAATCAATACCAGACAATGGGACAGTATTTGTGCAGGGGAGGGGGGAAAGACTGTGCTTGCGTACACGCAATATTTCCTTAAGATTTCTCTGGCCCCTCACTCTGCTACAGCGTGACAAGCTGTTGTGGGGTCAGACAAGACAAATGAATATTTTAGCCCATTCTACCTGGGATTAGCAGCTCAACCCCCAAATCCAAGAGGTGATTTCTAGTGGGACATCCACAGTATGGAAGTTTTTTGAGCAGTCAATATCATATACATTTGAGTTGCACATGGCCCTTGCTGAAGATCTTTCGGTGAGTAAAACATTATTAGTTTGTAAGAAAATCAGGAGAAATAACAGCCTCAGTCATCAGGTCCTACCAACTTAGCTCAACCCAATGCACCAATATGATACCAGGAACACATGCTGGGAAGCATTCCCTAGAGAAATGGTGTTGCCTATTCCAACCAATATCTTAAAAAGTTTAAGCAGAATTAACAAGTTTCAAAACACTGGAAATGTCCTGGGGATGTCCTGGCAGCCCGGGGCCACTCAGCCCACCGTGAACAGCGTGATGCCCTGTTTGTGATGCTCCCTCTGATAAAAGAAAAGGAAGCTGAAATCCTTTGCAGAGGACAGATTTGAACCCTTCATCTCTGTTACAAGGATGATCTATTTCCGTGGGGGGATATTGAGTTGTTCTTCTTGCTCCTCCATTTAATGAATGGCACGTAAACCTTGCCTCAATTTCCACTGATTTTTGTTCCAAATATGTTAAATGCTATTGCGTAACCCAATTACTCTCAGATAGAAAATGGCTTGAAATTTTCATTTCCTGTTGATCCAACCTATCTGTTTGATTTCTTGTTTGGTAACTGAAGCAGAAACATGTATGATGGACTTAATTTTCATAAAATGTAGCTTCACCAGTTTTATTCTGTGCAAAGGCAAGCACCATTCAGAGCAGCATGCACAGCTTTAGCAGGGCCTGGGAATCATTCATTTGCCAAGAGACTGACACTTATGTGTTTCATTTTGTGAGAAAAAAAAATAAAGTCACAGTAAATTTATAGCTGAAAGCAATTTTGCAGTAGTTCTAATGAAATACAAAGCAGATGCCTTCAAAAAGCAGAAACAGAGCAAGGCTGACTGACGCCTCTGTGGTGGAAACAACTTTGATCCATATTTCAAAGACTGAACTGAGGGTGGACCTGCACTTTCAAACTTGATTTGTGTTTCCCTCTTAAAGGAACCATCTGCTTAAAAAAGATGTAGTGTTTGGCATTTGTTTTCTTACAAACAATGTAATAAAAAACTATTTGTCATTCCTTATAAGCTCTTTCCCCTATTTGGCCTATTATCTGTGGTTAGAAAATGTTTATTACGAGTTTTGATTCTTAAGAGATATGTCTTCGATTTTTTGCTCAATAACTTCAGATTTATTACATTCTTGTTTTGTGATTCCAGTCTCAGGTTTTGCCATTTTACACTTCAAATAGTTTATTTACTTATATAGCATTACTTGAGATTGGAAATAGATCTGGGACCCACATAAGTCCGGATAAAGTTTACGCACATCTGGTTGGACACATCAAAGGCACGGAGAGCCAGTCTTAAAAGAATCTAGTATAAATCTTTGCATCATCGCTATTGGAAAGCGTGCATTTTCGGTCTCAAAGTTTCCAGAACATGTAGACGATGTTCTGACATCCAGAGAGATTACAAACATGTGTCCTGGATTTGACAGAAAATGGGAAAATCCCAGAAAAAGTTGTTGGGAAAATTAGTTTGATTCTCAATACTATACTTCCCATTGCATCAAAGTGTGCCTGTTTCATGAAGTGTTGAGCTAACATAGACATCAAAAAGGAAAAATTGATCATTAATGAGTGTAATATCAGCAAAATTAATGGTGCACTGACACTGATAATTAGAAACACTGTCAAGTGTAATAAAATGGACTATCATCAAAGAGACTTTATATTAGAAAAGTATAAAGATTACAAAGGGAGGCTGTTAATGATATAGAGAAATTGCATAATAATGGAATGATTAACAGTCATCTGAAATACTTAGATACTTTGCTTAAGTGACTATATTATTTAAGTAACGGTCTCCATCTTATCTCTTTCCACAATATTTCCTCTACTTTCACAAAACTTTGTGAAGTTAGTGACATAAATTTGAGGCTTCAGACCATGTGCTACACCTTTGTATAACTCCTATTGAAAAAAGTGTGTAAAGGGGATTGTTGTTTTACCTAGGAGATCCGAAAGAATCAGAATGGGTTTAAGGCACCAAAACTGAGAAAACAGGTACATTGATTTCTAGGAAGCGCCGTTCACAACTACTTGAGTCTTTTTCTCAGTCTCATCGTTCACTAGAACTCAGAAATGTTCTTTGAAGGTAGGCAATTCAACCTACCCAAGCAGCCCCTTTAAATGCCCATTAACGGTAGCCATAGAGCAGGAACAGCACTTACGATCTTCAAGCATCGGAGATTAACTATAGAAAATATCCCAGTGTCAGCTGCAAACGACAGAAACAGTCTGCTTACTGCGGTCAGAGCGGAGTGCTGAATTTTTAAGATGTACTTGATGCATCAGACCCTGACGGAAGGATAATAACGATGGGTGGGAGAGGAGACTGGAGATCTTCTGCTCATCTAGTTCTTCTCACTTGGTTTCAGCTGTACAATAATTTTCATGTCACCTCTGAATCGTACTCTGCATTTAATGAGGTCACAGTGTCAGTAATGGATATTTTATTATACATATCCATTCTCTTCTACCTAACCTATACAGGCTCACATTTTTCAGAAACACGTATTAAAGGACCATTAAGTCTCCATTTTTGTAGAGGGATTTTTTTTCTTGCTTTCTTGGGACAGTGAAGATTACCAGAACTAAACCACACAATTAATGAGACATTAATAACTTACAAAATGGGATGGAGTTTTGTTCTCTTCCTTGCTTCTCCTTAAGAAATACAGTATATTGTGTCTTGGATAAATTGTGTTACACAGACTGCTAAGTCTATACCACAGTTTAGAAAAAGAAAAAAATGCATACCCTAGGAATACACCAAATCTGCAGTCCAAATATCCAAATAGCCATAATTAGAGTTAGCTGACTTGATCTTTTGGGGCCTCTCAGAGGTTTCTGTTCTACACATTCCTGTTGAAAGAACCAGTGTTTCATGTTATGGAGACTAAAATCCTGTAGGGTCTGTGTTACAGATAAGAGTAGACTTATTTCCTGAGGTTTCAGCTCACTCCGCCCATGAAGGTTTAGGAGTGTGGGCATTATTTCTAACATTTGCTTGTGCTCTGCTTGGGCAAAACTTGAAAAAAGCAGGTGAGAGGAAGTAACTTACCTGTTAGTTAGGTGTACTTCCGTTCTGCCTCCATTTTTCTCATCTGTCAGTTGTTTCTGGAATGATTTGGATGTTTTCATCTTCTACTTCAGAACAAATCTCCTCCCCTACCAGGACAGAGGATTATCCTAGGGAATAATCCATGGTCCTTCACTGCCAAAATTTCCACATTACCACCATAAAGCAATGTAATGCAGACGTTGGTGGCCAGCATCACACTGCAATGATCTACCTTAGGTCCAAGACTTTCTTGGTCTTCCAAAGCCATTTTTCACAATGTTTACTGGTCCAGGCTTGTCTTCAGTTCTTTCTAGCCAGTTCTTATTCATAGCTTGTTCAGGTTTCTTCATAAACTCCTGTTCTGCAGGCAGCTATACTTCTCCCAGCACGGGTTTACCCTCTCTGCTACCAGCATCTCTCTACCCAAATCCAGATTCCAGTATACCTTTTCCTTTTGATATTGATTCTTAGTTCTCTGTCACATGATTTCAGGCCTTTAATTCCATGTCTTGATGGAATAGAAATAAATATGTATTTTAGAAATAAAAATTTGGTGCAAATTAGATCTGGAATTTTAACACCTTCAATGTCCCATGAAAATCGGTTTTTGGATTTGAGATCTGAGTCCTGACCTGATCTGAGATCTGAATACTCAGATTCATCCCCTTTCACTTCATCATCTTAAAAGTTGGGCAGATAATTAGAGGTTGTTTGTCTATAGAGAGACAGAGGCACTTGCAGAGAAGTCACTCCAACTGTATTTTACATCTGGTTTTGGGCAGGAAGAGTGCTCTTTGGAGATTCTTTCCTCTCTCCACTGCCAATAGTAGGAGTAGAAGAGTAAATTAAAACTGGTACATTACTTTCGAGTAGCTGAAATAAAAAGTGTTAAATCCAGCCATTAGTTCTTCATCAATTAGTGCTGGATTAAGTCACCTGTGCATGTCTTTTTTACTTAATTTATCAAGATATGTGGTCTTCCCCTCTTATTAGGAACAGCTCAGAGAAACACTTGCCAGGCAAGGTCCAGACATTCTTGATTTACCCCAGAAGATTTACTGGGGACACAAGTGGCCATGAGAACCTTCCCAATCTATGTATCTACAGGACTGTACAGAATGAAAAACAATTGTCAGATCAAGCCCTTCCAGAAAGAATTTCTCCTTCCTGTCTACACTCAGTCTCTGGAAGTGCGTGTTTCTCTTCACTGGCTATAAAGGGAGCTCAGACACAAACATCTACATTGCATAAATCTATATTTAATGTGGCAAATCCCACCAATGTGGTTCAAATGGAAAACATATCTTGTGCAATTTAGTCTCAAGTATTTGCAAAAGTTTCAGTTTCAATAGCACGGTTGGGTATCTCCTACTTACTGGCAAAACAAAAAGATCTCTAAAACCATTGCAATGCATACAATGTTTATCAGAAATAAAGCATCTCTGATATCTGCTATTGAGTGATAATGTGCAAGGTTGGAGAGCATCCTCACAGCTTATAATTCAGTATAGTTCTGATTGTCTAAAGAGCAGATGTTTCAGCAAGAAGATGAGGAGCACTGAGTGGGCGGCAGATTTGAGGATAGGGTGATAATGTAGAGCTAAAAACTGCACATTCTCCAGAATTTTATGTGACTATAAATCATGGTGGGCACCCTCAGAAAGCATCAGAGGCAAATTCCACTTACATTCTCCCTCAAAATGAAAATGGACAACACTGAGAATAGTTATGGTCTGGGCTTGAGCAAATAAGAATTAGTCAAGTAGTGGGATGAAAATAAATACATTTACATTTCAAGGTAGCACAAATTAAAAAATGAATTGAAGATCACTTTCTGCCGTATTGCTTCAATGAGTTTGAAAGGATAAGTGAGTACAGCACATTATCGTTAATGCACTTCATAGAATCAGTCTTTGGAGAAGCTAAAGATTTCTTCCTATGCATAGGGAAAAGAGGTAAACATCTGACTACTCATCCATCAAAAACTCAAGTCAAAGGTTAATAAATAGATCCTCTTCTCTGCCCTTCCTCCATAGTTCTATGCTAAGTGGACCTCTCCAACAGGAGGAGAGATGGAATAGGTCAGTCTCTTCAGCAAACAGGTAACTATTCCCCTGGTTTTCAGGTGTACGGGTCTTCTTGTGTTCCTTACGAATCTCAGCAATTTCCAGGAATAGCACTCTGTATGTCAACATAATTCCTTGGAGATAGGACCACCTATTCAACCTTTTTTGTGTTCAGTGCCTGCTTGACTATTTTTTTCCCCCCTAAAAAGCTTGAAGCCAAACCCCAGTGGTAAAATGCTGGCATCAACAAGGGTGAGGGTTTGGATTTCAATGTGGTAAAAGTTTTCCCCTACGTCTGACCTCTGGACACTTTACCCTCACCCTAGACATTTTAGATGAGGATTTCAAGGTGATGGCTCGAACTTCACTTAGGACTAGCTGGCTCAAGTTCTCCACAAGCATCCTTCGGCAGTGCTCATCTCCCACAGGAACAATAATATTGCTGGCCAACAGAAAAATGATGTGGCAAGATGAACCTTTCATAGACACTGGATTTAGAGACCATAGATACTTTTCCTTTAGAGATATGAATGCTATAAACAGGATCAAAGCTTCCTTCTTGCAAACATTTACACACAGGCTAAGTTTCATTCATCTGACTGGATGAACTGACATCAGACCCTTGTGTACATAAAGTTAAATATGTGTGTAAATACTATCAGCATGGGGGGTCTGAGAGTAAAAGAAAGCCCTGAGGCTAACCATTCAATATACTCAAGTGGGAGGTTAAGTAGTTACAACCCAGCTCTGGTACTTGGCTTGCGTATATTCTTAATGTGTTCAAACGTACGAGTACAAATTTAGCTTTGACATGAGTAGCAGAGGAGAGAGACTTAAGCAAAAGTTTTTCACTGCACAACCAGGGCAGACTGAAAGCAGGAACATGCACAATGACGGCAGCTCCGCACAGAGCAGGATTTTGGTAAAGGTCAGCAGAGATGAGCTGCCAAACCTCTGAGCCACCCTGCTTCAGATCAGCTTCCTGAAGGTTATTCCTGCAAGGGAGAGGAGAGGTAGGACAAGGGATCACAAGCATGCTATTTTTTTTTCTTTTTAAATCATGTTTTTTGACTCTTTGCTGTCCCAGAACTGAGAAATTGCATGAAAAATGTTAAATTCGAATGCAAGGTATGCCACAAAAATACGTCAATGTGTTTGGTTCTATTTCATCTTTGTGGATAAAGCCACAAAGTGGCTTTATAACATAACATGAAGTTAGCTTCAGACATGATAGCAAGCCACGTGGATTTTTAGAAGATAGCTTATCACACAGAGGAAGCGGATTCTGCCACTAATCGGTTTGTTGATGAGAGATGCACGCAGTGACACAGAAGCTTCCTCCGACTTCCTACGAGAGGGCGGGAAGGACGTAAAACCCATAAACAAGTCTGCCTGCGCTCCAAGTCTGACAGCATGCTGAATAAACCTGAGTCATATGCACTGGAATAGCTCGTTCCCTGGAAACAGAAAGTGCCCTGGGAGAATGGGAAAGAAATGCCTTTACCGTTCTTGGTGTCATCAGGAAATGTTGCCCACCAGGCAGTGTCAGAATGAATTTTGGAATCTTTTGGTAAGAGAGCATTGCAATGGAAAAGAGATTACAAAAGAGAATATTGCTCCAGAACACTTAAAACAGGACTTGGGAAGGACTTCCCATGGCCTGAGCAGCACCAGAGGTTTATTTCAAATGAGGGTACAGTGCTCTAAGGTTTGACATGGTCTATCGGTCTAGATTTCTACCCACCCTTGCAGGATCAATCCTGATATGGTCTATTGGTCTAGATTTCTACTCACACTTGCCAGGATCAGTCTTCTAATGTGGGGAGTTCTTCCCTCTTTATGAGTCTCAAAGATGCAAAATCATGAATGACTCAAAACCTTGCCAAACAGAGCTGATCGCCCCTAACTTGAGGTGGCTCCAGCAGAACTGGGACTGACATCTTGCAAGTTTCAGCCCCAAAACAACGTCTGGACAAATTGCCAAACATGAGTGGGAACTTACACATTTTAATTAAACTTTCTTAGCAAAACCTCTGCTTAGAGTACTTGAACAATTCTGGTAAGTAGGATTAAAGTATCCGTTAGGAATGAGTTAACTGAAGTGTAAAATATCTAGTAAGAGGTCATTAGTTTGTGATTAAATTGAAGGGAACAGGATATCCTCTTTCTTGTGCAGTTTCATAATGATAAAACACACAAGATCTTGGTTTTTATCCTGGTTTCTGCTCCTTGCACTGAACAATTCATTCTACACTGTCTACATTCTCAGACTCTATATTCCTTACATGATAGTGAATAGAGTGAGAGAATTTCAGAAAAAAAAATGTATTATGTGTATGAATAGCACCTTTCTTGCTTTTGTTCTAAGAGACAAATAACGAAAAACTGCTCTTACAGTCTGAAAAACTACAGAGTAGATTTTGCCTGTTCTGGGCCCCAGGAACGATCAAAGCTTTGAAGGTTGGATTGTTCAACAAGATGTTCTGGATTAAAGCTGATGCCTTTGATTGCAAATGGGGGCAGTGAAGTCCACTGCCTGTATATTTTTTACTGTGGGCTACCAAAATAAACTCAAATCTAGAATAAGAACCAGAACTTACCTCAAATTCAGGCTTGTTATTGTTTACACTCTGGTTCAGATAAACTGCAAAGCCTCCGTAACAGAAAGAAGGGTCTTGTTGACAGAAATAGTCCAGCAGCTGGAATTTACAGGCTAGGATGAGAGAATGGGAATTGCATTCCTTCCTGTGTGACTTTGGCTAGTCATTTGAGGTCAGACCTGAAAAGGTACTTGAAAACCTAAGCTTGACCTGTTACTTTCAGAGGACTTATGTGCCTAATTGCTTTTGTGCATATGGTCTGTAGTTCCTCTTCTTTTTACATGTAAAATAAATGAATAAAAAAAATTCAAAAAAGATCCTCTCAATTCAATGGGCTGTTGTGCAGACAAATACAGTGAAGATAATGCTTTGCTCAATCCTATATTGAAGATTTGATGCACATTCACAAAGAACCATAGAATCAGTAGGGTTGGAAGGGACCTCTGAAGATCACCTAGTCCAACCTCCCTGCTCAAGCAGAGTCACCTAGAGCATGTTAGACAGGGTTGCATCCAGGTGGACCTTGAATATCTCCAGAGAAGGAGACTCCACCACCTCTCTGGGCAACCAGAAAAGCTTTATATTTTTTCCCGCTTTTAGTGTTTTCCAAATTGAGTGTAGAGTGACTATGATTTGGAAGAAATTGATAACACAGTTGACATTGCATGTTCCATTAAACACTGTGAAGTGATGAGATTTGTAGCTCACAATGAAAGTTGTTGTCCCAGATGAATATTTTTCCCCCTTAGAAATAATTTTGATTAGTCACATCTTGGATATCAGATAGCGAAAACAGTTATCTTTGGCTGCTTTCAAGTGTTATTATGAGCTAACTTAATATTTTAAAAGTGACTCAGAAACCCTGGACACTCATCTTTGAACCTTTGACATGGTCAAAGGGTCAATTCCATCCCCTCGGCAAGCATCATTGGGTCGTAAGTTGCTTGTTTTCCATGGTATTTATGTTACCCATGAAGAAAAGTCTATGAATGAGTAAAGGAGCAACATAGGTCTTTAAAGTAAGCAAATTATCTTTCCATGGAGCCCAAAGCTCCACAGAAAATCACATCAGACACTGAGGTCTGCCTTGCCCCTCCTGCACACAGTAGTCTCCTAGAGATTAATGTCATAACTGTACTTCTTAAGGATTTGGTGCCATTGGCAAAAGACCATCCACAGCTCCAGGGTTGGGAACAACTAACTCTTCTGGCACGGTGACACTTTCTACCAGAAGAGTGACAAAATACAAAGCGTTCTCAGGGGCCAGCATGGGACAGACTCCCACAGGAACAAAGAACCCTCACAAATATTGCAAATCTCTATTCCAAACACAACATATTTTTGACTTCCCTTCTCTAAAATAAGTACAGAAAAATATGTATACTTAAAAAAAAAACTTTCCAAAACAAGATACTCTGCTGTATCCCCTTTCCCCCGAGAGAGAATGAGAGAACAAACACATGATACATTAGTCATAGATCATTAGACCAGAGGAGACCACTGTGATCGTCTTGTCTGACTTCTTGCGTAAGAGGCCTTTAGACTTCTGGCAATTAATTCATGCTTGAAATAGAGAAAAATGTACTGTGGTGATTTAGAGAATTTCTAGCAATGGAAATCCAACCACATTCCCTGTTCCAAGTTTTCCTAATGACTTGTTTCACGCCTCTACTCCAAATCTGAATTTGCCTAGCTCCAGCTTCCAGATCCTGTTCTACTTTTGTTGGTAAGGTTGAAAATCCTCCTAAATCAACCTCTGAAACAATTGCTGTAAGAATCTGATCAAATCATTTATTTCTTCTTGCTTTCATAGCTACGCAGCCCAAACACCTGATCGCTTTTGCTATAAGGCAACCTTTTCTGCAGCTCCATTGTTTGTGGTTCTTTCAGTTCTTTCCAATTTTACTTTTTTTTTTTTTTTTTTTTTAATGTAGACACCAGAAATGAGTACCTCTTACTAGAGACAGTCACTATCAAACAGAAACAGAACAAACCACCCATTACTTCTCAAGTTTCCTCCCTTATGCACTCTGAGACTCTGTCGGATGATTATGTTCAGCTGAATAGTCACCTCCCAAGTCTTTTCCCACCTTACTGCTTCCCATCTTGTGACTCTCAGTTTTGATCCCGTATGTATGATTTTATGTTTTCCTATGTTGTAAACTGTCTCCTTCATTCTTTGCCATTTTCCCAGTCTTTGTGTCATCTGTAAATGACTAATTATGACTTTTAGTGGCACCAAGGCTTTGATAGGATTGCCAAATAGTATGTGGTCGAGAACATATCCCTCCAGAACCAGACGTGAAGGAAATGAGCGTTGAATGAGAGTAGAGGTGGTAGAATATGGAAAGGCTTGTTTCTATTAAGTTTAATTATTTCTGAATATCGTATCTGGAAATTGATGTTAATCTCCAAATGTAGACAGAACTTCTTTGTTTAGCTTTGTGTTATTTGGAATATAAATGTTGCCTAGTATCAGTATCTCATTATATCAAGTTTGTAGGGTACCATATTTCAATTTGAGGTAGATCACCCTTTGAAACATGACAGGTTTGCTTCTCTATACAAAAGTCTGATGACTTGTTCTCTATTTCCTCTTTGCATAAGGGACGATCCTTGTATGAGTTATGTGGGGTCTGGTACCCATGGAGCAGGCATTTGGTTTCACCTCTTCTGCTGGCTGCTCAGAGGTGTGGGAGAAGATTCAGTGTAACCCTTTTAGTCCCTGCTTTCAGTTCTGCATCTGTCCACAGAGAAGCTTTTGAGCTCATCTGAAGCTTGGCTTGGACCTGAGGCTGCCTAAACCGGTCTTGTCTTCTGGAAAGTGAAAGAGGATATTCACCACAGTCTGTGTTCCCTAGGTGCAGACGTAGGTATTGCAGGAGCACCACTACAATCCCACTGCCACAGGCTCCTGAGCAAAGCTGTCAGGCCACAGATTCCCTCCAGCCTTGCTGCTAAACCTCTGCTCTTGATCCATGTCACCCCATTTGGGGACACGACTATAGCACCCTATCAGCAGGGAGAGCAGGCAGCCTCTTTGGTAAAAATACCTTCTTCCTGAGGTTGTGGCCACTTAGTGGTGGCAGAAGCCAGATTGGCTCTAGGTCACTGAAGCATTTAAGTCATTGACAAAGGGTCAGTGCTCTGAAGGCCCTAGGCCTCTCTCGCAGCCCTTTCTACCATCATCCACACTAGCAGTTGTTAGATCCACCTACACCCGAACAGTGACTTCTCCTTCTGCTGCAGGATCTGACTCAACTATTCCAGACACCCAACTTTATCATCCTACAGACTTCTTTAATGAGAAGCTACAGATGGGTTTATCAAGTTTAGTTGGCACAAGCAGGAGATTAACACTTAGAGCACCAATTAGAAGCAAGCAAAAAAAAAAAGGAGTAACTCAAATACAAGAGCTTGATATTCCTCACAAGCTCATTTCCAGCAAATGTGTTCCAGTTGACAGATCTTTATCCCAAGTTATTACAGGCAACATCATTTTTCTTTGATCTCCAGCCACTACAGATAATGGTATGAGTTGGCTTGCCACAAAGCCCTCTGCACGCACATAGCTTTGACCTCAAAACCAACACACTGGTTTGGCCAGTGAGGAAAAGCTCAGCCCCACAGAGTAGACAATCACATGGGAATGTCCCAAAACAAAGGTTTATGTAATGTGAATCTTGATCTGAAGCAGAAACAAAACAGATTAGAGCCCTAACTACCAACCTGCCTGAAATACACCAAAAACTAAAGCCTAATTTGAGAACAGTATCACAGTTACCAAAAAAGGGCAATTTTGTTTTAATCGACTGCACGTGCAAACAGTGTTATATTTCTCTTTGCATTCCTCAGTGGCTATAAATTAGTTTACTGAGGAGCTGGTATACATATGCACATGTATAAATAATCCAGGCAGATAGCAGAGAGCTGATAAAAATTTAAAGGCAATTCTCAATTGAAACCAATTGCAGGGAGCTTGAAGAGTGACCCTGTGGGGTTAATATGTGAATTGCTTCTGTAAACCAAGGTGGCGGCAGTGTTTTTACATTTGGAAACCAGATGGTTATAGAATTTGATCTAGAATATTTAATTTTTCTTAGCTTTAATTTCTGATTTTCCTCATTACACAGGGAGACATCTCAGAAACATGTAAGCCAAATTTTACTTTCGTTTATACCAGTTCAACCCCAAAGAGGTCAGCAGGACCCTTCAGGAGCTCCTCCATGAGGCTTGTCAGTAATTGGGGGTATTGAGCATAACTGACCCATACAGCCTCACACCTGACTCATTTGCCTCTTCAGTTCCTTGAAAACCCAGACACCGTGTCTAATGCCAAGAGGAAGTCTGTTACATAGCACTCTCCCTCTGAACCTCTTGTCTGAGCCCTTTTCTATCAGAGCTTGCTCTTCTCTGTTCCTTATAGGATGGTGTATTCTTGCAAAAGTTATACTTGGAAAACACCTACTGTTAAGCCATCAGTTTCATGGACTTCACTGGAGATGCCAGGAATCAATGTTTCTACAGGATTTCACCTTTAAATCATCACCCTGTTTATTTTGTATGTGTTTTATTAGCTATGTCAAGCAGCTATTTGAAGGACCTGGACTGCCGCTGCTTTGCTTGAAAGAGCACTCCTCTGCTAACGCGTCCAAGAGGGCTAGTTTAATGGTCTGCAGAAAAGGTCAGGTGCCTGGTTACAGTTGGGGTTGGTGTGATTCCTGTTCTCCAAATACATCTCACATGGAGACAGGCTCCTGTCAATCACACTTGGAAAACTTGGAGTTTCATTCACAGATTATAAAACCAGGGTGGGTCAGTTTGATCTTTCAGCCTGATCCTCTGTAAAATGCAGGGAGCCTTCTCAGGGGTCAGCTCTCAGGGAGCATCTCTGGGCAAGATCTTATTTTCGCCAAAGTGTAATTGTAAGCAAAACATCCAGTTTTGACTTAAACGTGACCTTGAGGGGACATGCTGCAATAAGTAGGTTTTTCCTGATTCATTGTGTATGCTGTTAATAATGTGTATGTTAATTAGTGATATCACTGATAAAAAATGAGTTAACAAGGATTGTTTAGATTTAATATTACAGCCTAGTTTTGTTCCTCCTGGGGAAAAACATGTCACTAGCTCATGCTCTTGGCCAAAATGTTTATTGTGTTTGAAACACTAAAGAACTGAAGAATTTCAGGGGCAAGGACACACTGCTCCATCTCATCCTTGAGTTTGTGGCGACCTCCAGAATCAGGCCTGAGGTTCAGAACGAGTTCACAGTTCTTCTTCCCAGCTACAGGAAAGTTTGAGATGGAGACGAAGTTTGGAGATGAACAAAATCATTTTGTTTGGTGCTTAGAATTATTGATAATGTTATTTTTGCCATTTCACAGTGCTTGCATAATAAACACTCCGTGGCTTGCCAGCAAGGTCTGAGCTCAGGACTCAAAGCCTGGTTTCCAGTATTGGGTGTAAAGAACACGCCACCAATAAGCACATTTAGCCTTGAAAAGCCAATCAATAAGGGATGTAACACATCCTCTTACATTTGCTGTTTATCTTGCCTCCTCTCACTTCATAATATACTTACTTATTTGTCTCATCTGTCTGTTATATCATCTTGAAGTTTGTTGAGAAAAAGATTGCCACTGCTTAGATGTTTCTACGTTGCCTGATACAACAGGACACAATCTGACTGTGCCTCTATGCAATATGGTGATCAATCCTATTACAACTCTACCAACGGGTTGCGCGTGCATGCACACACACACACACACACACTGCACACATCTGAGGAGACATGATGATCTTTTTTCCTGTCAGTCATCTGAAGTTCAGCAAAAAAGTCAGGAACAATATATCTGTGGGGAAAATGCCAAGTAAGGAGGCTGTACGTGAAGAGTTTATATTAAAATCTACAAATATTGTTTTAAAAAATCATAATTCATGGAGGTTTTATCTTTGCTTGGATTTGCAGAGCCAGTGGTATTTCCCCTTCACATTCTATACTCTTTTGAGGTTATTGGGATTTTCTGCCAAACTTGAGACTATCTCAGTTTCACTTCCCAAAGACCAAATATTTTATGTGAATGGCGGTTACCCAATAATATTACTCTAAAAACTCCTTTGAATAAAAAAGAAATGAGTTGTTTCCTTGCCAAACACGTTTCCAGTCTTATCTACTTGAGTTCAATTAGCTTGGAAACAATTTACCTGTACAATCTCTGCCAGGGAACCTCCCAGCAGGCATTTTGAAGGCCAAGTTCCCAGTAGAGGATTGTTTCTTTAAGAAAAAAGGAGAACTGTCATGTTTACTGCTAGTATCACATCCTACTCTTTTGATTTTGATTTGTTACTTAAATTTCTCAATTCATTGGGAATTTTCTTTTAACATGCTGGAAGGTCATTACCCTACTAGGTCTCAAGAAATGTAAAAAAGAAGTTTCAAAAGTTTAAAGGCTGGATCTACAGAAAGGCTAGAGCACTTTGTTGTTAGTGTCAGGCCTAAAACTTCCAATTAGCTGCTCACTAACCCTAAAGATCCCTAAAATCCCATTTGCACCTGTGTTAACAGCAGTAACACTCCATAGCTGCCTACAACCATCAGTTGATGGTTATAGAGAATAGTTGAGGTCCTGACATCACCTTTTAGTACCTAGCTTACCCCTAAAATCCAATGATACTCATAAATCAGATGTTCCTCTATCTCCTTTTCAGGTTCTAGTCCGGTAAATATGCTCATACTTTACCCTGTCCCACAGAGCAGCAGTGGGGAGACATGGTGCTGGGATGTCCCTCAAGGTACTGTAAAGGCACTCTTATTTCGGGGTAGGAACTGTGTTCCCCAGTCACCTGAGGGAGAGGAGGTGCCTGAATCCAGCCTTTCATGTCTCCAGGAATGTCCTGTCTTCCCATTACATCTTCTATTAGCTCTCTCAAGTAACTCTCTGCTCAGCAGCGTAACCTTTATCCTTGGAGCACCACGCCATGCGGTAAAACCCCAATCCAACGTTAGCTGCTCAGGAGAGGTTGGGCACCTCAGAAACTCCTACACTGAGTAATCCTTCCTGTAAATCTGTTCCTGGCAAAAACTGTTTACCAATTCGCACTGGAACAGGTTGCCCAGAGAGGTTGTGGAGTCTCCTTCTGCGGAGATCTTCAAGGACTGCCTCGACACAACCCTGTCTAACATGCTGTAGGTGACCCTGCTGAGCAGGGAGGTTGGACTAGACGATCTCCAGAGGTCCCTTCCAACCTTACTGATTCTATGATTCTATGAATGCTATTAAAATAGCACCCAGAAAACTAATCCCTCGGGGTAGGCATTATAAAATGGACTGAAAACAAGTCCCAAAAGGCTCTATCCAAAGACATTTCAGCTTAATCAGATAATATGCGAATGAGGCAAAGGGAAGACATATTTTTCCCAAGAATGGCAAACAGATGAAGGAACAGGAAGAGGCCCCTGGCTGCCAGTTGTGGGGCTGGTGTGATATTCCGCATGATATCATGATTATCTTGCGTGACTCAGCACCTTATCTGACAATGCATTGCTCATTTAATCCTTACACTGGGCATCCAAAAAATGCACGCAGTTTCCCGAAAGCCAGGCTGACGTTTTCCTCTGGGCCTCTTCCCATTTGTACTATTTCCTCTCAGCAAAGCTTGCCAATAATCCCTCGCTTTCTTCTGTTTACAGCCTTCACATGTCGACTGACTGCTGTCCCATGCCCCTCCTCAGTCATCTCCGTGCCACGCTTTATGTATCAAACTCTTTAATGCTTCCTCACACGTTTCTTACTTTCCAGGAATATGGTTTCCAGAAATGAATGACTTGCTATGTGCAGATCTACCACAGCTGTAGAGCACGTGCATATCTGCAGCTTGGGAAAGGGATGTGAGCAAAGCTGAGTTTAGCCATCTTTTCCCTACCCTCCCTTCTGGGTCACATCGTTGAGCAAGAAGGATGACTGCAAAGACTCCTTCCAGCCATCCCTCAGGGAGAAGAACTTCAAGCAGATTTTGGAGCAGTTTCATGACACTAATGGCACAAAGGTTGTACCTCTGCCTTTAGGTAAGCTAGTCACAGGGAAGATCTGAAACTCATCTAAAATGTTTCAGTGGTCTGTTTCTGAAGAGCAGCATGATAGCTATTGGTAACCAGAAAGCAGAATAGTAATCTTAAGCCAGAGTTGTAAATATTTTTTTAAATTCAAACCTTTGCTTCACTTTGACTTGCAAGATTTTGTTATTGTTTATTGGAGGATGATAGGACCTAGTTTGGGAATCCTG
Organism: Rhea pennata; assembly: GCF_028389875.1. Taxonomy (NCBI): domain Eukaryota; kingdom Metazoa; phylum Chordata; class Aves; order Rheiformes; family Rheidae; genus Rhea; species Rhea pennata. The sequence continues at coordinate 213,435,335 of NC_084663.1, forward strand.
AGATGAACTGTAGCATTTATTCTCTTAAAAATTATCATTGGAACTATATTTTGGAGTTGTCATTCTCTTATTCGAATAGTGTGCAATAAGAAAGCTTAAGTGATACCATATGAGCAATACATCAGAAAAAAACAGAAGCAGAGACCAAGACAGACCTGAATGAAGAGGATGAAAACAACCAAGTTTGTAGCAGCAGCTCCCAGCTGAGAGGTCACTGAAGTTATGAGTAGGGTTATGAGACTGGTGGAAATTCAATTATTTTTGAACTGAGGACATCAGGCAGATTAACAAGGAGTTAAATTTCAGAATTGAAGAAACAAGAGAAGAAATGGGAACTGTTGCCACAGAATGAAAAATCTGCAGTGAAACTGCTGTCTTTTCATGAATAATAATGGAGCCTCTGAAATTTTGACTGATTAAGGAACAATACCTCAGTGAAACAAGGATTAATTTGTAACAACTGCATTTGAAATATTTGTGTAATTCCTACAAGAAACAGCTAAATCCTCTCTTGGCAACATTTTTATAGAGGCCTCTATATTTTCTACAAATGTGGATGAGTTAAATTAGAGTCTTCCTAAGAGTCAGACAGTGAACATCTGGTTTGAATCACCAAGATCTTAAGTGTGTGTTTGCATGCATGCAAAATAACTTCATTACTAACTCCCCGTCCCTGTTATTGCTTGTATTCTCTCTCCACTTTGAGACTAGAAAAAAAGGAGGGGGGGGGAGAGGGAGAAATCATGCACTTTGTGATCTCAACACTTCACTGAGAAGACCTGAGTTGCTCGCAGGTTCCCTCTGAAAAGACTTCCTAATAGAATCAGAAGGAGAAGAAATGAGAAAATTATGAAATTAGTCATTACTGTAAATTTTCCATCCCCAAAATGTGTGAAGTTTGGAGCTTATTTTCCAGCTGAAGACTTTACTTTAGAGGGTTAAAAATTATCTATCCTAAGTCTGTCCCTTTCTCCTAGACTTCACAGCTGTATTCAGCTAAGAAGTTCATCTCAGAGGTCCCCAGGCTGGCTGAGTTGTTTGCTAGCAGACGCCCTTTTGGTTCAGATGATTATCTGCTTTATCAAGAAAAGAGTCTATGAACTTAGCTCTTGGAAGAAAAAGCTTTTAAGTCTCTGAGAAGCTTAGACAAAAATGTCCAGACATGGCTGACAATAAAAATGGGGAGTAGTACTCAGAAATCAGAAGATAGAAATAAAATAAATACTGGCACGGAGCCATTGCTGCTTATTCACAGGAATGACCTGAAGGATGAATCTGACCCACTTACATGTAGAACATATATATATGTATACATATGCATGTATATCACATATACTCAATATCCTCTATTCCGGATTGACTCCATACATATAAAGTCTGTTGGACAAATAACAACAGTCCTGCAGGCAGGGGCTTTGGGGATGAAGCTGGAGAGGGAGAGGGGGAAGGCAGAGGGAGAAGGAGCAGTCGAAGGGTGATTCTTCTTCACCCTCCTCCACCACTATCTTCCTCAGGATATACCTCAGCCCCGTAGCTGCAGTGTACATGTTGCATCAACGCTGGTTATGGATCATCTTCTTCTGCTAGCCTGCCTCAGGACCAGACCCTCTCCCCTGCCAGCAGAATTAAAAATGCCGTCTCAATAATGGAGCGTGCAGCTCAGCCAAGAGACAAAGCTTCGCGTAGAAAGAGGAATGGGACACAAAATCCAAATGTCCTGACACCACTTATTACCCCATTTATTATGCTCTGAGAAACTAATTGAAGAAAACGGGAACACTTATGAAAAATCACCTGCATGTTGCTTTTCTCTCTACTTTGGCTGCTCCATGTTAGGTCAGGCCACATATCAAGGTCAGGACATCAGAGGCACTGGGACTTACTTTCGAAGTGTGAGCTGATGACCTTGGATACATGTGAAAAACCGCACAATTTGTCATGCAGAACCTATGATTGCATATTCCTTCCTTTAATCCCAGATCTTTCTCTCTATCTTTCTGGGCCAAGGATTTCTAATGGACAATTAAGTTGACTCTGATTGAGAATGTCCAGTTTCAAGTACTTCAAACTCTTTCTTTGAAAGAGGTAGATCTACTCTTCCTGTTGAAGACACCTCTATCCAGGTGCTTAGTCTGGGGCATCTAAAAAGCCTCTCATCTGGGGGATCTAGCTGTAATAACATTAGCACTACCTGCCAGGAGTTTCTCATGCTCTCTCGGTGCCATCAGCCAGCTGCATGAACAAAGCAATCTCATCATCTGCCTGCTTGGAGGCTGGTGCCATTCAGAAAATTCTGCTGGAGAAGAAAGGGCATTTGTAAGGATCACTCTGAAGTAGCACTTCATTTTTCAGTAGTGAACGTTCATCATTGTTTTCTTTGCCAGTAGAAATGTACAAAACGCAGACGATAAACAGCTCTCGTTTGTCTTTTGGTTCTGTGGAAATACATGTGGTTCCAATTCATCTGCCCCAAATACTATAATATTTTTCTGAATATGTGTCCTGGTATGCATAGCTATCAGTCTTGCTTCTTGTACCACACCCATGGGGTGATCAGCTAACCTCCTGAGAAAAAGCGGTGGAAGAGCGAAGGGGAAGAAGCCTATTGTTTCTGAGCACGGAGATGTATTTCTTCTAAAGTATTCCCATTGAAGCCTGAGGCCTGGCAAAATAAGACAATGATCTTTTCACTGGCCCAGAGGCAACAACAGTGAGGAAACAGTGTACTGAAAATAACACCATACTTTGCTTTCCCTACTGACCTGGACAATGGCAGCGACAGAGATTTCCGGATAACAAGTTACCAGATAATTACTTATCTGCCAATTGCTAGGACTGTGAAGCACTGCTCTGACACAGGTTTCCTCTCTCTGTGCTGGTTCAGATCCTGGCGCAATAAGACACAAAGCAGAACTGTGATCTGAGCAACCAACACGGACAGCTTTATTACCTGGGTCCTAAACAGGAGGTGGTGCTGACCTGTAGATGCACCAGGTCCACCAATGTGAGTTGTGACAAGACTAAAAGTCAGATAGAGAATCAAATGTGACACCATACTGACCTTCCAGTCCAGGATTTAATAGATATTTCCCCATCTGCCCACCTTGTTCCCCCAAAAAACAATTCAAAGCAAAGAATGCAGAAAACCTCCATCATTATAGATGGCATATTTAAGGGTTGGCAGAGCTTTCCTTAGCATGGGTGAGGTCCTGTTCCTGGCAGTTTTGTTGTAGTCACCACTGTTTGGTTTTGCTTCATAAAATAAATGCTGATATTTCATTCAGAGCATCAGAGTCTGATATCATTTATACATGGTGATTTGCATTAAATCAGCAGCTCACTCTACACTCCACTTCAAGGCAAAAATGTGGTGGGAGTAAACTATGTTCATCGATTTAAAACTATTTTAACTTGACCAGTCTAACCTTTCTGGCTTCATTAACTAAGTATTATTCATTTCTCTTTTAGTTCAGCTTGAATCCTAGGAATTCCTAGAGGCTTCACCACTTGAGGTATTCTGGTCGAGAATTACTATAATTTTTTGTGACTCTACGTCAGGTCAAAATTGCTCAAGAAAACACAGCCTGCAGTTATTTTGAAGGTGTCTCATTCAGCTCTGTGGGCTTTTGGATAAGAAACCCCCTTCAATAAAATTTATCAAACTCCTATGGTTCACATTTTTCTAACCGACAGGAAACTGTGTTCAGGTTCATAGCTACCTCCTCTGCCCAAATAACAGCAATGTGAGTTTAACGCTTGTAGTCACAACAAATGTTGTGGAGAGCTCTTGAAGTCTTAGCATGTGAGTTTGTTCAGGGCACAGCTTCCTGCAGTTTCAGGGGAAGAAGACTCGTTACTCATTTCTCTGGGTTAAGCTCTAGATTCATAAAGATGTCATGACACACTTAGCATCTGGTTCAACATAACCATTGTGAAAAGAAAAAGTCACATTTTCATTGTATTCAGCCTATCAAGTGTGGCTGATGTTGATTTTGTGTGTGTTGTCTGTGAGTTTTTTGTATGTTGTTTTGTTTGTGCTATTGCACTCCCTGAAAGCGCTTCCGTGGCACTTGTGATGCTGAAACAGGTGTCTTGAATATGACCAGATTTCTTATCAATACTATTGTTTTGGTTAGGAGGACAATTTTCTTTCTTGACCTAAAGAAGAAAAAGCCCTGTTGTAATACCTATGACCATCAATATTTCTCTCGGTACAGAAGAGCTAGATGTCAAAACATTTACTAATGGTAAATATGTCGTGCTTAAAAAAGCTTTAGTACTGCTCTAGCTCTAACAGAGGCTCCACTGTTTTCATTATAGAATCACAGAATCAGTAAGGTTGGAAGGGACCTCTGGAGATCATCTAGGCCAACCTCCCTGCTCAGCAGGGTCACCTACAGCATGTTAGACACGGCTGCATCCCGGCAGGCCTTGAATACCTCAACAGAAGGAGACTCCACCACCTCTCTGGGCAACCTGGTCCAGTGCTCCGTCACTCTCATGGGGAAGAAATTCCCCCTCACGGTCAGGCAGAACTTCCTGTGCTTCAATTTCTGCCCATTGCCTCTTGTCCTGTCACATGGGACAACTGAAAAGAGTTTGTCCTGTCCCCCTGACACCCTCCCTTCAGGTGCTTGTACACATTGATCAGATCCCCCCTCATTCTTCTCTTCCCCAGGCTGAAGAGACCCAGCTCTCACAGCCGTTCCTCATAGGGCAGGTGCTCCAGCCCTCTGATCATCTTCGTAGCCCTATGCTGGTCTCTCTCCAGTAGCTCCATGTCTCTCTTGTCCTGGGGAGCCCAGAACTGGACACAGGACTCAAGATGAGGCCTCCCCAGGGCTGAGTAGAGGGGCAGGATCACCTCCCTCCACCTGCTGGCAACCAGCTTCCTAAGGCACCCCAGGAGACCTTTGGCCTTCTTGGCCACAAGGGCACATTGCTGGATCATGGTCAACTTGTCATCCACCAGCACTCCCAGGTCCTTCTCTGCAGACCTGCTCTCCACAAGGGCAGACCCCAGCTTGGACTGGTGCCCAGGGTTATTTCTCCCTAGGTGCAGGACCCTGCACTTGCCCTTGTTGATCCTAATGAAGTTCCTCTCCACCCAGCTCTCCAGCCTGTCAGGTCCCTCTCTGAATGGCAGCACAGCCCTCAGGTGTGTCAGCCACTCCTCCCAGCTTGGCATCATTCACGAACTTGCTGAGGAGGCACTCTGTCCCCTCATCCAGGTCATTGATGAAGAAGTTGAACAGGATGGGACCCAGGACTGAGCCCTGGGGGACACCACTAGCCACAGGCCTCCAACTAGACTCCATGCCACTGATGATGAGCCTCTGAGGTCTGCCTTTCAGCCAGTTCTCAATCCACCTCACTGTCCATTCATCTAACCCACACTTGCTGAGCTTCTCTGGAAGGATGTTATGGGAGACAGTGTCAAAAGCCTTGCTGAAGTCAAGGTACACAATGTCCACTGCTCTCCCCTCACCTACCCAGCCAGTCATTCCATCCTAGAAGGCTATCAGATTGGTCAAGCAGGATTTCCCCTTGGCAACTCCTGATCACCTTCTTCTTCTCCATGTGTCTGGAGATGACATCCAGAAGGAGCTGTTCCATCACCTTTCCAGGGATGGAGGTGAGGCTGACTGACCTGTAGTTGCCTGGCTCCTCCTTCTTGCCTTTCTTGAAGACTGGAGTGACATTGGCTTTCTTCCAGTCCTCAGGCACCTCTCCAGTTCTCCAGGACCTTTCCAAGGTGATGGAGAGCGGCCTGGCAACAACGTCCACCAGCTCCCTCAGTACCCGTGGGTGCATCCCATCCAGGCCCATGGATTTGTGGATGTCTGGCCTGCCCAGAAGGTCTCTAATCCTTTCCTCCTCAACCAAAGGAAAGTCTTCCCTTCTCCAGACTTTCTCCCTCACATCCAGGCTGCAGGATTCCTGAGGGCTGCCCTTGGCAGTGAAGACTGAAGCACAGAAGGCATTCAGCAATTCTGCCTTCTCTGCATCCCTTGTCACCAGGGCCCCTGCCCCATTCAGGAGCAGGCCCATGTTTTCCCTAGTCCTCCTCTTGCTGCTGATGTATCTGAAGAAGCCCTTCCTGTTGTCCTTGACATCCCTTATCAGACTCAATTCCAGCTGGGCCTTAGCCTTCCTCGCCGCATCTCTACATAACTCTGACTGCATTCCTATAATTCTCCCAAGTAGCCTGTCCCCTCTTCCACAGTCTGTGTACTTTCTTCTTCTGTCTGAGCTTGGCCAGGAGCTCCTTGCTCACCCATGCAGGTCTCCTGCCCCCTTTGCTGCACTTCTTACTGATAGGGATGCACCGCTCTTGAGCTTGGAGGAAGTGATGTTTGAATAGTAGCCAGCTCTCCTGGACCCCCCTTCCTTCTAGGGCCCTAACCCATGAGATTCCACCAACTAGGTCTCTGAAGAGCCCGAAGTCCCCTCTCCTGAAGTCCAGGGTTGCAATCCTGCTTGTTGCCTTAGTTCTTTCCTGCCAGATCCTGAACTCCACCATCTCGTGGTCACTGCAGCCAAGGCTGCCCCCAACCTTCACATCTCTAACCAGTCCCTCTCTGTTGGTAAGGACAAGGTCCAGCAGGGCACCCTTCCTTGCAGGCTCCTCCACCATTTGCAACAAGAAGTTGTCATCAATGCATTGCAGGAGCCTCCTGGACTGTTTGTGCCTTGCTGTGTTGTCCCTCCAGCAGATGTCAGGGTGGTTGAAGTCTCCCATGAGAACCAGGGTCTGTGATCTGAGGCTACTTCCAGGTTTCTCCCAAGAACTTACCCTTGTACATATATGTCACAAAAATTCTTTCACTTTTCAACAGCCATCAATGGAGCTAGCAGAAGTTTCTCCACTGATAACACAGAGACAACATCGTTCATTTGCATTGATGAACATCTGGGTCCAATCACAAATACATCCTCCAAGGAGCCCAAATCATGAGTCAGCGGGCTACTTGAAGTCTGGCCCACCAGAACTGTCAGGTCTAGACCATTATCCACCAATACGTTATCTCATTTGATTCTTTTTCTCCAATTAATCTTAATTTCTACCATTTAAATTCTGTCTATATGGACATGGAATTAAAATGTAGTTTGTTATTTTCTGCCAGGAATAAATAATTGTTTCTTTTATTGTACTGAGAGTGTCCAGTAGGGCAGGCTAGTCACATCAAGGTGAGTTTACTGAAGCCTGGAAATCATGGAGGAATCTGGAATAGCAAGGAACATCGCTTATTACTAAGCTCGTGAGAAGAGAGGCTCTCTCTGGCAGTAGGAGCACAGCTTAGGCTCGCTTTATTCTCCCATATAAATGCTCCTTTTGTCCAGAGGCATAGCTACCAGCCTCCCTTGGCCATACTGTCCTAACAAAATATGAGACTTTCCCTATGTCATACTGGTGCTGGGAAGATGACCATGTGAGCAATCAGAAGAGATTGAGATGAAGACAGAGACTACAGATTCCCTCCATAGTCAGTAGAGACTGACTGATCAGCTGCCCTTGGGTGTCGTGTCTTAGAGTCTATCTGGTAGTAGTATGATACATTCCTAAATAAATGTTTACTATGTACTCTACTGGATAAAATGTCAGAAATGGGATCTAGCACTGACCCCAGATTGCCCACCCCCGTTCGTTGTTCCCAGCTCCCTGGCTGTGTTCAGGCCTGCTCCTTCTAGCTCTACACAAGAGAAAAAGCGGTCATGCAGTCCTCCAACACTGATTCCAACACTGGTGTGAAGTTTTGCACCTTCACTCCCTCATGTGCCCTGATCCTCCAGCCAGGGCATTTAGCACCTTTGTGGTTTCATCCCATTAGCATGCTACACTAGTGGGATCAGCCATGCCTATGTTATTTCAGATACTTTGGGTGTCTTGAGGCCACAGAGCAACACATAGAGCACAGAGAGGAGTCAGAGCCACATAATTTCAATGCAAGCTTTTGAGTCTACAGAGTGACAAACCTGAGGAATGAATATTAGCCTTACACTAGGTCTTGATCCCTATCTCTCTTTGGCTTAGTGGCATAGAGGGTAGATACTTCCTATTAACTATAGAGGGAGCCTGGGGTGATGTGATCATGATTCTGAAAGCATAGTTCATTGCCTATATTTAGGTAGGATGAATCTAGACCCTAGACCCTTCTTCTAAAATGTTTACATTGACTTTTATTTGTGGCTTGAACCGGAAGATAGCAATTATGCATACCCCAGATGGGGAGAGATGTTTAAAGGGAGATTTGATTATATAAGGAACCCTGTTGCTCGCTTTTTCTGCCTGGTTGTTTGTTCATTTCTCCTACAGAAGGAGCAGGAAATCTTTGGGGACTGGTTTCCCTCCTCTATTTCCAAGAAACTGCACCTCTTTGATCTTCTTCAGTCTTGCAAAACTTGAGCCTGCCCTTGCTCTGACTGAAGAAAGTGGCAAACTCACAGGGTCAGATCCTTATCTTGGCGTAGGTTGGGACCCCCTCTGCACTTCAGAGGAATTCCCCTGATTTACACCTCTTGTAGATCTCGGTCCTCCAAGTCTTCATATGATGTGGGATCACATGCCACCAAACTCAGTCAGTAAATTACTTAATTAAAAACAGTCATTAAATAATCTCGAATCTAATGTTTATTTCTCCAGGCCAATCTGTTTACACTGCTTTTTGTTGCTTTGCATGCCAGAGCAATGGGAGGCTACAGTGAGGCCGTTTCTGCAACATGTTTGATTTCAATGCCCTTGCTGCAGCTGAAAGTCTTGGGTGTGTTTGCTTTTTTGGAAAAGTGCAGTCTAATGGTTAGACGGAGAGAGGGAAGCAGAGCTGAAAACAATGAAAAGCATCAAGGGTCACATCTCTGGTGATCAGACTCTTCACCTCTCCCCTTTGCAATGTGCAAGTTTTATTTTGAGTCTAGAATTCAAAATAAAACAAACCGCTGTGTCAGCAGAAGAGCTCGTGCTCTCCTCCAGGTCCAGGATGTGCTGGGGATTCCTGCAGTCAAAGAAGGACCGAGTCACCCAGAGCTTTTCCCTCAGCTGGAACCCTCACCAGGACTTTATCTGAGCAGTCCACTTTCATGATATTATCTCTGGATGGCATTAGGTATTGGGTTTATAAACAGGGGACTGGCAAACAGACCCCTCCATGCACTTACATGCAAATTCACGAAGCTGTCCTGCCTGAAGAAACAGGCCAAATACCAAGGCTGACTGTACTGTGTGTCTCACTCAAAACAAAAAGAGGGCTTTCCCACCCTGGAGCTTCAAGGGACATTTTTTCCAGGGACTCTAGCCTGAATTTTGGGGGCTCAGTTTCTCAGGCACCTCCATGTCTCAGCTCCCAGAAGCAGTGACTTGCCGAGGACTCGCTGCTCCCCTTGGCCACCGACCTTAGCAGCTGAGGATCGGGGTGCAGGTCCCCCCCCCTCCGGGTCACACAGGGTTCAGCTCTCCATCCATGATTGCAATTTGCTTTTTGGGGGAACCTCACAGCTCTCTGTGCCTTTCTTCAACTCTGAAAAGGGGAATGGTAGGAGGACAGTCTTCTCCATGAATACTTTAAGTAGCTGTGTGTAATAAAAGTGATTCATATCGCTGGGGGAAAGGAACTTCAGAAGCACAACCACTGCTTCTGGCACATGCTGTTTCAACTTGCAGTTATTTTTCCCCAAACTGACTGCATTTATGATGTTAAATCCCATCTTCTCCCACAAAGTCATCCCTCCAACCTTCTTATTACACATTAGAAGAGAAAAATTACTCATTCTTTCAGGTACTGGCAATTCTTGGTCAATTCATAAAAAGGAATGGGAATGGAAATATGTGTGTTGAGATATATTTTAGAAGAGCCACTTAAAAATGTAGTTTGCAGCATGATTCTGCCAGGGATGGATCCTAAAATGTTAAGGCTATTCTTTCAGGAAGGTCATGCTGTCATAACAAACATTTCGCCAAAATAGAAACAATACCCTGGGAATCTGAACGTCAGAGTGGAAAGTCAGCTTCCTGGCAGATATTTGTAGAGTGCTTTGAAGATTTAAAGAATGACATTGCTACTAAAAAGTATTTATTCTCCTGTTTTTGTAATATTATGTTGACAAGCTTAATTTTTTTTCAGTGTGTAGTATGATGGAGGCAACATCTTCTCCACGCTTGGGGATAAAAAAAGAAAACATACAAGCAAAACTCTGAGATATGTCTTCTATCAGCAGGAATATAAACAGCTCTGATTTATGTATAGATTTTTCCATGGCTCTCATCACTGTGGCATCTGAATGACTTTATAAACATTAAAAAGCTACAATAATTTTGTGAAACACTGAGGTATTGTTATGCGCATTTTGCCAGGAGGGAATTGAAGTACAGAGTTAATTAAGCAACATGAAGTCAAAAAGCAAAATAGATCCTGAACGCTGATCTCTCAAATCCCAGTTTACTGTTTCTTCTATCAGCTAAGAGAAAGGCAGATATGGGCTTTATACAGAAGATATTTAATGTAGTTCTTTGGCCTGAGCTGTATTGCTCAGATCAGATTGTCATAAAGGTCCCTTCTAGCTCCAAAGTCCAGGAAATTATTAACTTTCTCTAATTCCTCTGTATCTGGATATAAGCCATTTGGTCTGTGTATAATTACCCAAAGCAAGACTTACATGAGTGGTGAGTAGGTATTTGTGTCTATCCCAATGTCTTCTTGGCCCCTGATTTCAGTCACATTTAATGGAGGAGTGGAGTTCTCAGACATGTTACGTTCCCACCAGCTGTGTGAAGACCAGCAGCTGGACAGAGATGAGACTCTACAAACACTTGTCTGAAAACCCACATGGGGGGAGAGGGACGGAGAGCACGACCTTATAAATGACCCCATCCAGAGAAAAATGTAAATCAGGGCTGATGTAAATCATGGCTTTTCAGCCACCAAAGGCAATCAAGCAAGAGACACACATCAGTAGAAAACTTGGCTTTATCAATTCCGGTGCTTGCAGTACTACTGGGGTTTCAAAATGTTTGAGATCCACCTTTTTTTTTTTTTTTTTCTTTTTAACACTGCAAGCAATGTCTCCCCCAGAGAGGGGTTTATCACTATTCATTTTTAGCATCAATGGAGCATGATAACAGAGTCTGGCTGTAGATGAGACACCATCTGATGTCCAGTCAAGTCTCAGCCCAATTAGTCATTCAGAAGACAGATCTGGAGCTGCTTTATGTTCCTTGCCTCTGATATCGCTTCCAGCTACTCTGAGACAGCTCTCCAGCAGCCAGAGCTGTGCCTCCCTTGGGTCATGCACCCCACATAATCCAGCTATCTGTAGGGCTTTTTATCAGGAGGAGGGCTGTCAGACCTTGATATCTATGGGGGCTGATGACGAGGCCTGTGTCTCTGAGGGGTGAGTGAGTTGGTTCTCCCATGTCCCAGCATGGCCCGTTCTCTCCAGCAGGATTTCTTTCCACCAACCTCACTCGTTGGGGGTGATTTGCACCCTGTCATGTTGGAAGAGCAGTCCTGGTGCAGGGAAACTTCATTAGATCCTTGATATAATATAAACTGTATGTTTTAAAGTGATTCAAGTTGCGCTTCATGTTGACGAAGCAGTTCCTATCATTATTGTGAATCCAGCTTGTTATTCTAGTTGTCCCATAATACTCCTGCACTGGGAAAGACATGGAAGTGAGACATCCTTATCATAGATGTTGGAGAGAGGAGGGGAATGATAAATCCCTGGATATATAGTTCAGGTCAGATCCAAGAATAATTTTTTTGCTTTGAGCCCTTTTGCTAGAAAAAGAGTAGTAACAAAATATCCTGTCAAGATACCTAGGAGGAGCTTTACCAGTTCCATTTAGGTAATGAGGGTTTCTATGGTGAACAGAGAGAAGAGCAGCTTTCTTATCCTCCTGCTCTCTATCCTTGTTAGCTGTCTGTTTACATGGTGGCTGTCATCCCAGTGCCTCAGAAGTGCTCTCATTTTTGGTTGTTATTCACTCACTCACTGAGAAGGAGGGTGGGCTGCCTAAAAGCAGACATATCTCCTAACAACTGCTCCCAGCTGTTCCACATGGGACAATGGACAAGAAGACACAAAGGAATAGTTTTCAATAGTTGGTATTTTTGTTTGCTTGTTTGTTTTTTCTGAGACTTTTAAGAACCTTTCAGATTTAGGAGGCTAAAATGAGATATTTTTGTTTTAATTCTACCTAGCAGGGAGGCAATTTTCTTGGTCTCCAAGTCAGGACATGGTGGGAGGTTCTTAACCACTGAAGCAACCCACACAAAGTGTTTATTTCCACACTTAGGAAATGGTTATAATTGAACTTTTTCCCAGAGATGCAATTAAGAAATGATCTGTCTTCCCTCCTGCTGGGTAAGAACTTTGTGATTCGCCTGGAGGGCTGTGGTTCATAGCAAAGTCATAAAGGGGATGAGGTTTCCTCTGATGCATGTGAAGAAAAGGCATATTAAATCCTAGTCAGAACAGAGAAGCATGACTGAAAAGTGCTATACTTTACCAGGTCTTCTGCAGTTTGTCACAGTTGTGGAAACGCTGTAATCCTATCTGCTCATCTGCTCTCCATGCCGGGTGTTCCTGGAAGATGAGAGTGGGGAAGCAATCCCTTATGCTCCCCTTCCCTACGTGTTTGCTACTGGTCACTCTCAGAGACAGGAAAATACAATAGAGAGATTATCATACATCCATGAGCTGAGATTTCTACTGTTGGGTACTTGCAACTAGCTAAAAGAAAAACACCACCATCCTGGTTTGGACATACCCAATTTTCCACCAAATTCACCTTTTCTTTCTTTATATATACGTATATATAAACTATATATGTAACTATATATATAGAGGCACTCAGAAACATCAGCAACTGCAGAGATATTATGCCCTCTTTACAGTACCTTCAAATCCCAGCTTACAGAAGCCTTCTCTAATCCTTCATTCCCCAGGTGATCCCTGCAGTACTCACAGCTTTCTTTCCAGGCTGAATGACTGAATCTAATCCAAATTTGTTTTCATATTTGAAGGTTACAGATCTATTAATGAAAATAATGGGCCTTGAAACATATTGCCCACAGCTCTTAGCTTTACTATAAGATCCTTCAATATGCTCCTTAATTTTCTTGTGTTCGTTTGATGATATTTCAAAAATTAGTGTCTTTGTAGAGAAATTTTATGTGTCATCTTATGCTGTGAATTATTCCAACACGTTTCATTTTATATTGCATCGAGATGACTAGTATTAAATACTCTGGAGGGATACCTTATGGACCAACATGTAAAAGGGACATTAAATTCAATGCAAAAAATACACTGCAACGCATGTTTCTCACCAATGCTGTGTGCATCACTCTGTAAATACAGGAAATTCCATCTGAATATGAGGAAAAACTTCTTTATTCTGAGAGTGACAGAGCACTGGAATAAGTTGCTCAGAGAAGCTGTAGAGTCTCCTTCCTTGGAGATACTCAAAAGCCACCTAGACACTGTGGTGGGAAATGTGCTTTGAGTAAGAGGGGTTGGACAAGGTGACCACCAGAGGTGCCTTCCAGTCTCATCCATTCTGCCGTTCTATGAAAAATGTACTAAGAAGTAAATGAAGTGAATAGTGAAGACTTACAAGACTATTGACTATAATAGGAACAGATACAGTTTGTCAGGCACTTCCACTCTTACATACTTGAACAGGAATAACATAGAAGTTGAGAAATTCAGGTACTCTTAATATTCATTTGGGTGTCAATATCCTGTGGCAATGGAGGAAGATAAAAGGGTCTTCGTGCTGGTATGAGTGAGGTGAAATCAGCCCTGGTGGTGAAAGCTTTGAATGATTTTGCTGAAGTTCAGTAGAAGTAATCAAGGTTCATGTTGCTGCAGCTGTGTATGTAACTCAGCCCATAATATCTGTTCTGGATTGTGGAAGGATGGTTCTTTGTAAACTTATGAGAAAGACTGTACAAGACATGAGTCAGGACTAAAACAGAGGGTCTATCACCACTAGTAGAGAGGTGGCTGGGCTAGACCAGAGAGGGAACTGCTGATCATCTCCTGAGCCAGAAAACCCATCCTGGCATCATTCAGTACTATAATGTTGTTGAACTGTTTGGAGGAGGAGTTAGTGGATCATTGGGGTTTTAGGGGACTAGAGAAAGCGTTGGAGGACTTCCTCCATTCTCTAATCCTTCATTCCCCAGGTGATCTGATCTGATCTAATGGTCTCTGAACCACTTCTTGGCACTTGGAAAAGAGATTTCGGTGTTACAAGAGTGAGTTCTATGAAAATATCATCTGAGCGCTCAGTTGTGGTTAAAAAATATTTAGTAAAAGCTATTATGGGGAAACAATTACTAGGGAAGGGGTAAAAAACTACATAGTGATGTCACTAAAGAAACCATGGTGCACCCAAATCTCGCTGAGCTCTACTCCTCACAAGGATACAGTAGAATTAGAAATGTATCATAAGGATCAGCAGTGTAAAACGGCTTTTGCACAAGAGGTGCAAAAAGGGTGAGGACTCTTCAACCTGGTGAGAGGTGATACAAGGGAGATACTGTAAATGTCTTTACAGTCAGGTGTACTATGACACAGAGGATAATTACTCATTATTACCAATAATGGCAAAATTAGGATCATCAAATGACAGTATTGGGCAGTAGAGTGAGAAGAAAAAAAAAACTCAAGAATTTGCCTTTTCACCAAGTTTGGAGTTAGGTTGTAGAGCACCTCATGAGCAGGCATGGAGAATACCAAACATTTATAAAAATCTCAAAGGCAATCAGATGACTAGGAGAAGAAATATCCACCAAAGGCTCTTAAGCACAAGTGTATAACCTCTGGCTTGGCAAGTCCCTCAGCCACAGCCCTGGAGGCACAAAGAGGGTATCACAGCAGCATCGCTGCTCCGGAACCATTCGTATGCTCCTTTCCTAGGCTTCCACACCAGCAAGGATGGAGAAAGTTACTGGGTCACACAGACCTGGTCCGATTCAGAAACTTCAAGTCAGTTGAACTCCCTGTACAATGACCCAAACCTCCACTTTCTTTCAGTACATTTAGTCTGTGCAAACACAACTGATTCCCAGGAATGTGGGAGAGCTGGGGGAACTCAAAGCACTCCTTTAGTCACCTTGGCCTGAAGAGCTCAAGACAAGACAGATCAAGGGAGAGTTCTCATCTCCTTCGTAGAAGAGCAAAGTCATGGGCCCAGTTATATAGCCTGGCCAAAAGTCTTATGCGGCGGGACAGTACAGGAAGGAGTTTGGTCCCAGTTTCCCAGGTTTCGATCTGGTGCCTTGTTGTCTGTAGCTGTATGATACATCTGTGGTGCTCTGCAAGTAATAAATATCAATTTTACCCCAAACTAAAAGCAAGAGTAACTGCATAATGTAGATTCAGCAGGAAATGACTATTCGGTGAACTTCCAATCCATTTGCATATACGACCTAGAGTAGACAGTGAAACTAATGCTGCTTCAGCCGCTCTTATTCTGTGTCATCATTGGGCACTGTCCTCTTGCTCTAAGTTGATATTCATCTATGCAGCCCAGGAGATTTCTGGCTGTTTACATATCGAAACATTCTCCCTTTTATCCCCTGTGGTGGCTTAATGTCTCATCCTCTGTCTTGGCTTCACTTTATTTCTGATTCAAACTTTCTCCATATGGAGCCACTCAAACATGAAACAGCTTCGACCAAAGCAGCTGCTGCCTTGTCAGTTTTCATTTCTACGGAGCAGATGACTAACACTTCAGCTTAGGATTTTAGTGGATATTCATACTCAGCCCTGGCATTTGGATCTCTGATATGTGATTTGTAGCCTGCAAAGTTCTCAATATATTGCTCCTGTTAGGGCTTCATCTGGTGCCATCTTTGGAAATGGCTCTCCTCCCACTCACCCATTTTAATTAATGTCATTGACTTCTATTAACTTGCTCTTGGTTTATCCCAAGTGAATGGCCAGGAGCAGCATCACACTCTCCAGTCCTTGTGCGGGAATAAACTATTATCCTTCCTCTGGGATCTTCCCCAATTCTACTCTTTCTCCTTTTGTATCTCACACTCATCTTTGGAGCCGTCAAATTTTTTGTGGTCCAAGAACGTTAGAGATGTCTCCCCAGAAACAGTCACTGTGAAAGTCTCTCTTAGGAACAGAGCCCTCCTCCTGCAAATGACTCTGCAGACTCTTGCAAGGGAAAACACAGATACACATACACAGATACACAAATACAGATAGGAGTAAAATTGTCATTAAAAATCCGAATGTGAGAGATGATAATGATGCGGGGGTCACTCAGCCAAACCCTTAGTAAAGAGCCTCTGGTCTCTCTGATGGTACTCCATGGGCTAATAGTACTCATCTACACCTCCCAACATGTCTTCATCTGCATTTCAAAGAGATGCAAGGCGGTACACCAGTAGCCTGCAGAGGCCTAGATCCACACACTGAGTAAGCAGTTGGTAAGAAATTCCCTTTCCCAAAGAGTTTGCCATCTACATCAACCAAAGAAGAGATGTGTCATCACCTCCATTTTACAGCTGGAGAAATAAGCAGGACTACTGTGGCATAATGGCATCTGAGTCCTACGGAAATCAATAAGACCTGGCCAGCTGTGCACTTTGAAGGTCTTCAGGCTCTGCTTTCAAAATGACTTTGTGACTGTTTTAGCACATCGTTTTTTTGCCCCTTGTCACATTAGGAAATCTTCAGATCTGTACAAGACACCTCTTTCCCATGGAAAGAATATGCAGAGGTAACCTACTGGAGATGTCCAAATGAAGGGGGACAGAGACTTTTCTCCATCATGAGGCTGGAAGAAAGGAACATGCCTTAACTATTTACATCTAGCCAAGACATAGTCGTCCTTCAGCTCCAGCCTTTGTATCCATGCTACTAGTTTCAATTGCCCGATAATCCTATTTAGAGAACATCTATCACCCATGATAGTAAGGAGGTTGGCAGGCTGTGTCCTAGGGAAGAGCAACAGATGCCTTGGATATGAACTATCAGGTCTCTTCTTCATATCCAGTGGAGCAAGAATGAGATACTATGTCACCTCCAAAAAGGAGATGGACCCATATAAACACACACATTTCCACCTGACTGTCTCTTGTGCAAGATGCATCCAGCTCTGGCTCAAAGCCTTCCTGCATGACCAGGCAGCAAGAGGGACCAAGCAAGATCTTTGGTGTAAAGTCTGATCAACTTGTTGGCTGCAGATAGATGTTAACATGTTGGTGTCTGCCAACAACACTGTAGTACCCTCAGGGTAAGAGAGTGGCTGAGAAGCAGTCTTGTCTGCCACGCTCTTGTCTACCACAACTTAAATACTCAGTGAAGACCTAAAGCATCTTAATCAAGGTTACATACTAGTCTGTGGCTGAGATGGGAATAAAATCTGATCCCTTGAGGTCCAGTCTGGTGCTTTAACCACACGAATAAATTTCTTGAGTTATCTGCTCCCCCTTTTCATGAACTCTGCTTCACTGTATTTTTCATATCTATTTTTCTCTAATGCATAATGCAGTGAACAAAAAACAGATTCATAGTTTAAAGCCTTAAAGCTTTTCCTGTTCTAAGTCTGTGTGATATATGTTCTTTGGGTGTTCATTAATTACAAAGATTGTGAGACGGGAATTTTAAGTACGGAGATAAATTATTCAACTAAACCATGGTGCTAGGGATTTCATCCAAGTAGAGTTTTATGTCATTAGATTACAGCACAAGATTTCTGAGACGTGAAGAATAAGCCCAGACTTCAGGAACTTCAGCGATAAGACAATGAATAGGCTGATCCTTTGCACAATTTGCTTCCACTGTCCCTCCACAAGAAGAGCTAAATGGTCTACGAAACATTGTAACCTGATTAGAAAAGGGCTATAGGATATCTGAGGAGTTGTCCTTGCTGGCAAGGGACCAACAGATCCCCCTAAATTAAGCAGGATTGGCCATGAGAAGTTCACAGGTAAAAAAAAAGTTCAGGTAAAATAGAGTAAAATAGTGGTCTAGAAAACCTGAAAGTTGTGGCCGGTGAAGTGTCTCTCTCTGGCTTGATGGGGATGCAACTCTGAGGTTTGCATTTTTACTGCTGTTCACTACCATAAGCCTTTAGGTATTACATCCTTACATACAGCTACAGAGCTAATCACTTGGTGTTTAAACTAAAGGCTTTTTATCGGTTGTACAGATATTAACACAACTTTTGGTCACTATACTGGTGGCCGTTACCATGTTCACTGCTGCAGCGCCGTTACCGTGTTCACTGCTGCAGCTGCTGCTTCCCCATCAGGAACGAGCTCCTAGGAAAAATCTAGCTGTTCTTTCGTTTTGATTGCCCTCTGGGCCCTCTTCAAATCATCCCTTCTCTCAAGAGTTAAACTAACTCACCTACAGATAAAGATTAGGCAAGCAGCTAGCCGGGAGAGTTGATATCATATCAACTTTGTGTCTTCAGGACCTTCACGTCTCTTTGGAAGTAGAGACTGTGAAGCACAAACTGTGCGTGGTGCTGCCTTGTGCTCGTGCGGGCTCCTGCCTCAGAGACTCCCAGCCCTCGCTGCCTGCTCGCCCTGTTGTCTGCTGTGTGAACTCAGATGGCATTTTCCATCTGTACTATTTCAGCCACGCTGCTGTGTGTCTTTCCAGCCGGGTGGGGCTAAGCTATATAAGGGATATGACCATCTTCCGTCGCTTGGCGCACAGCCTTGGGCTATACACAGCTCGGTTAAATCATTCCACTCATTCCTTTCTCTCCGGGGAGGAGTGTAATTCATTGCAAAGGTTTTTCACCATGCCCTCCTGAGATAGAAAATTCCCCACTTTGCAGCTGCTTTGACACATAGGACTTGGGCTGAGCTTATCTCAAGCATCTTGTATGTAGAAAGATTCCATGGCAGCATTAAAAAATAAACAGACCTTTAAACAGTGTGCAATGTGCAAGCAGACAAAAAAAAAAAAAATTCTGTGTTCCTAGAGAGACATCTTTACTCTGATCTTCCTCGTGCTGTTATTA
This sequence comes from Rhea pennata, assembly GCF_028389875.1. NCBI lineage: Eukaryota > Metazoa > Chordata > Aves > Rheiformes > Rheidae > Rhea > Rhea pennata. The sequence continues at coordinate 213,454,338 of NC_084663.1, forward strand.
TCCAATTAAAAATATATAGCTTGAGCAATGGTGCATGGTTGGTGGGTTCATTAGAAACAGTGGTTAAAAAAGGGCAGTTGCACTATGTTCTGCTGCATGATAATTACAGCAAGTTTGATAAAATGCTTTTGTTCTCAAATGCATGCGTTCACATTGCATTAAACCCATGTCCAGTCGCAAGGATAAGGACTAGCCATATGTTTTGCTTTTATCTTATTTTGTGTTTATGTCTTCTTGAAGCATTTGAATTCATTTGCTCTGTGTTGCAGTGCCAGAGTGGTGTTAGATGCTATAGTTGTAAGGACACATGAGGGTGTCTGGAAGCAACTGCAGCTGCAAGGTTTTCAGGATGGTGTTGAGAATGATGTGGAGTGAGGAGTGCAAAGCTTTAGGGCTGACTCCCTCCGAAGAAGGGTCCAGGATAAATTAGCTTTTTCCTTTTTTCAGTCTGAACGATGAGGGCAGCAGGACTGGAAATGACTCTGGGAACTAATTTATGCAATTATATTGACAATTCCCCTGTCTCCTGCAGTCAAAAAGAAAAGTAAAGGAGAATGTAGGCCAGAGTTTCAAAGTGAGTTGACATCTAACTATATCTCCCAAAAGCCTTCCACGACAAATTCATCGAAGTCCCTTATTATTACCCATTTTTAACTTCCAGGCTGGATATATAAAGGCCAGGATTTCTAAAATTTTTCAGAATCAAGCAGCTTGCATCTTGGCTGTTTTGGTCATCTTGATGAAAGAACTGAGAATATCCCAAATCCATCTGATCATTTGGTATGTGGACATTGGAGTCTTCTGAGAGTTATACATCTCCTTCCTAGAACATTGCTATATGTACTTGCTCCATTGTGCCTCACTCACACACAATATTTTTCTTTTTTTCAGAGCGGTAATTGAATGTGTTACGGAGACCTCAAGGAGCAAATGTGCATCAGCTCTGTGGTCTACAGGACTGGTTTGCTGGGAATTTGAAAAGACCAGTAAAACATCATGCCTTTCTGATTTTCTGTAGTTTAAACATCTGACCATTGGATAAATATTTGACTTATGCTGTGGGCAGCTTCTGGAATGTGACCATAAGTTGTGCAAAGATATGAATACTTGGTCAGGGTGAGAGGGCACCGCCTTGCTCCAAAGGGCCTTGTAACCTAAAAATTAACTTCTTGGAACAGTGTTTCTGTCATGTTCCCAATATGCCAGATATTCCCCAGAGGATATCCTGGAGGAAATGGCCTTTCTTTAGTGCAGTTAGAAATCTGACCACACATTCTGGACTGCGAGACAGTCTGTTTGCAATGTACTTATTAGAATAAGTTGAGATTTTGATGAGAATCTCAAGGAGGAAGAGAATATTTCATATGTTGTCTGATGCAGAGACCTGGTCCAGAATTTGTGCAGTACATCCTGTCTGATGAGTCCAACATTATTAAGCAAAGAGTTTTCTTTCCATTTGAAATGCAGGAGATTTAACATCTACCTCCCTGCTTTGCTAAATCTGACAGACCGAGCAACTACTCTGTGTTTTGATGACTCCAGTGAGAAAAAGCTTTGGGGGGGGGGGGGTCTGTTCAAGTGGTGACTAATAATTACAGACAAAGCAGTCTAGATGCTTATTCCTGTAGTTCTGAGCCAAGTATGACTGTCATATTTCTTGCTGCAGACTCTCTTTTGCAAATGCATTCACTGAGTCTATGAAGTATTCAGTACATCTGTTAAGAATCCTAATTTTAGAGTCTGAAGATACCACCACCACGGATTTATCTCATTGATATACATGAAAAATTTTATATTTAGTATTGTGCAGCAAACTTGCTAGTGTCAGAAAAAGAAATAAAACCCCCAAAAAAGTGAGCAGTAAGGACATTCACCAAATGCGTGGCTTTTTAGCCCTTGCTCCAGGGCAGTGGCCTTGTCTGAGGGCAATGGAGTTCCAGGTAGTGCAGGGCTCTTCTAGCACAGACCAGTTTCAGGACTGTGATCAAAGACTATACAGTTACATTAACAAATACTCTGTGAGTAACACTCAGCCAGAGTGTACAAAAAGAGTCTAAATATTAATTGATCTATATTTATCATTTTTTTTTGTCCTGTTACACCGTTTATCACAATTAGGTGGTTAATATTCTTACATTCAAAGGAACAGACATTTGAAACGAGTTCAATCAATTCATCAATGATAAGAAAACATGCAGGAATCAAACCACCTAACTAGATGCTGGGTATCTTTCTTTTTAAAGAGGTGATTGCCATATTAGTGATCTACTATTTACAGGTCTATAAGTGAAAGTAAAAGTGGCATCAAAAGAGAAAGAGTTGGGAACTTATGCCTTGTGGAGAAGATTTTTGCGTTTGCTGTAGAAAGGATCAGTCTGAACATTGGAGGAAGCCCGTTACCTATGGGAGGAAAATCTTCCCATTCGGTTATTCCGGCTGGGTTGGTATTTACTGTGGTAACTGATGTCTGTAGACCTCCACATCCAAGCAATATCCAGGACATACACTGGAGTACGGCTGGTGAAACGTTTCCAGCTGTTCAAAGATTTTGGGGAGCAAATCACAACTCAGGCTTTACTTTACACTTTCTCGTCTTAATTATGGCTTGTGCCACTGCTCATGTAGGCAGTAATATAGTTATGTGAATTAGAGGATAGGCTGTGAGAATAAACCAGAAAATATTTGTCTCTTCAGTGAACCTGGATGATAGGGACAAACTAGGAATGGCTGAGGAAGCAATAACAGAGGGCACACATGTTGTTAATACCCACATAGTAGAATGACTTTTGGTTTAATTAAGGGATCTGAGGCCCATATGAGGAGCTGCTCACTACGTGGTCTGATGTCCTTTCCTACAGGGCAGAAGGAAGACTTCTATAAGCTTCCTTTCCTTCCTACAGGGAAGAAGGAAGACCTCTATAAGCTGCCATCCCGGCTTAGCCTAGAGAACAACATCATCAAAGGAGCAGGAGGACCAGGAATATGCATAAATATAGCACCTACATTTTGTATCACCAAATCTCAACCAACTTATAGAAAAAATCCTCATCACTCATCTTTTACCAGTGAGTAGGCCAATGAACAGACATAAAAAGTGACGGTCCCAAGAGTGTCTAGCAGAGTGGAGCATGATACCCGGCGCGTGATGGAGAGGACAACCCACACGACTACCTTGCTGTGCAGTTCCACAAACAAATGAGTGATGTGATGCATCTCCCCATCAGTTCAGGACTGTGGCCAAAAAGCATAAAAGACTTTTACATTCCATTAAAGGAAAAAGACATTTTTAAGGCTATAAAAAGGCTGAGGTCGTAATGACCTGAAAGCCTGGAAGCCATCAGAATTTTCTCATAGTGTCTTTTTCAACTTCAACCTTTCTGAGTCTTTCCATCCAGAATATAACTGGTTTTGCAGATTCTTTCTGATGGATGCCTTCACAATATGGCCTCTCCTAATCATCCACACAGGTACATTATTTATAGTATCTTTCATTTCCATTATTGCAATTTCCTTTACTCTCGTTCTGACAAATACAAAACAAAGATTTCTTTCTAATCCATCATTTTAACCACCTCCTCCAACATTATATCCTTCCATGGGTTTCTCTTTGCCTAGCTTATCATTAAACACAGGCTGGTTTTCTTACTGCAGGCCTCTTCTCAGCTTATGTTTGCCTTATCTTTTTCTTTTTGGCACAAAGATTTCAGGTGTCACCTAAAATTGATATATTTGCTGTGTCCTAGACCTCTAAGTAAATCATTATCATAGACACTGAACTGGGACTCAGAAGACCTTGTTCAGTTTCTGGCTATATGCTTCCTGGGTGATTTTGTTCTGTACTTCAATTCCCCAGCTGTGTAAAGAAGAATAATTCCTTTTCCACACTTTTTTAAATCATTTTTTCAGCTTTTCCTTTTTAGCTCATGTTTATAAAATATGTCTCATAACAAGGCCCTGACCTTAACTGGAGTCTTCTGAAACTACCAGAATCTAAATGAAAATAACAGGGAAAATAAATTTTAGATTATCAGTGAAGAACTCTGAACGATATGAGCTATTTGGTTGCAGAAAAGTGAAAGTACCTTCCTAAGATGTAATTTATGGTAGATAAACTATATTAAATAAAATGTGAAGGCTATTCTTACTGGTATATCAGGCTAAAGAGGACCTCAGATTCTTGAGATTCTAAGCTCTGAAGTTCACTGAAAAAAAAAGAGATCCCCCAAGCAACAGAAAAAAGTCATTAGCAGTCCAGACATGTCACAGATGTGGAAGTGTTTTTCATACCCATTCCATCTACGCAACAGGAACGGTTAGTAATTCTGAGCCCCGGGATATTTTGGGAGTATGTGTATTTGTACTTTTTTACTTAGATGATTTTTTTCCGCTAATAATCTGATCATCTTTGTGTTCTGGGAAGAAAAAATGGTACAAACAATTATTGCCCTACACAGTCGAGATTGTTTTCATTTACTCCATTACAGCACAGATGAGTCGGAAAACAATTCTTAGTCATGAATGTAGTGCTGCATGAAGGGAAATTCCTGGGGAGTGAATGAACGCAGCAATAGCTGAATATCTTTTTTTTTTTGGGGGGGGGGGCACTTTACAAAAAAGTGTTTTACAAAACTTTTCTAACGATTTGTCATCGCTTTAGTCTGAAGTCACATGCAGTGATTCTGCTCTACCCGCTCTGCGCTGCATTAGCCTACTCAGACTCTGTCTTTCAAGCGTGGTTTCTAGGTGCAGTTTTGCTCCGAGTAGAAAAAGGCCAGGTTCCCCCCACCCAATTAACACTGTCAGGAAGTAGTTCAAAAGCTTCTGGTAGCTATTGCCTTGCAGCTAGATACGTTCCTAATTCAGATGGAGGTTGGGCTTCCCCTGTTATTAACCCACATTCAGTTCTGTTGATGTGACAGAGAAAATGGCCAACATAAATAGTGCTATTGAGCCTCAACGTGTCTTACTCCACAGGAAGAAAGACTTTAAGTGGTTTGAATAGATCCTAGAAAATCATCCTGGGAATAACTGCACGAAATAAATTGTTTATCACTAGTGAACTGCAAATAGTCTCATACCCAACTTTAGTATTTCGTTTCCACATCTGCAGTTCTGGCAAGTGCAAAGATACCAAAACACTCTTACCAAGCTCTTCTGTTGAAATCTGAGAATATGTTTATTGAATCAAATATAAAAAAGGGGGCTTCCTAAATCTCCCTTGATCTCCAAATGAAAAGATTAAGCCTGAAATTGGAGTTCAAATGCCACTGAAATCTTTTAGATGTGGGCTCTTACGCTTTCCTTTTTCATCCTTCTGATTTTTTAAGGACAAGCACAATATTAATGACTAAATAACTATACCTAACACATTACCTCCCACTTCTGAACACACAAAATCCTCAAAAGAGAAAAATAGCAGTTGCGAATTACAGTCACTCCTTGCATTCAAAGAGTGGAGACATCATCTAAGTGACCACACCGACCAGGAGAGGAAAAGGGGACCTATTTTAAATGGCAATCATTTAGCTATTTCAACAAAGTCAGAAATGCATTTCAAAATGCCATTTCTTTAATGCAGGAGAAGAGAATCATAGAATCAGTAAGGTTGGAAGGGACCTCTGGAGATCATCTAGTCCAACCTCCCCACTCAGCAGGGTCACCTACAGCATGTTAGACAGGGTTGCGTCCAGGCGGGCCTTGAAGAGCTCCAGACAAGGAGACTCCACAACCTCTCTGGGCAACTTGGTCCAGTGCTCCGTCACTCTCACAGGGAAGAAATTCCCCAAAGAGAAGAGAAGATGTAATTGATACTCTGGTCTTTAACTCTGACTACTTTATCTGTCATTTTTAAATCTCTGTAGCAACAGGAAGCCAGTACATTGTGGACTACAGGATATGCAGCAACTTTCTGCTTAGACAAGCTTGCCAGCCAGAATGAAAGCTCTGGGGGACCTACCCTGCAGGCCCATGCGTTGTGTTCCAGACTTACAGGAGACTCAAGTGCTTTCACATCCCAGAATTTATTGCACAGAGCCTGAAAACCTGATACACCACAGGTAGAAAACCTGACACAAAATATTCTGCAGTTTATCTTTTCCATTACATTTCATTATTTTCATCTGCATCTGCCCTTCTGAGTGCAAAACAGCAATGCAAAGGCTCTGCTGCACTTAGAGGTCTCTCCTGACAAAAATCAGGAGTAATGGAAATCATAAATCTCCCACTGATATGAGATTTGAGCCAAATGATGTGGACTTCAGGGGTCAAACTCGTACCACACCCAACTGTACCAGTGCTAAGAGTTGTGGGTTTTAGGAGAGAATTAGTGGTAACAGCAAGGTAAAGTCATTTAAGGATGACTCTTTGGCCAATGTTGCTGGTCTCAGGACATTTCAATAGTGGTCAGGTGTCTACGAGAAAAATCGTCATCTCAGTTGACAGTCATCTGGGGCAGTTGTTAGTACTTTCAAAAACAAGGGTAAGAACAGTTTGGAGTCCAGCGATAATTTTTTTCTTCATCATGGGGATGGCTCCAGCAACGAATTAGAAGAGATGAGGGAGTTTGCACTGTCTCTAGTTTGAAGCTAGAAACTCTAGAGAGTTTAAAATGGCAGCGTGGTACCTTCAAATGAAATAAGAGTGTGGTAAAGATCAAAAAAGAGGGCTTTTCTCCTTGCCCTGGTAAGTGCTCTTGTAAGTGGGGAACGATGCTGAAGTCCTGCCTTTCCTGTGCTGTGGTTTCCGAGGACTCTGTACTAGGCCCTAAATTACGGGCACACAGGAGAGTCAATTAGTACAAATCTCTTTTATCACAGTCAATTACTTTCCCTGGAGGTGTTTATGTCACATCTTCTGCGGCCGAATTCCATGGTAAACCTACATTCCTCTCCGACGGATCAGCACGACCGTACGTTTGTTGTATGTGACCGCTAAAGCACTGAGGTTTGCTTCAGTAATTATTTACGGGGCTTGGCTTGGAGATTCAGTTTTACCACGAAATTTTCAGCCAAATGAGTCAAAACGGGGTGCCTACAAGCACATTTAGGCGTTCTGAGAAATGTGATCTCATTCAGAGACGTACTGAGAACCTTTCCTTGTCAGTGGAAAGCAGAGGTACTCCACACCTTTGAAACACAGGCAACTTTAAGTGTCTAAATATAGACTTTAAAGCCTAATTTAAGAACTTAGTTTTAAAATGTTGATGTAGAAAATTTTGCGATGTAGGTTTTCTTCCCCTTACATATCTACAGAAGGTAAAAGCTCCAGTGCAATGAACTCTAAAACACTTGTGAATATTTCATCTCACAAGCAGTTGCATTTCAATAGGTAAAAGATGGTTTTTTTTTGAACTAGGCAAATGTCAGATATATGATCTCCTGTTTCCTTTGGGGGGAAACTTGTGCTAAATAATGAGATGAAATCACTATTTTAAGCATCTATCACATGTACAGTCCTACAAATTCCTTCAAGATGCAAAGCATGAAGATATGTGGTTTTACTTTTATTACACAATAAAGTTAGAATAAAGAAATTTATATACATCTACACAGACCTTGTGACAGTTCCTTCAAAATCAGAGACCATCAGTTTTGTAAGATCTCATTTAACCAAGAAATTTTATGAACTTTTGCTGAATTGCATGAATTTACATTGTGAATATGTCTTATACCTTTATTACGAAATATTCAGAAGACAAACAGGCTTATGTGGGATAACAAACCCAAAATCTCTCAGACTTTCCCCCTCTTCTAAATAGCAACAGATCGCACAAGAGAATGTTTAACTCAAGATGCAGGTTTTGAAATTCAGAACATGGGGGGTTTTTGTATTTAGGCAATAAATTGAAAGTAATGTGGTTAATTTACCAATTGCCTGTTGAAATGTCACCAAAAATGTTTCAGCTGACATTTATTTCTTCACAATTCTTCTCTTGTAGGGTTTTATAACCACCAGGAACTTTAAAAAAATTACATCATGCATAAATTTAATTATCTCATTTTAGGATCAGCTATACTTTTTAACAACCATTTTTAAAAATATCCGTGACTTTCATTGCTAACATGAATTTTCAACAGATACCTATTGAGGTTCTGAGCATCTGTATTATCTTCAATAAGATGACATGTTTTCCCAGGCTCGGATATTTTAAGACATATTAAGACATGATTTACAATTTACATCACTTTTTCCAAACAAACCGTCCCATGGAAAGTCCCCAGCTGTGAAGGTTTCACAAAAAAAGTGATGAACCGGTATTTGGCAGCAAACCTAACAGACTATTTTTAAAATTAAACTCAAAAGGAAGGGGGGGGGGGAAATATCTACGGTCTTTAAAAATTAATCAGCTTATATAGTCCCCTCCCTGTAAACCTATGATCTTGATGCACAACCAATTATGTCCTTAAAAGAAGCCTTACTTGGTAACGTAGTCATGTATACAAAAGCATCACACTACATATCACAGCGACGATGATACATCCTGGGCACGATCCAGGGTGAGCTGAAGTCGATGGAAAGACTGTGCACGCCTGGAGTCACCGGCCTCCAAGTCAGCCCAAGGAGTACAGCACTTTGCAGAGCAGCTCCTCACTCCCATGGGCTCCTGAGGAGACCTCGCACCCTGTCTCTGTCCTTCTCACCAACATCAAGTCGAATAAAAGTTGCTGTTCATCATTTTCGGGGTGTTCAATGGCTTTCCTCAGTGCTTCCTCAGATCTGCAAGCACCCTGCACTGCAGATCAAACCCAGTAGCTCTGTAGCTGTGTTTTGACTGTAGATAAATGCTACATGATCTGCTGCAATATCTCATATCACTGGGCCAGAGGATGTGTCTTGCCTCCCTGCCTGCACACTACCCTTCTCTTCCTCTTTGCAAAGATGGGCTCCCCAGGTATCATCCCAAAATACTGCTGAGATCCTTTTTCCTCCAGGCAGGAAGCATGAACATGTGGTGAGGCTTCAGTAGGGATCAAACCAAGCCTTGCACAAGCCCTGCCGATGCAATCATCTTTGCACCAACAGCAATACAAATACCTTGCATCTCCATGGAGCTGTTGTGGCATTAGAATAACAAGAAGTAGAATCAGCCCCAAGTGGCTGAATTGAAAGCATGAAAAAAATTCATTAAAAAAAAATGAAAAGGAGGCAAAAAAATCTGAAGTTGATTAAGTTTGTGCAACGGCTGTGTCTGGCCCAGCTTTAAGAGGTCTTTGCCAATTTGAGGTGAAAGTGTATGTGAGTCAACAGTTCGCTTAGGTGGCTTGCTCTACTCTGGCCTTCCAGTGGGAGTACAGCCCAGCTAAGTGCAGTAAGAAGGAACAATTTAGAGAAAAGTCAAGACTTGCACAGGATGATTTCTCTTGGCAGCAACAGTTTCTTTGGATGAGACGACCATTCACTGTGGACAAAGCCAGATGTCCCGCCTCCTCACAGCTTAGGATAGCAGGATACCTTCACCTAGAGACCCTAATCACACAGCTTAGGGTCATATCATGATGTCATGCGGTTGACTTTTCTTAATGCCCCGTAAACTCCAATCTGCTAGGCTCTGCTCTGCGTACCTTATTAATGATTATCAGACAACACCTACACAGAAACTCAGTTTCCTTATGTTCAGCTTCAGTCAAGTTTGGAACAGTGGCTTAAGAAATACCAGGCTCTCAGCAAAGCCTGACGAGGATCCAGGACATACTGGAAGTTACGAACATCTATTAAGGCCTTAGGAGAGAAGAGTTTCAGTGTTTCTTGCCTTTACATCTCACCTCTAATTCGGTGAGCTTCAAAAGCGATTAACTCGGTGTGATGCTGCAGAATTACGCTTCAGTCATCGTTTTGCAAATGAGAATCCAGCTTTCCTCAGATATAGATGTGGGAAGTTCTCATGTAGGGTTTGAAATCAGGTGCTGATAAAACAAATTAAAATGAAAGCTGCACTGAGGACTCAAAGGTCGCTAGATAACAGCGAAAGCAGGCTATACCATCGAATTAGAGAAGAGGAAATGAAGAAATGGAACCAGCCCATGCAATGAGCCAATGGGGATCTTTCTAGATGAGGAAATATCTTATCATGCTTCTAATTAGTCACCCATAATCTCAATGCTAGCAGCGTGTCCCTCAGAGCACTGCAGTAGCAGTCACAGCAGGTTTTCAGGAGGTTTTCCCCTCCACATCCACATACCAGGCCCACACTACCTGTAACGTACTTGGTAAGACTGGTACCAGACTCTCACTGTTCATGAAGAAGGCTGAAGATTTGCGAGTGCATCTTGCCCTTATCAAAACAGAATCTCACAAATTAGGGGAAGGTAAGTTGAAAACCTGCTGTAGCTTCTCAGGCTGCAAATGTCTTAACTACGCGTAGCCGACTGCAGACCAGCCGAGACAACTCTGAAAATCCCTGTGCTTTAGAGAGCAGTGTTTGTCACATAATACATGCTGCTTTTGCCTTGGAAAATGGAGCCTGACAGAGCTCATCAGCTTCTTCAGGCAGCTGAGCTCAGGGGTAGCTTGAGTTACCAAGAACCTCTAAGTTTTTATGCAATTAGATAGAACTGGGTTAAGGAGCTGTCCCAGACAAAGCCACTGGCAAAGCAGGTCCGCAGGCTTTCATCATGTTACAGCCCACAGCACTGGTCATTAGGAGTCCAGTCCTGGACAGATCTCTGCCCTGTCACTCCAGACCGCCAGAGGAGACTGCAGACTAGCATTGCTCTCACACCATCAAACACTGAAGTAACCAACGGCACTCTGCTAATGTCTGGGGTGAAGCCCAGGTACCTCACCACGGATACGATGCTTGGCTCAGCTGATGTTCACTGGCTGCTTTACGACATAGTCCTACAGGAGGGCAGGGTGTCTCGCGTTGTCTCTGCTACCCTGGCTGAACCTGCTCCGATGCTGGTTTAAATCAGACACGGCGCCTTTGGCTTGCTGTGTGCAGGCAGAGGAGGGCAGGCGGCGTGCACCAGCTGAGGATTCGGCCAGTGATGGTTGCTCTAAGGACCTGCGCAGGTCCTCTGCTGTGGATGGATGCCAATGTCTTCATGACCCCAAGGTGGGCAAGGCAGGGGCATTCCCAGGGACTGACTGGGAGCCTGTTTCTGACTGTGCAGCCTGGAAACCACCGCGGGTGGTGAAACCACCGAGGAGACGCCCAGAAGGCTTGAAAGGCGGCAGCTGAACCACGGTGCGGCACAAGGGCGCCTCAACGCACTGAGTGTGGCTGTGAAGAAGGGACAGTAAAAGAAATAGCGCCGACCCCTTTTGCTACATGGGACCCTGGCGTAGCAGAAATAACGTTGTTCTGACATGTGTTGGGGCAGAAGATACTGAAATTCAACCCCTGCAGGCCCCTCTCTTGAGGCTGCTTCTCCTTCCTGTAGGCTTATTGGTGAATGAAGTGGTGAAATACCAGTATTTTAGAAAAAATATTTTTTTTTTGGAGCTTGAAGCTACTTTAATAAAGGACAAAAAGATGTGTTGATCAGCCAATCCCTGCACATGTAATCAGGCACACGGCTCCTCTCCCAGGCCTCTGTGCCGTCTGCTGTGAGATGTATGCCGTGTTTCGGGTATAAAGCCAATTAAACAGTGCCGAGAAAGGAGACAGGTAGCAATGACCAGGATTGCTGATCGCTCCTGTGCGTAAAGGCAATCTGCAGCTTTGTTCCACCTTACACAATAGGAGCTAATTAGGTATGGCATGGGGTAAAACCCCCAAATGCTGCTGTTATTAGTCACAACGATGCAGCGGTCTGTGCAGCTCTTGGAGAGGGATATGCTGGAATTGCTCCGGAAAGGAGAACTCCCGGGTCACGGAGACTGCGATAAGTGTCAACGAACCTTCTGCCGTACTGAGGTCCTGGTGCAGCAGAGGAAGAAATCAATGTGTTTAATTGTTAGCTAACGAGTCGTTTTTATCCTCAAATCCCCCCTGCTGATACTTGCAAGAACGGCCTATCAATGCCATTTCTTGTAGACATGATTGGGAGGAATATAAATTAATGCAACAATTCTTGATCTTTACTTCATCTACATTTACTTCAGTGTAAAATTTTACTCCGGTAGCCCTATATTGGTGTGAACCTGGACAAACAAGGGAAGGAGAAATGACCACTCTGGGAATAAAGCACTAAGACTTGACACGGTTGGATTTGGGAGAGGCATAATATTGCATGCTTACATATCTTTTTAACAAATTTCACTGGTGTGCAGGATTTGAGCTATGATGTATCAGTGACTGTTTCCCTGTGTTAATCAAACAGAACTCTGAGGCAATTTTTTCTCCCTTTATATCATTTAAAAATAGCCTGGTCTTTCCTGATTGCCCTAATACGTTGATTAATGCAATCAACAGACCTATTTTAAGATCAACCCGCTTACTCCAGTCAGCCTGATCACTCTTAGCAAAAGGCCAATGGGTTTTTTTTTATAATCATTTTGTCTTAAACACCCTTCAATTTATGTTTGTGAGTCAATTCCCTTTAGCTGTAAACCACTGACTGGCAACTTCACTGGAAAAACCGCTTTCATCCTTTCTCAGCATAGCCATCAGCTCTCCTCCCTCTATTATTTTCCAAACCGTCTCTCTTCACTTTGGACCTTAATACTGGCAGAAGATGCTAGGTGCATTGCTTTATACACTGAGGTCTCTAAACGAGTTCCCTCTGCTGTTGTGAGAAGAAATGAGCATAAACTTGATGTAATCGTGTGGAGGTATAATTACAGAAATGGCCAATTTGGGATTATGTGGAACCTGGTCACATCAGCGAGTTTTTCTAGTGATTTCACTGGGTTTGGATAAGGAAATTCATTAGCTCTGTCTAGCCCCATCAGGGCAGGATCCAAGGGTGGAGTGAGAGATGGGTTTGGATTAGGCAAAAATGAAACTATGGACTTTATGAAATTCTGCCTAGGAGAGAATTAGGTCTGGGTCCATGCTGTAATTAATCCCACGAGATATAAATAGTGGAAATTTCACAAGATCAGACATGCAGGCTGCCTTTGGTTACATCTGGGCTGGACCAGGAAACATAGTTTAGGTTTAAATAAGCAGCTTAAATCTATGGAGAGATTCAGTCATTGCAGCTCCGAGGTCACTGGCTCCTGATCCTCAGCTCGTTGACGTCCCCTATTGCTATAGGCCAGATTCAGATATGCATTTAGGTCGACATTAATTTGGCAACAACATACAGAGTCCTATCGACCCATTAAAATTGTTACAAAGCCCCAACAACTGGCTTTCGGATCACGCTTTGCTTTTCCTCAACATGTGCATTTCCCATTAATTCACTGAGCAACTTGCAGACAGGCTGAAGCCTCAGGAGTATTTTTAAAGCTTTGTTATGTTATTACTGTTGTTTATCTTTCTCTTCCATGAGGATGGCTGAAGTAATCCCAGCCTTCGTGAACAAACTTGGTTTCACCTGTGTTTACTTAAAGACCACAAGGTACAATACTTCCCACAAACACAGCCCTCATCAAAGGAGTTGTGCATCATGTATTGTGCTGGAAATTATATTTCCCAAATTTGATGGCCATATGATGCCCAATAAAACCACTGGAAATGGTAGTAATGCAGGCAGCGACTAAGGAAAACAGCTCCTTACTTTTTGTTCTGCCAAGATCTCAGCTGAAATTTTGTTAAGAGCTCTCCTAGTCTACCTCCTTTCATTACAAGCCAGCTGACTCTCTCTTTTTTTTTTTTTAATTTAAAAGAAACTGCAGATGTGACTTGCAAATCATACTATGAGATAGGAGATTTTTGTCTGTTTTTCTTAAGTGTCTGATAATCCATATAAAAGGCTGAAAAAGGTTGTTATTGGATAAGTTTCAACTTTGCAAAAAGAAACAACTAAAAAAATGATACATCAATCATGAAAGTATTATATCTGAGCAAACTACTGGCATCATTTTCTGCTCTGAGATGAATTTTCATCTGCCTCACAGTAAGCCTTGTAGCCAAAGTCTTTATTGGCCAAGTACAGTTTCTTCAGGAAGTTCAAGCTCTTAACCTTAAGTCCTTCTTTTGCTGGCAGCCTGGAGCCTGAATATAGATGCTCAGGGCTGTGGATCACTAATAATTACAATAAAAATAGGGATCTGTTTGCCTTTCTTGGAGTTAGCCTGGAACGTTTCATTCAAAGCTCATTTTGCTGCATACTAGATCTTCCATTTGAGTTTTTAGATACGAGCTCTGTTACCGATTTTCTAGCTGTTAGTGAAACAAACCACAAAGAATCTCTCTCATCTTAAAATAGGTGGTAGCAGTGGCCTTGTATAGGGCTTGTATGTAAGATGAGAATGCAGACCAACCACAGAAGGTTCAAGGCAACTGGAGAGCTCCACAACCTTCACCCAGGAGACATTACAGCAGCAATTCATGCTCCACACTCAGGCTTTCATCTACTTGCTGTTCTGTGCAGGTCCTACAGATGCACCAAGGCAATATTTTTAATAAACCCCTTGGGGTCAACGAGCAGAAGAATTTACTTGCTGAATGAGCACGGGGATCTAGAAGAAGATTACACAAAGTTCATCACTGGATGCCAAGTCCCCAAATTCATACTTGAAAAATACTCTGTGAAGTAACATCCCCCATAAGAAACAGGGATTTTGTCACAATGTCACTTATTTTGTGCATCCTAAAGTGGTTCAAGTGGGAAATGGACACTGAGGGACAGCAGAATGGTAAGAGCCAGGAGTACTTTTCAGCTCCTGGCTCTGTGTTAGGAAGAGATCCTGCTGCACCCTTTCTCATGTGCTTCACCCTTCCACATGCAGATCTCTCCGAGACAAAAACTTGGGTGAATGTACAGCAAAGGAGCAAAGTACCTTCCAGCAAGGGTCTTGGTTGGCATTACTGCACCCCAGGTTAGATACTTCTGTAGATAAACAACTCTGATGTAGTAATGGATCCTCTGCATTTAACAGTACTTTATTTCCCTAAAAGGTTTCCTGAAGTAAACTTATGTTTTCAGCATTTCAAAAATCTCTGAGGAATTCAGAATAGGCTTAGGTTGTCTCCTGAAATTGAGTACCTACCTCTTCCCAGGCTCTGTAGAAGTGAAGTAACACTGGATTTCTGGCCTGTGACCACCAAGAGAAGAAAGAGGCTGTAGGCTCTCTATTTCCTGTTGTCTGACCAATGCAGAGCAGTATGTGGGCATATTTGGGAAGGACAGAAGAAATAAAGCATGTAAGTGCATTAAACTTCTCTATCATGAGTGTTATGAAGTTACCAAAGTAAATAAAAATAGGTTGATTCTTCCTTCATAGTCTTCCAGAATTCAAGAAAATGC
Source organism: Rhea pennata (assembly GCF_028389875.1). Taxonomy (NCBI): domain Eukaryota; kingdom Metazoa; phylum Chordata; class Aves; order Rheiformes; family Rheidae; genus Rhea; species Rhea pennata. Next base: position 213,469,637 of record NC_084663.1, read on the forward strand.
ATATTTGAGAGAGATCAACATTTCTAGGACATTCTTTTGTTAGTTATGAAGCTGTTATCCACTGTAAGACACTGAGAAATAAGTTAAAAGGTATGATGACTTTGTAACGCAGTGAATGACACTGGATCAAAAGACAAACTGCCTTGTGCTTCACCAGACCTTGCAAAAGAGACTATGAGCCTAAGAAAAAGGTGACTCTAGATCTAATTTATCTAAGCAACCTACCTACGAAGGTTGGTGGTTGCCGAAGCACCAGGCAAACTTTGTCAGACTTTTGTTGGCACTTGACATACACAAGGACACAGAGAAGAATTTTTAATTCTTCTCTGAAAAATGTGGATAAAATTCCCAGTACCTGAAGATACAGTCTTTGTCTAGAGGACCTTACAGGATGAAAAGACAAGGTACAAAGTGCAGGTGGGGATTAAGGGGCAAAAGGTAATTTCCCAAGGATTGTCCCCTCTTCCTCCACTTTTTGAACATTTAGGAAAGCTGTTATGACCACCTACAAAATGTAGACAATCAAATTTATACACAAACAGAAATATGTGGAGATATGTGCTCCCTGCCAACCTGAATAATGGCCAACTACAAACATCAAGAAGCAGAAGTTTAATTTAAGATCATCCTGACCTTAGAGAGAAAGGTTTGTGATTTGGGAAGGGGGTTTTCCTGAGCTACAGGCTAGGAAATGAAAGCTGGTATGAAAGCCTGAGGATGAGGAACAGGAAAGCATCTTCAGTGTGAGGTTTAGTAAGAAGTATCTCCTCTCCTCTCCCTGTGCAGACTCTTCTGCGGTGAAAAGGAGCCCTGCAAGTCATGAAGCCCATCAGCCTCCCAATTCTCCTGCTTTTTGCTGCATCAACGCCCCTCTGCAGCTTAGAGATTCATCCTGGCTGTACAAAGCCAACAGCAAATGCACCAAAGGAGCAGCCCTGTCATGTGTCCTCTGGAGGACAGACCCAAGGACTGCTTTTGAGAGCAGCACCACACTGAGACGACCCCAAGAGCAGCATGCAGGTGGCTCTGGGGGACGTTCAGTGCCGTGCTCAGCAGGCAAGACGAAGCCACAGCAGAAAGCGAGGAGGGAGACACGGAGAGCAGGACATTCCCCCTCTCATGGGACCAGGAGCTTGCCCTTCTCCTGGTGGTGCTAGAGGATGATATGTGCACTTCAGTCATCTCAGACAGTCCTAGATTTCAGCTCAAGAAGGGACCATTGCACACATCCCAGCTCTACCGCTTCTACCCGTCTAGTGGTTCCCAGGCTCCCAAGTAGCCCAAAATTATGGATGAAAAGACCTTTGCATAGGCACAGATTGATACTACTCCCCACGTGTCGTGAGTGCAGCTTGCTCCAGACAGAGTCAGGCAAACCAGTGGCAAAGCCAGAAAATAAACTCAGGATCTGAGTCCGAAGTGCCCTTTTTTGGAGAGAATATTGTCTCCAGTTGCAGACTAACAGAAACAAAGGGGGAAAAAAAATGAATGGAAATGTGGCTGGAGATAATTGATAATAATGCAGACACAAAACAGACACACTGTCCCAGGGTTTGCTGGCAAGATTTGTCCAGCAGCTAGATCCAGACTGTTGAAGGGATGGGAAAAGAGCCTGAATAGGCTCTGCAGAGGAATTGCTATCACATGCTACGCTTCCCATGTGATGTTTTTCCCCCACCTACTCACACAGTAGGTCTGCAACTTTAATATGTTTATTTTTAGTGGGAAGCATGAGTAGGTAAATATGTGATCTGAGCTGATATTTTAGGCAAGGAGGTTTAATTATGGATGAGTGCTAATTGTTGTTGTGTTTTGAGGTATTATTGATTTTGGACTCTCTCCTGTATACCCCCACATGACAGAAGAGGAGAATAAGTTTTTTGGCTGCTATCATAAACACTCATTGCTACTACTGCACAAAGTAGTCAAGGTGAAATTTTTTTTCACCCATTTTCTTTGAAAAAAAGTCAGTGATGCTGGAAGCTGTCAAATAGGTCTCAGGAAAAAAAGTCTCATGTTTATCTGCAGGACAAGTAGAGAAGAAGCTGCGGCTATGCAAGGTGTCCCCATGCCACATCTAAATGAGGTGGCCTGGACATACAGGTGTCACTGGGACCGAGCCTCTTGCTCTGTCTTTGCTTCTTTTGATGAAACAAAGGTTCAGATCAGCCATATCAGCACCAAAATTAGCTAGTCACTTTGCTCAGCCTGCCAGATTCATGGATGTCTTGCACCTTGTTGCATCTGATAAGCCAATGAAGCTGCTCAGGGCTCCAGTCAGTAAGAAATGAAATGTTTCTCCTGCTTACACGGAGAGTCTGTAACTCAGCAGGTGTGCAAGCACACAGCCACAGCCTGGTCACCCCAAATCCCACAAACAGCACAAAATTCCACAATCTTGCACAGACGGATATTAGGGCAACCTTGTATGGGAACATTGCCCTAAGGAAAATTTGATAAAATGGTAAATGCACGCTGAACTTGGGTTTTTGTGACAATCTCCCCTGACTGCTTATTTTCATTCAGACCTCTTCGGTTGAAACACATCCCTGCATGGGAATACCTATTTCTTTTTTAAGAAACGTTCAAGTTCCGTTCCAAATCTGAACTACATAGTTTGGGTAACAACTTCCCTTAAATGAGAGAATAACAGTCATAAAAATAAGACAGAATATAAACAATGTTAAAAAAAACTAAAGCAAACAGACAATTAAATTATATAATATAGTAAAATTAGATGATTTTGATTAAAACTCAGAAGAGAAAGATAGATCAGAGTTTAGACTTTGAATGAGCTTGCCAAGTTGGACTAGCTCAAAATCTGTCTTAATATCATATAATTAAGTTGCCTGTTTGTTTTAGGTTTTTCTTAACATGTATTTTCTGGCTTTTAACTCTAACAGCTCACTGTTACCCCAAGCAAACATCTCCCCTAATCACCTGTCATGACAATACATCTTTGCAATATTGCAGATGTTCAGGGACATCTTATAAACAGGATGTAAGTTAACTTCTATTAAAAAATAACTAGATTACTGCAGTTGCTAAATACTATTAGATGTTTCATAATACCACACATTTTATGGCCAACACATAAAACAGCAGCTGCTTTTAGAGGAGTTTGTTTTTCCACTCACAACAAAATTTTGGCTTGTGGAAGGGTATTATTTTGCTATCCTCATTCTTCTTTCTGGGAATTGTTGCACCAAGTACAGCTATAAAAAATTGTCATTCTAACATTTTTTTATGAGTTTCTTTATTTTTATTTCTAATCCACCCACCTCCTCCCCCGCTGGATTGCTGATAGCCATTCTCTGTTACTTTTGTGCTGCTGGAAGCAGTTCACTGAGTCTGCATCTATATTGCTGCACCTGGGGGTGTTTCCTAGTTCCCATGTCTAGGTGGGTGTCCCAAACCACTTCCTGAATCCATACTGTGGTCAAACAGGGCTGTGCACCAGCTCTTCTCTGCAGGCTGATTTCCCTACAGAGAAAAGTCAGGAGCATGCTTAGATCTCAGCTATAGTTCACTGTAAACAGGTGTGGGGCTGGAAAGCTGGTGGACCAAGATCTCAGAGAATCATAGGGCTTGTTGCAGAATACAGAGAAGCTTTAGAGGTACAGGCCCAGAAGACAAACAAGCTCATCTTCTCACAGATCCATGAGTAAATTATTGCCATGTAATGATGGAGTGCACTTCTTGACACACTTAATTGATGCCAAGGCAGAGAGCTCCACCAGACCTGCCAGAAGGGTGACAACACACTCAGTCTCAGCTAACAGTGAGGAGCATCTGGACTAAAACATGACTTTTCTGTAGCACCGCAGCACCTAGAAGGTCTAGTTAAAGATGAGGCCCTCAATGTGCAAAAAGAGAAGGGAAAAGATGGTCTATGACCCACTAGACTCACAATCAAAGCATAAAGCAAGAGACAGACACATAAACACAGACAGGAAATACGAGGAACCACTGCAAGCAACGAGCAAGTCATTGTCCAACAGCAGTCATCAAGATTTCTGTATGCATCGTAGCAAAAGAGTTTAAAGGAGAATGATGTAGAGCTACTTGTAGATGTCTGTAAGGAAGTTTTCCCAAGGATGAGGTGCAGAATAGAAAAAGCACAAACATGTTTCTTTGGAAGTCTAATAAATAGGCAACGACAGCTATATCCAGGCAGAAGGAGTTGGTGGCTCCATGCCGGGAGCAAGAAAGTAGAGGGAACTGTGTCTGTGATAGACCAGACACTGAGTAGACACTATTGAATCTACAACCCCCTCTGAGCCCTCTTGTCTTTTCCTTCAGCTTTTCTGCAAGAGCTTGTCTCTCCAGTCCTCTGCTATGTGTTGGTGTTCCACAGGGTCCATATTTTGGTCCTCTGTTCGTTCTTATCCATCTTCTCTCCTGACTCTTTTTTTCTGTGCTGCTTCTGCCTAACAGCCATGACACCGAACCTCAGCCCTGTGCTCTGATATCTCCTTCCTCCTCCATCCTGTCACTGTTCTTAGGGCAGCCACAGCAGAAACTGCATCTCAGATGCACTTTTTTCCAGAAATGCACTCATTTTCCTTCCAGATTCCTCCTCTCCATTCTCCCAGACATTTAACTCCTCTTCTTCCTTTCCTGCCTTTTTACATCACATCATTTATTTTTTTTTTCCTTTGTTTTCCAAATCCACATCTTCCTCTTTGAGGTCCAATACAGTATTCAGCCATGCACTTGGAGTTATAGCACTGCCAAGACCCCTTCTTTTCTACCTTTGCTGGCCCCTTACCTTTAATAACTTCTTTTACAAGAATGAAGACCTAGAGCCTCATTTCACAGTGCACTGGCCTATCTCTAACTTCTCATCTAATTTCTCTTAGTGTATCTTTACATTCTTGGCCTTGTGTCTTTGCCGCTTCCCTGTGCACATGTCAAATGTCCTCTTTTCTTCAACGTGCTGCTTAAAAATCCAACTCTCCAAGCAGCACTCCTCTCTTCTAATCACTAGTAACCCTAGATAATCCTTACCCTTAAATATTTTCCCATGTTCTGCCATAAGTTTAACTTGACTACTTTAGATTTCAAAGTCTCCTAGACAAGGAGAATGTCTTATGCGTAATCTATAAAATACAATTCACGTCTATGCTTCTCTACAAATGTTATCCAATAAATGGAATTCTATGCATGTACTTAAAGATCAGCCGTGAAAGGATGAGGAGGACCAACTAAGATGTGCAGTTAACCATTTAAAGCCTAAAACAAAGGACCAAGCAACAGAGACTGATTTCAAAGTGAGATTCTGTTTGTACTACAAACAGATTATGATTTGTAGCCACATTTGAGCAAACAGCTGTTTTAGCTTCACTGCTTCCATGCGGCAGGAATTTCCTCTGAAGCATGTGCTCAGTTGTGAGTAGGAGTCACATTGCTTTGCACTTCTAGGAATTCCTGCGCCAACAGATAAATGTTGGACTATCACAGGACCATGCTCAGGACCATGTTCTTACGCTGCTAAGAAGAATCCAGGATGACATTCGCTTCCACTGGTCACCAGAATGGTACCTCCTGACCTTCTATGTGGTGGGAAGATCCTTTGCGAACTGAGAGAAAAGCATTTTTATAATATTGGGCCCCTACTAAAGTATGCTCCTGCTCTAAAAACTACATCACTGCAAACACACTCAGCATTTGCTCCACCACTAGCAGTAAAAGCTTTGGCAGAACATACAGCAGCAGCTGCTGTATCTTGCATACAAACTCAACAGCTAAATTGCTGTTTCCACATAAATTTATGTTACCATGTGTGGCTGTTTCTGTCATTCCTATATTCCATCCAAGGCGAAGTGGTTCAGCAGAATGATTCTGGCTGACCCGCTACCTTTTCAAGTGTGGACTTAACACTGGGGCCAGAAGGAAGGAAATTGGATGTTATTGGCAGCTGATAAAGCCCAACTGCAGCAAATTCTTCCCAAAGCATCTTGGCCTCATCAAATGCTGAACTTGCAAGCCACTGTGATTGCAGTGGAGAAGCCAAGGGTTGCTACCATGTGCTTTCAGAAAGCACTACACCTAACCAATACACTAACCGTCATGTATTATACAACATATATACAGTGTAGAAGCGCTTCAAACCTGGCTCCTGGTCAGTGGCATTGAAAAGTCCAGATCACCCTGTAGAGTATGGAAGCACACGATAAATTTTGAACAAAAACAAGTAATTCTCTTCTAATTTAAAAAATAAATCTCAGCTTTAATTAATTGGAATTGAGGGTCATAACCCGGTATGAATTAGGGCAGCTCTACTGCTATCAGTGTTGGCTGATCCAGTCATATTCTGTTTGAACCTATGCTTTTAACCAAGGCTTACAAAACACTTTATCTCATATCACAACCACAATGATCTAATCAGCTTGGATATCACCACACAACAATACTTGTATTGTTGTAACTGTGACTTCCTGGGACATATGAGGAGCACAAGCTTGCTGGGAGAAATGACATCTTTCATTAGACCAACAGATACAATCAAAAAAGGTAAATTTTCAGGCATGTAGAGCTTCCTTTGCGTCTGAAACAAGCAGTGAAGACAGTGAGTTGGATACAACAGTCCAGAATTTTCCCATCCATTTTAAGCAGTTAATTTTGTCTAAGATATCAATTATCAAGACTGTGTGCTTTTTTCAGTGAACTTTAAAATCTTGACCTGGAAGTAGGGAATACCATGGTAAAAAAAAGATGATGTGTATATGTATATACGTATATATCCTGTAATAGCTTAATAGGACCTAAAACAAACACTGCTGGTCAGTGATGGCATAGGGTGCCTCTGAAGAGCAGATATTGGGGGGAAGGCCCTGGAAGAGGGTGCCACATGAAGCCTTCTGGAAGAGGGCAATGACAAAACGTTAGGCAGAGAAGTTGCAGGGCCCTGTGGTGAGCTCCTGAGAGAAGATACCAGATGACAGCGAGATTGACAACTCAGGAGGACAAACAGTCCTGAGGAAAGACACAGCAGCTGGTTAATTATATGAGGAGGGCTAGAGACCAGAGGGAATACTCTAAAAGATGAAAAGATGGGTTTTTCTTTTTCTTTTTTTTTTTTTTTTTTTTTTTTTGCCCTAAATATCCACACAGTATCCAAGCAACTCAGAATCACAAATGTCTTTTATCCTCACGCTACCCCTTCAAGCAGGGAGAGAGCCAAATGCTCAAGGAGCCAAAGCGAAGAACAGAGTAAGTGATTTATTTGCCTAGGGTCATAGAGACTGTGTAACCCAGATGATATGAGCCCAAGTTCAGTGTCTTCACCACAAAGGCATGCTTCTTCTGAAGAAGGGAAGTTGGTCAGCAACCTGCTGGTATTTATTTGAGAAGAGAGGCCTAAGGCGAACACACCACTAACAGGACAGCTGGTCTGAAAAGGACGGGCAAATTTCACACACCAAAAAACAAACAAACAAACAAAAAAACCCCCCAACCTTTATAATAGACATTCTATTGGAAAATATATATGTATGCACACATGTAGATATACATACATATATATTATTCCTGAAACACAAATATCAAAATATTTCAGCCATAGGCTGGAAAATTTTTGCAAACGTGGGGAGCTGAGGTTTGTGCATACATGTCTTCTGCATCCCAGCTATGGGTGCCTCTTGCTCCCTGATCTGGAGAAAGGCATCTTTCAGGGATCATTTGAGCCCTGCTGCTTTCTCAAATACTTCAGTTCTCTTCAGTTGGAGAATTTTCACCAAATCCTAGGAGCAGGTGTCAGTGAGAACGTTCCTGGTTGAGAGTAGGACATTCAGGAAAAGGCTTGGCACTTGCTGGGTGATAAGAGGGGCATTAAAGTTGGGAGAAACCAGACCAGTCGCCCCTTGCTCCTTACCACACTGAGAAGAGGGCAACTGCACTCGCCAGGTCTACATGGGCACTGCTGGGCCCCACAGGACCCTGCCCAAGCCCATGGTATGGTGGGACTGGTACATGAGAGCTGAGGTCCTGCTGAGATAATCACCCAGTAATTGGGATCTAATGCAGTCTCCTCACTCAAACTAAAGGCTTCCATGTGCAGAGGCTCTACAATGAAAAGTCCTCAGATTGTTTAGCCACCTAAATGAAAAGGGACTGGATGAGATACATCATCTACGTATGAGTCAGAATTCATCTTCTTCCACTCTGGGTGGTCATCCTTACTTCTCCCAGATTATGAGCTTTTAGTTTTCTTTTCCACAAAAGTTATATTTTACCCTCTGAAGTGTAAACTGGATTGTAACCCTAGAATTTTATTAAACACCAGGGCACTAACCTTATCTCCATGACGCACAACAAATTTTGTGTTCAGTTCCCTACAGGATGACCCATGTTTTTGTCCTGTCCAGGTGTCTACGTTAAGGTTTCCACCATCTGTTTCTCAGACCATTAGAAAATAACAGAAAATAACATTTTCTGATATTTAGTCCAATGTATCTTTGCTCAGTTCCATTTCCCAGAAACCCTTGTGATGTTCATCAGGAGAGCTGTTATCCAAAGCAAAGTTAGCTTGCGTAAAGACTGTATACAGACAGAATTTAATTATAATTTCAGCGCATAAATCATTGCTTGTCTTCCCTCCAGTCCTTATTTGTTTCTCTTAATTACATGCATTTTCCATACTGTCTGCAGTGGTTAACGTAAGCACTTTATTCCATTACAGGAAACTACCATCCTTTTCCCTTCTCATAAGGACAAATAAGTGAGGTATTTATACAAACATTTGAACAAGCGAGCATAATCTCATGTTTTTTCAACTGTGGACTTTTAAGAACATTCATATCACTCAGAAAATGTTGCCCTTCAAGAGCTGCAGAAAACATATGAAGAACTAAATGAGACCTTCACCAGAAACTTTTTTTGTTCACTTCTGGATACTGCTTCAAATGTCAAGGCATGAACACTGGAATAAGAAACTGAACGAAAATTAGTTAAAAAGCATCATTTCTCTCTTCTTTCGGTTGAGTCTGGGAAAGAAGCGAAGAATTCATGTTAATACTTTCATGGTACATGGAGTGACCAGATTAAAGGGTTTGAGGTTTTTCTGGTAGTAATTCAATTTATTGAGCTATTTCCTTTGTCAAGTGATCATGAGGGAGGCCAGCCTGCCACCAGACTCAAACTGCAACATAAAAAAGTGATTAAGTATTATTGTTCTTCACAGGAAACTGTGTTTACAATGGGATGCAGTTCACTCTGTTCTGCTTTGGGTTCCCAGTGAAACATCTGCACAGGATTGTTTATGCTTCTGCAAAACAAGAGTGAGCTTGGAATATGGTTGAAAGTGTCTGGCTTCGCTCCCAGCCAGGTTCACCCAGGTGACATCTGATAAAGACACCTGTCCCTTTGATTTGTCTTTACATCAATAATTACACGTTTTTAGGGGGAAAAAACATATATTTAAATCAAAACTCCCTAAATTATCTGCCAGCTCAGCATCCAAATACAAGGCCATAGAAGCACAAACAAACATACAACACTGTGTGCTCATGTTTCAGGAACAAAGCTCTCAATGAAACCAGCTTTCATTGAGCAATCCTTCTCTTCAATTATATTCATGTTTTGTTGTTTTGATACATCTTTTTAACAAAATAATAGATTATCAATAAAAAATATATAAATTCCTTATCATTTACTTATCAGCAAAGATATTATTAAAAGATATTATTAGTCAGCAGTATCCTACGCAGCTCGGAAGCGAGCTGTAGCACCTAGACAGTAACGGAAAGCTGCAGTCTTGTACCAGTCACAAAGCTATGAGAGAGAGCAAGTAGCATCGTGGGTCCTAAGGTTTCCATCTCACCTTACCCCATCCCACTTCAGCCCTCCCCACTGCTCCACCACGGGACACACTGAAAGATCACACCTGGAAGCGATAGCAGATTTCAGCCTTTGGGACCTTTCAGCTGCTGAGAGCCAACCATGACGAGTGGCACCAAGGTACCTTTACCACAGTAACAAACTGGTTGTCAAACTTCTGATGCTCAACTTGAAGCCACGGTGTTTGGGTGCAGAGAGGAGCTTACTCTGAGGATTTTTAAAAGTGTGCGTTGGGGTGGGGTGGGGAAGTTAGAAAGAAGACCTTCGTAAATAGTATGAGTTCATTGCCATCTGGTAACCGGTGGCCAGAGGAAAGTTATTTTTGGCTTCAGAGTTGGTAGCTTTTATTTCATTTTAGAGGAAGAAAAACAAAAAGAAGTATTCTGTGGTGAACATCCAAAAGGCTTTGATGCTACTGATGCTTCAAACACTCTCAGTCTCCAAGTAATGACACCACCAAGTGTTGCAGACGCCAGGCTTTCTAAAAACAAATCCTTCCACTAGAAATCACCTTCCAGTCATCCTCTGAAATATCTTGAGTCTGCTGGGAGAGCCTGTAGGGAGACCCAGGCCCACCTTGCTCCCCCAAGTTCTCCTTCAGGGCTCTGCCTGCTGCAGCTATTCACCTCCCAAGAGCTGCTTTCCCCTACCGCTCAGCTGATGAATACTCTTCGGATTGCTTTTTACCTTCCTTGATTCCTTCCAGACTTGTTCTGACATTTTGCAACTTGTAATAGCCTTGTTCCATCACTGAAGCACACCATGTTCTTCCCTTGAAGTTTTTTGCTATTTCTCCTCCTCTCCCGAGCAGCCTGTTATTTCCTGGGATCTGTCTATTTGTCATTCATTTTTACTACCCAGTCTTTGCTGTGTCTGGCAAGTGTTGAGCAGTTCCTCAAAAAAAAAATAAAATCCATCAGACATTGCCTTAGCATTTTTAAGTTAATAACAGAAAGTCACAGTGCTGCTGTCTCCCTGGGAGCAGCCTTCTGGGCTGTCACAGATCTACGGCATGAGGACTGGCAGACTCCCCTGAGCACATGTCTGCTATGGTGACTCCTCTCTGGTCAAGAGAAGATGGAACTTGCACTAACATTAAGAGAAACTTTTCTAAAATAGACTGTTTGTGGAAGAACAGAATCAACTTGAATACACAACGACAGCAAGGTTGGAACGCCACCGTCACAAACTAGGAGGAACAGGGCTGTAGCCAAGACACTACGCTCAGCATGGAGCGCGTTGTGTCAACACACAGCTAGACTGGGTCCCTGCCAAGTCAACCAGAAGGTATCTACACTAAGCCCTCTTGGGTTGGATTATTTATATTTTGATATTAAAATCTGACAAATAAACCTATTTTTGGCACAACTCCAACACCAGCAATAGTGAGTGTTAACATAAGTTACTACTTACTATACTGCAACGCGCAACATATCTGTCCAAAGGAAGCAGAAGACAAATCTTCTCAGTGTGAATTGCAGGAATGGGATCAGCCCACTCCATTTAGCTTCTTTGAGCAGTTCAGTGAGGCGGTAGTAGCGACTGCATGGTTGATGTCATCACGCCTCTTAAGGGCATGATTAGCAATCTGCAGTTTGCAAGGATATGTCTCAGTTCATAATTGATCTGCTGAGCTCACCAGCCCTGGGCTATGAAAGTGGTCCTTAGACCACTTTCCCTTCTTGCCTCTCACTGGCTGACGGTCTTCATCAACTTGTGGGGATGGTCCATGCAATCTCTTCAAAGGCAATATACACAGTGCCCTGTGGGTCACATCATCCTCCTTAGTGCCATGGAAATTATTGTGCCATACACACCACTGCCAAACGGTCCATCACACAGCAAGTCTCTCTGCTGCAGGATGGTCTCAAGAGGTATGGGAATCTACATTTTCTAGACCTACAGTGGCAGATGCCCTCATACTTTTCTGCAGTGGTCCTAAGGGACTAAGGAACTGCTTGGCAATTTCCAAGAGCAATCATCCAGCTTTTCCTTGAAACTCTCCATTCATTATGTTACAGCCATCCTACTAATTTCTATGTTGCAGTCATTACTGTAGCCCTACCATGAAGCCTAGGAAGAATGGGACTGAGAAGAAGGGAGAAGGTATCCATGAAGTTCTTCAGTAAGCATACAAAGGACATCCTTTCTGCCAGAAACAAAAAGCAACACCAGTAAACTTTCCAGCCTGAGTATACTTCAGGCTCAGTCCATTAAACTGCTGCATTTGAGTGAATGTTTGTGGAAGGAGAAAGGTAATAGTCTTCATACACACGGGTTTGCTAGCATATGCTCTCTCTATGGACATATCGTTACTATGATATGTCATATCAAAATCCTCCTGTACTGTTCTAGAAGGCAAAAAAGGCAAAACACATTTCTGAGGACACGTGCAAATGCGGCACACATTGGTTTCTCCCAGAGATGACATACAGGGTTTTCCTCACAGGTTATTAAGCCCATGTAATCTGTCAAGGCACTGAGTTGTAAAAAAGCTGCTTCTTTAACACATTTATCAGCTTACAAAGCTGTGGAAATGCCGTCCAGAACAAACCATATGTTTGATTAATACCTGTAAAACAGGGGTGTCATCTGTGATGAAAACAAACCTCATCCTTTTAAGAAAGCTGTCAGACTGAAAAGCTGGTTTTTTCAGTAGCTACATTAAACCTTTAAGCACAAAACTGGTGAACTGAAGGCCCTAGAAGACTTCTACCTGCTTTGAAATCTTATCTTGTAGGGGTGGAAGGTGAGGAGTGAGATAATGGGGTGCTTAAGCCACCTCAGTCAGCACCTGTAGACACCACTTGCATCCAAGGCAAGCAATTGCCCAAATTATTGTTTCTGCTTGACTCCTTAAAAGGTGGCTACAGCTCTAGGGCCAGAGTTGTCCTCTTGTCTTCCTGAACCTTGACTGAATCAATGGTTCAGCTTACATTTACCCTCAAGTTCACCAAAGTTTGCCACCTTCTCCATCCCAATCACAGTTTATTTCAGTTTTAGGTTCCTAATTTATTTCCAAACATGGTCACAGCAACCTTCCAACATTAGTTTATCCTGACTACAATTATTTCCATAGGAAAGTCCTACTTCACATTTTCTCTACTCAGTCAACTCCAGTTTACAGCATCTACCAGGGCTCTTTGTCCTAAGACACTCTAGCAAGTTGTTACTGCTGTTTTGGTCTCCTCCACCACATCTGCCAGCTCTTAGGAGGCATTGTAAGGGGCACTGGAGAAGCAGCAGCGGCCAAAGGAGTTTGTGGGTCCTCAAGGCTTTGCACATTTAATGTGCAAGGCTGCACATTTACATAACAAATTTTGAGCAAAAGCTGTAAATCAGAGGTAAGCCTGGGCTATAGGCATCCATCGATCGCTATTATATATCTTAATGCACAAAGAGGGGGATGCAAAGTGCTCACTAAAAGCCACTGCCTCCAATTGTAGATTATTTTTGTATTGTTTCAGGGATTTGATACTTCTGGGGAACGGTTTTGTTACATCCTCCAACCACAATGGTTAAAAGTAAGGTGCAGGCTGCAGAGAGCGGGAGTATCTTTTATTACACAAATTGATGCAGCTGAAGAGATCTTTGTGAGCGCCCAAATCCTTCTTCCGACTCTTTTGCAGTATTAGGGATTACTAGGAAGTGGGAGATGACTCTACTGCTTTGTTAGCGCCCTGCACCGCTACAGTAGAAATGCGGCAGTAGGGAGTTTGTGCAAGTAAAAGCCTGGAAAGGAAAACAAATATCGCTATTTCTGGGAACACTGGGGCTACAAAACTTTGTTCTCACTAAACTTGTGCTACTTCCTACTTCTTGTGGTTTGTTCTCATGCTGTTTTTAACCTCTTCTCAAACCAATATAGTATTTCTATTTCACTTCCAAAACAAATCAAGGAAAAAACAGAAAACATAGCACACATGAAAAACAATTGAACAGGACCGTTTTCATTCCCAAAGGATTTTGACCACAATTTCAGTTGATTCTTCTTCTTTTTTTTTCTTTCCCCCTAACAAGTTCACATGTTCTTATTTTAACATATTACAAAAGCAGCACCACAGTGCTTCTAAATAAATAGTAGGCTCCATTTTCCAGGTAAAAATAACAAAACAAACAGGTTTTGGGAAATTTTCAGCTACATTTCTAGCTAGACAATGTGCTTTAAAGCTTTTTTTTTCCTACCTTGTTACTACACTAAAAAAAAAAAAAAAGCAAGGTGGGATGGGAAGGGGATGTGACCCCAAGCACTCAGAGAATATAATGAAACTGAGCTATGAAAGAGAGCAGCTACTTTTAAAATAGCTACTGAAGCAGCAGTTCTTTCTCTTCCAACCTTTTATATTTGATTTTTGCTCCAGCCACAGTGAGACTCTACTCTTGCACCATGCACACTCCAAAGACTCTTCACGCTTGGTCCTGGCTAGAGCTGGGATGTCTTTAAAGCACGACTTGTAGCAGTCCTTTAATTCCTGAAAGCTTGCAGGAGACATCAGAATTTCCTAGACATCAGAAAAAACATGGTAGTTCGGGAGTAGCTCCTACCATCATGTTTACTACTGAGTAACTCCTACATTTTGATCTAAAAGTAGCATGACCAAATTAACATGAACTGTTAGCATGAGAAATTAACATGAACTGGAGCTTTCCATTCCCAGCTGCAAGATATAAGACTTCACATGACTTCTCTTCCATAGTAAGAGGCATCCAATCCTTCCTGAGATGGCAGAAGGAAGGTAACTTTTTTTTTTTTCTTTCTATGACCACCCTTCTCAGCAGATACTAATTAGAGAAGGTCTAAAAATTAATATAAGGAGAGGAGGTCCTAAAGGTTTAACTACAGAGGTAAGAAAACTTTCTTAGAGTCACCTGTCGGAGTAAGGAGAAAGGCAATCACAAAAGCAAAATCTCGCTTTCAGCACTGCATCAGCGATGCTCTACGCAGTGGAGCCAAAAATGGCACTCAGTCCCTTGCAATACCCCAAAGTAGCTGTTTATACTACAGGCTCTGCTTTTACTGCTTATTTCAAAACAAACCTTTGCCATTTCCTGACCAGAAAAGCTGTGCTTTTAACTCTGTGCTACATGCTTTGAAAGTCTAGCTACTGCTGTTTTCCACTATAAATAGCCCAGGCTCACTATGACATCTCACTATGACATTTAGTTCAAACAAATTAAAAATCTTGACAGGAAGCAAACAAACAAAAAAAGATATAAAGAATGAAAAATAAAAGAAGAAAAGATAATGAGTTGTTCTATCTCTGGGGGAAATTTCTGGATAAATTTACAACCTTGACAGAACAAAGCCCTGTCTTCTGATCTTGAGTACACCTGCACACCCTATAGAAACTACTTAGTCTGAAGGTAGACCTTCTCCACATGACACATCACAGAAAAATCTTCTTTCTGCCTCTCATACTATTTTCACACTCCCAAAAGCCCGTGGCTCACAACTCTGCAAGCAGTTATTTCCCAGAGCCCTGAAAGAAGTAGATTTTACATCACGTGCAGTGAAAATCCTTCCTTCAACAGAGCCTCAAGTCAGAAGTCCACAGCCCCATGATAAAGGTCATGCCTTAAGCCAGGTTATTGAAAACTCAGAACGGAAGCAATTTCCCCAAGTATTACATGCCATTGGTTCTGCATTTTGATGTGTGGGAATGGGGAAAGGCTGTAGGACACAAAGGAGGCTCAGAAAGAGCAAGCCCTGGGAGCCCACAGGACAGATCTAGCCTACAAAGGCCATGGAATGCAGACAGAGGACCACTGAGGGCAACTTCAGTTTTATCCTTCCTCACCTCCCCCTAGAAGAGAAATATCAGCAAACAGCTCTGATTTAGGACCACAAAGATGATTAAGGGACAGCAGCATACAAGGAGAGGCTGAGAGTTGGGACTGTTTAGCGTAGAGAAGGCTCAGGGGGATACTATCAATGTGCGTAAATACCGGATGGGAGAGAATAAAGAAGACTAAGCCAGATTCTTCTCAGCAGTATCCACTGAAAGAAAAAGAAGTACTAAATAGACATGAAATTTAAATATAGAAAATTCTAGTTTGAATAAAACCAGTTAGCAGAAGCAAGAGTAGCTGACTCCAGGTCTGGACAAAACTTGTGGGGAAAGTAGTAACCTAGGAACAAAGAATGGCAAAGTCGGAGAGTTAAGGAAACAGATCTGAAACAAACACCAAGCAACAGCTATTGCGCACATACGAATTACCCTCTGAAGGGCCCAAGAGGCCAAAGATCTTAATTACCACCATAGTAAGATTATATGACTATCTTTATTCATGATGAAATACACTTAATAAAAGTGAGAATGATGGGAAATGAGATCCTAGAAAAATTCGAAACTTCTGAGAGTTTACTGAAAAAATAGAAAGCTGAGAAAAACATTGAGGTATCCTCATTAAAAAAAAAATGAGTTTTTCAAAGGTGAAAAATGGATTTTCAAAATCAAATTTTGAATAGAAAGCAAACCTGCTCTGGAATAATATTTATTGGACAATTCTAACTGTCCAAAACTCTAAAAACGGTTCAAGGCCAAGCTAGTACTCTTCAGTCTCCAGTGCTTACAAAAGTCGTAGTATCTTCCCGGCCCCAAATGATTCAAAGACTCTCTGAGGGACCCCTTTAAAGACCACTCCGCAAGTGATCTGTTGAGAAATATTTATATTGCTTTGGCAACTTCTCACCTTAGTGTGCATATATATAAAAACAGAAAGAAAACCCCACCCGACAACAAAACCTATCCAAGACCACCTCCACCTGCCATACCTCCCTAGCTGCCCCTCGTTTTCATCAGATACTAGCTCTCATTCTTTTCCCCAGGGTTTAAAACCTTAGGATACCAATGCAAACGTCTAGTTTCATTGCCACTATATGACATGATGTGAGGTCACTGGATTTCAGCCTGCAGTCCCTGTGCTTGTTGGAGAGAGAAGACTCCAAATGATACAAGATACATTACATTTTCTGGTAATCCCTGCTAATCATCCTCAGTCTTACTATTGATTTATTCCAAGTTTCAATTTCTAAGCCTGCTTACTAGAGCCACTAATGAAAACTTCTTGCATAGGAACCCATGTGTACATCTTAAGGCACTTTCCTAGCCAAATACAGCCAAATAGCATTAAATATAGTATTTTAGCAATACAGGTAAATCTCTAAACCGTGTATTTCTAGTTTATGATCTTCAATTATGATTGTAATTTCTCTGGACTGCCAAGCTGAAACTGTCTGTACTTGCAGTGTAGCTATGGGGGATGCACAACCACCTTTATCATCTACAAAATACTTCTTGCACTTAAGAAATTGTTTATACTCTAGAGGGGAGGAAAAAAAATTCCTCCCTCCCCCCCTTTTTTTTTAATCTCATCTATTCAGTTATGCATTCTACTAAAAAGAACATGCAAGATGAAAATTCGTAACTTCATGTAGCTTCCTCTGTTTTTCTATTTTGCCCTGAAACTTCAAAAGTTAATTTTAAAAGCAGGAGAAAGAAACTGAGACTGAAAATACATCTATGATTACTTTTAAATAGTTAAATCTCTGCAGAAGTAGTACTCTGAGATTGTAAGCATCTTTAAAGGGTGCATGTTTTCCCTTGTCTCAGTACTTCCTCCAACTGTTTCACTTTCTTAGCAGTTCTTGAAAATTCACATATGTATTATTGCAGCACCAGATCACATTTGTTGAAACGCTGAATTCAAAGTGACTCTTCCATGACGCTTCACTTATTCTCCACTTCATCCACAGCTTCCTACTAAGTCTGTAACTCACTAATTCCTAGTATCACAGATCATTATCAACATAGCTCATCTTTATTCTATTCCAGGAAGGGGAAGAGGGGGTAAATTTATCTCAGGAAGGAAGATGCAGCTTATTAGGGGAAAACAACAGAGGTTAAGTGGTATGAAAATGCTACCTTACATAGTGATGGTTTATTTAGGCAATTCAGTGTTGTTTAAAAAGATGCGAGGAGTGGATGCACGGAGGTAGCAGGATGAAGTACCCCGGTGGGCAGATATGAAGAATTTGTACACCTGCAGGACAGGATAAGGAACAGGCAGTGGTGCCAGGAGTTCAGGAGAAGGGGAGGTGAAGGCCCGATGCTCTGACCATCCGTGTGTCCTGTTATGACAATTCTCAAAAATCAAGCAACTAGGAAAAAAAATTGTATCTTGATCTTAAAGCTGAGCTCATCTTGTATATTCCATATTACTAAAGCTGTTTATATGGTGAAATGCTGGAACAGATAAATAAAACAACCTGAAACAATTCACTCAAATTGGGAAAGCACTGAGAGGAGTTTCAGGTTAACCTGAATATAGCAACTGCAACAGTCCTCGTCCTGGATTTCATATGTGACCACTAGAGTCTTCTGGCATATGCCTCAATTTGCCAATATGCAAAACAATCACCACTCCTAACAGCACTAAAGCCTTCATGTTTTTAAAGAGATCTGCAGGCTTCAAGGAACTCTCAAATACTTCGCTGTAGATTTGGTCTTCACTTTTGCCGTGAAGTCATCATTAAAGATGCAGACAAAGTTCTTACAGAAAACATCAGAATAAATTGGACCAGAACATAACGATATACATAATGCAATATGAGTGCCGAATCCACTGCCTGTCATTGGTTTTCACAGTTTCTTTTTGGCTGGAGAAAGGCAGGCTCCTTGCATGTGCAAATCTATGCTCGGAATCATAATTTATAGTAAAGGCGCTTAAGAAAAAATCTCATTCTACTTTGTCTTCTCATGACATTTTGGTCCTGGTAATACAGGAACATAGGCACCAGTGAAAATCTGCTATAAACCGAGGGATGGCATATCATCTGCTTAGGACTTCACATGACTTTCTGTACAGACTGTGCCCAGGCTGGCTCCTGCAAAGTCTAATAGACTACTTAGTCAATCCCACTACCAAAAAATGAGTATTAAGTAACTTTTTGTCACTCCATAATCATAGAACTTGGATTATAACCTAGTCACTGCTGTTGGTCATGGTTATTTTGCTAAAACGAGAATAACAACTCTCAAACAGTTATCAAAAAACACTGCTTAAAATGACATACTGGTAGGATTCTTATAGGTTAACTAGAGAAAGGCATAAGGTACATTTCACTTTATATATTTTCTCTTTCATCCTGAACGTTAGGTCCAGCAGAAACCAAACCATTACCTATTCCAACATTGTTCTGACAATAAGCAAATATAAAGTTTCCTACCCAAATACTCCAGCATCTGCATGTTAAATTTGGCAGAACACTTCTCTACCACAATAAACCATATTATTTCAAAATTAATGCTGATGGAAATGAAAATATAAGAAAAAAAGTGTATGAAAAAGTCACACGGACTTCATTTATAAAATAACCAAGGTTAGAGGAAAGAGCAACAGTACCATCTAGAGGATACTGCGTGTTCTTACATAAGTGGATATTCAGGACAAAATAGATCTTTTTTTTTTTTAGGTTCTATATTTTAGTTTGAGAGTTATTCTAGTTGGAAATTAATCTTAACTACAATATTAACAGTAAAATCACAGCTTAAAAAAAGACTGACGCAAAAACTGTATTAGACTTTGGATGAAATCTACTTACAGTAGTACTTCAGCACCAAAAAGTGGGCAGTTAGGCTGATAGATGTATATACAATTAAATGATATGTCAAAGTCTTAAAATGTTTAGTTATTTATAATGAATTCTATACAAAACAGTTAAAAACGTGGTTTTATATACATCTGAAAAAAAAAAAAGAAAACAAGAACTATTGTCTTCATTAGCAGAACATATTAAAACCGGTTCTCTTATCCAACCTGAACCCAAACCTCTCTGTGGCTTGTAACTATCACAAAAAACCAATGTATTGCTTCAACAAGCCAAGTCATAAGGCTAATTTCTGAAACCTACAGTTGTATTTTAAGTTTTTAAACTTCCAAAATGGTCACTTTAAAAACAGCATGTAAGAGTAAAATACAGATTTTTAAAAGCCAGAGCTCACTTCCAAATGCAGAAGTTCAGCTTAAGATGCTGAACCATTTTTCCCCCAATTTTGAAAAATTCATTTATACTAAAATACATCCACCATATCCCATTTGTATTAGAATTAACACACCTGCCTGTTTAACAGGAACTTTTTAAACAACTTGACCTCACTTTAAACTTTATATTTAAATAAATAATCAAAGATTAGCTAGAGTAGATGAGCATTTCATGTGCTTATGGCACAAAGAAATGCTTCGTAACACCATTACCCTACTTCTTGTAAAGCATGAAAACAAAAAGTCCACTAGCAAATCCACATTGCTACTAGTTAGTCATTTTGCTTATTTCCAAATACTCACCAACAAGGATTTTAAAAAAATAAACTATATTTTTAGGCTTCTTAAAAATCTTAACTCTAAGTGAGCACAAGTGCAAGAAAGCTGACCAATTCCAAAATTCCTGCAGCCTTTCCAGCACTGTCAGAGACGCTTTTTCTCTCACATGCTATTTAAAAATACAAATATTTATTAAACATTCTCTTTTTTGATGGTGTTTTGCTCAATAGCTAACAAAAAGACACAGCAATGTAAAGATCCCTTTTCACTGAACGCTGTTTCAGTATCTGGGCAAGGGCTTCGTAGCACGAGCTGTAGAATTTGCTGCAGATTGGTTTTTTTAACAGGAGCACATTCCACTGTCACAGGTTTACTGTATCTCGGTAACTACATCTTTTTTTGGAAACCTTTTTTTTTTTAATGCAGCTTTTGCAATACTGTCTTGTTAAAACACACTGATGCTTCAAGGGTCCAGCGAACAACTCTAATAAGCAAAGTGCTCTAAGACATCACAATACAAGGGCATCTTGGATTACTCAGATCCCAAGATATTTTAAAGTGCACTCCGGTGTCCCAATTCCTTAGGATTGTTCAGCAGAACTCTGAGAGGGGCTGGGCTCAGTGCCGTCCTCAGTGCTACTGTCCACGTCTTGTTCCATTGCCGTCTCCTCGTCGTCGAGGCGCTGACTGGTAAAGTTGTTGAGCTCCAGGAGCCCGCTGGGTTCCACTACCACGTTGGAGCTGGAGTGACAAGGGATGGAATATTGAGGGATAGTCTGAAAGAGAGAAAAAAAAATCAAGTTTTAACATGCATGGTTTTCGCAGGCAAAGACGTGCACAAGCGCAGGTACACGTTGAAAAGGGGCACTTGGTTTCCAAGAGCAGTTTCCCCCTAATTATGGCTTGTTTAATGTTACATCAGCAAAAGCTTCAAAATACCCTTTCACAGTATTATTATTAAAATAATTTTGTTGTTAAAGGACAGATTTTTGACTCAGATCCTCACTGAAGGTCTGTAGCAGACTTCCTGCATAACCACCGATACCCACAACTCATTCTTTCCCAAACATTAAGTCGGGTAATACTTTCTTCAGCCCTATCTTTCTTTTATCCTTTTCAGACTAGATACTCCAGCATATGGGTTTGCTGTATTATTTTATTTTATTTTTTGTATACAGCACAATGCAAGCTTTGGCTCTATTCAGTGCTGGAGTAGCACAAAGGCTGAGAAAACAACACAGATCTATTCCTGCTTCTATTTCCACAGGTTCTAGAAACTAAATTTGCATCTTCATACAACCAAAATTCTGGGCAGTATTTGAGTCTTGAAACAGCTTATGGCATGCCACAATGATCACAAATTCAGATTTCCAAAATACACAGGTTTAAAGTAAAAGAGAAATCTACCTTTGTCTATTTAGGGAAGTGAGGACTAAAAATGAGTACAAAATGATGATTTCTATAAAAGTAAAGTTAGCTACAATGGAGACTTTTACAAAGTAAACATGAAAAATCTGAAAACTCTGTATACAAGTACTTTTTCTACCAAAAGTCTTTTCACAGTAACACAATCACGATACACAATAAAACCATTCCAGTCCACACTGTAATTTGTGTGAACATATATACTGCCAGCTTGTCTAGGAAAATTCATGTAACATCGCTATGAGTCCTCAGATGATTTAAATATTTCACCAGTTGAAATTCTGACCACATATTACATCATAAAACATCACATTCAAGACAGCAAAAACAACAAAAATCAATGAAAATATCATCATCAGTTAGGCAACGATTCAAAGCAATTAAATTAAAGAGCCATACAGTCATTTTATCTCAACAGTGGCAAGACTGTTTATATGTGAAGGCAAAACACTTTCTGAATCCGGACCTCATTTTCTGAACACTCTTAGTTAGCAAAACTCTTCTACTTCACTTGTATACCCTAGATAATTGAGATAACATTATTAGGTATGATAAAAAAAATTCTAGATCATAGTTCCATAGTAAGCAGTGAAGGTCACATTTTAAAGCATTACAAATAATAGTAGTTTGTGAAGTTAGATGAGTTTGGTTTGCTTCCTTAATAGGAAAACCAAGGAAAAACACTGAGAACACAGTGAATGATACAGTGCTAGAGAAACTCGAGCCCAACTGAGCAAACGCTAGGCACTTCGGAGTAGTCATCCATTGCAAGTACAAGAGAAGATAAAGAACAAAAAAATGAAGAGAAAATGAAAAAAAATACTTGAACATTGTTCAGTTGCTATCATAACAGACAAAGCAAGTTTGCTCTGTTCAACCTTTGCCTTATTTGCTCTGGTCTTCTCTTACCTGGATAACAATTTCTGATGAGCTCTCTTCAGCTTTCTTTTGTGATATATTCTGAATGTGTATAAACTGGTTTGTTGTAGGCATTCCTTGTGCATCGAGTTTCCTCTCTGTTAAAGTAGGACCAACAGCAGGAGGACTTGTACTGGATTCATTAGATTTCTGTTGCTGGGGGATGGAAGTTGCCGTCATCCCTACTGCAGTCACCCTCGGCACCTGGGTACAAGGTGACGACTCTGCTTCGCTAGCGAGTTTACTAGTGGACATGGCCTTGCTTTGGGGATCCACTATCGTATGCTCTACGTTTGTATCAATCTGAGCTTCCATCATAGACATTCTCAAAATGTCTGCTACTGCTGTCTTCACGGATGCCTGCGTGGGAAATAGGCTTGTAACCGGCAATGCCAGTTTGGGCACAGAATTGCCACCTGCTACCTTTGAAACAGAAGGAGGCTGATGCCCCTCAAAAGTTATCTTTGTAACAGTGGATCCTTGCGTTATAATTGGAGGCTGCACCTGAAAATCAAATTTTTGTTGTGCATGTTACAGCTAAATTTTTATTGAAATCTAATCAATATTTCCAAGGACAGTATGGCACAAACAACATACTTGCTATTAGGAAGACAGTTGAAACTCAGTGTTTTAACAAAGGAATTAGCAATGATATGGTAACAGTTAATTGAAGCCTGGGGAAAGGCAGCTTTTTGAGCTGCTAGACAAGGATTGTAGCAGTATAATACGACAGCAGCCTCGTTTTCCTTTGGGATTTACATCCCCATGTAATGTTTGTTAAGCCTCTTGTTTGCATACATATGCCTGAAAGGGCCAGAAAAGTTTATGCTTTATGCTTTTCTGTAATTAAAATACATTTTTTCTTTCTTCCACATTTTGTTACTCTTAAGTTTTCCCCTCCCAAGGAAAATCAAATTACTCCTGTATATAAAAGTCATTTAACTTCAGGGCAATGTAAACTACAAAGGAAGACGTACAATGGAGAGCCTTAGGAGACTGCAGTGTATTCATCTTTATTTCCACAGAAATAAAAAGTGCTACGGGAACGGAAATTAATAATGTGTCATATCTAAAAAAAAGAAAAGAAAATAATTAGGGACAAATTCCATGCACCAATGGTGGCAGAAATTCATAAAAACTGTCCAACAAAACATGTTTGTGAGCTCTACAGATCTTTCCCCTATAACATGTGCTTCTCTTTCCTAGTGTCAACCTTCTGATGGGGTATTAATACCAGCGGAATGAGGAGTTCTCTCTTGCCAGGACAAAACACTGCTACAGCGACAGGGTTGGTGTTTTGATTTTTTTTTTCCTTGAACAGCGACGTTTATTTTGCATGCTATCAATATTCCGTTACCTGGCTTGCTGGCTGTTTCTCTGAAGAGGCAGGTAGCTGCATTTGACCCTGGGGGGGTTGGGGTTGCACGTAGATTTTTTGTGCCGTTGGTGCCTGTTGCAGTTTGGGCAGCTGCTGCGTGGTTTTTACTGCAAGCACCTGTACTACAGTTTGCTGTGGCTGTGCCACTAAGGTAGGGAGTTGCCTTTCTTTGGCCATCATGTGGTGTGGGGGGTGCTGTGCATCTGGTTTGGTCTGTGCTTGCTCTTGCTGCAGGGGGGTTAGCTTTTGATGCCTTATAGAAAGCTGGGGCATTTGTGGGAGTTTGTGCTGGATTTGGTCAGCCTGCAGGTGGATTGTCTGCTTCTGTTTAGTCTGGAAACACTGCAGAGTTTTCACTTGCAGTTGAGTCTGTTCCAGCTGTGGTTGACTCAGTTTTTGCTGTTTCTGTGCCTGTGACTGTGTCAGGGCAGATCTGTAAAACAGGCCAGTCTGAGGATCTAAGGTGTCCATCTCTTCCACTTCTCCTTCCTCAGTTCCAAGTTGTTCACTGTGTTTGGTAAATGCAGTGTGACTGCTTAAGGCCTTAATAAGAAGAAGTTACAGATGAGTTAGTAGATAGAAGTCTAAACTATAAGAATGTACAATCTAAAAAGTTTTTATTCCTCCAGTTGGACTTCTTAATTTATTTTACCATTATAGGCTCCCAACTCATACATTAAAAACCACCACCAACAAAAACACAACACCCTTCCACAGCGAATTCACCATACCTAAGCAACTATAGCTATTTTTTCCTTGTTAAAATGTGGCATGTCTCTATGTGAAATTATTAACTGCATAACTAATTCTCAGTGGTGATTATGTAGCCCTTGCACTTCTCAGACCAAGGTCCAAAACAGTTTGATACAAAGTGATAGGGATTATCAGCTGGGTGAACTGTGATTCTGCCTCTTGAGTCTTGTTATCTTCTGCATTCCTCCTACAGCTCCCCACATACCTAGAAACCATCCTATTTCAACCAGATTTTCTCTTCTCTTTTTCCTCAAAATCATACTGAAATTCTTCTTGCATATGGCACAGCACTGAGTTTTTGAGGGAGTTGAGGGAGCAAGAGATCTATGTTACTATGCTTTGTATGTCATAGTATAAACCTATTAATAAGTGGTGTCAACAGAATGAAGGAACCCACTCAAATACCAATCACAATATGCTCTCTAAGGTAGGTTTATGACCTGCACTGTCTTGGTCCAGTTGCAGTTCCTGGATATTACAGCAATGCAGAGCTGAGTAGTGTGCATTCACCTGGGGTAATCTACCATACCACAGAGACAAAAACACCAGTTCTTGAACAAAGGAATGAATGTGACTTCAACAAGGCTTCACCACAAGATACAGGATTTGCTTTAGTGGTTTGGCCTCTGAAGTCCTCACCACATGTCTAAATGTAATCTGACTTTTTCATTCAGTGAGCAGAGAAGTTTGCCTTTTCACAAACTAAAGCCCTCAAACCAAAAGGACAATGTATGTTCTCTGATACACAGTTTGTGTTCTGCTTCAGCCCTCTTCCCCTATACTACAGTCATCATGACCTGAAGAGGCCAGCCCTTCTGTAATACCATATACAGAAATTGGTTCTGCTGAAGAGATGACATACGGGAAAAACTAATCCAGATAGCAATATCTTTGCCAGAGCAACTGCAAATATCTCTTACTTAAAGAGATATTTGTTTAAAGTAATCCCATTATAACAGCTTCTCCTGTGTCCCACAATTCTCCCCACCAAAACAGGCAACATTAAGATGAAACTACTAATTTGTCCTCACACTTAGCAGTTCCACTGGTAGCAACATGATATATTCATTCAAATCAAGCTGTGGTCCTATGTAATTCACATAACCTACTGCTGCATAGACCATTTAGAAAAGAAAGGGTACAACCTGCTGCATGATATGGGTAATTGCGCCTGTGGAAGAAGCAGGGATGGATTTCACCACAACAGAAGTCTGCGTTGCTGTCTGCGACTGAGCCACATGTTGCAGCAGAGTCCTCTGGGGCTGAGATGTCTGCTGGTGAGGCTGTGACCGATGACTGACTGAAAGGAAAGAGGTGAGTGGCGCTTCCCCAAAACTAACCACAGTAAATTCAACTATCTGCTTTGCATTTAGCCTTCAGCTGAAAGCGGATGAGTGAAATAATGCTCTAAATATGAAACAAGTCTTTTGCTGCATGCTAGCTTCAACCTTAAAGCGTAGATTTATTTTGAGACACATCTTAAAATAGCATCTCAGAGGGTTTTTTGGTTTCTGATTCTAAGTAATCGTGCTTGGCCTGAGTCTCCCCTGGTCTTCCTCTCCCAACACGCTAACTTTGCAAAGAGAATCTATATTCAGTTTTCATCTGGGTTCTTCATACATCACACAACATTGTAGGGCATAAGTTATTCTGTAATCTTTACTTTGCTAAAAGCACCTGCACAATTGACTGCAATTAAGAACAGCAAGCTTTGCCCACTGAATATCTACTGCTGAACTACAGAAATAATCTTCAGAGTATAGCTTAAATTTGCAAGACTTTGCAAATTTTAAGATAATTAGAAAATTATTAAGGAAGGAATTAAGGAAGAAAGGAAGGTTGATCAGAGACCTTGTCATTGGTCTAAGTCACTTTTTAGAGAAAATCCAATACAAGTTTTGAAGCTATGGTTATGGCTCTGTAATTAACACATTCAGTGGATTGGCAGAGAAATAATCTTCAAGGGAGGAAAAAAACCCAAACCATTCTATATTGCAGTCACTTATAAGCCAAGGAGTCACTGACAAGACAAGAATCCAAATTACCTTACGCCAGTTCATGTAGTATTTAAATATTTAACTAACTTCTAAAACGTCACAAAATCCTGACTGACTGAGGAAGAAGTAGTAGAGGAAAGTTTATATTCAGTTATCACGTAACTGAAAGTTTAAAGTTAATAGGGATCTTACTGACAGTTAAAAAAGGCCAATTTTGATTTAATATGAAAATGTTACTTTCTCCTTCCAAGAAAGGAGTTGGATTATATTGATACTGGCCTGCATGCTGTGTCAAATCCATCATGAATATCCCCAGTTCCTATACGATTTAAAACTTAATTTAAAAATAAAGTTTCTAACCTATATGGTTGTGTAGATATTCTTCCGAATGTGAACCAATACAGTGTTGTCTTCCTGAGTCTGCAGACAGACAAAAAACAGCAATACTGAGATGTGTGAACTGCTCCTTTCATCTCACTAGGAAGTTCATGCTGAATCCGAACTTCCATTTAGATTAAAGTGTGCCTAATCCTTTGCTTGAGGCACATGCATGAGATTTCACAGCAGGCTATAGCTTGCTTGCTACTTTACTAATGAACTTGCTAGTAGAAAATAAAGCTACTTGGATTACTGATTAATCCTGAGAAGCTGACATGAAAACAAGAAGAAGCACTCAATTACCGGCATTCCCTGGCAGTATTCACTTAATCTGGAGAAAGGAGAAGGGAAATGGGAAAAATGAAGGTGCAAAATAACCAGTATTATGCTGTAACAGACTGCTGCTACTCAAGCCACAGAACACTGCATTTCTCTATAGAAAGTCTTGTAGATCACCTCAAGATGACTAGTACATCTTGAACCAACAACCCTTTGTTTCAGTTAGAAACATTCTCCAGTGTTTCCCAGAAAAGCAGATGCAGAGGTCTAGAAAAAAAACCCTACCCATTTCCACTATAGAAGATTATGGTGAAACACATGAACCAAACGCATCCATAAGAAAACCCCAAAAGGAAGTCCTCAGATTTTAACCGCAAACCCATCATCCCCAAATATCTTAGTCACTTACCAGTTGTGATATATTCAGCAACTAATTCTGACTCTACCACAGCAATTGAAGGACTTTCTGGAGAATGCCTCTTTTCTTGGGTCATCTGGATTGGGACAGCCATTTGGCTCAGGTCAATGGTAGGCTGTCTTGGCTTTGATTCTAACTTCTCCTTCACTGCTTTAAAAGTCAACAAGTACTGGATTTAGTAATATAAATTTCCAATACAAATTCAAGATCTTAATTAAATAGGTAGTGAACATTATTATACAATGGCTTCAAACAAACTTCTACGAGATAAAGTACAGAAATCAAATTGATTCGAGGTAGATGCTTTTCAATTACAAATTGTTGTTTAAGCAAGCAGTAGCCGACTGCTCTGAAGTGATCCTAAACCACCTAACACACATGCATTTTCACACCTGTTGTCTGCTGAAGTTCCAACAAGGCTTTTATTGTCGAAGTAGCTGACTGAGACTCACTGGATACATCCTGGTAAATTATTGTAGGGCTTGTGTCCACAGCAATTTCATGTTCTGACCAATCCTGACTTCTTGAAGCAATCACATGGACTACAGGCTGAGAATCTGTGTGCAAAAGAGTAAGGGCACATCAAATCATCACAGAACCAGTGGAGTAGAGACAGCCAACCCAAAATGCTCGCACAAAGCAGGAACAGAGTTCAAAATTCAATCAGGTTACTCAGGGCCATGTCCATTAGATATCTGAATACTGACATGGATGCATGCTTTCATTCTGAAGTACTTTAGTTTTAATTAAAAGTGACCCTTGAAGCAAAGCCCAGCTAATGCTATCAATAGCTTCCAATAAAAAGATTTTATTTCATAGCTGCTTATAAAAGTTTTAGTTTGAACAACTGAAGTTCAGCAGGATACTTTGTATGTTGAACCTGCCTTGGATAGAACCTTTTTCAGAAGGTTTTAGCAGCTCAGCTAACCAAAATATTATAGCAACTATTCTGAATTTAAAGGCAACTAAAATTGTTCTGTTAGGTTTGCTGAATCTTCAAAACTTTTTTCAATTAACTTAAAATAATGGTACATACTAATAGTTACAGAATCATATAGCAAAGGTGACTGAAAGAGAAGGCACTTAAAGTTGAGAGTGTTTAATAGGCAGACATTTGCTTTTGTCTAATACAGCGATAGGCCCCAGGGCCACTCCTGACCAGAGACTGAGCGCTATGTATGCACTGATCCACCTCTACCACACAAGCAGACTTGCATCCCTTATCACAGCACAAAGCCATGGCAGCAGTTCCATGAGGGGTGCAAATCTGCTACATCTCCTGATACACATGCATGTTCCCATAAAAGGACCAAAATCCACATCAGTCACATGACTGAGGCAGTTTTCAGTCACGCAACAGAAAGATGATTCAACACACTCCAGAAAGTGTGTGGCAAAGCACATGCTGC
Organism: Rhea pennata; assembly: GCF_028389875.1. Classification (NCBI taxonomy): domain Eukaryota; kingdom Metazoa; phylum Chordata; class Aves; order Rheiformes; family Rheidae; genus Rhea; species Rhea pennata. The sequence continues at coordinate 213,498,755 of NC_084663.1, forward strand.
CAAACAGACTGCAACTCCGCCCATGTCTGAAGGACTCTCCTACAAAAAGGAGCTGGCAAGTGCCAGCAAGAAAACATTGTCTCCACTTTTTACATAAGAAGGTAAAGAATACTGTCTAGTTAAAATAAATAAATAAAATCAGGGAAGTGGACAATGACACTGCTAACAGGTTGAGTAAGGTTGCTTAAAAAAAAAATAAAAAAGATGCAGTACATTATACAAAACTAGCTAGCACACAGTGCAATCATTTTATGCAACACTAACACATACCTTGGGAGCTCTGGGAGGACTCTGTAGAAGATGAGCTGCTATCAGTGTAGCTTTGTGGTTCTTCTTTCACTTCTGGGAGGGAAGAGTTACCTGTCTCTGCCACCCTGGATGCCTGCTGTAGCGTTTCAGTAACCAACTGCCTGGTTTGCTCACTCACAACTGTTGCTTGAAATGTCACCGGCTTTGGTTTTATAAGAACCTAATTAGAAAGACAGATTCTGTGTACAATACGAGCACTCAAGAAAACAGAACTGAGCAATCTCCGAACAGTGTGTCACTAAAATAGTTCAGTGTACAAGAACTACATTATATTGGTATTTTACTAAAGAAATCTACCTATAAATTCAGCAGCTCTGACTATTAAACTACAAAGCCCTAATAAATGGCAGTGCACAAGAATATACTTCTCATTTCAGCAACGTGCAGCACTAAACAGTTGTTCTCGAAGGCTGGATATAGCTATAGGGCTGACAAGAGAAAGCTACCCAAGCAGCCTGGAACATGCACTGCACTGATAGAACAGGCACCTGTCTTCTCAGGCCCATCATAAACCCAGTCTTGAACAATCAAGACAAAAAAACAAAAAGAGTAATAAATTAAAAAAAAAAATCTACTGATAAAGGTTTAGCTCTTTTTATACAAGAAGCGCAGAGAAAGTTGGGAAGAGTGCTCTGAACTAAGCCAGATTCTCTGTGTACAGTCCCACCAACCACACAAGGCTGCAGGCACAACCTGAATATCCACTGAACAGTACATAAATCAACTTTAATAAAATTCTCAATTTTAAAGGATGACATATGTCCCCAGAGCAGAAGACTCTGCATTTTTATTTCTCATGATTTAGGACTTAAACAGACATCTAGAACCATGTCCAGACAGTTTAAGTTTCAACTATGTAAAAGGCCTAGTATTTCCTTTTGGCTTTCTCTAGACATAGAGAAACAGCTAACAATGCAAATACTGTGTTCAATCAAATCAAATCATGGCCACCAGATTAAGATCCTAAGTCTCATTCCCCAAAGACATATACTATGGACATTAATCCCTAAAACAGATGCGGTACCACAGTGAAAAATGGTTTACTTCCCATTAAAATTTAGGGGTACACTTCAAGACAGAAATGGGACCTCACTGTACCTGCGTTTTCCCCTGCTGACCATAAACAATTTTAGTTGGGATGATTTTGGTGGCTGGCTGGACCGTGGACCCTATTCCTTTTGGCTGTGTAACAATCATTTTTGTGATGGGTCTTGTGGCAGTGATGATAGCAGGTTTTGCTCCTGCTGGTACTGCCTGAATAGTTTTCTCCCCCTGCAGAGAAGCCAAAATTTACAAGTTAACTGAGTGAAATACTTCAGAGAGACCCACTTCTCAAAAAATATATATATATATATATATATATATATATATACACAGTTACATGTGAATGCATACCATGAAATCAACTTGTTGCTATTAGAACTGGATGTATTTAAGATGAAGAATGCTCAAAAACCAAGAATAAAAAAATTCATCCTGCTCTGAAAAGAAAAGCTACCAAAAATTCCTTTTCAATTACTTTGGGTTTTTTTGTTCAAAATTTAAAAGCAGCTCAAAACGTATACCACACTGACGAGTTTTTGAAGTAGCTTCAAAGAACTCAGGTAAATTGGAACTTCCCTCAAATCCTTTGTAAATGTTTTTCAAAACCTTTAATTTCTATTAACACTAACTTTGGCAAGATGTTTTATAAAATCTGAATTGAGGTCAAGAAATTATTTAAATACAGATCTTTGTATTACCATCATTACCAAAAAATTAAGTTTAGGCACTTTTTAAAAAAATAAAAGTTAATTTATTGAAAAAATTGCAGATTCACAACCGTTTCATGGAAAACATCTGATTTTGAAATACTTCTGACATATGACTAGACTATTGATAGCTTAAGAACAGTGACAAAATTGAGCAAGCTTTTTTTAGTGCTGCACAGTAATAAAGCAGATGAGGAACATTAGCTGCTAGTATCATAGAATCATAGAATGGTAAGGTTCGAAGGGACCTCTGGAGATCATCTAGTCCAACCCTCAGCACAGCCCTTACGAGGACTGAACCCACGACCTTGGCATTAGCAGCACCACGCTCTAACCCTATTCCTACTAATTCCTATCAAGTAGCTAGAAATTCCAAGAACTATACTTGTTTCAGAAATGTCATTCCATTTTTATGTTTTCTACTTTGTAGCATCATGAGATTCCCACTTCTGTGAAAATAACTTTAGGTATTTGCTCTAACTTAAAATAGAAAAAGTCTGAAATCTTCTTAAAAAAAAAAAAAAAAAAAAAAAAAGTCCTAAAAGAGGGAAAAACACAACTCACTTCCCTGTTCAGCTCTGCTATACAAATAGATTTTAAAGATTACATCGTTAAGGCATTATCTCATAAATCTCAGTTTTACCTAGGAATGTACAACAGGTTCAGCATTTTGGTAAGTTAGCACTTGAAGGTGACCTCAGCTGAAGTAGGGAACTTGATTTTGTTCTTACTGCACATCAAGTTATCCAAAAATAATTCAGCACTATACAATACTCAGGAACAGGACATTACAGCACTATGCTCTACATAAAATAAAAGGTAGTACTCTTACTCTGAAGATACCATTTACTTCTGCCCTTTACCATCAAGAACACACAGCTGGAGATGCAAGTTTATAATGCAGGACCATGGTTCTCATTAGAACACTAACAGCATTAAGATTTGAGTCATTTTATTCTACTTAATCCCTTCAGGATTACAAAGTCATTAACCAGGGAAACACAAAATCGAACCTTTCTATTTCCATTTGACTTCAGGAAAATTCTCTGCGCATTTTAAGGACCTTGCATTTCCTGCAGAACGTACTTGCTTTTCAAACATCCCTGACATTAGGGCATGCTATATCTGTTAAGTAGCTCATGGACAGCTTGCTTTTAATAGGGATTGAAGCAGAAAGAATGCAGCAGCCACCACACATCCTGTCACTTGGCTTTTAACTTAGTCTTGAAACCCTTACTTACCCCAGCATTTAACAATGTCGTGACAACATTTTTGCCTGGAAGCCCTTGAATTGTAGTTCCTTTTCCAGTAGTCTTTTGCACAACAATCACATTGGGTTTGGATGTCATTGGAATTGTAGTGATTTTGGTTGTAGTTCCTAAATATTAGTGGGAAAAGAAGTAATATGCAGTTTATAAAAGGTCCTTCCACTTTAGACATCGGTGAGATACATAGGAATCACTGTACTGAAATCTGTCAGCACAGATTAAAGCTAAGCTTTTAAAACAACAGCAATTGGAGTGGGAATACATCTCACCTAACTAGACATAAAAAAATTACATGCTTTTTGAAAGTTGAATTAAAAAGCTTTCTTTCTTTTTTTAAATTAAAAAAAAAAAAAAAAAAAAGAAAGAAAGAAAACAGTTGTATTGGCCATTTCTCTTCTTCTCCGAACATTTAGTTAGTTCTATCCCCTGTAGCAGGTTTTTGCTCACCTACAGTGACAAGTAATTCTAGACAGCTCTCCACAGTCTACACAAATTGTATGTACATTGACATCCAAGTCACGAGTGTTATCAGGCTACTATTTCAGTAACACCTCAGACAGCTTTCTACCACATCTTCTACTTTCTCCCTGAAGAAAGTATCATTCAGTCAGCAGAGCTACAAACCAAGAATTCCATTCCTTGTCTTCAATCCACCAGTGATAGCTGCACATATTTTAGATTAATAACTATACTAATTCTAGAAATGGGAAGACATTCTGAGATGAGACCTTTATGTTCTTATGAACGACTTAAGATGCAAATAAATGTCTAGCAGGCGCCTCTCTTAGCAGAAACAAGCAAACAAATAAACCATAGAGACACCCCTTCCAACCTGTGTTATCTCAGGACAAGCAGTAAAATCCTTGTAAGACCAGCTAAGAGTTCCACTGCATAAAATGGTGCTCTGGAGAATAGTGGTATTTGTACTTGTCTATAAACACACCCTATATCTAAAAACCTTCAAGAATTCTTTATACATTCACCAGACTGAAAAAAATGACTCCTTCACAAAGAAGCAACTGCTTTAGCCCCTAGATAAGATGAGTTTTTGTAGAAATTAAGATCTGAAAAATTCAGGTACCTCTACCAGACTACACTCCAGTGTGGACTAACTAAACAGCCCTTCTATGAGACTCTATAGCACCTTTTGGTGAACTGAACTGACTGGTGCCATGTTGGATCTCTGCTAAGCACCAACGATGGGAGCCCTAAGTAATTTAAGGATCTTACAAGATAGGAAGAATAGCCCCAGTATATCCCGATGTGTATCTGCACCTACCTAGGCAGCGTAGCAGACCTTGTCTCCATTACCACTGTTTAAGCCCCAAACTGACACTAAGAAAGTAAAACAGCTGTGAGTGTGCTTGGTCCTGGTGTTAAAGAGATCCTACGTTTAGAGGCTGTACCCACAGAAAACATCAAGGCTGGTCAGAAGACTAATGTAAAGATAAGCAGCAGGAATCTGCGTAAGGCTGGGAGGAAAGCCACAAGTTAGAGCACGAGATAAGCGAAAGACAGACTGAAATCAATAAAAGAAGAATGGGATGAGAAGGAGACTACACAGTTGGACTCAAAACATGCATCTGTTTTTTTCAGTGAGGGGTGGAAGAGAAAAGGTCAGTATCAAGATTCCAGACTGCTTTAGACTGACCTACAATATAGCTGTATGACCTTCCTGTTCTCAAGCATAGGACAATACAGTAGTTCCTGTACTGTCCTCCAGATTTCTCTTTTTTTTCTCAGCTTCCCTCCCATTAAGTGCTTCCTTCTTAAACCTTGGAACTGCTGTAATCCACGACAACATTCTCCTTCCACACCTTTTGCCCATTATTTTCTTCTTCATCCTCAGCTGTTTTTCTTCTGAATTTATTTGTTCTCTCATAAAGGATCTAATAAATATTTAAGTATGTACTACATAGAATAGATCTGAACAACTACAGGGAATCTAAGCTTGCTTTTGAAATGAGCCTTAATATCAAAGTACTCATATGCCTACCAGAAACAATATTACTGCTGATAATTTTGCCTCCCAGCGTAGCCAGTGATTTTGGTACTACTGTAATGATGCTACCACTTGTGGTTTTCACGTAAGTAGCAGCCCCTGGAGTTCCAGCCATCCGAGCCCCTAGAGAAGGGCTAACCGTTGGCCGCGTGTATGTTGCTTGAGTTCCTGTTTTGGAGAAAGACAAGAAAATTTGCTGTTAGAATATGCTACGCTATCAGTTTTTGTGGAAAAGGTTAATTTAAAAGGAAAGCATTATACTTCATTCAGAGAGACCCCACACTGCAATTTATTACCACCCTTTACAATCTTCTAGTTAGTTTTTAAATGTGCAGAGCAATATTCAAGTACATGCCAATTTTAATTTAACAGTAAACTTTTGTGAAGCACTGTATCAAAATGTTCCAAGACCACCACGTTTTAATTTGTGTCTTTGTGCTAAGGGTCTTACTTTTCAAACAAGTGTTAGACCTATAGATGAGGAGTTAGACCCATATGTTTGCCACTTACTTTATTAGAGGCACAAGAGTTAATCGTCTGATGACACTACCAGAATTGAACCCTTCCTCTCTTGAAAGAGACCTGTAATCTCACTTTTCCCATGGGACAAATCATTTAGAACACCAAAATTTACTGGCCTAAATAGCACTCTAAGAGAAAAATATAATTTCAAGTGAAAATGCAATCTTACAGATTTAGCATTTAGAAGTAAGCCTCCTGACATACTATAAATGCTCCTTTTCCTAGCTACTCTTCCTCAGAATGGAAGTAGGACTGAATTCCCAGAAGAAACTTGCTCAAAATAATAACAATAGTCAATAGCTACACTAACATTATGATTCCATTCTGATTATACTGATTCTGATAATGCACTACAGACTTTAATTACTAAAGATTACAGAGCAAAATAGCTTGTTTTAACAGAGAAGCTACATGTTCAAATCCAAGAGAAAGCAATTTAGGTTTTACCAATTAAATGAACTGCAAAACTGTTAGAATTTATTTTTTAATACACTTAGGAATATTTGTGAGAAGTATTTCAAGAGCTAAAGTTAAGAAGAGTCAACATTAACCATTAGTTTACACTAATATTCCTAACTCTTGCTAAAAATTCAGCAAGCAAATTTAGCCTAGTTTTCAAGAAATTCAGCTTAATCTGCCTTGCAAATCTTCCTTGCACAAATTAAAAACTGAACAGTCTGTATCATTCCTAATTCTATACAAGAAGGAAGCACAAATACAATTAGATCCTCAGAAAACCACTGGGAGCTTAAAATTCAATTTACTGGCCTTTTTATAAATTTAATGCAAGACTATGAGCAAGTCACCTGCCTTTTAAGTTCCACATATGTAAAATAGGAATAATGCTGACCTACCTACTTGAGGTACATAAAGACTTACATTAATTTAACTTATCTGATATAAAGTGCTACAGAAGTGCAAAGTATCACTGTAAGTTGCAAAAAACTTCCTTTAAAAAAAAACTCATTGGGGAAGGAATGATCATACTTTTGTGCATTCAACTCAAGAGACCACAAGAGGAATAAAATATCACTCAGTGGCAGAAATCCTAATCCAGAATGATTATTAACATGATTGTGAATGTGCTGTTGTGTTCACTGTTTTACAAGAGAGACAAGTGCTTTTTTTACCCTAATAAACCATGTTTTATCAACTGTATTTCTGGGTTTACCCTCCCTTCCCTTCTCAGAGCAATAACTTACCAGTGGGAGTAGTGACCAGTTTAGTTGTCATGATAGTCCCATTACTGCTAACCACCATAATAGGTGAATTGCTACTGCTGGGCAAAGTCGCTGTAACTGGTTTGGGAAGGATTTTACTGGGTTGCACCTGTTGAGTGATTATTTTAACACCTAGGAAAGGAGAAAGGTCACTGTTAAAATACAGGCACGAAAAGTTACTTTCTGAAATGTTTTCTCAGACCAAGCCCTAGTGGGCAAGTAGCCTCACAAGGCTTTTATTCTGAGCTCAACTTATTCTTGATCCTCAAAAGGATGTTTTTTGTTGGGTGGGATTTTTTGTAGGTTTTTTTTTTTTTTTTTTTTTTTTGCAAGTAAAAAGATCATCATCACCTCTGCCTTTCATGTGCCTGTTTCTGTTCCTTGCTACTCCCACTGACGCATGGGATTTCATTCCATCATTGATTTATTGCAGTGATTTTTAACCTCTTCTGGTTCATGTCTCAAAAACAGCATATATTTCCCAGGAACCAACAGGTTACAATCAATATCAAATTGGTTCAAATATAATGAAGCATCACAAAGTGAAATAGTTCTTGATCAGTTCAGTCTATGAATTTTAATGTGTTTTAATTAACTAGTTGAATTTCATTCCTTCAAATAAATAAAATTTTTTCCTGCACTCTTGATTATTAGTGGCTGTAAGGAAGCAACTGTGACACTGTCTAGAAAAGGCTGCTGTAAGGAAACCTCTCCATTTAATCTACTGGTTGTTTTCAAACTACAAAGGAATTGGACTGAAACCCGTTCTGGGAAAGGCAGTAAGAACAAAGGAGAACACCTTAACATGTCAAGGATTCTACTCCCTTTCTCTCAACATGTGTAGTGGAAGGGGTCTTCTTGAAGATTCACTTTTCAGCTGCAAATCAAAAGATTCGTGTAGTCTGTCCAAAAATACATCCAGGCCATCTGGAACTTGAATTCTGTTCCACACTGAGGTAAATGAACTGTACTGGGTTGCTCAACCTTCATGAAACCCCTGGCCTGAATTTACTTTACCAAAATTTAGACACTTAGGTTTGTGCACAGATGTTTCTAGGTGAGGAATTTTGTCCACTCAAGAAACATCCTCCAGAGATGTTTTCTTCTACATCATCTACAAAAGTAGGACAGAGCAAGTAAGCTTCAAGCTCAAGTGCCTTAATAAACTACCTGCAGTGAGAAAAGAAAAACCAAGGCCTTTGCATCATACAGACACAAATCTGGATTAAAAAAAAAACAAAGTCTTTGTGAAAATTAACTCCTGTCTTTCAGACAAAATACGTATCAGATGGTATTTCTAAATAAAGTTTAACTAAAAAGCACGTGGAGCCTAAAACCATAGTAGAAGGCAAAGAGTGAAGTTCTTATTGATCAAATGGTGACCAGTGCCTGGAGGATGGAGGCCTTTTATTTGTGTTCATAACTAGACATTTTTTCCCCAGGCAATGGTCCCACAGTCCAAAATACAGGATGGGTAAGGATGTTTGGTTTTCTTTCGTTTTATCGTCTATTTTAATTATTTGACCTAAATAGTAAGAACATAATAATTTTATTGACATTATTAGTATAAAATATGGACATAAAAATACTTTGCACTTTTATAGCACTTCTTTCTTCAGAATTTGGTAACTTTGCTTCTAACCATGTCTCAATGAGATAAAAACTGTCTTATTTTACAGAGGAGAAAAGTCAAGGCAGAAAGATCAAACAACTTGCCCATAGTAAACTGCATAAATTATGTCACAAAAAGAATGCAATCCAGCTTCAGTCTCAGTTCTAATTGTATTTGTTGTGATGAGTATCTCAAGAATAGGTTTTAATTTCTACACCCAAGAAAAGAATTAAAACACAGATTAACTTTTTTAAGGTGGTACAGTTCAATAGCTCTTGTATCTTCAGAAAACTGCTGTCTTCCATGTTGTCAGCCAAGCTACTTTTGAAGGTATTTAATATACCTTTCAATCTCTAAAGATAAAAACATTTCCTCCTAAAAGATGATAATACATAAACCAAACAAGCAGAGTCACAAAACAAATTATTCAGTTATTGTTGCCTGAAAATTTGAAGTCATCTTTCAATAACTATTTATTTTCTAGGTTAGTGCCAAATCCTGTACTCAAGCTGTTTTGCCTTTATGACAGCTCCCCATGCACATTTTGGGGCAGAATCCAGCCGTGCTTTCTTGACTGGTAGTTAGACCTCACCAGTCAGCAGTATCACACAAAATTAACTCCATCTACCTGATTCCTGTTTGATCTGAATGGTAGGTTTGATGCCAGGTGGCAACTGAGATTGTTGTGGCTGCTGTTGAGCTACAGAAGACTGCGCCAGCTGTTGTTGCTGCTGCTGTTGTTGCTGTTGCTGCTGCTGCTGAGCCTGTTGTATTTGGTGCAGCTGCTGTTTCGGGGACTGCTGATGTTGTTTGGGAAACTGTGCTAGAATCTGAGTTGGATTTCCAACCAAACCTTTTGGGGAAGGTAGTCTGGTAGAGGCAACTTTAATAGCTGATGTAGACACACCTATGAAAGAGTAAATAGTTTAAGACTGACCAGTGCAAAACAAAAGAAAAAAAAAATTTATTAAATGCAATATTGTATTAAACCATCTTTACACTGAAAGATGCAAGCTCACACACACAGTTAAAAAAAAGCTGCCACTTGCATCTCAAAAGCCTTATTCAGATGCTTTCAGTGTCATGGCAGAAAACGTTAAGGCAGCTAATATAAAGGCCACAATCCCAAGAGGCTATAGTCTACGCCCTGCACCTTTTGTAGTACAAATAACTTCACAAATCCTTTCAAAGCCTGATCTTTAGGCTTCAAGAAAGCCAAGTATTTATAGTGAAAACAAAGACTGCAAAAGTTAAGGATATGAGAATAACAAATTAATATGAAACATCTTAACATTAGAAGGGAATATCTGTTAGTGAATGCAATATTATTTTAAAAGAACAAATCAGGTAATAGTACGCATTTTAAAAAAAATGAGGAATGTGTATTCTTTATAGATTAAATTATCTTAAAAATAAGAACATGATTAAAACAAAGTTTGCAGTAAGAGGGAAAAATTAAGTTCCCAAGTAAATACTTATTTCTGCCACTCCTTCACATAGATAAAGACAGATTATGCTGGAAATATTGTGACAGCTATCACTTTAAATTGCACACCCATAAGACACTGACTTTACATCTGTCTTTTGGGTGCTCATATAGGCAGTTTTTAACCAGGTTCTGGCTGGAGCAGAACACGGAAACAAACAAACAAACTCCCCACTTCCTGCTCTCTTATTTCTCCCTCTACATTTATAGATGGCAGTGATAAACATAATAAGCATAGGAAGATAGTAAGCTATAAATTTGGCAATCCAAACAAGCAACTCTTATCACTATATCACCTAATGGTTTCTCCATTTTGTTGGTCAGCTGTTTTCATCTGTTAATTTTAACTTAACTTTCCTCACAGTGGGGGCGATTATCAGATTATACCATATGGTGTTTTACTGGTATTTTCTGCAAGGGCACTGATAATTCTTTAACATTGTTACATATCTCACCCAATATATTTTGGAATAATGGCTGCCAATTTCATGATCAACATGACTAAAATTGTACAGTTCAAATAATAAGAAATATTGCTCTTGTGCTCTGTAGCTTAATGACCTACCTCCATTATCACAGTAATAGAAGTAATGTGGAATTCAAACCACCTCTTCAGCTTTGCTTTGGCTGCCCAAATTTTTGTGAAGTGGAAGAAGAATGGAAAACGTGGACCAGGAAAAATCATTATGTGACATTATGTGACACTTGTCACCGACAGACACAGCACATTTCAAGTGCTGATCACTGAGGCCCTTTCATTCATTCACAGCTTCCCCTCAAAAGGGTTAACTAGTAGCTGTGCAGTTGAACTTGTCTGTGCTAGCACACATAGTTGGAATTAAGATACCAGAAATTGAGGAGTTTTAATCTAGGCCCACTCAGGTCTTAACTTGTAAGGACATGAAAACTGAGATGCTGACAAATAGACAAAAAGTGCAAGCACTTTATACCTTTCAAAGTTGTCATGAAATACCACAAGTAGTATTCTACAGACTGGACACATCAAGCCTAAGAACCTTATATTTGGTACTAATCTCACATGCTTTTGTAAATCATGCATTAGGAGAAGCAAGTACCTTCAAATAATACTAAAAACATTCATTTTTCGTACATGAGATGGATAGAGTTCTCAAAAGCCAGTCAGTTCAAGGCTAAAATGTTTTAATACTTGCAAACAAAATCTTTTCAAAATAAAATTATGTCACACTTCATTACCAAATTCTCTTTAAAATTATAATTTGTACTTCACAATTGTTGAAGAAGAGAGCTGTTTTCAGCATCAACTTCTGCTGAGTACCTTGGATTAGCTTCATCAGCAGACTTTTTTCCCCACCTCTCCTGTACTTTCCTCAGCGTATGTAAACAAAGTTTATCATCTCCTCTATACTATTCTCAAAGTCTAATTCACCAGTGAAAGAGTTTTCACAAATATAATATTACTGCCATACCTTGTGCTACTGTTGACATCACTACAGACGGTGTTGATGATACCACAGCAGTCACTGCAATAGTATTTGCAGTACAGGAGGGAGTAGAACAGCTACTGCTGCTGCTACTAACCAGAGAGGACTGAGATGCAGTTATAACCACTGGTTGCTTTTGAGTAGTTGAGGCAATGACTGATGTTGGGACAAGTTTCGTAACTGCTGCGTAGTTGTGGGACTTTGAAAGGATGTTGGGTACAAAAGTTGAGCTTGGAGAGGTGGTTACTATTATCACCTGAAAGAAGAAAAAGAATAAAAGATTCATTTGTTCTTTCCATTTATTTAAAAGCATAAAATTTTAGTAATATATTTGCATCTGTGCATTTAGTTTTAGGGGGATCTGTTCATCAAGATCATTTAAGAGTGTCAAAAATGCATTTGCTATCAACAAAAAAAGTTTCCACTAGTTTGAAGGAGAAATGGTAAACAGATAAAGTAATAAACTTTTCCTTAAAATTAGGGGATATTTCTTCTGAGGAAAACAATTGCTATCTCATTAAGGTAGAAATATCTTATGTTTGCAGGCAAATAGACAGGTAGGAACTGTCTGGGTTCATTTAACTGAGCCAAGAAGCCTGAAATCCATCTTAAATGGAACTGCTGGGATTTCAAAGAGTTTTAAACATCATCTTCCCAAACCCTGCAAGAAAGGGCAATGAGAGAATAAGGAGATGTTTTCCCCTTAACAGTTAGTATAACCAGTTGCTCAGTTCATAACGGGAAATACTTCTGATCCAGATGGCTGTAAATAATCAAAATAAGTTTTTCACTGATGGAAATACTGAAGTTCAGAAACAATTTCTGTTTTCTTTAATTAGTGCTCTCAGTGAGAAGAAATTCTTTCACATCTGCCTGAAAACCATTTATCTAAAGACAATAAACACTACCCCTCCTGAGAGTTACAGTTACAACCCCATGAATCTGAGCTGACATTGATATACCTGGAATTCATTATAGTCTTGGAAGAGGTCTGCTCTTACGCAACTGACCTAGAAAACTAATCATTTGAGTTTTGAATATGGGGACTGTTTATGTAAGAAGTAAAAATATTTGTTTTATATTGTTTGCGTATGTACCTCCTTGTACCTGCAAACATATACACAGTTAAAACACAAACAAAGCAGAGAAATAAAATGCATGTCTAGTTTACCATGCAAGAACCCTATGAAATTGTTTCACTAACATAACTAGCCTGATTAGGAAGTTCATTTATTAGAAACCTCAAACTTCGCAACCTATTATTTCATGTAATACTCAACAGAATAAAGGTTCAGAAGGAGGAAAGAGAACCTGTCAGTCCAAATGACCTTACAATACTACTCAAGAACCAGTGAAAGCTTGTCTAATAAAGAAAACAGATAATATGATGATGGAACCAGGAACAGACTTAAGAGTTATAAATTAAGCAATAAGAGATTTTTAAGAGTCTCTGTTCTGCTAAAAATAGGAGCTAATCACATACAAGGAATAAAAGCAGCAAATTTCACCACTATTTTGCCTCTTCCTCTCCTTTTTCTCCAGCACTTAGTTTTATGGTTTGCCTCACCTAGGTGAGCCTTAAATATCTTGATGCGAGGAAAAACAAAACCTCACTACCCTCATAGAATCAGTAAGGTTGGAAGGGACCTCTGGAGATCATCTAGTCCAAACTCCCTACTCAGCAGGGTCACCTAGAGCATGGTAGACAGGGTTGCATCCAGGCGGGCCTTGAAAAGCTCCAGAGAAGGAGACTCTGAGACACAACCTCTCTGGGCAACCTGGTCCAGGGCTCCGTCACTCTCACAGGGAAGAAATTCCCCCTCACTGTCAGGCAGAACTGCCTGTGCTTCAATTTCTGCCCATTGCCTCTTGTCCTGTCACACGGGACAACTGAAAAGAGTTTGTCCCCGTCCCCTTCACACCCTCCCTTCAGGTACTTGTACACATTGATCAGATTCCCCCTCAGGCTTCTCTTCTCCAGGCCGAAGAGGCCCAGCTCTCGCAGCCGTTCCTCACAGGGCACCGCAGGTGACTGCCAGAAGCACAAAGTTTGTGTATCAGCTGCTCTGCCATCCTGTTATGTTTCCCAATGAATATTTTCTCTGTGTCACTCTCGTTTTTGCCCGAATCCTAACCTTGATTTAACCAGCAAAAACACTCTTTTGAAGACTGCTATTAGGCTGTGACTAACCAGACAAGCTGTACACTACGTGGTTTGATTCTGATTCAAACCTTAAAAGGTGAAAATATCATTTGAGATAAAACTTGGGAGTTTTATTTAGGTTTTTTAAATAGTCAGTTAACATTAGAAATCTTTCCTAAGTTTCCCATTCTTTAAGAAACAGAATTAGAGAATTTAAGGGCCAGTTCCTTTCCACCTAAGATTTTTCCCACCTAATTTAGGAATACAGGCACTCAAGGTGCAAGTTGCAGTCAATGAAGACAGATCAGTCCAGGCTTTCTACATAATCCTTAGGGAAATAGAACAAGTTAAGTCTCAGCTAAGTTACTAAAGGTACTGAGTATAAATCTGTGCATAATCACAGCTCCTGAACATTATTGTTCCTCATGCAAAGAGAGAGGTGATGCCAACATTCTAAGAGTATCAAATGGTTATTATAAATAACATTATTTAATTATACCAAGGAAAAAAAGCTTGCCAAGTGTTATACTTAAACAATAGTTGCTGTCCTGAGACTAAGCAGGCTTGAGTCTCTTTAATCTATTTCTTCTTTCAAAATTAGCACACGAGAATATAAAAAAACCCCACTGATCTTAAGAAAGAAGTATCCAGAAAGTAAAACTTCCTCGTAAAAATTCATAAATACTGAAGCTCAAGTCATGTCAGTTATATTTTTAAAATATTGTTTTCTCATATACATCAAGATGTTCAAAGTATTCCTGTCATGGGTACCAAAACAGCATCTTTCCACAGCAGGAAGACTGTGGAAGGACAAACAGCAAGTTACTGCTTTTTTTTGTTGTTGTTGTTGTTGATTTTAAGGTAAAAACTAATTCCTAACACATTGAAATTAGTCTTGTCAGCTCTGTTTTGAGAACTATCAAGATCTAGTCCCTGAAGAAATAAAGACACTAACTGCCAGAGGCTTCACTGTCTGGATTCCTTCTCTGTCCTAGACAGAAGACTGTAATAGCGGAAAATCAGAAATTGGAGCTGTGACATTATTAGTTGTTGCTACAAATGTTGCTCCAACCTACTGAAATGTCAAAACAATTCTGAAAGCTAGTGTGCAGAAACCAAGAATATCATTCACATCCAAGAACCTCTTTTATATCCAGCTGCACTATTATTTAAAAATACATTTCCAGTCTGAGTCTAACAAGTCTCACATTTAATTTAAAATTAGTAAGAAGGATTTCTCCCAAAATAATGCAATTATGTATTTCAGCATATCTAAATCCAATAAAAGAGGGTAGCATTACAAGTTCAGATACAAACACTATTATGGCTCCCTAATGAAACACATTATGATTTTCCTATCATTGCAAATTAGCAAGAGAGTCAAATAATATTACACAAAGCAAAACCTAAAATTTTCATGTCAGAATGATGAGCAGCACAAGGGTAGAAAATACCTTATCAACAGTCCATATTTTTCCTTTCAAAGGTTTAGTACATTCCACCTTTAACTAACAT
This sequence comes from Rhea pennata, assembly GCF_028389875.1. Classification (NCBI taxonomy): domain Eukaryota; kingdom Metazoa; phylum Chordata; class Aves; order Rheiformes; family Rheidae; genus Rhea; species Rhea pennata. The sequence goes on from NC_084663.1 coordinate 213,514,046, forward strand.
GCTATAGCACATATTTAATAAAACAATATGACATCTAACGAAAAGTTTTGTTCTTGTACAAAAGATGACCCTCTCGAAAACAACAGGCTGAGGAGGTTAAACTATCTTATCTGCATATTTTCTGCATTGAATGCAAGACATGTTACTCGATGGGTTTATGCTCACTCACACGTTTCTACACATGCCTTCTAAGATGCAATTTTACTAAGGAAACTGTTAAAGAACAGTGAATAAAACGGAAACATCATTAAAGAGCTTTGAAGTGGGAAAAAGGCCAAAAAGCAAGCTCTTTATTGCACATTACTTCAGTTGAATCTTCCTTCCTTTTTAAGCTTCCAAAAAATCAGGACATGGGAACTCTGCTAATCCAAAGAAAGGCATAAAACAATTAACGAGACTCACACAATAAATACTGTGTTAGGGCTCAAGAGTCAAACTCTCATGGTTGGGAAAAACGCTTGTTAGTGGCCAGCCTACAATCAGTCTGTCCGCATCAAGGCCAAATTCATTTTTTCCGCAAGTCTGCGATAATCAGTAACCGCCCCAAGAATGAACTTGGTCTGAGGTGTTAATCTTTTTCTAAATCTTAAGGACAAAAAGTAGACACATCGAAAATGCTTCCTAAAATATGGGAAAATAATCATGCCATAGATCATGCACATAAAATCTGAGTGCCAGTATGAAAAGTCTACATAGAAAATCTCTTCCACACATAGCATCCTGAGAAAACTTGGGCATACTCAGCTGAAATAATGCAACGGATTTCAGCTACCATAATACTGTTAATGTAGAATGAGAAATGGCACATTAGAACTGAAAGGAAAATAAAGCCCCAGTCTTTGATCAGCTCCAAAAATAAAATTCATAGACCCAAAAAAGTAGTTTCTAGACCAAAGAAAACAGCATGGGAAACCCATGCCAACTCTCTTGGAATGCTATTACTGCAAAGAATAATTATAAATAAGGAAAATAGAAATAAGAAAGATTACCTTTGACCAATAGTTGTTACCATCTGAAGGCTGTTCAGAGGCCTATGTGATCCAGTTCTCAGAGGACTAGTGTCCATATCACAAAACCCAACACCACAAATGGTACTAACTGGCAACCTTGTTGGCAGTCTCACCAGAGAGGCCAAGAATTGAATGAGCATGGAGACTGAATCCCCTCTCATCCCTAGAAGTGGTCCCTTCAGGTCAGGGTTGAGGCACATTGGTGGGGCAGTCTGGGGGAAGCTTGCACTCCCGCTGCCTGTGCTGTACCTGTTCTGTGGATAAAAAGAGGGCTTCAGTCTCCACAGCTGTCAATCCAGGTCCTTTCACACACAGGTGAACTAAATTCATACAAGACTTCGGTTTTCTCTTTGTTTGTTTTAAAGAGGGATTATCTTATCCAAAGAGCAATCCTTAAAACACAGCTAGACACTTCATAGAAAGATAAGAGTCAAACATCACATCTTACTCATTGATAAAACAACAAATGAAGTAACATTTGGCAGCTTCCCCCACATACCTTCTGTGTTGTTGTGTTTGTTGTCTGTGTTGAGGGCTTAGTGAAGGTTATTTTCACAGGCGACATGTGTGGTGGCAAGGAGTTGGCAATGCTCTGCATTATATTACTCATCTTCGGGCTGCCACTTACAGGCACTGTGATAGTTTTAGTGACAGGAGTTACTGCCTTCGGGACTTCCTTCAGGAGAACAGGGGAAGAACTAGAAGAATTAGTTCGCCGTCTTTTGCGGGGCTTTTCATCATCATCTGAGCAGCTGACACCTGAAAAAGAAGTACTTTTCTAAATTACATTTTCCCCATCTGTGACTCTCAATGCTTTCTAAAGCACCCCAACCTCGCTGAGTCTTCTACTCTTTTTCAAATAAGAGAAATAGATGATAAATTACATCTTACGGTCACAACTAACCTATAGTAGACCAGAAATGCTCTCAGTCCTTGATATAGACCACACTTATATGTTCATTAAAAGAAAAAAATCAAGCTCTTGAGTCATTTGGCTATTTCACTGTTTAAGAGATTAAAAGAACGTAAGAGCCAGTACAGGGGTTTCACTTGGCCTCCAGGAGTTTGATTAATGTAACTGTATACACAAGGGGAATAGGACATCGTGTTCATTTTTGCTTAAAACTCTACAGTTCACCATTGTTTTGGTAGTGGTTTTGCTTACAACAACTGAAGTTTATCCTGTTGTAGTCTTTTTTAATTTCAACCTCTGTACCTACTTTCAGTCAATGCTTACGATTACAATACCCTTCCTCCTTTAACCTCAACATCGCATCTTAAGATCTATTTATTTCAAAATGTAATTTAACCATGAAGCTCAAACCTCATTTTACCAGCTTTGCGTTGTTTGTTACATTTTGTGCAAGAAACACAAAATGTTGCCTAACAAGCTCTCACAAAAAACAAGAGAAATCTGGCCTCCAAGGAGCTTGTTCTTCCCCTCAACCCTCTACTGCACGTGTATAAAACAAATCTGCTGCAATAGATTCAGCTGAGCAACTGGTAACTCTACAGCATGATTCACTGGTCTTAAATCAGTATAAAACTTTATAAAGCAGGCAAGAGGCTCATAAAATGGCATATATTACAGAAAGACATGCTTTAATTACCTTGAAAATTTCTTAAAGCTATTACAGAGTGTTTATGGCTACAAAATTATCCAAAGTTAAACAGCTAAATAATCAAAAATGTGCAGAAAATTACCATTAAGATGATAGAGTATCTTCTTCCTTATGCCTGTGCCTTAGGGAGAAAATGTTGTTTTTTTACAGAAAAAAACACTAACGGTAAAATGCAGTCTTGCTGGCAATCAAGCAGACTTGGTTGGCAATAAATTTCTAATTAGGGTGAGGATCTAATTAGGGCCAGTCTCTAATTAGGAGAGCTAAATAACTTGGCATTGAAAGGGAAGGCCCAGGAATCTACATGGATGAGAAAGTGCTTACTAGCACAGTAAGTAACTTCTGAAAAACAGGACTCTCTTACTATATAACCAGTTCATTTGCAGGTACGTTTCCAAACCATGCAAAAGGCTGACAGCTGTTTCTGCACAAAGGAAGAAAGCAGAACTAAGAACTAGCAATAAGCTATATTTTAAGCTTGCTTTGGGTTCCAAAAAGTAGTCTGGGCAGCTTGTAGCAATACGGATTAAGTGTGGATCTAAGAGTGCAGAGATCAAAGTCCTCAACAACAATTCACTTTATGACCCTGAACAATCCATAAAGTACAGAATTGGTTACATGTCTTAAAAGTCTATTATGAACAGGCTCTAAGTATTGTTGCGAGTGCACTAAGTTCCAATAGCAAGGTCACTATTCTAAAAAGAAAACGTGCAAAAATTTCAAAAATCTTGGGACCCATCAGAATCAAAAGTGCACATGCAGCTAGGATGTTAGGGTACAGCTGTTATTTTGGTGGGTTACTATGAAATGCTAAAGATACAGATAAAGCTGTTTCTAAGTGGTCCTCTTCCATAGAAAATAGAAGCAACAGATCAAATTAACAGAGCAGTATTTCATATAAAATACATTTCATTTCATCTCTCATTTTCAGTGCTAGGGTTCTGTGAGAACAATATTCTCGTAATTTCATGTTAGAAATTGCACTAGTACTAAGTCTTCCACAAGCATTTAGCTGAAAGGTAATGCTCAAAGCTTGAGTATAACTCAAACCTGACAAGTAAGGAAGCAGAGGCATGGAAAGGTTAATGGCTCAATCAGACTGTGACTTAGATGAGGTCACACAACAGATCAGCGGCAAAGTCACGACTGTAACTCAAGTCTCCTGAGTTTGCTCTAACCCACATATAACTGGGTTTGTTTAAACTAACATGACTCAAATAAAACATTCTGAAAAATGTGTGATTCCTTAAAAAAAAACAGAACAAGATGAAGTGCAGGAAGTGGGAGAAAAAGAAAATCTAAAGATGGGTGGAATAAAAATAAGAACTTTTCATCCCTCTATCATGCATCCAGATCACTTTTATACTCATTACCATGTAACAATTCAATATAAGTCTAAAATAAATTTTTAAAAGATTAAGATCATTCTCCCTCAAATCCTTAAAATTGAGTGATTAGTGTATTAAATAGGAAAAATTAAAAAATTTAGTGAGTTGCATGCATTGATATAACCATTAAAGATAGTGGTTCGCAGTTAACTATATAGCACTTCTGGCTAGCTTTACTCAAATGTACACATATAGTACAGAGATTAATATAATTTTAAAAAGTAGCAATTAGCCAGACCAAGCTAAAAAAATGCAGATAGCACTTGTTATTAACTTCACTATTAACCTTTATTTGTATTTGCATTTTGATAGACACCAAAATTCAAACATGAAGAATCATCTTAAATTATCAGTTAAATAAAACTACCTACCTTTGATGTGCTAGATATTCTTACAAAAACAAATTCTGCTAGATATTCTTATGAAAGCATAAATTCTGCATTTAGAACTAGCTGATTTATTAACCAAAGAACTAAAAAAAGAGTGTGTTTCCAGGTTATTACACACTGCACTTCCAAGTTTAAACACCTAAAGATAGGCAGGATTTTCATCAGTGCCTAGGTATCCAAGCTTCACTACAATCCTCTTCCAAACATATCGCAGAATGGCCAAACGTGGTTAACGATATAATTTGCTTAAACACTTAGTTAAACCTTGGAAGACAGCATAGAAATTCCTGTGTTCTCTTCAGCTTCTATTATTCCAGCACAGTATACAGACAGACAAATCCTTAACTAATGCAAGGCTGGTTTAGATCAACAGGGAACTAGCACAAATATCTGAATCTCTCTCTCACTGAAACAAGGGTATATACTTGCCAAATTATTGTATTTTAGAAAAGTTTTGGTCACCTAAGAAAGTGAGAAGGAGGCACCTTTTTTGACTTAAGTGGTAAGTGATTACCATGCATTATTTAAGCAGGAGAAGAAAGAGGGAAGTCCTCTGCAGAAGCAACAAGCACGGCCACTTTGAAAACAACTTCTAAGAAAGCTAGGTTAGAAATCTACTAACATATAGCAATTCCTATATTGTATTTTCATGATACTTTTCACTGTTGCTGTCTTTGTCATTAAGCCTCCCTGCAGCATTTCACACTCAGTGGATTTATCCTGAATATAGTTTCTCTGAAAAGGGAAGTAAATCCATTCAGTAGATTAAGCTAAGGCATCAAATGACTTGCCCAAGGTCAGTCGGAGTACCTAAGTCAGACTCCATGCTTCAGCCACAAGACTGGCCTTTTCTTTCCCTTTTGTTAATCAGTTACTAGTATCACTTACTTTTGACGTAAACAGTACTTCCACTTGGCAAGACGACTACATTGGAGGCTGGACTGGCAGGTCTGGGGGACTTCACTGTTGCTACACTGCCACTTGGAACAGGGGTAGATGTTGGGGTTGAAGTGGTACTTGTGTAGGAATAGCAAACCACCACTGAAGAGGAGAAAAGACACCTTCCATATAACTGAAGTGCAGAATGTCATTATTCTATCACTATTTTAACATTTGTAAAGGAAGCCAAAGACTTCTTGGGTCATTATCCACATCTATGCCTCCGCAACCCTGTTACTATTAGGTCAAATCCCAATTTGACCTAAGTATGATCATGAAATTAATTACCTTCAAAGACAATGTAGAAGTCTTTCTCCCCATCTCCAGCTCCCAGAAATTTGTGCTGCCAATTCTAGTTTTTGACTTATCACAAGTTTAGCATTACAATTTGTTAATTTAATAATTTTAGTTTTAAGTATTCTTTTATTGTATTCCTATAAAGGACCTACAATGCTGGTCTAGATTTATAAGTGATAGAAAACAGTGCCCCTCCTCAGTGGTAAGTCAGCTGAAGAAACCGAAAGATTTTTTTATGTAATAAATCAATTAATATTTCTGTTAATCAGCCTTTATCAATAGTTGTTATAAATAATAGTATGATGATCCAATATTCCTCACAAAACCAGAAAAGGCAACCTATTTCAAGAACTGTTACATATTCTCTAGCTGCATGAAAAATAATTCAAGCCTATTCAGCCAAGCTGGATGGAATGTGTAATAACATTACTAAAACGGTGTGGGGAAGGTGGAAAGCTATTTTGCAACTTATTAGCTTGACATACTTAAACTGAAAAAAAAGGAAAGAAAGAAAACAACAAAAACCTTCTTGAAGATCACCAAAACTTAGAGGGACTACATTTACATTATTAAAATAAAGTGATCTGACTTTTTTTTTTTTTTTTTTTTTTTTTTTTTACCACTTAGAGAACTGTACAAAAGATTAGACCAACAATCTAAGGTTTTTAGCTTTTAGAGCTTAAGCAGCTAACTAGTGATGAAAGGGGCCTGCTCCTGAATGGGGCGGGGGCCCTGGTGACAAGGGATATGGAGAAGGCAGAATTACTGAATGCCTTCTGTGCTTCAGTCTTCACTGCTAAGGGCAGCCCTCAGGAATCCTGCAGCCTGGATGTGAGGGAGAAAGTCTGGAGAAGGGAAGATTTTCCCTTGGTTGAGGAGGAAAGGATTAGAGACCTTCTGGGCAGGCCAGACATCCACAAATCCATGGGCCTGGATGGGATGCACCCATGGGTCCTGAGGGAGCTGTCGGATGTTGTTGCCAGGCCGCTCTCCATCACCTTGGAAAGGTCCTGGAGAACTGGAGAGGTGCCTGAGGACTGGAAGAAAGCCAGTGTCACTCCAGTCTTCAAAAAGGACAAGGAGGAGGAACCAGGCAACTGCAGGCCAGTCAGCCTCACCTCCATCCCTGGAAAGGTGATGGAACAGCTCCTTCTGGATGTCATCTCCAGACATATGGAGGAAAAGAAGGTGATCAGGAGTAGCCAGCATGGATTCACCAAGGGGAAATCCTTGGTTGCTTCGCCAATCTGATAGCCTTCTAGGATGGAATGACTGGCTGGGCAGATGAGGGCAGAGCAGTGGACGCTGTGTACCTTGACTTCAGCAAGGCTTCTGACACTATCTCCCATAACATCCTCCTAGAGAAGCTCAGCAAGTGTGGGTTAGACGAGTGGACAGTGAGGTGGATTGAGAACTGGCTGAAAGGCAGAGCTCACAGGGTCGCCAGCAGTGGCATGGAGTCCAGCTGGAGGCCTGTGGCTAGTGGCATGCCCCAGGGCTCAGTCCTGGGTCCCATCCTGTTCAACTTCTTCATCAATGACGTGGATGAGGGGACAGAGTGCCTCCTGCACCTAGGGAGGAATAACCCCAGGCACCAGTCCAAGCTGGGGGCTGACCTTGTGGAGAGCAGCTCTGCAGAGAAGGACCTGGGAGTGCTGGTGGATGACAAGTTGACATAAGCCACCAACGTGCCCTTGCGGCCAAGAAGGCCAATGGTCTCCTGGGGTGCATTAAGGAGAGTGTTGCCAGCAGGTCAAGGGAGGAGTAGAGGCCCCTCTCCTCAGCCCTGGGGAGGCCTCATCTCGAGTCCTGTGTCCAGTTCTGGGATCCCCAGCACAAGACACACATGGAGCTACTGGAGAGAGTCCAGCATAGGGCTACAAGGATGATCAGAGGGCTGCAGCATCTGCCCTATGAGGAACAGCTGTGAGAGCTGGGCCTCTTCGGCCTGGAGAAGAGAAGACTGAGGGGGAATCTTCTCAATGTGTATACGTACCTGAAGGGAGGGTGTCAAGGGGACGGGGACAAACTCTTTCCAGCTGTCCCATGTGACAGGACAAGAGGCGATGGGCAGAAATTGAAGCACAGGAAGTTCCGCCTGACCGTGAGGGGGAATTTCTTCCCTGTGAGAGTGACGAAGCACTGGACCAGGTTGCCCAGAGAGGTTGTGGAGTCTCCTTCTCTGGAGCTCTTCAAGGCCCACCTGGACGCAACCCTATCTAACATGCTCTAGGTGACCCTGCCGAGCCGGGAGGCTGGACTAGATGATCTCCAGAGGTCCCTTCCAACCTTACTGATTCTATGATTCTATGAAGTTTCTTCCTAGGTGCTAGCATGCCCACACAATGCTGCTAACACAATGTTGAGAGATTTATGCTACAGATGCTGCAAAAGCACCTATAAAAAAAAAGAATTTTCATATTTCTATTAAGACTGTGCAAGAAGAATCAGATTTTTTAAAAATATCTAACATTGTAGATCTTGGATAACATTCTATAATGTGACATTGTATTTCCATACTTTGTAGTAGATTGCCAGTACGCCTCACCTTCTTTGTTTCCGGTTTCTGCAGGAACTGGAAGAGATGCATTGTGCTGAACAGCTGCATTGGCAACAGCATTAGCTGTAACAGTAAAGGCTGTTTGCGGAACAAGCCGTGGCATCAGCGGCACCAGTCGACGACCTTCTATAGACCACTCTGAAGAGCTATTTGGTCCAGACATACTAGAGAGAAATGCATATTCTGTAAGTATACTGTTGACTTTCCAAAATACTCAGTATTTCTTATTTAGTGCCTTTTTTCCAAACACTGAAAATCTACAAGGCTCTTTCTAAAGACATACTACAGCAATAATCTCCAATCTTCTTCATTTCATGAAGATCCCTCCTTTTTCCACCCAGTGTAGAAACCCTCTCAAAGCATATTTGAGTTGGTTTTTTTTCTTTTAAAACATTATATTTTAGAGAACCCTTAAAGGACCAGAGGTGTGTGGATAACAGGTTCAAAACACCCATATCAGATTATCTACTACTCATGTAGAGTTGACACACTGTGGATGTCTGGATGACAAAATTGGTAGATATCCAAAAAATATCATAAAACACTCCCACACTAATCATACTATGGGGTGGGGGGGGGAGAAGAAAAAGGAAAGGTATTTTAATGTAAATCTTGCTTTACCTCAACAGAAAAGTAACAGCACAAATACATTCTGTACCTCTTCCTCAACAGAAACCAGCCTGCTGCTCTGATTTTCCCTTAACCTTAGTACCTGAAGATAAACTAGAATGTTTCAGTAAAATGCTACTCTTATCTAGGTAGAGAAGTGTTTCTTTTTGTGACTGTTTTATATTATTGATTTGTCAAATAAACAAAACCAGAACTGCATATTATTTTTCAATGCTGTTATGTTCTTAAACAAACCAAGCCATTTAATATATTAATATATTCTAAAACAAACAAAAAAACCCTTCTTATTCCAATTATTTCAAGCAAGTTGCAGCAAATTTCTTCATAAAATGCAGCAGATCTGCTCTGCTGTTAAATCCAGATATGCTTCAGTATTCCTCATACATATTCATATAGTATAAGCAGAGCTTCATCATCTTAAGTAAAAATATGTTTTAATCAAAAATAAGTCTGATTTCCTAATAAGCTAGCAAATTATTTAGGTTGAATACTACGTTATCAACTACCACGTAGAAAGAATTTACAGCAGGACAAAATAAAGAGATGCAGCATTCCTATAGTTGCACCTTGTCTGGATTATATATCTCAGCTGTTTGAAGTTCTGTAGCTCAGGACAAACAGTATGCTTGTTCTATAAAATGGAAAAACAGAACTAGTACTTAAAAAAGGAAAAAAAATCAAAAAAAAAAAATCATGATTTTGACAATTAAATTCATTATTTTTCATCAGTCACTTCCATTTTTTAATGAAGTATAAAGAAGTCAGTGTTTTCTGTTTACCAAAAAGTATATTTCTAAATCTTTTATTCTTAACATTAAAACACTAAAATGTCAAATGTCACTTTGTGGCACAAAAACACTATGATGATTTTGGTGAATCTCAGTTCAGACTACTGCTGATTTGAAATGGCCTGTTACCTGCATGATTTCGTTTTGTCTCTCTATAGCATTTTTGTTATAAGAGTCAAATTTAAAAATCACTGGTTATAACATACAAAAAAAAAACCCCAAAATACAGATACTTTTATAATCCAATTGCATTCAAAGATATTTCTTAATAGCAAGACTATTAAGCATCTATCAGATATATGCAAGCACTCGTCCTCTCATGCCTCTCCACTTCACAAAAATCATGTGATGTTCAGGAGAGCAAATGCAAGGAGAAACCATCCCAACAGATCCAGGACAGCAGCTGCATCAAGCAGTTCAAGCTGAGAACAGTGGACACTGATGTCATCAGACAGCTTTCTGCAGCTTTTCACTCTGACCATGTTTTTCCCCTCTGTTGATATACTGTTTTCCACTAATCTCTCTCATCTCTTCCCCTCCCTTTGTCTGTGTAGTTAACTCCCTCTTCATGTAACCACATCAAATAGTTTTGAACAAAACCAAACTTAAAAAAAAGGAACATGAACTTTGTACACAAGGCTGTTCATCCTGCTTATGTTTTCTCTCTTTTCTCTACCCTTCATTTCTCTCATGTATTTAACTGAAAGCTCTTCACAACAAAGACTATGTCTAAATTGTGCTTGTTCAGTGAATGGAATACCTTTAGATCCAAAACATGAATCTACTAAATAATTCTTTCCAGTACCCTGATGTAAAACTCCTACGTGCATACAATGTTTGAACTACCATTCTTTAAATCATTACTGATCTTCAAAGTTCCATCATTCAGGTTAAGGAATGATGGATTTTCCAAAGGGTATCTTTGGAAATCATACAGAAAATGACCTCTAACTTACTTGTGTGCAATAGTCGTTAGTCGTTCATCATTTACTGCTCTCCGAACTTCGGCACGGTGTCGCTCCGTTGAAATACTATATATAAAAAAACCCATATTTTTTTAATATGTATGCATGTACTTATACGTGTGTATATTTTATATATTTTAGTCAGAGGAAGACACGAACATTTATTTAAAACTTCTAGCTGAAATGAAATTTATAAATAATCTATTCAGAAGACCAAAGGAAACAGGCATTTACATTTAAGAGATGGTCACTTAATTTTTGCTATCACCGGAAAAACATATTATTGTTAGAAAACTACAATTCAAGAATAAGGAGAACATCACAGTTTGCAGGTTACCATCACAAAACAGCTAAAATCCAATCTCCTAATACTAGTAATGACTTTAAAGCACGTAGTAGAAAAATTTGCATGGAACATGCAGCTGTCTTCATCATTATACCTTGGACCTAAAGACCTTGAAATTTCACCTTAAAGAAATTATAAGTGCACACTCATGAGCTAGCTATAATGTTTCCAACATACAACATCTCAAAAAATACCCAGAACAGTAAATCTTCAACCACAGAGGCACAGCTGCTTTCTTTATTCAAAGCCCAAGCTGAATAAAAATCAAATCTCCATAAGATGGAGAATTATTTCTCAAATAATATTTGCAATACAGTAAAAATGACCAAAAAAAAAGTAGTATCTTAGAAAGAAAGATTTCATCAGTTCATTGAATGCACAGCACTTATTTTTAAGAAATGTTATGATTACCTAAGCACTTTAGAGAGTTCTCCAAGAAGATCCTTCTTCTCCTTCGTAAGGTCTCCCTGTGCACGTAAGGCACTGATGACACCTGCATATGCTTCCAGTTCTAAAGAATTGGAGCAAATTGTATTTTTATTTAATGCTTGCAACAACAGAAAAATGTTATTTTCAGTATTACTGACAGTATTCTATTAGTTTTCAAAATCATGAAAAGGAACGTGTCTTTCAACTACTTAGTGCTTTTGAAAAGAGATTGATGATTTAGAACTCCCTCAGTCAATTTCCCTTCAGTGCACAGCTTGTCTATGAAATAGAATTGTCTCATCACAAGGGATTATCTAGAAAGTTTATAAACCCAAAACTGACAGTTCAGTTGGAAAGCTTGAAAAAAAACAGTCCTCAAATTTGTACAGTAGCTAAGAATTTTCTAGAAGCAGGAGAAAAAAATCTTTAACACATACCATTATTAAAAGTTTCATGGGAAAGCCTGACTTGAGAAAGAAATACTCTATCAGAAGAGCAATTGATTTTTTTTTTTCCTAATGCTGCTCCTTAATTAGGAAGCAGAATGTCAGCTTTAGTTTGTTAAATATAATTGTTATCTTTTACGCCTATTTACCCGATATGTACAACTGCTTCTATTAGGAAAAGCACAACACTGACTTGAACCTGCCCGAGACATCAAAGAACACGATCCGTCTATTCTTAAAATGTACAGAGCCATCACAGAGATTAACAAACAAAAATAACAGAATTACAATAAAATCGTAATTCTATGTGATCCATGTAAATCCTATTCCATTACTGTTTTTAAAAAAATAAAATAGCTAAAGGCTACTGAAATTTCTGAATTCTGTCCTACTAAGCACGGTGATAAATACACCTAATAAATAATTTTGAAGGCTGCCACTTTGACAAAGAATGACTTTATATTCTACACTTAGCACTGTTTTAAAAGGTGTTATTAAAAGCCATGCTTCAACAGTAGCAATACAAATTCTTTTGATGCTTACGTAGGTGTCTTTCATTCAGCATCCCATTTCTGCAACCAAACAAACCAACCTCACAACAGATCTCAGTTAACCAAAAATAAAAATCAAAAGGGGCCAGCCCAAACCTAACAAGAACCCAAGAATCTGTCTGAAATTAGGGGCAAAGGAAAGACGACTCATGCTATTCTGGAAGGCATTCACAGTAAGATTCCAAAGACCTAATTTACAAATCAAATCAAGGAATCATGCTGAAAGGACATCCTGCTCTCCTGTCCTGATTAAGCAGACAAAATACAAAGCAGAGTCAGTTTGGTTAACTAGACAGTCTGCACAAGGATGCTGAGTGACCTATAGAAGCGTCTACTGCCTTGGTTACAAAACATTTGCTAATTAATGCAATAATTATTACTAATATGAACATTTATTTAGACAATCATGTTACAACATTTAAGATACTAATTATTTTTCCTTTCTCAACAACATAAAGTAATTCCAGACACAACTGTGTAAATATTTAGCAAGGATAGATTTTTTATTTTTTTCATTTTTAATAGAGATCCTCTACACTAAGGCTTTAAAATGCTGGCTTTTTAGAAATTGGTAATCTTTATGGGTATAACTAGCTCCATCACGCTTAGGTCGATATAAGAAACACTTCCTGGTGCGCTCTGTTCAACATGAAGCAGCAGAGAAAGCTTCAAAAATCAGATTTGTCAAACTAAGATCATTATTTCAAATGTAAGGCTGCCACCATCATCTGCTTATTCAGTTATAAGCCCCAAACACTGCAGAATAACACTAGCTATTACACACCTCAGGACACATTTCAGCCTCACTTGCACCACTGCTTTCGTTTGTTGCACAGTACCCTGGCATTGCAGAACTGTCAACCAATTAAGATGCTGGATTGAGAGCTGGAAAAGCAGGACCCTATATTCAGCTCTACTGATCTGTTTTATGACTGTTCACTCTGTCTGTGCTCCACGGTCCCCTCCAGTCTCACGGTTTGTGTATTTAAACCGAGAGCTCCTCTACCCTAGAAGACACGGCTGTACAGCTCTGATCCTCTGCTACACTGGCAGGGCCCCCTTGTGGGGATATAGCTCATGCCAGCAAAGAAAGATTTTTTTTTTTTCCTGTCAGCCTAGGTTATGTCATTGAAGGAGGTGTAGCTGCAGTTCTGTTTGGCTCAGCCGCACCAGCAGGGCTCTGCCAGCACACCACCGTCAGCTGGGGTGGAAGTTTTTTTCCACGCTCCTAGCCAACAGAGCTACGTTAACAAAATTCAGTAGCACAGATCCGGTCCAAATTTTTTGGCATCACACACAGTCTTTCTTTGAGTTTTCATACTTCTTGAGTCTTACTTAAGACCTACAGCTGTCACTTTAATGGACGTACAGCTTAGTTCTAACACTACATCAAAAAATCCGACTATCTGCTTCAAAATAATGCAAATTTCAGATTCCCAAGCAATGAAATAAAAAGGGTGAAGTGAGAAAAAATAAATTCTCATCTCTCAAAAAATAGAGCAGATTGCTGTATAACATATGAGAACCTTGGCAGTATCAAGTAGCAGAGCACGCAATCTTAACGTTCCAGCAAAATCAGACTGAGAAAAGTTAAGTGACTTCACTGGCACAAAAGTTGGTGGCAGTCTCAACTTCTTTTTGGTATCCTCTAGATTATGCTCCTCAGTACAAAGTCCAAGAAGAAAGCCGTTTTTTTCATTTTAATGCTAAGCATCATTTAACTGGCAAAAAATCTTAACTCAAACATCTTGATTTATTTTTTTTTTTGGTGGGGGGAGGGAAGGGAATTAAGAATGTGAAAACCACTGTCTTAGAGCCCAGGTCAATGGTCTATCTAGCAAAGGATTCAGCCTCCAGTGGTAGCCAAAAGTGGGTGTGTAAAAACAGGGCAAATATTTTTATTAGTCTGCAAAACAAGAAATGTGTCTATCTATATAAATATGCATGTACAAGAAGAGCACCAAAAGTTTTCCAATGGGGATACATTTTCTTTGGGGTAAGGGAATAAGATATCGAGCTACATTTCAAACAATACAACAAGTTCCTGTTATCATGACAGTTAAGCAAGATCAGTTTTCACACTTCCCTGACAGTCTGTGTAACTGAAAACTACAGACACATTATCACACAATTTTCTTCTTACATTTCATGTCTTTGGGACAGTACCTTTACTATCTGAAGTCAATCCCACAGAGTTGATTGAACACGGGCTACATGATTTGGTACAGAAAAGATGTCTAACACAGAATTAATAGACAATTGAAAAATCTCCTCCCAAACAGGTAGTATGTTGTGTGTAGCCACAAAAAAGAGGAGCACTGCAGCACAGTAACATCAAGGCAGAGATGGACAAGGATATCCACCAGTGATTCTATCAAACCAATACGATTCTGTTCTATTCATTCTGCTCAGGCAGAACATCTGCCAAACACCATTTAAGTCAGTGCTGTCAAACCAATGACACATGCAAAATGCAGGAAATGACTTGTAAATTGCCTGTGGACATACTAAAATGTTTCTTGGAAGCAGCAGGCAGGCAGATCTTAAGTGGGCAAGCATACAGACCCACAAATTGTATCTTACTGTACCCAGTTTGCGAAGGATCCTCTTGCATTCATCTCTGCTGAGATCCAGAAGCGTCGGCCACACGACGGGCATCTTTCCCCTGTGTTTGTGCTCCCACAGAGCTCACCCTCGCTGAGGAGGAATACAAATGCAGTAAGTGCCAGTCCATCATTTATTGATTTCCCAAGCTGATTAATGCAAACTCTCCTCGGCCTGCTCACAACTCCACCAACACATTCACTTCCATCCCTGCTCCAACCTTTGTAATGGCATGCTTTACCATGCAGGAATTCAGCAGTTTCCCAAGGCCACACACTCCCCACACTGTTTTTCTCAGATCCATCACCCAAGCCTTTCTGCTGAGAGTTTCTTATCTCCTTCTCAAGCCTTTTCTCATGCTGAAACGCTCTCCGAATTGATGTTTGAATCTCCTCCCTCTCTTTATGCACAGAACACCTATTATAAGAACTCTTCCAGCTAACCGCACGCCCCCCCGGGGGGGGGGGGGAATGCATTTAGCACCAGCCTATTATACGACAGAATGGCAAAAACACCGTGAAGAAAAATCGCTTTACAACGTACTAACCCCTTCCCCCCCCCCCAAAAAAAAAAAAAAAAAAAAAAAAAAACAAAAGGGGTACACCGTCCTGGCCCGATGGTGAGATTTCGGGGGTGGCGGGGAAGCAGGGCGCATCCACCCCCACGCCGGCCAACGATGGGCAGGAGGAGCCGGAGGGGAGCGGGGCCGGCCAGGGAGCGGCACCGCTGTGTGTGTTTGGGGGGGGGGGGGGGGGGGGGAGTGGAAATGGCACCGGGAACAAAAGCGCCGGCCCCGCCGCACCTCCCAGCGCGGAGCTGGAGGCACCGGGATCCCGCACAAGGGCGCCGGGCCGCCCGCCGCCCCCGAGGGCCTCTCTGCGGCCCCCGGTGGTGGTGGGGGGCGGGGAGGAGCGGACCGGCGGGAGCGGGCGACGCTCCGCGAGGAGGGGAGGAGGGGGGAGGTGGCGGGAGCCGCCGGGCCGAGCGCAGCGGCCTGCGGCTCGGCCCGCGCCCGTGAGGGGGGCGGCGCGGACCCGCCGTCCCGGCAAGGGGAGCTGCTCCCCTCGCCGCGGCGGAGCGCCCGGCAAGGCGGGGGGAGGAAAGGGGGGATAGGGGGGCGCTGCCGGGGAGCGGGACCCACCTGACCGGCCGTGCCCGGCACATCGAAAGGCTCCGCGGCGGCGGCGGCGGCGGCGGCAGGGCCCCTCCCCCCTCCCCTTCCCTCACGGTGCCGCTCTCGGGTTTGTTTAGCGGCGGCGGCGGCAGCGCTTCCCCGGGCCAAGATGGCGGCGGGCTGTACTGCGCGTGCGCGGACGCCGCGGCGCACGCTGGGAGTTGTAGTTTTCTCGTTCCCCTCCCCCCTCCAACACACAGGCGGCCACCAGTGAGGAGATGGACGAAGCGGTGCCAAGATGGCGAAGGGCGGCGCCGCGCGCATGCGCGCCGCCGCGGGCGCTCCTGGGAGCTGTAGTCCTGGAGGCGGTAGACGCGGTGAGAATCGCAGCCCCGCCGTCCCGCCACGGCCCGGCGGCCGGTACGGGGAGCCAGAGGGGACATAAAACATGCGGGCGTTCTCCTCCTGCGCGGCGGGACTTAGGTCGTGCAGGCTGCAGCGCCGAGCACGCTCGGGCGCAACGCGGCGTCTGCTTGTTGCACCGGGACCTGCTGGGAGAGCAGCGGCCCCCCAAACGGGAAAGCGACGCTTACAACCCGGGGTGGCAGCGTGGCCATCCTGCGGCTTGTCGGATGGTGCATTTTCCACGGAAACTCTTCGCTTCCTTCCTCTTCCTCTATTAATAGACACGCGCTGTTGCAAAGGAAAACTGCAAATAAAAAGTGGGGGCAGAATGTCCCTGCCGAGATTCTGCAGGCCAGCTGCACGCTTTGGCTGAGCCGCCTGGGTAGTAGCATCGTGCTACTTTGCACACAAAAAAAAACCATGAGTGCTGGGCGCGCTGAAGCGCAAAGGTGCAGAGACGACGGAAGAAAAATCTGGCAAATGGGGTGGATTGGGCAGCGGCGTGGAGGGATGAGCCCCTCTGCTGCCCCGCTGCCGGGATTTCGGGGCGGAGCGGGGAGCGCTGGGGCTGGCAGGGAGGGCTCACCCATCGCTCGGGCACCGCCGCGGCCCAAAACCCACCACGGCTTTTGCACTCGTCGCGTTTTCTTGTGCTTCAGGCATCAGCTGTTGACCGCTGTTTTCCGAAAGGAAATCCGGTGAGATTGACACGTGCCCTTATTTGGCCATTTCTAGCTTTCTAACATAAAATTGCCAGTGGTTATGTGTTACGCTCCGGAGGACCCCAGCCACCGCTCTTCCCTGCAAGCAGTCAGGTTATTAAATCCACGCCCTAAAACCATGCTCGTGCCTGCTTCATATTTTTGCTCCCCGTAGTAATTTGTCAGTACCTACAGCAACCACGTAATCCCAAAAGCCACAAACGCTGACTGCAGAGTCCCGAGCCCAGCAGTTATATTTTTATATAACAGTGATTATAACTTTTGCTGTGGTTTGCAGAGAAAAGCAGTGTATTGCATCTTTTAAAATGTCCTTATATCTGATTGGAAAATAGAAAAGAAAAAAGTCTCTGGGATGAAGCTGTAGCCGAAAAAAGACGCGTATTTGTTGCAGTAAGAAAGTATATATAAAATATATAAATATAGTAACAATAAATATAATATTATATAAATAAGATAGATGTATATAAATCATATATATGTGTAACTTTCTGCAAAGTGGTTGCTGGAAGGTGGTGCGACTAAAGTCATGCTTGAGCCCCTTCAGGATGCTCTTTTGACATCAAGCCTCCCTCTGTCGAGGCTTTGTTTTTGCCCTGTGCCCTTGTTTCCCGTGCTTAATCTTACATGCTTTTCTGCGGTTTCGCTAAGCGACCTGCCAAACGCACGGGCTCTCTGCGAAGGGGATGCTTGGACTAAGAGCAAGGAAGGGCCGCCCGCCCGCACACACACCCTCCGCTCCGCTCTCGGTTTTCGGCGTGCGGACGCCGAGAGCTGCGAGAGCCGAGAGCAGCCGGTGGTTTCAGGGACACACCTGCGAGAAGCGCGTCTGCACCCTGATCCCTTCGCAGAAGCTGGGTCCCGGCTGGCCGAGCTGCATGTCACCAGCAGATCTTTTTACCAAAAAATCCTCCCCCAACAAAAAAAAAAAAAAAAGAAAAAAGCAGAACCTTTCTTTCTATGCAATTTGAAAGCGTCAATCTGAGGAAGCGTTTGCTGCAAATTTGCTGCAAATCAGCAGAAACTCCTTTTGTTCCTGGCGAGCTGTTTTACTAGGGAAGCGTGTAACGCCGTCCTCAGCGAGCAAGACGCTGGCTTGCTCTAGGGAGGGCTCATTGGTATGCTCCTCAGGGCTTCAAGGAACGGTTCTTGGTGCAAATGGCCAGAAGGCAAACGGTGGTTACAGTATCTTCTCTAGTCCTCAGGGACCAAAAAAAAAAAAAAGAAGAAGAAGAAGAAAATGTCATTAGAAATGAAAAAGCTCCAGGTTGAACTATAATCCAGCTTATGCCTGCATTTTGCAGCAAGAAAATAAGAAAATCATATTTTCCTTTAAGAATGCCAAAGACAGCTGGAAGTTTTCAGAGGTGAAGATAAAGTGGATAGTGTACTTCGAATTGTAACTCCTATTTCCAGATCCACAAGCACCATTATTTCCACTAAAATATAGGGGGGGAGGGGGAATCTTCCCTGCAGATGTGATCAGCGATAAACGTTTTCTCACTTTCCATTTTCTATTGTTCTCTACAGTAGTATAAATCTCAAGTACTTGGAAACAATTATGCTGAAGAGTACAGTAGAGCTAGTACAATTTTCTCACTTTTTAAAATATCTTCTTAAACAACAACCAGCTGAAAGCAACTAGCATTGTATCTGCATAATAATAGCTGACAAAAGCAAAGGTCCTAAGCTCTGTGCAAAGCTCAGGTGGATGCTGCAACATCAGTGCTATAAAAGAAGGTGTAGATTATAGCTGAATGTTTTCTTTAAGTTTGTATATTTAAAACAATGCACTCCTCTCCTGCACAGAGTTTCATGTGGAATCTCTGTCATCTGGTAATAGCTGAGCTCATGCTGGTCACCTGTCCTCTGAGAGATCACTATATACATATGTATGTACTCAAAAAAAAAATCATGTAAGCTTCATTTCCTTAGGCTCACAGAATAAGAGATTTAAAAAATGAGCTGGTTATGTATGAACTGTCTGAAGTTGCAGATGGTGTAAGATTATTTCCAGTTATTTATTATTATTATTTCCATTATTTCCAGTTTTTGCAGATGGTGTAAGATTATTTCCAAGAATACTTCTTTTTATTAAGAATGAAGACCCCGGCCTGGAAGCATGGAGGAGAAATCCAGAAAGTCCATAAGCCAAATTCTGGTTGTAATTACAGCACCACAGTTGCCATTTACTTCGGGTTAATTTATCTAACTGCAATCAATTCTCCATGCTCTGTAACAGAAGGAGAACCGAGATAGAGTGGACAAAGGAAAGAAAAACCTAAATAATGAGTCCTGAGGAGCACATGTAGTTGTCTGAACCAGTCAAAATCTGGCAAGGTCAGAGCTTTGCGGTGGCTAATTGACTTGGATGGAGCCACGTGGGTTGTCACTGTGCAGGAGAGAGATGATTTCTAGCAAATGCACCTGAGCCGCCTCTGAGCCGAGCAGGCTCTGCTAAGGCAGCCCTGGATCGCACAAAAATCATTCATCTGCTTCTAGGCCCAAGCTTGTCCCAGGAGCAGCATAGATTTTTTTCATTACACTTCCATTGCGAAGGTTATCTGGACCCAAAATGACCGCATGGAGCTAACCTGGATCTTTTACCCTAATCCAGAGAAGCCACCGAAATAAGACTGCGACTTGACTGCGTTTCTTTCTGTCTGATGACAGACAAAAATACCGAGAGGGTGACAATATACTAAAAAATGAAACGGAAATGTGGTTTACTTATTTCATTAATATAGAAATATGGCCAAATAATTACTGCAGCTTCAATTTTCTAGGTAAACTCAAATAAACTAAGCTGATTCAATGTGAGTAAACGAAGAAAATGCAGAATATGAAACTGCCAAAACATTTTTTTCTACTCTTGCTTCCCAGATGTTAACTACTTTCTTATACATCCTCAGTTCCTGACCAATCTTCAGTGAAGGAGGACTAAGATTATCCAGCACTTTCTGACTTTTAAGAAAGTAAAACAAAAGAGAAACTTATTGGTAGCAGCATCACACTGAATTTACGGCAGAAATTTCTAGGGGAAATTATGATCTCTGGAAGCCTCAATGCTAACGAAGTCTATAGTCAATAAAAAGGATACAAACACCAGCGTTTTGGAGCTAAAGCCCAGAAAGTGCTTTGGGATGTGCTTTTGTTAGGAGGGGTTTTGCCTTATTTCCTAAGAAGGTAAAGCTCAGTCTGCCAGTTCTGTCCCACAATAACTAACCCCAAAATAACTAACCAGATTTGGCAACTGATTCAATAGTCGGAGATTCAAATTATTGCCCTCGTGCAGCTATAAATCGGTTTATAGCAAGAGCGAGGTTGCCAGCGAGCACACAAGTAGCTCCAGATGAGCCACAGCACAGGCCACCTCTTCCTCAGCCTGTGGCAGGGAACACGGACGGAGCCACACGTGCAGACCAGCCCGTGGGGACACAAAAAGGAGTCGGTGCTGTCGTGTTTCAGGGGGCGTTTTGTGGACGTGTACAGGAGAACTCTGGGCAGAACAGAAAATGACGGAATGACAGCAGGGGACGTAAGACTCAAACTCATACAAAATTTCATCCACCAAAACAAATCCGTTCCCATTCAACAAAAAAAGCCCACAAAGTGAAAGTAGTTTCTAACAATCCATTTTATTTTGCGCTTCAGGAAACCTAAGATCTCACACAATTCAAACACCTACAGGCAGTAAATCATTACATTTTACAACTTGGTCATATTTGACTGGGCACGTTAGCTTTGAACACGTTAACAGCTGCTTGTCATTATCTTTCCTATTACAGTCAGCAGAATACTCCTCAGGACCTGCCATATTCCTATCAACCCTATGCAAGTTGTTTCACTTTTTTTGTGCCTCCCTTTCCCACTTCTATGAAGCATTTCGAAAACTAATGAGGGACAGTGACACAGGACAGCTAGGTATTATTAACTATAACAGCATCCTGATAGTCTCCTTAAGAACTTGGTCAACTATATGCATTTAATCAAAATTTTTCTCTTAACTGTAAGAGAAAGAAAAGTACTGACCATCAAGCACTGCCAGTTTGTTTCATGTTCACTTGGATTGTAAATCCTCAGATTCCCCCCTCAACATACAGAATACGATTTGCAGCAATTACAAGCATTGGCCTAATCAATTACACTTAAGCTTTCTGAAAGCTTACAGAATATAACTATGTTTAACTATCTCTATCACGTCAGGTAGTGGTAGGAAGACAATGAACTGTAATTTTGAAGTATGAGCAGGAGGATGGCACAGTTGAAGGGGAAAATGGTGATTTTCACTCTGAGGGTGTGATTTGTATGCAGCCTAGGTCAAAACTGGCAGAGTTGTACTTCCCAGCTCTATGGGGGCTCATATGAAATCAGCCCAGCAGCCTCACTGTAGATCCTACTGGATTATTAACTGCATCTCAGCTAACGCAGCGACAATCTCCATTCTAGTCGTGGCAAGCTGCTGACTGATCCTGTATGACCCAAGCTAAGAACTGGATTAACATAGACTCTGAAATATCCTCTTTCTTCAGAGCAGTTTATTGAAGGCAGAAGGAGGCACATCAGCCTGGTACTACATTGAGAAACATGCACAGCTCATGTAGCTGGTCTTTTTTTTTTTTTTTTTTTTTTTTTTTTTTTTTCCTGCCATAAGCAGTGAATTTCAACTTCCATGAGTCTTATGCTGGTAATTTCACAGGCAAAAAATAGAAAAAAAATATTTTTATCAAGATGCTAGAACTGAGAAGAGAGGCTAGAAACCTATCGCATTTTTATATTAAGGTTAATGCAACCTTGTAGATAATTTAAAACTTTTCAGGAATTTAAATCTTTGGTGTTTTGCCTAACAGTAGATATTGATATGGCATCTTCTGTAATGCTATTAAAGTAGGAAAGATGGTCATTGCAGTTAGCAGTCAAAAAGTAGACATTGCAGTTTCTTATCTATGCTTTTTTGAGTAGGGTTTCAGGGTGCTGTTACATGCAAGCAGACATTCCAGTACTCCAGCATGTAAGTCAGCACAGACTCCAACAGAAATTACATTGTTTCTCAGTCATTTTTCTTTTGTTCCTTAGTTAAGTGGCTTAACCAATGGAGTTTCCACTGCTCTTAAGAGATTATTCATAGGCTTGATACATTTTCCTTCTTCATTTTAATTTCATTCCATTACTCTTAGACTACTCTGAAACTCTCTTTTCCTCCTCAAGCTCTTTCCCATCCTATTTTTCTCCTAGCTAAGATAAGAACACAAGCCTCAGCAACTTTTGGGCATTGGCAGGTGGCCAGAATAGCCTTTCTACACAGCCTTGTCAGATACTGGGATTGTCACTGTAAGCTCACCACTGTTTGCATTTAAATCCATAACCATATTTCAATTCAATTTCACCGAACATAGCTTTGGGTTGCCAGTTAACAGAAGAGCTCTTTTCTCCTTTTGTAATACATATAAAATAAATATTTATTTTGACTGTATTAACTCGTAAGTCTTAAGACCGTCAGCACTGCAAGTACCTACATTCAGCAATGCTTAATACATCCAAATACAGCTGAGCATCTGTTAAACGCTCTGCAACACTGAGGCAAAAATCTGATTATATAACCTTGGAAAATGAAAAAATGCACTGTGCCATTCTGTTGCCTGTTAAAGAATGAGTTTAAGCCATACCCTCTGTCATTTATGGAGAAAGCAGTATACCTCCATTCTCTTTGTTAATACCAGTGTTGGTTGAGAATGTATAAATTTGCTAAGAAAACAGAGGCAATTTAAAATAGAAAGTATGAGAATAAGGCAAATGATTCAAGTTACAGCTACACTGCTGTAACTCATGTCCTGATCTAGTCCACGTAAACACATTACAAACCACCAGTAGTGGTCTAGTGTACTTCCGGATTTGGGAGAAGACGCCTCAATTTAGCGCTTAGTAGAGTTCAGCCACTCTAGGAACTGTTTTGCATGATATTTTTGGTGAGCTTGCATGTGTTCCCCGAAGTTGCACTTTTAATCCATGAATGTACTACATATTGCTTTTAAATTCAAGTCAACTCATCACTAGACAACTTGCTCCCAGCTTTGACTGAAATACTTTTACAAGGCTTACAAGGCTAGATGTGAAAGAAACACGCATCTTGGAGAAGCAGGCAAATATATCACCTGGATGTATTCTATTGTTTTACAGAGACTGGACCACAAGGCAGCTCCACAGACAACAGCATAAATACAATTGAAGATCATGATCTTAATGGCCAGTGAAACCAGGCATTTCCTTATCTGACAATCATTGTCCTTGATTTTCCTAAGAATACAATCATTAACAAAGGATCAGTAAATAAGAATGGCTTGTATTCTCTCAATTTAAGTCTTGCATGGAGATTTCCATGCATCCATAAATATATCGATAAGGAGTCTGAGCTTCTATAATGAGGGTCTAAGAAAGAATAATAGTCCATCTTCACAACTTCAGACACAGCTTTGCATAGATAGCGTAATATAGGCCATTTGAAGAGCGATGCCTGTGCACAAAACTGTGTAAGCGAGCAGACCCTGATTGACACAAATTGTGCCCTAACATAAAAGTATACTGCTGCAAAGCCAACAGCTTTCTTTTCTTATATTCAAAACCTCACATAAAACATAAAATTATTATTATTAATTTGCATCCACAGTTATGTGATCCTGGGATTAAGATACAGCAAACCTTAAAAACACAGTGCAGAAATAAAGCAATTAAAAAACCTCACACAAAACACACCAAATTCTTTTAAGAATAATTTATCTGGTGGATACAGATCATTCATATAACACTGTTAATACAATACACACACCCCACACAATATAAAAGGAGTATGGATGGAAATGTTTGGAAATATACTGTGAACGACACTTCAATAGTCAGGAGGCTTATTCAAAAACAAAATTATCAGTATACAGACTATACATGCACATTTCAAAGGCTACTCAGCAGAAAAAAATGAGTGATTTTTGTATACAAGTTTCAGAAGCTAATTTTCAGAAGTGCTTACTACTACATCACTAAAAATTAGCTCTTCAACAGCAACAAGAAAACAAGCAACAAGAAAATCAGTAACAAGACTTCACTAGACAAGAAGGTACCCAGAGGCTGGCAGGGAGATACTTCTTTCTGTGTCCACAAACAGGAACAAACACAGCTATGTGCCTGAATTAGAGTTCTGGCAAAGAATTAACACCACAGAAATTGATGAAAATTAAATTACTCCAGTGAGATATGCTCTGACTTTCCTAGTTCAAAGGGCATTTGATGCCAAGGCAAAGGACAACTGTTATCCTACTCATATTAAACAAAAAAAGCTGTCAAGTTTAGGAGCTAGCCAAAATGAATCAACTGAGTTTTTACATTATGTGCTTTTTGAAAAGAGTTATACTTTACCTATTTTATATATTCGGATTATACATCCAAATGCCCAGGAAATCTTTTTGTTGAGATTCTTTTTTATGTGACATTGAGGAGATAGGTAAGAGGTATTTTTATCAAAGCTGAACTATTACACTAAACCATTATAGCACAGTAGTACCTGAAACAATTCTTGTCTGCCATCGGAATTTATACATTTCACAGTTCCTACTTCTATTACCTTAAATCATCAGTAGGTCACAGTTGTTGAATCAGTATTTTTCTTCTTCCAGCTATCCAGTTTTCTATTTCATCTTTTTGGGGGGTTTTTGTTTTCTTTTTGAGCTCTGCTTTGTTTTTACCTATGAGAACACTGATGAAGTCTTCATACTAGTTGTACTTCCCATTTTGGTTACTTTATTGTTTAAAACACACACACAGTCGAGCTCTTAGTTTGTTAATCCACAACCCAGATAATGAGACAATGCCTTCCTAAAATGCAAAACAAAATATAAAAAAGATTATGCCGTACTATTTGTATTTTTGCATAGTTGTTCATTTACCTATTATGTAACATATTTTGCTTGATTTCTAACTACGACTCATTAAGGCTTCATAGCTAAATGCAAACAAGCATCCAGGCTGATGCAGGCTGTAAAACACGATTCCAGAAACTAGGAACAGCCACAACAGGAACCACCAGGATGGTTGTCCACCCCTGCATACAGTATGGCTGTAGTAACTCAAGAAACGGACTTTAACGTTTATTTTGGCAAGCTAAACTTCTGAAAACAGCACTTCACTTCCTTATTCCATCTTCTTGGAGCCAGAGTCGGCTCTTTTGCTTCCTTGAGCCCAGAAGGCTCATCATGGAAAATTAGGAGGTTGAGGTTAGCCCGGGGCGCTCATCCGCATGGCCGGCCCCGCCTCTGCGCATGCGCGCCGCCGCCGCGCTTCCCACCGTCCCTCGTTCTCATGCGCAGGCGCAAAGGCGCCGGCGGGAGCCCGCTCGCGCCCAGGCCGCATGCGCGCCGCACATCCGGGTTCTCCAGCGGCGCGCGAGGCCCGCCGGGAACGGTGCATTGTGGGAAGGAGGCGGCTCTCGTCCCCGCGGAGGGTGGCGGTGAATCCTCCCGGCCGCTCACAGCAGTGTGGAGCCGCTTTCCCCCCCCCATCCCCCTCCTCCCTCCCTCCCCCCCCGCCCCGTCCTCCTCCTCCACCCCACATACACCCCCCCACCCCCCTCCCTCCGGCCCGCGGATTTAAAGGGGCAGAGGCTCCAAACCGGGGCACCATGCCGAACTTCTGCGCGGCCCCCAACTGCACCCGCAAGAGCACCCAGTCCGACCTGGCCTTCTTCCGCTTCCCCCGGGACCCGGTCAGGTGAGGCCGCAGCCGGGCACGGGCAGCGCCGCCCCTGCCAGAGCGCCCGCGCCGAAGGCGGGGGGAGGGGGGGGGCGGAGTGGACCGGGATGGAAGCGGGGGGAGCGGCCGGCCTCGCCGCTCCCCTCAGGGGCCGCGCACGGCGGAGGCGCCTCCCTCCCTCCCTTCCTCCCTTCCTCCCCGTTCCCCCCCGCGCCTCCTCACCTAGGCGGCGGCGCGGCCGCCCGGAGCTGCCGCCGCTCCTCACGGAGGCCCCGCGCGCGCGCGCGCGCGCTGTGGTGCCGCCGGGGGGGCGGGGCTGCGCGAGACCCTGCGGCCCGCGGCGGGCGGGCGCCTGCGCATGCGCCGCCCGGGCCGCGGCCCCCTTGGGGGGGCGGGGTGGGGGGCGCGTGAGGAGCGCGCGCGCCTGTCGCGAGGGGGATGATTGACAGTTGGGGCAGCGCGGGGGGGGGGGGCGGGGGGCCGCGATGGGGTGTGGAGGGGTGAGACGTGTGGGGCTGTGGTGGGAGGGGTGGCCCTGAGACGTGTGGGGCTGTGGTGAGGGGGTGGCCCTGAGACGTGTGGGGCTGTGGTGAGGGGGGCGGACATGGGAGGTGTGGGGCTGTGGTGGTGGGGGGGGGGCGGACATGGGAGGTGTGGGGCCGTGATGGGGGGTGGCCCTGAGACGTGTGGGGCTGTGGTGAGGGGGGCGGACATGGGACGTGTGGGGCTGTGGTGGTGGGGGGGGCGGACATGGGAGGTGTGGGGCCGTGATGGGGGGTGGCCCTGAGACGTGTGGGGCTGTGGTGGGGGCAGGGACATGGGAGGTGTGGGGCCGTGATGGGGGGTGGCCCTCAGACGTGTGTGGCTGTGGTGGTGGGGGGGCAGACATGGGAGGTGTGGGGCCGTGATGGGGGGTGGCCCTGAGACGTGTGGGGTATGATGGGGGGGGGGACACGAGGCGTGTGGGGCCGTGATGGAGGGTTTCTGAGGTGTGGGGCCACGATGGGGTGAGGGGCACGTGTGAGGTGTGGGGCCACGATGGCGGGTGTGTGAGGTGTGGGGCCGTGATGGGGAGCGCGTGACTGAGAGCAGTGTGGGGCTGTGATGTGGGGGGGTACGTGTCTGTAGGATGTGGGGCTGTGATGTGGGGGGTACGTGTCTGTAGGATGTGGGGGGTGACGATGGGGGGCCTGTGGTCCTGAGAAGCGTGGGGCCATGACGGGATGTGTGTCTGCAGGACGTGCGGGGCAATGATGGGGAGCATGAAACCCTGAGCAGTGTGTGTAGGGGGGTGTTGGTGGTCTTGAGAGATGTGGGGCAGCGATGGGGGTGTCCATGGTCGTGTGAGGTGTGGGGCTCACACGAGGAGGGCACGTGGCCATGAGCAGCGTGGTGGTGGTGGTGGTGGTGGGGAGCGTGTGGCCTCCAGCGGCGTGGGGCAGCCGTGGGCACATGGCTGTGATGATTTCAGTCCGTAGGAGCCGGTGTAGCCAGCAGGAATGCTTTAGGGAATGGTGGAAAATACTAGTAGCAGTAAAAACATTGCACTTCAGCATCGACCCCCGCCCCGCGCTGCCCATGGTAACTCACAGATGCAGATGCCCCCCTCCATACAGCTCTCCAAAATAATTTGGCTTCCCTCATTTCTCAGTTTTGGGAGGTGCGTGCTCGCCAGAGCAACGTCAGCAATCTCTGGTAACGTGCTCCCTGCTCGTTTCCTTGAGGCAGCATCACCTGGTTTTTAGACAACTTGAAAACCCAAGGGAATTGCGGATATATAGTTTTACTGGGAAAATAGTCCCCAAGTATTTTCAAAAGAAGGCATAAAAATCTCATAATGGTACTAACCTATTCTTAAAATTGTTTTCGGGTATGTTTTCACACTCACTGAGTGAATCTAGTGCTTTATGTTAAAACTGCGATTATCAAACCTCTTTCCAGTGGTTGTACACTGCAAAGTTTTGTAGTTTAACCCATATTAGATATAGTTATACATTTAATGATAACAGTAAGCAAAGTAACTGATTGCCTACTCTTAACTTACCATCCGTGTGATTCGCTCCTAGTGTTGCCTCTTTCAACTCTGTGTCCTCTGCGAGTTGCAGGTTCAGTGATTAAAAACTGCCTGACACCCCTTTTGCTCTGTCAGTGTTCTGCATAAGTTGTTTTTTTCTTTTTTTTTTAGTAACTTTTACTATTCAAAGATTGATAAATCATTGTAACTTTTATGACTTTGTAGACTATAGAATATTAGTGATCTATTTTCATGCCGAAAATGTGTTTATTTTCTCTTAGGATCTTGCAGTGAGAAAACAGGGCATAACAGAGTGCATCTTTAAAAATAAACTTTATTTTTTAAAAAAATTATTGATAGGAAATACTTAGTTCCAAGTAAATTGGCTCCATTAGCTACATCCTTTCAACTTTTTCATATTAACTGAATAATTATCCTTACTTTTTCCCAATTCAGTGCTAAGCAGTTTCAGCTAGACATCCCAAAGATGATCTTTAGAGCAGTAATGAGTCTGAGAGCTAACCGGTTAATTGAGACAAATTTCATTTATTTTTTTTCTATCTGAGAATATTAGAAGGGGTGAAATGATTAGGCTTAGAAGAACTGATTGTGTTTAGTGGATGGTGCATAGTTTTTTTCACATCAAACACGAATATAAATAAATAGCCTCTGTTTCCCCAACAGGGATGTTCATTTTAATAATTTTACGTGATCTAGGGAGTGATCCCCACAGTAAGAGCTATCCGTGTTTCTGACTCTTGTTCACGGCAGTTTGAGTTAAGGTGAGGTTTGAGTATTTGGAACAAAATATATTTTTTTTTAAGCAATGGAGATGCTATTCTACTGTTATTGACCAGCACTGAGGTAAAATAAATGATTTAAATTATATCTGAACCTAAATAAAAATGCCTTTGAAGCGTCCATGAGATACCAGCAGATCTCTGGAAATAATATTAGGTTTATGACTGACGAAAACCTTAAAACCTAATGGTAACTAAAGCAAGGTGAAAAATGTTACATTGAAGCGGATTTTATGTTGTGCCAAATATTTTGCAACTAAAGCACTTACACATGTATACCCATTTTTTGTATTGAATACAGTGTGTGTTAACTGAATACTTAAGTATAAAAACTTACAGCTTTTATGCTAAAATACCACCTCCCTCTAGTCCTGTAGCTACTTGAGAAAACATCGACACTGTGGCTTTTGCCAGTGAAGTTTCCTAGATGTGTAGAGCTCCAGTTACAGAACTGCTGCTCCTGCTGGTGAGGAGCTTAGCACGAGTACCTGCCCGGGATGCGTGCCAAGACCCCCAGGGGCTTTGCTCTGATCCTGTACGTGGTGCTGCCTAAGGCAGGCTGACGGTGTTGACTTCAGCTCAAAAGACATCAGCCGCAGCCACTTTTACATAACCAGAGAAGAAGTCAGGAAAGAAGAAGGGTATTTAATGGTTATTTTTATCTTTGTGAGGCTGATTTCCTGAGCTAGACTCCTCTATAGAGTTCTTCGTGTCTCCTGCCATCGCTTACTACAGTCTGGTCCCTGACTGTGACTACTATCTAATTTGTTCTCTGGATGGCAGCAGCATCTGAAGTGAAGCAATTCAGGCTGATTTTGTTTGTTCTCGACAACTGTGAGCCAGTTCTGGTGTGTGCTTGAAATGCACCATCACTGCCACAATTTGTTCCTGTATGGTGGCCAGGAGTTACCTTAACACGAGGAGCTCTGACTTCGCTTCATGGCAGTCCTCAGCTTCCTTGAGTCAGTGGAGAGTGACGGGTAAGATCTGCTAAAGTTAAGCTCTTGTTCTGGACACCCCGCTAGCCTGAAGCCCTCTCCATTGACTCTAAGGTGGCTGATCAACCTCTGTGACAGCCCAATGTGATTACCTTTATTTAGATATCTAATAATTGGAGCACACACTCAGGAAAGCAGGACAGCCAGATTCAATAAAAATTGCCTATTAAGGGGGTCTCATGTAAAAAGAGTGTTTATACCATTTGGTTATGGCAAGGTTACAGCGAGAATACTCTTCCCTTGTTGAAGTGATTCCACTGTATAGATAAGACTGAGCAAGGGAAAAAAAAAACTTTTAAAATAACATTAAGGATACTATGTGTAAATCCATGAGAACAATCTATCAGAAATGGTCTCCTTTTTTATGGTACTTCCCACCACAGTTACTTTATACTTCACATTAACAAAAATTAGTTAAAATGTGCACCTGGTCCAGCCAGCAGGTATCAGAATCCAAGATTCCCCCTTCACCTTCAAAGTTGCCCTCTCATCCACAGTTAAAATACAGGTAATAGGGAATCCATTCAGAACTGTGGATTTCCTTATTTGAGTTGTCCACCAAAACATTGATTTCCCAACAATTTCTAGCAGTTTCTTTGTTAAGGAAGCTTCTGCTTTTTACTTCAGGAATAAGGTATAAAGCCTTTTGTTTTTAAAGTGAACTCAATAACTTCTGTCACTTCCTTTTATTTCAGTAATGATTGGGTTATGGGGAGATCTCCCCACTCCATGCCCTACTGAAGTAACAGACTCTATATAACTTCTCTGAGTAAGTGCCTAGAACTTCGTGGGCATAGCCGACATGTACCAATTAAAAAATATTCAATCTAAAATGTGAGAAATTTGAGTCCATATTGAAAAATATTTAGAGAATTGATATGTCAGATTAGTCATTGAAGTAAAATAAATCACTGAGAATATAGTGAAAGTTCCTTCCCATCATGGCTGTAGAATTATTGCAATATTATCATAATTCTTTGTAGCCTGTTTTTCTCTGATTTTCTTGAGTTTGTTTAGGTGGGGACTTAGCCTAGGAGAATAGGAGTTTGTGTAACCACTTTATATGGTTAGGATAACGAACAAGTCATTAATCTTGCTGTGCAAAGGTTTTTAGTCATCTGTATTGTGTGTTTTCAAAGTATGTGTATATATAATATGTATATATATACACAAAATTTACTGCACAAATGAAATAGCAGGTGAGTTTTACTTGAGTAGCTGTGCAGAATCAATCTGTGCAATTCCTGGCTCAAAACTTCCTGGTAAGAACATGATTGCAGAGACCCCACTGGGGGAAATATAAGCTGATCGGTACATTTACATAAATTATTGGAAATATTTTACTCACCAGAGGAAAATCAGCTTGCATATCTAATATATAGCTTCCCCTATGAATAGGGGAAGTGTTTCCTTAGATTTGTGTTATATCTTGGAAAACTAATTTGAAGCAGAAATTAATGTTGTAAAAAATATACATCTAATGAAAACTTACTTCATATCTGTGAACCCTGTCTCTAGAACAGCTGCTTTTCTTTTTTTTTTTCAGCTTTCAAAATTCTGCTCTAAACTCCCTGATCATGAGAATAATAAGAAAAATACTGTATTTTGAAGCGAGAAGCAGAAAAGTTAACCATTTTTATAGCTGTATTGAAAAATTTTATGAATTTATCTAGTTTGCAATGTCATCTCTTTGTTTTTTCTTACCTTCCTTTTTAGGAATTAAATGTCAGCAGGTCAGCGATCATGAGCAACTGCATTATGTGCCTCTGTATATGTGAGACAGAGGCAGGAACATAAGAATTATGGGAAAGATTTGGACATAAATTTGCTGGAGTGATATTAGATAGTGAGTAAAAAGAGAAAAAAAAATAAGAAGATTTTATAGGACTTTACAATGGAATGTGTACATAATTTTCCCTAGCCTTGCATAAAGGACAGATGCTCACTGCCCACAAATTGTGAATATTTGAAATTCTTGTGAATTTGGTTTAAAAACTAGCTAATCCTTTTGTTTACATGCAGATGTCAAAGATGGGTAGAGAACTGTCGAAGGGCAGATTTAGAAGATAAGACTCCAGATCAACTCAACAAGCACTACAGGCTGTGCGCAAAACATTTTGAGACTTCTATGATATGTAGAAGTGTAAGTAAAACCAAATACTTGTTGTTTGCATTTTGCAAAATGTGATTAACGTTTTTAATCAGAAAGTTGCATTTTAATCTTTGATGCCTTGGGTAACTATTCTCTGGGAAAATTAGTCCTAGTTTAACTGAGATCATTATCATGGTCCAGGCACCGCACAGACTCGCGGATGTTTGTATTGGCACAAAGGATGAGGTGGAAATGAGCAGTTGGGGAAGAGAAAAGCTGAGCTGCTTCTTCTGGTTTAACGTTTGTGGAGCTCTGGCCTTCATTGCAATTCTTTCCTCACATGAACCAATGCTCATTTTGTTTACTCTCACTGGATATTACAACATTATATAAATCTATTGAGTGTAAGATTGTATACCTCTAATTATTTAAAATCATTAATGTGCTGTTACTGAAGTGTACATGGTCTGATTGAGTTCAGTTGCACTCCATTGTAGCCGAGAGTTTTAAACATTCTTTACATCTGTCAAGCTTTTGGTTCCTGTTGTATTTTATCCAACTATAATCATGTCACTGTTTCCTGTTAATGGAATACATAGTTTTCAATTCTTCTCATTAACAAGATGGTGCTGATTTTAAGAGCTTCTGTAACAGTAGGAAACTGGATTTGGGTCTTCGTATCAAGTTTTAATTTGTAGGCTAAGTTCCACTCTGATATATATGCACATTTGCTCCTTTAGTTATGTAGGATAATTTAAAATGCAGGTCGGAATTTTTGTCAGGGATATGTGATGTGGAGACAAAGGGGGAAAAGGTAGTTAGCTTTAGCTAACTAAGAGTTAGCTCTCTTGTTTTCAGTTTTCTCTTGATATGCCTGAAATGTGAATTACTTAGTGTAGCATTTTGTTTGTTCTGAACTATCAGAAAGTAAAAATACTAAAGGAAAAAGACTGCATTTGTCTATCATTACTGTCAAATAAAATGCAAAAATGAAAACATAAACAGTTAGAGTGTCTGGCCTCTGAAATTTGTTCTGGGTTTTTTTATTCATGCAGTGAGAACTTCCCAGAGAAATCCCTAATCTACATATCTATCTTCTTACAGAGTCCTTACAGAACAGTTTTAAGGGATAATGCTGTGCCAACTATATTTGATCTTACAAGTCATCTGAACAATCCACACAGCAGGCATAGAAAAAGAATAAAAGAGCTGGTAAGTTTTTAATTTAAGAACTTGTCTTTATTGTTCTAACATGCAAAGAAAGTTCAGATGAAGTTTTATATAAAAGTGTCACACAAAAGTTGTAAATATATATATAAGATGATCCATGCATATAACCAAGATCAAGCAGTTCCTGTGAAATTGTGACTTGTCAATGGCTCCTTTGTATCATTTACAGAAAAAGTGTCTATAGATATCTGTAGATTCAAGTGAAAATTAAGAAGAGCTCAACTAATGAGATCTCTTCATATGTTCAAAAAATACAGATGAATTCTAGATATTCCTTCATAAGTTTGATAAGTGAGTTTATTAACTAAAACTTAGAAAGTAGTGTAAAAGACAGTTCTGTGTGGTGACTAGGTATATATCCTATATCAAAGCAGAATTCTTCCTTAAAACTGATTTACTAACAATTGTAAAATATAGATTGAATAATCTCCTGGTATAAATATAGGAACTTTAGCAATAAGAGCAAACTATTTTGACATAGTTTATTGCTGTCATGACATACATATCTACTAATTATCTGAAGAAATCCCTCCTTTTTACATCTGCTAACACTTTTTCATAAGACCATTTTAAAAGTGTTAGTATTTATCTATAATAGTATAACCTGATCTTGATGTGTTTTAATATTTTAAGGTCACATGGTAGTCATTATCATAAATATAATTCTTTTTCTTTCTTTAAGAGTGAAGATGAAATAAGAACATTGAAGCAGCAAAAGAGTAAGTGGGCAAAATATTTGGGCTCATAGAAGCAGATAAGAGTAATGCAGAATGCTAACTGTAAGCTTACATGTGTATCCTGAAGCTAGCTGAATTGCTGCTTGATTTTAAACAGCTAATCTAAACTGTCTCTGAAATACTCATTCACTTTTAAACTAGAAACATTATTCTTTGGACTCCAGTAACTTAAAAGATTATGGGGAGAGTAGGAGAAAGCAAATGGTATGTTTTACACTTCTGTAGTCTTACAGTATTTTATTTTTGTAGTTGATGAAGCTTTTGAACGGGAACAGACAACTCAAGAGTTGAACGAAAGCAGTGCGCAGAATACTGTCTCAGAGGAAGGAGGGGAAGAACAAGAGGAGGAAGCTGTTCCCTTAACACTTGAAGAAAGAGAAAACAAAGATTACCTTAAATCTTTGTTTGAAATTTTGATCCTAATGGGTAAACAAAATATTCCCTTGGATGGCCATAATGTTGATGAACTTCCAGAAGGTATTTTCACTTCAGACAATTTCCAAGCTCTGCTGGAATATAGAATAAATGCTGGAGATGAAGTTCTGAGGAAACGATTTGAGATGACTGCAGTAAATCTTGAGTATTGTTCAAAAACTCAGCAGAAGCAAATGCTTGAGATCTGTGAAAGCTGTGTTAGAGAAGAGACACTGAGGGAAGTAAGAGACTCTCACTTCTTTTCTATAGTTACTGATGAAGTAGTAGATATAGCTGGAGAAGAACATTTGCCAGTTTTGGTGAGATTTGTCGATGAGTCTCATAATCTAAGAGAGGAATTCATAGGGTTTTTGCCTTATGAGGCTGATCCTGAAATTTTAGCTGTTAAATTCCACACGACTATCACTGAAAAGTGGGGTCTAAACATGGAGTACTGTCGAGGTCAAGCCTACATCGTCTCCAGTGGATTTGCTTCTAAAATGAAAGTTGTAGCTACAAGACTCTTGGAAAAGTATCCACAAGCTGTGTATACGCTGTGTTCCTCTTGTGCCTTAAATGTATGGCTGGCAAAATCTGTCCCTGTTGTTGGTGTTTCCATTGCACTAGGAACAATTGAAGAAGTCTGCTGTCTTTTTAATCAGTCTCCACAATTACTAGTAGAACTGGACAATACAATTTCTGTTCTTTTTCAGAACAATGAGGAGAAAGGTAATGAGCTGAAGGAGATCTGCCGTTCTCAGTGGACGGGCAGACATGATACTTTTGAGGTTTTAGTGGACCTGATACAAGCATTGGTACTGTGTTTGGATGGTGTTAGCAGTGACTCATCTGTCCGGTGGAGCAACTTTATTGCTGGTCGAGCATTTGTACTTTCAAGTGCGTTAACAGATTTTGACTTCATTGTCACTATTGTAATTCTGAAAAACATTCTATCTTTTACAAGAGCATTTGGAAAAAATCTCCAAGGACAAACATCAGATGTATTCTTTGCAGCTAGCAGCTTAACAGCAGTGTTGCATTCTCTGAATGAAGTGATGGAAAATATTGAAGTTTACCATGAATTTTGGTTTGAGGAAGCAACAAATTTGGCTACAAAACTGGACGTACAAATTAAACTTCCTGGAAAATTTCGCAGGGCACAACAGGGTAATTTGGACTCTGAAATAACTTCAGAAAATTACTACAAGGAAATCCTCAGTGTCCCTGCAGTGGAGCACATTATTCAAGAATTAAAAGACATATTCTCAGAACAACATTTAAAAGCTCTCAAATGTTTATCATTAGTGCCCTCAGTCATGGGGCAGCTCAAGTTCAATACATCTGAAGAGCATCATGCTGATATGTACAAAAATGACTTGCCTAATCCAGACACGCTTTCTGCTGAGCTTCATTGTTGGAGAATCAAGTGGAAGCACAGAGGAAAAGACATTGAACTTCCAGCTACTATTTATGAAGCACTTCATTTGCCTGACATAAAATTTTTCCCTAATGTATATGCATTGCTCAAAGTCTTGTGCATTCTTCCAGTAATGAAGGTGGAGAATGAGAAATACGAAGTAGGGCGAAAGCGCTTAAAGGCATACCTGAAAAACACTTTGACTGAACAAAGGTCAAGCAACCTAGCTCTGCTCAACATAAACTTTGATATAAAACATGACTTAGATTTAATGGTGGACACCTACATAAAACTTTATCCAGATAAAGTAGAATTTCAAGAAGACTTTCTTCCCTCAAATAACTCCGAAGTAACAGAAGATGCTTAATTTTTTAAGCTCTAACCAGTCTGTTGAAACAGCTTTTTCCTAGCTAAACTTCAAGGTTGAGATAAAAAGCTGTGAAATCTCAAAAATCACTGCAATGATATTTCCATTTTAGGTCTCAGACTGAAGAAGCAGTGGTCAATGACGCAAGCTGTGTTTTGTTTAATCTGCATTAAATATATTATGTGGACAAAAACAAGCCTGAAAATAAACCTGCTCTTGGCGAAGATGGTGCTTTCTCCATCTGAATGACTTAACTAGGTGCTCGTTTACTTTGTTGCATCTTGGAAAAAGTATGTTGTGGTGATTGTAGATCTGATGGGGCTGTTACATATTCACTCATGAATAAGGATAAGAAAAAACTCACAATGTTAAAAAGAGAGTATAGTCCATTTCAGTCTAGTTACTTAGAATTTTCCTCTTTTTGAAAACCTAAAAAAAATCTTTAGGCATACATTGGCATTTTGGAGTGGATTCAGCTATTGCATGATCTTCATGCTGTGGACTGTTCTCTATAAAAAGTAAAAATTAATGATTTAGAGGTACGATGAGGTTTTATTGGAAAAGTCAGCCTCTTTAATCACTTGATGACTGTTTACATTCCTTTGTGTGAGGCACACAATTGTTTTTTTTTCTTTAGATTTTTAACAGGTATGGCAGGAATACTGAAATTCCTTGAAGACACTAAAAATTAAGTTTATTCTGTGGCATTTAAATGTTTGTTCTATCCTGTCTCTGATACAAAATTGTGCATTTTATTGTCTTTATTTGTAACCTCACCCAGGAAAGATTACAAGGAAGAGTTGTTGTTTGTCTAGAAGTAAGATTGAAAATATTGCTGTTATTTTTGGCAAAAATAAAACATTTTGTACAGTTTATTGCAATTTAAAATAAAATGTGAATTTGCTTTTTACATAGTACTGAATTTATTAGTAAAGCAGTGCCTCTTTGAGAATGTGTGTTTTAACTTGGGCTATTTTTTTCTCCATCATTTCTGTGGTTCTAAGTGAGTGGCGTTGTCTTAAGGCAGGGGAAGCTTTGTGTAATGACACTTCTGATCTGTATGCTCTGCTGATGTGTGTTTTTTTTTTTTTTTTTTTTTTTTTTTTTTTTTTTTTTAAGTATTTTGAGATAACTTTAAATACAGTGCTTTTAGTTGTGGAAGTTTTGTTTAATTGAAACACTGACAAGTGGAAAAGCATTAAATTTAAAATGGTTAAAATGTTGCCAGTTTTTGCAGCTATCCTGATGCTTGCCAATTTTGTAACTTATTTACAGTTGTCATTTTAAGTACTTTTTCTTACAGTTGTAGTGGGAAGGATTCCCAGCAACTGAAAACTCAATTATTACACGTACACTTCAAACAATAGGAATAATCTGAGAGAAAAAAAAATAGTTATAATAAGCTTAGATGTTAGAGTGACTATGTCCTTTTTAAGAAAGAGCTTTTATTTACATTGAAGCAGAAAAAAAAACAAACAAAAAAGCAAAAAAAACCCCAACTTACTATCTTTTCTTCCACTGCTACTTTTATGTACTTTCTGGCATGCTTTCTTAAATGATCGCGTTACTGATTCACATTAATGCAATTGCTGCCTCACCCAAAAACTATTTTAGCTAATAGCTTGTGTTTTTTTCCTCCCTCTGAAAATATGTAAATAGCCAAAATTATATTAATCTTTTTAAAAATTGCTATCAGTATATTTTAATTTAAATTTTACACAGCAAATTTCCTGCATTTTTAAAAGAGCATTTCAGTTACGATGTTAATAAAGTAGATTAAAAATCCTTTCCCATCCTGGGACCGTCTGTGAGTTCCGCAGCCAAACAGCAATATGAGATGGTTGTGACCACTAAGGTTGTGAATCTTATCTCGATCCTCTATACAGAGGTCAGGAGTGTTTTTGTTTGTTTGTTTGTTTTTGAGGAAAGAAAGATTTTTAGATTCTTCTGAGAGAGAAAGTCATGACTGGTTAACGAACTGGTTGAACTCTGACTTTTGTGGCAGTAGGCAAGGTTATTTTTGTAGGAGGTTTCAATGTGCAGTGAACCAGACTGATCTCATCTAATTTCAGTCACTGAGCTCTGCTGGACCATAACTAAGAGCCTGGTTGCTGTAGACCCCTTTGCTATCTAAGGAAGAGAGACAGATACCACCAAAGGACAGTTCAAGCTTGTTTACTTTTCTTCACTGATCTACACAGAGAGAACACAAAACTGCTAGTCTGCTAATACAGGTATTGCACGTAAGTGGATAAAATCAGATTGGATGAATCCAGGCTTAAGTGCGTAGTCGCAGAAGGAAGATTGATACTTGGTGCCATAATAGGCCAGAAGGGCTGAAGACAACTTTCTGACTAGGTAAATGAGATGTTTTTGACTGACGTACTGAGACAAATTCAAGAAAGGAAATGCAGTAAAACACTCCTTTAGCTACTGGAGAGTCTTCTGGAGCTCGAGACATACAGTTGTGACTAGCTTGTTTTAATTAGCTGGCTCTAAGTGCCTTGTTTGCTTCTTTATCATTGCATTACCTTTTACAGGGATGTTTTGTAGTCAATCAGAAGAGGAAAGCTCCTTGTTTAGATTATTTGAATTGTCCTATGGATGTAGAGTGCATTTTTTTTAAGGTTTTGCTGCGGATCAATTAGCAAATAGTGTGAGTAGAGCCCTCCAGGGTGCTAGCTTGGCAAGATGGAG
Source organism: Rhea pennata (assembly GCF_028389875.1). NCBI lineage: Eukaryota > Metazoa > Chordata > Aves > Rheiformes > Rheidae > Rhea > Rhea pennata. The sequence goes on from NC_084663.1 coordinate 213,552,750, forward strand.
AGGAGAAAAGGAATAGCACACTGCAATGGCAACGTTCCTCTTTAACTTAAAAATTTTGCGTGAAGGGGAAAAAAATGGAGCTGTAGTGGCTTTCGTCAACAGATTTTTGAGACCGAAGGAACTGTCATCTTATATATCCTGCCAATACAGAGCAGCATGCGTTTCCAAGGTGCATCTGTGATATTTACCTTACTTTGATCTGGCTGTTTGGAACATTCGATTTTAACCAAGCAATATGTCTGTTTAAGTTATTTTAAAAGTGGATGCTCCTTAGCTGCTCAGTAGATCATGTTTTGTCAAAGCAGTGTTTGTCTTAAGAATATGCATTTCTTTTTCCCGTGCGAGCATAAAATTTCCATTAGAATTCACTGTTGGTTCCTTGAAAAGTAGCATGGAGCTTTTATCTCCTGTAGTTCTATTTCTATCATTGGCTTTAGAAAGCCTGTCACCACTTACTTGGCTGCCAAAGTTCTGCTGTAAAGAAGCAGAGGACCAGAACCACTTAATGATTCTGGGTGCATCTATCCTGTTCCTCCCTGTATTCTGTTTCTGTGAAACACCACAAATCTCAGAGGTGCCAGAAACATCCATAAAAGATGATTCCCATGACATCCATTTCATAAAAGATGAAAATAAATCTCTTTACTGGATCTGTTTCAAGAAACAGATGCTGACTTAGAAAAACAATAGGTGTTACCCCAAAGAAGGCTTAACATTTGATAATTTCCAGACCCCTAATGCTCCCTCCTTTCCCTAAGGAAAGCATTTCTTACAAAGCACAGCATTCTCCCTACCATTTTGCCTATGTATATATAGGCATGTATGTATTGTGACATATCAGCAAAAAATGGAATTGGAAATATTATAGACGCAGAGCTGTTTCAATATAGATGTGTGTTTGTTATAAGGTTTCTTTAAGTTGCAAAATAATATTCTATTAATCTAACTAAATTTGATATGTATGTTCCATAATGAAGTAATGGCTCTTTTTTATTACTGCCATAGTTGTCCAGTGTGTGTATTTATTTATTTAAATGCAACAAGCTTTCTTCTTTCGTAAATCTGTGCCTTGGTGTCTTCTGTTTTAGCTGGCAGCATGGTTATCCCTGGAAGCGTCCTTGAAGACAAGGCAGGTGCAAGTAAAATCTGAGCAGGAGCAGTGCAGCCATGACAGCCCTGATAGTGCCTTACTCCTCTGCTTTTCTGTGTGATCACTATCTACAGGGGTGATAGTTTGGTCTGAGTACCCCAAAACTGATTCTGTGGTTATGCTTTAATCTCTTTCTTTCAGGACACTGGACTGCTACTCCTCTGGATAAAGCCTGGGCTAATTCCAGTGCCCCACCCTGCTCCCACTTTCTTTTCTTTTTTTTAATGAAAAATAAAGTTTTCTGTTTTGTCTCTATAAAGCTTTTCAAAAGAAAGCCATCCCTTAAAAACATCTTAGGAAAGAGTTGATTTCCTCTGTTTTCCCTTCTCCCAGAGAGACTTAGTACTTCATAGCTATGCCATACGGATGCCCTTCCTCCCCAGTTTATTAGCAAGGTGCAGAGACCAAGACTGGAAAAGAAGCATTTAAAAGGTTAGAAATGACTGAGGACAGGAGGCTAGAAAAGAAACTGTGATGAAGCCATGCTCAAGGAAACTTGACAGCTCACTATTATAGCCTGGTTCCTGTCTTACTAAAGTCTTTTCTGACAAATGGCTTAAGCTGTTTCGTAATCAATTACCTTATACATGTAAATTAATGAGGTAACTGGCTGTGTGACTGCCCAGGCAATCTTACAGTGGATTTTGTTGCTTTTGTGTTGCTGTGGCTACTGCTTTCCATAAGGTTCCTAACCACACTGCATGTTAATTCACATCAAATCTCTGCTTAGGAACAAACTAGTTCCCTAGTTGCACCGTTCTTGAGACAGGTTAAAGGATGCTGAGCTGCCTGGTGCCCCAAAACTACCAGTGATACCTACATACCTCCATCAGACCTTCATGTGCTCATGACCGTGTGCTGCACCAACAGAAACACTAAAAACATTTGTGGGGACGACAACAGATCCTTCTTATGGAGAAGCCATGCTGTGAGCCTACAGGCATACCCTTGTGAAGTCCAGACTGGAAGATAGGAACCAAGAACCGTATTAGGCTACATGTGACTGCTTGAGCCTGCAAATTGAGTTAATGTCTGTCCAGCCATCAAACATCTCACAATCTGGAGAAGAGGCCCTACTGCATTACTCTTGGAAGACGCTCCAGGAGGAGAACTCGTCAAGACAACACTTCTGGCATGGACCAAGAACCTCAGTAGGGGTGTCTGGTAGTTTCTAGCAACCGTCAGACCTCAGCAGTTACCATCAACAAAATATGATCTTTGAGAGGGGAAGAACTTACCAACAGTACCTTGCTTTCTTGTTCTCTCTTACTCTGAGACCACAGGAACTTCAAGCCTCATGGCTGGTTTCTTTGTGAAGCTGTAGTAGTAGCTGCAGGACACTTGCATCATGATCTTTCCCACTAGTAGCTACTTGTGGTACTATCAGTCATGGCTCTGAACTGCACTTCAGCTCCAAATGAATTTCATCTGTGTTAGACATGTGTAACCTGGGTTACACATGGCTCTTGAGACCTTTTCCTGTTTACACCAGCTGTTGCAGTGCCAATTCAGAATGGCACCATGCATGCAGAGATCACAGTTCTTTTGTTTTCTCCATCACCGTCCTCTCAGAAAACAAAAGCATCTGATATTTACTGTGCAAACACAAAAAAGTGAAGTAGCAATTGCAATATTCCTGGGCATTCCTTTTGTGCAGCGCTCTTCCTTCCCGCTCTGTGTTCAGTCTGCACACTCTCTAAAGCAGAAGGTACCTCCAGTGGCCATGACCATGACGAGATGTCCTACCCATGCTTAATGTAGTACTTCCAGGGCCCTTTGGGGCCTGTGCTTTTTTGGGGGCACAGAAAAGCTGAGATAGTGATTCTGGTCATCCCAGTGGAAGCAGTGAAGACTTCTGAGCTCTTTCCCAAAGTTTGTGAGATGGAGACTGACTATCTCTTGACATGCTTCTGCAGCATGCCAGTACTGCAGAAGGGGACAATTGCACTCATCTCTTTCAAGGATCCCTGAAACCCTATTCATCAGCTGCATGATATGGGCCTCCAAAGCACATATATGTAGGCAGATGTCTCTTGTGGCAGATCCAGCATAGCTCCGGATCAGGGTAGCCAGTAATAGAGTATCCATGGTAGCCTACCTCATGGTCCCACACTTACATCCACCCTCTGTTTGAAAGTACCCCAAAATAAAAGTAGGAGCATGTTATACACTAGTAGCACTGCAAGAGTGTCTGGGACTCCATCAGCAATCTCAGATGCTGAGTCCACCTCCATGGGAGAACACCTGAAGCACCAGAATATTGTCATGTTCTCAGTATTGCCATATCCTGTCTAGAGCAGGCTACAAAGGTACTGCAAGGAATCACCATTAGCACGCTGCCTTTCAGACAGCAGAGACAAGCAAGCTCTCCTGCCTCTTTGCCCTGTCCACACTGTACACCACCTTACTGTTGCAATTCAACCTATAAGGGTTCTTCGGGGAGCTGGAGGAAGGGAGAAATTTCCTTATTTGCATGTAGGAAAGATTTCCTAGACAACCATTTATTTCAGAAGAATAACCTGGAAGAATGAGTGATGCCAATACCAGGTTGTCTGTGTTTCACTGGAGAGTCTTCACCCCTCTCACCGGCCTCTCTATTTTCTTTGCCTTGTGAAGGTGCTTTTGGAAGGAAATGCTCCTCACGAAACATGCCTCGGTTCAAATATTTGCGCTGCATCCCTGAACAGCTCCATTAGCTGCCTGAAGGATGTGTTGATCTGGATCAAGATCTCTAAGTGAATTACCTGAAGGTGTGTTGCTTCTTCTGAACTGCTACCATCATGGCTGTGTTTCTTCAGGGAGGGCTTGTCACATCCCTGAACCACTTGTAACAGAGCTGCACAGGTCACTGAAGGTCTTACCAGAGCTACAGTGACAGAGCTCTTCAAGTGATCGATGCGGGCCGTGGGCTACACACTTGTTTGCGCTGAGGGCTGCAAAGTTTGGCTGTGGGACTGAGGAGTCTGGATGTAGCCTGGTTTGGGGAATAGGACAGTATGTTATGTGTCTAGAGGCTCCAGGAAGGACTAACTCATTATCTTTTCTTCCACAGTTACATCTGGTGGAAAGACTCCAGCTCTGGCTGTTCTGAGGCTAATTGCAACACTCACCAGACTCTGAAGCAGCAAGATGCTTGGCAAAGGTCTGTAACATAACTGATCAGGAACTGAGGATAACTAGGGAAGAGCTCATGGCTAAATTGGGTAGATCTGAGATCTGTTCCTTAGGCAGATCCATGAGTGGGAGGTCAGGGACATGAGTGGTCTCAACCTTTGGTGATTATTTGGTCAAACTCGTGATCTGGAGTGTCTCAGACACCTAATGTTAGGGAGTGCCTGGCTGTCCTGGTACCTAGGCCATGATTAACATGACCATGGGTTGTTATGTACCCATCCATGAGACCCTCTTTCTTGTATCCTACCTGGCAAATGTTCTTGCAAGTCTCCCTAGGTTTTCCTTCCTCCTTATAAGACCTTTAATTTTATTAATCAGGTCTGGGAAATGGGTGTGAAATGCTAAATGCTTGTACTGTGGATGCTGTGGGCTCTGTTTTGCCTCTCCGAGGATTTTTATGGCTTATTGCTCTCTCTGGCCTCTCCTCAACCAACAGCTGTGTGCCAGGGAAAACAACCTGCATGAGCAGAATTCATTTTGATCCAAGATGCCTAGTGTGCAGTAGCATGGGCAGCTTCAGGAAAGCATGCCTGGAGAGAAGAGAACAAGAAAAAAGGGGCTTTGCTTAGCAAACTTGACATTTGCAAGACAAATAACTAGCTTCTTCAGTACAGTTTTGTATACTTAACAAATATATAAAAAATGAACAAAAATCAACTAACTTCAGAGAACCACCGTTAAACACACAGAAACTGGGAAACCTGGCTCCGCATTCTCTGTCCTGTGGGCTTCTTTCACAGCATAAAGGGAGGTGGACTGCTGGTGGTGGAGGGAAGATATTCACGAGAGACTGGGAAGGATGGAACACAGATGTGGGTCATGAGGAAAGTAGGAAAAGGGCAGGGAGATACTTGAGAGAGATGGTAGAGGGGATGTGTTAGTCTGTGGGTGTGGTGTTCCTCGCCTGTGTGGCATGTGAGCCCAGACCTAAGCCCAGATGGGGTCCTGGACTTCTCCTTTATCCTCTGCAGTGGTGTCAAGCTGAGCAGAAACAAGATGGAGATCTCTGTGTTGCTAACAGAAAGGATCTATTGCACAAAGCGTGGAAGGGGCAGCTGGCTGCAAGGAAGACAAAAGAGCTGGGAAAGCTGGACCCGTGTCTCTCCCTGTGGGTCCACCATCTCACAGGCGGCCAACTGAAGGCATACTTGACCTCTTTACTAAGCTAGAGGACTTAACATGTTGAAGGTGGAATCATCTGTTTTATTTAAATCGAAGGCCACAACAAGGACCACAGCCCAATTATACCACATGTGGTACATATCCTGAAGAGACAATTCATGAAGAAATAGGATCCATATGGGCAGTTCCTTACTGGTAAGCAAGTCCCACTGAATAACAGGCTTGGGTATATGCCTACGCAGATCAACTTAACAATTCTAAGCTCTTAACTCTTAATTTATAGTGTTGAACAGCTCTCAAGAAGAGTGAGGGATCTATAGGAGGTATAGTATTAAGTGGACGGCACTGTGACATAGATTTCCCTGCCAAGAAGCAAGGCTTGCTGCCTTCACTCTGGAGTCAGGTTCTGAGCTCTAGGAATGAACAGGAATATCATGGTATGGCCTACATTCCTCCCTTGAGGAAAAAGACAGATGATATCATTGTTGGAGCTGTTTGGACGTTATAAAGGTACTTATTGAAATGAGAAAAATATGGGCCTAATTCCTTTTTTAATAATAAAAATGTAACAGAAAGCTCTCAGTGCCAGGAACCTCACTGAGAAAAGGGTGTTTGCACCCTGGGGATCTTTTCTTTGCCTAATGAATAAGCACTTACAAGTTGATTTTTGGTTCATTTTTTATATGTATGTAAAATACATGAAACCATACTAAAGAAGCTAGTTATTTGTTTTGCAAATGTCAAATTTTCTAAGCAACTCTTTGATTAAGAAGAAGCAGACCCACAGTGAGATGCACGTGGCCCCTTCCTGTGAGACTTCACACACACCATACGCAGGTCCTCCCTTTCCCTTTACCTGGAGATTCAAGCACAGAACTGTTACCTTAGCAGAGTGTGTGAACCTAAAACCCTGTTAATTATCGTGCAGTTTCTGTTCCATTCTGACTGAAAGATTAAATGGAAGTATGCAACCGAGCGCTGACTTTAAGACTCTTCAAGTACACGATACAAACCTACACCTTCCAAATCAATGTCATACGGCAGGGTATCCTGTTCAGTGTCAGCAGAGACGGTAGAAAGCTTGAAGAAATTACTGCTTGGCAAGTGAGCAGAGTTCCCTCCATTTAGCTGTTGTTAAAAACTTTAATCCCATAAGTGTATCTTCATTGTAGGAGAAGTGTTTATTGAGAAACCCGTGGCTTGAGTATAGTTTTTGGCATATGGAAAAGCACCCTTCTGCATTACTGTAAAAGCCTCATTTGGAAAGTACTTGTAATATGTATAATTTGACATCAGGTATTCCTGTTCTTTCCAGACTATTTCACATCTCATTCTAACAACGCGGATAATGGACCAGATTCATAACGCTAATCCTGACTCTTTGCAACTTTCAAGCAGAACAAAAGAGCTGGAGCCTGGATGCAATGGGCCAGCTGAGCATACACTACTGTTCCTGGGGAGCTCTTCAAGGAAAAAATGCTGATGGAGCCAATTCCTGCACTATTCGCCTCTCCAAGGAATGCTTAAGGTACTGTACACCTTGCTGCTGCATGGTCATTCATGTCTCATTGCTCTTATGCAACGAGCTGCAAAGAGGACAGATCTCTGTCCAGGGCTGACTGCTTTTTTTTTTTTTTTTTTTGCCCCTGTGTGTCCTGCTGTTTTGTGTCTAAGCTGCTATCCTGTAGGTCATATTTTTTTTCAAAGGTGAGTGCCTGTGTTTTAGTTTTCTCAAATGGAGATGCATTGAAAGGTTGTGATTTTTAGAAAGTGTGCGGCACTATCCCCCTCTGTGAAAAGGAGCTTTTAAAAGCAGTGTCAAGCCAGGCATGCACAGTTAAAGGCACTAAAAATCATTGGGGTTTGAAAATCTTGGTCTAGGAACAAAGTTCAATGTTTAAGTAGAGCTCCGGGACTGTATGTGTTTAGCTACCTTGGTATTACATTGCATTCCCCAGGTGGCTTTTAGTAGATACTGGGACAATAAAATCTTTCTAAACAAATTTAAAAATTTGCCTTTTCTGATATGTCCCCACATTCTAATTGTGGTTTGGAGAATAGAGGAACCCCACTGGATTCCATTTCTGCTATTAAATATTACATGTGCTATTTTTTCTACTTTACTCCATTTGACTTCCCCATCCCAAATTCATCCCAACATTCCTTTAATCTCATACAAAATTGCATTCTCTGATCAATTCTACTTCACATTTTCTGTTGTGACCATGACATATTTGCAAGATGATGAGCCACACAGCAAGTTCTTGGTGCAGATGTAGTTTCCTCTGCAGAGGCTGTATTTATTATCTTATGGCCACTAGATGAGCTGCTAATAACAGCAGATACACCAACAAATCTCTTGGATATGGTTAGTGTTCCTAGGAAGGGAAATGAAACAGCAGCTGAGTCTTGGACAAACGCTATCTTAAAAGAAAGTACATGGGACCACAAAGGGAAGTGGTATGAATGAAAGCTGCAATGCAACTTTGTTGCTCCAGACCTGTTGTGTCTCTCTCCACAGCAACAACGTTCACCTCTGCCGCAGAAAGTGTTATGTTAGACTCTTACCTTGTCTAGCTTTCCACTTCGCTTTAAAAAATGTTGCAAACTTCCCAGAGGAAATAAACATTAAAATCTCCTCATTTTCAGCTTGCAGGGGACAGTGCATTTGAACGTGCTCTCATTCCCTCCTGGTTCCTGAAAATTCTTGTTAGATTTACTGTTTAAACAAACAAAATCACCCATTTTTTTCACCTAATCTCCTGTTTTTTTTCTGCTGTCCTAAAAAAGCTGTGTTTATGGATCAGAGTTGTAGAAAGGCAGTGAGTTCCTCTTCAGTTTTCTTGAAAAACCAACTGTAAAGATTTGTGCTTTCCCCCTGTAGCTTTGCTTTTGCAGGGAGGCTTGCCAGTTCTGCGAAAGGGGAACTGCCTTGCGTTCCTCTGGGGAAAGGTGCTCTTACAACAGCTAGAACCGATGAAAAAACTCCCAGGCTTTACATTGGGTTGTCCCCTAAGTGAATCCTCAGCTGTGACTACAGGAAACAGCTCTTAGTATGGTATTATGTATTAATCAGTAGTCTGCAATTCTAAATAGCATAAACCCCAAAGGATGCTTTACTCACTGAGTGTAGCAACCTGTGCAGTCAGAATTCACTTGGAACAGCTAGTTGTTTTTCTTGCTCTTTCTTGGGTTGATCAGGTTATTGTTTCTGCAGTAATTTCCTATTGTTCAAATTAAATACATGTCAGGAGTCATGAATGGCAAAGAAGTTGTCACGTTTCTACTGTTTCTTTCCTCAAAGATCAACAGTGTTATCAGATATGGCACACTATTGACCACTCTGGTCAGATAGGCAGTGAATTGCAGAGCTGTTTAGAGGAGAATATTTTAAATCCATGAGGATTTGTGTGGTATATCAGATAATATGGATCCATACGCTTTGCTCTTGAAGTCCGCTTCTTACCTACTCTTCACTGACTTTCAACTTTTATATAAAATGTTGTTTTGCATCCTCATGTTACATTCCTTCCTTCTCTGCATAACTCCTAAATCTTGCAGTGTCTCTCCTGCTCTCTTATGGTGCCACTCTCTCCTGTCTTTACAGACTTCAGCCTCTGCTCTGCCCATGCTCCAAGCAGACTAGAAACCAATAGGCTGCAGTTAACAGCAGGACTAGGGACACGGATAGACTCATTTTCTTTTTTATGCAAAAGACCATGTAGATGTTTTCATGGATACTTACATGACCCCCATTCCAGGGAGTCTTTGAACTATTTATGTCTTTGAACTATTTATTTTCATAATGTCCCTAGAAGATAAGACCCAGCTATCAGATATCCAAAGTGATTAGGGCCTGCATCTTGTTACATGAAAAATTTGCAGGGATTGGGATACCAAAGTATCGTAAAGCCTTGACTGGTTCTGTAAGACCATGTCTCTGGCCCAGGAGATATAAGATGATGAGAGGCAGTAGAAACAGGAGATAAATGAAACTTAAAAGCAAAAAGGTAGCAGTACAATGGTGAGGTTAGCCTGGGGTACCCACACTTCATGGTATTCATAAAAAGTAGGAATACAACCCCTCCTAACATCAGTATTGTACTTGAGCTTTGTCAGCACTGGGCAAGGAAGGATTACTGGCAAAGCATGAATCTCAGAAGATCTCCGTGGGATTTTGGTTATTTAAGCATCTTCTCCCATAACAGCACCGTCTCCTCTTACGGTGATAACATTTTACGAGCAGTTTCACTTTATGTGTTCCTCTTCACACTGTTATTCATGTCCTACGACTGAGCAAGGCCGGGTGGTACCTTCATGTCTTTGCAGCTGGTCGTTCTCATTAAACAGCAAAGGACAATTTCACCTGAAGGAGACTTCCTCAGCAATGAGCTTCTGCTTGGTCTGCTCACAAACTGGCGAGCAGCGATGGGATCTCCTGAAGCTGACAGCACAGACTGAGTAGAGAAAGGGACCGAGACGTAATGGGAGAAGGGGTGAGTTGGAGAGGCAGAGGAAAAGACTGCAAATTTCACACTTCACAAGTGAAGCTCTGGACCAACGTGGCAGAAGAAAGGGCGGTAACAGGTTAGAGACAGTAACGTGAGTGTAAAGGAAGCAGCTTAAGCCGGTAACATTCATTTCAAATATTGAGCATCCGTGACTGACTCAGAAACCTACCTCCCATGTTTATCTAATTACAAAAATTAATAGTCATTTCTTCTTTCCCAGCAAATCAGCATTTCTCCTGAAGTATTGCGATACCTTCCCTGATCCAAGCGTAGCCCCACTAGGATTTTCATTTACAGGCTGGTAATATCTTATTACATTTAAGGATTGTGCTAGCTCAGATAAAAATGTGTTTTGCATTTCTCGTTTGTCCCAGAGCTGCTGCACAGTAGATATTTGAATGTGCTAAAGGCATAGAGAATAGCAACTATTCAGCTTTTAATTACTTTAAGCGTATTTGAATAGATCATAGTCATTACAGAGTAACTGCTTCTCCAGAGTAGGCAGAGTTTGGGAACGGAGCTATAAAGTAATTGGTACTTTTGTTTCAAAAGTAATCTTGAATAATCAAAAAATAATGTCTTCTAAATAAACAATAACAATCTGGTCAAGTTGATTTGAAGCACTATTTTATAATTTTTTTATTCTTTCAAGATTAAATCGAAGACATAATAAGACAAACGTGGGTGGTTGGAAATCATCAAAATAAAATAGTTTGGCTTAAAACTGCTGAGTTTCTTTTATACACAAACTATTCAGGGAAACAGAGCAATTCACACATGAGCAATTCACACATAAGCTTGATGTTTCCAAGTTGATGGAAGAGTTTTGACCAAAAAAATGTGGGTGAACACTATGCAAAAATCATATGGCTGTACTATCCAAATCCTCCTCATTTTCATAATATATGAAGACAAATACAGTCTTCCTTTTGCTTTGTTTCGCTTTTCCTCTCATTACAGTGTCCTTCTCATTAGACTTCTCATGTTCATCTCATTAGACTGAGAAAGCCAGAGTTGTGCTTTCAGCAAATCTTTTGTCTATGGCTGTTTTTTTCTTTCTTTTCTTTTCTTTTTTTTTTTTTTTTTTTTTGGCTCAGATTACTTATAAATAAATAACAAGTGTTGCTGTAGCAGAGCGAGGGGAAGGACATTTTTGGTGCTTGGACAAGGCAGCATTCATTTTCAACGTGGAAGAAAACTGTTGTATAACAAAGCAGTCATCTTAGACCTCACATTCTTATGTTTTCTGCCTGTATTAAGAAAGCAAAGAACATGGAGTAAAACTGTATAATGGGAAAAAAATGGCAGCAACAATTTCTCATTAATAAAGCAATAGGTAAATTAGCTTGACTTCCAGCACAGCTGAAATCCAAGGTAAAAATGAGGTGATTCTGTGTGAAAGAATTTCCTCAAGTTCTTGAAATTAGTGTCTTTCAAAACAGGCTTTCTAGATGTAGTTAGACCTCGAGAGCCGCCCTGTAAAGTTATCCCACGTTATGGTTTTGTAAAAGGGGATGCAGCTCGGCAGAACTAAGGGAGAAATTGCAGCTTTTTCTGTGCTCTCAGCACTTCACTGTGCTTGTGTCTAGTATGTAAAAATGTTCATTGTGTGATGTTATTTCATTGCCATTTATTTACATGTGATTGAGCTCTGATATTTGGCTAACTGTTTTGAAGCATGTGAACTCAGATGCCAGTGTAGGGAATTATTAAAATGAAAGCCTCACTGTGTTACAAAGGACATTTTAGTGATCAAGAACAGTTGGTGCTACCAATGTTTGAAAAAGACACCTCTTATTTTGCAGCAACCCCTGAAGTACTCCAGGTGCTGTACAACTGTGGTAATGGGAAAAGAGCCAAATGCCAATGTCAGAGAGAGCAGTGCTATGCTAGACAGGCGCCTTTGTAGCTCTTTCTTGGGTTTATTTGCTTTTACTTTTAGCAATAAACTGTCCCTCTGTCCCATTGTGGATTAAAAATTATGGGTGAACGCCTTTGTTCTTTGCAGAGCATCATCCTCTCACTGTCATCACACAGAATTGGGCAAGAACTGGGAGCAGAGATGGCATCTGCTGATGTGATGTAGATTGCTCCCCAGACTGCTGCTAGTAACATGCAGAGCTTGGGTCCCATTCTCTGTGCAAGCACAGATCGGGCAAAATCTACAAATCTGTTGCCCATATCCTCCATCCTTATTCAGCCTGGGGATGTCAAAGGAGGAGAGGCTTGCCAAGAGGACACCAGCTCCCTTGCACTGCCATGGAGACCTCTTCCATCCCCCTTGACTCTCTATCCCTATTGCAAGGTCCTTCAGGTCTCACAGACAGGTGCAATGTTTCTCCAGCCACGTATCCAGCCACCTAACATGACATTATGTGATGGCTCTCTGGCATGTTGAGTCCTGTGCAAAGCGTGAGCAACCGCTGCTAAGCTGCCACTGAAGGGTATGTCTTCAGGCAGTGTGTTCCCACAGCCATGCAGGATGCCACCACCTACCTGCCCACATGAGCAGCCGTGAGCTGTGCCACTGTCATAGGAGGTGGTGCCCCACACCAGGAGGACGTAGAAGGGAATCTTTTCTGCAGTTTGTACTATTTCTCCTAGCTTTTCCCCCATTGCTTTCACCATAGCAGTTAGTTGGTTAAATGCAGAATTTTGTTGCAGTAGGGGACTTCAGCAGAGCCTTCTCCTGCTTTTTTTGTCTCTTAAAACCTCAAGATCCTAGTTTACATATGGCTTTCTCCATAATGCACTCCAGCAGAGATCCTTTGATTCTGCCTACTGGAAGGATGACCCACAGGCCTTAAAATCTGCTTATTCAGGAGGATGTCTCTTTTTTTGCACAAAACCCTTCACCTCTAAGTCTTTTTTATTTTTTCAGAAGAGTGATTAGTCAAGTGAATTTTCACAACAGGTTTTTTCTGGCTGCCGTCCCTCTTTCATGTCTTGTAGCGATACTGTTGTGGCATAACTGATCCTGTTTTTCCTTCAGCAGGACAGTTGTGACAGATTGGAGTGCCTAACTGATGCAAACAGACAACCTAGAAAGCAAGTAAAATGCAAGAACAGCAGAAGTACCACTCCAAAAGCTAAAATAGTTTCCTTGTGCAGATTTCTCCAAATCACAGCAAAGAAGGGGCACGGCTCACTGAGAAAATGTGTGCCCTGTAAAATAAAAGGATTAGGAAACTACTTTATAGCTTGTGAGATTTATGGATTCAGAACAAATGTCTGTAGTTCACTTGGCCTGCAGCTCTTAAAGAGGCCAAAACAAACTGTGTTAAAGCTTTAGTTCAAAAGGAAGGCTCACATCCCACCCTTACGAGGGGTCTCTCTGCAAATAACACGAATGGTGGAAAGAGACTTCTGTGTCCTGCAGCGCCCGTAGGCTACCACCTCATGTTGCTTGAATGTAGTAATACTGAAAGGTAAATTTGTTCCAAATGTCCCAACACGGTGGAAATGTCAACCTGGAAAGCCAGCCATAAAGCAGAACTTAAAAAGAAAACAATATTAGGGGAAAGAGAACAGAGAAAATGTGTGCTATCGCGTCGCCTCTCTTTCAGAGAGACACAAGCACAAGCCATGGCATCGCCTGGCTCTGATGAAGAGGAGGACTGAAGCTGTTCTGAGGCTAGCAGAGCCAAAAAAGCTCCATTCCCCCTTCACTTGTGTCTTCCAGAGCAGTGTGCCTCTGCAGCAGTGTGGATTCTCCGATGTCTAATAAAGGGTGAGCCCACATCCAGCTATTTACTGCTGTGAAGGGAACTTCAGGGTCTCTCTCCTCTCTCTGACTGCTTGTAGCTCTGTAGGACCTGACTTCTTTCACTATAGTCATATGAAATGGGCCAGTTGGTTCAAATATATTAGTGGAAGACCTGATAAGCTCACACACATACCCCAGCATGATTACAAGGAGTTTGTTGTTGTTGTTGTTGTTTTGTCTTTATTTTAGAAATTGAACTAAAAGTGTCTTGGCAAAGAAAACCGTGTGTAAGAGCATCCAGAACTGTTAACACCATTTCTGTTGGGCAGCTTAGTATTTTGGTAGTGAAACTGGGTGGTTAACTTTTGTTTGAAAATCCAGATACATTAGGATTCTTTTCCCTTTTTAATGTGGATAATTCACAACATTTATAATAAATAGCATTGGAGAGCAAACTAAAGACTAGATGAGTAAACTACCCAATATTATTCCCAATAAGCAACTCAAACTGAATCGGTGCAGTTATTCCAAATGATTCAGCCTTACAGCCCGGTCGCATGAGGACTCTCTTTAGTGTGATCTGGCATAGGGGTGTTTGTCCCTGTCGGATCTCTTCAGCTTCATTCTTGACACTGGGAGCCCAAAAGGACTCCCAGACTGCTGACAACATTTATCAAGCCCAGCTGCCAAGGAAGGATGCTGATTGTAGGCAGCCCATAGTATGTCATGGAGAAAACATTTCCTTCTTCTATGCTTTCCAAGTCACTTGAGGTCTTTCTCTGCAAACACAGACAACACTAAATTCCTCCTTGGCAGCCTTCAGCATGGCCCTGCGGAGTCGTCTGCCTACCACAGAGAGCCACCTGCGTTTAAATGTATTCACCTTCTTTTCATTAATCTAAATGTGCTCAGAAGCAGCAGGGATGTGCTAAGCAAGCCAGCAAGGGCAAACATGTTCAGGTTTTCTGAGACTGATGATCATGGATCCGTCAGACTTAGGCTGGTTAATTTGCAGCCCCTGCCTAAAGGCTCTCTATCAGTATGTTAATGACCAGTGCCTTTGAAATTGGGTGCTGTTAAAATGCCTTCCCATGTATACTTCCCAATTTCTGAGTATTCCAACCTTTCCGAGAAACCGTGGCACTGGGAGAACATCAGAAGATCTTGAAGGTTTTAATGACCGGGTTTACTGAATTAGAAATTAGATTAAAATTCTTGATTACTCACCTTGTGGTGCCTGATTGGATGCTTCTGTGCTCCTATGTAAATCCTTAGACCAATGGCTTGATTTTAAAGGTAGAGAGATTTTCTGCCAACTCTCTCCAGATTGTTTGCCTGTCTTTAGGGATCATTTTTTAAAGCTAGTCCTAGATTAATGCAGTACAAAAGGCATTGAATTTCTCTAAAGTAGTATCTGCACATTAATTCTGCAGCTTAGCTTGAGTCATCATAGAATCATACGGTTGGAAGGGACCTCTGGAGATCATCTAGTCCAACTGTCAGCATAACCCCGTACAGGGATTGAACCCACAACCTCAGCATTAGCAGCACCATGCTCTAACCAACTGAGCTAAACCTGCCTCCCAAAGCTGGGCATTAAGTATTGTGATCTGCTTCTTTATTTGTATTTTTGGCAAGAACCCTACCCAAATGTGACGTAGCAAAATAAGCCTTGGCTTTACTGGCCTAACAGACTAAAACCATGAAGAAATATAGCAAGCAGCTGGAAGCGGCCTAGGTGTTATGACTGGCCTAATGAGATGTAAGTGCAGTATCAGAGTGGGAAAGTTTGTGCTAGCAGGTATCCTGCTCTTGTGAAGATGAGTTTGCAAAGATACAGGGTAGGACCATGCTCCAGACAGGACCTTCATGCTGTGACTCTCCCATGCAGATACTCTGGCTTCTTCACTGACTTTTCAGATTATTTAAACAGTGAAAAGCAATCATCTGGGATCCGGAATTGATGCCAAGGAGCTTTGCAAAAATCTGTGGGGCTCCCACTCTCTGGCCAAGCATTTCCTTACACATCATGGGCTGATGCAGCAAGAACATGTGCAATAACGGATGAGGGAAGAGAAGGAAGAGGTTTCTGGGAGCAGCAGCCAGGTCTGTCCTAAGGAAACGTTTAGAGCTTGGCCTGTTGTGGAATTGGGCTCTTTAGGCTTCCACAAAAATGAAATATCAAGTGACAAGAGTCACATTTATTGGTTCCTACATTACCATACCAATACAGAGAGAAGGAATTCTTCCCACTAGGTGAGCTAAATAGTCACTATACCTTCCCCGCTCCCCAAACAGAAGACCTCGGACAACCCCTCCATCTTTTTGTAGGGGGAAGATGTTGACAAACTTGGTTGTCCCAAGAAGTTTGCAAGTGAAGACAGGAAGCATCACAGAAATTTCTATTCTGTATAAAACTATAACTCAGTATCTTGCTGCAAATGCTAGCCAGAACCAGCACCACAGGGGAAACTGCAAAAATCTCTCTAGGATATGTTATGAGGTGAGGTACCTCAGGGAAAAGCTTCCTTCTGGCCCCTTTTCTCTCCTTAGTAGCTAGAAGTTGGGCCACACACTAAGTTATAGGAATTTATAGCTGTTCTTAAGCTTAATAATATCGATTACAGCTCTGGATAATGTGTTTTTTCCCTATACAGCTAATCTTTCCTTTGAAAGATATTGGCCCCGAGGCAACACTATTCTAATAAACTAATCAGGATTAGGGCTTGGGTCCATGCACTGTCCTGAAATAGTCCAAGCTGTGTAATTGTACATGTTCTCTTGTGTGGTTTTGGTGCTCTTCTCAAGCAGTTTCCAGGCAAAGCTCGGGGAGAATGAGTTGTTCTCAGCAGACAACACAGCTGAGGCCATTACGTTTTGGTATGGAAGAGAATTTGGTTCTGTGGATGTGGGCTATGCTATGCTAGTTGCCTTCTGGACCAGAAAACAGTCTCTGAATTATCTTATTTACTAATAGAGATGTAGCCAGTAATATTGTGTGGTTCTGAACTCCAGAGATGCTGGTTGTCCTCCTGTTCTTGGATTATTGCCCACCTATGGAGAAAGATTCCTGGCGTTAGGAGGCTTGGAGACAACGACTCAATGGGGAAGGCAGCAAAATTCAGGCTGGGAAAAGGATATTTTCAACAGTGTGCTTAATTAGCACATCTCTAGAAAGCAGGGTGGATTCTTCATCACAGGAAGGATTCAGAGATAAGTCGCGTCTTTTGGTGATGGTGATGCTCCAGCCCCTGCAGCAGGAGCTCTGCCTTGTGGGGGACAAGGGCTCTAGATTGAGTGAGGAGACAGTGCTGTTCATTGCTCCGTGTGCAGGGATCCCCATGACCTGTATTTCTCCAGAGGTCTGGGGTGGTGATAACAACAGGAGTGAACATCCCCAGGTTGATTTTGGGAGATGCCCCCTTGTCCCTGTGAGATGGGTCCTCTCCTCTCACTGGTATAGCTATTGCTTGGGGACTTTTCTTGTGTCTCTTCAGCTCTGCTTGGATGTGGAAAAGATTTTCTCTACTAGTTGGGACAAGGTAAAAGGAGAAGAGGGGATCAGGATATTCAACAGGCTACCTACGGGCACAGCTTAAATATTTTGGATGATTTAAAATGGGTTTTCATTGCTTGCTTAGTGGATTTGTATGTGGGCACTACTGGTAAAAGCAGTGCTTTTCTTTACATGTGTCAGAAAAAAAAATCACTATCAAAGTTGAAAGGGTAGCTTTAAAGCCCTCCGAGCTCATTTTTCCTCCGTTTTCCATTGAATCCTCTAAGCCTTTTGATGTTTTACAACTGGCATGGAATCAAATCAAATATTTGGTCATACCTGCTTTGGAGATCCCAAACTCTCTTTGGCTCAGCTCTCAGGTGAGTAGAAGTTTCAGTGCTTCACTTTGTGCTGCTTAATTGACTTAAGAGCCTGAATTTGGTTTTCAAAACTGATTTACTTATGTAAGACCCTGCAGCCTACTGGCTTTCAATAAGCTAAAATATTTAACTCTGCAAGTGGACCAACGTAGGACTTCACACAGTGAAAGGTACCATGGCCTGGATAATGAACAGTAATTTGTTAAGCCAACTATTAGGCTGATTCCCTTAGATCTTGACTGCTTATGATCACATCCTCACACTCCAATATTCCTCAGTACTTTAGCCATTCCAGTACTGAACACTACTAAACACCCATCAAATCGGGCCATGGTCTTCTCATGCCTGAGCAACTGTCTTACTGTCGCAGCAGTGATCTCTCATCATTGGCCAAATGTCTTTTATGAGATACATGTAAAACTTGCAAAGTCATTATAAAAATGAAGATGTCTACCTAGAGAGCTTTGGGTTCACATCTTTCATGTTTCATTTGCAGCATTGTATTTCACACTATTGCCTGTGACTGTAGAATAAATCCAGAGTAAGCAGTACTGGCTTTAATGAATATACGCCAGATTTTCACTGCAGGTAAATTGGCAGTATTGCCTGCTTCACTAAAAAAATGAATTTTGCCAATGCTTTGTTACATTTTTTTTAACAGCTGCCAAAGCTGAATAGAGACTGGTTTGTGTCTAGCGAAGAACAAACTTGGAATAAATGAAACAGCTGCACAAAGATGTTCAACATAATAGGTAATGCAAATCTTTAAACAAAACCAGTGCCATCAAAGTCAAAATCTGAAAAGTTCTTAACAAAAAACATATTTGTAAAAAACAGATGGAAAAAAAATTGTTCTGAGCTATATAACAAGATCACATCAATCAGCCCAGCAGCAATGACACACACCAAAAGCCATAACCAGAACCAGATACAATACCAAGAGTGCCAAACTCCTCTGAAAGCAAAAGACGTTCAGCGTGAACAACATCCTGGGAGACTGAGGACAGACAGGAGACATAGTACTTGTAGAAGTGTTTTATCTCCATAAAGTTGGGGATTTGGAGAATTAGGAATGGATAAATCCAATACGTTTTTCAACAAATCAGTTAAAAATACAGCCTTGAGTTCTCAGTCAGTCCTTTTTGTGTATACTGAAAAGACAGTGGTAACAGAGCTGTCTGTAAGATGAACAAAACGCCATGATATATTCCCCAGTATATTTTTACGTCATCTTTGCCACTAGATGTCTCTGCTGACTTCACAGTGCTCTTCATGAGCTGCTTTTTCTGGTAAACAAGAGACATCAAGGTAGAAATCAAGATATGACAAAATCTGCTTGTGACTATAATTTCTAGGGTTTTGTTTCTCTGTAACAGTTTCTTCTGTTTGAGACAGAGCTATGAGTTCTTGAGAACTTTCTTAGATAGCTCCTCTTCTTCAAGGGTCAGAATAAGAGTGAGAAAACCTTGCTGTCATCCATCCATCGTTGTTCCTATTTCATAGCCTTCGTTGCTCATTCCAACATTCCAGTTCCTATCCCCTCCTAACTCCCTGATGGTCTTTCTGCTGCTTTCCAGGGGATCCTTCTCCTTAGACTTAATGTGCACCTCCAAGTGTGTAGAATCACAGAATCAGTAAGGTTGGAAGGGACCTCTGGAGATAAGATCCCCCCTCAGTCTTCTCTTCCCCACGCTGAACAGGCCCAGCTCTCGCAGTCGTTCCTCAGAGGGCAGGTGCTCCAGCCCTCTGATCATCTTTGTAGCCCATGTGCTGGACTCTCTCCAGCAGCTCCAATTCTCTCTTGTGCTGGGGAGCCCAGAACTGGACACAGGACTCAAGTACAGGGGCAGGATCACCTCCCTCCACCTGCTGGTAACACTCTCCCTAATGCACCCCAGGAGACCATTGGCCTTCTTGGCCACAAGGGCACACTGCTGCATCATGGTCAACTTGTCATCCACCAGCACTCCCAGGTCTTTCTCTCAGAGCTGCTCTCCACAAGGTCAGCCCCCAGCTTGGACTGGTGCCCAGGGCTATTTCTCCCTAGGTGCAGGACCCTGCACTTGCCCTTGTTGATCCTGATGAAGTTCCTCTCCACCCAGCTCTCCAGCCTGTCCAGGTCCCTCTCTGAATGGCAGCACAGGAGTGGTGTATCAGCCACTCCTCCCAGCTTGGCATCATCCGCGAACTTGCTGAGGAGGCACTCTGTCCCCTCACCCAGGTCATTGATGAAGAAGTTGAACAGGATGGGACCCAGGACTGAGCCCTGGGGGACGCCACTAGCCACAGGCCTCCAGCTGGACTCCACGCTACTGATGACAACCCTCTGAGCTCTGCTTTTCAGCCAGTTCTCAATCCACCTCACTGTCCACTCGTCTAACCCACATTTGCTGAGCTTGCCTAGGAGGATCTTATGGGAGACAGTGTCAGAAGCCTTGCTGAAGTCAAGGTACACAATGTCCACTGCTCTGCTCTCACCTACCCAGCCAGTCATTCCATCATGGAAGGCTATCAGGTTGGTTAAGCAACCAAGGATTTCTCGTTGATGAATCCATGCTGACTACTCCTGATCACCTTTTTTTCCTCCATATGTCTGGAGATGACATCTAGAAGGAGCTGTTCCATCACCTTTCCGGAGATGGAGGTGAGGCTGACTGGCCTGGAGTTGCCTGGGTCCTCCTCCTTGTCCCTTTTGAAGATTGGAGTGACACTGGCTTTCCTCCAGTCCTCAGGCACCTCTCCAGTTCTCCAGGACCTTTCCAAGATGATGGAGAGCAGCCTGGCAACAACATCCGACAGCTCCCTAAGTACCTGTGGGTGCATCCCATCCAGGCCCATGGATTTGTGGATGTCTAGCCTGCCCAGAAGGTCTCTAATCCTTTCCTCCTCAACCAAAGGAAAGTCTTCCCTTCTCTGGACTTTCTCCCTCACATCCAGGCTGCAGGATTCCTGGGGGCTGCCCTTAGCAGTGAAGACTGAAGCACAGAAGGCATTCAGTAATTCTTCCTTCTCTGCATCCCTTGTCACCAAGGCCCCTGCCCCATTCAGGAGCAGACCCACATTTTCCCTAGTCCTTCTGTTGCTGCTGACGTATTTGAAGAAGCCCTTCCTGTTGTCCTTGACATCCCTTGTCAGACTCAATTCCAACTGGGCCTTAGCCTTCCTCGCCGCATCTCTACATACTCTGACTGCATTCCTATAATTCTCCCAAGTAGCCTGTCCCCTCTTCCACAGTCTGTGTATTTTCTTCTTCTGTCTGAATTTGGCCAGGAGCTCCTTGCTCACCCATGCAGGTCTCCTGCCCCCTTTGCTGCACTTCCTACTGATAGGGATGCACCTCTCTTGAGCTTGGAGGAAGTGATGATTGAATACTAGACAACTCTCCTGGCCCTCTCTTCCTTCTAGGGCCTTAACCTATGAGATTCCACCAATTGAGTCTCTGAAGAGCCCAAAGTCTGCTCTCCTGAAGTCCAGGGTTGCAATCCTGCTTGTTGCCTTAGTTCTTCCCTGCAGGATCCTGAACACTTGAAAACATCCTGCAGCCACCCCAAAGGGCTGTGGGACATCTTACATAACTCAGGGTGCCTGGGCAACACATCATTTTGATAGAAGCTAATAGTAGTACCAAAGAACGAGGGCAGGGAAAGTCATGGGGACAAATGCATACGGTCAAGTACAGACATTGACTCCCAAACTCCTATATTCCAAGATGTGAGGTGACTCCAATTTTGAAAACAAGGCAGGCTGTGCCCTAGCTATGCAGCCCCTCTGAGAGTCAGGATTGGTTAAAATGGTGACAGCAGTGGCTGCATGTCCTCTGAAAGAGAAATGGTTGTTTTCTTCTGGCTCATGACAAGGTGGATGGTGTTAGTGTACTCTTTGACCATAGCTCCAGGATGGCCCACAGAGACTGGGATAAGGGATGAAGACCTGAGTCACAGAAGGAATTAAGGCCCTAGCTTTCCTCTTGGATTTAGGGATTCCCCAATGCTGTATTTGAGGTATTCCACAGCCACAGAGTTCTTGCTGTATGCAGCTTCTTTTGTCCTTCTTTCCTTGCCCAAGAATCTTATCCTGGGTTGTGATCCTTGAACTTGGGGTCTATATCTGTCCTAACAACCATACATGAGAAAATTTCTAGCTGAAGCCTCTCATGAGGTGTATTTTGGATTGACATATCCTTGGTCATCCCCCCTCAGCGAAAGCATTGCCTGGGAGTGGGTATCTCTTTTCTAACTCTCTCTCTATCTGAACTAGAGCAGGGGCTGAAGCTCAGGGCTCCCCCAGGCCAGCATAGCCCTCAGTTCTTAGGCTATTGAAACTCCACAGTCTTTGATAGTTGCTTTGTGATCGTTAAATACATGTTGAGCTGTTCAGAGTGTGCAGAAAGCTGTGGTAGAACTGAATAAATTCATTTTTTTTCCTTGAAAAAGCAGATTGGGTCAAAATCAAATTACTGGAAAACTGAATTTCCATGTTGTGAATAGTTCTGGCAGGTCAGAACCGATGAAAAAAGTCTGAGAAAAAAAAAAGCTATTTGAATTTGGGAGCTAAGCTTATACTCAGAGCTAGGTAACAATCATAAAACAGAGATGCTGGAAGCTGCAGCAACTTTGATGCTGTAGCATGTCACATGGTCACATGTAAGTGCTACCTGGCTTAAAGGTTAAACAAAATGTGCCAAAGGTAGAAGCTATGGCCCTGGAGGGTCATGCTGCATCAAAACTGTGTCTTAAGTTTCTAATAACCCTAGCAATAGTAAACCTGGCATTTATTGTGTTGTTTTGTGTTGTGACTTCAGCAAGCCTGAGGCTGTAGTGGAAGTCAGTGCTGTTTACCTGAGATATGAGAACCTCATCTTGATCCCAAATGGATTTTGCTATTGATATCACTACAGGAACTAGTCCCTCCCCTAAGAGACCTTCTGCCCTCTGGGACAAGCACAAGCATGCCCTGGATAGGCTTCATGGAGGAACTTGAAGCTTCAGGGTGATAACCCTCTGCCTCTCTCAGCAGTGAGGTGAGACATGAAATGTTGTTTCACGAAAGGTCTGATCCTGCTGTGCAATTCCTGCTGTGGTCATGGGGAATTTCAGGGTATGGGAGCCATATGGGCTCTGTGTGATACAAGTACAGGTACTTTGATCTCTCCACTGTTACAATGAATAGGTAAACTCAGCAAATGACTTCAAAAGTCTTCGCTGCTTTTCCTTTTTGCAGGTCACCACTCTGTCTCCTTCAATTTCTGTAGACAAAGTGGGTAAGTTTTCAGTGCCGAATGACACCTACCCAATTTCACCGTGTTCCCACGACAGTTCAGGGCAGTGGCCAAGTGCAAGGAAATTCCAAGGATGCTCAGCGGCATATCTCAGGGGAGGAGCTTGGAAGAAAATATCAGGGAGTTTATGTTTTAACAGGCTGTTTGCAAGATAATGGTGAGAATTAGAGAGTTTTGTCCCCTTTCCATTATTTAGCCCAGTATCTCTGTAGCAATTATCAGAAAGGAAGCACTGCACGGGATAGGTGGGGCTTTAACAAACAACTATATGATACAAATTCTGAGACTGGCAAATATGGTTAGTGTATCTTCTGAACTCACATGACAGCACATTCAGGCTGAGTTTAAACCAGTAACTGTATGAAGAAAAAGTGAAATCCAGAGCTTGGGCTGGACCTTGGGTCTCAGATCACAGCTCCAAATAAGAGACCTGAGAACTGGAAGTTATGTGACTCTCTCTTCTCTTTTTCATACTTTCATTAATAGAGAAGGTGCACTTAAAATTGATGTGTATTTGAATGCAAAGCCCTTTTCTCCTTTTCCCGTGTACTCTGTTTTCTTAGTTATGATTCAGGGCAGCATTAAGCCTTGGCATAGTACAGAGTGCTGTTCTGACTTTCAAAGGATCACATTCCTACTGGGTCATCAAGCTGCCATGTGGTGTCGGGTAACCCACTTCTTAGCATCGCTGTGCCTTAGTTTGACCATCTGAAGAAAGAGGCTGAGACAATGCAATATTGAGCAATATGGGGTGAGACCTAAATGCTGGACAAGTCTTGAGGACAGAAATGATACTGAGCTGCATGAGCACCAGTGCTATATTGAAGAAGGAGGAATCTAAGAAGGTTATGTGTGCAAATTGCACTCCGGTGTGGACATTGTTTCCAGGAATCAAACAATCAAATCTCAAAAAACTGCTTTAAACTTGAGATTGCATCCACTGAAACTGATGGCATTATCCTGGATTTGTTATACAGAACTGATAATTACTCTAGCAGTACCTTGTTAAAAGGAGTTATATAGGGACTTTTTCACATCTGAAGGCTAGATGAATCTAGCATAATTAACTACTTTGATCTAATACATCATGCAGATCACTGACTTTCATTCAGTGGTTCTTAGAACACACTACAAAACCTGTGGTTGTATTAGAGCGTTGTATTTAGGAAAACATTTGCTTTCTAAGCTTCTCATGAAGATTTGCAAACTCTTAGTGTTGCATGTAAGTACTCTTGATGGGAGCAATGCATGGTCTACTTGAGATACCTGACGTAAGTGCCTGGACTACTTTGGCCGTACATGGAGCTGGACTAGTACAGCCAGCGGTACAAAGAAACCAAACTGGCTCATCACGTTGTTGAACTGAATCATTAGAGCAGTGACAGCTAAGCTGGATTCTTGGAGTTGGCTGTACAAATACATGGGCTGTGACAAAATCGTGATGCAAAGCTTGAACAACAACCTTGACGTAAATCAGTGGTGTGCCCTCATGGCAATGAAAGCTAGTTGCATGCTCGGCTGCCTTGGCACAGTTGTAACCAGCAGGTCAAGGGAAGTAATTATCACTCTCTGTTTGGCACTTGGGAGACTGCATCCTGATACTAGGTCCAGTTTGGGGTTCCCCAGTATCAAGCAGATGGTGACAGATGGGAGTGAACCCAGAGGAGACACCAAGCTGGTTGAGGCTGGAGCAGGGGACGTAGAAGGAGAGGCTGAGAGCTGGGATTGTGCAGTGGGAGAGGAGAAGGCCAAGTGAGATGTTGTTGCTATCTATGGCTACCTAATGCATAATTGCAGAGAAGGTGAAGCCGGATTTCTCTCAGAGATGCACAATGGAAGGATAAGAAGTGAAGGACAGGCTGTAGCCATTGAAATTTCAATTATATATAAGGAAAAAGTTCTTGATATAGTCAAACACTGGAAAAGAAGCGTGGGTGGATGGGAATCTCCATCCTTGGAGATATTCAGAGCTTACCTGGACAGGACTCTGAACATCCTGATTTAATTGGACTCCTTTGAGCAGAGACCCTCAGAGATCCTTTGCTACATCAAGTATTCTACGATCGTGTGAAGCTATGTCACTGAGATGGCTGAGAGATATTAAAGGTGAGAGATGTGTGGGTGGAGATGGATTCAGACCAAGAGAAAGTGAGAAAGTGAGAAGGACAGGTCTGATCAGAGCTGAGGAAGAGATCAGGGTGGAGGGATGATCTGTGACACGAATGAGGACGTACCACTGACTGTCGATTGCTAGTTCCTGTCAGCTCATCCACACAGTAGATGTCATCTTTCCCATTGACTCCGAGCAGATATTAAATGGACTTTGTGCAGAGTGGTCTGATGCCTGGTTTACAGATTGTACTGGTGGCACAGAAAAAGCCCATAAACACAATGTAAAGGGAAAAAAGAGTGGGACTGAGCTGAGCTTTTTTCTCCCTTCCTTTTCCTCATAGATAATTTAGTTGATAAGGTTTTCATTTCAGTCTTGGTCTCCCTTTGCTTCCAGGCTACGTGAAGCCTCCTGAGCTGAACCTAAACTTGAAGGCCCATAAATGAGCCTTACTCATTCACAAGAAAGGCTGCACCTAACTTGGCCAGTGTTCACTGACAAGATCATGGCACCATTGCTCTGCTAAGGAAATAAAATTCTCTAACTGTGTAAACATTAATGAACTAACCAGGCTCAAATTACAGGCCTCAGTCAAATATAATGATAAACCATTAGCATAGTCCCTAGAATAGTTTTGTCCCAGAGCAAGCAGCACTGTTCCAAATAGTCCTGTAGTTACATAAGCCAGGTAGCATTCGTGATGATTAGGATGGATGTGATCAGCCTGTTCTGGAATGATAAATGATAAAGGTGTGCATCCTTCCACCTCAGCTGGCCGTCAGGCCAAGAAACTGGCTTGACAATGTTCATTTTGCTGGCATAAAAATGACTGTGATACTTAAGCCCGTGACCTAGAAGATGTTCCGGTAAGATGAGCTGCATAGATCACAGTGTTTCAGCTTTTTATAGGTTTGTTCAATTCTGTCCCTTGGTGCATATGAAATGCATTTGGGAACTTAATCCTAAAGCTGGCAAGGGGAGAAGAGATGGGGTGGGAGCAGAGCAGATTTTACTGGATCACTTTCACTCCGGGCTGAAGTCTCCAGCTTCCCAAGGATGCCTTGCATCTCACAGCTTTGCTGAAGCATGAAGTCGAGTAACTTGGCAACAGTCAAGCAATCAGTCCCTCCTCTCTGCTTTAAAACTTACCCTAATTCTTTGTTCCAGGAGGAACCATTGAAATCAAAGTGGGAGACCATGTTCAGGGTAGATGCTGAAGACAAGGATGCAGAAAAGAGGTTGAGTAAAGTTTACAAGCAGCCTCTTTTATGGCTTGAAATAAGTTTCTCTGGCTGTACATCAGTTGTTTCCCTAACTCATCCCTCCTTTGCCTTGTAAACTGTTTATACAAAAGGACAGCTACAGCAATGCTTTGTTAGTGATGCTCTTCTGGCTCTGTATCACATTTTGAGTCAACTCAGAGATGAGATTTCCAAACTGCATACAAACCACCTCCTTTAATAAATTGGCCTGATGCAAAGAGCTTCCTACCTGGTGATCTTTGGGACAGCTTTACCATACAAAGTTGGTAAATCCCTTTTCCTAAGCAGAATCCTCTACATGCAAGAATGGCCTTCACCCTCAGCCAGCTGAAACATCACATCGGAGCCCAGCACCCAGCTCCCACCAAGAAGTGGCACTCATTGCTCGAGAAAGTAGGCAAGTAGCACAGGAACAGGGACATGTTAAAGGGAATGGGGAAGATGAGACAGAAAGATAATCAAATGGCAAATCCTTTCTTCTCCCAAAAGCCTTATTTTAAGAAAAAAAAATGAGTAGAGGAAAGGCTGAAAATAATAACAGTATCTGGATTTACAGAATCACAGAATGGTTGAGGTTGGAAGGGACCTCTGGAGAGCACGTAGTCTGACCTCCTTGCTCAAGTAAGGTCACCTAGAGCATGTCAGACAGGGTTGCATCCGGGCGGGTTTTGAGTATCTCCAGAGAAAGACTCCACAACCTCTCTGGGCAACCTTGTCCAGTGCTAAAACCAGGGCTCGTCCGGGATTTGAACCCGGGACCTCTCGCACCCTAAGCGAGAATCATACCCCTAGACCAACGAGCCGACAGGGTATAGGATACAGTAAACCTCCAAATTATTTGCTATTCTGACCACACTTGTGTTTTACAGTGCCAGGACTTAGCCATGCCAAGAGGAACCAGCAATATGTGGATGCACAGTCTGTGCAATGCTGTCATATATTAACAGTGATTTTTATCATTATCTGGCTGCAGACAAGGCCTCATACTGGATCAAAGAGACAAATGGAAGTCATCTATGGAAATAAAGTCTGAAGGGCAAAATGTGGATGAGGAGGAGACTACAGAAGTGCTGGGCAGAACTCACTGCACCACAAATTAGACATGAGAGAGGAAGACGTGCAATTTTCAAACAGTCTCTCCTTGTACACTTGGGATGCCCTCAAAGACTCGGCAGTCCTTTTGGGTCACAAAAGTGCCAGAAAGAGGAATGAGAGTGGAAAAAGGTGCAGATGCTCATCACTGAGGACACTAGGAGGCAGATAGGATATGTGTAGGGGGGGAGTTAGATCAACTCTGTCCACCTAAGAGCTTCAAATAGAGCTAGTTGACTGGACTGCTGCCGTGACACATGGAAAAAGTGAAGCATTTCCAGAGGGAAAATATATAACTGTGTTAGATAGTTATCTTTGGGATAGGCTTGCTTAGCTGTGATAATACCCAGTTCTCTCTTTTCCCTGTGGGAGGGCACTAGGTGAATGTTTTGTACATGGCTAAAGTTGTTGGAAAGAATCTCACTCTTAAGGAGGAAAAAAAACAGGAAAATCCAGGCATGAGTGCCCAAGTGACAGCTTGTAAGAGACACAGCCAGCAATCAGTTGCAAGTGTGAGAAGGGTGAGAACAGGAGGCTAAAGGGAGGGCTGCTGGGGGTGCCAAATGAGAGAGATTATTTGGAGTGGATCAAAGGAAAGGGAAGCAGAACATGATAATCTGGGGCAGCCCTTCTCCTGGATGGGATCTACTGAGCTGTGAGCTAGCGCCTCCAGGGAATCAGCCAGAGTCTCAGGACTGGTATGCTTAAAACATGACTGGATAAAGAAGTGATGCACATGCTCTAGGGAACAGTCCCAGGGCAGGCAGGGACATCTGTAGTAAAAGACATTTCTAACTCACATTTCTTGTCAGCATTTGTCGTATAAGGAATAGAGATTATGGGTCTTATTTGGAGACTGTTGGCGCTACTGGGAAAGAAATGCAGTAACCCATGGAGCAAAATGTCACCTGGCTTTATTAAAGTTGGTGGCTTTGTTACGGTGAGTAAAGCTGAAACAGTTTTTCCAGGAAGAAGCTTGGAGGAGACTGTGAAGATGCTTTTCCATGGACACAAGCACACGCTACGTGTCTGATCGCCACAACTGAACTATTTGACTCTGGGGACCATGAGGTGGCGCAGTTACCCTGAATATCAAATCACAGCCGGCTGCACGCTGGCCAGGTATCTTCCCAAAATATGTGTCCACTCCCCAGCTGCATAACTACTACCATGTGTTAAGGAACTGCTGCTTTATATACCATATAGCTAGATCATCTAACTCCTTTTTTTTCCTTCCCAGGGAATAGGTGAAGTTCTGTGGGACAAGAAATGCAATTAAGTGTAGTGCACTCTGCTATTAGCTAGTGTGGCCCTTGCAAAGATCTCTTTCCTCTCCTTTTCTTAAATAGGGCTTTAAAAAAATAAACTAACGGCAAATGCATTTTATGTTTTCCCCCTGGAAAGCACTACGAGGACGTTGCTTGTTTTCCTAGCAGGGGCGGCAGGATTCAAAATAACAAGACACAGACCACATGGCAGAGGGTGTCAGATCCCCAGTGCGGAGCGCTGCTGTGGCTACCTTCGCTCCACATATCCCATCTCCAAGAGAGGGAATAAAAGGTCAGAGAACTGAATCCTGCTTGCGTATAGTCTCCAGTCCTGTCTGTCATAGGGGCCTTTTTGTGTTTTTAAAGCAGTGGTAGCTCCAGAGTTTTCTCACCGATTTCCAGGGAAGAGGATGGTGTTGAATCACCCTCAGGTTCCCCACTGGTAAACTGGGAGTTTTCCCTGCTTCCTGTTCCAAGTGGTTATTTTGTCTGACTGCATGCTCACAGATCACCCCGAAGGTGGTTGCATTTTAGGGGAAAATTTGTGTGCCATCATGAAGTGAAACACCTATCTCTCAGCAGAGAGGACAGGGTTTCAGGTGAGCTCCGGTCTGCAGATAAAAGTGCTTTGGGATACAAAGAACATTCCTCCCTTGAATATTGTATTTGCTCAGGCAATGACCCCAGCTTTTCCTAACCTAGATTTGCCTTCAAAAGCTACCGTGAAGGTAAGACGGATGTCTCTTCTGCAGCTCCTGGTAGTCAGCTGCTCCCTGAGGAGCGTGGCCATAACGTGCATGTGACGTTGCACATACAGATACCGTATGGTGCTGCATAAGCACCCATATGGGAAATATTTCCTGACAGTAGGTTTTGGTATTCGTTCCCTAGAGCTTCACTGATTCCTAGGGCGATACAGTAAGAACTCCCACTCTGCAAGTGCATTTTGCTGTGTCTATAAATGCCCTCCCAGCACGTCAGGCCCTGATTCTTATCACCTGAACACTTGAGAGATCAAAACCCTGAGTCTGGAGAGAAAGACTTCTCCAGACTCCACTGCACATGCCGCCCTGGGCATCTACCCCTGTCCAGAGGCTCCACTTTCTAGTGCAAGAGAGGCTTGGACTGGAGTGAATGCAGCACCCTGCAAAAGCACAATGGGGAATGAATCCAGAGAGGAGTCTCCTCCCTTGGCCAGGAATGCAGATCTCCTTGCATTTGAGGCCGACCGTCACGGGGAAGAAAGATTAATGGGTGCAGATACTGCTTTTCATTCTAAGGAGAGAGGGGTAAGCACCTTGTGTACAGCATGGAGTGGAGGAGCCACTTCTCTGAGCATGTCCATGTTTTCAGAAATGCTTTTGCAATTGCCTTCCCAGCTCAGCACAGTGTCCAGCTTGTCCTGCTTCAAAGAGGATGGTGTTTTTGTTAGAGAAACCACATAAATGCCCTTCAGTGGCCTAGATTTGCCTTACAGTCACTGCACTGAAGCAGCAATGTCTGGAGCCTGCTTAAAGGCACCTTAGGAGCCCAACTAAACCCCCACGAGATCCAAATCACCCTTAGGGGATGCCTTTCTCTATCCATTGGGTGGCCAGTTCTCCTGAAATACACCTTCAGGGACTGAGGCTGGGGCAACCACTGCAATGGGAACCTGGTCACAGGCATCTCTGGTGCTGCTGGAGCTTTCCCCCTTGCTCCTCAGCGCCTGACTCATGAGCATCAGCTGCTTCTGCTGTCTGCTCCTCATTGTGAGCCAAGCCCTGCAAACCTAAGCATTCTTCCTTGCTTAGACACCACAAGCTTTATTTGCTTTAATCAAAGGGGCCCCTGATAATTATTAACATATTTAATTATTTTTACACTGAGTCACTTGGCTTGGGCGTGGAGTGATCACAAGGATTGTTTTACTACAAAGACCCAGGCCTGGAGCATTTGCACCACCAAGCAATCACCGTTCACACATGGAGCGCCTATTGATGTCTGCCTCCGAGCTGGCCTTTCCTCCCATTTCAAATTGCTTTTCAGTTTACTGGAAAGACTGCTGGCCTCAAAGGGAGGAAAATCAGGCACATTCAGGCAATTTGCAGGGCTGTTTACACACAAAGGTAGGGAGTTGCTAAGTCAGGGCGTGGGGTAGAGCTGGCAGTGAATTATGTTCATCTGAGCCGGGCTACGGCCCCAGGGTCTCTAATTCGTGGGTGGGGGTTAGTCCCTCTGCCCCCAGTAGACTTGCATGCCCCCCCCCCCAGCTCAGCGCATTATGTGGCCTCGCACCAGCAATCAGAGCACACTGCAATTAGTGGTATTTGTCTGAGGAAACTCATAACTCTGCACTTCCACATGATTTATGAGGTTCCCGGGCCCGGGCAGGTCCATGAGCTGCAATCGTTCCCAGCCTCAGCGGTTCACGGCGAGGCTACCTCAGGAGGTCCGAGGGGACCAGCCTTCCCGTCCCCCAGGCGCAGACCTTGATGTGGGGCCAAACTCGCAGCAGGGGGGTGGACAAGAAGGGCGATCGGAGTGACTTTCTTCTCTGAGTTTCCACCTGCGCTTTGCAGGGAAGCGCTGCCCTCGGCGAACCCCCCCTGCACCCCGACTCCATATCCGTGAGGGAGGGAGGTATCGATGGGGCACTGCAAAAATGTTAATGCAGCTCTGTGCCTGCAGACCTGAAACAACCACCGTCTGCGTGGTGGCATCCAGGATGGGCACGGTGCCTGCTCCATCTTCCTTAATTCTGTGTCCCACCAATAAACTAGGGCATTATTCAAGTCTAGAGATACAAGAAAACCTAGGCTGGGACTCGAGGACACACAAAGGAGGCCTTGGCAGGGCTGGAAATTGAGAAAAAAATCTTCAGACACTCTAGGTAAATGTTGGCCTTGTTGAAATCCATGTTTAGGAATAAGTTTTTGGTTAAATGCAAATACAAATATTTATACAGAGAGAAAGAGAGGTTGAAAGAAACAAGTTTTACAAACCCCAAACTGCACAAATTTAAATACATCAAATCTTTTAATAAAAACTAGAACACTGATGCTACTTAAAAAGGACAGAAGATAGGAGCTGGTCTCTGCTTTCCCTGGAGGAAAACGGTTGGAATATAGTGATCAGACTGTTTCCACTGAGCCTGGACTTTTCTCAGAAAGTCTTCTTTTATCTTTTTTGAGGGGTCCAACACATTGTATCAGCATTTTCATGAGCTCCAATAATAATAACACTCCTTTTGTCTTGGCTATTTTCACTGAAAGCCCTGGGGAGCAGAGCTGGTGTCCCAGGACCTAAAGGCTTGTCTCCACGAAGGTTGTTTTACAGAGTCTGAGCTTTTGGGTGGGCATCGATCACCCCAAGGTCCTTGTAATTCTGGTGTTGCCTTATTCCTCTAAAGCGTTTGTGTGGATCTCTTAGCGGTCCTCAAGACCATGAAGATGACCAAGCTGTGAGTGTGGCCAAACTCCCCTGCAGCTTCCATGGGGCCTGGCAGGCTCAGCCCCATCCCGAAAAGCTGCCTGTGAGACCCCATTGGCAGGCAGAGTGGGGCAGAAGTTGTTTTTGGAGCTGGTTTTTGCTTCTGTCCCTCAAGTGCAGGCTGGACCCAGCAACGGCTCTTTGGCACCTCTCACCGAGCACTGACCCAGCCTTGCACCTTCATCTCCCCAGCGTGTGTAATAGCTACAGTCCTGCTCCCCTTGGACAGAGCATGACCAAGCCTGGAGGAAAAGCAAATACACAAGCTTGTGTGTTCCTGGGCTCGGCTCCATCTTTATCCAGTGCAGGGAACAGTGGGGTTTGGGAGCATTGTGTGATTGCTGCAAAATAGGAGGCGCAGGCTCCTTATTACTATATCTCTAATCTACCAGCCCGGAGATGCTGCAGGCTGAGATGAGTGACAAAATGCAGAGCAATGTTCAACCATGCTTGTGGACTCTGCCACGTGGGAACAGTGACTTATCCAAAGCAGCAGATGACAGTGGCTGGAAAGAGCCATCAGAGGCTGGAGGGAAGCATGGGGAAAAAATGCCCTGGGCCCAAGAAGTGCAGGAGGTGGGAAGAGACATTGGAAAGGGCCATATGTTATGTTTGCTCCCGTCAGACAAACTCCTATTAAAATTTAAGTGTAAGCAAAGGAGCAGCAACAGAGCATCATCTCAGGACTTATCCCACCATCTTCATCTTAGTTGAGTGCTCCTGACTGCTACCTTGCCCTCCACACGTGCCTGTGTGCATGTGAGCACTCCAGCTTTTGCACTGCTGAGGAGACAGCTCTCCTTGCGTGGAAGCCACTGCCACATTGAGACTACTGCTCTCCAGGTCTAGCCAAAGGAGACCTGAGGCTGGTAAGAGAGAACAGGAGGATTAATAAGGCGTTTTAACTGATGGAACAATTTTCATTGCGCAGATGAGGAATTGCTGCAATTAAAAAAAAAAATAGAAGGCTAAACCTAAGGAAATTCACATTATTTTTGATCTAGTTGGGCTGTCTGAACTAGTTCCAAGCTTGCACAAGCAACTGTCCCAGCAAACGGAGGGAAGGGATGAAAGACGAGGAGTGGCGGCGCTGTCATTACTGCTGCCGAGAGCAGTCTGTGTCATCGCAGCCTCCTCCACTTCCTGCAGCTCCCAGGCCCTGTGCAAGCCACCAGACAATGCTCCTTTATTATAAGGCCAGAGCAGGGAGGGGAAAAATAGGACCATTAAAGCAGAGGCTATATTAAGCTATGGAAAACCACAAAAAAAAAAAAAAAATAAAAATAAGTGCCTGCAATTTCAGCAGTGCTAAACCGGTCCACTGACTCCCCCTTGGAAAGCAATCTAGATCTGACTCGGGTGGGAAAAAGCCTGTGGTAGTAACCATCCCCCTAATGAACAAACAAAGCAAGACATTTATCTGAGCACTTGATTGCAAAGCTCTGCGCTGCAATTTGCTCCGCTCTGCAAAATAACAAAGCCAAGACACCAGGTAACAGTCAGGCCAAGAAGTCTGTGAGTCTCATTCCCTACAAGTGAATTTTGGCACAGTAGCTACTTCACACCCAATTAATTACTTCAGCACCAGATTATACTTGCAGGCTCCAATAGAAGTGATAATAGGAACCAATTAAATTAATTTATATTTACTTTGTAAGCATATTTTCCTTTGGTAAATCTTTGCTTTAATTTGACAGATTGGACTCCAGCATTTTATTTTCGTTAAAAGATACAGAATCCAGAGGAACAAATCCAAACCTTTAAAGCCAAGAAGTCTTTCCCTTTCAGGTTGAAAAACATGCAGGACAGGGAGTTAAAAAAAAAAAAAAAGTATGCACGTGCCCGGGCTAATAAAAACATACCATGAAAAGTGCAGGGAGGTACCAGCATGAGTGTCTTGCTAGAAGAACATGATCATCTTTAAATCACTGCTTGTGAATGAGGAGGAACTTGGGTGAGGCTGCGTCTCTGGGATGAATCAAGGGCTGGTTCTTATGCAACTTCCTCGGGGAGATTTTGTGTATACTGGTGCCAAAAGTGCCGGACAGGAGTAGATGCTGACCTTGCAGTGGGTAGGGGTGTGCTGAAATCCTCCTGCTTGCAGGGCTGTGGGGTTGAGGGAAGCACAAGGCACTTTGTCTCTGCTAGGAGAATGGGACAGGTGGTGGTTAGTGAGACATCTGCACCAGAGCTTGCAACCAGGATGAACTTTCATGTCGCAGCAGTCAGGCTCATAAAACAGCTTGCCTGAGAGAGAGCTCTGCATTTTGCTGTTGCCTGCTATCGGAGAACCAGCTTGTTAACTAAAACTGGGATGGTCCCAGGTCATTATATTTTGGCACACCCCTTGAAAGGCTGAATGCCTTTGTGTTGCAGGTAGCATCCTGTCCAGCGGGCGTGTGAATGTCTGCTCCCTTTGCACGCAGGAAGGGCAGCTGTACTGCACCTTCTTCTGGGGACAGTGCAAGGCAATTTGTGTCTGTAGCAGACTCCCTATAGGATGGCTCAGTAGTGCATGATTTATAAGCCATGGGATTTTCTCTTCAGTGTCTCAGGGACAATCCTAATGAAGTATAGTATCAGCCAGCTGAAGAGAGTCCTGCCAGAGATAGGATAAGCCACAAAACTAAACCTGCATCTCACTGCCTGATGCTGTGAGTTTGTATCTCCATTAGCCTTCACTCCTGCCATTGGCCCTTCCTTCCTCCCCTTTTTCCATCCAATTCTACCCCAGCCTCCCAGAATTCATAGAGTGAAGAATTTTTTTTTGGTCACCTCAGTGACAATATTCCTGAAAATGGTTAGGTACCTACTTTCTTTTCTTCTCCTGTCCTTTCTCAAGCTCCAACCACAGCAGAAATGTGACTCTAGCAAAACTGCCCTCTCCAACCTTCAGACTTGAGGTGTGATGGGCCCTTGAGACATAGTTCACATCTCAAGCAACCTCTATTTCTATGCGAG
This sequence comes from Rhea pennata, assembly GCF_028389875.1. Lineage (NCBI taxonomy): Eukaryota > Metazoa > Chordata > Aves > Rheiformes > Rheidae > Rhea > Rhea pennata. The sequence continues at coordinate 213,587,731 of NC_084663.1, forward strand.
AAGCTTGGAGACTTCATGGCACTTGGAGATCTACCTGAGCTCTCCATCACTGCAAAAAGTCTGATTAGTTTTTTCACAAGCCTCTAGCAACCCTAGTGGAGAGTTGTGCTGCTGGGAGAACAGACTGGGAATCAGTATTGAAAAAGAAATGCGGTTAAAGTCAGTTGTATCCTTACTCTGACCTCCACTGAAGTTATTAAATGTGGACCACACTAAAGGCAACAGAGCTAGAGACATCCTAGATGAGAGCATGGCCTGGTGACTACATTCTTCCCTCTGGTGCCATTAGGAGAGAAATTTCTATCCAAGCTCCAATAATATCTCTTTGTGCTTATCATGGTGGGCTGAGTGTTTTCAGGATGAGAGCAAATATGCAGCTCTCATGGTCCTTCACTGGTACTTTGTCTACTTGGATAGGTGCCTGACTGAAGCCTCTATCTTACCCTCGGCTGGCAAGAACAGAGACACGATGGGAAAAACCTGCCCCTTTCTCGCTTTGCAGTACAAAAGTGAAGCGGCTCACCAAAGTTGCCAAAGAGGCTTTGGGGACACTTTAATGTCTTTGGAAAGCACTTGAGCTCTTTTTGGGCTCTGGAAATCTGCTACTTCCAACGTTGCTGCTTTCTCAGCCTAGCGTAACGCGTGGATTTTACAGCCGTTGAGTTGCTACTCATTTTTCACCTCTGGATGGTGATATATGGCTTCTGGAACAAAGGTTAAACCCTCTTCCTCTTCTAATTTATGCTATTTCACACAGATTGGTGCTGTTGCACTCAGAAGTGTTTTTTGGACAAAATCCCAAAGAATCCAATTTTCTCTTCATTTTGGATGTCCCATGCTTGAAGTCAGGGAGATATGCAGGTATCATCTCAGAAGACTCACAATCAGGAAGTCTCTCCACAGCAATGTAATGGACAAGGATCTGAAAAAAAGGCATCCACAGGACAACCTAAGTACTTCCCCTGGCATGTGTTAGCAAGGCAATAACCTCAGGCTGCCACTAAGCACTGGGCGGGTCCCTGTTTCCTTTGCACACCTGAAGGTACATTGCCCAGTCAACAGCCTGCTTGTGCAGAGAGAAGTGCATTCAGCAGGTCAGCAACCTTGTTTGCCCCCTCCAACCCTACTGAGAAAATAAATAATAATAATAAAAAACCCCCCAGAAACCAACAACAAGGAAAAATAAACATTGTGCTGAGTAAAGGGCATAGTTCTTTATTGCAGTCTAGACTTCCTAAAGTCTGTTTTAGCTCATTTCCCTCTCTTGATTTATTCCTTTTCCCTTTTCAGGCTCCACTTGCTTTGTGTTGGTGACTGCAAAGGACAACCGTACGTGAACAGTGCCTTTGGCACTAGCTGAAGCGGTCCCCAGGGGGCTGGGCTGTAGACGGATTCATCGCTGTAAGCCAGAGGTCGGTCCTGAGCTGAACCGGTGCTGGTACCGGTTTGTGCAGCCGCAGCCCATCCACCGTGACCAGTCACAGATGACTCTTGCTGCGGGTGGTCAGCGTCACGAACCCAGAGGAAGGCTTTGCTGCACTGTCCTTCATCTTCAGCGAGGCATTTAACTGCTTTACCACCACACCCCAGGAGCCATTGTTATACTTGGCTTATTCTTCCACCAGATGCAGGGTTTTTTTGCTTTAAAGGAAAATTTAAAAACGAAAACTATGTGAGCAGAGATTTACAGGCTGAGTTACCACTGGGCCAGGCAGTGGGGGCCTTACGAGCTGAAATAAATCTGCACAAATGTTCAAGTTCTGCTTTTCACCCTCCATGAACCCTACCAGATTGACTGAGAATAGTCTCCGTGCTCACCTGTCTAAGACAGCTAAGTTTGGGCACCCTTTGGAGCAAGAGATGAGATCTAGCCAGACTGTGCAAGAAGAACCCCAGAAGGAAATCTATGAGCTGCAATTTACACAGACTAGTGTCCATGCACGTGTGCAAATGTGTTCGGTACAGGTGCCAATAACACAGTGACCATGGACATCGTCTCTTGCAGCTCGGGGAAAAGCGAACTCTGTGCATTGTGTGCTCTTACTCATCTGAAGATGAAAGGAAAAGGGTTGTTCTCCTGTTTCCCAGTGTGAGCCCTCTCTCCCTGGCTCTATCCATGACTGAGGGTGTAAGAGAAGGGTTTGCACCCACCTTGAGTGGTCAGCGCCCCAAGCCATCTCCAAAACAGTAATGCAAGCACAATGCTGGTCACTTCTTGACTTGAATGATGTCACCTATGAGGTGTTTCTGCAACACGTTCAATGAGCCATAAGGATAATACTTTCTCATTTCTGTGTCTTATTCAGCCCTTTGCCTTTCTCGCTGGAAGCCTCTCTTGTAGTTCTGAGTGTGTCACTATTACCTTCATTTGGCTCTCTCTCAAAAATTAATTTCTATCCTAACAGTTTTAGGACATGAAATAGTATTATCAAACAACATCAACATTTTAACACAGTCAAGGGCCTTACAACGGGAAATGAGACTTTTGGATTGTCTGAATTCCTGTGTCTTCACCCCTCACCTGTCTTGCTGCTTAGGTCCTTCATGTTCATTCACTGCTTCAATAAAAAGCTAGTTTGTAGGTTGTTGAAGCTATTACCATGTCAGTTTATTTTGAAAGGCTTTTGAGAGCTGCCCCTAAAAGAATGTGAAGAGCCACAGAAAAGATCAAAGGCCTGGGAAAAAGTCTCATGCTAGATTCTCCACCTGCTTCACTTACCAAGGGAAGGTCAAGAGGCTCAAGAGGGGCAGAAGTTTGTTCTCAGGAGAAAACATCCAGAGGCTACACAGCCTTATAGTCTATCAGAGGTTCAAGGCTGGAACCTGAAAGCAGACATATTTCATTTCAAAATGAGGCCCAGTGCTTTAACAGTGGGAATGATTAAGTGTTGAGACAAAATACCAATGAAAATAGTAGATTCTTCCTCTTTAGATATTTTCAAATTGTGAGCAGATGCCTGGTGAAACAGAGGCTTTAGCCAAACACAAGTTACTGGGTTCCTTATTGGAGCACGCAATTTTACAATCCATATTATATGGAGCTCAGAATAGATGATCTTATGGCCCTTTGTGACTTTAAAATCTGTGAAGCAGGTAGTTCTGGATCGAAAGGAGACAGGTTACCTCTGGATTTGTGTCTTGAATCTGAATGACTTCACTGCCTAGGAAGAGACAAAATCTGACTGAAGCTTTTCTCCTTTAACAACCGTGTTGTTAAAAATACAGATTTTACTTCCAAGTCGAATTTTTCTGGCTTCAGTGTGTTTATGAGTCTGCCTCTCTCTTTTTGACTGGCTAGAAAATCTTACTTCTCAGGATGATACCAAGCAAAGCCTCTTGGCCTTTACCCTCTGTCAAATGTGGTTGAGACTGACCAACACAGTTGGATGCTGTTAAGGAGGGAACAGACAGACATGAGCATGCACACGCATTCTCAACCTGACAGACTGATGATTGTATTAGCTTTGTTTTTTTTTGTTTTTTTTTGGTTTTTTTGTTTTTTTTTCCCAGGCTAAAAATAGAGGATAATGAAGGGTAACACGTAATTGAATGAAAATTTATTTATTAAAGCGGAGATTGGTGGATTTAACAGCATTAGATAAAGCACTTGCTTCTGATAGCAGCGGACTCAGTGGGATCACCCCAAAGATCTTGTCATGTCATTTGGAGTTATATACTAAATATTACAGTCAGCCTGACTTTATTTATTCTTGGATTCGTAAAAAGTGAGAGTCATTCAGTACAGAAAACTGGTCCCTGCTCAATTTTCACGAGAGGTTGGCAGCTTACCTTCTAAAAATAAAAACTCAAGTGGTATTCACCATCCATGTGATCTGAGCCGGTTAGGAATCTATTAAGGGCCTTTCTGGGCTGTGTTTTAGAAGTTAGTGTCTGTCAAGGCTTTACCTTGGGTTTTGCCTTCCTGACTCTGTGTCATGCTGTGTGGAATAGCTTTGCTCTCTGAAGGAATCCATCTCCCTGTCTTTCCCCCTGCTACCCTCCCACAGGTTTGGGGTTTAGCTGGTTTTTGGTATGTGGTAATAACAATTTGTCAGGATGCCAAGTTCAAAGTCTCTAACCTACTGCCAACGTGAAGCCCAAGAGTGAGGTCAGGACTAATCTCAGACTTCTGACCTCCCAGTCGCATCCACCATTACTGGATCAGAGGAGAGAAGTGGAAGGGCTTATTTTGAAAGGTTTTAGATTTCAGGTGAGGTCAACAAAAGATTTGGCCAGATGGAAAAAATCAAGAGGATAATATGGAGCATATTAAGGAAGATGAAAGGCATCGTGTAAAGCAATCTCCTCCTTAGCCTAGAAAGGAAAGTCTAACTATCAGGGTAACCTTCTGGTAATGGCAAGTAAGTCTGAGCCATCAGAAAATGTAGCAGAAACCAGACATTGTCCTGGAGAAAGTAATGCAAATGTAGAGATTCAGAGTGATGCTCCTGGGATTTTCAAAAGCTCCTAAACAGAGGAGGCCTCAGCCTCCTAAATCAACGGGATTTAGGTGCCTAAATGCTTTTGAAAATGCCGTGAGGCATCTCTCTGCACTTTAAGGAACGTGGATAACCTCTGTCAACCCAGCCTGGAGACTTCATTCACTGCAACTCTCCAACTATTTTGAAAAATTTGGCTCTGTGGAAATTAATAATATCTGTAGACTCTTACCAGAAGAGTCAGAGAATTCAGGCAGTCAGTTCCAGCCCTGTTTTCCAGCCCATTGGCCACCTCATGGGCCTGATATCACCAGGTCATTCCGCGAGTGAGGAATGGAGAGATTTATTCATAGCTATATTGGCAGCCTGTGACAAACTTGGGAAGAGAAACCAGATTTCCTGACCGCCAGCTCTGAGCCATCGATAGAATGGAAAAAGAGCCCTCCCTTCCCACTCACCCTCAACAAAATAGATTTGCATTTCTGGTGTTGTCTTTTGGACTGATGATAGGATTTCTGGTGGACCGAACTTTTCTCCAGTGGGAGGCAGGATGCTCTATGCTCATGCAGTCCTTGGACATGGCCAGAGTACCCCTCTCCCTTAAGCTTCACTTGTGGGATGCACTTTTTGCTCCCATATGCCTTCTTGCAGCTTCTCTCCTGCTTGGATTTGTCCCACTTCTAATGTCCAGGAGGTTTTGGAGTTGTGGTGTGTCCAGTGATGGGGATAAGCCAGTCTGACTGGATGTTGACTGTGTTGGCATAGGATCTTGATGTATTTATTTCATCTGTTGACAAGATTACATTAACAGACAGGTACATACTGGATTAATAAGATAAATTACATAGAAGAGGAATGAATAAATTCACTACATTAGTAAGATCATGGAGATCTGCGAGCATAGGTGCATACTGACAGACCCCAGTGCCAATGGCGAGGCACCACAGCCCTGAAATGTACTCTCCGTGCACTCTGGCAGGACTTGTACAGGAGATCAAATTTTCCATTTTTTTGGATGCTTTTATTAGTGTTTTGGACACAGAGGAACATGGGGAGATGGTGCTATCACTCTGAAAGTGATCTTATCTGGGCTTCTCGGGGCCATTTGCAGCTTAGAGCTGTACAGCTACTCTTTACGGAATTACCACAGAAATGTGAATATATTAGTATAAACACAAACGTTGTTATAGGCATAAATCAAATCACGTTTTAGATTTTTCCCTACAAATTTGAGTGTATTGTAACCGGCATCTTAGTTAGTTCAATTATTTCCTGGAGTTTTCACAGGCCAGAGCTAGAATATAAATCATTCTGTTGCAGACAGAATGGGACATGCGAAGGCTGTGGATGTCTCACAGTTCATCCCTGTGAAAGCTTCTTTTATCACCTTTTCCCCTGACTTCTTGTGGAGCAGCTTCCAGACAGGAGAAGGGTGTGATGGCTCTGGCATGAAAATAATCATCCGTCAAGGACGAACGTTGCAGGTGGCTTGTGTATAACTCATGTTCTCACCAACACGCTCTCCTGAACAGATGAGTGCGCCACTGGACCTACACCAGCAAGATAAGCAGCATATTTGCTATTGCAAACCAAAGAACCTTCAACCTGCTGTGAAAATAGGACTATAAATTGTAGTGGAAACAAGTTTTAACAGGAAATGTGGGTTGCGGTGTCCAAAAATAACAGCAATAGAACTGTGAAAACAGAGTGGTTGATAGGAGGGGAACTCTTTTTGAGACATGGATTTTGATTCCTGTTTTCCTCAACCTGAACCACCTTATCGGGTTTCAATGGGAGCATTGGCAGGGTCAGGCCCAGTGTGTTGTCATGATCAGCGCTTTGGGGATTTGGCCCCAAGTCCTGAGTCGTAACGGGACACGTGCATGCTCCACCGATGCATTGCTTGCTGGGCTCTAAACTCTTCGACAAGAGCCTGTTGCTGAATATATGAACCCAGAAATGATCTCTGGGAACAGGCTCATCCTTTCTGCATCCCAGAAATCTTATTTTTTTTCTGTACAGTCCATTGCATTTCACTCCATTTCACTTCAAATGCAGAGGGAACTGTTTTTGTAGTTTGTGGTTTTAGCTGGCTGTTCGTCTCAAAGCTCTTCCCTGCTGGCGGCATGCAGTTATCTTTCTTACAGAGCTAGTACTAGCAATGAAAAAGGCACACATTTGTGTAAAACATGGAATAAAGTTCTAGTGCTTTTTTGGCATGTCTTATGCATTTCTTAGGAAGAAATTATGCCCTGCACTTGCACGAAGTGCGTTAAAAGCACAATCCCTTCCATGCCTGACTCATGGCATCCTATTGCCTTCAAATTTGTTGATCACTAAAACAGTAACAGCAGCTGGTCTATATTCTCTCACTATTGCCACATTTATACTGTTTGCTAAAATATTGACTGCCTCTGAAATGATAATCATAGCGTAATCACGGCAGAGATGGGGCGAAAAATCCAGTTACAGACAGTGACTATAAAGACATATTCTAGCTAAAATCTTAGACTTAGGGAAAAGCAGTAAGTGATGTTCCCTTGAGGCTGTGACCCAAATCTCCAGTCTTCAGTTGTCCTTCTCCTTTCCCACCTGCTTTGTGCAATGTAACCATTTACAACATCAATATTTCTTCTATGTTTTTCCATCATCTTTCTTCAAATGAAGAGGTGGAGGTAGGAGCTTCTCCATTACCCCTGTGCTGGTCTCACTCAGGACATAGCTTGAGCTGCAAGCAGAGAGAGACTTGGGTTTTCCTACTACGTAAAGAAACCTGAATTACTGAGTTACTATAAATAAACCTAATCTGAGTTTTAAACTAAACAGAGTGGAAGTGAGGATCCTTCAGTTTTGTTCTTCTTCAGATCTGAGTGAAGAATTTATCCAAGATAGAAATGACAAAATAAATACTAAAAAGATCTGATACAACAAAACAAAAATGCCAGTGGAATTGGTCCTAAGCCATACTCGTTATTTTTCAAACAGCTTTAACACTACACAAACAAACAAACAAACAAACAAGCTCCAGTTGTTTTGCTAATTTTTCAGGTTCTAAAACATTAAGAAAAAAATAAACCGTGTCTACTATTATTTGATCACTTTACTTCAGTGGGAAACTTTGAGAAATTAAATCAATTTCCTTGAGCACCAATTTCTGAAACTGAAGTATCATATCCCCCCAGCTCAGAGCAAAGAACTGGGCTTAGAAAGGCCATGTTCCTCTCTCTGAAAAGTACAGCATCAGGATTTTTTTTTGAATTTAATGTTTGAAATGTAAATGCTTTGAGCAATGTTACGAAACCCAGATTGCTCCAGAGATATCCGAGCGAGAAGGACTATAAGAAGTGTGTGCAATTCTGCGTCATCGTCTGTCTATCCCTAGTGATGTCTCAATTTAGAAAGGTAAAATTACTCACCCAGTAGCAGGATGTTTGGCACAAGCGAGAGACGCTCGCGCTTTTATAGCCGAATGCCCTGGCAAGCAGCAAAGGCTTTGGGAAGACTCAGCTGAAGGACTTTTGTTTGGCTTCACTTTGGCACCCTTCGCTAGTTCATGCTGAGCCTGCATTAAATGGAGCAAAAAATCAAACGATTTCTCACCCGCGCCGTGTTTTAAATGAGGCAAGTTTTCACACCTCCCAGGTCAATTCTCACAAGCTGTGCCTAAAACTAGGTCCCCTCTGATTCTGGCACAATTGTCCCTCAGCTTTTCCACCAAAACACAGTAGCCCATGACTGATGGTGTATAAAATGAAAGTTTGCTCATGCCTTTCCTTGGTTCTGCTTGCTCAGTGCAAGGCCTGCTGTAGGTCCCTTTGTTCTTGGCAAGAATGGCCATTAATCATTTTTTAAATTGAAAGGAAGAGGTACAGAGGAGGTTGAAATACACCATTTGAGATGATCTAAGATGATTGCAGACTGGGTTATAGGAGCAGTGGGAAAGCAGTCCAGATTTTTTTCTCCTGGCTGTTTTCTTTTACTATATGGAACAGACATTAGAGACTGTACAAGGTGAATCCCAGCCAGGCTGAAACCAGACTGGTTTCATCAGCTGAATATTAAGTTACATCTGCTGAAGACCAGTATTCAGCACTGCCACCATGGATTTCACAGAACATTAATTAATCTAGGCATCCAATAAATATAACTTTTCAATCCTGACAGTCCTAGAAAACCCAGTCTTGCCACCTGAGCCTGAATGTACCAGGAGGAGAGAAATACTTCAGCTCCTTGCATCATTTCAGGCTTTCTAGTAAGTGTTGGTGCTTCACAAATGCAACAGTTCAGCACCTTACTAGTATGTTACTCCAAGTGACTTCTGGTTTTCCATGTAAATCGTTTAGGTCAAGGGGGTATTTTTAAGCATCGATCACTATAGGCAAAGCACAGTGGCCCCACTGGCTTCCCAATTCATAAGGTGGTTATACAGCATCATGTTTCATGCTAAGGTGCCAGGCCTCTTGCACCAGTGATGTTTCTGAAAATGTCATGTCATGGTGAAGTCTGTCTTGACTATCTGCAAGGAGCCTCAGACGATCTTCATAACTGCAGTCCATAATTCCTACTAGGTTTCATATCTGCTGTTGCCTGGCTGGTATTAGCTGCAACCCTTGGGCAGAGCATCTCATATCTGCCTGTTCCTCATGTGCCTCCATCACATTATCTTGGGTGGATGCCACTGGGTCCTATTTTTTCATTCACTGTGCTCAGACACTACATGGAGTGGACAGTCTGATGTAGATGGCCCACTTGGTGATAGCACAAGTTACTGTCTTGTTATTTTCTCAGCCTGGAGCTTGTGGAAGGAAAGAGCTACAATAAAGCAAGTTTTGTTTTCCTCCTGCTCATCTTTGAGATCTTTCAAATAACATAAAGCTTCATCCCCCAAAGCTGCAAAGGGATTGCTTTTTGTGGGCAGTTTTGGACTTCATCTCAAAGAATGATTCAGCCTTTCCAGTCCCAGATCAAGCAGCTGCAGCCTCCTGATCCAGTACGATTAGCTTCCTTAAGTTAAATTCCCACCCCCCAAAACAGCAACACAAAGCAAAAAGAGTATCTGATTAAAAAAAAAGTGAAAGAACCCTGTAAAAATCCTCTTAAAACTATAAAGCACTTTGTTATCATCCCTCAGTAGAAAGGAGGGATTGCAAACTTTTTAATATTTTTCCATCCATAGTTGCCAAATTCTTCTACGGTCTACAGCTATTGTGAAAGCCAGTCACTGGGAAGCTAAGCTGTGTAAGTGATGCTACCCTGATTTAAGATGTTCCCAGGCCTCAATTTCATGGTGGAGATATACCAAGGAATCCAGGTTAGTCAGGTGGCTTAGCTCTTGAGCTGTATTTGCCCCAAACATGGGAGTTCTGTTTATGGAGAATTCAGAAGTCCATGTGGTAGATACAGGACACAGACAGTTGCGGGAATATAAGGATAACTGAAAACCATTACACATCTTTGGACTCCACATCTTGTCTAGCCACATGCAGGCCTATTTAATGCCTTCATGAACCAGAGTATGCTGTCAGAGAACCCCACTGAGATGACTGGAGTGACTCAAGGTTCACAGCTACGTAACGAAGATTGAAGTGACCTGCTCTTTTGCATTTTGGATATAAATGATCTAGAAAAAGATCATTTGTGATGTAACAGCTAATAGTGTCCATTGGAGTTTTTTCATGTTAATAGATGGAAAGTGAAAAAAGATATAGGAGGAGCAAAACTATTCCCCCGAAATGGACTACTACTTTTAAGGTATTGGCTGATCACATATATCCATATTCTGCAGTGTCAATTCCTTCCCTTCATGCAGCTGTATTTTGCTTTGACGTTATTCCCTAGCGTAAATCAGGTCACAGTTTAGCTCAGCGCTAGTGTCAGATATCAGCCTAGTGCTTGATTTCAGCCAGCTCCTAACAGTTTACAATAAATGAAAACAGCATTTGGTAGGGAAGCAGCAGGTGGGCAACATTTCTTCTCCAGAGTGTTGGGATCATAGGTAGCTACCTGGGAATCATATGATAAGTTCATCAAGTAGCACTGGAAAAAAAAATCTTTCATCTATATTAATTTTATTAAGTAACTAGCTTGTAGAATATCAGAATTTCAGAAGGCTCACAATCAAGATAGTGATGGTTAAAGATAATATAAAATGCAATTTAAAATGCATTCACATTCCTGCATTGTGACTGTGCTTTTGCTCTGTGCTGGTCTGAGATTGGATGGGAAACTTCTTCCAAAGAGGAAACCCAATGAATGAGGCAGGTCCAGGAGGGCAGCAGGCATTAAATGATTTTTTCTTTTCTGCCCTCTCTTCTTCAGTGTCTTTTTCACTAAGAAATAAAAGTGTCTGAGGAACTATAACTCCTTCTCCCTTGCCTGTTGCACCATCACACCTTCTGCAGGTGATAAACTCCATCTCTCTTTTCCATAGAAAATAACCACCTTCATACCTCTTCCTTTACTTACTAGCACTCCCCTTTACTATACTTGTAGCACTTGTCTTTGTTTTTCTCAGGCAATTAACACATCTAGTTCAACTCAGAGAACTTGATAGTGCAGTTTAGCCACCACACAATTTTGTTACCCCATTTCAGACCTGCCGAAGGCCTGGTGTGCTGGAAACCTCATCCGTTTGTTCCAATGGTAGCAGATTGGTGTAATAATAAATATTCTCCCTACCACAAGCCTTGTTTCACCTAGCAGGAGAGCTCCTTACATCAGAGCTTACCATGAAGACTTCTGTCTTGATCCTTGTGCTTTGTAAGCAGAACCACCCCTCTCTTAAATGGGGTGACAAATGTGGAGAGCATCTGCAGGCCACCTCTCTGCAGAGTTGTTGAGCTTGTCCATGTTTGGGTGTCATGTTTGTGCTGTCTGCTCCACCACCATCAGTCCTGTCCAAGGAGAGTCATGTTACCATGCCAGTGCTGCAGTTGCAATTTAGTAGCCCATGAACATACTCAGAAGGAGGACTTCTCTCAGAGCTGGCAGCTAACCTGATTGGGGCCAGCCACATGAAGGATGAGAGTTGACGCATGGGTGAAATCGTCTGAAAATGTCCTCAATTTGACTTTACAAGTTGGGGGGTTCTGAACTTTACAGAGGGCAGAGGAAATCCTGCAGCTTTAAGAAGGTGAAAATCCCGGAAGAGATGACCTAAACGTTGTGCCAAAAATATTTAGGACCAGAGAAGTTACTATGCTAGTTTGACTCACATTTAATATGTTGACTTCAACCGCACTAAATACTCTTGAGGAAAGCATAAGAAATCCCACAGCTATTGGACTGACCCACTCCACAATGACCCAGCAGGTCTGAGAGGGAATGTAGCTCCCAGGCGTGAAAGGCTCTGTCTGTTCCATAACTTAGGTCTTCTCACTGAATAGACAACCACTTACCTCTGAACTTTGATGAGATCTCGGAATTAGCCAAATGGAAGGGACAAAAATGCAGAATTGAAATATTTGAAATATCTGTGGCAAATTCCTTCCCCCAGGGTGGGTGCTCAGAGATGGCATAACAGGTCTCTGCTGATACGTGCCGAATAAATTCTTTCTTGAATTCAATTTAGGATGTTACTAAAGTTTAAAACCACAGGTTAAATCCTCCTAAGGCCTTTATTCATTAATGATGGGCTGGGGAAGAGGATCCCACAGGAGCAGCCTCTGATGATAAAGAAAGGAATGAGACAGAGGAGCACGAGAAAAGAGTGAGACAGAGCTGATGGGAGGAGAGCAGAGAAGGAAGAGGACTTGGTGTGCTGAACTGGAGTAGCATGAGATGTTGGAGAGATTCTCATGCAGCCCATGCAGGCTTCTTTGAGCTAAAATCCTGACACTGGGGCACTTGAGAAAGCCCAGGGCAACGTTGTTAGGCACTGTGTTTGATAGGAGAGAGTGAACTCTGCAGGAGCTGTCTCCCCACAGGGATTATCTGGCATCAAAGCCCCAACTGCTCTGTAAAAAGGGGTGGATTCAAGCAACAGTGGGAGCAGTTCACAGCACTGCCCAAAAGACCTAAGGATGACATGGGATATCACAACCATTGCAACCCCTCACCCATGCCAAAGAGAGGTGCTGGCTGTAGAAGAAGACATGGACTTGCTGCTGTGCACTTGGCACCCCTAATCCTGGAGCCTTTCTCTACACAGGACCAGTAACACCCGGTTACCCAGTAACGTATCAACCCAGTAATCCATGAGGCACTCAGAGATCCCCTGTTAGCTAGAGCTGGAGGGCTTTGTTGTAGGGGAAAGGGGCTACTCAGCCACCATCTCCCTGGGATCCTCGCATCTCTGCTGAGAACTGTGTTAAAGGAGCAGGGCTGGTGGTCACAGTGGTTTTCTGGCCCACCAGAAAGTGGATTTGAAATACATTTCTCACCAAACAACACTGTTGTATTCATTTTTTGGTACAGGATTAGGGATGCTGGGCCAACTGCGGACATCTGCTCTGTCTACGGCTGAAGTGGAATTACTCCCACCTCCTCACATGAACGCATTGAAAGAGACGAATGTGGGTGGGCCATGCTGGTGCTGTAAACTCCTCAGATGGGAAATCAGCAACTTGAAACCACATCAAGCTTTCTAAAGCTTTTCCCTTTCCCCTACCGCATGTGCTTACAGATATACACATACCGATGTGCACACATATGCGCACATGTGCAGGGCCCGTGCTCTCCTGTTGAAGCCTTCAGCAGTTCAGGTATCAGACTCAACAAGAGATGTGCAGGTCAGGAGTCTTTAACTTATGCCACAAGAGTGACACTGGCGTCACGACATCCTGCAAATGGTCATTTATTTAAAGGAGTGAAGAGTCATATTCTGAAGCAGGGGACGGAGGAGAAGACGGCACGCAGGCATGGTGTTGGGAGCTAACAGTGGATGCGGTGAAGCTGAAGAGCAGCTATCCTCATTTCCTAGCAGTAGTAGAGGGACAGGAGAACGGAATAGCCTGGAGATGATGGCTTTGCCAGTCGCAGGTTTTCGTTGTTTTAACTCTTTTGCAGTTGAACATTCTGGTATTACAGGTAGTTGACACAGATGTGAAAGTTATTGGTTGAAAACTCCCTGGCCCCTCTCCCTGTTTCAGCCTTTTCCTTGTTGCACTTTGAGAAACTTTGGCCTTGTTCTGTTTATTCAGCCAGCTTCAGTGTTGGATATATTTTAGTTTCTTTGCCACAAATGCCTCCCATCTAGGATATTATCAACCTCAGGAAGAAATTAGTGTAATAATGGTTATGACTCTGACACAGCCTCATTATAGTAGCGAGATGTTTACATAGACAATAAGAGTATCAAGAATTAGAATAATTCATTTTCATGTTACAAAAAAATAAAGAATTTCTGAGTGGAACTAAATCTTCGTTCTCTAGTGCAGAACTAATTTGTAGCACCAATTGCTTCTTCACAGGGAAATTTGATTTCTTTTTAATGTTCCATGATGAGTTTTTTTAGAGGATAGGGGGAGGGCTTCTGAACATAAAGAATTCGAAAACGAAAATATTTGAGTTTTCTTTTCAGAAGAAAAAAAGTGGACCATTTGAATAGAAGCAAACAAGAACAGTGTAGATTTTCTTTTTTTTTCCATTGGAAAGATATTTTTATCCACCCAAAAAGGTCTGATGAGACAATATTTGTCTATGTCTGCTCTAGAGTTTACATCAATATTTACTGGAGGTTAGAGAGAAGCTCCTGTTATTGATCCATGTTTGTTTATTCTGGATTTTTTTTTTCAGTTCTTCTGATATATTTGTTCCTTTCCAGGGTCTGAGACAGGACCGCTCTGGGGTCTTCTCCAAACCTGCAGCCCCCCTCACGAGCACCCATTAGAGGGCACAGACAGAAGGTTAAAACAGGATCCTGCTGGGGTAAAGTGGTTTGAAATGAGAAGGAAAGCTCTGACTGTGCCTCGCTGAGAACAGACAGAGCTCAGTTCTCTGAGCTCTTTAGTCTGGTGGGTAGGAGGTGTAGTCCTGTCTCCATTTGCTTCATACTCTCCTCTGGGCAGGGCACCTGGCTGGTCTTGATGGCTAGACTTAGGCATCTTATCTCCCCATCTGCATGCTCACAGGTCTACAAATCATAAAGCTGAGGCAATCATTTTGCAATGGTTTCCAGGAAGGAGTTCAACATTTCTGGTCTATGAACTACTTCTTTTAGCTTCCACTTCTTTCTGCACCGTCCTCTTCCATCTTTTTTTGTGTTTAGAGGCTCCAGAGTAGAAATGCAAGTGCAATTACAAGAACTGGAAGGAAAAAAAAGATTAAACATGTTTTACTAAGTTCACTGTAAAGGATAGGATTGAGACATCTGCCTTTAAATTCTTGTAGAAAAATATGCACTGCCTATTCCCCTTGCTTAATATTTTTCATTTGAAAAAAGATAAAAAAAAAAAAATCTAACCTTTTCCCAAGCAAAAGAATGTATCTAATCATTTAGCAGAAGTTCAACATTAATTTCTCTGTGAGGAAATAATATGTCCCACATATATGAATGATTTACTTTCCATAATTTGTTTGCTGATTATGCTATGCTTAGCTGTGGGCTTCAGTTTGTTTCTGTGTTTGCAAGGAGCAAATATGGACATACCCCACCAAAACATATCCATGCAGAGAAAGTCTTTGCTCCTCAAACCAACAAAAAAAGATAACTGTTAGGTAACATCTGGAGTGGAACCTGGCCTTTGTACAAAGAGCTGACCATACAGCCAACTTCTGAGTCCACATACACGTGGAAATACGTCTGCCACATTGAGATATGTGGAGTAAATTGGGCTCCTGCAGCTGAACTCTGTAACTTTGACCATCTGCACCTCCTGCAGTTATGACATTCACTGTGTTTAACTGGGTGATGAAGACCAGACCTTGGATTTCGGGACTTGATAAGAAATGGTTGCCAAATCTGGCATATGTAGGGGCAGGTACAGAAGTCAGGCAACTCCTCAGACTGTAGTCTTGGACTGCATTGAAGTTTCTCAAAGTGTAAGCACATGAGATGCCCATCTTCCCTCTATGTGCCATTCAGATCAGGCCATGTGCCCTCTTTGGTACAGATTTCATTAGTTTTTGTGTTTGATTTTGGCTATCAAGCTCTAGAGAATCCCTCTGAAGACTCAGATCATGATCTTCATTTCCATGTCCCTCAATTCCCCCCCTTATAAAGTGAGACTTGCCTCCTTCAAGATTTTCAAGAAAAAGGAAGAACTGATGAGCCCTGATGGCAAAGGTGCTAGGCTGAAGCAGAAATTGAAGGAAATACGTGAGTGAAGAAAAGTACCTTGAAGTAAGGTGAAGGACACTGAAGATGGACCCCACTATCCTGGAGACAAGGGCTTTCTCTGATCCTATGACAATGTCCCACTCATTGGTGGTGACCAGCAAGTTATGAGTTGCTTTAGAGAGGGCTTATATTCTCAGTGGGCCTGAAACACTTCTCATCTCTGACAGGTCACATCAGGAGTGGTTCAGACTCATGGCATCACATTGGTACAGAAGTGGATTAGATAAAGGGAGCATTTTTGCTTCAAAATATTTCTTAATCCACAGCTGAATTGGACACAATGGCAGTGGAGGTCACTCAGGACATGCTGATTGCACTCCCTCCATAAGGATCATGCCCTAGGTTTCCTGGTGTTTGATCCCATATAATCTGGGCTGATTAGTCCTCTCCTTCTGGTTCACACCAGAGATACTTGGGAGTGATGGGCTTAATGCAATCTTCTTTCTTCAAGGACATGCAATTACTTTTCCCAGGCTTTAACATGAGGGTCAAATCTTCAGCCAGTGTAAATCTGTGTGACTCCATGGCAGATGAAACATCAAGAGCCATAAGGCACCTAGGCTCAAGTTTCTCAGCAGTGAGCAACTTGCTGAAGAAGACCTATGAGAATTTTGGTCCATTTACCTTGCTGAGGCAGAACTGCTCTTCACAGGGTATTTTTGTGTTGCTTTGCCCTGCCTTATTTGAAAAGCAATAGGGTGTTCCCAAAGGTGCTTTTGGAGGAATTCTTTTCAGCTTGCCTCGTCGTGTCTTTTGAAACAGATGAACACTGCAGAGTCAATAGCCGGGAAACCAATCAAGGTGCTTAGGTGTGGAAAAAAACATAAGGTTGATCGCACTGTTTTAAGTACCAAACCTGCCTCATTTGAACAGACTGGAGAGGCAAAGCTCTGCATGAAGCTATCCAGTGCTTAGTTACTGATTGTGATGAACGGCATCACAAACACCAGTATTCAGTGAAATCCCCAGATTTAAGCAGTAGAAAGAGGATTAGGAAACCCAGTCAGGAAGCAACCTATATTGACGTAAGGAAATGAACGTTTCTCCTTAAGAGGGCGGGATGACTCTGGTGTAAATGTGCTGGGTGGGAAGCTCGGGGAAAGAAGGAATGTGAGGTAAGTTTTCAAACAAGGACAGGTGTCAGGAATGGCCACTTGATGCATGATGTGCTGGTGAGGCTGTTGCCTGACATTTATGCAAGATGCCTCCTAAGGAGAGGAAATGACTTGGTTTTGCTGTGAGCTGCAAGGGAGAGAGTCCTGCATGTGAATGGGCTCTTTCAAGGAGAAGCATTTTACCACAGGAGCAAATCTCATTCTCTCTGCATGTCGCTGATGGACTTGAAACTAGTGATTTTCCCTAATTTTGGGGCATAGTCCAGCTGTCTCATGTCCCATTTTCTGTTTCCTTCTGTTGGTGTTGAATGCTCCAGGGACAAGGCTGTAGTAGGAAGGACAAACTTTATTGTTTTTAAGTATTACAGAGAGAAATGTGCCCATCAACATGGTTCCACCCTCCACTGCTAACCCTGCTCAAGGCATTCAGTGGTAGCCATGAAAAGCCTCTGCAGTCAGTGGAGAGAGAAGTCTTCTTTGTTCTCTGCATGGAAATCTGTGCCACAGATCTATGGCTTTCATATAAAAAATCTGTGCCAAGCTATGTTTGCTTTGGGGCAGTGGGGGTTTCAGCCTTCAGTCCTTGCTGTTTGTACCATGGTAGCCTGCAGGCAATGGAAAATAGCTCTTGTTTGGGTGGAGTGGAGAGACTTGTGGTGGTTTACGTCTATAGGAATAACATTGAGTCAGAAGAGATAGGGATGCCAACCAAAGAAACCTGGGTGAAATTGTCTTAGGTGATCTGCAAACAAAACCACAGTGGAGTAGATTTGACCAGCCTGTGGGCATGCCAAAAACTTCAAAGATCAGAGGGATATGGAGGGACCCTGAGTCTGGGTCCATTATATTAACCAATAGCTAATTTTGTCCTCCTGTAGTTTCACTGACCCTGAAGCAGCCCTAAAACTTCTCTTACTCATGCACGAATATCACTGTGTTTGCCTGTGAAAGGCAACTTTCTTGCAGCTCTGTTGCATAGTGCACAGCAAATCTGGAGAGAAGACTGGAATATGAACAAAGAAAACGTGACAGCAGGAATTGGATGAGGCAGAAATCTATCACCTCTAGAAATGGTGTGGAGGACAAGCTTGATTGATTGATCAATCAAGATTGATTTTTCAAAGGACCACGTAACTTGACAGCCTGCACTGCACACTTCAAGACCATCAGAAGGTGTCTTGTGCTTGTGCCGAAATACAGCTGGGAAATCTTGGCTCAATTGCTGCTGAAATCCTCTGAGTTTTTTCAGACCAAGCAGGTTGGATCATTTGGAGAAGTAGACACATTTCTGGATACTTGTCAACTCTTGTAAGGCTTATTATGGTTCTCTCCAGCCCAACTTTCTTTCAAAGGCACAGGAAAGTTACATTGGAAGGCATAATTTTAGACCAATGAAATTCTGAAATTCTGAAATTCTCATGTGGATATGTTACTTTGTGTGTCCACTACTTATATGGACATATGATTGATTTTTTTTTTTTTTAATGTTGCTTTGGAACTAGTTTCTGTTTAAAATGTGTGAATATGACTGAAAAAATCTTCCTGGGCCAGATATATATATTTGGCTGAAATACCCTCCGTACAGGAACAGCAAGTGGTTGAGCTGGTGATTGAATGTGTAGCACATGGGTGCTTTCATTTCTAGCCTGGAGTCTTCGCTGCATCAGCTTAACGCCCTTTGGTGTAATTCAGAGCTGAAGTCTTGCCTGCTCTCAGGGCCCACAGCAGGGCTGTGAATCCCCATGCCCTGGTGAAATCCAAACTGGGTAATGAGAATTTTGTAAGCCATAAAATATCACTTCTGCGGACTTGGCTAAGCCTCTGCCGAAACTGTTACAGGATGTGATGCGGCTGCACTGCACTTAAGCAGCTTTATTATGCCTCTCCAAACATATAGCGCATATGCCTTGCCTGGCTTTGCCTTGCCTTCTCTTTCCTTCCTTCTCATTCCTTTCTTTCTATTCCCTTCTCATTGGTGGCAAAAATGTGAGACAGAGAAGACCCATGGAGCAGGAAGGATTTTGTTCTCTAAACCATGCTTTAAATTTAAAGCAGGTGATTGCTGAAGCTACATGACTGAGTGCTGGTAAATTAGGGTTATTCCATTGCGATCACTGGAGCTGTACAGGTTTGCACCAGCTGAAAAGCTGTCCAGCTTCGACGTATTAACTCAGGGGGTTGATGTGATATCTCTAAGTATTGCAAGACCAAGGGGACAGCGAGATGAGCCTTTGTGCCTCTGAAGCTGTTCCTGCATGCAGGGCCTGGCTGGGTACCACTCACTTATCCTAGCCTGGGAGGGCAATCCTTGTGCTGGGGTTCCTCCAGCCCTCGCATCAGGGAGCTGGACTAAGTCACGGGGGAGCCTCGAGGCACAGATGCATGTTCCCTCCTACTGATCCTGACGCAAAGGAAATAACCTCTGGGGAAAGTGCACAGAGGGGAGGTGGACAGAAGTGTAACAGATGAAACTCCAGCAAGACTCTCGGTAGCCTGTCTACCCAAGACATTGAGGCTGCATCTGGGCCAGGAGAGGACCTGAGTAGGGTTACGGGTCCATCCCACCGGGTGCTGTGTGTATGTGTGCGCACAGCAGCTCCTTCAGCTTTCCAAAAATCAGTGTTGTGCATGGAGTGGGCAGGTGCAGAGCCCCATATCGCTGGCATCTGTGCTGGGGGAGAGTTCTTCTCCCTTGAGTTCTTCAAGTGGAAGAGCATGACGTCTCAAAATGTTTCAAGACATGGGACTTATCTCATGCTTTGTTCCCAGAGCAGGGTGAAAGGGAGAGGAAAGAGGAATGGGGAAGGTGAATTCTCATTTTTCCCCAGCCACTTTGCCCATTTTTTAGCTCTCTTATCCGGGCTGCCCTGATCAGGTCAGAACTAAGAGAAACAAAGGGCGACTGGTCCAGTTTAAAATTAGAACTATAAGGAGCCCTTATCTCCAGATAGGCTCTATCACACAGGCAGGCAGACCTTATCCCATCCTGTAATCCCCTCTTCTGGAGCCTCTTGAACGCTAACAACAACAAAAATGCACTGTGTTGAAATTGTCGCCTGAGGAAACATGAAATATCACACAAGGTCCTCAGAGAGCCTGATGGAAAATGTGGCCGTGGGTTCCTCCCTCCACCCTTGTCTTCAGCCCAGTCACATTTTGTCAGCAGATAATTGCTGCAAGCTCCAAGTGATTCACTTCAGAATAGCTGTTTTGGAGAAAATGAAGCGTGCTACCTTTCTGCACTGCTCACCTTCTCCAGGGTGTAGAGAGATTATCTTGCTGGTAGCCTCTCTCAAAGAGCTCATTAATGTCACAAGAGGGATTTTCTGCTATAATAATGCTGGTTTTGTTTCAAGTCCACTTGTATCCGATTCTTAATGTTTTACTTCAGATCAGGTGCTGGAACTGTTTGATGTGGTGCCAACCACAAACCAAAATGTATTCTGCAGAGGGAAGGGCCGGAAAGGATAAATCCTGCTCTGAGATGAACGTCATGAATGGAAATCTCAAACCTAAATGGCTTGGAAAAAAAGATGGATTTAAATATTATGCTTGGCCCTGAGGCATCAAAATAAAGTCCTGAAACCAAACAACTCCTTCCACACACTTCATCCTCCTTCTCTTGGAGTAGCTCTAGTGTTGCACTGTACACTCTTGCTCTGAGAGCAGAAGGGCAGGAGAACAGGGTGGTTAAGGTCAGGCTGCTATCTCAGCTGTTGATGGCCAGGAAATGAGCTTCAGTTCATGACCAGTTGAGAAATTGTGTGTGCAGAAGGGAAGTCCTGAATTTCTCTCTGACACAGGCAACGATCCTCAAGATGCCCTCAGCCCCCTCAGACAAGGGGACTGTTTTTCAGGGGAGACCTTAGGATTTCTCCAAGTTCTGTCCTCACCGGAGTGTGGTGTACAACCTGTGGCTGGTATTCTGCCATGGCTGAAGGTTATGATTGAAGTTGAAATTCATCTCATTCACAAGCTTGACTGAGCTTTCAGAGATCAACCCACTCCAGCAAGCTTGCTCCTCTTTCAGCTAGTTAGTCTGGGTCAGTAGTTCAGCCACTAGGTGAGACCTCAGACTGATGGACTTGATGGTGTCAAGGGTTTGACCTCTTTGCTCTGAAACATGGTTTATGAAACCGTTTGCTTATGGAGTAGCTCTTGGATTTAGTAACTTGAACTAACATGCTTCTACAGGCTCTTCACATTCACACTCCCTTGGCTTCTATATTTTTAACGAGCTCTTGACATTTTTACTCTCTCACTCTGCTGCAGGGATGAGCCTGTGATCCACAGTTTGCACACTCTGCTGCTAACGGGACCAATTTCCAGGTGTCCTGCAGATAAAGTGGTGTAACAGCAGTAGGATCCACATCCATATTGCCCCCCGGCCCAGAGCCTTCAGCACGTGTGACTTGTAAAGCGTATTGTACATTTCCAGGGCTACATAAACAGCAGCCAGCAGCTGCCAGAGAAGCAGAGATGAATGATGTCTCTCCCCTCCTGCTATCTTCCCCTCGGGGTTGCAAGCTGATTGATAAACCACCAATATACAAGGATAAGCATTTATAGCACAATTTCTCTTAATCACCTTGGATAATGGGTAATGTTGGTTTTCACTTGAGTGGTTTTTTTAAGAGGACATTATTCTGTTCTGCTGCTACCCCACTGTTTATAGCAGCTTTTGCCAAGGGGGTGCAGAATTGCTGCCTAAGCCACTCCTCTAGGCTTTGTAGATGTTTGTCTGACCAAAACCCCACTTGGGAGAGGAAGAAAGGAGGAGAGAAAAATAGCCCATTTTGACTACTATCATAGAATCATAGAATCAGTAAGGTGGGAAGGGACCTCTGGAGACCATCTAGTCCAACCTTTCTGCTCAGCAGGGTCACCTAGAGCATGTTAGACAGGGTTGCCTCCAGGCAGGCCTTGAAGATCTCCAGAGAAGGAGACTCCACAACCTCTCTGTTCCTGTGCTCTGTCACTCTCACACATACAGGTTCATCAGCAGGTGACTTTCAAAGACCTAACATGGTCTCACCCAGCATTTGAAGATGTAAGGTGGTGTCCTCCAGCTCCCTCTGTAGTCAACATGCTACTCCAGTAGCTTGACACAGAACTGTAGTGCTGGAGATATGTGACTACCAGCAGACAGCATTTTGGGGTGTTTTGCCAGACATGGGCCAGAAATGGACTTGCAACAGAACTCCATGGTCCTGCCAAGGGAACCAGTTCTCAGGGTCTCTACTTCACAGAATCATAGAATCAGTAAGGTTGGGAGGGACCTCTGGAGATCATCTAGTCCAACCTTCCCACTCAGCAGGGTCACCTAGAGCATGTTAGACAGGTTGCATCCAGGGTACTTCTCTGTTCATCTACCTGAACCTGAAATCCCTCTTCACTCTCTGCTTCTTTGTGGCTGCCTCACAGAGGATGAGTTGTGAGAAGGAGGTCAGAGAAATACTATGTGTGCATATGTAATCAGGTATGCATTTAATGGTGGAGGACAGATGAAAAAGGGTCCTTGAAGTCCAGTTAGCACAGGTTTGCTCTTATGAGACTTTCTCTCTCTCCTCCCCTCCCACAGCACTCATCTCATGTTGCCTGCACGACCTTGGAGACCTTTCTTCTACACAGCAGATTGGCCCTATCTGCCTGCCAGCACCATCTGGCTTGTGACCTCTTTGAGCAGGGGAGAGGCCATGGGAGAACCAAATAGTGGCATTTCAGGTCTTTCTCTCCTCCCATCTGCTCCATATTTCCATATTTCCAACAGTGGCTGAGGTGAGAGGGCTGTTGTCAGCTCCTGAGAGCTGCTGCCTCTACCTCTGAAGGGCAGGCAGAAATGCTGATGGGTTAGCAGTTGCTCCAGTGCTGCAAATAAGAGAAAACAAGATTCTTTGCAGAGGCTTTTAGTGCCTTCTGCTGGAAGGAAACCTGGCAAAAACCTAGGTGCTGCACTAGGAAGACAAGATTTCAGATTTTTCTAAGCATATTCCAAAGGACTGGGACTTGAAACGAGGTATGTTGGCAGCAGGGAGAGAAGAATGATTTTCTTGGAAATGACGTGCTTCCCCACTGTGAGTAATGCCCTATAAAACACGACTGTGAGGCTGCTATAGGTGGGAGAATCCCCTGGGCAGCTTTCGAACACATTCTCTAACCTCTTTCTATAGGGCCTCAGATTAAACTTCTGGTAGCTCTCCCATTGCCTTCCTTTAATTAAAAGTGAATGCCTTTCCTGGGAAAGCCTGTGCTTTAGCCACTGCGGAGCTGTTGGGAAGAAGATCTGTCATTTCCATTCCTGGAGCACAAGTGCCAACTTTCCAGGTGCCCTTTTCCCACAGAGCTAGGACAGCCACCTTTCTGTGGGTGCTGCAGGCTTCCCAGCTGGAGACACAGCAGCAGCTCCTTCCACGGGCTCTCGGCTGCTGCCCATCTTCTCTGAAATCCACCGTGCCCAGTCTGTGTGTTTCTGTGGCACATTTGCCTCCATGCTGCCTTTCACAGTGATGACCTCCCCCAGCCAAACTGTAAAGCCACCTCATGCATGAACAGACTTGTTCTGTCCCCGCTTTGGCATCGTTCTGTCCCCTTGACCATCCATGCTCAGCATGGTGAGCTTTCTGGAAAAGAAGGTGGTTTAGCACACTGCAAACAAGCAATAGCAAGGAGTCCAGTGTTGATCTCCTGCTTGAACCTCCCCTCCCCTGCCCCGGGGCTGGGGAGGGTGCTCCGTGCACAGGACCTACTATACCTGCTGCTTCTGAGGAGGTCCAGTTGTGCCAGCTGCAGCATTCATGTGACACGGATGGGAGTCTGAAATACTCCAGCAGTGGGAAGCCACAGTCACAACGCTTGGCACAGTGGGTGTGTATTTACAGTGTAAAAGCCCCCTGCCACAAAAAGAGGAGAGGAATAATTACCAGCAGGCTTTACAGTCTCTTTGCTGCTGGGGGCCCTCTATAATCTGAAAGTGAATCCCTTCAGACTAGGTGACACTTCACTTTTCTCCTGTGTCCTATGTGCTTTTTTAGGAGCCAGATGAAAGATCCACTTCAGCATGCAGACAGGCACAGAAAGCCTGGCCCACCCAGCTCAGCAGGGATTGTAACACGGGCTCACTTCATGGGCAAGGGCAGCTTGTTTGCTGAGGGGAGCAAAGCTGGCATCTTCTTCAAATGGATTCCACTCACTCCAGCCTTTTTTTAATACCCACTCTGAGCTCTGAAGAAGTTTAAAAATCTTTGGACGTTTTTCTGAAATGACACACTAGCAAAGCAGGCTCCCAGCTCCCGTCCAAGAGCAAAGGGACGTTCAGACAGTGTGGGTTTGTTTCATTTCAAGGATATGTGCCTGGATTACACCCAAGTGAGACAAAAACAAATATGCAAAGTGCATCAGGACAGAAACAAGAGCGTCAATGGGTCATGGCTTTCCCCACACTAAATGGTCCAAAGATCTAAGACATCCCTAAGATTAGCCTGCAAGGAACAGTCATAGTTCATGAAAGCCCCCCTTCTCCACCCCCATCTCAAATACTTGATGACTCTGGCTCTTCCAAAACTATCCCGTTCACAGACTGCCAGCTAGTTTGGACAAAAAGCTCCATGAAATTTTGACAGAACAAAGTATCTGCAGTTTTTAAGCTTTCTGCTGAGAGTTTGAGCTGAATGTTTACTGTGAATGAAAAGGAGACGATTCGGACAAATGCATGTTTGCATCCTTCAGTACACGTTATGCAGCACTAATGAAGATAAGGCAGAGACTTGAGGTCACAAGAGTGATAGTGAGGGCTGATTCTCTTCCTTCCTGGCTACCTGCTCCCCAAATCCCTTGTGGAATTCCCCTCTGCTCCATCAAACCCTTCTTACCCCCTTTCTCCCTCCCTCTCTTCATGTGGTTTCTAGGAAAAAATATACATTTGCCAGGAAGGGGACATCTGAGAGGGATTTGGAAAGAGAGCAAGGCCACCACAGCACTGCAGGAATAGCCCTCCTCTGGAGAATGGAGACTCAGTGAGCAAGAGCTTTGCCAAGTCAAATGGATACAGGAAGAAAAGCATCCTCTTTTGAGAGAGAGAATCAGATCAGAGAAAAATAGTAAATTATGCTGAAAGGACACCTGCTCCATTCCTCTGGCCCATGGTAGGATCAGCTCTCCATTAGCCATTCCTGGAAGATGCCTCTCTGTCCTTAAAACATCAAAGGAGAGAGACGTTTTCTCTGTCATCCACCAGTCTGCTCCCTGAAACTTTTTTTAACTGGAGTTTTAACCCTACAACAGGGATAGAGCTGCTTGCATGCTTCCCCTTGTGAAGGAGAGGAAGGGGGGGGAGGATGTCAAGGTGCAGCGAGACAGAGAGAAAGGGGAGTAAAGGTTGGGGGAGCTGAGCCACAGCTTCCAGAGGTGACCCTGAGTCAACAGAGCAACTCTTGCTGATAGGCTTTGGGCTGGGATGTCAAAGAAAGGAAGCCCCAGGCCTTCCTAAAATGTGTCAAGAGGTTTGTGCAGACCGGAGTATTACCTTGGTTGCAAAACAGAACTGGGCTGAGTCCTGGGCAACGAGGAGCTGCAGAGCTGGGCAATAGGGGCTGAAGGGGCAGCTCAGAAGTGTCAACTCAGACACTATGTATTGTCAGAACCCTGTTTTGCTCCTAGGACATCCTTTTTTCCTTCCAGAGAAATTACTGGAGCATTAGGAGACTACATCACACAGTCTTGCTCACTCTAGCCACATAATGCAGTAGAAATACAGCTCAATGCAGTTTTAGCAACTTGCTTTACCTGTGGTCTAGTAGAAAGGATCTATATACCCCTGCCAAGATGAGCAGGTTTGTGAGTCTCAGTAGGGTCATTCATGGGAGGGGAAGGAGTGGAAGGAAAAAGTGGACCTATGGACCTCACAGATCTGCAGTCAGTGCAAATGCTCCAGGGTGGGTGTTGGGGGGAAGAGGGACAGCCTGTTTGCTCTCAGGGCACTGTCAAATGTGCAGTCCATGTGGCAGTAAAGCCTCTAGTGGGTTGTTTTTCCCTCTGCCCTGGGAGAAAAGTTATGGAGAAACTGTGAGATGATCAGACAAGTCTGTGTGGTTGCGCTCTCCAGTGAGCCTAGCTGAGATGGCATGGAGGAGGTGAACTGCACCAGCCCAAGCCTGGTCTCACTGTGATGGTCTCACCATGAAAGCATGGACTCCTGCGACCTCCCTATGTGGTAAAACTACAGGCCACATCTACAGTATGTGGCAGATGCAGCTCAGCCTTTTGAGAAAAGTCCTTTGTAGGCAATTAAACCTTGCCAAGCTTGTCCACCTCATGCTACATGCTTATGCCTGATATTGCCCTGAGCTATTCTAGGAGGAGCTGGCAAACTTGGCCAGGCAAAAGGAGAAATCCTAGCCCTTCAAATATCAGTGGGAATTTTGCCATCATTTTTGACAGGGCCAAAACTTTCTTCTATACATAGAATCAGATGTGCATCTTACATATTTGACCCCACAAACCTCTTGCTCCTTGCCCTAAGCTATTTGCAGGTTGAGGGAAAGCTGAAGCTTGCATCTCTCCTCTTTAACTTCTATGCTGGAAAGTCATAAAACCCAGGTCTGAGATGGCTTGGCTTTTGTGTTTTATTCTCAGACCCTTTAGCTGCTCAGCTTGGAGAGAGTGTGAAAGGATTGTATAAATCAGCAGTTGCTCTAATATCACAGAAGTTTAGCTCCTGTTCCATCTCTGCTGGAAGGAAAAACCTCATGCCTGCAGAAGTCCTGAAACAGCAGATTTCATAACTGGAAGTCTGCAGAGGCTATAAATGGAAATTTGTTGAAAAAGTTAGCCAGAAGGAAAAGACTGCTTGTATAGCTGATAAATATGCCATCTGTGAGCGTGTAAATCATCCCTCCAAGGCATGACTCTATAGAAAGCTTGTAACACTTTTAAATGCACATACCAGTTATGCTTTCCAAAGGGCAAATTTGTTAATGGTTATGGGGACGTGTTTGCTTCTGCTGTGGTTGTGTTCCCTGGCTACTCTTTGCCAGGAAGTAGATTACTCTGGTTGTCTCAGGATGGTATGTGGAGATCCTTCATTCCATTTTTAGTGAGATGTCCCCCAATTATATCCCACTCATATGGTTTGGATGTGATATTCAGCACATGCCTGCTGTGTGAGGAGGCTGAGTGTTTCCATGCCCTCCAAAAAGAAAGGTTAATTGCTTTTCTGTGCCACGGATGCTCAGTGTTGGATCTGGGTACCTAGACCTACAGAACAGAGGTTCACCAAGACCCTTCACTTCCAGAATCTGTCTCTACACTACAACCTTTAGATGGCAAGACTGTGGCACTCAGAGAGATGCAAGGTGCACCACCTTCCTCCTCTCTGCCCTACCTTGCTACTCACAGTTATTGCTCCCTGCATGTGGTGTGGTGGAAAAGTATGTGTCTGCCCTGAGGGTTTCATGGTTTATGGCTCAATATGTTAATGTGAATGCATATTCGTGGATGTTTCCATGAGCAGAGCTGGCTGCAGTTTGCAGTAGCGAAGAAGCAGACATGCGTCTGTTCCTGCCAGCCTGCTGCAGGAGAAGGAGCCTCCAGCAGGGAAATGGAGACAAGCATGGACAGATAACACATCACAGCTGCCAGCTTCACTGCCGTTGACAGGTGGGGAACCCTACACTGTAGCTGCTTTATGAGCAGTTATCCCTGTGAGTTACCATTGCTACCACAGTAGCGCAAGCAAGAAACCAATGGGAATCAATGCACTGAGAAAAAAAGTTTCTCTTAGTTATCATCAAGTTATGTCTAGAGTATTATTTGCTGGCTTTCCCACCAACTAACGTCATTAAAGGCATTACCCTCTTGTCAAAAGCTGAATCCTGTCCCTTCATTCTCCTTAGACCAGAGACTCCTGTCTCCCCGCATGAGACTTGCAAGATGGAGCATCTGCTCTTTGCTGTTGTCTTTGCCCAGGCTGCAGCTTCTTCTGATGTTTCCCTGCTTACTTTACCAACCTCTATAATAATGTCCATTTTTCCCCTTAGTTTGCAACACCTCTCAGTTTAGCAAGACCTAGAAAGGAAATTAAAAGCCTGCTCTGCCAATCTCAACCTTTGCAGGTCAGTGACAAGCAGGTTGTGTAAGCCTCAGGTTCACCCTCCAGGCACACGTGATTGTTATGTCTCTCATTAGCCTTGCTTTCTCTTACACTGAAAGGCTTTGGTCATGGCCTAAGCACAGGTCTTACCCTATGCTGTCCTCTCCTCTCACACATGGGTTGCATTTATCCCTCAAGCAGCTCCCCTCATCTCACTTGCCTTAAACCACAACAGCTCATTTCTCATTAAAAACTCATATGTGCACCCAGCATCATAAACCTGCTTCCCCCAGCTCATGGTGCCTTAGGGCTCTCCCAGCATCGGGGAACTGCAGTGCAAGAGGAGAGCAGAGCAAGGATAAACTGATCTCTTAAATGCAAAGCCAAGGTGAGTCTCTGTCTTATACCCTCCTCCACATGCCCCACAAACTCCCTCACCCCCAGCTAGGCTTGGATCAGAAACACAGCACATCTTCTACTCATTTCCAAGAGACAGACACTAACTCAGTCCCAGACACCTGCAGAGGAGAGGAGATTAACATAGCTCAGCTGTGGCAAACTGCAAGCTTGTTCCACAACATGGATAGAGTCCCCCCCAGGACTAGAGCAGAAAACAGAGCAGTGTGTCATTTTAGAGTATTTATAGCTAGGTTGAACTTACCCTGCAGCCCCTGTGACACTTCCCCACTCTTCTCATCCGCCCGCTGCTAATTCTTAAATTTGAAACAGTTGTTGTGCGTTGTTTTACGGCTATGGAGGGATAGCCAGCCGTCGTCCCTTATCAGTGTAAAATGGGGAGCTGTCAAGCGAGAGGAAATGCATGAGGAGTTAGATTGAAGGTTTTCATTTCTTCCGAGCTCCCGGTCTCCCCCAGCCTGGCTTGGTGCGTAAGAGGAGACACCGGGAATAAAGCGCAGTTGGACGTTATCAGAGTGAATCCCGGGAGGACTTTCTGGTCCATTGAGCCTGGTAAGCAGTGACGTCATTTCCATTAATGTCAGCTCTGTGGAGCTACAATTCATCAAGCACCTCGCTTGGAAAGTCGCAGGATCCTTTGCAAAACAAAGCTGGAGGAAGTGCCTGAACCGTAACTGTAAACAATATAAATTACTGCGAGTGTATCTTTATGATCTATATCTAATGCAAATGCTGCCTGTCTCCAAGGTAGTAAAACATCACCCCAAGAGGAAATAATAGCAATTATCTTATATTACACAGAAACAGTGTTTCTGTTAAAGTTTAATATTGAAGGAACTATACAAAGCATGTGAGTATTTATAAACCAGAACGTTTAGCATTTATATGAGACACTTCCAAACATTAACCAGTCAATCCTCAGCACTCCAAAAGGGCTTAATTGAGTGGTAAATAAGGAGCGTTATCTTTATACCTTTGAGGGTAGCTGCAAAGGTATCATTATTTTTAGCAAAGAAGCTGGATCTCAGGGGCTCTATGCTCATACTATGAGATACATAAAATGAGTCAGCTGCTGGGATGTATAGATACACCTGTATGAATCTGTTTGTTTAATTAATATAACCAAAGTGCTAACAATATGAATGCAACATGATGTGTAGATGTGTGAAGAAGCAAAAGAGACATTAGCTAATGGATGATCTTTAGACATACAGAAGTTTGCGTTGTGTGTTCATACATACATGCAGGTACTAAGAAACTGGATATCAGCCTTGTCATTTCTCGTATCCCATTAGGGAGGCCTGAAATTACCCTTTCTGAGTAAGTCTGTAAATTTAGGAGAAAACACTAACTTTTCCTTATGTCAGAAGCCTAGATGCAATGTCAGAGCCATTACCACAGAGAAAGCATAGAAGCAAAGCTGACTCCAGAAAATAAATAAGCGTAACTGTTTTGAATTCCTTGAGTCAAATAAATCTCCTTTGCAGTTCTCCTGAAAATTACCAAGAATGACCTAGAGCCTTTCTCTCTGTAACAGATGCTGGGGTCTCCTTATTAATTGCACTGCCAGCATCAAACCTCTTCGCTATTGAGTAGTCTTAACTCATTGCTCAGATGCTGCTCAGAGTCTTCTGTCACTCATAGCTGGGGGAAAGGAAAAGGCACAGAGGTCGAGGTTGTCTAGAAGACACTGTTCGACAGTTCCTGACCTCTGTCACTTGCTCTGAATTGCAGTTTGTGGACTAGCAGGGCATTGAAGACCTCTGATACAGCACCAGAGATGTTTCTCTCTGAGGGTCCCACTGGGCAGCAAAGCCTTTCCTGTGAAGGTAAGTGGGGAAACTCGCACACATTTAGCCGTGTGCTTCTAAAAGGTGTCAGACAGAGTCCTCCAATGAGATGGGGGAGCAGTTTCTAAGCACTTTTGGGAAAAGAACTGGGAAAGCAAAGAATGATGAAGATGTTAAAGAGAAGCAGAGACAAACTGAGCAAGCTGTGAGCACAGTTAGGCTTTTGCTTTGGAAGACAAAATGCCCTCAGCTCATCCTTCTCCGTTCAGGTACTTGAAGAAATGCAGTCCATCTTCATGTACAGAGGAGCAGGAATGACAGATCCTTAGATGAGAATAAATTTATGCATGAACTCCATATTGATTTCAAAGGTTCCCCCCATTTTTTTTTCTCCCCATCTGTATCCTTATTTCAGCCTCTCTCTGTAAATGCTGTGTTTTAGAAAGGTTGCAGCTTCAAACGCCCGAAACCCATCAAGAGATGTAGGGGAGAAGTGTTGCTACGTGAGACAGTCCTGGTCTGGAAAGAAGATGAAAAGTCGAAATTGAGGTAGATAAGAATTGGAGCTAATGGAGGAGATAGGGGAGAAGGGAGTAAGAAAAACCAGAAAAAGGGGAGAGAACAATTAACCTATGATCATAACATTGTCCAGTTTGGTGGAAAGCCAGATGTAAGCATCCCTCATGGCTCTACATCCCACTTTGCAGAGCAAGTCTTGAAGACAAGGACAGGGTTTGGAAGGACAAGTTTTACTCATGTGTTTAAGGTTTGCACAATCTATCTTTGGATTTAAAAAACAAAACAAGAAAAACAACAAAAATGAAGAATGCTTGACTAATTAAGACCCAATTAGTTTACCCTGGCAAGCTCCTACTCCCAGAAAGAGCTGAACTGACTTCTCTACAATTACTCACATCAGGAAGTACTACAAAAGTACAGTTTGGCCTGAAAAGAGCTAATAAGCACATAGATAAAATCTTATTTTAAAAGCATCAACAAAGAACATGTGATTTATATCTCAGTTGGTGATTTCATATGTTTTGTAGAGTTTCTCCAAAATACATTAGAATTCATAATTCATTTTTACAATGCATTAAATTAAAATAATAAATGTCAGGAAGTTTTTCAAGAGAATGAAAATTCTGTAAGCAAGGCTGGAGGATCAAAAGAGATTTTGACAGAGAGAGACTCCTGTTGACTTGAGGGGGCTTGGATCAGGCCCGGCATTGGCAACCGGATGGATGAAAGTTAATAAAAACATGCTTGCTAGACATGCTGGAGCTTGAGTAAGTTGGAGCATACTGGGAGCTAACTGCAGTGTCTCAGGCCCCCAGTGTAATCCGCGGGAGTTGTGTGTTGGCTGGACCGTTGCTGCTGCGCGTGGTGGAATCCCATTGCTCATCTAGACAGTTACAACTACAGATGAGTCAAGACAAAAGAAGTGATACTGGAGGCGGAGGAGAGAGTGAGGATTAGAGCACTAGAGGAAAAACAATGTTCATAGGGAGAAAGCATTCCAAAATCTACACTTTCGCATGGAAAAGGCTTCAGTTAAAAGGCTGTATATCATTTCCGGAGTTTTTGGTTTCCTTCATGTGAAAAAAGTTATTATCTCTGTGTATTTCAATTCTTTTTCTTAGTGCAGGAATATATTGCATGCTTCTCAGCCAAGATAACATTTCATAATTTTTCATGCATGTTAAAAAACCATAGGATAAAGCCAAACTAGTAACTCTGCTTGCCTTGTCCTTAGCACAGATGCCACAGAGATTTACAGAACCCAGTAGCTACCATTCTGAGTTGGACGATGTTGCCTCTGTCTCCCTGCACCTAAATGAGGTGTGGATCTGCTGCAAAATGCCAGTTGTGTTGATAGACAGCTAATGTTTCTGCTGTCCTGGGATTGATGGGTAGTTACACCGTTAAGCATAGGATGAACTTGACCTCTTGAGGTCTAACCCAGATGTATCACTGCCTGTCCTGTCATACTGCTCTATAACCAATGAAAAGCAACTTACATATCCATTAAATAGATGTCCTATTTAGTGCTATTTAGGCAAGATATCAGTTCTGTTCTGCTTGGTGAGTTCATGAGACTCAAGCTTCTTTTGCCACTTCTTTTTCAATATATTCATTTTTTTATTGCTCATAAATGTGTGATGCACTCATTAAATTCAAGAACCATTCTAGCACCCCCCCACCCACCCCCCAAGCACAGTCAATCAGTAGCTCTACCTTTAAGAAACACAAGTGAAGGAACATTGCTGCAGCATCACACCCAGGGTCTCTCAGTCTTTGGGAAAGGTCAGCTTCATCTTTGGACCACAGCTCTGTACAGTGCCTATGTGTCTTTAGACCTTTGAAACTTGCTGCACTGGTGAATGAAAATACAAAGTTTCTACATACATGGAACATCTGAAAGGCTTGGTTTGCACTTTTAATGCAACTGCCATTTTTCCTGATTCTGCAAGATGGAGGACAACTTCTCGAAAGTTAGGAGGACTGGGTTCAGAAATGAGCTCTGGTTCTATGACTTTCCAACTTTGCCTAGAAAAAAGGTTTGTGGCTGGGTTCTGGTGCACAGTGGGAAGAAGAAAATTCAGATTCTGAAAATCACAGAATAATTGATGCTGGAGAGAATCACTGGGAAGTTCTCTGGTCCAGCCTCTCTGGAAAGGAGTTCTAAACAGATCAGGCTGCTTGGGGTTGTCTCCAGGTGAGCTCTGCTTGTCTAGGAGGATGGAGATTCCACAACCTCTATGGGCCCCTGACTTGACTGCCTTTTTCCCCCTTCTGTTGAGTCAGAATTTCCCTTCATAGAATCAAAGAGTCATAGAATCAGTAAGGTTGGAAGGGACCTCTGGAGATCATCTAGGCCAACCTCCCTGCTCAGCAGGGTCACCTAGAGCATGTTAGACAGGGTTGCATCCAGGTGGGCCTTGAAGATCTCCAGAGGAGTAGACTCCACAACCTCTCTGGGCAACCTGGTCCAGTGCTCCGTCACTCTCACAGGGAAGAAATTCCCTCTCACAGTCAGGCAGAACTTCCTGTGCTTCAATTTCTGCCCATTGCCTCTTGTCCTGTCACATGGGACAACTGAAAAGAGTTTGTCTCCGTCTCCTTGACACCCTCCCTTCAGGTACTTGTACACATTGAGAAGATCCCCCCTCAGGCTTCTCTTCCCCAGGCTGAACAGTCCCAGCTCTCGCAGCTGTTCCTCACAGGGCAGGTGCTCCAGCCCTCTGATCATCTTTGTAGCCCTACGCTGGACTCTCTCCAGCAGCTCCATGTCTGTCTTGGACTGGGGAGCACAGAACTGGACACAGGACTCGAGATGAGGCCTCGCCAGGGCTGAGGAGAGGGGCAGGATCACCTCCCTCGACCTGCTGGCAATGGTTTTCCTAAGGCACCCCAGGAGACCATTGGCCTTCTTGGCTGCAAGGGCACAAAGGGCTCGTCCGGGATTTGAACTCAGGACCTCTCGGACCCAAACCAAAAATCATATTCCTAGACCAACGAGCTGCCTTAGTAGCATGACCCCATCTCTCAGCCTCTCCTCATACATCCTGATCTCCAGCCCTGACCCGTTTGGTGGCCCTGCCAGGCTTGATCCCATCTGTCACTCTCTGCATGATACTCTGGGGAATCCAGGGTACTATGGGGAGTTAAAACTGGACCCAGTGCCCCAGTGTGATCTCAGGCTCTGAGGAGAGGTGAAGAATTACTTCCTTCAACCTGCTGGCTGCCCTCCTGCTGATGCAATCCAGGATGTGGTTGCCCCCTTGCTGAAAGGGCACACCATCAGGTCGTGTGCAGCTTGCAGTCCATCAGAACCCCTGGTCCATTTCTGGATCCTCTCTATCCAGTTGGCCCCAACCTAGAATGCTGCATGGGTTTATTGCACCCCAAAAGCTGGATTTACACTTCTCTGTGATAAACTTGGTGAGGTTCCTGTTAATCCATTTGTTCAGCTTGTCAAAGTCCCTCTGAATAGCATCGCTGTTCTCCAACGTATCGCCTGGCTCCCCAGTCTGGTATCTTCTGCAGACATTGTGAGAGGGCAGCCTGCCCCGTTGTTGAATAACCGGTTGAACTACCAGGTAGCTTCTTTGCTGGACAATGACGAGATCCATTGGACATATTCACTACCTCCTGTTTGGTCAGCTGGGCTATGAAGCCTTAATGGTATCAAAGGCTCCATCTTTTAAAACACCATCTAACTTGATTCAATATCTAAACGCTCATATGGACCTTTAATATCTTGATGATTTATGGCTAGCACTGAGATTTGGCCAAACTGTTACTCCATTTGTATAAACCCTTTGGGCTGATGGAGGGCTTGCAGATCAAGTCTCTGACTTTTATTTAGACTCTCTGAAAATAGAGTTGTTCACAAGTGACTCTATATCTCACCACAGACTGGTGAAAATTCACAGTTATGGAGACTGGATTCATGCAGACTGAGGGCTTAGTTTGTAGATGTGGATCAAAGATGTTCAAAGGGCTTTTCCAATGGGGGAACAGTCATACGTGGATGATAAAACTGAGCGAGTTTAATGTCCTGAGAGCATATCTTCTTACTGCATTTGCTCAGAATATCTGTTTATGACGAATGTAAAGCAGACCCAATAGGCCATGGAGTTCAGTCAAGGGTGTTCATTTATGTGCTGGGATTTCATGTCCAGCACGGGCTGTTAGGGTTTTGAAGAGGCAAAACAGCAACCCCCCCCCCCACCCCCACTGCTTGGTTCTTAAAAATGCATTACTGTAGTGCTCGTCCTTTTTTAAACATCAGAAAAGAAGAAATTCTTTATATTATTTGTATTACATTAGACCCTAGGAAGAGCAAGCACAATCCCATTTGCACTGACTGCTGTGCAAGCAAATATAGTTTCTGTGGGACTGAATAGACCAACTGACATTATTATTTCCTGAGAACACATGAACTAAATGTCTTGTTGAAGCTCAGGCATGAAATCTATGGCAGAACCAGAACTTCCAGCAGAATTGCTCCTCCCAGAAAACCAAGACTAGATCCTAGCATATTTCAACCAGGTAGTGGGTGCCTGCGATGCGTGAGGGATAAGAGTGAGTTATGAGGATTCCCAGAAGGAACCACAGTGGTACGTTGAGCAAACGCTCCCTTGGTGTCTGAAACCTCCTACTGTTGGTCTTTCTGAAGAGAGAAAATGGACAAAGATGGTATTTCCTAATTTCTGAGGGCTGGCTTTGCAATCTGACCCATCTTTTTCTGGAAGCAGTTAATAGTTACAGTTGATTCCCAGACATGTGGCTAAAATAAGATTTATTTTCTCTTACTAATATTTGAATGTTAGAAACCAGAAATAAACTGAGGTTTAGAACGAAATTGTGGACAGATAATTTTACATTTTCTTGCCTCTTGCCCTGAAAATGCTTGTACTGGCCCCAGTTGGTGCCAGGTTCTTGACATGATCACCATGCTGGGTAGGGATGGTGTTTTAGACCTTTGTCTGTCTGAAGACCTCCACTATGGATCTCATCATCTTTAATGTCCTGCCCCCTCCTTGCAAGGTAGGACAGTGCTGTATCCTCTTTCTGCAGAGAGTCACAGGCACAAGGAGGCTGTGATCACTCTCAGGTGGCTAGGTCACTATGAAGATTTAGAGAAAGCCGTATGGCTCATGAATTCCAGGTTGATCTTATGAAAACCTTGCAAAGGGTGTATTTCATACCTTGCAGGACCCTTAGAGTGCGCTGAAGCTCTGGACAGGGTGCAAGTCTGGAGCTCCAATTTGTTTGTATGTTCCATCTCCTGGGCAGTACAAAAGGGCAGCCCTCTCCCTTGTGGTCCTCCGTACAGCTGCCCAACAGTCCTTTTCAGGTGAGGTTAAACCACCTTTGAGATGTGGCAGAGAGAACAAGGAAAGAGCCAGGACTGCAGGGAGCCCCAGGGAAAACTTGGAGCACATGGATCCAACGGGCTGGATCCCAATGCAGCCTTGGAGTGAGTAGGGAGCCAGAGGAGAGATTTACCCTGCCTGGATCATCAGCCTCTTTCCATATGTTCTCATCAAAACTGATAAGCTGTGCTAAAAGTGGCTGTATTTCACTGACGGATGAGGAGATTTCTCTGTGTATATCAGTTTAAGTTGCTAGAGCTCTGTAGGACTGAAGGGGCCTTAGAATTGTGAGATGGTATTATTAATAATAATAGTTTATCACATAGTTCCTCTCCTATTTTAAACTAGACTTTTATCATCTCTTCCACCTTCTCAGCCCTTGGAGCAATTTGCCATTTGTCAGGAAGAAATAGGAGATGAAGCTGCTCTTCCTCGCACTGCAACCGCATGGACATTCCAGAGATGGATGGGAATTGCACAGAAACTGAAATAAATCTCTCCCATTCAAAGCCTTGAATTCCATTCTCTATTTAATAATAAAGAGATTTACTCCAAGCCTTTCCCAATAAAACTCTGAGAGTGCATGTATGTTGGAGGTTGAAGGAAAATATATTTGAAACCTGAAAGCAAAGTGAGAAGTGAAACCTTGCAAGCTCGCCTCAGATAATTTGTAATCTCAGCCCCAGCTGTCTAACCTCACAAATTTGCTATGTCTTGAACCAATAACTTTTGGGTTTGGCGGTGTATTTGTTTCCAAAAAAGCTCAGGCTTTCACTGTGCCCATGGAAGGGCAAAGAAGAATGTACGGAGAGCAGGTCCATAGACAGGTATTGAACACGGTAGTCTGAAAGCAACGTCAAGATAGGAAGGTCTGTAAGCTGGTGTTGGCAGGGAGCGACTTGGGGAAGGACCCCTGGTTTCCAATGCCCTTTTTCTCAGCATGGGACAATGTCAGAAGTGAGTTACTGGGGCAGGTGGCCCCTTCTATCTGTCCCAATAATGTCATTCCTAATCTCATCGGTATTAGCTATGAATAACACCACGTTCAAGGAACCTAACTGTTGCAAAGTCAAAACTTAGGAAATGCTGGGGTAAAACCTGCTTATCTTATAATTTTATTTCATTTGATGAAAGTCAAAATAGTAATAACAATAATTCAGCTTGAGGCTTTGCTTACCCATAGGCAATTTTAAACAGATAGATTGAAGATGAACTTTCACTGTTTTCACTATTTTCAAAAATCTACAGCAGGAGGAAGAAGGTGAAGCCCAGAAGCATGCTCAGCATTTGTTTTTAGCCTGATTTTGAAGGAAATGAGGTTGATCTGATCATGCCGTGTGTGGGTATGCTTGTGTCCCCCCTCACAGTGTCAGAAGGCAGAGCCATTTCACCTAGCTCCAACAGAGCAAGAGAAGGTGCAGAGGGATGAAGTTCACCCAAGTTCTATGAAAATTGGTAAGAGGAAGAGAATTAACGAGTTCCTGCAGCAAAGGAAAGACCTGAGCTCAAGCATGTTATTAAACACCAGAGTATCCACATTAAAAAAGCCGTTTTTTGATACTGCAGTGACTTTCAGCCAGAGCTGGAGATACCTTAGACTTGCAATAAGTCAGCAGCAGCTTCCAATGGCTGCATATGTCCTGGAGCTCACAGAACAGCTCCTTTTATCATGGCAGCAGCTCTGATGAATGAGATTTCCATCATGCCTGTGCGCAGCTACCTTTGGGCTAATTTGGGCCAGGCCCAGGCTTCTGGCCACTGTTTGTAACAGCAGCTGTTGGAAATGGTGCTTGCTGCCTGCCTTCCTTCCCACCCTGTCTCCCCACAACCACAGTGTTATTTCACGAGGAGAGCTGGATAGCGGACCACCAAAAAGAGGGTCCCAGCATTGCAGACCACACTGCACTAACGAAGACTGGGGGAATCCCTGAGGAGCAGGAGAAAAGGAGAGCGAAGAAAGGAAGGGGGACTCTGGCACTGGTGGTAGCTGTCTGCTCTCAATTTACCCCTAAAGAGTCCTCTAATAGCATCAGTGGAGGCCGTGCATGGTTTACTGGGAGCCTCAAGAGTGTTTATGGGATGATTTGTGTGGAATGGTTATGCTGGAAGCGGTTTAGGGAAGGTATGCTGTTATTAGAGGATTTTTTTTTTCCCCTTTCAGCTCCATTTGGACATTTCTTAGCATTATAAACCAGCAACGAATGAGCCCCAGCAGCTGTTTGCTATTTATCGGAGTCCACGGTGGAGGAGAGAGTGGGGGAGGCAGCAGGTTGGAGAAGGCAGCATGGGAGTCAGCGGTGGAGACGTGGAACCTGCAGAGTGCTGAAGGAGAAGCTGCCGCTCCTCTCTGGCTGTTCAGAGTTCCCTGCTTGGCTCCGATGTCCAGCTCGAATGCTAATTTATTTTTTTTTTTCATTCAAAAATCCCCAAATTTTCTGAAAAAGGTGTTTTCTTCCCCTCCCTCTCTCTTATGTCACATGTTAAGAGACTTTAACACTGCTCTACAAGGAGAAACAGTCCCTTGGTAGCAGACCAAAACCTAAATATGTGTTCTCCTTTTACCTAGCTTTTCTGTGTTGAATCCTTGTCACTTCCTGCCCCACACAGACATCCTATGGGGAGATCTAAGTCCTGTAGAGCAGCCATGGAGTCTAAATCCACATGTGAGCTGGCACCTCCTGAACCCATTGCCTCAGGCTACTTGCAGACTCAGGAAGTCGAGACTGTATTGTTTACACTCTGCTCATATTTTCATTCATCTTTTCTTACAAGGGAGCCCTTGAATTTGCTGATTTTGAGTTTTCAGTGTTCACATCTACATCAGACTTACTTCTGCACAGATATCTTGGAGATCCCATCTATCACCTCCTCTACTCAGGTTGTCCAGGAACATTTAAGAAGGGAAAGGACAACCCATCCATCATCTTCTGATGATGATGAAAGAACAAACTGCCCCATGAGAGGAAGGCAACATTGAAGAAGCTTGAGTCAGCAACAGTTTCAAACTCATCACCCATGTCTCAGTTCACTGCTCATAAAGAGCAGAGGAGGGTAAGGCTGAGACGCCTTGCAGCACCTTGGAGCACCTTGGGGATTAGTTATTTATAAATTGTCTTATTCTTTCTGGATGACAGAAAGAAGGGCAGAGGGATAAGGGGGAATTGCTCTCCTTGCTTTTTGTATCCTCCCTAAGCATCTGGTTTCTATTCATCTTTAAAAAGTTCTATGCTATGTGAAGACAAGAAAAGAAACCCCTGAGGACAGCTTCTCCAGCTACTCCAGGGGATGAAGGCCCAACTGAGGTAGCTAGTTAGTGAAGTCTAATTTTAAACCTTTGCTATAGGTACCTGCAACATGATCAAAGCACTTCTGCCAGCATTCAGGAGGAGGGCATAGCTGCCTGGAAGCTCGGCTCAGCTGGGTCACCGCTGTGCTTGACGCCGTGAAATACCCTGTGGGAAACAATCTCTGTCCTGTGGACTTCGGACTCTGTGAATGGGGAAAACAGGCAGACTGGGAGAAACAGCATTGCCACCTGGAAAGGCGGAGGTGCCTTAGGAAATCGGTTCTGCCCGGGCTTTCCTGAGCAGACATCTACCGACGTGATGCTGTGTGGACAGGCATCCAGCAGCTGGGCTGAGGCAGTCCAACCACTGGGTCTAGGTCCACCAGGTGTCTGAAAGTCCTGGACAAAGATTTAAAGTCCTCATGATCAAGGTGGACAGTGGTTCTAGAAAAGAGTAAAAGAAAATATCTGAAACCTCCAGCTGTCTGGTAACTCTGCTTAAACGGGACCTTCAGCATCTGACGAAGTTCTCCTCCTGTCTCAGGACAAGTTCAACTCTTGCTGGCACCCCTTTGTCTTGCTTAGGGGATCAATGCCTCTGAGAAACCAGCTGCAGAGCCAGGAGCTGAACAAACACTGAAATCGGGCACAAGCTCAGACCTTCAAAGCGAATGGTGTTTTCTTGGCTTCAGGATGGTTATGACCCTCTTTTCCCAGGCATTCCTGGAGCCAGAATTTCATTTCTAGCATCTAGACTGCCAGAGGCAAAAATTATGAGACAACTCCAGCTTTCATTCATTTATTTATTTATCTCAAAATAAATTTTCTAGCCCTCCTGAATATATAAAGTGACCATACCCTAAAACTCTTAGAAAACGAAAGACAGACTTTATTTTAAATCCCCTGAATTTTTAAGCCAGACTTTATTTTTAGTCTCTGAGCTTATGGCAGACACCCTGCTCCTCTCTTCTCTCATTTCTCACAAGGCAATCAAAATTTTTGCTGAGGCTTGGATGGGCAGAGTGCTTAATGTTATGTGACGCTAAGGCAAATCAAGCTGCAAAATGCAACATCTTCCTTGTATTTCTTGCATGATTTTATTTTGTGTGCCTCAGACGTGCTCGGTAGGTTGCATGTGATGGGCCTCCTTGGCAAACCTCATCTACTGACGATGTAAAGGACACCTTGGGTGTTTTACTGTAACGGTCACTTTCCCCATGATGTCACCAAAATCTGAGCTGTCTTCTACCTGAAAAATGGAGACATCTTATGAATTTTCCCCTATTAGAAACAGCTATTCCTACTTCATCTCTGCATCTCACAGTCCTGGCCCAACAAGTTGTCATGAAAACCCTTACTATAGTCCATCTCCATGTAGAGCTATGCAAACATATTTATGAGTCTAACTCGGAGCATGACTTGTGTTTGAACTACAGGACACAAAATTACTTGTCAAGGCCATCTAGGAGTCATGGGGTTACAGCCTGTCCTCAGTGGACCTCCTGGGTCACCAGGCTGCTTCTACATGGGACTGTGAAAGGGAACTGAGAAAAGTGAACCAGTCATCAGGAAGCTTAAACATGCTGCGTACGGGTCCAGGCACGGGCTGGGAACATTTTTGGTGCAGGAAGAAGGCAAGTTGGAGAAGGTCAACCTAGAAGTTTGCTGTGTCGCCACAGCCCTGCGAAGTCTCACTCAGCAGAGGCAGCTTTTAAAATACCTTCCCCTTTCTGATGAAAGACTCTGCAGTGTCTCTCAACGCAGCATTTGAAATCTCACTCATCTCGCCCTCTCTCTTTTTCCCCCCTTCGATGATCCCTCATTCAAGCTGTCACAGTTTAACAGCCCTGCGCTGCTATATTATCAACATATACAGTAACTCACAGGTGACCTTTGATCTTTCTGGCACTGCAGAGCCAGGAAAGCTGCAGGGAAAGGGAACAGGATCTTATGCTGGTTCATTCATCAGCCACAAAACCATCTGCAGAGCATGGCGCACAGGAGTTTTATTAGCCATGTTATATAGCAAGCAGAAAGGGCTCTGCTATGCTGCCATATGCCCAGGAGCAGGATAAAACCTTCCCTTCCCTCAGAGGAATTCCAGCAGACTCCAGCAGACTCTCTGTACTGAAATTCATTCCTCCGCTTCCTTTTTGCTGCAGCTATACCTATAACGCAAGCTATTTCACCCCAAAGTTCTGTGTCCCAAGAATAACCAGCAAAAATCATATGCAAAACCTCAACAGAAAGCATAAGATGAAGTCCTGACCCCACTGAAGTCGACAAGAATTTCACCACCGCTTTCTGTGGAGCTGCGATGTGCCTCACTCCCTTCATTAAAACCTGCTGCTTTAGTGCAAGAGCAAGGCTTTTATTTTCCCTGAAGCCCTTATCCTCTGTGCAGATGGCGAGCAGGGGAACGGAAAGATGGCCAAGCCAAGAGGCAGGTATTCTGCAGTTTAAAATCCCCGGTGCTGTGTATCTTACAAACCCCCCAATCTGATTTTTATTGCTAAGCAGGTTTATTGCAGTGCTGGCTAGGGCACAAATGAGCATGCTGTATCACCGGAGCAAAGATAAACCCTTCCCAGAAGGAGTTACATCAAGATAGTCAGGTGAAAGAGAGGGATAGCGCTTGGAGGTGTTGAGTTTGTCCCTTGACTGTTTTGTTCCCCTCCTTGTAGCTCTTATCAGTGTCGTCCGGGGCTTCACTTTGTGGCTGCCTCCTTTTCCTGCCTCTTCCCTCACCTGGGGTTTTATTCTTAGTTATCCCAGTAATGGAACCAAACAGGCCTGTACTGCGGGGCTCTGAGGCCACAGCAGAGATGCAGGTAGACACAACTTACTAGTGCGTCAAATCACGTAGAGAGAGCTGAGAAGGGAGTTTAAAGCAGTATTTGCTAGGTATTTTGAAACTAGACCTGGATCAGATTTTCAGCTGTGCTTGGAGCCTTTCGAATATTTCTGTTCTTCCTCACCCCCTCCTCCCCGCCTTCCAAAAGGGGAAGATGATGTTTGGGACAACGACTGTGGAAAGCCAAAAGGATAGCTCAACTGCAAGGCGTCCTAGCAGCTTCATCTGGAGCCATCACTAGGAGTGCAGGCACCGGGTGGAAACCAGAACCCCACTGGAATGGGTGGTTACACACCCACACCATTTGAAATCCATTTTCCTTCCAAGAAAGGCTGGGGGGTGGGGAAACAGGTCTAGGCCCTTACTTCAGTATGGAGAGTGTAAGAAAAGTGGGAGTAAGGCTGTTAGCTTAAGCATAGTGAGAACATAACAGGTGATCATGAAGTGAGGATGAGGGAGAAATCAACCCCCAGGAACAGATGGAGGGACCTCATTTGCCTTCTGAGGGTCACCACTGCATTTCTATCTCACCAGCTTGTCAGCACAGGATGCTACATGCAGTAAGGAAACCAGTCCTCTCTGTGGGACCACCCCAGGCTTTCTGGAGACCAAGCATTTTCAGACACTGTAGACCTTTAGAGTTGGCCTCCAGGTGGGACTGAAGTACCTCTATTTCTAGTTTTCAACATCCAGCAAAAAGGTAGTGAGGCTGTGTCCTGGGCCAGAGTTACAGGACTGATTCAAACTCACGTCTGTAATCAGGAAAAAACTGAAGTGCATTTTTGTTGGTGAAAAGAATACATTTTAAGTCCAGAAGGGACTGCTCTGGTCTTTGGATTTGTTCTGACCTCCTGCAAAACATGGTCTCTCAGGCTTTATTTGAATTAATTCCTGCTTCAAAACACATTGCTTTAACTGTACTGGAGTACGTCTGTTATGAAGACAACCAGCCCTCTTCTCCGAGGTCAGCCTATAATCTTCTCCCAGCTGAAGAAATTCAGGTTTTCTCAGCACATTTTTTTCAGTTCTACACTCATTCCTTTGCCCTTCTATTGACCAGGATTTCAACCTGTCTCGGCTTGCACTAGCACTGGAGACAGGATTTCAACAGTATTTGTACCACTTTACGTGTTTCCTTCTACCCTTGTTTATAAATGAAGGCTCACAAGACCCCTCTGACTTATTGGATGTTCAACCAGTGTCCTCTATGGCCTAGAGCTCCCTGCTGGAGTTGCTTACTTCCAGGGAGAGTCAAATCATTACTCCTATTTGGTAAATCATGCCTATATATATCATTTCTTAGTGTGTGGCCTTATATTTGGCCATGTAGAAGCACAAACATGCAGCTTGTGCTCAGAGTATCCATCACAGAGAATCACCTTCTGTTAGTGATCTGTCTTCAGTTTTATTGCACTTGCCAATTGCAGTGTTATCTGCTAGATTTATCGATAACAGTTTTCATCTTTTTTCTTAGCCATTGGTAAAAACATTAAGTTATGTAAGGCCACAGACAAACCTCTGTGGAGCACAACTATAAAATGTATTGGGGCAAAGATGTAAATAAGCATTTATACATCCATTTAGCCTATCTGGCATTTTTATCCCTTTAATTTAGATACTGTTGGTTATCAAATGGTTTCAATTTCACAGAGAAATTGTAGTGTGATTCACACAATTCCCATAGAAGCATGCTACATCAATACTGTTATTTTATCTATCAAAACATGCAAGATTGGTTTGAAGAAATCTATTTTCCATGTTGATTGGTGTTAATTCTTTTCAGTGAAGTCCCAAGTCGATTATTCCATTACTTTGTCCCTGACTGATGTCAGGCCAATAGTCTCAAAGTTACCCTAGTTATTCTGTTTTTCTGTTCCAGAAGTACTGTTTCTTTTCCCAGAATGTAAGATATATCTCAGACTCAACAGCACATGCTGTTCCTTGGCTTATTCTTTTGTAACTGTAGGATGATAATTATACAGGTATCTGATATCTAAATATCTGCTTTTACTAGCTGTTCTTTTACATATTTTTTTCTGCTGTAATGGGAAGTATTTATTCTTCGTTGTGAAACATATCTATTATCCGTAATTTTCCCCAGATCTAAATACAAATGTTTCCTGAAGACATTTACCTCTTCGGAGTTATTATTTACATGTCTGTGTTGTCCTTCCAAATCCACCCATGAACCTATATGACTCTTAGGATCCTTTCTATTTTTGATGTATTAAAAACTCCTACTTGTTGTCCCAACTTTGCTGTTCTCCAGTTCCTCCCTGTGGTCTTTCTCTTTGCCAGCAGATCTCTACAGCTTCTAGTTTCTAATTTTTACATTTAAGCTTCCACAGTTATTACATATTGGAGTTTTATTATTCTTTTCATAGCTGCATTTACTTCCCTTGTAAAGTAGCTTTTTAAAAATCTAGTCTAGTCTTCTCTTCAGCTGGGGGTTTATGTTTTTTGGATATATAGTAAAACATTCTTTAACAGTTTCCAATTTTCATTTACATCTTAAAATTCTCTTTGCCAGCCACTTTTTCATCTGTTTTTTGAATCAATAGAGTATACATACATGAAGTTTTCAAACTCTCTTTCCTTCCCTTTATGAAAAGAAAAAATAAAGAAGAGAAACCTGAGATTTGTATCTAATCCCATGACTCCAGGGTCTGGGGTTTTTAAAA
Source organism: Rhea pennata (assembly GCF_028389875.1). Classification (NCBI taxonomy): domain Eukaryota; kingdom Metazoa; phylum Chordata; class Aves; order Rheiformes; family Rheidae; genus Rhea; species Rhea pennata. Next base: position 213,632,559 of record NC_084663.1, read on the forward strand.
CATGCAATAAAGGGCCAGATAAAAATCACAAGAATTGGCAACACCTTAGTATTGCAATTGTCTGACTGCATTCCCTGGCCAGTACCTAATAACATATTATCATAATTTTTTAATAATTGAAAATAATGATTTCACCACAGTTTTGAAAGACGAAATCCAGAGAAAACGTGTATTTGTTTTTTGAGTATACGCAGTAATAGTGAAGATGATTTCCAAGCTTAGAATGATGTCTGTAGGAGCTAGAGCTGACACTCATCACCTGTGAAAACCAAGAAGCTTAAATACAGTCCTGAATAAAAATACTGGCCTTACATTTTTTTTGACTCATCATCTGTAAAATCATTACAATGGCGCTATTATCCAAAGAGGGCATGTGGTTTAGTTCATTAGTGGATGAAATTCACCCTATAGATGAAATATGTGCAAAGCCTGATTGACTTCTTGCTTTCCATCAAGAAACACAAGGAAAGGAAGGGAAGGGAAGGGAAGGGAAGGGAAGGGAAGGGAAGGGAAGGGAAGGGAAGGGAAGGGAAGGGAAGGGAAGGGAAGGGAAGGGAAGGGAAGGGAAGGGGGAAGGGAGAAAAGGGAAAGAAGCGAAGAGAAGCGAAGAAAAAACATAGAAAACAAACATTACTAAGTGGGAAGGACTTAGGCTCCAGCTAGTTGTCCCCCCATTGATTTCTTATGGGGTTTGTTTCTTTTCTTTTGGGCTCTTCCAAATACAGAATTGACTTCAAAGTAATGTTCTTCAGATGTGCCTTTATCTCCTGTCTGAACCCAAGAGATGTCTGTAAGAGGAAGGATTAAAATGCTGTGACTTAGGATGGATAGCTGCAATTTACCAATTGGACCCCAAAGTCACAAATCAGCAGATCTGCTGTGAAAACCATTCAAGAGACATATTGTACTCTCTGATGCATCAATGATCCCAGAACGGAAGAAAGAAATGCCCCTTTCAAGAAAAGCAGAAGAGGAAATAGATGAAAGTGATACATATTTCTCACTTATCTTCAGGAGCAATATTTTGTGGGTCTTCATATTTACTGCCTGGGAAATTGTGAAGTATGAGTAAGAACACATCTGGAATATCTCCTCCAGACCTGGTCAGTCATGTCCATGAATGAGTCATTCAGACCAAGCAGGTGCAGGGAAGTGCCAGGATATGGACAGGAGGATGAAGAACTTGTCACCCAAGGGGAAACAGTTGGCTTTTTAGCTTAGCACAACAATGGCCGAGATGCGAAATGAGTGCTGTTGCACACGAAAGGTAAAAATAGCCATGAGCACAAAGAAATACTGGAGTGAAAGAAGAAGTGTTGGCAGAAGAACAAGTAGGTTTTAATTGGCCTGGAGTAAATTTAGTCTGGAAATTAGATGAAGTTTCCTAAGCATCAGATCAGCAAAGTTCTGGAACAGACTTCCAGGGGCTTTGAAAACAGAGCTTGCTCAAATGAAAAAAGGACTTAATTGTAGTGGTGACTGTGAGAATGGGTCCACAGTGTGAAGACTCAAACCCGTGTTTCTAGGGAGGCACTGAAGAAACAGCACCTAAGAATGGTCTTTTCATCCAATGGAGTGGTAGTGCTCAGACCACAGCAGCAAGGTAGAGCTGTAAAGGTATCAGCAGCCATTCCACAGATAAATAAATACCCCACCATGGGGAACTCTTTGGTACTTGATTATAAGTTTGAAAGTTCTCCCTGATGCTCCAAAATGTGACTTACACCTAAGCAGGCTAGCTGTGACCAAACTGTCCTGTTTGTCCTTTAATCCCTCCTTAACCTGCAAACCAGGTGAGATGATAGTCACATGCTTGTCTTCAGGGAAAGAGACCAAGATTAGGAAAATTATCACCCTAGACTGCTAAATTGAAGCTATAGCAATGAAATTTTCTGTCCCTTCTGACTTGGATCTGCACTGTTGACCTAGAAAGTCACATCAGAACCTAGTGAGAACATTAGCATGATCTTCTCTGTGTCCTTAACTAGGCCAAGATTGCCAAGTTTAAAGACATGCATGATCTGAACTTGGATTTCAATTGCGCCAGAGTGTGCTGGGGGTTATGCAAATACAAAGTCTGCTTCAAGACCATCTTCTCTGCATGCTTCACTGCTCAGGTAATCACTCTTTAAACTTGCTTGATGTGATTGTCTATACAACAAAATCCCCAAAGCAAAGGAAATGGAACTTGGAGCCCTAAATGCATGTTCAGAAGTGTCTTTGCTTTGCATCTTTTTTATGCCACCTGGCACCTGTCAGGTTAGCTTTGGTAACGCTCTGTTCTCCTCTCACCCCCTGGCCCAGGGTGTGTGACTCATGGCTGGAGGTGCAGCCAAGTAGCCTGCCCAGCTGCTTGGAGAAACATCAAGCATAAGGCTGAAGCACTCTCCCTCATTCCCCATTAAGGACTGGGGTGTGTTTGTGGTTGTTGTGAACCAACAGGAAGGAGGGCAGACAGGTTGGAAGCTGCCCTGTTCCTGGCCCTCTGCCAGTCCCAGGGGTTTCAGGTTGCTGAATCAAAGACGAGCGATAAGTCCGTGTGACGCCACGAAGATGCCTGGCGCCAGCTCGGGAGTCCTCATGCTGTGCTCGACATAGATCACAAATGCAGCCTGGGAGCCTTGTTGTTGTGCAGCCATGGAGATGGGTTGGGACATCGGGAAGGCAAAAATGCCTCACAGGCCTCGGTTTGTCTGGTTCTTTGGAGCTCTTCAGCCAACAAAACGAAGCTTGAAATTTCATGAAAGCATGATCTACTGTGAGATTCCCACTCCTCCTTTCTCAGGAGGAAAACACCAGAAAACACATCAGATGACACGTTTCTGTCAATAGGAGGAAAAGACTGCTCTGGACACAGGCTACAACAAAAGTTTCTGGTTTTCTTCACAGAAGGAACAGCCCTTCTGCGTGTTTTTGGAAGGATGGTTAAAATGTGATCCTGGGAGACACTAACATAAGTACAAGCTCTTAAGAATGATCCATTCACTTTTCTCTAAGGAATATTGCATTTTATAGAAAAGCCTAAGTGATTTAGGTGCCTGTATCACACAAATGCTAATGGAGATCTAGCCCCACAACTCACTAAGGCACTGTGGTTATATTCCTGTAAAGACGCAACAGACAGGTCTTTCTTGTGACAGCCTGTTGCTTTATTATGATTAAATTCCCCTGTTTACATTGCAGCAAACTAATCTGAATTCCTCAGCAGACTTTGGTCCATGGTGCTCTCTTCAGGGAATCAGATGTGTTATAAATGATTCTCATCAAGGGTGGAGGGTAGAAGATGAGATCAACAGAAGCAGAGATGCTTCTGATGATGTTCTGATGAACAGAGATGTTCAGTTTATCACTGCAGCAATCTCAGCTAGGATATCAGTGTCCAATCTCTATAGTCACCGTTCAAGCCACCCTCCCCTTTGGTGGTTCTTGCTCAACCTCTTCCATACCAGCCTGCAGGACTTGGGCAAGACCAACCTGCATTGGACACTCATGTCCTGCTGCTTGTCCCCACCCCTGCTCATCTCCCCGGCCAGCTGATTTGGAGTCCCTCCACAGCTTTTGAGAGGTAAGGTTTTGCCTCTGTGATTTACCTGGAGTTCACACAGAGGGAAACTCTGAAGGAATTGTTTCTTAGTTATTTCATTGCTGCATCTCTGTACATCTCCAGTGTAACTCAGTTTTGATGTATTTCTCTCAGCGTCTGACCGAGATGGCTACAAAGCTGTTCCCAGAATTTTTCAGCTGTTCCCCCTTCAATCTATCCTCTGAAGTCTGGAATGGCAGGTCCCTGGAAAAGCCATTGGAAAACAAACCTGCCCTGGTGCCTACTATAAAATTTGGTTCTGTTCAGATTAACTCTGAATTCTAGACATTCAAAACCAAAGCAAATGGTTTAAAAGTCATTTATCTGCACAGCGATGAAAGGACAAAATTCCTTGGCAAGGTCGGAGGCTCCTTTTCATATCTCATATACTTTAACTACCACGTTTACAATGCCTGTAGTACCTTATTTTTTACGTTCTGTACTTGTTATTTTCCATTTCTTCTCCAGCAGTCAGAGCGCAGAAACCAACTCTTGCATTTGTGAGGGAGGTGAGACACCAGTACGGTTTCGAAGAGCCATACTTTGAATGAATCAGCAGCACCCATTCTGGTATTTCTTTGTTCCACCTACTACACACACAGATAGGCACTTACACACCAAATAAACCTTGATCTCAGCTGTTATTCAGCCGTAGCTGGGTTTACTAGGAAACCACTGGCCAGATATATCTACTGCAACACAACTGATTTTTAAAAGCATTGCTTCAGTTCAGGATTAGCTGATGTTACTGCACAAGACCTGAAGTTACAGACAGCCTCCATACTAAAGAGCCTACTCAGCTGTTGCCCAGAAGCTTTGAGCTGTCTCCAAAAAGAAGAATCTCCCTGTAATACAAAATATCTTTGCATTGAACACTGAAGGCTCATCTGTTTGGTTCTGAAGGTTCACTTTCTGCCAAGGATCATGAAAAAAGGGGAAAGGAAATGCAGTGAGGGGAACAACATAAGAGAGAAACAATGTAAGAGAGCAGAGGAAAAGAAGAGGTTGAATGAGGGAGCTGAATACCATGAATAAAATATTTTACTCTCTAAATTATTAAATACATGGAGCAAGAAATAACATGACTAATTATTTTCTTTTTCAATACATTTTCCAAAACTGTGCGTGTGTTACATGCAAAGGCTGCCTTCCTGTGTGGTGGGCCAGCAGAGAGGATACCCGTGTCCCAGGTCGGGCTGTCACTACACCTTTGCTGATGCTGACCATGACTTGCTCTCCACATCATCCTTCTGGAGGCCACAGAGGGAAGCTGTGCATCACAAGAAAGGGTTTTCACCCCAGTCTGTGTGTTCTAAACCTTCCTCAGTTAGGCGTGAACATGACATATGTGAAACCTTCTTGCACATTTGAAAACAACCTTACTAACACCTTGCCCATCCTTCTGGGAGGAGAATAGAATGGAGGGAAAAGAATGGCATTATGAGAGCTTGGAAATTATATTTTGTGCTTGGAATTCAATAGTATTTATCTAATAAAAGCCTGTTAGCCAGCTGGTAGCTGCTAATATCACAGCACATAGTTCACAAAAACATGTGAAAAACAAACTGAATCCTGAAGAGAACTAGTGTCATATTGAAATTTATGTGAAATAGGAAACTTCAGAGGCACTACCTTTGCTCAAACTGACCACACTAGATAATTTGCAGTAGAAGGGGAGATGTCCCTGCGTAAATATTTCCCTCAGGAAATATGGTGAACAGCCCCTGAGACCCCAGGGAGGCAATCATTCCTTAAATCTGTGAGCTTATTTCATTTGTGGATTTAAAAATAATAGCAAGTGTTTATGAGCTCCATACTGCTGCTCTCTCTGCAGAGCTGTCCAGAATCCTGCCCAGGTCTACTGTCACTAAGTACAGGAGAAAACTAGAGCCCTTTAAAATGCGGGAACACTCTTGAAAATGTAACCCTTTTCCTGAGAATGGTTTTTAGTGTAAAATGATACCCTTTTCAATCTCTTTGTTGAAGGCTCTCCAAACAAACCACATCTATGTCCCAAGAAGTAGATTGAGACCAAGTATGTTTTGATCCATTTTGGGGTACTGTGCTTGGCACTGGTTTGAAGTCCTAGGAAAAAAAGAGAGCTAGGAACCTGCCTGGGTGCACAGGGGTCCTGCCTGCTCCAGATCAGAAGGGCTTCAGTGCAATAGCAGAAGTGTGATGTTTGCTGATATCAATGGTTGATTTTAATCAACTTACTTGGCAGAAGCATACTATAGCTCAGTGAACTGTGCTAATCTCTTTAGATGTTGCATCTACCTGCTAACCACAGTGTTGTGCAAATGGGAGCAAATCATTTTGCTCACCTGTTTCCATGGCATTTATAGATTTTGGCCCCAAACAGATGAAGAAAGTGGGTGTGGGGGCTAAATACTGCTCTAAGGCAGAGCCTGGCCAAGCAGGAGTCCTGTCTGTCCATGACCAGGGTCACCTTGGGTGAATCACACTTCCTCTTTGGAGAGATTCATGCCACTCACCTACGCAGGGGCATCGGGACTGAAGGGGTCTCGCAGGGGGGAAGTAGGTGCCCATCACAAGGGAGAAGTGGGCAAAGGATTGGGAAGGGAATATCAACAGGAAACAGGGAGCAGCGGGATCACCTCCTGGGTCCTTCCCTACTCCTGCAGTGCTGGAGATACCAGGCGACCCCAGCCACCGCTGCAAGCCCCAGAGGAGACACAGCGTTGACCTGTAAGAGGTGTGCAGCATGTGTTGCTGTACGTTAGTGACTGTTTCTTGAAAGATGTGCGTTCAAAAAGGGCCACTGGGAGATTTTTTTTAGATTTGTTTTTAATTACTACAGGATTCTTCACACAAAGATTATTTTTTCTTTTATGTCACATAAAATGCCTTCAAACACATCCCATACAAAGTCCTCGAGCAACATTAGATGTCACCTTGACATTTCCACTGTGGGTTTTTAATATAGATTTTAAAAATTAAAGGTAAACTTCCAGGAACATCTGTATTTAAAAATAGTTCAGATAAACCTCAAAAGACATATGGCAAATACACAATGAACATGGCATTAAAATGAATAAATGTGAGTGAATATAAAGGGTTTTTATTTGCCTTAATTCTAGCTAAACAGCCCATTATGTCTTTTCCTGGAGCCCACAGACTTGAACACCAGTCACAAGCTGAACTGAAGTGATTGGGATATGTGATCTATAAACATTAGGGTAGCTGAAGCATGAAAGCAGACGATGTGAGGTCGGGTTTATGATACTGATGCTATCTCCTTTTCTTTCAGAATCGCCTGGAGTTATGAGATGGAGCCTGCTGGATTGTATAAATGTTGCATAGTTTAGTGAGTGTATGAAAGGGGAGTCAGTCTTGAGAGCACACGGGTATAGGCTGCTGTTCCTTCCGAGTGCCTGAGAGCAGATCTGTGAAATGAGCAAAAGGGAAGCTTTTTTGGGGGGGAAAGATTCAGTGATTCCGATGATATTTGCCAAGTGTGGATTTAAAGCCGCAATTAAGTTCTTGCTGTGGCTTCATCATAGACTCCACTGAAAGTCAGACCTTAAATCACCAGCTACTTTTAACTAAGGACAAACAGACCTATCACTACTGTAGTGAAGTACATGTTCAACTGATGGTCCTCTGGGCATCAAGGGACACATGATTCGTCTGCCCACACAGAAGAACAGCAGCAAGTGCAGTTACAGAGACCCCTGAGGAACCTTCAGCTGGTGGAAAGGGATGATGCTCCCATGTCAATCATCAGGTCAGTGAAGTCATGCAGATTTCCAGCAGCTCAACAGCCTCTGACAGCAGCCAAACCTCCTTGTCTCTGGGTAATATGAATGTTGTCACCATTCCCTGAGGCTCAGACCAGAATCTCATTGTGCCGGGGCCAGTGCAAGCAGCAAAGACATTCTTAGACCCAGCGTTTGTTGGTCGTCTCCATCTGTACCTTCATTAACTTTTGACATCATCATTATGGTGTTGCTGGAGGGAATCAGTGCTGTCCCAGGCAGAGGAGGTAAATCAGACAGAGAGCTGAGTAGGAGGGAAGCACTCATGAAAATGATTGAGGGTATGCATGCTATTGCGTGTGCACGCATGCATGTGTGTACTTTCCTATTTTTGCTTTGAGAACCATCTCCAACTGTTCCTCTACAGCCACTATCCTTGAATGACCTCCTCCTTTCTCACGGCTTCACCTTCCCTCTCTTCTCATATAATTATTGTTCCACACCTTGGGCCCAGCCTTGTGTACTTGACTATCTTTCAGCTCACTTCTCCAGGCCTAAGACTGAACATGTTATTTTGATCCCTAAGGTCTCTCCACCTTTACTGTTTCCAAGACTACCCCCACCATTCTGCCTGTCTCTAAGACTTGTTGGCCTGGAGCTCTGGGAGAGTCATTTTCCCTGTATCTTCCACTATTCATACAATGCTCTCTCTCTCCTTATGTTCCAGGTCCTCCCACCTAATTCAACTCCCTTCTGCACATTAAGTTTCTTCCACAAGATTCAGCAATGCTAACCCCTCATCAATTAAATGCCCTCTCTATCCCAGCAACATGTAAGTGTGGAAGGATAGATTAAAATCATGCTAAATGAATACCTCATGTGGGCTTCCCAGAGTGCCTCCTATTGTAGAACCAGAGAATTTGGCTGCTGAACTATTTGGGGTAGGATCTGTCCTGTATTTATGTCTTATAAATTTTCAAATCCATTGCTGGTGCTAACAAATAAATAATAATGATTAATTGTAGGTCATTTTGGGCCTGATCCAACTTTGATTACATCAGTGGGAACTTTTCCATTTGCTGTGTGGGAGTTGGATCAGACCTACAATCCATCCTCTTGTTAGTTCAGCGCTGTCCTTGAGTGTATTTTATCTAGTCTTGTTTAAGGTGTTTGCATTCCGGCAGCTTTCCCCTGCTTTTGTGAAGCTAAATAACAGTGACACATCAAATCCAGAGATACGCCTACCAAAGACCTCTAGAAACAAGTTTGGGATCTTAGAAATCATCATGTTTCATGTTTTCATCCACTCTGAGAATTTTGGCAACTTGAGGCAGCTGAAATGCTGTAGCAAATGAAATAAAACCTCCTAATGATGGTGATGGAAAACTCGAATATATAAAGCCAGGCCGGGTAATGCTCTCATGAGCTGACATTCCAGCTTGGAGAATGCAACAGAAGCAAAAATGCCAACACATTCTGTCAACATGGCTTTTCTACACTCTGATCATGTGAGGGCTACCATTAAGGGAGTAGGGATGGAGCTGTGAGAAGGCGATACATTTTACGTAGCATCAAAATTACAACCCTTACCTGTTTGTCTCCGGTAGAAAACAAAGGAAAAAAAGAAATCCAGGAGGTAATTGGTCTCAGCTAATGCAGCTCAAGCAACTTAAAACTCACCAAATACAGAACCAAGTGGCTGGATTTACATCCATGCCCTCCAAGCACATCAGGCCTTTTGCCATTTGGTTCAGGGAGAACATCCTTGAATCTTAGAAGGAAAATATAATAATGAATCCAACAGGCAAATGAAAAATAATTTGGGATTTTATGTGCATGGAGGAGATCCAGAACATCATCCAATCCTCTGAGGCACCTCCGTCCCCCTGGTAACACGGCATAAGGGTTCCCTCTGTAATGAGATACACTCTCCATCACCACCCCAGCAATGAAGCAGCATCTCACATTCTGCCAGACACCTGGCCAGCTCCTTCTTTCTCTGACCCCTTGATGAACACCCTTATCTTCAGTGAGAAATACTTTCCTAAGATTTTCACATGGGGCAGAGTTATTCCTCACTGAGTATTAATCCTACCGCTGCAGGAAATGCCTGTAAATTATATCCTTTCCTAAAACGGATCAGCTGCCTGGGAAAGTGCAGGCATGCTCATGAGCTAGCCCCAAATGTTTATATATAGGGATAATAGGTGAAATATTCACTATCTCCACCAGTGCTAGGAAGGATCTATTGATCTGAAAAGGTTCATATGCCTTGTGTTGGCATCTAAACAGTCCTTCAGCCTTAAAGGTCTGTCAGCAGATCCACCATGTGAGGCGGAGTATGAGGTATTATCATTATTGTATGGAGAAGGAGTCAACAAACATGAAGACTACTCTGCCAAAAATACCTCTGTTTGCCCAGTCCATGGGTCTGTACATGCCCAGAGGTGCAGGAGTGGATGTCCTGGGAGTAGCAGGCATAGACCAAGCCTAGAGACAAAAGTGCCTCAGACAAAAGACTGTTCTCATAAAAGCAGTTATGCCAACACTGCAGGCCCCAGGAGGTTTGATAGAGTCTAAAATACTGGCTCAGATACATCAGCTCCTAGTTCTGGCCACCCACCTACTGCCTCATGGTCTGTCATCTCCATGGGGCAGACCCTGACACATTGTCCGAGCTGCGAAGTTCCTGGTATGACCAGATCTCAGGAAGTGACTAGGTCTTCCAGATCTGCTTTCAGCACAGCTTCCAATAACAGGAAATGTCAGAGAGGCACTGAGGATGGTGGCAAAGTTATCCTTAAACCAGCTTCTCTGACAAGAGCAACCTTTGTTGCAGCATGATGTAAAGATGATGAAGAGAGTTGATGATGCCAGTCCCCAGATTTGGCAACACTTGTCTGATCAGCACCTAATCCCCAAGCAGCAGAGATACTCCTGCTTTTGCTGACTGGAACACGGACATCTCCTGAGCAGACCTTGGTCGGGTGTGCTCCAAAAACAGCCATTCCTGTGTGCTGTAACTTCTGGACCATGCCAGAGAGACATCCCAAAATAGTTTTTGTTTCTGCTAAGAACCCCTCAAAGAATTTGGCAGTTCTTGCTTACAGAAATCATGTAAACAGCAAGGCCTAACCACATAAGCAAACAGAGGGATACTTTTTTATGAGTAGTCTTCTTAAGTGGCAAGTACAGCAAACTTTCAGTTTGGATTCCAGGGAGTTAGAAACCAGGAAAGCAGACAGTGCTCCCCGGCATGAATGGGAGCAGCTCTCAGTCAGCCCGCTTAATGGTAAAAATGTGTCTGCCCTGTGTGTTATTTCAGTATCAACAATATATAGACAGCACTGGGAAAAAACAGCCTGCTGCTTTAACTTTCAGTTGCAGCTTCATCTTTCTGCAAAATCATAGGAAGAGAGGATAGTTTATGTTGGAAGAGACCTCTAGAGGTCAGCTGGTCTAGCCCCCTGCTCAAAGTGGGTCTAATTAGACATGATTGCTCAGCGACTTGTCCAACTGAGCCTTGAAAATCTCCAAGGACGGCAATTCAATCCAGAGCGATCTGTCTCCTAGGTGGGTCCATGCACTGGGACCATTCTTGGTTTTGTTCTTTGAGTTCAAGGAAAGCAAAAGATTCCTTGCAGGCAGGTTCTGTGTTGTCTGGGCCCAAATGTCTGGGGAGGGTCAAATCAATAAGCTCAGATCTAGCTCCAGCTGTGGTCAACACTATTTCTCACCAGGGTCCAATCATGCTTTACCCTCCCACGTTTGCCAGTACACGTGACAGTAGGAGGAGGAGATGTTTAATGGCTATATAACCCTTTGACAGTGAATTAATGCAGATTCAAATGGCTTCTAGATCAGGCAGGATGTCTGGTCCTCTCAGCTTTGTGCTGCTATTTCAAGTGTCCTAGACATATTAGGACATGTTAACTGGTGGGCTGGATATGGGATAAGCTGTTTCTAGGGTAGGGGGCACACCCCTTGATCATCCACAGGTACCATGGAGCCCTCCTCTGTTTTTGCAGAATGGTTGAGCTAGCCCTACAACTGAAGGATATTATTCACATCCTTTTACTCTGCCTCAAGTCAGATTTTTTTTGAGAAAGAGGAAACATAGTTTAGAAGGTTTCTCCAATAGCCACTTCACTGCCCTGGGCAGTGAATACCCTTTTGCTGTTGCATGTCACCTTGAGCAGTATAGGGCATCTCCATATGGAAGTTTTTGTCTTGTCTCTCAACACAAGAGAGCTATATCCCATTCCTTTTTCTCATCTTCTGAGAAATTGAAGAGCAATTCTACACCTCTGCATGTTTTGAAGAACGGAATGTCTTCATCTCTCCTTCTTTCTCAGGGGAAATTGCTACTGTCAGCCCAATACTTGGAAATTACTGTTGTCCAGCCTCAATACAGAGGACTGGAGCACCTGCCCTATGAGGAACAGCTGCAAGAGCTGGGACTGTTCAGCGTGGGGAAGAGAAGCCTGAGGGGGGATCTGATCAATGTGTACAAGTACCTGAAGGGAGGGTGTCAAGGGGACGGGGACAAACTCTTTTCAGTTGTCCCATGTGACAGGACAAGAGGCAATGGGCAGAAATTGAAGCACAGGAAGTTCTGCCTGAAGGTGAGTGGGAATTTCTTCCCTGTGAGAGTGACGGAGCCCTGGACCAGGTTGCCCAGAGAGGTTGTGGAGTCTCCTTCTCTGGAGATCTTCAAGGTCTGCCTGGATGCAACCCTGTCTAACATGCTCTAGGTGACCGTGATGAGCGGGGAGGTTGGCCTAGATGATCTCCAGAGGTCCCTTCCAACCTTACTGATTCTATGATTCTGTGATACTTGAAGTGCATGCTAGGAAAGGAGATTCGGCCATCACAGAACACAAATGATATTTTAACCAGAAATAAAATGAGTGGCAATGCATTTCCCCATGTATTTTCTTTTTGTTCTGAGACTGTGCAGTCTAGTCAGTGGAAAACATTTTTTGCTCCTTCTCACATCTGCCACAGTGGCTGTTTGTGCAGATTTTTCATTGCTTTGTTTTCATTTCCCCTGAAGTGATGTATGCTAAAGCTTCAGGATCAACCGTGTGTTTTGCTTGAAACTCAACATGCTCATTAACTAATTATGTTGGCACAGGAAAGCTCGAAGATAACACAGTGCAATCTGGATCTCGCTCAAATAGAAACAGGAAATAACATACAGTAGGGGAATTCTCAGGACAGCCCTGCTCCTCTCACCGCGACCCCTCTCTCTACTCAGTGTCAGAGCAGGCACTCAGAAATGATTGCTCGGCTCTTGTCAGGCTGTGACGTGCCTTCAGATCAGGCTGAAACACAACCTTTTGCAGCCCGCAATAGGCATTGGGGTTTGAATGCCAGCAATTGCTGGGAAGAGCAGGAGGGGGGATCTGAAAACGAAGCACTGAGAGTCCCAGAACGGAAGAGAAGGAAGGCTGAACAGCTTATTTGAAGGATGGTGAGAGGACAAAATAATTCAGAGGAAACGGGCTTTGCAGAGTTAGGATGTGTCTATGTCTTGCTGCTTGTTTTCAGCACTGGCAGTGTCTGCAGTGTGGTGGGAATGCAGTTTTAAGGATATGGCAGTAGAAGATATTTGAGAGGACATGACTGACAAGTCACCTGGCTTCTCATCATGTTTTGGTGAAAGACAGCAATGTCAGCCAAACTGGGTCTTACGTCATGCTGTTGGCCTAGCTGGATGATCAGGATCTAGCCCAAATCTCTAGGGGAATGCATCAGTGGAAATCAGTTTAGAGTGGAAAGAATCAATTATTTTGAAGGTCTGGTTCACTTGCTTGCTTGTTTCTCTCAGATGCTCTCATCTCCCTTTCTCCATGGAACTGCCTGAGCTGTGCAGAATCTGCAGGTTACTATAGCTAGGCAGAGAAGGGTTACTTCACATTGGACAATATTTAATTATTTCAAAATTTGGTATTTCTCCTGATTTCAAATGGAAAACGAAGCTTTGGAGCACCTCCACATGGACCTATACCTTGTTCTGCCTGGGAAACCAGATGCTCTGTGCCAGTCTGTCTTCAAGGCCTTTCCAGAGCTGGCAGGTCAGAAAGCGATGGGCAGCTCCAAAAGCAGAGTTGCTGGAGTGCTGTAGGCCAGGCTTGAGGCATTTCTGGTTTCTCAGCTTCCTCTCCACTGGGCTGCTGAAGAGCCAGAGATATGCATGTCTCAGGAGTCCACCTGGCCTGCTGAGTGCAAAAGTTAGCAGGAAACCAGGCTCAATCCTTGTTCCCATGAGACTTCCATCCAAAATGAATGGCCTTCCATAAAATGTTTTGATTTCAGCAAGTTCTAACCAGAGCGGGGTCTGCTGATATGTTCTATCTCTCTCTAAATTATGTCACAGTTTCCCTTTCTGTAGCTCTCCCCTGCCCACCACAAGTACACGTGCACACACACACACACACACAAAAAAAAAATGCACTGCTAGGATGTTTTGGATCCTGGTGCAACTTTGCAGTGGAAGGAATGAGAGAGAAAATGAGATGAACCTGGCTGCAGGAGGAATAACGAATGCACTGTGCTGTATGTATTCTAGCCGTCATCCTCTGCATTCCCTGGTGAATGTACAATCTGACAATCAGAAACGCACTGCAGGTTTCCTCTTCGCTGACTGAGGGCTCAATATTAGAAGCTCGGTAACCCAAGTACCTTTCTATTCAAAGGAGGTAGCAGTGGAGCCTATTTCCCCTCTAAGTGTTGCATCACTCTCAATTAACAACAATAAAACTAACTTCGATAAATGTAAAATCAAAATTCAACACTCATTAAAAAACTATAAATTTCCCCACAATTTCTCTTTTAAAGACTCCTTCTGCCCATTGTCATGCTGTTTCAAAAACAACCTATTCACAAGGAAATGCATGCTGAGACAGATTTGTCCCAGCAAATTCAGGGCCACTCTGTTGACCCTCACAAAAAATTTAAGCACAGCAGAAAAAAAAATCCCTTGAGAATGAAAAGACCCAGTGATTAACCCAGTCTTCTTCCCCTCTGGGCCATTTACTCCCCAGTATAATATTATCTGAGGCTGTCCCCTTGGAGAAACAAATTAGGGAGTGTTTTGAAGAATCTGGAACCCATTATTGAGGTGTAAGAGATTAAATCTTTCTAATCAGGACATAAATAGGAAGCAAACCCAGACATTAAATAAGCCAAGCACTCAAATCGTTCTGTGAGACAAATGTGAGTCTGAAGAGGGGCAGAAACATTTCAGGCAAACTGAAGGTTGATTTTCAAATGAATAACAAGGACATGTGAGAATGAACCGAGCTTTGATTTCAGCTGAGTCCTAGCTGAAGAGCTGCAAATACTGATGGCCAAATTTGAGGGAATCTAAGTTGATGGATAATATGAGGTAGGAACTTTGTGCCAGACAATGAGTTTGAGATAGTTTGGGGTGAGTAACAATGAGTTTTGCAGGGCTTCAGCATGAAACCAGGGCAATAGTTATAAGGATGTTCCTCTCAGGAGCCAGGACAGCTCTCTCTTCTAGTTTACAACTATTTGGTTCTCCTTCTGCAGCCAGTACAACTGTTTCTGGAGTCACATGGTGAGGAAAAGCTCAAATGGGTTCAGATGAGAATTTATCTGGACATGGGCTTCTTTGGACTTGAAGCAATGGGTGTAAAACCACACACTATGACAATGGTGCCATGAACTCCACTAATGATGTTTTGCTCTGTGTGTGTGTGGGGGGGTGCATTATAGGTGGCTCTTTTTGAGGTTGAGAAGTAAAACACATCTTTATGAAGTGAACAACGAATGAACTCAACAGAGTCACAGCACCTTTGTCTTGAACTGAATTTAAAGAAGAATCAAGATACAGCTCTGAAAAATCATTCCATTTTCAAATATTTCTAGAATAAATGCATCTATCAGTCTCTCTCCTCATTCATTGTTAACCAAGTATGACAGACAAGAAAAGATCTCAAACTTTTCAAGAACTCATATGCTCCCAAGCTGGAAGTAGCCTCATGATCCCAGGCCCTGGTTCTCATGGGGGACTTCAACCACCCTGACATTTGCTGGAGGGACTACACAGCAAGGCACAAACAGTCCAGGAGGCTCCTGCAATGCATTGATGACAACTTCTTGTCACAAATGGTGGAGGAGCCTACAAGGAAGGGTGTCCTGCTGGACCTTGTCCTTACCAACAGAGAGGGACTGGTTAGAGATGTGAAGGTTGGGGGCAGCCTTGGCTGCAGTGACCACAAGATGGTGGAGTTCAGGATCCGGTAGGAAAGAAGTAAGGCAACAAGCAGGATTGCAACCCTGGACTTCAGGAGAGAGGACTTCGGGCTCTTCACAGACCTAATTGGAGGAATCCCATGGGCTAAGGCCCTAGAAGGAAGGGGGGTCCAGGAGAGCTGGCTACTATTCAAACATCACTTCCTCCAAGCTCAAGAGCGGTGCAGCCCTATGAGTAAGAAGTGCAGCAAAAGGGGCAGGAGACCTGCATGGGTGAGCAAGGAGCTCCTGGCCAAGCTCAGACAGAAGAAAAAAGTACACAGACTGTGGAAGAGGGGACAGGCTACTTGGGAGAATTATAGGAATGCAGTCAGAGTATGTAGAGATGCAGCGAGGAAGGCTAAGGCCCAGTTGGAATTGAGTCTGATAAGGGATGTCAAGGACAACAGGAAGGGCTTCTTCAAATACATCAGCAGCAAGAGGAGGACTAGGGAAAATGTGGACCCGCTCCTGAACGGGGCAGAGGCCCTGGTGACAAGGGATACGGAGAAGGCAGAATTACTGAATGCCTTCTGTGCTTCAGTCTTCACTGCTAAGGGCAGCCCCCAGGAATCCTGCAGCTGGACATGAGGGAGAAAGTCAAGAGAAGGGAAGACTTTCCTTTGGTTGCAGACAATGGGATTAGTGATTTTCTGGGCAAGCCTGACATCCACAAATCCATGGGCCTGGATGGGATGCACCCACGGGTCCTGAGGGAGTTTGTGGATGCTGTTGCCAGGCCGCTCTCCATCATCTTTGGAAGGTCCTGGAGAAGTGGAGAGCTGCCTGAGGACTGGAAGAAAGCCAGTGTCACTCCAGTCTTCAAGGGCAAGAAGGAGAACCCAGGCAACTCCAGGCCGGTCAGCCTCACCTCCATCCGTGGAAAGGTGATGGAACAGCTCCTTCTGGATGTCATCTCCAGACATATGGAGGAAAAGAAGGTGATCAGGAGTAGCCAGCATGGATTCACCAAGGGGAAATCCTGCTTAACCAATCTGATAGCCTTCTAGGATGGGATAAGGCTGGTACATGAGGGGAGAGCAGTGGACGTTGTTTACCTTGACTTAGCAAGGCTTTCGACACTGTCTCCCATAACATCCTCCTAGAGAAGCTCAGCAAATGTGGATTAGACGAGTGGACAGTGAGGTGGACTGAGAACTGGCTGAAAGGCAGAGCTCAGGGGGTCGTCATCAGTGGTGTGGAGTCTAGTTGGAGGCCTGTGGCCAGTGGCGTCCCCCAGGGCTCAGTCCTGGGTCCCATCCTGTTCAACTTCTTCATCAATGACCTGGATGAGGGGACAGAGTGCCTCCTCAGCAGGTTTGCTGATGATGCCAAGCTGGGAGGAGTGGCTGATACACCAGAGGGCCGTGCTGCCATTCAGAGACCTGGACAGGCTGGAGAGTTGGGCAGAGAGGAACCTCCTGAGGTTCAACAAGGACAAGTGCAGAGTCCTGCATCTAGGGAGAAATAACCCTGGGCACCAGTCCAAGCTGAGGGCTGACCTTGTGGAGAGCAGCTCTGCAGAGAAAGACCTGGGAGTGCTGGTGGATGACAAGTTGACCATGAGCCAGCAATGTGCCCTTGTGGCCAAGAGGGCCAATGGTCTGCTGGGGTGCATTGGGAAGAGTGTTGTCAGCAGGTGGGGGGAGGTGATCCTGCCCCTCTCCTCAGCCCTGGGGAGCCTCATCTTGAGTCCTGTGTCCAGTTCTGGGCTCCCCACTACAAGAGAGGCATGGAGCTACTGGAGAGAGTCCAGCGTAGGGCTATGAGGACGATCAAAGTGCTGGAGCACCTGCCCTGTGAGGAACGGCTGCGAGAGCTGGGCCTGTTCAGCGTGGGGAAGAGAAGACTGAGGGGGATCTGATCAATGTGTACAAGTACCTGAAGGGAGGGTGTCAAGGGGATGGGGACAAACTCTTTTCAGTGGTCCCCAGTGACAGGACAAGAGGCAGTGGGCAGAAATTGAAGCACAGGAAGTTCTGCCTGAAAGTGAGAGGGAATTTCTTCCCTGTGAGAGTGACGGAGCACTGGAGCAGGTTGCCCAGAGAGGTTGTGGAGTCTCCTTCTCTGGAGATCTTCAAGGCTCACCTGGATGCAACCCTGTCTAACATGCTCTAGGTGACCCTGCTGAGCGGGGAGGTTGGACTAGATGATCTCCAGAGGTCCCTTCCAACCTTACTGATTCTATGATTCTAATGAACGTCCTTATTCTCATGCTTGCGGACATCATTATTTTCACACCAGCCACTTGCAATGGCACAAACAGAAGATCATGACTTCAGATAGAGAATTAACAACAATGGACAAACTCCCAAAGAAACCATTTGATTTTCATGTGCCATAGAAGATCTAGTTTCAAGGGGAATGAGAAGAAAGAACAATAGAAAATATAGCCTGGATGTAGACTTGCTTTGAAAACAATTATCTTTTTTTCTCAACAACACATAAAACTCTCCCTTTCCATGTTCTAATGTGTTCTGTGAGATTTTTGTGAACAGAAATGAATCACTGATACCAGCACAGGAGACATAGGATGAGATAGGACTTCCTCAACTAAAGACTCCAGTTCTTTGCTATCAAACTCAATTATATTATGTAAATTCATTCAGAAAATGATCAGCTGCGTCTGAAAAAGTATTCATTTCCCATCCAACATATTTGTTTGGAAAGTTGTTCTGGATCCTCCCACTTCTGATAAGGAGGTATATTATTCTGCTTTCTAATCTCACTTTATTCGTTAATAGGTTCTGGTCATCTGTGCTTGTACCAAGGGATCTTCTATCTTAACGCTGCTTCTCCTTACCTGCTACTTACTCCACCAATGTATTTCTCAAAAGGTCTATGGAAGTGAATTTTCTCACACTCTTCTCTCAGAAGATGCCTTAAATAAAAACAGTCATGCAAGAAAGTCAAAGTAACATAAAATTCAGTCAGAACAGTGGTGCTTCATTATTATTGCTAAAGAGATGACTGTCCAAAATATCCACATCTGAACATTCTTGGATTTTCAAGTAAGTTAGATCTAGCTCCGAATTCATTGCTTGACCTTTCCTGGCTAATAACCTCACACCTTGACATAACTCCTGTGTGTCAAAACCCCAGAAATAACCAAAAATAGGCTCCTGAAGGAAATACAAAAGGTAGTGGAATTCAGGGAGAGATTAGCACTATCATTCCACTAGCATTTTAAGTTAACTATGGTTAGCACAACCACAAAAAAAGTCTGACACTTTTGCATCCCTGGCTGTAAGTCACTCTCCACATCTCCTCCATTAGGCCAGCATGGACATACAGTAGTGAATCACCTTAGGGCAGTGAACTGCGTTCAAACAAGCAATGCTGGGGTAGATAATTTAGGGGTATAAATAGAAGATGCTTTGGACGTACCTTATGTGCCTCTTTTAGGATGGGATGAATCATTCTTTCTGAAGTATTTATTTTTGCTGACTGCAGAGGAAACTAACGTTGGTTCAAACATCCATCTTTTAGATCTCTCAGCAGAGGAGATGAACACCCTTTCTGGGATCTGGGGTCTACTTGGGGTCTGGGCAAAGCCATTCTGTGGTTTGCCTCCCAGATGAGGTCACCTACCAAGTCAGCCATAAGCCATGCGGAAGTCTGCCACTGGTGGTAGTGCTGCTTTCCATAACAAAAGGAAGCAATAAACAATAGGAGGAAAACATGCCAAATTGGCCGAACAAGCTATCACAGAAGATGCATAACTTAAGTAATATGAAACATAGGGAGCTCCTGTCAGCTGTCTCCAACACTTCTGAAAATCATGCACTATATGCCCCAAAACTGAGGCACATAACTCACCAATCATTTCTGAAAGCACTGGCCTACAGCCCAGTGTGTAAGCACTTTGGATTAACCAACCCGGCCAAAATCATGTAGCAAATCAGGGATTGGCATCATAAATGTATATTCACGGCATATTACAACAGCAGAGAGAACGAGCAGGTTAGTAAGACAGAAGAGTTTCACAGAGCAAGACAATACAGCCAGGAGCTGTCTAACAAACCAAAAGTGACATGTAGTTGTTACAGTTGGAGTTCTTCTCTTGGGGTGGTGAGATTTCTTACCATCTGGGAGAGTTTTGAAAGAGAGCAGAAAGAGACTTAATGAATGTTGCGTGCGGGAGTGTTGCATGAAAGAGCAACATCGTGAGTATTGCCAAGCAAAAAAAAAAAAAAAAAAAAAAAGAAAAAGAAAAGAAAAAGCAAGAGACCAAGGGATAGACCTGATTTCAGCAGACATCTTATATAAGAGGATCCTCAGCCTATGGCTTCATACTTTACTGAGGGCAGGAAAACAGCAGGTAGGAGACAAAGACCCTCCACAGCACCTCACACCTCTGCAAAGCCAAGGTGCTGGAAAGATGCAGGCTGTCACTGCAAAACACCCACTGAAAACATGAAACCCTTATCTCTCTTAGCTGCACTGTTGGGTTCCCTACCACCCGCTGGGCTGTACCCACCACCATTGCCATACGGTCGGATCTGGCAGGACCAACACAGATCCCGAGCCAAAAAGCCTGTTCTACAGTGTTGGTTCATGGCAAAGTGAGGACTAGGATCTGAAGGTCTTCGATGTGGTGGTTTTCAAACTTCTTGGATACTTAGGATAAGTATTTCTTATGGGCTATCAGGTACCCTGAACAATCAACCTCACAACTGAAATAATTCTTTAGTGCAATTCCATGGATGAGGTATTATGGCTTTATAAACCTCAGTTTGAAAACTACTGTTCTGTGATTCCACCCCCATCAAGTTCCTGTCCCTGGCCAAATTTATTGCCCCTTCTGAAAGCTCTCCTAGTTCTGCAGAAATACGTATTTGGCGCCTTGCAACATTTCCTTGGAGATGTTGGGAACTGGGCCAGTTCGTGGTGGGTAAGTGCAATGGTGGATTTTAAATGCAATGGACTGTTAAACCAGATAGCAGCAAGAGTGTGTTCTGTGGTGAGTTTTCAGTATCTCCTTATTTTTAATTGCTTCTCTAGATGTTCTCTGTCAATAACATCCAGAAAAAGACCAACAGGCAAAAGGGACTTTGATCTGATGCAGTGCAGCAGATTTGATGTTCTTAGCTGATCTTCTTAAACAACTCTTTGTTTCCAGGGATGTGTGATGTTTAGGGCAACATATTTTGTTGACTTTATGTGTTTGCATGTGTATACACCCCCATGCACAGAAGTGCATGCATGTGAGAATACAGGTATTCATGACTGTGAAAATAATCTGGACAAAGCTCAGATATCAGCACCCAACTAGCATAACTCCTGTTGGTGTTCATTAAGTTCTTTCTTTCTTAGGCTCTTGAAGTATTTTAAAGATGACCATTAACATTTTCATCTCCTACTAAAACAGTAGTTTCAAGAGAGATTCAAAAAACAGATTCAAAAAATCTGAATTGCAGCATGCATACCCAAGGAAATCCCATCAGCAGTTTGTTTCCCATCCACAACAGTTTTGCTCTTCATTATCTATGAGGAATGGCTTTATTCTACAACAGTAAGGGAAAGAGAAGAGCAGAGCACAGTTCTCCGCTAGCACTCATCCCAGCTCTATCGTATCTTCTTATCAAGGTGGCCACTAGGTTGGAGAGTTTCATGCGGAGTTGACCAAATCCAGCCACAACAAGGTAGGACAGAGAGCCAGGCACCAAATGCTCTGTCTGCTCTCTAGTAAGAAGGAATTAAGATGATGTGTGGCCATGCAATTAGGTGTTCAAGAAAAATAAAACAACAACAATACCCCAAGTAACTGTTGCTTCTGCTCAGAAACCCAGGTTGGGGAAGAAGTTCATTGTATCATCAGACAATAAGGAAACAGAACTTATGGGACTCCTTGGTCTGGAAAACCTCTACAGCCTCAGTTCTTGATATTGACAGTCAGACTCACATACAGCCACCACCTGACCTGGAGAATTAGGTAGCTGCCTGGTATCTCCCACAAATCCCTACATCTTCCTTCACCTTCAGTCCTGAGCTCGACATTCTTTCAGATGAAGTCTGAGTTTCCAGAAAGAACTTTTGCTGTGGTTCTGTATAGTACTGGGACACAAGGGAAAACATTCCCAAATGGCCTGGATGATCTGTGTTTCAGCTCGTGCTGGGCTGAAGCAGCTTTAACATAGCACAAACCACTGCAAAGGGTGGATCAGAGGACTAAATAACTCATTCTCTAAGATCCGAAGTCAGAACATCAGATGTGGCTCTGAGGAAGGTTTAACATGTCAGAAACAGTGGAACTCCAAATGCTACTACTATCAATAACGCTTAATGAAGTTACCTCTCATCCAAAAACCTCATCTTGAAACTGCCTCTGAAGCCAACACATGGAAAATTACTCCAGGTTTTTCTTGGCTTTGTTTTTTATTTACAAAACATGTCCTTTCACTAGGTGATATTTTGATTTGTCACTTAGAATCTTTCTCACAATTCAGAAAAGAGTTAAAAACATTGAGGTAAATCCTCTATGGATGTAAAATTGCCTCACACTACAGATATGAAAAGGGAGTCATCAGTTTACACCAGCAAAGAATTTATCTCAAACTTGCTAACCTGAAGCAAGCTCATAGATGGTGAGAAAGTTAACATACAGAAATAATGGTGATTAAAAGCTGTTTTATAGCTAAACTGTGCTTTACTTGCCCAAACAAATCCTGGAAGCACTGATCAGGCACACAATGTGCAATTATATAGGACCTAAAATAGTCAACATATCTCTACATTCTAGTTATTCAGTATTACTGATGAATTTTATAGCTTATCCAAAATAAGCAATACACTGTTCTTGTGTGAGAATAAAACACAGAGAACCTCATCACCAAGGAAATTACAATCTAATAGGCAAACGGAAAAGACAAGAAGGATTCAAACTCCTGAGCGAGTAGGCATTTCATTGTAATATAAGTATTGTTTCTGCTTCGCTTTGCAGACATCATAGCAAAAGAGAGTCTTATAGAAAGGAAATTGGACATCATAAATTTCACATCTATTATTTCTAAAATCAGACGTACTCATTAAAAGGCCCTAGTCTGCTTTTGGCATGAAGTAGATTAGTGATTTTCAACCAGTAAAAATGCCAGTTATCTAACTATGTTTCCAAAAGGTGTTGAGCTTCCCTTAAAGATGTCAAACCCTGGCAAATCCTGACCTCTTTAGGTATCTTGCACTGACGTGAATTATGGTTTCTTACTGAGACCTTAGCTCTGCTGTCTAGATGAAGACTCTGTTCAGAAGTATACACTGAATTTTGATCAAGGTTTATTTATATCAGAGGGCATTAGGATATTGGGAGGTGAAGCAGTAAAAAAGATCTCTGGTAGACAAAAAACACAATATTGTGGTTTTGCATGCAGACACAACACAAACTCCCCAAGTGACAAATATCACTCCTCACACCCTAATTTTCACCTAATGTTTAAATTCAAAGAAGATTTAATTCAGATGCTGGAGGATTCTTTGTTATTTAAACCCACCAGCTTGCCTGGTTATTTCTCCAAGGGATACTCCAGGCTTTTGTGCCTTTCTGGAGAAATCCTTCTCACGTTGCTGTGACCCCAGAAGCTCCAGATTCCTGGGCACCTTCTTGCTCCCCTCTTTAAGGATCAAATCTGAGCCCAAACTTTTCCCTGCATACTTTCTAGCAGGCTTCACCCAGGCTAGAAGCTGGAACTGCTCAGACAGCTTGTGCTAGTGTAACTCTACCAACGTTGGACTGGCAACTGCTGGTTTACACTGAGCTGAGTCAGCTCTGAGTCCATCCTGTACCCAGACTAGTGTTGGACTCTGTGCTCCTCTAGGTGCTGATTGCTTCAGATCAACTGCAGCAGCAGCAACCAGCTCTTCTCTTTCTGCGCACTGAAAAAAAAGACAACTCAGTGTTTTGCCATTAAAGCTGCTTGACATCAGATCAGCTTTACACCTGTGTACACCCCAGAAACCCAGCTGTAAGGATCTCTCCATCTCCCTCCCATAAGGTGCACCACCTGCAGATCCCACAAAATGAAAGGGAGCCCCACTCAAGCCCTGGGATTATCTTTTAGGATGAGGCGGACCAGAGGGTTTAGTCTTCCTTTGGCTGTAATTCAAAATCCACTTAGGCCAAGCAGGTACTTTCCATTGAGTCAGGACCTCTGCCTGATTCAGTGTCAGCAGTTCAGGACCTCTGAGAAATGAGCAAACCAGTCCGAGGAAGCTGGATTCAATTACTAGAGCTGCTGGTTGCCTTACGAGCAGCTTGCTGGTCTCTGTTTCTCCTCTTTAACTCTTGTGGGTTTTGTTTTAGAGTGAGGAAGGATCTGACTCATCCTTGTGGGACCAGAGCAATACCAATCTCTGCAGAGACATTGAGATGATGCTGCATCATAAGTATATTTCAAAGCAAACTACCTATCATTTGATAGGTATGTGGGAAGCTCTCAGTTCTCCTTGGTTGCCCATGGTAAAATGGCTTCACCCTTTCATTGAGGAAGATACAGGGAGGCCATTCTGGTTCTGAGCAAGGGACCATATAGCCCAATATCTTCAGTGGACACAAAACTAGAATGAACATATTTGATATGTCCTCTGAGTACTTTCTCAGCCTCTGACTGCCTTCAACCTAGGAAATTTCTTGGCTGCAGTTTGTCTATCCAGTCATTTCTAGTGGATGTCTCTTCCAAGGACTTATTCAGCCAAGCCTACAGGCATCTTTTGCAACTACCACATCCTTTGACAAAAAGTTCCACATGCTAACTGTTCACTACAGGACTTTCTGTTGGTCTCCTGTTGCTGCTTGGGTCCATTTGCTGCTAGTGAAAATCAATAGTGAAGCTGTGTCAGTTGGTCTGGTATTGTATAATTTTGCTAAATTTACCCCAGGTAAGTATCTCAGCCAAGCGAGCATGCTGCACAGAATTTGAACCTGGTGTATCTTAATATGCAGCACTTGGATCTTCAAACACTTTTATAAGCTGGTGCCTCACTCTCCTTTCTCTGTAAAATGTCAGCCAGGCCCATGGCTGCAGCCTAGCTCTGGCTTGAGGCTCTGTAGATCATAGCCTGGAAGCTGAAAAGCACCTCAGAATAAAGGGCTCTCAGATTGTCTGCCAGTGCCTCGTGCAATGAAATACAGTTCAGCTCATAAAATGTCAAAGGTATGTCAGTACAAAGAGAGAAAAAAAAAGGAGAAAAGTTGGAAAAGAAATTTTGATAGCAGCCAGGAAAATGTAACTCCTTCTACTTCATCCTTTTTTTTCCCCTCTTTTCCAAATTTGAAGCTTTTTTTTTCATGGAGAAAAGAAAATGGAAAAGGGTTAAAATGGAGCAGGAGAAAATAAGTCTCTGTTGGCTTTGTATCAAGGAATCACATGCATCAAGTGCTGAAGTCCTTACAACTCTTTAACACCCTTCTCCACATGCTATCTCTGAAATTCCTCCACCTCCCCTCTTGCAGCAACCAGGACAGCAGTTGTACACTGTCTTCAGCTGTCTCACGGATACGATAATGTTTGCACTGGGCTATGCGGTTGCAGGGCACCTTAGTCTTCACAGCACCTCTCCTCTGGGAGGAGCTGAGCTCTGGGGGCATTTCAAGGAGCCACAAATTTTAACTTAGGGATACAGGGAAAGAAGGGTAAAGACCCAGGGAAGACAGCTCCCCCAAGTCTTTCCTACACAACCAACTGATCTGTACTCTAGGGAGCAAATTTGCCAAGCAGGAATGAGTGCAGTTTGTCCTTCCAGCTTGTTCCTCAGAGCACGAGGCAGAGCAGCTCATCCCATGACACTAGATGCACTGAGTTGTCTTTGACCTCAGAAATGGTCTCATGTGGAGTTTCCTCAGTCAGTGCAGCTCAGAGCTGTCCTCCCTTTCCCCTGCCCACCCACAGCCCCAGTTTCCACATTGTACTCAATGTCTAGCCTTTAATGTCATCCCATCATGGGTGGTAGTTGTCCGATCATCCCATCTCCACAACTGCCACCCATTCTCAGCCCTGCTTGGTGGGATAGGCCATGATTACGTTTCCTCCCATGGCAAAGGGCAAGCAAAGAGGTTTTTTTTCTCTTCCTGACACCTGATACAGCCGCTTGGAATATGACTGCAAGGCTTCTCCCAGCACTACATCCCCATCGCTTGCTTGTTCTCCATGGGCCTCTGTCTGGCTCTGCTCCACTAATGTTCTCTGTGTCATACCAAAACAATCAGCCAGCACCAGTGCATATGTCTATTGAGACCAGCAAGGAACAGGTCAAGAGTGCACCTAGGAGAACTTGGTGTAAATAACTGAGTCCATCTGCTTCAAGTCAGAACAGCTCCAACTCATCAGAGGGAACCAAAGAGACTCGAAGGGCGGCAAAGGAGCTCTCCGCGTCCGTCCAGGGAGCTGGCACTGGAAAAAGCCAAACAGGCTTTCAGTGTTTACGCTGTCAGGCTCCGAGGTATTCATCTTCATCCCAAGACACATTCCTCACAGCACACTTCTGTGTTTCAAATTGTATCATTGGGAGAGCTAAGAAAATAAAAAGTAGGAGGAAGATGGAGAGCCATCCCTTCAGCAGTTAATACTTCCAGCCCCTGGAAGCAATTACCGCTTCTATCCCTTGCCTGGGATGTCTCCTGAGAGGCAGTGGGCAACTAGCTGGTTTGTTCTCATCCTGCCATAGATGCCAGAAATGAAGAATTATATCCTTGTCCACTGCCAGCTTACTGCCGATTGGGGAAGGTGCAGGGAAGCAAAGATATTGTGGCAAACCTAGTTTTCTGGAGAGAAAATCCTCCTTCTGCTTCTACCAGCTGGCTAACATCTCAGAGCAATAAAAGGCCAGTAGTGAAAAGGATAATGGGCATTGATGGTGTTTAGGGCATGAACACTAGACAGTTATCTAAGCAGGAATATCCCCAAATTGTCACCTCCTCTCCTTTCTGAGTGTTAGGCGTGAGTAAAGTCAAAGCCCTAAAAGTCTTTCAGGAATAGGCTTCAAAAATTAGGGTACCACAAAACACATATCACTTCTGCAAATGTGGCACAAGTACAGAATTTGTTCTCATGTAATGCTCCTTTTGTCCCATGAACAATATTTATTTCAATCCTCAGGCTAGTCAAACTCTATTTTTAGATTTATCAAGTCTTCTTTTCTTTGAGTGTATTGGTTTCATCTTAGTTTGTTCCTCTCCGGAAGGAAGGAAGAGTTATTTGGCATCTGCTTTGCTCCTTGGGTGATGAGAGGTAGCAAGAGTCTACCCTTGGACTCAGCTCAGCAAAAATATATGGTCCTAAAGATTTTTTTTGAATCAGGGTACAATATCATGCTTTGACTTCTGAAACAAAGACTTCACATATTGGAAGACAACGAGATGGCTCTTTCCTCTGTATTTGGAATGCCTAGAAAAGATGTTCAACCTGCTTTGCCAAGGAGAACAGGGTGAGGAAGAAGCAACATGAGATTTGAAAGCAGAGCTCCCTTCGCCTTCTGGTTCTTGTGACTCTCCTGGTTGTCCTTGCTTGTTCATAAGCTCCTCTGAAATCTGAAAGGCAAGATCTGAAAACCTCACAAAACCACCTGCCTCCAGGAAAAGGGGGTTTGCAAAGACACTAAATGTCAGGGAGATTTCAGACAAAATCAGGAGCTAATGAGGGCTATTCTGGATTGGGAGGATGGAAGATTAGGGAGTCTGTGTTTCTTTCTTGTGTCTTTTGGAGAGTGTGTACCACGTGGAGACGAGAAATCTACTCTCTACCCATGTATCTGGGGTGCTGACTGTCACCAGCTCTTGCAGAGAGATGGAGAGAAAACTATGTACGATACAGATTTTACTGGGTTTACAACTTTGGGAGCAATCAGGTTGCTTAGGGCTGTTCATTCAGTCCACAGTCCAAATCCTGGCCGATTCAAAGAGGAAAATGCCCATGAAACTCAGACCTCCAATGGTCTTTGATAGTGTGACAGTGCTGCGCCAGTAGGACATATTTGGCAGAAGACCTCAGAAAGAAGATAGCCCAGGAGGTGTTGCACCACCTCTTCTTCAGAGCCACAGGTTTCCATGTCTGTGGTCATGTGTAAGGGACACCATTAATGCCCGGGTGGTAGGCTCTGAGACAAGTTGCAGTGCTGAGCTGAGATACAGCCTTAGTTGGTGGGTAAGAGAGACAATCCGTGTGTGTAAATCTCACACTCAGTGTGTGAGACCAGGAAAAGATCCAGTAAGCGATAGCTAGGGGTACCCCCCTCTGGGTCCACTTACACATTGAGAGATGTTTTCACAAGGCTGGAGGGGTCTGAGCCAAAGCACACTGAAGTCAAGAGGAGGTGCTGCCTTGTTTTCTTTTCATGAAAGATGAGAGGCTTGAAGGCTAAGCCATCAAATCATCAGCAAAATATTTCAGAACTGCAGCCACTCTCATTCATCCTGGCAGCCTGGAGGAGGGAACAGGCAAGGGGGAAGAAGAACTAAGTTAGAAGTCCCATATTATTAGACTGATTTTCTTAAACTCCTCCTCAAGCAGGAGCTCTTTGGAGCAATATAGAGCAGAGGGCAAGGGGACTTGTGCGTCTGAATTGCTGTGGTTGCTTTGTAGTCTTTACACTTACAAAAAAGAAACAGCTACAGCAATCCAGCAGGATAAAGAAAGCACAAGCTCTTCTTCAGGAATGAGAAGTGGGTTTGAGTCCCAAGGCATGACATCTCAAGGACAGCTTAAGTGAACTGTTATAGACTTTAAAAGCCAGTTTAGCAAAACTGGGTCTGACTAGCTTGGGTAGCAACGTGAGAAAAATCCGATGGCCTGTTTGGCCTGAGATTTGGCCTGGCGACTGCTGATGGTGTTATCACAGCCTCTTGATGGTTCCTGGACTGATGGCTGTTTCACTCCTTCACCTCCTCAGTTCCACACGTCTCCCACTGAGACAAGATCAGCAGGACCTAGTAGGAATGTGCCTAAAAGACTAGAATTGTGGCTCCCCGAATATTTATGCTGTAGATTTTAGAGACTGATTGCTCCACAGAGTGCATCACGATTTGTCTTGCACAAATATTTCTGCGGTCTGTAGGACTTTGGACTTGCATGTAGGCTTTGAGGAAGCAATGACTGAGAAACAGCGTGAAAAGACCTGAGATGTTGTTGCCTGCTGGGTTTTTCCTCTTGAGAATGCAAGAAAACCATAAGTCAGATTTTCATCGTGTTTGCTCTCAAGTCCAAAACAATAAGCAGGACAGTCCACCCCACAGAGGAAGCAGCCCCTGACATGCATAAATCTCCATGTCATTTTGAACACTGTTTTTAGTTGGATATTAAATCTACTTTACCTCCTTGTCACCTCTTTTCTGCTTTCCCATTTGCCAGCTACAAATTCCTTTTTATATTTGCTTTTTATTATTCTGCCACTAATTTCCTGAAATCTTGCAGTCTTTAAATGTTTTGGAGTTGAGATTAAAGTACTAGGAATCTGAGGAACAAATTGACACCTGGACTGCAAACAGCTGGAGCCATGAACATCACTGCCTCTCCCTCCTCCTCTCCGCAGCCAGCTTCTCTCTGTGCCTCTCTGCTGAAAGCACATTCAGGGTAAGTTGCATTAGCGGATGATGAGAAATGCTCTGATTCCCTCCTGTGAGCTCAAACGGGCCATGCACCAGCCATCTCAACTTCAGAACTGGGCAGACTGTGAGCGCCCACTTCATTTAACATGACTCGCCAAGGGCAAGGGGCTTCTTAGCCAGAGGGAGGTCCATAAAAGCCTATTGGCTTTGGCATGAGTTAAAAGAGGCGATGTCCAGCACTTTTCTCCTGGTACCCCTTTGAGAAATATAGACTATATTTTTTCCAAGCTGTGGCTTGATAGAAAAGGCAGAAGGCTAGTTCCCCGCAGATACCAGTTCTGAAAGTCTGAAGTGGATCTCCCCTTTCCATGGGGTTCTGGACCTGCTGTTCTCTTAGTGACAAGTTGAAGAGAAGTGATATAAACTTCTCTGTCTCACCTGCTTCCTCTCTACATGGAGCTGTGAGCACAGCTGGAAATAATGCAGGCGAGCGGGTGAGCTCATGAGAAGTTTCCATTGAAGCTGTGGCATTAAAACCCTCCAGCCTTTGATGGCGATATCATCCTTGAGCCCTTGCAGCTTTACTTGGAGTGTAATGAAATTGGAATGGAGCAGCAGCCCATATGCGGAGAAGGAATTTGAGACATTAAGCCAAGGGTGGATTAAGGTTAAATGGGTCCCAGATCCATCCAAATATTGCCCCACCAGAAAGAAAACTTCCTGGCCTCCCAGGACTTTCTCCTTCCCCTAAAGAGAAGTGGATATGCCAACACTCTGCTGTGAGAAACTTAATACATGAATGATAGGGTGAAATGCTGGGGACTGTTTTCCCCAGCTTGTTGGTTTAGATCTAATGGTCAGATCTGCCAGGCCTGCTCCACTCCTGTGTCTATGACTGTCTAATGGGTTAGTCTGTGGAGAGCTCCTTGCAGAGACTGTTCCCAATAAGCAGTAGGGATGTGTCTGCCCAGGTCTATGGTGAACTATAAAATGCAAGTTTTAGGCTGTACTATCTCACTTCAGAGCTATAGGATGGTCTCTGTGCTGTTTACCTACTGGTATGAACATCACCTTTCTGTGCTCGCAGGTCCTAGGCAATGTGGACCCCAACTCTACTGGAATGGGGGCAAAATAGTTCATACCAGACTTCTAGACAGAAGTCAGTCACATCCCCACCTTCTCACCTTACCAAAGTGCTCCTCTTAGCATCTCATCCCAGCAACTCTCCTCTCTTGGGTGGCTGGAGCAGGCTGGGTAGCATCCTACACTGCTGGGCTTTATTGAGTCAGCTATGTGTACGCACCAGAAGGGTTGTTGGATCTCCATCTTGGAGATATTCAAAACTCACCTGCACACCACCATGATACTCCTGATCTGGTTGGCTTTGTTTTGAGTGAGCATTTGGAGCAGAAACCTCCAGGGATCCCTTCCAAACTCAATTATTCCAGGATTCTCCAACTGCTTCTGCCCTGAGGGCCATGGAGCCACGGACAAAAGGTTCTGCCACTGAGTCAAGTAAGTAGGATTTCCCCCAAAGGAAAATGTCCTTTTTTATTATTATATTTTTTTCTTTTCTTCTTTCAGTTGGTTCCTATGGAGGCTGTAGTTACTTTCGAGGCAAAACATACTGCTTTAGTCTGACAGCTTTCACAAAAAGGTTTTCTCTTCTCTGCCATTGATTTCCAGTTGTCATTCCAGGATACGGACTCTGCTCCTTAGAGTGCTGTGCCTGTAATATTATAGTCTTGGATGTGTTTGAGCAACAGAGCACATGAATGGCCCACACCCAGAGAAGAAGGATGAGATGAAAGACCTGCCACTTTTCACCTGTGGATTAGTGATGAAGAGCCCTGGGAAAGTTTCAATCCAGCTTCTTTGCAGCTGTCAGCTGTCTCTGTAATTGCCTATACCTACAGTTTTGCCCTAAATAGGTTGGTGTGAAGGGAAAATTTTGACTACTTCTGGGCATCCTGGACTGGGCTTATGTCACGCCTCAAATTTTGTCCCTGCTTAGTGGTTTAGCCATTTGGTTACAGGCAGGTCATTAGTGAGCTTTCTGGTACAATGGACTGTAACATAATCATCATCCCTTTCTTCATTTTCTGCAAGCAAAGTAAGAGATTCCAGGGTTTTTCTCTTTTGAAGCCACAAAACTAATTTTCTGTGTTAAAAAAAAAGAGGAAAAAAGACCCGATGGTTACTTCTGGGGGAAGGGGTAGAGTTTATAATGACTTACAGAGCTGTGAACTAGCAACACAGAACAATAGGTCCCAGGCAGAGGAGGTTTAAAACAAATGAAGTCCAGCCTCCAATATGCCCAGGGGCTTGGAAATAAATGATAGAGTCAATCTAAGAGGAGATCTCATGACTAAAAATTAACATCTGACGCTGGCTGCGTGCAGAGTTCCCAGGGAACGAAACCTCCCATCCTTGCAAAACTGAGGGCTCTTTGGGTCATGCCTCCCACGAGCCTGTGGTCTGAGCTGAGCTGGAGGCTGAGCTACTGCATCCTCAGGGTAGTCGGCAGCGGCTTTGGCAGGCAGTACTTAGGGGAGCTCAGACTACTACAGATCCTGCTGTCATGTCCTCTGCAGCAACTGGACCATGGCATGTGTCAGGCTTTGCATGTCACAGTGGTCCCCTTGTAACGGTGGAAACCCAGGAGCTGGTAGCCTGACCCCAGCAAAAAGCTAAGCCATGTTAAGGCCAAAATCTGGCCTCTTGTTTGTTGGTTTAGGTATTCGGGCTCATTTCATGGTAGCATGTGGTTTCATTTTTCATGAAAAGTTTATTATGGTGTCTTCTGTGTTCTGTTATGAAAGAGAGCTGGGTATAAAGCTGATGGATGTGGTCCCAAAATGCAAGAGAAATAAGTCTTATTTTCTTTTTAAAAAAGAGAGGTCTGATTACTCTTTAATTTTATTTTGATGTTATGCAATCTTCCCATTGGCATTGTTAGGGAGACAGTCTCAAATGGCTTTTAGCTGTGTTTTAAATACAGGGTTTTCTTGGGATAGCAAAGATGAGCCAGTTCCATGAGAAAATTTAAGGACACATTGGGTCTAATTATTTTAAAAGGATCAAACATGAAAGAACAAGAATATGCTGCTCTTCACTGACACCTGCCAACTGGAGACAGTCCCATTACAAACAGCTCCAACCCACCCACTGAAACTGCAGTGTAGCATCGTTGCCGTTTTAAAAGTGCCTGAACTAAGGGAGAGAAATTAAGGTAATTTAAACTTCATCTAGCTAGAGTTGCAAACATTGCAAGGGCTTCAGGAGCACAGGATTGGACCCAAAGAGAATTCAGGAGTCCAGCACGGTGGTCTTTCACATCTTCTCCTTTCCCCACTCCTGTCTTAGTGAACCACTTGGTACAATAAGGTTGTCCAAGCAGGACAGACTGGGTTTGAAAACTAGGTGTCAGAGTAAATGGGAACAATGTAAAGACTGGGGAGTTGTTAGAAGATTGGAAAGTTCCCAAATGAACTTTCCTCTTCAACCTCTGAGGCAGCATGGGATCAAGGATATACCCCCGGCTCGGGAGAATGAGATTTATTGTGGCTGTTGGAGGTGAGAGCCAGCGACTTGTCTGTGGCTTTCATCTAGTCCCATGAGGCTGTCTGTCCTCAGACCAAAAGCTGTCACCACAATTTTTTTTTTAACCACAGTATTTTTGTCTCGGCCCAGAAGCTCCATGAATAGTGGGGTGTGTTCAGCCTCTCCACTGAAAGGCATTGACCTGGAGAGCAGCCCCCGTCCTGCCTGTGCTAGACGTGGCTTCATGTCGCGCCCTGAGAATATCCAGGAGAACGACGTTTCATCCACAAAAATAAAAGTAAAATTAATGACCCCTACTCACATTAATTTTGGAAAGAAATCCATGTGCACCCAAACCTTCTGAGAATGTTCTGTTTTCCATCTAGCTCTTCATCCAGTCATAACTGACTAAACTATTTTATATGCCCTTGGATTCTGGCCCAGAAAATGTGTGGTTTCTTAAAATATATATGTATATGCTACTTTAATACCAGCCAATACCTTCTGAAATGTAGGTGGCCAGAAAGGCATTGGCCAGTCTTTTCCTATTACATATTTTAAAAATGAGTTGACATTCGTATATAAATTCTGCATAAGCTTCATGGAGTTTTAGTAGCAATATTGAAAGGGAATGTCAACAACTGCTTAGCTACTAATATGGGCTGCAGATAATAACTAAGGTAGCTGGGCAAATTGTATTTCCAGGAAATTTTGTCATTTATGCAAAAATGGAACAGCTTGAAAAAAAAATAATAAACTTGATTTTTTTTTCATGAAAGAAGTAAGTACTGTGAGGTCGAAAGGAAATTTGAAAATGGATGTATAGGGTCCTAATTTACTTTAATATTTCCTGTGTAAAGTCTTAAAGTTAAAGATTGATTTTTCCAATAAACATTACAAGCATAATGACCTGGAGGTATGATCACAGATCACGTACCAGATGGAGAGCAATGGAAAAACAGCTACTGCCATTAGAATACTTTTTGTCATCTTTTTTTTCGGGGAAACCAGCAATAGTTAGAAGGAATCAGATTCTGAAGTGTTTAGTAAGAAAATCTCCACTTACTAATGGGAAAGCATGCTGAAAGCACATATATCAAATTTAATTGAAATTTCAAGGGGATTTCCGATACACAAATTGCAATTATAATTTGGTCCCAGAATCATAAATAGAGTAATCATAAAGTTTTGGTCAAAATTTTTATTTTCCCAACCAAAGGAAATGTAGTTGTCACTGAAATTAAAACCTCTTTTAAGGTTCTGACTTCAGCAAAATCCCACATTAAAGTTGAACAGGCACATTCAGACAGTGTCTAGGGATATGTATGTACCTTCTCAGAACAGAACATTTTGACTTCTTTTCACAGTTCTTCATGAAGCAGACACTGTTCTTATATAAGAAAACATTAAAGATTTTTTAAAGGCTGGATCTGGAATGAAATTGAGTGGTTTTCTTAACCTCCTTAATCTTTTTGTTTGCTTGCTTTCTTTGATTTTTTTTTTTCCTGGTGCATTTTTATGTGTGCGTGGAGGGAGGTATTTGGATTTGAAGGGACATGGAGGGAGTGGAAGCAACCAAGAAATCTAGAACAAAAAAGCCAATTCTCATTCAGTCCTAATTTCCAGTCTAAACTCACTGACAAATGCATTAGAGAGAGACTCTTCTCTGGCTGTCTTTTCTCTTTAGGGGAAAGCGGTTTGGGATGGAGCAAGAAAACTGAAGGCCGGGAAGCACAGCCTTTGGCATGGGCTAGCAGTCCGGGCAGAGCTGTCACTCAACCAGAACCACCATTTTCTTAAGGCAAAGTTCCCTTGGTCACTACAGGGACTCAGAGTTCGGGATCTGTCCTTGATTTGACTCTCTCTCTTGGCTGAGCGTGCTTTCAGATGCATCCTTGTTTCTTCGTATTTATTTCTTGCTAGCTTCTGCCATAATGTGTCTTCCCTATAGGAATAATTACTAGTGCTCCTGAGAACATACAGGAGGATGTACTCTTGCATCTGCCGTCCACCAAGCCCCCGATCCCACCCTCCCCCCTCACAGCTGCTGCCTGTGACTTTAACACTTTCTTTTGAGGGTTTGGAGGACAACTTTGTCCCCAGATGCATCCAGCTTGGCGAACTGACTTGCTTGCTTCCAGGACTGAAGAACCCTCTGGAGAATGTTGGTGTATCAACATGTTAGCGCTCAATGCTCCTCCACCACGTCAGCAGCTGCGCCGATGAAACTGAGCTACTTTGATTATATAGCACATGCTGCTGTCCTGCCTGTGTCCTCCAGGGCTCAGGGACCCTTTTCCCAAGACATTTTATGGTGCATCTGACAGATGGTCCTTCCTAATATGACCCAGGTGCAGGCACCCAAGAGAGCTACAAAAGCACCTGCTCTCCTGCCTGTTGCATGTGGAGTGCTCCTAGGACATCTCCTTAAATCTGTTTTGGCTTTTACTGAGATAGATAAAGCGACATTGCTCCTTATCTAATCTGACCCCTGAGCATGGCATAAAGATCAACAGAAGACAACCAAATACTGTGAACCCTATCACAAGAGGGAAGGATGCAGAGGGAAAAATTGGTGAAAATGTATAGTGTTTCCAGTGAGCTTAGAGAACACTTAAAATGTAACAATGGAATCTGACTCCCTCCGAAAACCTCCAAAGCACTTAAAAATGGGAATCCGGTCTCTCGCCCCCTCTCTGCCCCACATACTCTGAAGCGTATAACAATAGAAACTCTGTTCCTACAGGTTCCCCTACAAATGACCCCTGGAAAGCATCAACTGCTTCCTGTAGGCTTCTGCCATCATCCGTTCCCCAGCAATATCTTCATCTGCTTCCAGTTCCGTAATCATATTTCCTTAATTGAGCTGTGAAGTAGGATTTATGTGACTTCATTTAGATTTCATCGCTTGCCAATAAGGAGATAGTTATTTCAAATTAGATGCAAATGAGATTCTGATCTACAGGAGAATCTAATATCTAATAATGTGTGCCTGGCTATAGGTGATAATTTAAGATAAGTTTACGGAGCCCCTGTAATTACATTTTCTTTGTGTGCTTTGTTGTGGTTACCAGATAACTGCAAAGTGATTACATGAATGTTTGTGCTTGGCAGGTTAGACACTGCGGATACACAGGATTAGCATCGTTTTCCCCCTTGTAATTCTTTGTGCTAATATCTGGGACTCATATCAGGATAAAGGTGCCTCATCAGCAAAAAAAACCCTCACTAATGCCATGCTCCTTATCTGAGGCATTAATTTGCCTTTCCCTGAAGTATAGGTGCACTTGTTTTGAAATAAAAATTGGTCTTTCCTTCCTTCGTGATACATCCAGGACTGCGTTTTAACCCGGCTGGAAATCTCTTTCATAGAGGTTGCACAACCTGCCTCGTGTGATCCGTTCAGCCCAACCTACACAACCCTGCACGTACGTGTGTATGCATATGCGTTTCTGTGTGTGTAAGGACACTGACAGCGGTTGAGCCAGCAGAGTTGAAGTATATAAATGCAAAAAAAAAATTATAGACACAGGAACAGTCACTGTGCGGGAAGCCAGGGCGTGGGTCACGCTGCCCACGTCCATGCTCTTACCCTGTGGTAAGTGTGAGGTAATGGGAGGTGAAATCATGCCCCTTAATTAGAGGGAGCAGCGCTGGCTCACTTTCACGGTGGCAGGGGAGCGTGTGCACAGCGCCTTCCCGCAGATCTCCAGCGCGCCATAAGCTCGTGTGACCTCACTGACTTCATGGAAACTCGTCTTCACCGGGCTTCCAGCTTAAGCCAGCGTGGTATCTCCCCTTCTGACAACCAGCATGAAGCGGGGTGTAACGTGGGTCTCTGAGGCCATCACAGATGCTTTGTGCTCCTAGCAGTTGTCCTCCTAGCAGCACTGCTGGCAAAGAACAGCAAGGAGTGTTTGGGAAGAGAAGTTGTGTGGGGCCCTTCTGTCTGCTTCCCACCCAGTCCCTGGCCTTGGGATCATTAAATGGCCGTGGGATATAGATCTTCAGAACACAAGCAAAATCCTGGGGCAGTCTCATCATTACAGTGATGAGCAATAAGAGAGAAACCCATCTATCTCTGCCCCAGCACTCAGAGGGTTTTCCTCTGCGGACTCCTCTTTTGGGAACATGTGTATTATCACTGCAAAAATGGGAGACTCAGCTCAGCCTGAAGCCTGTGTTGCTCCTCTCAGCCCTTTCACTACTCAGTATCTTCTAACAGTCACAGCAGGCAGAAGAGGATACGGAAAAAGGTCTACAGAAGCAACATACCCACAAAACTCCAGCTGACAATGGAGAACTGACATTTTCCCCTTTGCCCATAATGTCTGCTTCTTTGGGCTATTGCACGGCCCAATGCAATTATCCAGTCATCAAGCGCATAAGGCTGAAGTCTCCTTTCCCCTAAAACAGAGTAGCCCCTTCCAAACTACTTACTGGGAAAGGATTTAGTTGCAAAAAAAAAAAAAAAAAAAAAAAAAAAAAAAAAATCCTTTACTTTCTGCAGAGAAGGAAAAGTTGAAAAGAGTAACGCAAGGGAACCATTGGCTTCAATGATCGTAGTGTAAATAGCTTTTCCACAGGATAATCCAGTCTCTTCTCTTGTGTAAGTGTTACCCAAATACTGTACCTGATCTGAGTGAGAACTGCTATTAGTCACAGACCTGTTTTTCTTCTCAGCATCCTTTTATTGTACGTGTGTAAGCTCCCTAAGTCAGGAAGAACAGCCCAGTTGTGTTCCCAGGTTGGGAAAGAGGGAACAGGGCTGAAAAGGAGCTTGAGCAGCAAGTATGTTCAGATGTGACACTAACAGCAGAGCCAATAAAGGTATTACACAGGGCATCAGGCACTTTCACGTTGTTGTTATAACCTAAGTTTAATCACTCCAAGCTTATATAGGGATTTGGTGGCCCGTGGTTTTAGAAATTACTTTTATTTTGCAGGTGTTTGCAGGCAGGCTGCTATTTGCACATGAAAATGATCTACTCGCAAAACATAGGCCTTCAGAATGAACGCTGGGGATGAATGCTTGGGATTCAATTTATTTCTGATGGAGCTTTTAGAGTATGGAAACCTCCATTGAGGAAGGAGGTAGTGATTTGAAGGCAGTCTACTTTAAAGTTGAAAAGAAGCCATTTGTCAAACATTTTAGATACTGTTGATGTTCTCAAATTTACAGCATGACAAGAAATCATTTTTAGTGGCAAGACCGTGAGCAGTAACCATCTCTTTGATCTTTATGTGAGCACAGTGGGGTGGGGTCCATGAATTGCAAGAAAACTAATGCGTTGTCATTCTTAAACAAAAACACACTTGCTGATTAAATTGAGGCCCAGTGACCAAGTGGCTGGTCTGTGAGTTTGGAAATCTCTATTCTATGCAGTTCTGGAGCGTGGGGTATGTTACTTAACCTCTGTGTTTCTTAGCTCTCCTCCCTGTAGCCTCCCTGTCTACAGATGAAAAATTAAGTATGATTTACTCGGAGCTGTGTGAACGTATTTCCCTTGTCCTTCTGGACTTGGATTCTGATATTAATCAGATGTGCACCCCCTGACGTAGTGTATGGTTGGCCTCCACAGGGTCTCCGTTAGTGAGGCTGCTGTCTGGACTGGCTGCTCCTTGAGGTCTCTGATGGTCATTACAGATTCAAAGATTTGGAGCACCAAGTGCTGGAGGACAGGGGCCAGGCAGGGAACATGATCCCACAAGACCATGGGAAACGCTTCATCCAGCATTCCTCAACTCCCACACTGAAACGTTCCAGCCAGAACTTCCCCAAATGGCGTCTTGACTTGGCTAGGATCTTCATATAAGCAATACTTACACCATCTAGCATTAACCTAACTCATCCTGGATACGTCAAATTGACGGCACATGTGTATCTGGCTTGTATCTCTATAGTAGTCATCTGATGGTCAGCAATCCTCTGGAAGATATGGCTTTCAGTGGGCTGCTGAATAGCTGGAAATCCAGCAAATCATTAATATAAGTGGTATATTATCTTTAAAAACATAAAGAACAAATACCTCGCTCATAAAATCAGTAAATTACCTCAAAAAGCAATAGAATAACAGATTAACCCCAAAGCAATAAAATGACAGATTACCAGTGAAACAGCAGACACCAAGTAAAGCAGACAACAGTAGATAACTTTAAAATCAGTAGTTTGCCACCAGTTCATGCGGAATAGGGGGGGTGGAGGGGGCGGTTGTCTGGTATTGCTCTTTGGTATAGTAGTAGAGTGAGTGGCTGATAAAAGGACAGACAGCAAAAATGCCTCTTAGTCTGTGGCAAGGTTTGCCCACTGCATGGAAAACTGGAGTTTCACCACAGAAGGAAGTACCTTCAAGCCCTGTTCATCACCAGATGGTAAAATCAACTTTTGATGCTACCCTAAAAGCTGTCTGCCAGGTGATCTCAGTCCATGTTCAGATCCTAGATTTCTAGGGGTTAGTATCTCCTCTTTTCCTTCCTGGAGTGCCTAAAAAGGCGACAATAATAACTTACGACTTTCAATCACATTAAGGAGATAACAGTTTAATGGTGAGATGCTTCTGCTCAGCTTGATGACATAGACTCAACTTAAAATGCAGATGCCTGTGTTGAAATATCCACAGCGAAGCCCCCGGCTGCGCTGGGTGTTTGTACTCCTGCTTCAGCCATTGGGGACCCAGTCAGCACAGTCAGCAGAGCATGGAGAGAGATTTACCTGCCTAAGTGTAGACATCTGCTTTAGGGTGAGCTAAATGGCTTTTTGGCTCCCCTGAACTGGTTAGGTCTCCTCTGTCTGCAACAGGATCTTGGCCACCCAAGGCAAGTAGAGACATCTATGTAGATCACAGAATCAGAATCACAGAATGGTTGAGGTTGGAAGGGACCTCTGGAGATCATCTAGCCCACCCCCCCACACACTCAAATAGGGTCACCTGGAGCATGTTAGACAGGGTTGCATCCAGGTGGATTTTGCATATCTCTAAAGAAGACTCCACAACCTCCCTGGGCATCACTGAAAAGAGCCTGGCTCCATCCTCTTGACACTCTCCCTTAAGATATTTGTGTACATTGGTAAGATCCCGCCTCAGTCTTCTCTCATCCAGGCTAAAGAGGCCCAGCTCTTGTAGCGCTTCCTCATAAGAGAGATACTCCACTCCTATAATCATCTTCATAACCCTTCGCTGGACTCTCTCCAGTAGCTCCATGTCTCTCTTGTCCTGGGGAGCCCAGAACTGGACACAGGACTCGAGATGAGGCCTCGCCAGGGCTGAGTAGAGGGGCAGGATCACCTCCCTCCAACACTGGCAACACTTTTCCCAATGCACCCCAGGAGACCATTGGCCTTCTTGGCTGCAAGGGCACATTGCTGGCTCATGGTCAACTTGTCATCCACCAGCACTCCCAGGTCCTTCTCTGGAGAGCTGCTTTCCAGCAGGTCAGCCCCCAGCCTGTACTGATGTATAGGGTTATTCTTCCCTAGGTGCAGGACTCTGCACTTGCTCTTGTTGAACTTCATGAGCTTCCTCTCAGCCCTCACTGGGCTGTATCTGAGCAATGTGCTCTTTTCCTGGGTGCGTTTGAGGATTGCATTTCCTCCCTGCTCATTACCCTGTGGTAGAGCTTTGTGGACTGACCTGGCGACTGTTTCCTCTGCAAAAGCTGCACCAAGC
Source organism: Rhea pennata (assembly GCF_028389875.1). Classification (NCBI taxonomy): domain Eukaryota; kingdom Metazoa; phylum Chordata; class Aves; order Rheiformes; family Rheidae; genus Rhea; species Rhea pennata. The sequence continues at coordinate 213,672,867 of NC_084663.1, forward strand.
TGCACCTTTCCACATCCCACCAGAATCATGTGCACTGCAGAGCCACTCCACAATTTCAAGCTCCAAACCAGCAGCAGGGACCAGTCCAGGTTTCTCCTCTCCATCCAACGCCAAAGATACCCTGGCAGAGTGAACTGCACCCATGTAAATGAGATCTGGGTCTGACATGCAGTGGAGGGAATTGGTTTGTATTATCAAGTTTCCTTGCACATAGCTTGATTTATTCATTTTGGGAGCAATCTGTGCAGGAGTGTATTCATTGAGCTAATTTTAAGTGGGTTTTCAAAGCAAACAAACACAGGCGTTCAGATATTCCTCCTCCGCTGTCTCATCTCCAGCTGACAACTTGCTCCGGCAAGAAAATACGATCCCACAAGGATGGTGTTTTACCACTGTTTATCAAAACAAACATGCGTGTGCGTGCACACACACACACACAAAGAGACCCAGCTGCTAACCTCAAGCCATTTCATTTATTACACACAGTGCTGTCTTTTAAAGGAAATCACCTACCCTGCTGTGGCCAGCTCTTTCTTCCCTGCTGGAGCAAAACCGATGAGGATCCTGCAGGCAGCCGGACTCAGGGCTCAGCTTGGCTCGCGCCTCTTGCTCAAGGCGACTTTGTTCTGCTTGCGAGTGTCCTGGCTCCCTGCTTCCCGCGGCCTCAGCAAAGCAGCAGACAACCTACAACATCCCTCGGTGCACGGTGATGGGCTGATTGGGTCAGGACGATGACAGGATGCTCCACGGTGCCCAGAGACCTGAATGCTGCAGAGAAGACAAGCCCGGGGTGCTCTGTGGCACCATGTGGGTTGAATCCATCTTGGCTTTCCTGAGGAACAGGCTACACTGTTGTGAGTAGGGCAATGCCTGCCACTGACATAGAAGTCTCCAAACATGAGGCCTTGCTAGAAGGCACGCAGCTGTCCTCATGGCCCACATTTTTGGGAGGTTTAAGCTAGTGAAGGTCAATTTGTTCCAAACTTACTTGAAATTACAGTGCACCTCCAACCCTAGTAACCTGGGAACATCTCAGAGTTATTCCATCAGTGAGGCCTTTGCAGCTGTCTCCTGCTGAGGACCATGGCAAGGTGAGCTCCTCAGTGAGCCCAAGGACAGACTTAGATGCTTGGACTCTAAAAGCATCATCTCTGGAGCTAAATGAGATGGTTAGTTGGGAAACACACAGGGGACCTGCTAGGAACGGAAGCACACACTGTTCCCCTGTGTTGCAAGAAGACCAAGGGGCTTAGTAGCACCTCCAAAATCAAACCGTTGATTTACTTGCTAAATGTGACCTTGTCAAGCCCCATTGCAGTGGGGCTGCTTCTAGCCCCACTAGAAGCACCCACGTCCAACACAGGGGCATGTCTCTGCAGGAGCAGGGCCTGACTGAATGGCATCGGGTAAGTGCCTAACTGGTATCTGCCAGGATGTTGTTTTTAATGTCAGCAGATGTCCCGCTTATCTTATCTGCTCCTGGTGCTGCATAAATAGTAACAGGTGTGG